>NC_091457.1:115980767-118380767 GCF_027789765.1 Dendropsophus ebraccatus | reverse complement strand
TCCTATTAAGGGTGATGATCATCAAATGTTTTGCTTCCAGGCTGGTATGAAAATTAAACTATACTAATCCCCTGCCTCCAATATCTAAATGATCTCCGGTCACTGATGCTCTGGGCTTTCCTCTTTAGGCTGTGTTCACACCTACCGGATCCGCAGCGGATTTCACGGTACGAGTTAGCAGCGAAATCCGCTACGGATCCAGCAGTATGAAGGTGAATAGGTCCCATACACACAGCGGATCCGCTGCGTGTATGGGACCCGGCCACTTTAACCCCCTCGCCGTCAGCCGAAAGCCCGCCCACAGCCCCTTTAATCCCCTGGCCGCCCGCCCACTTGCACCCCACCTGGCTTGATTCAGGCTCCCGGCTCCCCTCGCCCGCCCACAGCCCCTTTAATCCCCTGGCCGCCCGCCCACTTGCACCCCACCTGGCTTGATTCAGGCTCCCGGCTCCCCTCGCTTCTCTTCAGCCAATCAGGGCTGCCGTGCACTGATTGGCTAAAGAGGAGCAAGGGGAGCCGGGACCTTCACACAGCCGCGGCGCCGAGTAGGTAATGTATGCTTGGGGCTGGGGCTAGGGGCTGCAGGGTGCAGGCGGGTGGGCGACAGTAATGCTTTAAAGCCCAAGTATTTTTATTTAAATGACAGTAATGCTTTAAAGCCCATGTATTGTGGGATATAGAATACAGGCAGTGTCACTGCTTCCTTTGGGTTTGGAAAGTACTGCAGCCAGTGATTGGCTGAGCACGCTGTCACTACAGAGATGACAACGACTTGGAAGTAGGGGCGGGAGCATTCAGCAGGGGATCCGAAGATGCTGCAGGAGGATGGCATATTATGCAGGTACAGCAATGGAGCTAAAAAAAGAATACCATGAATCACAAAAATGTCATAGAAGGGGCCATAGGCACTCATGTACTGCTATGCCAAGGCAAATTTGGTTGACTTTGCTATTTGCATGGACTTAAAGGGGTTATTCAGCGCTACCAAAAACATGGCTACTTTCTTCCAGAGACAGCACCACTCTTGTCTCTAGTTCAGGTGGGGTTTGCAATTTAGCTCCATTCACTTCAATGGAACCAATTAATGGTGTGTTTACACAGACAGATTTATCTGACAGATTTTTGAAGCCAAAGCCAGGAATGGATTTGAAAAGAGGACAAATCTCAGTCTTTCCTTTATGACCTGTTCCCTGTTTGAAGTTTGTTCCTAACTTTGGCTTAAAAAATCTGTCAGATAAATCCCTCTGATTAAACGCACCGTTACAGAACCCCACCCAAACTGTAGACAAGAATAGTGCTGTCTCTGGAATGAAGTGTTTTTGTAGTGCAAGATAACCCCTTGAAAGTGACTCTGTAGCCACAATCTGTCCCCCTAAACCACTTGTACCTTCGGATAGCTGCTTTTAATCCAAGATCTGTCCTGGGGTCCGTTCGGCAGGTGATGCAGTTATTGTCCTAAAAAACAACTTTTAAACTTGCAGCCCTGTGCCAAACTGGCATGGCCTAGAGTGTCTGTGCATTAGACTGGCACAACCTCTCTGTCCCTCCTCCCCACCCTCCTCATCATTAGGAATGCTCCAGGCAGATTGTCTCCTATTCATCAGCTGTGAGAACACGGTACATGGACTGGATCGTTAAGGCACCTGTGCAGTGCTCACTGCAGAGGAATAGGAAAAATCCTGCCAGTGACATTCCTAATGATGAGGAGGGTGGGGAGGAAGGACCGAGGGGTGGTGCAAGGTTAGGGCACAGATACTCTAGGCCAGGCCAGTTAGACACAGGGCTGCAAGTTTAAAAGTTGTTTTCTAGGACAATAACTGTATCACCTGCCAAACGGACCCCAGGACAGATCTTGGATTAAAAGCAGCTATATGATGGTACAAGTGGTTTTGGGGGGGGCACATTGCGGCTACCAGGGCCGGCCCAAGGGTAAATGACGCCCTGTGTGAAACCTTTTTTTGGTGCCCCCCCCCTTAGGGTAACATAAAACTCCTTCAGCCTCCTATGCCTCCAGACAACACCCATCACCCGACCCCCCCCCCCCCCGCTGCCATACACACAACTACCCCCCCAGAAATTCACACAACTACCACCCCCAGCCCCCACCCAACTAAAGCTCCCCAAACAACTACCACCCCCAGCCCCAACCAAACTACCACCCCTAGCCCCCCACCCAACTACCACCCCTGGCCCTCCAACCAACAACCACCCCTAGCCTCCACACACAACTACCACCCCGAGCCCCCACCCAACAACCACCACAGACCCCCAAACTACCACCCCAGCCCCCCAAACAACTACCACCCCTAGCTCCCCACCAACTACAGCCCCCACAGAACTACCTCCCCAGCCCTCCCCCACACAACTACCACCCCCAGCCCTTCCCCACACAACCACCACCCCAGCCATTCCCTACACAACTACCACCCACAGCCCTCCCGCCCACACAACTACCACCCCCAGCTGTCCTCCACACAACTACCACCCCAGCCCCCCCAAACAACTATCACCCCCAGCCACCCCAACTATCACCCCAGCCCTCCCCCACACACAACTATTACCCCCAGCCCTCCCTCACAACTATCACCTCCAGCCCTCCCCCCCCACACACAACTGTCGTGACAACAGAAGGACACTTTGCCAACACGTCCCTAGAGTCGTGACAACAGAAGGACACTTTGCCAACACGTCCCTAGCAACCGGACGGTCTGGGCGTCAGGGATGCAATATTACTGCAGGGCAATTTGTTTTACACCAGCTCAGCTGCAGACATAAATATTGATCCCTTTAAACCTTAGAGGACCCGACCAGTCGTTTTTTCCTACTTAAAAGGCCATAGCACTTGCATTTTCCCACCTAGAAACCCACATGAGCCCTTATTTTTTGCATCACTAATTTTACTTTGCAATGACAGGCTGAATTTTTGCATAACGTACACTGCGAAACCAGAAAAAAATTCAAAGTGTGGTGAAATTGAAAAAAAAAAACCGCATTTCTTTTATTTGGGGTTTTTTCGTTTTTACGCCGTTCGCCCTGGGGTAAAACTGACTTGTCATGCATGTTTCTTAAGTTGTTACGATTAAGAAAAAATTTAACATGTATAACTTTTATTTTATCTGCTGACCGGTAAAAAATTCAAACCATTGTTAACATAAATTTGTTCCTTAAAATCCCTCCATTCCCAGGCTTATAGTGCTTTTATCCTTTGGTCTATTGGGTTTGTGTCAGGTGTCATTCTTTCTATCGGTACCTTGATTGCGCATATGCGACTTTTTGATCGCTTTTTATTACAATTTTTCTGGATTTGATGCGACCAAAAATGCGCAATTTTGCACTTTGGGATTTTTTTGTGCTTACGCCATTTACCATGTGAGATCGGGAATGGGATAAATTAATAGTTCGGGCGATTACGCACACGGTGATACCAAACATGTTTGTTTATTTATTTATTTATTTGTTTATTTTTATTTATAACATAAGAAAAGGGGGGTGATTCTGGCTTTTATTAGGGGAGGGGGCTTTTTACTTATAATAACACTTTTATTTTAACTTTTACACTTATACTAGAAGCCCCCCTGGGGGACTTCTAGTATATGTGCACTGATCTCTCATTTGAGATCTGTGCTGCATAGATTTGCAGCACAGATCCATGAGATAGGCACATTGATTGCTTCTGGCTGCTGCAGCCGGAAGCAATCGAGTGCTGAGCCGGGATCAGCGCCCTTACAGCGCTGACCCCGGAAGAGGTAAGATGTGTGGATCGCTCCTCCGAGACAACGTCCCGGAGGAGCGATCCTCCCCACTAGACACCAGGGAACGGCTGCATTCGGTAATCTGATGCAGCTGTCAACTTTGACAGCTGCATCCAATTACTGTATTAGCGGGCATGGCGATCGGGCCGTGCCCCCTAATACCCGCGGTCCCGGGCTACGATCGGCACCCGAGACCGCGGCAGTTCAGAGCGCGGTCGTCGTGCGGCCCCGCTCTGAACGCGGGGAGGCGGCCCTGGACGTACGGGTACGTACAGGGTCGCCTAAGGGTTAATCCTTGCACTTGAGTCATATAATCCCCACTCAGACTCTCAGTAGGTTACATGCTCTACTGTTTTAGTCTTTCCAATGTGGTCAGTCACTAATTGGCTGAGCAGGTAATCCATCAGCTGGGTTGAGTATTTTCCCCTGAGTCGTGACAACATTGGAACTCGGAGAGGTAAGTAGCGCTGCCCCTGCTTGCTGGAAAATGTTTATTTTCCCTGAACTTCTCCTTTTGGTCAGTTTCACACGTACCGCATTGCAGCAGATTTTGTGCTGAGAGTTCTGCAGCAAAATCAGCTGTGGTGCTCTGTCCTTCCATTTCCTATAAATCTACATTTTCGCAGAGGATTTTCATTCTACTGCGAGAATGTAGCCCTTGCCCACTTAACCCATTGCTGCCTGGTTAATACATCACCTGTCCAGGCTCCCACCTGCTTCTCAGACTCCAGGCTCCCTGGTGTCCCGCTCAGCCGATCATTCCGCTGTCTCGCCACCACTGATTGGCTGAGTGGGACACCCGGAAGATGGAGAACGAGGCCGGAGCATGGACAGGTAATGTTCTAGGTCGGCATCAGTGGGTTAAGTGGGTAGGGGCTACATTCTCGCAGCAGAATTAATGACAGGACAGAGCATCGGAGTGGATTTAGCTGCGTAACTCGCAGCAGGACATCCGCTGCAATGCAGTTCGTGTGAAACTGATTCTGTTATCAGGTTTATGCTGAGGGAAGCATTACATAGTAGTGCAGTAGTGTTCACAGTTTATCAGGTACAGTGCTGGAGTCCTGTCAATAATGTATGCATGCTCTGAGGTCTTCTCAATGATTTTGCATGCTCTAGTTCTCAATAATGTGTACACACTCTGGAGTCCTCCCAGTGATATGTGCATGCTCTGGAGTCCTCCCAGTGATGTGTGCATGCTCCGGAGTCCTCCCAGTGATGTGTGCACACTCTAGAGTCTTCCCTATGGTGTGTGCATGCTCTGCAATCTTCAGTATCCATGTCCAGGGCATGCCCACTGCTCACCTGCTGGAGATTGACTGCATTCTCCCTATGCTCAATAATAGTAGGGAAGCTGGCAATAGGTGGCAGGAGGGTGGGGTTAGCCTCCAGTTCATAAATAGGAGGGCTCCTGGCATACCATATTCTGTTTTTTTATATGGCATTTAAAAAAACAAACAAATGCATATTGACAGGTGAAAATTGGGGCAGTATAAACCGGGTGATGGATTCCCCTGAACTCCCATTACATTTTTGAAAAGTTTACCAACATTACAAAATCTACTCATAAACTTTCATGAGTCACCTTAATATACACAGCGAGTCTGTAAAAAGGACGTATTAAACAGTAAGTTCTAGAGATAAAACTGATATGTGAGCGAGAAGGGTTTGTTTTACACTGACTGATAAAATATTCCATGGCCATGAGACATCAGATATTTGGGAAAGGAAAGTAAAAAATGTGCTTTATTTGTGCTTTTTCAGGCTTTTAGCAGTTGTATATTCCCAAGGATGCAGATTACACATCCACCATACATGCCCTGAGGTTTTGGAGATGTAATTCTCTAGGACACAGCGCACATGGTTCTCCTTGACTGAAATTCCACAAGTAAATCTCATCAACCTTTGAGCAATTTCTTAGGTCATTTGACATACTATCCCAAAATAGGAAATAGCGTCTGTCAATAGGTACGGTTAAGAGAGTACATTCCAATCTTACTTTATTCAGACTAAATGTCAAGTTTATAGACGAGTGGTCAAAAGGGCTTCCAGGTCCGGGCAACACCTTGTAAAATGTCATATTTAGGCGTTTTAGGCTAAACAGAAAAGCTATCGCCACAGTGCACTCCACCCAGCGTCTGCTATTTGGCCCACCCCATTAGGGGACCCCATGGCCTGCTCCTGCAATACACTGGGCCCCCTGAGCTGTCATCATTTGCAGCAGTAGTTTGCCGAGCGGGCCTCCTAGGATCTGCAAATGTCCCTTTAACTGTAAGCACTCCTGACAAGCGCTTCCAGTTATACAGTTTTGACTTCACAGCTTAGTGGTCTGTCGGGATGGGGGGGGCAATCAAAAGTTTGCTATGGGGCCCAGCTATTTCTGGTTACGCCCCTGACCGCACCACTAGACATACCTGCCCACAGCGTAATACTACCACCAAAGGCAACAGTGGCTAATGCATAATGTTCTCCTTGACATCATCATTGCTGGTGGCCATAATTTCTGCTCAGTGTGAATGGACTTTTAACAGTGAACAGCAGTGAGGGCCACTGGTCCCTCGTCCAACATAGAAGGACAGCTCTATGCGTCATCCCTGGTTGCCTTTGGTGGTGGTGTTACAGTGTGGGCAGGTGTGTCTAGTGGTGGTGGTGTTACAGTGTGGGCAGGTGTGTCTAGTGGTGGTGGTGTTACAGTATGGGCAGGTGTGTCTAGTGGTGGTGGTGTTACAGTGTGGGCAGGTGTGTCTAGTGGTGGTGGTGTTACAGTATGGGCAGGTGTGTCTAGTGGTGGTGGTGTTACAGTGTGGACAGGTGTGTCTGGTCAATACAGAACTGCCTTATACTTTGTAAATGGTACAGTGACAAGCCCGTACTAAATGAATAACATTATTAATCCAGTCATTGTGGCTCTGCATACACAACACAGACCTAATTCCATCTTTAATAATGACAATGGTCCAGCTCACCGAGGTCACTTCATTGGGGAAAGCTGGTGACTGGGGTACCTCAAATGCCTGCACTTTCTCTAGGCCTAAATCCATATAAAAGCCTATGGTATCAGCTGAGTCACTGAAAGGAGGTTCGTAACTCTGTACCCCAAAACCTCAATGACCTACAAGAAGATTGTGATGCCGTGCCTCCGAAGACAGTAAGTCGACTTGTGAAACGCATGAGATGTCATTGTCAAGCTGTAGTTATTAGACAAGTTATTAGACAATGACGTTTTTATTTGGGTATACCCACCACTGGTGTTGGCTTTTTGTTCAATAACTTTTTGATGCGGAAATCACCATTGCATGCTTCTACTTAAATGCCCTACTATATAATATCACTGGAGCATTAATATTTTAGAAGTTCCATAAATTTCACCCACAAGCCATATATCCCTAACTTTTTGTGAGAAGTACAGTTTATATACACCAGTAGTCTACACAGGCGAATTCAGACTATGTCCAGTCCTGTATTGGCTGGTATTGACTTGCAGCTATGAATAATAACCGTTTTTTACAGCTTTTTAAAATGTAGCTGATGTTTTTCCTATTTTTTCACCTTTGGCCTTCAGAAATCTTTTATAGAACAGTTTAACAGTTTTGCATTACATATTTGTGAAATACCGTCAGCGTCTTACCTACATTTATGAGTTACTAATGCTTAGGAACCTATTGTTCAATAAGAAATGGCATTTTTTTTTTCTCCATGTCCTTGGTATGAATTGTCATGTAAGGCTTTTTGAAACTAGTGATCAGAAGCGGAAACATAAGAATAGAGGACATAGAAGCCAGTCCCTGTCCTTGGAATATATAGAGCTCTTAAACTCAGCATATTGTTTGCATGCGCTATGACAATGGGCCCAGGAAGCCTATGAAGCTGTTTTGATTGAATTTTTCAAATACCCGGACCAGTATATTGATAAGTCGATTGGCTACTTTATAATAGGTCAAAGGAAATAAACTTGTTAAAAATGTAAGATGTTAGGATAATAAAGAAAGATCTATTTTTTTTCTAGAAGTCTTGTCTATTTATTAATAGACTATGTGGGTATTGCTGCTCAGCCCCGTTCACGTCATAGGAGATGAGCTCTAATACCCAACACAGTCAACAGCCATGAGTGGTGCTATTTTAACCCCTTCTAAACCAAGCCCATTGATGCCCGGATGTCCTGGTTAAATTAATGCAATGTTCCTCCCTGCCTTCTAAGAGCCATAGTGCTTGTATTTTTCTACCTACAGGGCTGGTTGGGGTGTAATTTTTTGCGCCATGATCTCTTGTTTTTATTAATATTATATTGGTGTAACAGAAAAATTTTGACTGCTTTTTAACCCATTAGCGACCCATGACGTATCTGATACGTCATGGCGCTGCTGGGGGTGTTCAGAGCGGGGTCCCGCTGGGACCCCGCTCTGAACGGCGCTGATCACGGCTGACACGTGCAGCCGGGCAGTGCCTCTGTTAGCCGGTGCGGGTCCCGTTGCAGCGCCGGCTAATTAAGCACTTTAAGTGCTTTATGCACAACATCCCTGGTGTCTAGTGGGTCGGATCTCCCCCCCGCGATGCGATCGCGGGGGGGAGATCCGTTTTTCTGGCCGTGCCGGGCCTCAGCGTCGGAATGACGCTGATCCCGGCTCGGCAGTAGATTGCTATGGCCTGCAGCAGGCCATAGCAATCTATGACCGATCTCATGGATCTTTGCTGTGTATATACACAGCATTGATCTCTATGAGAGATCAGTGCTATGTATATACAAGCCCCCCAGGGGGGCTTCTAGTCCATGTAAAAAAAAAAGTAAAAAAGTGTTTTTATTAATAAAAAATCCCCTCCCCTAATAAAAGTCCAAATCACCCCCCTTTTCCCATTTTATAAATATAAATTAATAAATAAATAAATAAATAAACATATTTAGTATCCCCGCGCGCGTAATCGCCCGAACTATTAATTAATCACATTCCTGATCTCGCACGGTAAACGGCGTAAGCGCCAAAAAATCCCAAAGTGCAAAAGTGCAAAATACGATCACAAAGTCGTATATGCGCAATCAAGGTACCGGTAGAAAGAAGCATCATGGCGCAAAAACTGACACCTCACACAGCCCCATAGAGCAAAGGATAAAAGCGCTATAAGCCTGGGAATGGAGCGATTTTAAGTTACATATATTTGTTAACAATGGTTTGAATTTTTTACAGGCCATCCGATACAATATAAGTTATACATGTTATATATCATAGTAATCGTAACGACTTGAGGAACATGCATAACAAGTCAGTTTTACCATAGGGCGAACGGCGTAAATGCAAAACTCCCCGAAATCAAAACAAATTAGTTTTTTTTTTTCAATTTGACAGCGCAAATGATTTTTTTCCGGTTTCACAACATATTTTATGGAAAAATTATGCCTGTAATTGAAAATTTCAAAATTTTCAAAAATCAGCAATCCTGGTGTTTTTTTTTTTTTTTACTGTTTACGCCGTTCACCATGCGGGAAGAATAATGTATAATAATAACGTATAATATTTTAATAGACCGGACAATTTTACACGCTACGATACATAACATGTTTATTTATTTATTTTACATATTTTTATTTTTATAATGGGCAAGGAGGTATATTAAAGTTTTATTGGGAGGGAGGTTTAAAGGGTTTTTTAAATACTTTTTAAAACTTTTTTTATTATACTTTTTTTAACACTTGTTTTCACTGTAAATCATGTAATCATTAGATTGAATATACTGATATATGGTATACCATAGCATAGCATTGATCAGTGTTATCGGCGATCTATGCATACAGCCTGCCTGAGAGCAGACTCTATGCACAGATTGCCCATCCAGGCCAATATACAAAACACCCGAGCTGATTGGACGGGGGCAGTGAAGCCCCGGCTGTGGCAACAACAGAAGGAAACTTTGCCCTAGCAGCTGGCCGGGCTGGGCGTCAGGGAATCAATATTCCTGCAGTGCAATTTGTTTTATACGAGCTCAGCTGCAGACATAAATATTGAGCCCTTTAATCCTTGCACTTAGGTCATATAATCCCCACTCAGACTCTCAGTAAGTTTCATGCTCTACTGTTTAGTCTTTCCGTTGTGGTTAATTTATTGCGAACTACAGGATTACCCAAATCCCTACTGGAAGCTATTAGTTCCCTCCTTACCAAAATCTTCCCAACCCTTTGCTTGTAGTAGCTGAGAAGACGAATCACATAGAGACAGGATGAAACTCTATCACATACAATAGCGGTCTTTGGCACCAAGCACCCCAAGTGATCGCTTGGGGCCCCCAACGTCCAGGGGGGCCCCCATGCCCCGCTCTGGTGCTCAAGACCACTGGACAGGGCCGCTGCCCCGCTCGCTGCTGCCATCTGAACTGTAGCTATAAGCACTCATAATGAGCGCTCATAGTTACATGCAGCAGCACTGACAGGGCGGGAGACATTGGCTCCCTTCCTTTCAGTCACTCTTGTGGCCGCAGGAAGGGTTTTCCCTGCGGTCACAAGTGGAAGCTTTTTCCTTGTGGTGCCGGCGCTCCAGTGACATCACTGGAGCATCAGCGCCAGGAAAAGGGGAGTGTGGCCTCTTGTGATCGCAGGGAAAACCCTTCCTGCGGCCACAAGAGTGAAGAGAAGAGGAGACGCCCGGACCCAGGTGAGTATAAGTGTTTGTTTTATTGTGTTATATACTATATGGGAGGGGGAGCACACAGGGGTCTGTTTAACTAGGGGGGGGGCGCACATTGGGGTCTATATAAATGGGGGGAGCACACAGGGGGGCTATATAACAGGGGGAACACACAGGGGGGCTATAGACTACTGGGGCTTCACAGAGGGGGCTATATACTACTGGGGGCAGCACACAGTGGGTCTATATACTACTTGGGGCAGCAGAATGAGGTCTATATACAACTTGGAGAGCACACAGGAGGTCTATATCTAAGTGGGGGAGCACACAGGGGGGCTATATACTACTGGGGGAGCACACAGGGGTCTATTTACTACTGGTGGGGCACACAGGGGGTCTATATACTACTGGAGGAACATACAGGGGGTCTATATACTACTTGTGAGGCACACAGGTGGTCTATATATAACTGGGGGAGCACACAGGTCTATACTACTGGGGCAGCACACAAGGAGTCTATATAATACTGGGGGAACCACACAGGGGGTTATATACTACTGGAGGAGCACACAGGGGTCTATATCCAAGTGGGGGAGCACACAGGGGTCTATATCCAAGTGGGGGAGCACACAGGGGGGCTAAATACCCCTGAGGAAGCACACAGGGGGCCTATATACTAGTGGGGGAGCACACAGGGGGTATATACAACTGGGGGCAGAACACAGGGGGTCTATATACAACTGGGGCAGCACACAAGAGGTCTATATACTTCTGGGGGAGCACATGGGGGGCTATATATAACTGGGGGAACACACAGGGGTCTATATACTATTGGGGGAAGCAAACAAGGGGTATATACTACTGGGGGCAGGACACTAGTGGTATATACTATTGGGGGCAGCACACAAGCAGTATATATTACTGGCGGTAGTGCGCAAGGGGTATATACTACTGGGGGCAACACACAGCGGTCTACTGTTTTGGAACGCGTGTCGAGGGGGGGGGGCCCAGACATAGCTTTGCTTGGGGCTCCAGAAATGCCAAGACCGCCCCTGATCACATAGGAATAAACTGAGACATTGTAGTCTTTGCTGCACTTCAATTAGACTCAGAACCAGTGCTGTGAGACATCATGGGATATGTAGGCTGTATTTAAAGGGGAGAAGGAATCAAACTGACAGTCAGCCCACAAAAAGGCACGTCAACTTGCAGATTCTGACGCAAATGTTGGTGGCAGCAGAGGGGCTCATGTTACCTCTTATTGTTGCCACTCAACATTAGTTTTAATGAAGATATATTACAAAGTAATGTATTTGCAAAAAAAAAAAAGTCTCTGGAGTACCCCTTTAAGAAAAAAATATTGCTGCAGCACTTTTTAATTATGGTATAACGGAAAGGTCTGAAACCTTTGTTCAGAGCCTTCATAGCAGAGAGTCCTCCATATTGGATTATGGCATGTAGGACTATTTATCATGTCAAAATAATGACCACCTAGAAGGCAACATGGTTCATCAAGTGCCATTGGTATCTGTTGTGGGACAGATCTGGAACCCCATCTTCATCTGCAACCCCAACCCATTTTTTGGGATTTTTCACCCCCTCTTATAATGGAACAGGAAAACAGAATGGACAAATTGTCTACAGTTTAAACCTACAGGTGTCAACAATATGAATGATTTCTTATTGTATTCATGACTACATTTTCCACCTGGCATCATATGGGTACCAAATTATGTGGGTAATATAGGATGCAATGAAGCATGCAAGAAAACCTGTCTTCCTCTGTATAAGCCATATGTATAAGTCATTAGCAGTCTATGGGACATGTTTAGACAGCCATTAACCATGTATTTTGTGACATGGAAATCATGCTGATTACTATGTCTAAATGGGGGACGGTGAACTGTGTGACAAAAAATCTGTTTAGTTCTGAAACTCCCATTGAAATCAATGGCATTTCAAGAAGCGTGCTGTGCATGCTGCAGGTGGATGTTTTTTTTGCCCAGTGTACATGACTAAAGGGTGTAATGTCCCTCTACAATATCACCAATCAATCAACAATGTCATCAATATCTCCAAACAGTATGCTTAAGTGGGCAACCTACAGTGTGAACAGAGGCATAGGGGTGCTGCCAATTTTTGCTTTTTTCTGTCGTGTGTGGGGGGTGAGGCTGCCTCCTGTTGGCTTGCACTCCACCCATGTCCCAAGAGTAAAAGGAGATTATTTGGATCCTATCTGCCCAGTTGTAGGCTTAATGTTAGCCCAGGAGAGGCCATTGCTAGTGTGAAAATGCTAGAGTAGTACCATGTTTTTGAGGACCTCAAAGGGGCACTCCACATAAGAATAATTCATTTCTATTAAAAGTACATTAAAAGTTATATAGATGTGTCTATACAATGCATTACCATACCTGTATGGTTCTGTCACACTGGTAGATGATAGAAAACCAGGAAGTGAAGAAAAATGGCCTCTGTGCCAATTCACATTGTCTCCTGCTCCCACTGCTCTCCCCCCTTAGGAGACAAATATTCATGTCCCTGTCTCACATGAGACACTGTATGTGTTTGCTGAGCGCAGGCTGATGATGCAGACAGGGGGCAGGGTGTGATGTCACAGGAGGCTTGGCTGGATCCCCCAATCACCTGAGTGATTCACCATCTCTGACCGGCCAGAAGCAGGTGCAGCAAGTACTGTGGACTGTGATGAACAGCTGAGGGAACGCATTGCATTCTGGAACCAGAACTGCATTCTGCGAACTGCTCAACCAGGAAGAACAGAAACACAATACAGAGCAAGTAGTTTCAAACCAAACAAATGGATAGGTAAGTAATGTTTTATGCTTCTGCAATAGTTTTATTTTTTTTAATGTCTACCTGGAGTTCCCCTTTAACGTGGTGACAACGTGGTACTCTCTGTTTAATCAAATAGTTTGCTAAGATCCTCAATTTTTAATCTATCTATAGAGCAGGTTTTTATCGAGTGTACACCAGGGGAGTAGGTACGGTAAGCACTTGCACTTGTAGGTTGCTGTTGAACTTTCTTTTTTTTAGCCCTAAGTGGATGGCAGAAATGCATGATGGAAACTGTAGTTGGACTGCTGTTGGCTCCTTTCCCGCTCTTGCTACACTGGGACAGAGCACATACAGAGTAACATATGACAAACAAGCTACTAATACATATTTAGGCTATGTTCAGACTGCGTATGAGACCGGCCGTTCCCACTACACAATATGAAGCGTGCGTCCGGATCCACTCACTCCATAGTGTGCACTGACAGGGTTTTCTGCGGCCGCTATTCACTGTACTGATATCCGGGCGGAGTGTATACGATGCGGGACATTTATTAAGTCCAGCGTTTTCTGCGCCAAACTTAAAAATGTCCCCGCAGCTCAGGCACTACGGAGATTTATGTAGGGGCAGTCTGCCTCTACATAAATCCCATGCGCGCCGGTGTACGTGGCAGGAAAGCTAAAAAAATGATGAATAGCGCGGACTCTGAGTCCGTGCCCTCCGTTCCGCTCCCTCCATATCCCCTCCCCGCCCCCCTGGCATACCGGGCGGAAAGTGCCCGTTTGCGAATATTTTATTTGCAAAACGGCCATTTGTGAATAAAATTATTCGCAAATGGGCACTTTCCGCCGAAAAGTATGATTTTTCAGCTTGATACATGTCCCCCTATGTGTATACAATCCTGGCCAGGATGCCTTCAGCCTGCAGCACTACGTAAGTTCAGTGGAAATCATGGCCGTTGTTTCAGCGGCCGTGATTTCCACGGAAATTACGTAGTGTGAACATAGCCTCATGATGTAGAATTTGTACTACATTGTAGCTCTGCCCCCCTTTCTTTGTTTTCCGGGCACAATGCTATACATTTTTCTTGTACTGCAGCTTAGTCCCATTCAAGCAAATGGGACTGAGCTGCAATACCAGACATGGCCACTACCATATGTATGGTGCTATGCCTTGTAAAGTCCCAGAAAACCATTTTAATAGTTTTATTAGTTCTACAAGGTAAGGGTAGATGCCTGGATGCCATACCTGTTCAGTCCTACTTTGCTGGGGAAAGTTAGTGACATACACCAGCAAAATTCTCACACCTCCACTGCAGTAATATTCCCTTACTCGTGATTATATGTTTATCACAGGGATGACGAGCAGTTTGCTGCGTGCTCTCTTTGTCATACAATTTTTTTATCCCATAGAAAAGTTTTAGTCCTTGACAATTTTTCCAATTGCGCAGTAAAAATACCATTCCATTGCCTTTCTTTTATTACGATATAGTATTCAGCATCTGTGTGTCATGTCAGGGCTGAACGATTGGGATGGTATCCTTCACTGGGAAGGTTCGCAAGGACATCCATTCAGCTCATCAGATGCTTTCTGTTAACAATATGTACTTTGCTCTATAAGTGTGAGAATAGTAGAGTAGCAGAAACAAACTGTACAGGACTGTTAACTATTGATGTCCTAAATACTTCCATTGAGGCCAAGTTTCCGCTTCCTCATTTTTATAGTCAATTCATATAGGTAATGCATGCAGATGCTTGATCAGAGAAATATGACTTATATTTCCCCCCTGTTTAATATAATACTACTTTTTAATGGTGTTTTATGAAAAAACATACACTTTTGTGGCATGTAATAATATTCTGTGACACAAAATACCATCGTGCGATATAAAATACAATTTCGAGGTATAGAATACAGAGTCCAGAGATGAGACCATTGCTTTATTTAGAAAAAGAAGAAATTTTCGTGGATTGCATCATGCTCCAGGTTGGTAATTAAAGGAGGAATTCCAGTGTGAGGCCTTGTTCACATGCTGTATATTTTCAATAGATTGTAATACCGGCCACTATTTATTAAAAGGGTAAATTCACATTGTTTCCTAAGGAATCCTGGCCGGAGTGTATGCACACTGTATACGCTCTGGCCGGGATTCCATGCAGCCACACAGAAAATTGACACGTCAATTTTCTACGGACGCTATTCATTAAACAACAGCCGCATGAAATTGACTGTGCAGATAATGTAAAGTGTGTTTCCGGCCGTACTTTACATTGTCTGCTATGATTAATTGGAATGCCGGCACACCCGAATGTGCTCACATTCCAATTCAAAAGAAATGATGTTCATCCGACCAGTACCGGCCGCGGTGGACTTCAGACAGCGTGGCCTAAGGGTGCGTTCACACTACGGAATCTGCATGGAGAATATGTCCATTCTTTGGGGGGATGGCAGAATATGCCCGAGCATAGAATGGAGTCTATGGCACAGGTGAAGAGTCAAGCTGGGAGAATGGGTATAACGTTTTAGAGACGTCTCAGTAGGAGCTGCCCGCTCAGCCAATCTGTGGTTGATTTGAGACACCAAGGCAGGGGTGGTCGCTCCTGCACTGATTCATCATCTTGGAAGAAGCAACAAATGGTGAACAGCGTGGAACAGGAAGTCACTGAAATGGGAGCTGCAGGGGACCAGGGTATGTAAGTATCAGGTTTTATATTTTGATTACACTGGCAGAAAAATACACTGGAATACATAGAAACATAAAACATTGTCAGCAGAAAAAAAAACACCTCATCCATCTAGTTCTAGTCTTCCCTTATATTATTTCCTTACAGATTGTCTTAGGATAGATATGTTAATCCCGCAGGGCCGTAGGGAGGGGCAGCTGCCTCAGGCGCAGAGACCAGGGGGGGGCGCCATCACAGGGAGCAGAGAGAGAAGGATCACAGTGGATGAGGCAGCCTGGAAGCATCCTGACCTCTGTCAGTGTGGGGAGGTGGGGACAATTTTTACTTGATCAAAAAAGGCATTTCCCATACTGTCCTGTCTCCTGGCTGCTGTTTAGCTATAATTTAGCGTTTTTACCGAGATTTTGCGCAAATCAGGGCTAAACAGCAGCCAGGAGACAGTACAGCAAAGTTACTGTAGATGGTGAAGGACCTTGACTATGATGTCACCACAGGTCCTGTATGTACACTGCACTATGGAGGAGGAAGAAGAAAGATAATACAGGTGTGTGGAAAGGGGTCTGGGGAGGGGGGTGAAGGGTGCCCAGTCTGGGGAGGGGGGTGAAGGGTGCCCATTCTGGAGTGGGGAGGGGGCAGGGGGGTACAGGGTGATACCAGTCTGGGATGGGGAAGACACACAAGAGAGTGTCCAGTGTCTATTTAGGGGTCTGGTCTGGTTGTACATTATTATATACTTAACCCGTTAATGACTGCCCTCTCCAAATATATATCACATTTATATAAACCTCACCTACTATCTGCAGAGGTAGGGAACCTTGGCTCTCCAGCTGTTGCAGAACTACAACTCCCATCATGTCTGGACAGCCAGTTTTAGCTTTGACTGTCCATTTATGATGGGAGTTGTAGTTTTGCAACAGCTGGAGATCCAAGGTTCCCTATGCCAATCTATAAAGCACCTGTATCTGTATATACAGTGACCATGATACAAGAATCATTTTTCTAAATTATTTCTATTTTGAATTTGGTGATGGAATACCTTACTGGAGGTATTACTGCAGCTGTTGTCTCCACTGCTGAGTGGAGTTGATCGAAATCCTAGGTTTGATCGAACTCGAACATTCACAAACATGCCGCATTAGCTTGCTGATGCCTTCCCGGTCCGTGGGGAAGGAGGAGACAGCCCGAGTACCGCCTGGAATCCTGGGATTCAGCCTAGGTAATAGTCTAGGTAATAGGCTGAATCCTGGAATTTCAGGCAGTACCCGAGCACTCTTCTCCTTCCCCACGGACCGGGAAGACATCAGACATCTAATGCAGCAAGTTCGTGAATGTTCAAGTTCGATCAACTCTACTGCTGTGCGTACCTGTGCATTAGGAGACGGCACCATAGAATCACATTACACTGGGTGTCACACTGGAGATAGATCAGGAAGCTTTGCCTCCTAATTCACAGGTACAGACAGCAGGGAGCGGAGACAACGGCGCCTCCTCAGGTACAGACAGCAGGGAGCGGAGACAACGGCGCCTCCTCAGGTACAGACAGCAGGGAGCGGAGACAATGGCGCCTCTGTTAAGGTACTTAGGGACCAAATTTTAAATGGGAAAAATGGAAGTACTTTAAAAAATGCTGATTGAGCCCAGAGCTGCCTGATAATCATTCTACATAAAAACATTCCAGGTACACAGTAAATATGACATTATATATCCAACATTGTGAACACCACACTAGTGCTGCCAGGAGAGATGAGCGAATCGCACATCTAACCAATCGCTCATCTAAACTTCATAAAAAAAAAAAAATATATATATATATATATATATGTTATATACCAGCAGTGAAGGTACAACATGCCCCCCCCCCTGCGCTTACTGCGCACACAGGGGGAGCGCCAAATTGAATCTTTAAACCTTTGGTTCAGGATAGCCTAGCTACACCTCTGTAATCCCAGGCATGTTTAATTCAGTTACTGTAGATTTACCTACCTCATCTGATGGAAGCTTGTTCCAAGCATCTACTACTCTTTCAGTAAAGTATAATTATATATAAATATATATAAAAATAAAAAAATATTTTCTCACATTACTTTTGATCTTTCCCCCAACTAACCTCTGATTGTGTCCCCTTGTTCTTCTATTTCTTGTTTTTGTTACTTATTAAAAACACTTCCTTCTAGTCTTTTCAAATGCAGATAATGGCATATTTGCCTAATAAACCCAATTACAAAGTTTCTTAAAATCGTCTGTACTATTGATTTCTGCAAAAAAAAAAAAAAAAAAATTAACGACAGTGACAGTTTTCTGCGCGTAATACAGCCCGAACCGCTTTGCGCACACACTCCGTTCAAACTGCGTTTTGAAGCCATCGGCGGTGTGAGGTGTGCTATCTATTTTTCGTTTTGATCGGATTTGTCGTTTTTAAGAAATATACGTTTAAAGACCCCGAATTTCCCATAAATAATAATGGCCCATTGCAAATAATGGCCACACTCTAACCGCTAACAGCCAATCACAGAACATATACAAATAGCTGAGATATAGCAGCCGATAGGAACTCTAAGGTCTTGTCAGGCAATGTATCACACCATTCACAGTCACATGTCCACTATTGGCCAATAGAAGATGTAATATATGGAAGGTCCTTGACGATTTTGTCTCACTGACATGAGTAAGATTGTCATGGTAACCGAGCAATGATCTTTACCATTATAAGTACCCAGATCGCTCTTAAAGGGACCCATGTCGCTCTTAAAGGGACCCAAGTCGCTCTTAAAGGGACGGGAGCCATGACACTCTTAAAGGGACCCAAGTCGTTCTTAAAGGGACCCAAGTCGCTCTTAAAGGGGCGGGACCCAAGTCGCTCTTAAAGGGAAGGGACCCAAGTCGCTCTTAAAGGGACTGGACCCAAGTCGCTCTTAAATGGTCCCATGTAGCTCTTAAAGGGATCCAAGTCGCTCTTAAAGGGACGGGACCCAAGTTGCTCTTAAACGGACGGGACGCATGTTGCTCTTAAAAGGGACCCAAGTCACTCCAAAAGGTATGGGACCCATGTGGCTCTTAAAGAGACCCATTTCGCTAGAGCGACCTGGGTCCCTTTAAGAGCGACTCTGGTCCCTTTAAGAGCGACTCAGGTCCCTTTAAGAGCAACTCGGGTCCCTTTAAGAGCGACCTGGGTCCCATTATGTGCGACCTGGGTCCCTTTAAGAGCGACCTGGGTCCCTTTAAGAGCGACCTGGGTCCTTTTAAGAGCAAAATTTGTCCCTTCAAGAGTGAAATATGTCCCTTTAAGAGCGAAATGGGTCCCTTTAAGAGCGACCTGCGTCCTTTTAAGAGTGAAATATTTTCCTTTTAAGAGCAAAATGGGTCCTTTTAAGAGTGACCTGGGTCCCTTTAAGAGCTATCTGGGTCCCTTTAAGAGCAACCTGGGTCCCTTTAAGAGCGAACTAGGTCAATTTAAGAGCGAAATGGGTCCCTTTAAGAGCGAAATGGGTCCCTTTAAGAGCGACCCGGGTCCCTTTAAGAGCGATCTGGGTCCCTTTAAGATCGACCTGGGTCCCTTTAAGAACGAAATGGGTCCCTTTAAGAGCGCCCTGGGTCCCTTTAAGAGCTACCGGGGTCCCCTTAAGAGCGACCTGGGTCCCTTTAAAAGCGACCTGGGTCCCTTTAAGATATGTCCCTTTAAGAGCGAAATATGTCCCTTTAAGAGCAAAATGGGTCCCTTTAAGAGCGACCTGGGTCCCTTTAAGAGCGACCTGGGTCCCTTTAAGAGCGATCTGGGTCCCTTTAAGAGCGACCTGGGTCCCTTTAAGAGCGACCTGGGTCCCTTTAAGAGCGACCTGGGTCCCTTTAAGAGCGACCTGGGTCCCTTTAAGAGCGACCTGGGTCCCTTTAAGCATAAAATTGGTCCCTTTAAGAGTGAAATTGGTCCCTTTAAGAGCGACTTGGGTCCCTTTAAGAGCAAAATGGGTCCTTTTAAGAGCGACCTGGGTCCCTTTAAAAGCGAAATGGGTCCCTTTAAGCGTGAAATTGGTTCCTTTAAGAGCGACCTGGGTCCCTTTAAGAGTGACCTGGGTCCCTTTAAGAGTGAACTAGGTCAATTTAAGAGCGAACTGGGTCCCTTTAAGTGCGATTTGGGTCCCTTTAAGAGCGACCTGGGTCCCTTTAAGAGCGAAATGGGTCCCTTTAAGAGTGAAATTGGTCCCTTTAAGAGCGACCAGGGTCCCTTTAAGAGCGAAATGGGTCCCTTTAAGAGCGACCTGGGTCCCTTTAAGAGCGACCTGGGTCCCTTTAATAGCGAAATGGGTTCCCTTAAAAGGGACCTGGGTCCCTTTAAGAGTGACCTGGGTCCCTTTAAGAGCGAAATATGTCCCTTTAAGAGCAAAATGGGTCCCTTTAAAAGCGACCTGGGTCCCTTTAAGAGTGACCTGGGTCCCTTTAAGAGCAAACTAGGTCAATTTAAGAGCGAACTGGGTCCCTTTAAGTGCGATTTGGGTCCCTTTAAGAGCGACCTGGGTCTCTTTAAGAGCGAAATGGGTCCCTTTAAGAGTGAAATTGGTCCCTTTAAGAGCGACCAGGGTCCCTTTAAGAGCGAAATGGGTCCCTTTAAGAGCGACCTGGGTCCCTTTAAGAGCGACCTGGGTCCCTTTAATAGCGAAATGGGTTCCCTTAAAAGGGACCTGGGTCCCTTTAAGAGTGACCTGGGTCCCTTTAAGAGCGAAATATGTCCCTTTAAGAGCAAAATGGGTCCCTTTAAAAGCGACCTGGGTCCCTTTAAGAGCAAAATGGGTCCTTTTAAGAGCGACCTGGGTCCCTTTAAGAGCAAAATTGATCCCTTTAAGATCGAAATGGGTCCCTTTAAGAGCAAAATCGGTCTCTTTAAGAGCGACCTGGGTCCTTTTAAGAGCGACCTGGGTCCCTTTTTAGAGCGACCTGGGTCCCTTTAAGAGCGACCTGGCTCCCTTTAAGAGCGAAATGGGTCCCTTTAAGAGCGAAATGGGTCCCTTTAAGAGCAAAATCAGTCTCTTTAAGAGCGACCTGGGTCCCTTTAAGAGCGACCTTGGTGCCTTTAAGAGCGACCTGGGTCCCTTTAAGAGCGAACGGACCCAGGTCGCTCTTAAAGCAACCCAGGTCGCTCCTAAAAGGGAGCCCTATCGCTCTTAAAGGGACGGGAGCCAAGTTGCTCTTAAAGGGATGCGACCCAAGTCGCTCTTAAAGAGACGGCACCCAGGATTAAAGTTTCTCTTAAAAGGAAGTCACTGATAAAGGGGCGCTCTGGAAGTCACTGGTAAAGGGGTGCTCTGGAAGTCACTGGTAAAGAGCCGCTCTTTTCAAGCACTATGTATTTCCCTGGAAATGCAAATCTAGTTGCCCTTATGATGCCCATAATTCTCCCATTAGAACCACACAAATAGTTAATTCCCCCATTTAAACCTCACTAATAATTAAGACCGCTTATATGCCACAATAGCGCCTCACAAACAGTTAATTCCCCCACCAGTGCCAAATAGTTCCAGAATCACCTGCACATCTAATCGCCAATCCCACAATCCCTCTCCCCCTACTTGCTTTTCCCAGCTTCCATGGTCTGTTGCTCTTCCGGCTGCAGGATGCTCCCGACACATGACACGTGTGGCGATGTCACCACGCTTCCTATGCCGGGTCTCATCTGACTTACTTCTGGGCCACAGGCTTAGAACTGCCTGCAGCCTAGAAGATTATAATATGGGCAGTCCGGGCTGCCATTCAGACCGCCCATATTATAACCTGTTGCAATGTACCTGGGTCAGAGTTTGTGCAGTCAAAGTTTGAGAAGCGCTGTTCTATTTTATCAATAGAACAGATGACAATAGGGTAAAAAAAAAAAAAAAAAACTATAAACACTGACCGCAGTGGTCCTGGCCAGTAATTATCTGAGCGGCCTGTCATTTCAGAGACCCTCTCTGTAGCTACAGTGGCTGCTCCGGGAAACGAGCAGAAGAACACCAGGACCGCATTGAGCTAATGTATACAGTTTAAAGGAGACCTGTCACCCCCCGTGCCGGGGTGACAGGCTCCCGATCCCCAGTTAGATCCCCTTATACGTACCTCATCCCACCGAATCCCGCTGCCGGAGCCGGTCCCGGGACGGAGATATCCATAGAGAATGAATGGAGCCGTGCGGTCGCTGAAGAGATGAGTCCGGCTCTATTCATTCTTTATGGACGCCGGACCTATCTCCAGAGCGTGCGCGCCGGCTTCTGACCGGGATATCTCCGTCCCGGGACCAGCTCCGGCAGTGGGACTCCGCGGGATGAGGTACATATAAGGGGATCTAACTAGGGGTCGGGAGCCTGTCACCCCGGCACGGGGGGTGACAGGTCCTCTTTAAGGGCAAGGGTTCCCCCGACATAGCTAATGATGTCCGTACGACCCTGGCTAAATGAATATTGAGCCGAGAAATAGGCTTGGTAAGCGAGCGCTGATCAAGCAGGTCAGCGCTGGCTTACAGGCAGCATCAGGCTGCCTAATACAACCCTAAGGCTGGTTTAAAGTGTCACTGTCGTTTAGGGTGTGTTTACACTTTCCGGATCCGCAGCAGATCAGCAGCAGATTTCATTTAAATAACTGAACACAGAATTCAAATCTGCACCTTCAAATCTGCTGCGGATCCTGTAGGTGTGAACGCACCCTTAATTTAATTTTTTTTTTTCAGAGATCAATAGTACAGGCAATTTTAAGAAACTTTGTAATTGGGTTTATTATTTAAATTTTTGGGGGTTTATTAATTTAATTTTTGGGGTTTGTTAATTAATTTTTTTTATCATGAAAAAGCCGGTTAAAGCTCTCCCCCCTGTCTTCATGGTTGTCTATTGAGAGGGAAGGGGTGGAGGGAGATGAGGCATCAAAATAGGACAACAAAGAGTTAATTTACAGCTACATCACCGGGCTATCTCCTCTGAAGTCAGCACCGACCTCTCTGACCTCTGAATACAAGCTTTCGCACAGGTCCAGCTGTGTAGTTCTTTGTTCACTGCTCTCTGCTGGCGACTAATCTCCCTCCTCCCTCCTCCCCTTCCTCCTCCCCCTCCCCTCTCCATAGATTACACAGGGCACGTCTGATGTAAAGGAGTAGTGATTTCCTGATAATGATCAGTGAATGAGAGAGAGGAGAGGGGGGGTGACCTGGGGAAAGGCTTTTTGAATACAGATAATGGCATATTTGCCTAATAAATCCAATGACAAAGTTTCTTAAAATCGCCTGTACAATTGATTTCTGCAAAAAAAGACAAACAAAGAAAAAAAACAACAGTGACTCTTTATGGCTGTCAGAAATCACTACCCCTAAATCCTTCTCTTCTGAAGTCTTTGCTAACACAGAACTGCCAATATAATATTTGGATAGGGGATTACTTCTTCCCAAGTGCATTATTTTACATTTGGAAATATTGAACTGCAGATTCCATTGTTTTGACCACTTATCTAGTAAAGCCAAATCAGTATAGACACCTCTAAAAATATGAACCCTATTGCGCACTTTTGTGTCACCAGCAAACAGTTCATTATATCTTATAGGGGGGAGGTATAGTATATTTTAGTAGTGGGGAAGGGAGGCTAGTGTATTACATATCACAGTTTAAAGACAGAGTTCATTATTACCTCATGGAGGGGCATGGGGGTGGGAACCGATCATTAAAAGTCATTAACATGGGCACAGTGCATTTAATTATATCTCATTGGTGGGGCGGGTACTGAGCATTATGCCTCATTAAGGGGGGTGCAGTGCATTATACAACATGGAGGGTAGTGCATTATAACTATCTGAGGGGACTAATTGTATATTAAAAAAGAATTAAGGAAAGGGGGGTATTGTGTGTATCCGTTGTGTAACCTGTCAGGCTTTTATAGGCTTTTTATAGGCTAGTATACACTCCGTCCTGTATCCCTAGCGGCTGAACAATAAACTGACATGTCAGTTTTGTGCGGCCACTATTTATTGAATACATCCCGACCAGGATTCCCTCAGACTGCTGTGCACGTAACTTCTGTATTAATCACGGCTGTTGTTGCAAATCGGCAACAAGGGCTGTGATTAATAAAAAAGTTACGTTGAGTAAACATAGCCTAAAAGTAAATTTTAGCCCGGTTTTCAGCTAAGCCTCTGTACACCCAATAGATCAGCAAGCAGTGCTCTCTCTCTAGTATTATCTACTGGAAGTCTAAGAGTCCTATTCGTTACCAATGTCCTTGCAGCCCTTGTTTAACCCCTTAAGGACTGGGCTAATTTTCATTTTTGAGTTTTCGGCTTTTCCTCCTTGTGGATATAAGGCCATAGCAGTTGCATTTTTACACCTACTGACCCACCTGAGCCCGTTTTTTTGCGTCACTAATTGTAATTTGCAATGACAGGCTGAATTTTTGCATAAAATATGCTGCGAAACCAGAAAAAAATTATATACGCGGTGAAATTGAAAAAAAACCCTGCAATTCTTTTTCTTTGGAGGGGCTTCGTTTTTACGCCGTGTTCCCTATGGAAAAACTGACATGTTATATATGTTCCTCAAGTCGGTACAATTTTAACGATATGTAACATGTATAACTTTTATATTAATTGATGGCTCAGAAAAAAATAAAACCTTTTACAGAAAATAAACGTTCCTTAAAATCGCTCTATTCCCATGCTTATAGCGCTTTTATCCTTTGGTCTATGGTCATTTTTTGTGCCTTGATGTGTTCTTTCTATCGGTACCTTCATTGCATATATGCAACTTTTTGATCGCTTTTTATTACACTTTTTCTGGATTTGATGTGACCAAAAATGCGCAATTTTGCACTTTGGAATTGTTTTGCGCTTACGCCGTTTACCATGAGGGATCATGAATTAAATAAATTTATATTTCGGACAATTACGCACGTGGCGATACCAAACATGTTTGTTTATTTATTTATATTTATAAAATGGGAAAAGGGGGTGATTTGGACTTTTATTAGGGGAGGACTTCTGGGGGACTTCTATATACACAGTACTGATCTCCCATTGAGATCAATGCTGTGTATATAATAGAGCAATGATCTATCAGATCGGTGCTCTATTATAATGGTCTGCTGCAGACCATCTACATAGATTGCCGAGCCGGGATCAGCGTCATTCCGACGCTGAGCCCCGGCCGGCTCATTAGAACGGATCTCCCCTCGCATTGCAGGGGGAGATCCTCCACTAGATACCAGGGACAGGAGCCACCACCACTATTCAAATGCAGCTGTCAGCTTTGACAGCTGCATTTGAATGGTTAATTAGCCGGCCACGGCGACCAACTGCGGCGGCTAAGACCTGCTGTCCCTGGCTGCACAAAGCAACCGGGGACCGCAGGCTGCAGAGAGGGCTTACGCCGGGAGCCCTCTCTGATCCCCCTTAACGGCCGCATGATGGGTATACCCATCATGCGTCGTTAAGGGGTTAAACACCATACTTTATCTAAGCATGTTGCAGGTCTTCTCCTGCGCTCCTTCTTCCTCCCAGTCCCTCCGCAGCATCAGCTTCGGTGCGGCCTGTCTGAGCTGACAGACCACTCACTGGCCAGGACCGCCACGGCCAGTGATTGGCTGAGCAGTCTGTCAGCTCAGACAGGCCGCACCAAACCTGCTGCTGCGTGCGGGACCGGGAGGAATAAGGAGCTTGGGAGAAGACCTGCAACGTGCTTAGGTAAAGCATGGTGCTTGTGAAATTGTTGGTCGCCCGCAGCGCTTTACTATTCCACGCAGCGGTGCTCGATGATTTTAGGTTTGAGCCTAAATAAACAATCAGCTGATGACACGATCATCGGCTGATCTGTGTCTCTATTCCATGGAGCGATAATCGGCCGAATCAGCCAATTATTGCTCTGTGGAATAGGATGTTTGCTGGATGTTTGTATGGCTGCCTCTCCTTACAGATTTGTTTAGAAGCAGTTATCTGGACATTGAGTTATTTCGGTCTCTTATATTTAGTAAGGCAGAGAAGCCAGTATCATGCGGTGACTCTTACATTGTCTTGTACTCGTGATACACAAGTTCTAAAAGCTTGTTACACTGCAGCCTTGAAACAGAATGGCACAGAATTCTATTCTCCCATTTCCTTAAAAATAATGATTCCGCTTGGAGAATAGAATGTGAATCTGGAGCTAACTCTCCTGGTGTCAAGGTATTAGAATAAATATTCCAACGTTATTGAACAATACCCTGAAGCCAAGGCTGTACACCCTGACTGGTGGGCAGACGCCTCATGCATCTTGTGCGGCTGGAAAAAAACAGAAATACATCTCTTGGGTGATTTGGTTTCTTGTTTGAGTGCGAGTTTTGTGCCGCATTGTCGTCATTGAATTTGTTCAATATATTCTTAGAACTTAGAATTCCAAACAATAAAGTCAATTGCGCATGCAACAGAAACATTGTATTGCAGTTCTATCTTGATAACACGTCATATTGTCGGATGTTTCCATTAAACAGAATCTTGTAGGTAATCCACCTCTGAAAATCAATGGCTGGTGTAATTTGCCCATAGTAACCAATCACAGCTCAGGTCATGCTTCCAATGTCTCCATAGGTAATAGCCTGCAAGGAGTGTTTCGAAGATAACAGTGACATTTAAACAATGTTGTTGGTGGGGGACGACATGGCAACCTAGGGGCTGTACTACATCTCTGTGGTTGCCATGACTGATCTATTGCTTAAGCCTGCCATGGACAGGCTGTAGCAATAAAGTGGCAATCTGATGGATCAATGTAATACGGTAGTATTGCATTGATCCCTATGAGTAATCAAGCAGATGCTTATAGAGGTCCCTTATGAGGATTGAAAAAGTGTAAAAAGAAAGGTTTTATTTAAAAAAAAATATACACTACCGTTCAAAAGTTTGGGGTCACATTGAAATGTCCTTATTTTTGAAGGAAAAGCACTGTACTTTTTAATGAAGATAACTTTAAACTAGTCCTAACGTTAAAGAAATACACTTTATACATTGCTAATGTGGTAAATGACTATTCTAGCTTCAAATGTCTGGTTTTTGGTGCAATATCTACATAGCTGTATAGAGGCCCATTTCCAGCAACTATCAAACCAGTGTTCTAATAGTACAATGTGTTTGCTCATTGGCTCAGAAGGCTAATTGATGATTAGAAAACCCTTGTGTAATCATGTTCACACATCTGAAAACAGTCTAGCTCGTTACAGAAGCTACAAAACTGACCTTCCTTTGAGCAGATTGAGTTTCTGGAGCATCACATTTGTGGGGTCAATTAAATGCTCAAAATGGCCAGAAAAAGAGAACTTTCATCTGAAACTCGACAGTCTATTCTTGTTCTTAGAAATGAAGGCTATTCCATGCGAGAAATTGCTAAGAAATTGAAGATTTCCTACAACGGTGTGTACTACTCCCTTCAGAGGACAGCACAAACAGGCTCTAACCAGAGTAGAAAAAGAAGTGGGAGGCCACGTTGCAAAACTAAGCAAGGAGATAAGCACATTAGAGTCTCTAGTTTGAGAAACAGACGCCTCACAGGTCCCCAACTGGCATCTTCATTAAATTGTTTCCGGAAAACACCAGTGTCAACATCTACAGTGAAGAGGCGGCTGCGGGATTTTGGGCTTCAGGGCAGAGTGGCAAAGAAAAAGCCATCTTAAATATGGAAAGAGAGATAATCGCACTGAAAGCCTTCAGGCTAAGTCACTCACTATTGGGTCTCCACTGACCCTCCAATATCAATGTCAGGAAAAATTAGTGAGAGTATATATATATAACGAAGGTACCTGAGTGTCATAGGATGGTGATCCTCTTATTGAGCGGGATACCCGTGTAGAAAAGAATCCAAACACTGGTGCTGCAATCCAATTTGCTGCTTTATTTTTAGCAATATACTCGGTACACTTCGGCTCACCGGCTGATCCACACACCCAAGCGTCCACCTGGTGTCCTGCGGACGTTTCGGAGGATAGGCTCCGAGGATGAGGAAGGAGGAGCCTATCCTCCGAAACGTCCGCAGGACACCAGGTGGACGCTTGGGTGTGTGGATCAGCCGGTGAGCTGAAGTGTACCGAGTATATTGCTAAAAATAAAGCAGCAAATTGGATTGCAGCACCAGTGTTTGGATTCTTTTCTACACGGGTATCCCGCTCAATAAGAGGATCACCATCCTATGACACTCAGGTACCTTCGTTATATATATATACTCTCACAAATTTTTCCTGACAAAGAAAAAGCCATATCTGAGACTGGCCAATAAAAGAAAAAGATTAAGATGGGCAAAAGAACACAGACATTTGACAGAGGAAGACTGGAAAAAAGTGTTGTGGATGGATGAATCCAAGTGTGAGGTGTTTGGATCACAAAGAAGAACGTTTGAGAGACGCAGAACAAATGGAAAGATGCTGGAAGAATGCCTGACGCCATCTGTTAAGCATGGTGGAGGTAATGTGATGTCTGGGGTTGCTTTGGTGCTGGTAAGGTGGGAGATTTGTACAGGGTAAAAGGGATTCTGAATAAGGAAAGCTATCACTCAATTTTGCAACGCCATGCCATACCCAGTGGACAGCGCTTGATTTGAGCCAATTTTATCCTACAACAGGACAATGACCCTAAACACACCTCCAAATTGTGCAAGAACTATTTACAGCAGAAGCAGGGAGCTGGTATTCTATCGGTAATGGAGTGGCCAGCCCAGCAGGCCCGGACTGGTAATCTGGCCAGCCGGGCAAATGCCCGCTGGGCTGGCCGGATCACCAGTCCGTGGGCCGCCCGGACTACAAAAAAAAAACAAAAAAATCATTATTTTAAAAAATCGCCGCTGCGGCCCGCTCCCCTCTGCCCGCTTCTGCCACCGCAGCCTGCCTGTTGCGCTCGGGCCGCTCCTGACGTGCAATGCAATCCTCCAATGCAATCAACGTGGAGGAGGAGCGGGGGGGCCGCTGCGGCCGGCCGGCCGTGACGCACTCGTTGAACGTGCACCACAGCCGGCCGCAGCGGCCCCACGCTCCTCCTCCACGTTGATTGCATTGGAGGATTGCATTGCACGTCAGGAGCGGCCCGAGCGCAACAGGCAGGCTGCGGTGGCAGAAGCGGGCAGAGGGGAGCGGGCCGCAGCGGCAGGAGCTCTACGACGGCCAGGCAGTGGGATCGGTCTGCGTCAGGTCAGGTGTGTGTGAGTGAGTCTGTCTGTGTGTGTGAGTGAGTGAGTCTGTCTGTGTGTGTGTCTGTCTGTCGGTCGGTCGTGGGGGTAGTGTCACCCTCACCGCCTTGCAGCTCTGCCATCCTCCGCACTCTTCTCCTTCCATGTACCGGCACAGGCAGCAGTGACAGAGACGCTGCCTGCGCCCAATGCGTCCCGCAGGGGCATCTGTAGGGGGGGAGGGAGAGAGAGGGGGCCATTTATATGTGGGGGAGAGAGAGGGGGCATATATATAAGGGGGGGAGAGAGAGGGGGCCATCTATATGTGGGGGAGAGAGAGGGGGGCATATATAAGGGGGGGAGAGAGAGGGGGCCATCTATATGTGGGGGAGAGAGAGGGGGGCATATATAAGGGGGGGAGAGAGAGGGGGGGCCCTTCTATAAATGGGGGCATCTATCAAGGGGGAGAGAGAAGGGGGCCATCTATATGTGGGGGAGAGAGAGGGGGGCATATATAAGGGGGGAGAGAGAAGGGGGACATCTATATGTGGGGGAGAGAGAGGGGGCATATATAAGGGGGAGAGAGAGGGGGGGCCCTTCTATAAGTGGGGGGGCATCTATCAAGGGGGAGAGAGAAGGGGGCCATCTATATGTGGGGGAGAGAGAGGGGGCATATATAAGGGGGGAGAGAGAGGGGGGGCCCTTCTATAAATGGGGGCATCTATCAAGGGGGAGAGAGAAGGGGGCCATCTATATGTGGGGGAGAGAGAGGGGGCATATATAAGGGGGGAGAGAGAGGGGGGGCCCTTCTATAAGTGGGGGGGGCATCTATCAAGGGGGAGAGAGAAGGGGGCCATCTATATGTGGGGGAGAGAGAGGGGGCATATATAAGGGGGGAGAGAGAAGGGGGACATCTATATGTGGGGGACAGAGAGGGGGGCATATATAAGGGGGGAGAGAGGGGGGCCCTTCTATAAGTGGGGGGGGCATCTATCAAGGGGGAGAGAGAAGGGGGCCATCTATATGTGGGGGAGAGAGAGGGGGCATATATAAGGGGGGGAGAGAGAGGGGGCATCTATATGTAGGGGAGAGCGAGGGGGCCCTTCTATAAGGGGGGTATCTATGAGGGGGGAGAGAGAGTGGGGCATCTATAAGGGAGGGGGGAGAGAGAGGGAGCATCTATAAGGGGGAGGAGAGAGAGGGAGCATCTATAAGGGGGAGAGAGAGTGGGGCATCTATAAGGGGGAGGAGAGAGAGGGGGCATAAAAAGGGGGAGGAGAGAGAGGGGGCATCTATAAGGGGGGGAGAGAGGGGGGCATCTATAAAGGGGGGAGAGAGAGTGGGGCATCTATAAGGGGGGGGAGAGAGGGTGCCCTTCTATAAGGGGGGCATCTATGAGGGGGGAGAGAGAGGGGGGCATCTATAAGTGGGGGAGAGAGAGGTGGGGCATCTATGAGGGGGGGGGGAGAGAGGGGGCATCTATGAGGGGGGGAGGAGAGAAGGGGGAATCTATATGTGGGCGAGAGAGAATGGGCCCTTCTATAAGGGGCGGCTGGTGATGTTAGTATATGGTGGTATTAGTCAGTAGCAGCGGTGATGTTAGTCAGTATGTGGTGGTATTAGTGTGTGGTGGTATTAGTCAGTGTGTGGTGGTATTAGTCAGTATCAGCGGTGGTGTTAGTCAGTGTGTGGTGGTATTAGTCAGTAGCAGCGGTGGTGTTAGTCAGTGTGTGGTGGTATTAGTCAGTAGCAGCGGTGATGTTAGTCAGTATATGGTGGTATTAGTGTGTGGTGGTATTAGTCAGTAGCAGCGGTGGTGTTAGTCAGTGTGTGGTGGTATTAGTCAGTAGCAGCGGTGGTGTTAGTCAGTGTGTGGTGGTATTAGTCAGTAGCAGCGGTGGTGTTAGTCAGTGTGTGGTGGTATTAGTAGCAGGGTTGGTGTTAGTCAGTGTGTGGTGGTATTAGTCAGTAGCAGGGTTGGTGTTAGTCAGTATATGGTGGTATTAGTGTGTGGTGGTATTAGTCAGTAGCAGCAGGGTGGTGTTAGTCAGTGCGTGGTGGTATTAGTCAGTAGCAGGGTTGGTGTTAGTCAGTATGCGGTGGTATTCATCAGCGTCTCGCACCAGGGCCCAGAAGACATTAGCTACGCCCCTGAATGGGGGCTGTGAAATCACTGCTGTATTCTTTTCTATAGTCTGCAGGGTGTAATACTCTGCAGCATTTGTATCTGGTGGCTATATGGTCAGTGTATGGCGGTATTAGTGAGTATATTGGTCGTGTACACTTACTTTTCTTCTGTGATAATTTTGGGCGTTATATATGTAAGAAAATAGTGTGACATAGTAGAACTTTGCAGTGGGGGGGATTTATATGTGGGCTGGTGGGGTTTGTGTGCCAGGGCTGCTTTTCTTCCCCAGTCCGGCCCTGCAGCCCAGTCACCAGATCTGAACCCCATTGAGCTGTTGTGGGAGCAGCTTGACCGTATGGTACGCCAGAAGTGCCCAACCAACCAATCCAACTTGTGGGAGCTGCTTCTAGAAGCGTGGGGTGCAATTTCTCCAGCTTACCTCAACAGATTAATAGCTAGAATGCCAAAGGTGCGCAATGCTGTAATTGCTGCAAAAGGTGGATTCTTTGACGAAAGCAAAGTGTGATGTAAAAACAATGTTATTTCAAATACAAATCATTATTTCTAACCTTGTCAATGTCTTGACTCTATTTTCTATTCATTTCACAACGTATGGTGGTAAAGAAGTGTGACTTTTCATGGAAAACACAAAATTGTTTGGGTGACCCCAAACTTTTGAACGGTAGTGTATATATATATATATATATATATATATATATATATATATATATATAATAAAAATTCTAATCCCCTATTTTTACCATTAAAAAAATATTAAAGGAGAAGTTTGGTGAAAATTTTTATTAAAGTATTGTAAGGTATTGTAAAGTATTGTAAAGGAAGTGAAATGCACATAAAGTGTTTTTTTTTCCTGCACTTACTACTGTATCAAGGCTTTATTTCCTGGATAAAATGGTGATGTCACGACCCGACTCCCAGAGCTGTGCGGGCTGTGGCTGCTGAAGAGGATGATGGCAGGGGGATGCTCAGTGTATCTCCAGTGCCCAGTGTCCCTCAGTGTCCCCCTGCCATCATCCTCTCCAGCAGCCACAGCCCCCACAGCTCTGGGAGTCGGGTTGTGACATCATCATTTTATCCAGGAAGTGAAGCCTTAATGCAGCAGTAAGTGCAGGGAAAAAAGCACTTTATAAGCATTTCCCGTAATAAGTGTATATTGGTGATTTGTAAAACTTTTGGGGGGCACTACAATACTTTAATAAAAATTTTCGCAAGACTTCTCTTTTAATTAAAAAAATATTTGGTATCTCCATATGTGGAATTGTCAGGACTATTAAAAAATAATGTTATCTTGTTCTTGTTTGGTAAACAGTGCATACTGCAAAAGATACTAAATGCCAGAATTGCCTTATTTTGGTCAAAATAGGTCACAAAAACATATAAAAATATTAAAAAGTCCTGTGTGCATTAAAATGGTAACATGTATGTTGGATCACATGGTGAACAGTGTACAAAATAGCATCTCCTCATTCCCACATTATTTTCTTTCAGATTCCCAATATATTTTGTAGAAAAATTAGGAATCATTGCAAAGTACAATTGGTCCTGCAAAAAAACAAGTCACATATGGCTCTGTAGATAAAAAAGATCTTATGACTTTTAGAAAGGAGGAAACAATTAGATATATGTTCTTTATATATAGTTTTATGGAAATAGATTTAGTATAACTTAGAAGTCATGTAATCATGTGGGTGGTCCTACCATGTCAGCACGCAATGTTCACTAGCTGCCCTATTTTCATGATGTCGCAGCAACAGTGTTAAGCTATTAGACATTACAAGTTTTCACCCATATGCAATGCTCCTGACATGCACCTGCCCCCCCCCCCCCCTCGTCTAGGAAGGTATACTTCCAAGATGGCCGGAGGAGGAATTGGAGGGGCAGAGAGTAGAACAGGTAGGACTCTTTCTGCTCCCTGGATAACCCCTTTTAGCTGTCTTTCTAAAAGCCCAGGAATATTTATATATGTGATATGGTCCATTGATTGAGATTGCACCAATTTATTGCACTCTCTACAATAGGAAGTGAGCCCTGTGTCAGTTTCTGTAAACGCCTCAGGTGAGAAAAGAACTGCCTTGTTTTCCTCACTTTTTATGATTCATAGTTTATGTTTCTGTCTGGTGGAGACCACATTGTATTTCTGCTTCCAAGTACATTCAAAAGAATGCTGAATCCGTGTCCAGGTTAATGCTACACCTAGGGATCAACACACATGGTTAAACTGTGTGTATAGACCCTTTGTGATGTCACCAGGAGTCCCTAAGGGACTATAGGCACTCTGTTTCTTACATGAGACATATAACTATCCCTAGAGCAGTGATTTCCAACCTTAAAGGGGTACTCCGGCGGGGAGGGCATTTTTTTCCGGGGACCAGGGAGGAGGTGGCTGAGGGAAACGACGTCCACTCACCTCCCCGGTTCCAGCGGCGGGTCCCGCATCGCGGCGCTCCGGTCCCCAGTTCCCGGCTGCTTCCTGGTGTCTGACGCGGGCCCGAGACGATACGTCTCAGGTCCGCTCAGCCAGTCAGTGACAGAGGCGGGATCTGAGCGGACTTGAAACTGATCCCGCCTTCATCACTGACTGGCTGAGTGGACCTGAGACGTCACGTCTCGGGCCCGCGTCAGACACCAGGAAGCGTCCGGGAACCAGGGACCGGAGCGCCACGATGCGGGACCCAGCAAAAAAGTGCCCCTCCGATGGACTACCCCTTTAGGATCTTCAATGTCCAACCTGTAACTTTTATTCTTATAGTTGTAATTTTGCAACATCAGGTGGGCTACAGGTTATAGACCATTGCCCTAGAGACATGACCATGAGCATGAGGCCCACTTTGTGTTTATAGCTGAAATAAGACTCACTGAGGGATTGAGAGCTGTTTCAATACGCATATTGAATATAATATATAAGAGATAGATAGATAGATAGATAGATAGATAGATAGATAGATAGATAGATATTCATGCCGTTTTTTGTATATGCAGTTTTTTTGCTTTTACAGTACTGACAACAGCAACTATTAGAGACTTAAAACATGCTGTCCCCTTAGATGTATTATGTAGTCAGGCAATAACAAGGCAAGGTACTGCTGTGAATGCTATTTTGTTTAAGGTGTGAGCAGGGCCGAATTAACTTTACCATAGGCCCCCGTGCTGTTCACCAAGCCTGGGCCCCCCCACCCTACTGTAACTATGGCAGCACTAGCCTGGCATTCATAGTACAGGACAGATAATGTCATGATGTCCTTATTTGTGCAAAATTGCCATTAAAAAAAAACTGTGATTTTTTGCAAATCATGGCGGAAGTGTAGCCAGGAGACAGTACACCATTGAAAGTATGAGGGGGGAATTTATTAAGTCCGGCGTTTTTTACGCCGGACTTAAAAATGCCCCCGCAGCTCCGGCGCTACGGAGATTTATGTAGAGGCGGACTGCCTCTACATAAATCCCGTGCGCGCCGGTGCGCACCGCCGAAAACCTACGCCAGCTGAGGACTGGAGTAGGTTTTCGGCGTATATTTGGGCGGAACGGATGGTAAATCGCGTGGACTCCGAGTCCGCGCCCTCAGTCCGCCCACTACACGCCCCCTTTCCGCCCCCCCTGGCGTACTCGGCGGAAAGTGCTGATTTGCGAATATTTTATTCGCAAATCGGCCATTTGCGTTTAAAAAAATACGCAAATCGGCACTTTCCGCTGAAAATCATCCGTTCGCAGGATGGTACATGTGGCCCTAAGTCTTTTTGGGTGGTCATGGGCCCCCCAGGAGCTCAGGGCCCCGGGCTGCCGCCCAGAACGCCGTTGTTATAATCCACTACTGGGTGTGAGGAAATGTCCACCTTTTTGCCATTTTCACAATATTAGGCTACGTTCACACAATATACTTAGCGGCATAAAGACATGCCTATACACACACACACATTCACACACACATATATATGTTGAAGGAAAGTGCTGCACTCCAACTCCATGTTAAACGTGGTTCTTTATTACAAATAAATAAAGCCAGCACATTTGGACAGTGTAAGATTACCCTTATCAGGTCATCAAGTCCACAGGACCTGATGAAGAGAGCCTCAAACTCTTGAAACATGTAAAGTTTTTAAGAACAAAGCGCCACTTCTTTAACATTGGAGAGCAATGTTTACCTGCAGCACTGGTTTTCATGTGCATGCTTTGGTCTTTCTGACACTACCTGATACTGATTGAGCAGCTCCCCTTGTGGATTAAAAAATTCTAAGGGCGACATGTATCATCCGGCGTACGGATGATTTTCGGCAGAAGGTGTCGATTTGCGTATTTTTTTATTCACAAATGGCCGATTTGCGAATAAAATATTCGCATATCGGCACTTTCCGCCGAGTACGCCGGGGGGGGCGGGGAGGGGGTGTGAAGGGGGCGTTACGGGGGGCGCGGACTCAGAGTCCGCGCGATTTATCATTTTTTCCGCACAAAGATACGCCGAAAACCTACTCCACCTTTCAGGTGGCGTAGGTTTTCGGCTGTGCGCACCGTCGCGCACGGGATTTATGTAGAGGCAGTCCGCCTCTACATAAATCTCCGTAGCGCCGGAGATGCGGGGACATTTATAAGTCCGGCGTAAAAAACGCCGGACTTAATAAATGTCCCCCTAAGTGTTGATTCCACATCTGTAGAAGGTGAGTGCATATCCAGCCCCCTAGGCCTCCTAGTCATATGTAGCGGTAGCTCTTCTACATTATGCAAATCTGGTTTTTGCTTGCAATTCTCAGGTGTTTTAAAGTATTTACATGGAAAAAAGACAAAACCCTATTAGAAAGTGCATGGAAATTTAGATTTTTTTTTGGACATAAAATGGCCCAAAGGTACCATACACTTATTTTTATGGCTAGTATAATTGCAGCTGTAAAATTAAACTACCTGCGAACTGTCAGTTGTTCTTCCTTGAATGCAATGTAATTCAATTAGAAAAAAAATACATAAAATTGACTTTTTGGGGGGTGTTTGGGTTTAAAGCGGACATTTTACACCTCACAATTAACTCTAAAATGCTAATAGCCGTACATGGTAATTGACATACAGTATGAGGCTATGTTCACACTACGTAAAATAACGGCCGTTGTTTTCACCGGCCGGCTTTTGCGACCAAAACTACAGCCGTAGAATTACGATCGTAGGGGCTAGTTGTGAAACTACGGCTGTTGTTTAATTTTGATTCCTAGCATGTTTATAAACGGGATGAAACAGGTCATTTACTTTAAATACTGCGCCCAGCCCGAGAAACGACAGAAATTTTTTTACATCAAAATAAAGTTTAATTCAGCAGATATAAGTTTTACGTTCGCGGCCGCATTGAAATCCACGTAGTGTGAATTCAACGGCCGTAGGTACATTGCATTGCAGTCATTATAGGGAACCTCAAAACGTTGTTTTACGTAGTGTGAACATAGCCTTACTTCTATTTGTAAATGTTGGTGAAATACTCCTGTGTTCTCACATGCATTTTCATTGCATTATCTCATTAACACAATGAAACTCTGATGTGTGTGAACATACCAGGCCCGGACTGGTAATCTGGCAAGCCGGGCAAATGCCCGCTTCTCTCTTCCCACCGGCTCCTGACATGCTCCACCAATCCAATCAACGTGGAGCAGGAGCGTGGGGCCGCTGCGGCCCCTCGTTGATTGGATAAGAGGAGCATGTCAGGAGCGGGCCAGCTGGGCTGAGAGGTGCGGGCTGCAGTGGCGTGTCTCCGTCCCGCCCCCGGGACCGCGCGCTCAGGGGTAGGCTGGGCTGGGGGTAATGTGCTGCCTGCGGCCGGCCCTCTGCGGTGGTTAAGACTGAGACAATAGCGCGACCGGCCGCCGCGCTATTCCCTCAGTCTCTTCCAGGCCGCCTAATTCCTCCCCCAAGTGCTGAGGCCGCAGACGTGCCTCGCGCAGGCACGTCTGCAGGCACCTCTGCCAGGCCCCCAGCGGCTGACGTCACTTCCCTGACGCGCCGCTGAGGACCTGGGAGTAGAGTGGAGAGGGGCCGCCGGCTGCTGCAGCAGGAAGAAGATGCTGTGCACCAAAGATCCGGAGGAAGAAGCTGCTGGGAACGAGGTGAGGTGAGTGTTTTTTTTAAATTACTTCACATGTGGCCACACAGCGGCAGGGGGGCTACTCTATATGAGGGGAGGGGATGCAGGGGGGGGGCTATTTTTTATGGGAAAGGGGGGGATTGCACAGGGGGGGCTATTCTATATGGGTGGGATGCACAGGGGGGGGGGGCTATTATGCAGGGGGGCTATTCTATATGTAGGGGATTGCACAGGGGGGAAATGATATATGGGGGATTGCACAGGGGTGGCTATTATGCAGGGGGGGCTATTCTATATGTAGGGGATTGCACAGGGGAGCCTATTATGCAGGGGGGGCTATTCTATATGGGGGGGATTGCACAGGGGGCTATTCTATATGGGGGGATTGCACAGGGAGGGCTATTATGCAGGGGGGCTATTCTATATAGGGGGGGATTGCACAGGGGAAGTTATGCTATATGGGGGGGTGCAGGGGGAGGTTTTTCAAATGGGGGGATGCAGGGGGGCTATTCTATATTGGGGGAATGCAGGGGGGGCTATTCTATATGGGGGGATTTCACAGGGGGGCTATTATGCAGGGGGGCTATTCTATATGGGGGATTGCACAGGGGGGCTATTCTATATGGGGGGATTGCACAGGGGGGCTATTCTATGTGGAGGGGATGCACAGAGGGGGCTATTCTATATAGGGGGGATTGCACAGGGAAGGTTATTCTATATGGGGGAATGTACATGTACAGCAGGGGGGCTATTCTATATGGGAGGGATGTACATGTAGAGCAATGGGGCTATTCTCTATGGGGGATGTACATCAGCAGGGGGTTATTCTATATGGGGGGGGGGGAAGTACAGTGGGGGGGGCTATTCTATATGGAAAGATGTGCAGCGGGGGGCTATTCTATATGGGGGATGTATAGATGAGGATGTTGCTGGAGCAAGAAGCCTAAAATGTCTGTCTGACAGATCCCGTGGAGAGGAGTCATGGCCAGAGAAGCCTTCATGATGGCCAGAGATAGATGGAGAAGAAAAAGTGGACGTCTCTTCATACAGAGAAGACGCCTACTGTGAGTCACAGGATGTAACTGCACTATAATCACTTATAAGGTCTGCAGAACCTTTACACAGCTGGGATCTACCTTGGTATCAAGGGTGTCAAACTCCGGCCCTCCTTGTGTTGCAAAACTACAATTCCTGTCATGCTTTAGCTGTCCAGGCATGATGGGGATTGTAGTGATGTAACAGCTGGAGGGCCGGAGTGTGACACCTGTGTTCTATTGTCACTGCTTTGGGAGAATTATGATCTTTATATAGTGGCTGTTATTTGGTGACAGTATAGTGGTATCCAGTCACTGTATGGTGAGAGTAGTGGGCATGGTGTGATGGTATTACTTGTCCTGAGTATTCTGGTAGTATTGGCAATATTAGTGTTGTATATAGTGGATTGTATTCAGTCACAGTGTAGCGGTATTAGTCATGGTGTGGTGATATTATTTGTTACTTATATACTGGTAGTATTGGCAATATTGGTGGGTTTGCTTAATAACAGTATGGCAGTAACGTGTACAGTATGGTGATAATAACTGCTTACTGATGTTATTAACTATGACAGTATTATCATGCACAGAAAATTCTTACCTATGTTACCATTATATATCCTAAAATTTGTCCTGGGGCCCTACATATACCTGAGATAGATGATTGATAGATAGATAGATAGATAGACCTTTAGTCCAGTCTAAACTTATATAATTGTCCTTTTCATTTCCAACTAAAGTTTCACAACAGCAGCGGCAGCAGCAGCACCCTATACGTCCATCAGTCAGAGCAGGAAGGGGCGGGGCAGAAGGTGCTGCTGTGGCTCCACCTCTGTGACACCTCAGCTGGTAATGAAAAGAATGATTATAGAGGTTTACACTGGACTAAAGATCCGGTCCCTGACCTGTACGCTGGGATCTACAGCTCTGTACCTGGTATAGACCCCACAGGTTCCCTTTACGGGCACGTTCACACCTAATCCAATGCGGATTTGATGCTTCTGATTTAATCAGTTGAAATGAATGCATAAATATGCCGCATCAAATCGACAGCAGATTATGTTATATCATTACTTTTAGGTGCTGATGGTGGGTTCACATGTTTAAGGGAGTAGTGGGGACATGGCTAAATGAAGCAGAATTTGCTCCAGCACGTATTTTACACGGCTATCCATGATATGGTGTGTGGGCTGCTGGGGTCTGACTGCCAGGGCTGATTTTAAGTCCCAGTCCGGCCCTGGAACATACTCTGAGGGTCCATTCACACGTACTGAAATCCACTGCTGATCTGGTCCCCCGCTCCAGTGACAGCCGGCTCAGCTAAGTGTCGGGGACCAGATTCAGTACCAGATGGCATTGGGGAGAGCTCGGACATATGAGGCTTATTGTTTTTTAGTATACCATCAGCACAATTACTGAGGTTTTAAAAGCCTATAGACTCCATTCTCGCAGTGGACTGAAAATCTCATACGAGAAAAGAGTGTCATAGACTTTAATAGTAATTAGTATTGCAGTAGATTTCACTGCCAAACTTGAAGCATGAAATCGGCTGCGATACGGTACACGTAAATGGACGTGTAAATGCTGCTGGTAAATGAACGATAATCGTACGTGTAAACGCTGCGAACGATCGATAAATCGTTCATTTTGATCTTTGAACAAGTTCTCAAATCGTCGTTGATCGTTCGCCAAAAATTCGCAGATCGTTCCGTGTAAACAGTCGTTCACCGATTTAACCAATGTGTGAGAGAGGCTTAAGCGATCGCAAAACAATCGCAAAACGAATTTTCCATACGATATATCGTACCATCTAAACGCTGATCGCTATTAAATAAAAAAAACGTTACTCCGACATCGTTAATCGTACGATCGGGCGAATTATCGTTCCGTGTAAACGTAGCATTAGGGTCTGTTTACACAGAAAGATTATCTGACAGATTATCTGCCAAAGATTTGAAGCCAAAACCAGAAACAGACTATAAACAGAGATCAGGTCATAAAGGAAAGCCTGAAATTTCTCCACTTTTCAAATCCATTCCTGGCTTTGGCTTCAAATCTTTGGCAGATAATCTGTCAGATAATCTTTCTGTGTAAATGGACCATAGGTGCGGCTGTAATGGGTGTGGTTGTTGCACACGGTAATCATTTCAGTCAGCACCTGGTGTGTTTTAGGCTCCTTTTACACGGCCAATTATCGGCCAAGAACGTCGCTAAAAACATTCCGGCACCTGATAATCGGCCCTTGTAAAAGGAGTAGCGATCAACAGAAGACTGATCAAACACCTGATTATCGGATGATCTCATTTTTTGTCTCTGCTCAAAAATCTGTCTTTATCGGCAGCATATCTCCCTGTGTAAGCAGAGTTTGTGCGGCTGACAAAGATAATGGGAAACTGACAGGGCAGATATGTATGTAGAATATACTGTACAGGATATGTATGTAGAATATACTGTACAGGATATGTATATATCTGTGCTGCCAGCTTCCAGTTCACAAGCAGTCTATACTAACTGCTTATCATCCGCCATCTGGTTCTCTGTACCTGCAGCCGCAGGCTGTATCTTCAGGCTGCCGCCTCTTTAGGAATGATTCACCGCTGGAGTAGGCAGGGCCTGAAGATACAGCTGATGTGAGGCCTGGGGAGCCAGATATCTGGAAACTTACAGCACAGATATATACATATCCTATGTATAGTATATCCTATATACATGTGCTGCGTTCATGCAGCCCATCTGCTATAATACTTGAGCCGTGTAAAGGCACTGCAACTAAATCGCCAGTCTCACTGATCGGTGCTTGTTTGCGCCCCCCACAGACGAGAAACCTGCTGGTCTAAAAGGACCCTTAGGAAGCGTAAAGCCCAGGTGTTGGCTGCGGTTATCAGGGAGTCTCAAACTCTAATGGGTCAAGATCCCCAATAATTGCAACTGGGCTTCACACTGTTCATACCAGCAATCTCAGGTGTCAACTGCAATGATTAACGCAAGCAGCAACCGTATACCGTAACCGCCGCTTCTGAGAGTGCCCTTACTGTTACATTATTCGCATGTGAGGTAATGCTCATTGCTGGAATATGAGTGTGATCCTGTGAATATAGATGACGTATAGTATGGGAAAGCATTCATATGTATAGTCATAAAACACTCAGCTATTAAATCGTACCCCCAAGCGCTCCGACTTTATAGCTAATAAGTAAATGCTTTGCGTTCCTGGTGGTAACAGGTAGAAAAACATTAGGTAAGAATTATTAGATTTACAGTTACATGACTGTCAGCATGAAATATATATACAGTGGTACCTTGGTTTAAGAGTAACTTGGTTTAAGAGCGTTTTGGTTTAAGAGCTCACAGTTTTTCAAAATTGTGACTTGGTTTAAGAGCATTGCTTTGGTTTAAGAGCTTCCTGTACTGGGTGGGAGAGGGGGTGGGGGAGGGGCATGGTCTGCATAGCTGTGTCTACAGGAAGTCTCCCTCACCTTCCAAATTATAGCAGATACACTTCAGGCTGGGGCTTACATCAGGGGACAGGACTGTGGAGGTAATCTCTTCATAGCAGTAACCCCTCTCTCCCCAGACAGAGTACTGCATGTATGTGCCCACATCTGCCCTGCTCATTCCTTCATACTCCCTGCAGTCTCTGTCAGCCCTTGTGTTTCCCATTCTCTCCATTACTGTACAGTAACTTATAATATCACATATTCTGCTGTTTCTGAATGTTTGTTTCATTTGTTTTACATGTTATTTAGAATAATAAATCATTATTTTTAGGATGTGGAACCAATTGTCTGCATTTCTATGATTTCTTATGGGAAAATCTGCTTTGGTTTGAGGCTGGGTTCACACTACGTATATTTCGGTCAGTATTTTTGTCCTCATATTGCAACTAAAACCAGGAGTGGATTAAAAACACAGAAAGGATCTGTTCACACAATGTTGAAATTGAGTGGATGGCCGCCATATAACAGTAAATAACGGCCATTATTTCAATATAACAGCAGTTGTTTTAAAATAACAGCAAATATTTGCCATTAAATGGCGGCCATCCACTCAATTTCAACATTGTGTGAACAGAGCCTTTCTGTGTTTTTAATCCACTCCTGGTTTTGGCTGCAATATGAGGACCACAATACTGACTGAAATATAGGTAGTGTGAACCAAGCCTTAGTGTGGATTTGGATTACAAGTGCGGCCCTGGAACGAATTATGCTTGTAATCCAAGGCACCACTATATATATATAGTGATACCTTGGTTTAAGAGTAACTTGGATTAAGAGCACTGCTTTGGTTTAAGAGCTCCCTGTACTGGGTGGGAGGGCGAGTGGGAGAGGGACATGGTCTGCATAGCGTGATCTACAGACCTGTACCCTGACCCAGGAAGTCTCCCTCACCTTCCAAATCATAGCAGATCCACTTCAGGCTGGGGCTTGCATTAGGGGACAGGACCGTGGAGGTAATCTCTTCATAGCTGTAGTCCCTCTCTCCACAGACAGAGAGCACTGCATTTATTTGCCTACATCTGCCCTGCTCATTGCTTCTGTCAGCCCTTGTGTTTCCCATCCTCTTCATTCCTGCTATAATGTGCATGCACTCACACTCAGCTATACACACTGCTGCTATAATGTGCCTACACTCACACTCATCTATAAACACTGCTATTATAATCCACCTGTACTCACACTTAGACATTCAAACTGCTGTATATAAAGTTTCTGTCTCTGTCCTCCTGCACAGCTCTGTGATTCTCACTTCCTGATTGATCCATGCTGAACACAGACCCCTTCCCCATTGCTGTCATGTGACCAGACCACACAGACCTCTGACAGCAGCCCTGCTTCTCTATTCTAGCCTGTTGTACTACACTACTGCATTATGGGGATCTGCAGTTTCATATTGTAGCTAGAAACTGCTGATGTTTAAAATTTCTGCACTTACTATACATTATACTCCACATGCACTTTGCTATACTCTACAGTAACTTATAATATCATATATTCATCTTTTTCTCATAGTTTTTTTCATCTGTTCTACATGTTATTCAGCATAAAAAAAAATCATTATTTTAGGGGTATGGACAAGGGATGGTCCGAACTGAGTTCGGTTCGGGTTCGTACGAACCCTCGGTAATGACTCCCGCTGTCTGCCCGCTCTGTGGAGCGGGCGGATCCAGCGGGAGGACCGCCTAGAAAACTGGGATACAGCCATAGCCATAGGCTGTATCCCAGTTTCCCAGGCGTTACTCCCGCTGTATCCGCCCGCTGCACGAAGCGGGCAGACAGCGGGAATCTGCTGCCGAGCATTTGGGTTCATACGAAACCCAAACCTCGGCAGGTTTGGACCATCCCTAGTATGGACCAATTGTCTGCATATCAATGATTTCTTATAGGAAAATTTGCTTTGGTCTAAGAGCGGATTTGGATTACAAGCACAGTCCGGAACGAATTATGCTCGTAAGTCAAGGCACCACTGTGTGTGTGTATATACCATTAGATATATATATATATATATATATATATACATACAGTGGTGCCTTGGATTACGAGCATAATTCGTTCCGAGACCGTGCTTGTAATCCAAATCCACTCTTATACCAAAGTAAATTTTCCCATAAGGAATCATTGAAATGTAGACAATTGGTTCCACACCCCAAAAATCATTTTATAATCATTATAGCAGCAGTGTGTATAGCTGAGTGTGAGTGCAAGCACATTATAGCAGCAGTGTGTATAGCTGAGTGTGAGTACAAGCACATTATAGCAGCAGTGTGTATAGCTGAGTGTGAGTGCAAGCACATTATAGCAGCAGTGTGTATAGCTGAGTGTGAGTGCAAGCACATTATAGCAGGAATGGAGAGGATGGGAAACACAAGGACTGATAGAGACTGCAGGAAGCATGAAGGAATGAGCAGGGCAGATGTGGACACAGTATAGCAGCACTCTCTGTCCGGGGAGAGAGGGGTTAAAGCTATAAAGAGATTACCCCCACAGTCCTGTCCCCTGATGCAAGCCCCAGCCTGAAGTGGATCTGCTATAAATTGGAAGGTGAGAGAGACTTCCTGGGTCAGAGTACTGTGCTGCAGATCCCGCTATGCAGGCCATGCCCCTCGCCCACTCACGCTCCCACCCAATACCAGGAGCTCTTAAACCAAAGCAATGCTCTTAAACCAAGTCACAATTTTGAAAAACTGTGAGCTCTTCTTGCAAAACGCTCTTAAACCAAGTTACTCTTAAACTAAGGTACCACTGTATATATATATATATATATATATATATATATAAATATATATTAATCACACATACTGCATTCATTTTCACTACAATAAACCACAATAAAATTGCAATGTGTGACCACTCCCTTAACGCATAGCTGCACCAGGACGTTATTGAACGTCCTCGTGCCGCTATGGGAGTTCAGAGGGGGGGCGCGCAGTGACCCCCCTCTGAACTGCCGCGATCCCGGGTGCCGCATGTAGCCCGGGATCGCGGCTATTAGCGGGCACGGTCCGATCGCCGTGCCCGCTAATTAAGTACTTAGAAGCAGCTGTCAAAGTTGACAGCTGCTTCTAAATACTTGCTGATATGCATCCCTGGTGGTCTAGTGGGGGGATCGCCCCCCTGCGGCGCGATTGCGGGGGGGCGATCCCCGCATCCATCCCGGGCCGGGGTCTGCTCCGTAATGGCGCTGATCCCGGCTCGGCATTCTATTGCTTTTGGCTGCAGCAGCCAAAAGTAATAGAACACCGATCTCATGGATTCATGCAGTATAACTATACTGCATGGATCTCTATGAGAGATCAGAGTGCATATACTAGAAGTCCCCCAGGGTATATAACCCTAACCCCAGGGGGGCTTCTAGTATATGTGTAAAGTAAAAGAAAAATGTATTTTTAATAACACAAAATCCCCTCCCCTAATAAAAGTCTGAATCACCCCCTTTCCCCATTTTATAAATAAAAATAAATAAATTAATTAATAAACAAACATGTTTGCTATCGCCGCGTGCGTAATCGCCCGAACTATTAATTAATCACATTCCTGATCTCACACGGTAAATGGCGTCAGCACAAAAAAATCCCAAAGTGCAAAATTGCGCATTTTTGGTCGCATCAAATCCAGAATAATTGTAATAAAAAGCGATCAAAAAGTCATATATGCGCAATCAAGGTACCGATAGAAAGATCACATCATGGCGCAAAAAATGACACCTCACACAGACCCATAGACCAAAGGATAAAAGCGCTATAAGCCTGGGAATGGAGCGATTTTAAGGAACATATATTTTCTTTAAAAGGTTTTAATTTTTTACAAGCCATCAAATCAAATAAAAGTTATACATGTTACATATCGTTGTAATCGTAACAACTTAAGGAACATATATAACGAGTCAGTTTTACCCCAGGGCGAACATAGTAAAAACAACCCCCCCCCCCCCCAAATAAAAAAAAAAAAACATTTTTTTTTTCAATTTCACCACACATATAATTTTTTTCTGGTTTCCCGGCACATTTTAGGCAAAAATTACATCTGCCATAGCAAAGTACAATTAGTTGCGCAAAAAATAAGGGCTCATTTGGGTCTCTAGGTGGAAAAATGCAGGCGCTATGGCCTTATATACACGAGGAGGGAAAAACGAAAACGCAAAAATGAAAACTGGCTGTGTCCCCTAAGGGTTAAAAACCCTTTGGTTGCAATAAGCCAATCAGTAGAATGAGTGGGGAGAAGCATTCAGCTAAACGATTCCCTAACCGTCTCTCTCCACGCTGCAGGAGACTCTATAGCAAGTATATGAAGCTCATCTCCTGCAACAAGGAAAAAGGAGTGCTTCTGAGTTCTGCCCAGTCCTGCCATTGGTGGGCATCTCAATATCCAGACCCAGCCTACCAAAACTTTCTGCTTCCTCCCCTGGCATTCTCATATACCTTCTTATATACCTTCAGAGACCAGAGGGGCAGGTGCATGTCAGGGGCATCTTCTGGAGCATCCTCTGGAGCATCATCAGGAGCATCCTCTAGAGCATCATCAGGAGCATCCTCTAGAGCATCATCAGGAGCATCCTCTAGAGCAGGGGTGGGGAACCTCCGGCCCCTGAGACCTCCCGATGCGGCCCGCAGCTCCCCTGTGGTGCGCGCCGCTCTGGAGGAGGAAGGAGCCGGCATACACAGCATCCTCCGGTGTCTGTGACAGCTGCCTGACACAGGAGGATGCTGTCTATGCCGGCTTCTTCCCCAGCAGAGCGGCGCGTGTCTTCAGTCTCCTGCGGGCCGCGCGCGATGACGTCATTTCATCGTGCGCCGCCTGCAGGAGAAAGACCGGCACAGAGGACCTGGGACAGAAGAGGACATGGGCAACGTGGGAGCGGAGGTAAGGTGAGTGTGATGTTTAATTTTTTTTATTTGGGGGTTAACTAGGCCACCAGGGACATGCCTGATGGGGGTTAACTAGGCCACCAGGGACATGCCTGATGGGGGTTAACTAGGCCACCAGGGACATGCCTGATGGGGGTTAACTAGGCCACCAGGGACATGCCTGATGGGGGTTAACTAGGCCACCAGGGACATGCCTGATGGGGTTAACTAGGCCACCAGGGACATGCCTGATGGGGGTTAACTAGGCCACCAGGGACATGCCTGATGGGGGTTAACTAGGCCACCAGGGACATGCCTGATGGGGGTTAACTAGGCCACCAGGGACATGCCTGATGGGGGTTAACTAGGCCACCAGGGACATGCCTGATGGGGTTAACTAGGCCACCAGGGACATGCCTGATGGGGGTTAACTAGGCCACCTGGGACATGACTGATGGGGGTTAACTAGGCCACCTGGGACATGACTGATAGGGGTTAACTAGGCCACCTGGGACATGACTGATGGGGGTTAACTAGGCCACCATGGACATGCCTGATGGGGGTTAACTAGGACACCAGGGACATGCCTGATGGGGGTTAACTAGGCCACCAGGGACATGCCTGATGGGGGTTAACTAGGCCACCAGGGACATGACTGATGGGGGTTAACTAGGCCACCATGGACATGCCTGATGGGGGTTAACTAGGACACCAGGGACATGCCTGATGGGGGTTAACTAGGCCACCAGGGACATGCCTGATGGGGGTTAACTAGGCCACCAGGGACATGACTGATGGGGGTTAACTAGGCCACCAGGGACATGCCTGATGGGGGTTAACTAGGCCTACCAGAGGCATCACTGGGGGGGTTAACTAGGCTACCAGGGACATGACTTGGGGGTTAACTAGACTACAAGGGGCATCACTGGGGGGGTTAACTACAATAGCAGGGGAACTAGGGGAACAATACTTTGCCTTGCCCCGGGTGCTGCAAACCCACACTACTAACTGCTGCACACGGTATGCGGCCCTCGAATGATTTTATTAATGCCCGACCGGCCCTCGACATGGAAAAGGTTCCCCACCCCTGCTCTAGAGCATCATCAGGAGCATCCTCTAGAGCATCATCAGGAGCATCCTCTAGAGCATCATCAGGAGCATCCTCTTGAAAAGTATGAGGAAATGGCAAATGCAATATGTAAATTGTAAGCCCTTGCAGACAGGGGTCTCTCTCCCTATGTATTAGTCTGTCATTTTATTCAGGTTACTTATTCTTGACTTTATGTTATGTCATGCACATGTAAATTCTGTATGTTACTCTTTACCATTTGTACAACGCTCCGGAATCAAGGGCACTTGAAAAATAATCAATATATGATTTCTTTTTTATGGGTTACTACATCTCATATAGTAATCAATTTGAGGGTTTTTAATGGGAAAATCAATGCAATTTCTGCAATTTTTTTGCCATGTGAACATACCCTTAAAGGGCATCCATTTTCTAAGTTAAAAAATGTTTTTTCACAAGAATCTGCAGCACACAAAAAGACCATTGAATAAAATGAGGAGCATCATGTGCCATCTAGTGGTCATTTTGAGAAATGTACATTTTAAAAAATGCCCTGCTTTGAAAACTTCAAACTTTTTAACATAACAATGTAACAAATTTAAATACTCAAATAATATGAGCACACATAAATTGAATACACACATGGTAGGCCTGAAAAGGCCTTTTTCACTATAAAAAGCAACTATAGAAAGCAATTGTTTCCCACCACACTGACACCTACTGGGACTCCCACCTATCCTTTCAATTGACTGTTAGGGGGCATTCACACGTGTTCAGAGCTCCTGGCATCCTGATTCATGATGATGCTGGGAGCTCCAAAACTGTTTAAATCTTAATGCTTCTGTACTGTTAAAGGTGTACTCCGACAACAATCTTTTTCTTTCAAAACAACTGGTGTCAGATAGTTATATAAATTTGTAATTTACTTTTATTTAAAAATCCCAAGACTTTCCATACTTATCAGCTCCCCTGCTCTGGACAGTGTCTTGGACAGAGGTGGCAGCAGAGTCAGCCTGAAAAGAAAACTCCATTTCCTGCAGGACATACAGCAGCAGATAAGTACTGGAAGACTGGAGATTTTTTAAATAGAATAAATTACAAATCTATATAACTTTCTGAAACCAGTTGATTTAAAAGAAAAAGATTTTCACCCTTTAAAGCCACATGGCTGTATCAGTACAGTAGCACGAAAGCTGTTTCGGAGCTCCTGGCATCACAGTAACAACCTCTTACCCAGAGGTTTGCTGGGAGTGCCAGGCCAAGGGGTTTCTTCACTTTGGATCATTGGGGGTCCCAAAAGTTGAGGGAAAAAAAAACGTGCAATATATCTAGGAAACATATACAGTGGTACCTTGGTTTAAGAGCATTTTGGTTTAAGAGCTCACAGTTTTTCAAAATTGTGACTTGGGTTAAGAGCATTGCTTTGGTTTAAGAGCTCCCTGTACTGGGTGGGAGGGCGAGTGGGGGAGGGGCATGGTCTGCATAGCGGGGTCTACAGCACCGTACTCTGACCCAGGAAGTCTCTCTCACATTCCCCATTGCTGTCATGTGACCACACAGACCTCTGACAGCAGCCCTGCTTCTCTATTCTAGCCTGTTGTACTACGCTACTGCATTATGGGGATCTGCAGTTCCATCCTGTATCTACAAACTGCTGCTGTTTTTCAGGTTTATGCACTTACTATACATTATGCTCCACATGCTGTTTGGTATACTGTACAGTAACTTATCATATAACATATTCAGCTGTTTCTCACAGTTTTTTTTCATCTGTTCTACATGTTATTCAATATTAAAAAAAATCATTATTTTTGGGGTGTGGAACCAATTCTCTGCATTTCAATTATTTCTTATGGGAAAATTTGCTTTGGTTTAAGAGTGGATTTGGATTACAAGCACAGTGCTGGAACGAATTACGCTGGTAATCCAAGGCACCACTGTATTACTGAGATTTTTCAATTAGAAACAATAGTTGAAAAATTTCTTTTGAAGTGAATAGTTTAAAACTGATTTGTTTAGTAATTATGGTATTCTGAATTATTTAGGGAGTACTCATGGGGTTTTTTCAGTACTGGCTCCTTGCTGCTTTATAGAATAGTTATTCTGAGTTTAGCTGCATTGCATTGGATTTTTAGGTGGTCTGAAATTTTCTTCTTAGAGTTTGTCACTTTAGTGCAACTCTGCTTATTCAGATTGGCTTCTGTGTGAAATCTTCCAACCTTCAGCACCACCACCACTCATCAGAATGGAGGGGCTTAGAGTGTATGTAAACCCTGTGTGACACAGTTTTTCCCTACACAGCACAACCATCCACTAGCAAGGACCTGCAATATATCCCCATTCGCTTAAGAGCTGTGTTGCCCTTTTCTTTAAAGAGAGTAGGTTATGATGTCCTATCCCAGGGTAGTATAAACTAGTGACAGAGAAGCTGAACAGAATGATGTACCACTTACATTATTCTGTGCAGCTGATTCAGAGATCTTCTTCTGAATAATTCCCCCATTTCATCATGATATGATGATGCCTATTAGTAATCATCTAAATCTCTAAAAGTAGAGATGAGCGAACCTGGAGCATGCTCGAGTCCATCCGAACTTTCGGCATTTGATTAGCGGTGGCTGCTGAACTTGGATAAAGCCCTAAGGCTATGTGGAAATCATGGATATAGTCATTGGCTGTATCCATGTTTTCCAGACAACCTTAGAGCTTTATCCAAGTTCAGCAGCCCCCGCTAATCAAATACCGAACAATCGGGTTCGGATGGACTCGAACACGAACCCGGTTCGCTCATCTCTAGTAATAAGCCATCACTGATGGGAATAACCCTTTCATTACAAGTATTATTTGAATTGTTTCGGTGCCCCCTAATGGACAAAACTAAACTGCGAGAAAATAGAGATTTTCTCATATCTTAGGAAATATTTTCATATTATGAAGCAATGCAGTTATTCACTGACCCTGGGGGTGAAAGAGTTTAACAGAGGGCAGTAGCCGGTTCATAAGATCATTACCCACCGCACACGGCGGTGACTGATTTATAACAGCTCTGGATAAGCTCCTGGGATTTGTAAAGGCAAAGTATTAAATAGAACCTGTTTTATGGTAAGGGAACATTAGGCAATAAAAGACATGAAGCCCTTTGTACCCACCAGGGGAAAATTTCCCACTGAAGGATTAGTTCATAATACAGACAGAGGATGTACAGTGTCAGTCTTGTTCCGTGCACAGAACATTCCCCCAAGACAAACGGCTATAAAGACAACTCAATAAAACGTCTCGGCTTTCAGTTATATCAGCAGGCGCTCGGGTAGCCTCACATTTATAAGGGAGCCGAGCTTTTACCATCTGGAGCGGAGACAAGGAGAGGATAAGGAAAGACAGATTGCGGAAAAATCAGAGCGATATCAATATCTGAACGGTGGGTCCGAGCTTTCTCACAGATATTCTGTTAGTATAGGGCAGGAGCAGCTAAATATCCTACAATAGTATGGCAGCCGTCACTAAGTGAAGACACTGCATGTGTTTCTATCATACTCCCATTGACATCAACAGAGACTGTATAAAAATATATGCAGTTAGCTCCCCCTAGTGTTGGCTACAGGCAGCCAGAGATTCATTAATTAAAGGGGTATTCCACTCAAACATAACTTTTCATATGTTGCTGCCCATGGTGAAATTAACAATTTCTTCTATACTTATTATCTATTCAGTCTCCTTCCCCCAGGTCTGAACTGATGCTTTCTGCTGAAGACACAAAAATCTGTGTGTGAGCTTTTCTCTTTGTCTCCTCCTCCTCCTCCCCTCTCCCTTCTAAAACAGCTGATGTAAACCCTATCTGAAACTTTGTAGCGACTTTGTAATGCCAGGAGGATTAATCACAGTGAGTTCATGAGCAACTTGACCTCAGATTAATCCTCCCAGCATTACAAAGAAACTACAAAGTTGCAGATAAAGCCTGAAGGGACTTGTTTCCATCAAACATCTTGGAAAGGGGGGGGGAGCTCACACAGTTTTTGGTGTCTCTAGCAGAAAGCAGCAGCTCAGAACTGGTGGAAGGAGACTGAATAGATAATAACAGGTATGGAGTGAAATGTTAGTTTCACCATGGAGACTGAGAGGAAGCATGTTGATTAGTGTGCATGAAAAGGACCGTTGCCCTGATTATCCACGTCCCACAAACTTAACCCCTTAAGGTCAAAGCCAATTTTCGTTTTTGCGCTTTTGCTTTTTCCATTTTATGTTTAAAAGTCCATAGCGCTTGCATTTTTTCACCTAGAGACTTATATGAGCGCTTATTTTTTGCGAAATCAATTGTACTTTGTAATGATAGGCATTATTTTTCCATAAAATATGCTGCGAAACCGGAAAAAAATCATTTGCGCTGTCAAATTGAAAAAAAAAACAAATTTGTTTTGATTTCGGGGAGTTTTGCATTTACGCCGTTCGCCCTATGGTAAAACTGACTTGTTATGCATGTTCCTCAAGTTGTTACGATTACAATGATACATAACATGTATAACTTTTATATTATCTGGCCTGTAAAAAATTCAAACCATTGTTAACAAATATATGTTCCTTAAAATCACTCCATTCCCAGACTTATAGCGCTTTCATCCTTTGGTTTATGGGGCTGTGTGAGGTGTCATTTTTTGCGCCATGATGCGTTCTTTCAATCGATACCTTGATTGCGCAAATCCGACTTTTTGATCGCTTTTTATTACATTTTTTCTGGATTTGATGCGACCAAAAATGCGCAATTTTGCACTTTGGAATTTTTTTGCGCTGACGCGTTTACCGTGCGAGATCAGGAATGTGATTAATTAATAGTTTCTGGCGATTACGCACGCGGCGATAGCAAACATGTTTATTTATTTGTTTATTTATTAATTTATATTTATAAAATGGAAAAGGGGGGTGATTTGGACTTTTATTAGGGGAGGGGGCTTTTTATTAATTAAAACACATTTTTACTTTTTTTTTTACATAAACTAGAAGCCCCCCTGGGAGACTTGTATATAGACAGCACTGATCTCTCATAGAGATCAATGCTGTGTATATACACAGCAAAGATCATTGTAATCGGTAATAGATTGCTATGGCCTGCTGCAAGCTATAGCAATCTATTGCCGAGCCGGGATCAGCGCCATTCCGACGCTGAGGTCCGGGCCAGCCAGAAGAACGGATCTCCCCCCTGCAATCGCATTGCGGGGGGGAGATCCGTCCCACTAGACACCAGGGACGTGCAGTACAAAGCACTTCAATGCAGCTGTCAGGTTTGACAGCTGCATTGAAGTGCTTAATTAGCCGGCGCGGCAACGGGACCCGCGCCAGCTAATAGAGGCACTGCCCGGCTGCAGATTGCAGCCGGGATCGGTGCCGTTCAGAGCGGGGTCCCGGCGGGACCCCGCTCTGAACACCCCCCGCGGCACCATGACGTACCAGGTACGTCATGATTCTGAATAACAAGTAAAGCAAGTGAAAAAAAACATTCAGAAACAGCAGAATCTGTGATATTATAAGTTACTGTCCAGTAATAGAGAGGATGGGAAACAAAAGGACTGACAGGGAGTATGAAGGAATGAGCAGTACAGATGTGGGCACTTGCATGCAGCACTCTCTGTCCAGGGAGAGAGGGGTTACAGCTATAAAGAGATTACCTCCACAGTCCTGTCCCCTGATGTAAGCCCCAGCCTGAAGTGGATCTGCTATGATTTGGAAGGTGAGGAAGACTTCCTGGGTCAGAGTACAGGGCTGTAGACCCCGCTATGCAGACCGTGCCCCTCCCCCACTCCCCCTCCCACCCAGTACAGGGAGCTCTTAAACCAAAGCAATGCTCTTAAACCAAGTCACAATTTTGAAAAACTGTGAGCTCTTAAACCAAAACGCTCTTAAACCAAGTTACTCTTAAACCAAGGTACCACTGTATTTTTTACTTTTACTTAAAAAATGAAAAAACATTTAAAAAAAATTACAATGTATTACCATATTCCAAGATCCATAACATTTAATATAGTGGGGGTTTTTTTTGTTTTTTTTGCAGGGTGAGCGGTAGTTTCTATTGATACCTAGCTGCAGATCTGCAACTGATTTTAGGACAATTTGTTTTGCAGATCCAGAGAAGATCCAACATGTGATATCTATAATGTTAAATCCGCAGCGGTTACAGTATGTGTGGATATACCCTAAGGCCATGTTCACTCAACATAAGTTCCGTACTAATCACGGCCGTTGTTGCAACGGCCTTGATTGGTACGGAACCTACTTTGTGCTGCAGGCTGAGGGAATCTCAGCCGTAGTGTACACAGGGTATACACTCCGGCAGGGATCCCTAGCGGCGCTGTAGAAAACTGACACGAAAACCCTGTCAGTGCACACTGTGGAGCGAGCGACTCCGGCCAAGCGCTCTATAGGATGCAGTGGGGAGTTCTGATGCGGGCACGCACGGATGCGCCCGCATCAGAACTCTGCGGCGCTAAAGATCATCCGGCCAATACTGCAGTACCAGCCCGGATGATCTTTTCTGAAACCGGCCGCTCTGTGACTTGGCCGGGTCACGGAACGGCCGGTCTCTTACCAAGTGTGAACATAGCCTTAGGGTCCATTCACATGTACAGGATCTGCAGCTTATTCAATGTTTTGTTTAATCATTTAGTTACATTAGTATCTGCAGTAGATCCTGTACGTGTGAATAGACCCTTAATCTGTTGTGGAGAGGCAGCTCTTCTCAGACAGCGTTTACCATGTGGCAATATCTAATATGTTTTTCTTTTCACCGGGGAGAACTAAGAAGTTCTAAGTTCTTAAAGTGTTGCTGTCTCCCCCCTTATTCTATGTTCAGTTCTCCGCACCATCCACAAGCTTAGATGCTGCACATTTGATATATATACCAGTATTACACTTGTCTGTGTGTCTTCTTTCTGCTCTAAAATTGCTTCATTACTTCAGTGGACAGTATCACCTAGGCGGGGCTTCACGGCAGTTGGGCCGACACTTGGGCTTCTCCCTTCTTGCTGCCCTTCTTATTATCAGCTAGGACCATGGAGCAGGTAGGGTGATCAGCAAGAAGAAAGAGGTGCTGTAGGGCATGGACGCTCCGCCTTATTGACACTGCTCCTCTGGATTAAAAGAACATTTTTATAGAATGGATACCAGGAGCTATTCGGACCCCATGGCTGCACACGGAATAACTGGAGCAATGCAATGGTACCGGTGGTTTAAGGGGAGTCGGGAAGTTGCCTACACATTCGCTTTAACAGCTGGTACCCACCATGTATGATGTACACATACATAAGATGAAAGAAAGAGATTAGTCTCATGGCTATGTACAGAGAAGCACTGTGATGGTATCATGTCACTATGCTGGCAGTGTTTGTATGGGCACACTGGGATTCCCTGCACTAATGGAGGTATACGTCTTCGTGTCTCCCTAGATTTCAATGCAGTTTACATGCTACATCACAGGCCAAACTTTATAAACAAGCCGGATACAATGCTGGTAAACAAGAGAGATCTCATGCAGATTAATTCTCTAATATACACACTAGTTTAGGTTGTGTAATTAATGAAATTACCGATCACATTAAAGTCTAAGGAATCCCAGCAGGAGTGTATACACTCTGTATATACTCCAGCCGGGATTCCAAGCGGTCACAGAAAAAACTGACATGGAAGTTTTGTGCAGCTGCTATTCATTGAATAATGTCCGCACAACACTGACAGTTCAGACAATGTAAAGTGCAGCTGAGGACGGACTTTACATTGTTGGCTATAGGTAATTGGGATGCGGGCACAACGGAATGTGACATACAACCCCAGTGCTTTCTACTGCATATAAATGGCTTTTTGCATTGCTTACACTAAATCACAATTGGAAAAGTTGTTAAAGGCTATGACCACCTTTGCAACCATTTTGTTGTTGTTGTTGTTGTTCCTAAAATTAACCCGAATAATCTTGCTTAAAATATCTTATGGTTTGATACAGAGCTGTAATATAAACCATTGTGCAGCTATCGCTCAATAGTCAGCAACTAGAAACAATCACTGGACTGATGCTATGATAGGACCCCAGCAATGGGCACATTGTTATAAAAAAAAAAAAAATAGAAAAAGCAAATAAGATTATAACATGGAGAAGAAAATTGGTACAGGGATGCAACTCATAGCTTGTAATTCACAAATTGACCACTAGAGTTCACTGTATACAATAAACTACTGAGTGCATCCTCAAAGACCAATTTCTTTAGAAGTTCTCAGCATCTCTGTGTATGTTCATGTCTGTATCTCATTTAGTGGGAATTTACAAATAACTAGTCAGAATATAAATTCTCAATTTGGACATTTAAGGTGACATTTCATTGGGTTTGCCCAGAATGGACATTGCCTGTTTGTTACAAGGGTCCCCCTATGAAAAGCAGGTGCCAGCCTGTCTTGCTGCCAGATTCCCCGGTGATCAGCTGTAATCAGGAAACCTTGCAGTAAAAGTTCCGTTTTCCTGCAGCGCCACCACAGGGATAATGATGTATTACATGGTTCTTATTAAATTGTTCTTTGGCTAATAGATGAGGGCCTTGAATCCTTTTTTATTGCCTTAATCCCCAGGTGGGCTTAAAAGGCAGGTCTCCCTTTTACTGTCCATGCAGGATGTAGATAATGAATGTGGTTGTCATCCCTGTGCAACCAATCAATACTCCCCTTTGTGCACCATTATCTAAGGACAGACAGATGTCTCACCAACACTCATGGAAGCACCAGTCCATAGTCGGATCCTGTCTGGTCCAAGCTGATTAAAATGACCTTGTAGTCAGGGATGGACAGAAACTAGGTCCCAGACAATAATGATCAGCAACCTCTTATTCTGCTTATATACATAAAATAGCTGTCAGCCGAGACCAATCTTGCTTTATTGATCCATACACATGCATGCTCAGCTTGGCCGACCATGTAGGTGTTTTCAGTAGAGGGGGGAGTAAGCTTCAAGACACCTCTAAGGGAGCTGACTGCACAGTTGCTCATTCTACTGATCGCTCAGGGGCTCAAGACTGAGACCATCAGCGAAAAATGTTTCTCTGACATGAAAAAGTTTTTTTTTAGTGACAGGAACACTTTAAATGTTTACATCCAGGGTGTCTACAGTCATAACTAGGAGGAGCTTGAGGCTAAAGACCCTATTCCATGGAGCGACGACAGCAGATCGCTGCTATATCAGTCGCTTGTTTTTCAAGATGTTTGAAAAGCAAACAACGCAACGATCAGCTGACATAAACAATGTCGGCTGATCGTTGCCCTCTATTCCACGGGACGATTATCATCTGTAACGGCCGATATCCGCTGATAATCGTTCCATGGAACAGGGCCTTTATTCTCTAGTCTTTATCATGAGTTAAACAGGAGCTTTTTTAGTGTGTGATGTAAGTGGTGTCTTTATCAGTAGTGCAATGATCTGCCCTGGCAACACCGCCCTACTTAGCAGTGACATCACTCTGGCGCTCAGCACTGCAGATCATTGGATAAATATTCATTAGAAGGGGCAGATCGGTGCACTGAGGTGAGTCCCACCACCAAACTGCCTCATAAGCATATGAAAACTATAACTTACACAAAAAATGGCGCCAAGGATGAAGGTAAGAAAGGGTTGTATCAAGGAAGGGACATATCAGCAGGTTAGATGCTTCCCTTAAAACATCAATGTACTCTAGTAGTGCCTAATAAGGAAATAACAGATCAGTTAGCAGCAACTTGCTGATGGTTTCCCTGTAGCATTACGATCCTTGGAACAGTGCAAAGATCATAACAAAGAAATGTAAATATTTTGCAGACGTAATTTATATTCTCTAACTCAGAATGTCGCTTTAATGAGACGCAGAATGTCACTTTAATGAGACGCAGAATGTCACTTTAAATGTTATGCTGTTTACGGCGGACATATTGGCAAATAAGTAAGGTTTGCAGTCGTCCATTAAAGGCGCAGTGTAAGCTCCAGCGGGTTTACCTGCATCAGTATGACAAACCCTTCCGTTTTGGCGGCTGCTTTTAGCTGCCGCTTTGTTTTACGATTCGTCCTCCGGATTCATTTTCTTCCCCTTTTCCCATAAGTCACAATGCTATAGTCATTTAATAGGCGAGGAAAATTAGGCCGATCGCTGTAGTGTATGAACAGAGAAATCAATTTGTCTTTAAATACTCTAAGTATTATGTAATGAGATAACGGAATTAGAAATGTGTGTTCTCTGGACAGAAGCCAAAGATATGAATCACTGATTTTAAGTCCCAAGTTCATTTTACATTCTAAGATTTTTTTTTCTTATGGACTAAAACTAAAATCTAAAATACCCGTCTTAAAGGGACACTAAAACTGAAATCTATGTTACATCCATTTGATGTACAAACTATTGTTACCAGTTATCAGCCACTTCAAGCTGGAGAGCATCTGGTTATAGTGTTGTTCACAGAGATGACTGACAGGTCTATCTCTGCTCCTATGATCACCACTATGTCTTATATGTCTCAGTGGCTACACTTATATACATATGTATTAACGTTTTTAGAGGCTTATATTATAAACACCACAACAGAACCCAATGGACCCCATTATAGGTCATTATGGTATGTCAGCCGCCAACAGTGTCTGTCGCCTGATGGCTCCCACACTGCTGGTCATAGTTTCCAATAAATACAGAAAACATGATGATAGTGTGAACAAGAACCTTATCTGCCCTTTAACCCCATCCTGACCTATGATGTATAGGGTTGCCTGCAAACCCTTGCACAGCATGTGTCTGGGAGCACTATTATAAAGAAAACTGTAGCATGGTCTCATTCACTTGAATGAAGCTGAATCTGTGCCACCTCAAAATATAGAGTGAGGAATTGGGGTCGGCATTACATGTATGACACCAATTTCTCCAGGGTCTGGAATAGTGAGGTATTGAGAAGTGTTCTCAGCAAAAAAGAACTTGCTCTACAGTGCCACCCGCTGGAATGAAGCTACCTCCAGTAGGTGGCACTGGAGAGCAAGTTATTTTTCTTCAGCATACTTTTTATCCAATAGAGCATTGCATGGCTTGTAAGACTCTGCAGTCTCTAAATAGGTCAGTGCTGGGGCCCCTTCAATTCAACCTTTGAGACCCCCCCTTAACAAACACAAAGCAATCCCATATCCTATTGAGCTGCCATCACTTTACAATTTAGTCATCAGTAGAATGAACCCACCACCATTGGCCAGACCAGAGAGAAGGTGTTGGACTTCAACTACCCAACCCTTTTGTTCTCAGAGAGATAAGACTCTACTACACGGAGTAATAATCTGCCCAATCAGCACGATTTTGCAGAATATGGCTTCAGGTAATAAAGACAACAATAAGCGAAAGAAATGATCATTGGACACTGACCGCGTATTGCTACCTGTAATAGCGATGTGCGGCCGACGGAATGTAAAAGGTAAAAAAATAATAAGCTTTGTACATAACGCTCTCCAGTGTCCTTTTATCTTATCTGCCTACTCCCCACAGCTACAACCAAAACCTCAGATCGGTCTCTAAAGTGACTGGCCTCTCAGCCAATCACTGGCCGCTGCACTGTCCCATCTCGGTCATTGATTGGCTGAGCAGCCTGTCACTGCATGGACAGTTGTAGAAGCTTCCGAGGTGGCTCCTGACCACGGGGAAAGCCTAGAAGGTCACCAAGGAGCATGGAGAGGTAAGTGAAAAGCGTTTTGTTTTTCTATATATAGAAAGAGCTGCACGGACATTGCTAATGTTATATACTGCCCTTGCTGCAACATAGTCGAGCTGCATAATAGGCTTTAAGCGAGTGCAGAGAATGAGGAGTGAGGAGATGGACACTCGCTTATCCAGAATATCAGGCCATGTAATACGCCCCATATGCCATCATCAAGACTGTTAGTGAAGGTGAATAAGCATCTCTTGGCAGAAAGGGGAGCACATTTTTAGCTACTGTCCTATCCCTTCTTCCACATTAGCGCAGTGTGAACGGGCCCTTAGAGAGGAAGAATAGAGTTTTGCTTGCTTTGGTATTGGGGATCTTGGAGTCCCCCAATTTGAGATTATTATGAAATTTCCAGACTGTAATATTTAGGACATGATATTACATGAATACCCTATTGATGTCATTGTGCACTCTGGAATATTTGATTTCCTCTGTGGCGGAGCTGCAGGGAAACTGAAGCCCTTCTGTGGATTCCCCCACAGCTGATATTCCAGCTGATCACTAGAGGTCCCAGCAGCCAAAGAATCTCTGATCCCGATAATCATCCCACTATTGGCCTTGTAGAATAAATAATGCCATTACATATTAGGACTAGACTCGTACCTTACAATCATATGTAATTGCTCATTTGCCCCTTTATAATTTGCACGTGTTGACAGTCCGTCCTTGCTCAAATTAACTAAGTATTTCACATTTAGTTCATTTCGTCCCTTGCCAGTATGTGTTTAAGCAAACAGTCATTATGCAAAGCGCTCAAATGACTTTTTTTTAATTACATACATTTCCACAACGTGCCGTACATCATTACCAATGTCACGGGAATTTTAGAAGCTGGAAAAAATTAGTTCTGTTCTTTATAACAATAATATATGGAGATGGTTTATCATTTGGGGAAACCTCAAACCTAATGCATATATAGTAGTGTCCTAATAAGTGTAATACAGCTGTTCACCTCTAGAGGGCACTGTCAATAGTTTATGATGAGTTTATTGGTTTTCTAAAGTTTCCATGTCCTTTTTATGCACATGGAAATGGAAATGAATACTTCTTGTATTTCTTGTTGATCAGACAAATCTAGAATCAACTACCCCTGGCTAAAAGAGGATGCTGAGAGTTGTAGTTATGCAATAGCTGGGGAGCAACAAGTAGAAAACCAGAGACCTTTAACAAATCATCATTCATGTCATGGCGCCAGTATGCTACATAGAAGAATATACCCCTCATGGTATAATTCCTAATATTTCTATCATTAGATCAATATCTAGAATGTCCGCCTTTTAATTCAATGCTGTTTCATGCGCTAAAATTTCTCTGCTAATACATTTCTTAATATATCTTAATAGGGGTTAAACCATTATTTTCCTGATATAAAACCCTAAGTAACCTATTTAGGCATAAATAGGCTGGGACGTGATGTGCCAGGCCTGCTTAGTCAGTCACTGGCCATAGTGGGGTCCCGCCTCGGTCGCTGACAGGCTGAGCAGGCCTAGCACATTACCTCCTAGGTCCCCATTCAGACCCAGAAGCTGGCAGGACCGGGAGACACCGGGGCATAGCTGCAGCAGCGCTGGAGCGGGAGAGGTCATAGCCTGTTACTTCTTTCATCCTCCCCCTCCCAAGCCAAAAATCCCCCCAGCACGGAGTTCTCCTTTAAGGGTGGTTATTCCGCTGTCCCAGTTTAACCTGAACCTCATTTGCAACAACTGTTTCCACAAGGTAAAGCCCTTTCAGGCAATGCTTTTACAACTTAAGAAATATTTGGCAATCTGCTCACAATCCATTATACTGACTCCTGCACTGTGTGCAAAATACTACTATAAAAAGGAAATTCTGTATTCCTAGGAGAGGGGAAAAATTGGCAGCAAATGCGATAGAAATGTTTCTTTTCTGTGTATTCATAAAGGTGTCAGACTTAGTAATGTCAACATTCTGAGGGAGAAAAAAAACACATTAAATATTGCAATCACATGTTAGGCTGTTTGGCAACATAGTAACAACGTAATCCTTGTAATAAGTTACATCAATAAAATGACAACCCCCCTTAGTATTATTAGCAGTTAGATAATATTACCTGAAATGTCCGAACCCGAGCGTGCTGCATTTGATCCATGTTTTCAGGGAGCCTTGGGAATGCATACAACTCTAGACACCAGTAAGCAAATGCTGCATGCTCGGATTCGAACCAGAGTGTGCTTGAGGTTAGCTAGTTTCTAAAAATCAAGGATTAGCCAGTTCCCATTAAGATGATGGTGATGTATGTATTATTAAAGGGACTCTGTCAGCAGGTTTAGGCTGTCCTATCCCAGGGTAGCATAAACTAGTGACAGAGAAGCTGAACAGAATGATGTGTCACTCTGCAGCTGATCCAGAGATATCCTTCTGAATAACATGGACTCTCCATTATGTGCATGAGCCCAGTAGTCCTCAATATTCATGAAAAGCAGAAAACTCCGCTCACCAGCTGCTGATTGGCAGTTATGTATCCATGCTGTGTATAGGCAGTCAACTGTCAATGAGCAGCTGGAGGGCGGGGGAGGGGTGAGGCATGAATCCTATTCTCCTGCATATTAGGAGAACGGCTGAACAAAATGATGTCAGTAATACTCCGATCTGTTCAGCATTTATATCACAAGTTTATGAGTTTATGCTGCCCTCATTTAAGCAGCATAATTCTAGTGACAGATTCCCCTAAATCTTCTTCTTTTGTCATTGTGGGTATTATTTGAGTTTTCCATGTTGTGAGCCTTCGGGGTCGGTTTCTGTGGGGCATTCTGCTTGGAAGCAGGCAGGATACATGGTGTCATGTTTTAAGCGATTTTAAAGTTTTTTGTGGCCTTTGAGGAGGCTCGTCTTACTTCAGTTGTACCTTTTTACTATTATTGTTTAGTTTATTGCAGGCGTGGTATGCATATGCCGTTTTCTCTTTTTTTGCACCAAATATGAGTGCTAGTAAACAAAATGAAGGTTAAAACTTTGGCTTTTTTTTTTTGCTTTTAAGTGGGAGACACTGGCCAAACTGTGACATTGTAAAGTTATTTAATTCAACTTAAACGTATAAATTGACTCCAGGATGTTTGGAAGAGGCCAGATCCTGTTTGGTTACCTCGCACACCCTTCATCTGGAATGTTATGTTGTATTTCATGGAGAAATCTGTCAACATACAGTCTGCACATTGTAAATTTTAATTCCATGCCATGGCCTGTGCTTTTGTTTGTTCTTCTACTTGCCTGCAAGGAGTTTCATAACCACTATTACCCCTCCCTTAATGGGTCAGTGCAAACAGCAATATTACTAGAGGAGTATACAGTAGAATAAAGAGGATTCTCAGGGAGCCTTATTTCCCTCAGTTACTGCCACTGCTGCTATAGTCGCTTGTAGTTTATAATTATTCCGTCCTCGCCATCATTATCTCTCTATGCAATGACTTCCTGCTGAGTTTATGCCGGGCTTCACTTATACTTTGTTGCCAATGCAAACACAAAGAGCCGCAGTGTAAAGCATGGAGGAAGGACAGGATAGTATTCTGCACCCTTGATAAGACAGTCTGGCTTACATTCCATTAGACAATGCAGTTAGCAGAACCCAAGAGCAGCAAAGAAGCAAATAGAACGAACAATAAGAAAGTATTATCTAATGCAAAAAATAAAAAAATAAAACAATAATATTTCCGTGTGTATGCAAACAAGTCTTTTGTGTGTCGTTGATTGCATCTTTTGAGCTTAATATTATTGTTAATCGCCCGATAATCGTTCAGTGTATGTACTTTCTTGCTTGTTTGATCGCTGGGATGTCATAGTAACAATCGTATTTGCGATCGTAACTAACCTCTGTTGTTCTGTGTGTTCTGCGTGTTCTGCGACTCTGTACCCACAATCTGACCCTCACCCAAACCGCTTGTACCTTCAGATAGCTGCTTTTAATCCAAGGTCTGTCCTCGGGTCCGTTCGGCAGGTAATGCAGTTATTCTCCTAAAAAACAACTTTTAAACTTGCAGCCCTGTGTCAAACGGCCGGGGCCTAGATGGTGTATGCATTAGGCTGGCACAACCTCTCTGTCCCTCCTCCCCACCCTTTTCATCATTAGGAATGCCCCTAGAACATTTTCTCCTGTCTGAACACTGCTCAGGTGCCTTAACGATCCAGCCCTTGTGCTGTGCTTACACAGGTGAGGAATAGAAGACAATCTGCCTGGAGAATTCCTAATGATGAGGAGGTGGGAAGAAGGGACAGAGAGGTTGTACCAGCCTAATGCATACAGTCCAAAAAATAGTCCAGCAGCACAAACAAATAGTAAATAGTTTAGGCGGGTGCCCATCTCACCAACCGGCCCAGGTAGGCATAATATCCAAGATAAGCAAGGAGACAGCACTTTCAGCGAAAAATCCAGTGGTTTTATTGAGCAGACCAGTACTGGTACTGGCATCTTGGTAAATTCCCTCCAATGTTCTTACACAGTGCCCACATCTATTCTGTACATTGCAGGAAAAGGATAAGTCCACTCCCAGCCCTGGGTTCATGAGCTAGTAAAATGGGAATGGGCAGTGCACAGACATGCGGTCCACAAGGAATCTGGCCAATAGCACAGAATCCTAGTCCAGGTCTGTTCAAGGGGACCAGATTTGCTGCACATTTTCTGATGTTTTTTTTTTTTTTAATTGAGAATTTACAGAGAATAAAAAGTTAAATAAAATCCACAGGGAAATTTACCTGTTGTGTGGATTTAAAATCTGGAGCATGTCCATTTATTCTGAGGATAAGCTGTGGATATGTTATGGATTTTTCCCCAAGGAAGATTTTTTTATTCATGTAACTTTTTTTTATTTTGATTCTTTGCCAAAATCTGCCATCATTAAAGCGTAACTGTCATGTTTTTTTTTATTATTGCAGAAATCAGTAGTATAAGCGATTTTAAGAAACTCTGTAATAGGTTTTATCAGCCAAAAAAACCTCCTTCTGTACTCAAGAAGCAATCTCCCAGCCTCCCCCCCTGACTTTTTATCTGTGCATTATCAGGCAAACAAGTCTTCATTAGGGCTCGTTCACACAGAGCAAAAGCAGCTGAATTTCTGTGCTGAATCAGCGCTGAAATTTCAGCCGTTAAAATAGGTGCAGAGCTAATTTCCATTGTGTTGAATGGAAATTCTGCTCTGTAGTTCACACAGTGGAATTTCCGCACTGAACTAATCCGCTTTCCGCCAGAAGAATGAACATGTTCATTCTTCCGCTAGCGGAAGCCTATACAAACCAATGGGGCTCTAATTTTCTGTTTCAGCGCGGAATACGCGCGTATTCAGCGCGGAATACAAGCGGAAATTACGCGCTGAATCAGCGCGGAAATGGGGAAAAAAGGGGGGGAGGAGGATTCTAGTATATATTCTGGTATAGTCTAGTTTACTCGCCAAATACTCGCTGAATTTCAGCGCTGAATGCATGCGGATTCAGCGCGGATTCCTCGAGTATTCCGCGCTGAATTTGTCAAGAGCTGATTACGAGCTGAACACTTTCCTAGCTGAATACGCAGGGATTCTGCTTGCATTCTGCTTATATTCTGCTCGGAATTCAGCGTCAGTTGATTTCAGGCGGAAATATTTCCTCGCGTAATCCGCCCCTTTTGCTCTGTGTGAACGTAGCCTTACAGAGAAGCCAGTGAAGACGGGCTCTGCTCTCTCCATTCTATCCTTATGGAGGGGGGAAGGGCCGAGGGAGATGAGGGAGCAGGAAGAGGTGACATAAAGGTCAGCTGTTTGTAGACTCTCTGGGCACCTAAACCGCAGGATTCAGGTGTCAGAAAGGTCAGTGCTTATCTATGAACTTACTGAGAGAAGATTGCAGGGTGTTGTGCTGTGCAGGACTGCTCCGTGCTCAGTCACTCCTAACAGCCCCTCCCCTCTACATAGCCACATAATGGACACAGAAATCCTGCTGCTTCATCTGATGTAAGGGGGGGGGGAGGCTGAGAGATTGCTTTTTCAGTACAGAAGGAAACTTTTTTAGTACATTAAACCTATTACAGAGTTTCTTAAAATCGCTTGTACTGTTGATATTTAATGTTTTCAGAAAAATGACCCTGAAATGACAGTTACTCTTTAAGCTCAGTACTAGCCTAAAAAGTTCATTTACCATGAGCTCCCCCTATTGGTGACTAGAGGTATTATAGAAATCTGAAAAATTTATTTCTCCTTAAACTAATTTCTCTTTACAAATATATAATAAAATTAATCATCACAGAAAGTTGAACTTAGAATAAGGGATAACTGAACTTTCCTGATCTTGAACTTTGGACAGCCTTAGCCATTCTACTACAAACACTCCTGTTCTCTCTCGCTTGGCACAGCCGTGTGTTTGCTCACAGTAATTGCTGCTCTACACTAACCCACAGCTTTGTGCTTGATTATTCTGGCTTGTCAGTGATCCCATTTTCCCTGGACCTTGGCCTGTATCCTTTTTGAATCTAACCATGCATCTTGTAATGGGGCCTGAACTTTTACCTATATATCCTGAGCTACAAACCCAGCTTTGCCATTCCTTTATTGCGTTTCAGCTTTGTTGTTCCTGTACTGCATCTCAGCACAGCTGCTCCTGAACTGAATACCTTGCTGGGTTGTTCCTGATCATTCTGTCGCGTCAGTAATTCAGCTTTGCTGAGTTTAAAGTGAATCTGTCACCTGCAATTCACGTTTCAAACTGATGACATTGTGAGATAGCTGTTGGCAGTGGCTTAGTTGCCATAAAAGCAGACCACGTCACTGTTACGCGTCCCGTGCACTAAAGGGGACCACAGTCCTCTGGCCCTTTGACTCTGAGCGTTCATGATGAATGTTCATCGGTAAATGTTGCAACGCTCTGACTATTAACTTTCCACGCTGCCATTCATCAGCATTGCACCCCCAGCCACAAAAGCCCCTCCCCATACACATACCTAGCTCAAAGCAGTTCCCAGACGTTCCTTCTCCCATGTCTCTGGCGCATGACTGACGACACTCATGTGCTGGGGATCTGGGAGAGAATGGGGTGCTGACAAAGAAATACTGAGGAACTTTTTCTATGGGGCCCTATAAATCAAAGCTACACCACTGGCTGTTGGGTAAAGGAGACATATGTTAGCTTTCATATATCCAGCTGTGCTTCCAGAACATAGAAAATGCTTTTATTCTCCAGTGCAGAGAATCAAGGAGACTTTCCAAACTCCTGAATAGGAAATGCCTCTCCACTCTCTCTCCCATACAAGACCCTGCTTGGGGCTCAGCTTCTATCTAACTGTCCATCAAGCAGGAATAAGGATGGGAGGGGGAGTGAGGAGGCATTACAGCCCTCAGCACATCAGGAGCTTGGAAGAATACAGCACAGGAGAATATACTGTACATATGAAAGGTAACACGTCTCCTTTCTCTAACACTGTCAGCAGTTTGGATTTTGAATTTGAATTTGAATTGCAGCTGACAGATTCACTTTAACTACAACAAAAACTACTACCATTATACCTATCCCGAGTACCGAGTGCTGCATAACATCTGAATGTAATTTTTTATTGTGTCATTACCTCTCCTCTTGGATTCCAGACCTAAGAAAGATGTGCTACATTTTACTGTGTATGATCCCTTCAACTGAACCTTATATCCTTTTTATGCTCAGTTTTAGAATGGGCTAGGTCGAAGTTAGGACAGAACTACTGTAAGGGTAAATTCAGACAGGCGTATCCGCAGCGGATTTAATGCAGGATAAATCGGCAGCGGATCAATCCCCTGTGAATTCCAATGCAATTACATACTCGCAGCAGGATTATCATCCCGCTGCCAGTATGTAAGTGCCGGCCGCATTAACCCCAGCCGCCCGGGATGAAACATTACCAGCACCACGATCCAGCGGCATCTGAGGCTCCCGACTCCAGGAGGTCCCGCACAACCAATCATTGTCACAATTACTGATTGGCTGCGTGGGACCTCTGGGAGCCGGGAGCCTCTCTGGAGTGAGCCAGCCCCTATCACTAGCCATAAGATCTCCATTCATGACTGAAAAAGCAAAACAGAAGTAGATTATTCTGGCGAAAATGATACAGATGCAAGAAATGTTACTAGACGTTATTAAAAGCAGGCGGTTCTTATATTTCATCTCACTTACATGATTCCACAACCTGATATGCCCAAATGGGATTTTGCAAAAATTGCAATTTCATATTCATTGCTTGAGCAGATTCATGTATTACAGATAGCTCTCTGTGTGGATTTGGGAAGGTTTCTGAGTGTGATTTGCACAGTAAAAATATAAATGGAAAGAGATTTTTAACTCTACCTCAGTCAGGGGCAGACTGATGGTGCTCGTGGGCAGGTCATGGGATCAGTGTCGGACTGGCCCACCAAAGGACCAGATGATCCTCCAGTGGGCCCTCAGCTTTAGAACCTGCACTAACACTGACTGACATGTCGATCCTCAATAGTTCTTCACTGGTGGGCCCCCCCAGGATAATTTCCTCTGATTCCCCAGACACCCCAGTCCGACACTGCAGGGGATCCTTTCCAATTGGGGTACTTGGGTTAAAGGGGTTTATCAGCTGAAATAAATATATATTTTAATGGGGAGACTCACTCTTTCCTGGTGTCCTTAGCTACCCTTCTCTAACTCACCAGACTAACCTCCCTCTTACCTTCTCTCAGAAGAGAGGCTGGAACAAAGCAAGCTGCCAGCTCCTCCCTTCCATCTTTAGAAATGTATGTGTGTCAGCCATTCTCTGGACACAGCCATGCCAGTGTTAAGGATGATATTTTGTGAAGCTTTTACCATATGGCGCTGGCCTTCTGATATGCTGATAGTGTTTACATTTCTTAATGCTTACACAAATGATTATTTTTGTCCTTTAGCCAATAAAACCATGATATGGACCCATATGCTGCTTATCATCTTTAATAAATTAGATTTTCTTTGACCCTGTGCAAGGTGTCAGTGTAATTCTTCTCCATGCACATAAGGTGCTTTTTAACTTGTAATTCGGAGCAGACAGTCAATACTAAAGCACCCTTGTAGTGCTGTCAATTACAGCTGGCATCCAATTGTGGAGCAAAGGCGAGATCGTCCAGAGCGGCCACAGAAACATTTACACAACACTGGTCGGACACATACAAGAGGGGAACCGCACAGCTCCTAGATAAGATTATTTATCTTACCTACAAGTCCTCCACAGTCTCCGCTCTGTTTTGAGTGTGAGATGGTAAGCCCTTGTCCCAAGAAACCTGACTGTCTGTGTATAAACTTCTACTATAAGGGACTTTGGACTTCAGGATATAGTGTAAAATCCAAAAACACTGTTGCATTGTGTCACATCTGCGGCCGCGGCACATACCTCTCGACGCGCTGCTGCTGCCCCATCTCCTGCTCTGTGCCGGGGCTCCTCCTCCTCCAGCTCCCTGTCAGCTTGATGGGCACATCCTTGTCTCCTAGGGAGCGCGCGCGCCGGCTCTGCTATATTCTAAAGGGTCATTGTGCCTTTAACCCCTTAAGGACCGGGGCAGTTTTGATTTTTGCGTTTTCATTTTTTCCTCCTTGTGCATAAAAGGCCATAGCAGTTGCATTTTTTCACCTAGAAACCCACATGAGCCCTTATTTTTTGCGCCACTAATTGTACTTTGCAATGACAGGCTGAATTTTTGCATAAAGTACACTGCAAAAGCAGAAAAAAATTCAATGTGTGGTGAAATTGAAAAAAAACAAACACATTTTGTGTTTTTAGTGGATATGTGTTTTTACGCTGTTCGCCCTGGGGTAAAACTGACTTGTTATATATGTTCCACAAGTCGTTACGATTAAAATGATATGTAACATGTATAACTTTTCTTGTATCTGATGGCCTGTAAAAAATTAAAACCATTGTTTACAAATATACGTTCCTTAAAATCACTCCATTCCCAGGCTTATAGCACTTTTATCCTTTGGTCTATGGGGCTGTGTGAGGTGTCATTTTTTGCGCCATGATGTGTTCTTTCTATCAGTACCTTGATTACCTTTATTAACATTTTTCTGGATTTGATGTGACCAAAAATGCGCAATTTTGCACTTTAGAATTTTTTGGTGCTGACGCCGTTTACCGTGCGAGATCAGGAATGTGATTAATGAATAGTTTGGGCGATTACGCACACGGCGATACCAAACATGTTTGTTTATTTATTTATTTACTTTTATTAATAACCTGGAAAAAGGGGGGTGATTCTGACTTTTATTAGGGGAGGGGGCTTTTTATTAATAAGACTTTTTTTTAACTTTTACACTTATACTAGAAGCCCCCCTGGGGGACTTCTAGTATATACACTTTGATCTCTCATAGAGATCTCTGCAGCATAGATATGCTGCAGAGATCCATGAGATAGGCACTCGTTTACTTCCGCCTGCTGCAGCCGGAAGTAAACGAGTGCCGAGTCGGGGACGGCGCCATCTTGGAGCGGTCCCCAGCCGGCTTCAGACAACGTCCCGGTGGAGCGATCTCCCCACTAGACACCAGGGATGACGCTGCAAACGGTAATCGGATGCAGCTGTCAACTTTGACAGCTGCATCCGATTACTGTATTAGTGGGCACGGCGATGGGACCGTACCCGCTAATACCTGCGGTCCCGGGCTACAAGCGGCACCCGGGACCGCCGCAGTTCATAGCGCAGATGCCGCGCGGCCCCGCTCTTAACGTCCTTAACGACCACAGGACGTAAATATACGCCCGCGGTCGTTAAGGGGTTAATTGGCTGCTGCTCTGAGGCTCTGCTACAAATTGCAGCCCTGCCCCACCACAGGTATTGGAGCCTCTGCATGCTTCCTAGTGTGTTCAGTCCCAGCCAGGGGCGGATTAACTTTACCATAGGCCCCGGGCTGTTCACCAGGCCTGGGCCCCCCCACCCCACTGTAACTATGGCAAGACTAGCCTGGCGTTCATAGTACAGGATAGATAATGTCATGATGTCCTGATTTGTGCAAAATTACCATAAAAAACTGTGATTTATGCAAATCATGGCAGAAGTGTAGCCAGGAGACAGTACACCACTGAAAGTATAAGTCTTTTTGGGTGGTCAGGGGCCCCCCAGGAGCTCAGGGCCCGGGCTGCCACCTAAAACGCCCCTATTATAATCCACTACTGGTCCCAGCTACCTGTTGTTCCTACCCATTGTTCCTGCACATTGTTTCTGCTACCTGCGGCTCCCTGTATCCAGCTGCCTACCTGCATGTCTGCCTGCTTGCCTACTGTTCCTGCTACACCTCGTCCGCCGTCACTAGCAAGCCAAGCCAGGGGTAGCGACTTGGGGGTCGCCTGCCGCAGCAAGTCCATCCCGCCTTGCGGTGGGCTCTGGCGAAGTCCAGCGGCCCCTTAGACTCCGCTCCCTGGTGCGGCTTACGCCATCGCTAGTGACGGTCCAGTGGATCCACGACTCCAGTTGTTACAGTAGGCTCCAACCATGGATCCCGGCGAGGTGCCAGACATCCGTGACATCGCCAGAGTGGTCGCCCAGCAGGCTCAGCAGATTCAGCAGCAGTCCCAGCAAATCCAACAGCTGAATGCCGCCTTACAACAGCGCACCGCAGCTCAACGGTCGCCTCCAGCATCACCGCCTTCTGCGCCTGTGCCATTTCCTCTTGGCCCGAATTTACGGCTTGCACTTCCATCCAAGTATGGCGGAGATCCCAAGATGTGCAGAGGATTCATCACCCAGTGCGCTATGCATATTGAGCTTCTCTCCAACCAGTTTACCACTGAGTGCTCCAAAGTGGCGTTTTTCATCAGCCTCTTGGAGGGGAAGGCCCTGGCCTAGGCTACACCGCTGTGGGACCGAGGCGACCCGGCTACTGCTAACCTCCGGGCCTTTCTGGCGGAGTTTCGCTGTGTTTTTCAGGAGCCAGCCCGAGTTTCGTCAGCAGAGACCGCTCTCCTCAACCTGCGACAATGGAACTCCTCCGTTGGCGAGTACGCCATCCAGTTCCGCACGTTGGTGGCAGGACTTGATTGGAATGAGGCTGCCCTGGTTGCCACCTTCAAGAAAGGTCTGTCCAGTCGGGTGAAGGATGTGCTCACCGCCCGAGATCTTACGACCTCTCTGAACGACCTCATCCTCCTGGCTACCTGTATTGATGTCCGGTTTTCTGAGAGAGAGGAGGAGGTCCGGCAAGAGCGACGACAAAGCCTTCCTCGTCGCACCTTCCGGCTGGCACGGCCTTCCAGAACCCCTGCGCCCCAGCCTACTTTTGAGGAGCCCATACAGGTGGAACGAGCTCGCCTGGCCCCTGAGGAAAGAACTCGCTGTCGGGAGCTGAACCTCTGCCTTTACTGCGGTGCCTCTGACCATTTCCGTCTGAACTGTCCCCATCGTTCACAGCGTCCGGGAAATGCCCGTACCTAGGTCCAGTAGGAGAGGCCTCCCTAGGTGTGAATGCGTCCTCTCCCAGGTTGTTCGTGCCAGTTACCATCTCGACTTCTTCTGGACAGCGATTCCAGTCTACTGCTCTCCTCGATTTTGGTTCTGCTGGTAGCTTCATTTCGGAATCGTTGGTCCACAAGTGGCACCTTCCTGTGGTTCTAATTTCCAGGCCACTTTCTATCTCATCGGTCACCGGCGAGATGCTCAATACGGTCATCCGATTACAGACCGAACCTCTGACACTGCAAGTAGGCGCACTGCATTCTTAGAAGATTGCCCTCTTCGTCTTGTCCAGCTCCTCATCTGACATTCTGTTGGGACTTCCCTGGTTGCAGCTCCATGCCCCCAGCCTATATTGGAGGACCGGAGAAATCCTGCGTTGGGGTCCTGGTTGCCTCAACTCCTGCTTGAAGACCTCTGTGATCTGGCCCACGTCTTCCTCAGCAGATGTGTCCAAATCTTTGCCTGACCTCCCGGCTGAATATAAAGATCTTGTGGATGTATTCTCCGCCAAGGAGGCTGACGTCCTGCCACCACACCGCTCTTACGATTGCCCCATCGATCTCCTGCCGGGTGCGACACCTCCTCATGGTCGAGTGTACCCACTCTCAGTCCCAGAAACAGAGGCCATGTCGGTGTACATCAAGGAGAATCTCCAGAAGGGCTTTATTCGTAAATCCACATCTCCAGCTGGTGCAGGGTTCTTCTTCGTCCAGAAGAAGGACGGTTCTCTCTGTCCATGTATAGACTTTCGTGGGTCTTAATAAGGTGACTGTGAAGAATTGGTACCCTCTTCCGCTAATCTCTGAGTTATTTGATCGTCTCCGTGGAGCTCGGATCTTTATCAAATTGAATCTTAGAGGAGCCTACAACTTGATCAGGATCCGTGAGGGTGACGAGTGGAAGACCGCTTTCAACACCAGGGACTACGAGTATCTGGCACTACGAGTATCTGGTCATGCCCTTTGGCCTTTGTATTGCCCCCGCGGCCTCCAAGAGTTTGTCAACAATATCTTCTGTGACCTCCTCTACGTCTGTGTCATCGTATACTTGGATGATATCCTCATCTATTCCCCTGATCTGCAGACTCATGTGGCTCAAGTACGCCAAGTGCTACGTTGACTTAGGGCTAACCGCCTGTATGCCAAATTAGAGAAGTGCGTGTTCCACCAGCCCAGCCTTCCCTTTATTGGATACATAGTCTCCGATCGTGGACTGCAGATGGACCCTGCGAAACTCTCATCAGTTCTTCAGTGGCCACGTCCTGTTTGACTCAGAGCGATTCAACGATTTTTGGGCTTTGCCAATTATTATCGGCAGTTTATACCGCATTTTTCCACCTCGTAGCGCCCATTGTGGCTCTTACAAAGAAAGGAGTGAACCCTAAGCGATGGCCTACTGAGGCTGAACAAGCCTTCACCAATCTGAAGTCAGCCTTTGCGTCTGCTCTGGTTCTGGCCCGTCCGGATCCCACCAGGCCATTTTCATTGGAAGTTGATGCTTCTTCTGTAGGTGCTGGAGCTGTTCTCACACAGAGGGACTCTTTGGGCAAGGCCAGGACCTGTGGATTTTTCTCTAAGACTTTTTCCCCAGCTGAGAGAAACTACACCATAAGGGACCGTGAGCTATTGGCGATTAAGTTGGCCCTAGAAAAGTGGCGTCATCTTCTAGAGGGGGCAAGACATCCAGTCAACATCTTCATGGATCACAAAAATCTTCTCTACCTCCAGTCGGCCCAGCGACTTAATCCCAGGCAGGCTCGATAGTCGCTCTTCTTCTCCCGGTTCAATTTTGTCATCCACTCCCGTCCTGCAGAGAAAAACATGAAGGCCGACGCCCTCTCTCGAATATCCGACGTCCTGGGACAAGCGGAGACTCCTCGCCACATCATACCCCCTGACCGCCTAATGCCGGTCGCTGCCTCAGTCCTTCGGAATGTTCCTCCCCGGAAAGACCTTTGTGCCTGCCGCACTCCGTAAGAGAATCCTGAAATGGGGACATTCTTACTTGGTTGCCGGGCATCCGGGGGTCCACAAGACTAAGCTATTAATCTCTCGTCTCTACTGGTGGCCAAACTTATCTAAAGACGTCAGAGATTTTGTGGCTTCCTGCACCACCTGTGCCCAAAATAAGGTGAGGTTAGACTTTTCCTCAGCTTACCATCCCCAGACCAACGGGCAGATTGAGAGGGTCAATTAGGTCCTAGGAAATTATCTAAGGCATTTTGTGTCTGCCAGTCAAGATAATTGGTCCAGTCTACTTCCCTGGGCTGAATTCTTATACAATTACCTGGACTCTACTTCCACGGGCAAATCACCCTTCTTCATTGTCTATGGACAACACCCATGTCCCCCATTGCTTCTGTCCTCTTCTTCCAAGGTACCAGCTGTGGACGAACTGGTGACTGACTTTAAATCCATCTGGGAGCAGACACAGCAGTCCCTCGTACATGCTACAGGTCAGATGAAGACCAGCAGTAACTTTCGCTCCTGGTGACAAGGTTTGGCTTTCCGCCAGATATATATACGCCTTAAGATCCCCAGTTACAAGTTGGGCCCACGCTTCCTAGGACCATTCGTAGTGCTGAGACGCATTAACCCAGTCACCTACAAGCTTCGCCTGCCTCCCACCATGCGGATTCCCAACTCTTTCCACATCTCTCTCCTGAAGCTGGTGGTCCTTAACCGGTTCTCTCAGAAGACCATCTCTATTCCTCCGCAAACAGCATCTTCTGACATCTACACTGTTAAGAACATCCTGGCTATGAAGACTGTTAGAGGAAGATGCTTCTTTTTGGTTGACTGGAGAGGTTTTGGCCCAGAGGAGAGATCCTGGGAACCTGAAGCCAACATCTTAGATCGGGATCTCATTAAGAACTTCTTGCAGGCAAGAAAGCGGGGGAGGCCAAATGGGGGGGGGGGGGGGGTACTGTCACATCCGTGGCCACGGCACATACCTCTCGCTCCGCCGCTGCTGCCCCATCTCCTGCTCTGTGCCGGGGCTCCTCCTCCTCCAGCTCCCTGTCAGCTTGATGGGCGTGTCCCTGTCTCCTAGGGAGCGCGCGCGCCAGCTCTGCTGTAATTTAAAGGGTCAGTGTGCCTTTTATTGGCTTCTGCTCTGAGGCTCTCCTACAAATTGCAGCCCTGCCCCACCACAGGTATTGGAGCCTCTGCATGCCTCCTAGTTTGTTCAGTCCCAGCTACCTGTTGTTCCTACCCATTGTTCCTGCACATTGTTTTTGCCACCTGCGGTTCCCTGTATCCAGCTGCCTACCTGCCTGTCTGCCTGCTTGCCTACTGTTCCTGCTGCACCTCGTCTGCCGTCACTAGCAAGCCAAAGCCAGGGGTAGTGACCTGGGGGTCGCCTGGCGCAGCAGATCCATCCTGCCTTGTGGTGGGCTCTCGTGAAGACCAGTGGCCCCTTAAGGCTCTATTCCACGGGTCGTTTAGAGGAGCAATATCGTTCGTATTCGGCCGATATCGGCCGCTACGAACGATATTCGTCCCGTGGAATAGAGTGCAACGATCAGCCGACATCGTTCATGTCGGCTGATCGTTGCAATCGCTTGTTTTTCAACATGTTGAAAAACAAGCGACTGATATAGCAGCGATCTGCTGCCGTCGCTCCGTTGAATAGGAGCGTCGGCAGCAGACACTGCTATATCCTATGGGCTGCCCGGACGATCAGCGATCCCCCGGGCAGCCCCCCCAGCAGCTCCCCGCCGCCCCTCCTGCACTCACCCGCTCGCTGACGCCGCGCTGAATAGCGGCGGCAGCGAGCGGGGAACGAGGAGCAAACGAGCGCTAATAGCGCTCGTTTGCTCCTCCAAACGACTCGTGTAATAGGGGCATTAGACTTTGCTCCCTGGTGCGGCTTACCCCATCGCTAGTGACAGTCCTGTGGATCCAAGACTCCAGTCATTACACATTGTTCCCAATTTCTTGAATAAAGGCCCTATTCCACAGAACGATTATCGACTGTTACAGCAGATAATCGTCCCGTGAAATAGAAGGCAACGATCAGCCGACATCGTTCATGTCGGCTGATCGTTGCAGTTGTTTGTTTTTCAACATGTTTAAAAATCAAGCAACTAATATAGCAGCAATCTGCTTCCGTCACTCTATGGAACAGGAGTGTTGGCAGCAGACCGCCGCTATCCTCTATGGGCTGCCCGGATGATCTAGCGATCACCCGGGCAGCCCCCCCACAGCTTCCCGCGGCCCCCCCTGGACTCGCTCGCTGCTGACGCTAATAGCGCTTGTTTGCTCCTCATAGTCACCCCGTGGAATAGGGGCTTAAGGCAGAGGATAAAGAAAAGAAATACGGTCCTGATCTCAGGCGTAAGGTCGAGGTCAATGAGACAGAATTGTATTATAATGCAGTTGATATTAGAGAGACGTGCCAACACTGTGAGCTACCCAATATAAGAAGAGGGTTGGCCGTCATTAGAGTGCCTGAAGTCCTGTCCTATTCCTAAAAAGAGAAAACTAAACTAGCTACTCTCCCCCATTAAGGAGCTGCTGAATCACTGAGCCTGAGCTGAACGAGGTCACAGAATGGAGAAGAATCATAAAGGGTTACACACAAGTGCACTACAGTTTCAACAATTCAAACAGTATAAATCAGCACAAAAATGTATCAGCAAATCAATGCAGAATATCTCAAATATCCAAAATACATATAAGATATGTAATTTGTCAGACACCCAACCACAGCGCTCTGCAGGGATCCTGCACTTCTATCTTCTACTTGGTAAAGATCATATGAATCTATAGATGATTTAAAGCTCTTCCTCCACACACTTCTAGTTTCTCTCGTTCTAATTCTCATAATAATATATGCAAAATATCGTCTATAGCCCAGGGACTGCAGAGTTAATATAGTCAGTGATTAATGTTCTTCAGGGACAGGCACCAGAAGGTCTCAAGTTGCTCTATAGTCAAAAGAACTATGATTACATCTTGACACTGCTGTGTCCACAGGTGGTCTCCAGAGACCGCCATGAGTACATTAAAACCCTGGCATTTTCTTTAGAAGGAAATCACGCAGTGGGGGGCTAATCTAGTCTATTAAAAGCCTATCAGCTATTGTAATCGACAGAGAAAAAAAACAAAGCCAACCCACACAAATACGGAGGGGTTCATTATCATTGTGCTGCTTTATTGCTTTTTCTATTGTTTATTGCAGTGAATATTATTGAGGGTTTGTTTGCATTGGACAATCCCTTTTTGTAACAAAGGTCCCTCAAAAAGAAGCTCATCACATGATGTTACCCTATTAGGAATCCCAGTGATCAGCTGTAATCTGTGAAACAAGAGTTCAATTTGCCTGCAGCTCCTCTACAGGAGAAATGGAGAATTACATACTGTTTAATTAAATTGATAGGTTGATAGGTTGCCTGTGTAATAGACGTGCTGGGTCCTTCAGAGGGAGAAGTGCTGTCCGCAGTTGCTCTATCTAATGAGTGAGATTCTAGGACACTGACCCACCCTTTTAACTCAAGACCAGAAATATAAATATAATATATGTAAAAAATACAAGCCCTTCAGGATTTCATTTAACTTTCTGAAACACCTCATTTTCTTATTATAGCCATGCTGGAATAAAGCTAGCTATACACCTTTAATAGCTGTTAGATATATGTTATAAAGGTGGAGAAAAGAAATAAGCCAAGGCCAGATTCAGGCTGTGGTTTATCTCCTTGAGAACAATAGGATTGCACAGTTGAAATCGATCATGCCTAATCATTCTCTTCCCTGAGTTCATCTCTAAGGGTGGAGTTAGGTCAAAAATGGGTTTCCTAATCACGCCACCATATTTTGACTGTATCTTACTATGGGTCCATCCAGTTCCCTCTCTTAGTTCTGACCTTAGCCTTGTACAGACATCCGGACAGTGTTAATTTCACACTGCTTTTTAGGACAGGTAAACAATAACTCACACTTTAAATTGTACTCCACCACTGTGTCAAAAATAAAAAAGACACCAAACTGGTAGCAGGGTGTTACCATAAAATAGGTGTGCCTATATAAATTGTGCCTTTCTTGGACCCCTGTGACCCTTATACCGCCACCAGCATTCTGTGCAGTGAGCACTCCCAGTACTTCCTGTCAGACACGTTCTCACCTGGGATGATGAATCAGAGGGTGATACGGCATAAATCAATGAAAGCCGGCTTGGAAATGATAGGCAGTGACACGATAATGGGGCCGAACAGAAGATGCTTGTCCATCATGAATAAATTGCATGACACAATGACATAAGATGGCACCCATATAAAGACCAGAGGGGTGACAGTCAATATAAAGTGAGAATAAAACTAACTTTCAGCATTTAATAAAATAATAATAATGATAAAAAAAACTTTGTAATAGCTTTGCATTGCTGATATATTGCTAAGCGCTGGAGTACCCCTTTAACTATACAACACAACTTGTTATATATATAGTAAGAGGGTCACGACTGTCTCCAGCCCTATTCCTAGAAACCAAGAGTAAACCACCCCTTGCCCAATGTCCAATGCACTACACCACAGGACTGAACCAACTAGGCCACAATACAGGCATCACAAGAGCCAATGCTCTATTGTACACTGTACATAGAAAAATATCGCTGGTGCTATACACACTGTGTGACCAGGTCCCAAACCAAGCCGCTCACTTGGTATTAAGTCCAATGCAATAAGTAATGGGACACTACAACCTCTTGTTTGCGAAAAACTTGTTTCTCTTTATATATCTTGCAATTTTCACAATAAAGATAAAAAATCTCCAACATAAAAATAAACATAAAAAAGAAAAACGTCACCACAGTGTGTTGGACAGACGCTCTTACCCTCTGGGGAACGATGACGTGTCAATGTCATCGTTCCCCATAGGGTGAGAGCCTCGAAGGACAGAGACTTGCTAGCACCAAGCCAGGGTGTGAAGATCATCTTGCGTCTTTCCAACACACTGTGGTGGCGGTTTCCTTTTTTATGTTAATTTGTATGTTGGAGATTTTTCATCTTTATTGTGAAAATTGCAAGATATATAAAGAGAAACAAGTTTTTTGCAAACAAGAGGTTGTAGTGTCCCATTACTTATTGCTATTGTACACTGTACTCCAGTCCCTGCTCTTGTTAACTGGACGCCAAGACGCCGAGACTAACCTTCTGACTATAATAGTGGCATGGTAGTGCTGCTGGATAAAATAGCCAGTCCTAGAAACCCAGGAAGGAAAGGTGCACAATTAGCACGTCACACAACATTACATGGATAGGCATAGCATAATTCTTATGGAAAATCAGTCTTTTAAGCTAAAGAATATAGTCCTTTTACCTAAAGTATAGGTATATACTTTTATAATATGTTTATAGTTTGGTTGATCAGTATACTTGTTGTTCCCTTTGAGCCCCCATCGCTTCCAGCCTCTTTCATTCTTCTTCTTCATCCTCCTAAATTCTATCCTTTATAACAGCAGATGGGCCGTTCCATGAAGAAAGACTGACATCGACCTTCTCTCATTGTCTCTGAATTACACTTGTCCTCAGCGGGTTTGCGGCGGGCCTATGTGTCTTTCCAGTCTGTGAGCCTGTTTCTCGGGCTTCATTTTTGGCAGCTATAAAAGAGATCAGACACGGATGAATTGTGGCTCAGATCCAGAGATTTCGAATGCTGCACGCTCGGATGTTGGCGGCAGACAAAGAAATACACACAGTCCTCTCCAAATTTTAGTTTTTTTACTTTTTATGTTACTACATTACATGTTTTATTTCAGTCTGCTATTGCATGGACAGTCTGACCGCAATAACTTGTAGATATACATCACTCCAACAGTAGTCTAACCCGTGGCAAACCAACTGTTCCAAAAGGCAGGGCATGCTAAGAGTAGTAGTTTTGCAGAAGCTGAAGAGCCACAATTTGGAGAACTATGTTTTAAAGAATATTGCACAGGCAGTAGATGTGGACCCACTGAGCTACCAAACTGATTTGGTTTTGGGCCATACCAGGGAGCGGAGCCTAAGTGCTCTCTAGGTATTCTCCCTTTGTCCCGCTTCAGGAAGCAGAAGCTGGATTTCTAGGGCTAGAGGACATCTGGTTGCTCCACAAGCACAGTGGTCCTAAGCAGTGGCGGTCTTTGGCACCAAGCACCCCAAGCGATCGCTTGGGGCCCCCAACATCCAGGGGGGCCCCCAAGCCCCGCTCTTGTGCTCAAGACCGCTGGACAGGGCCGCTGCCGCGCTCGCTGCTGCCAGCTGAACTGTAACTATGAGCACTCATAATGAGCGCTCATAGTTACATGCAGCAGCACTGACAGGGTGGGAGACATTGGCTCCCTTCCTGTCAGTCACTCTTGTGGCCGCAGGAAGGGTTTTCCCTGTGGTCACAAGTGGCAGCTTTGTCCTTGTGGTGCCGGCGCTCCAGTGACATCACTGGAACATCAGCGCCAGGACAAGAGGAGTGCGGCCTCTTGTGATCGCAGGGAAAACCCTTCCTGCGGCCACAAGAGTGAAGAGGAGAGGAGACGCCCGGACCCAGGTGAGTATAAGTGTTTGTTTTATTGTGTTATATACTATATGGGAGGCAGAGCACACAGGGGTCTGTTTAACTGGGGGAGCGCACATCGGGGGTCTATATAAATGGGGGGAGCACACATGGGGGCTATATAACAGGAGGAGCACACAGGGGGGCTATAGACTACTGGGGCTTCACAGAGGGGTCTATATACTGCTGGGGGCAGCACACAGGGGGTTTATATAGTACTTGGGGCAGCAGAATGGGGTCTATATACAACTTGGAGAGCACACAGGAGGTCTATATCCAAGTGGGGGAGCACACAGGGGGTCTATATACTACTGGGGGAACATACAGGGGGTCTATATACTACTTGTGAGGCACAGAGGTGGTCTATATATAACTGGGGGAGCACACAGGGGTATGTATACTACTGGGGCAGCACACAAGGGGTCTATATAATACTGGTGGGGCACACAGATGGTCTATATACTACTGGGGGAACCACACAGGGGGTTTATATACTACTGGAGGAGCACACAGGGGTCTATATCCAAGTGGGGGAGCACACAGGAGGTCTATATCCAAGTGGGGGAGCACACAGGGGGTCTAAATACCCCTGAGGGAGCACACAGGGGGCATATATACTAGTGGGGGAGCACACAGGGGGTATATACAACTGGGGGCAGCACACAGGGGGTCTATATACAACTGGGGCAGCACACAGGAGGTCTATATACTTCTGGGGGAGCACATGGGGGGCTATATATAACTGGGGGAACACACAGGGGTCTATATACAACTGGGGGAAGCAAACAAGGGTATATACTACTGGGGCAGGACACAAGGAGTATATATTACTGGCGGTAGCGCACAAGGGGTATATACTACTGGGGGCAGGACACAAGGGGTATATACTATTGGGGGCAGCACACAAGGAATATATATTACTGGCGGTAGCGCACAAGGGGTATATACTACTGGGGGCAACACACAGCAGTCTATTGTTTTGGAACGCGTGTCGAAGGGGGGGGGGGGCAGACATAACTTCGCTTGGGGCCCCAGAAATGCCAAGACCGCCCCTGGTCCTAAGAAGGAAATAGTGCACTGGAGAACAGACAAGATGTGAGTAGTCAGAAAGCCACGTCACATCATCAACAAGAGAATCAGCATGGTACCAGGGATAAGACAGCAGCGTAGTCGATCAAGTGCAAGCTCATGGCTGGCAGCTTTACATGCTGGTCAGATAGTCCAGGTCAGCAGCAGGAGCAGAAACCGGTACCAAAAAAGGTCAAAAGGCAGACGTAATCGAGAAACAGGCATGGGTCAGGAAACACGGAATCGCAAACACAGGAACACTTCTTTGCTGAAGGTACCAAATAGGGAGAAACAGGAAGAGCAACTTTATATGGGTGCAAGCAGAACAGGATTAATGGTGGAAGAAATAGGTGGAATCAAACTGGCTCTTTAAATTCATAGCGAATGGCCGCACATGCAGCTTAGTGATCAGGGGTGGAATTAAAGCATCCTGTCAGGAACTTACCTGACCTGGATGCAGCGCCACTCTCAGCCTCCGGGCTGCAGCGCTGTCTTCCTGGTCGGGGCCACGTGGCGTCACAGAGACCCGACGGCATCCCTGGTTACCAGAAGCGCCGCAGGCTCCAGTGATGTGCGGTCGCTCAGCTGAGCAAAGTAGTGCTTAGCTGAGTAGAGTTTAGCTCAGGCTAAGTGGCAGACATCCCTGCCACCCAGCTTGCAGCCTTTACATGTGGTTGTGATCAGGACTCAGGGGTCCGGACCAATCATTTTCTGGCCCGGGCTCCTGGTCCTGTATTTAAAGAGCCAGCGGTCATTTCCTGATCGCTGGCTATTAGGTTAATACCCTGGTCCCAGCTCCCCCTTGTCTATTTCTGCGATCCCCGTCCTAACTCCCTCTGCTTGCTCGACTTCCCGCCTGACCTTTTGACTATCTAATTGTTTGTTGACTTTGTACTGCGTTGCCCATTTAGTTCTGACTTGGCTCGTTCACTATGCAATATTGTTTTTGTCTGTCTGTCTCGTTCTGTCTTTCACATACTCAGTATAGGGAACGTTGTTGTGGTTGTCTGCGGCTGCCTAGGGCCAATTGAGGCAAGTAGGTAGGGACAGTGGGTGGGTTCAGACCTAGGGCCCACTGTCTTATCCTGTCCGTACCTTTCAGTCCTGACACAGCCTCTGGAAGAAACCAACAGAGACTGGAAGGAGCATGGGTGCTGGTGGACACCAGCAGACCTGGATTAAGCAAGAAGTGTGCAGTGGAGGAGCAGTCAAGACTGAGAACTTTATAGGTGGTCAGAGATAAAAGAGAAGCATTGACTTTTCCCTTTAAGTTATTGCATGAACCTTTAGAAGAAGGGAAATACTCTTAGATTGCATTTACACAGTGCAGGCTATATCCTGCACATAGCACAACCTTAGCCTTGCCTCCACTTTCTGTGTTTTAACTTGGTCTTTCTGCTGCAGAATTCCACTAACAACAAGCAGTGGTCAGCAGATTGAAGGGAAGTGAGACACTTGAAGACTTGAAGAGTTGGGAGCAATCATGAGCCATTTTGGCTAAATTTAGTAATTTATAAAGATGGAGGGAAGTTTTTTGAAACAATGGTGAACATTTAGAAACATATAAGATTTTCGACAGTAAAAGACCACCTGGTCCATCTAGTCTGCCCTTATATTACTCCCTTTATTATTATTATGTTAGGATAGATTAAAAACCCTTCCTTCTTGAACCTTATTTATCCCTTTAACCTACGTAACTTTAATTTAAAGATTTTGACCTTGTCAGCCCTTTCCCTTCTTTTCTCCAGACTATACAGATTTTGGCTATGTTCACACAACGTGAACACCTGGCCGCTCTGTGACCTCGGCTGGGTCACGGAACGGCCGGTCTCAGCCCGGATCATCCTGGCCGGTACTGAAGTACCGACCGGGTGATCTTTCCGGCCGCGGAGCCCTCATGCGGACGCATCAGCGTGTGCCCACATCAGAGCTTCCCATAGCCCACAGTGAAGCAAGCGGCCGCAGCCGCTTGCTTCACTGTGTGAACTGACAGGTCTTTCTGTGTCCGGAATTCACAGAAAACTGACATATCATTTTTTTCCGGCGCCGCATGGGATCCAGGCCGGAGCACATATGATGTGTATACGCTCCTGCCGGGATCCCATTGAAAATAAGGCTATGTTCCACCCCTCAAAACTACGGCCATAGTTCTGCGGCGAGAACTACGGCCGTAGTTTTAGGTAGTGTGAACATAGCCTTAGTTATTTCAAGGGGTTTTCCACCTTATGGTCAAGATAATGTGAAATAAACGTTTTTCACTAACAATGGGAACAATAGTTTCTCTAGACAATATGCCAAGGGAAGATACAGCTGGCCCGCACCACTATATATAACAGCAATGTCTAAGGGTCCGCGATATAGGACGTGCACGGTATTAGGCAGGTATTCGGCTGAAGTGCGGGGGTGCAAGACGGTATAGTAGTAATGTAAACTGTGGATGTAGATGAATCAGCACTCACCCGATGACTTGTATCAGCTCACTTTATTTCATCTGCCAGCAATGGCGGGGAGGGAGAGGTGCAGACGCGCACTGGGACGGCCGTTTCGGGGACACGCCCCCTTTGTCGACCAGGTGATATCACCGACCTATCACCTGGTCGACAAAGGGGGCGTGTCCCCGAAACGGCCGTCCCAGTGCGCGTCTGCACCTCTCCCTCCCCGCCATTGCTGGCAGATGAAATAAAGTGAGCTGATACAAGTCATCGGGTGAGTGCTGATTCATCTACATCCACAGTTTCTCTAGACAGTTGTGACATGGCCTGGCTCTTGAGAGTGCACCATATTCCTTTACTTGACTCATGGTGTAACTGTACATCAGGTCAGGAAGGTGTTAAAGTAAATCCACCATAAACCATGTCCACGCAAACCTTTTACAATGGGCAGATTGGTGCCTCACCGTTGATTCTAACAATATCCACAGAGCAAAATTATGAAGCGGCTTCATTGGGGTACTAAAACCGCCTCCAGTACTTCAAATGCATTAGCATAAAACAAATTTATCTTGTAAACTGGACCTTGTATGACTTGGAATGCCTCCTTATAAAAAAGATGAGCAGAAGTAGCTCTGTTTATTGTGAAGACTCCTTAAAGGGGTATTCCACTAATTTTAAACTATTAATATGTTACTGCCCTGGCAGAGAACACAACAAACAGGCTATACTTACCTTTCTGCGCTCCCCTGGTGTCCTCCTGTGTCTTCTGGAGGTCCCTGGCCATTCCCTTCTCCATTTCTCGGCAATGACAGCCCAGTCAGCCAATCACTGGCCGCAGTCCTGTCCTATCTCAGTATAGTAAAAATTTAACCTACTTACAAACCTAAACCTTTAGCAATCTACACAGTAACCCTTTTACTGATTTAGGCCCCATTCACATGTCCGTGTCAGTTTTTACTGTCAGGAAATCCTGATCAGGAGGCTTTAAATGTCATCAGGAAAGTATCAGGATTTCCTGACAGTAATCCGTTTTTACCATCAGGAAACCATCAGGAAAAACCTTCAGGATTTCCTAATGAGAAAAAAAGGGTTCTCAATATGGTGTAGTATGCCCACATACATCACACGTACCCACATTGCCTCTAGTGTACCTGGATGGCCACAGGCTGCAGAACTACAACTCCCATCATGGCCTGACATCAGGGGAATGATGGGAGTAGTGGTTCTGCAACCTGGATGGCCACAGGCTGCAGAAGTACAACTCCCATCATGGCCTGGCAGCAGGGGCATGATGGGAGTAGTAGTTCTGCAACCTGGATGGCCACAGGCAGAAGAATTTCAACTCCCATCATGGCCTGCATGGTGGGAGTTTTAGTTCTGGTGGGGTGTGGGGGCAGGAGGGATGTTTTATCCCACCTGTCGACGGCGGCTCGGGGGTTCGGCGTGCCGTGCGGCAGGGTTATCAGGCGGCTGATGTGCGGTCTGGGGGGCAGAGGAGAGTGGTGAGTTCCGGGGGGTGGGGGTTCGGGGTGCCCCGCGGCAGGGTGAGAGGGCGGCAGGTGGCTGATGTCCGGGCAGCAGAGGTATGTTGAGTTCCGGGGAGGGGGGGGGAGCTCGGGGTGCCGCGCGGCAGGGTGATCGGGCGGCAGGTGGCTGATGTCCGGTCCCGGGGGCAGAGAACAGTGGTGAGTTCGGGGGGGGGGGGGGGGGGAGGCGGGCATCGCAGTTCGGGGTGCTGCGCGGCAGGGTGACCAGGCGGCGGGCAGTTCGTGATCGTGCGCGGGGGGCTCTCTGTCATCTGGAATCACGGGCACTTTCCTGATGTACATCATCAGAAGTGTGAAATAATCTACCAACACTATTTCTTACAGGCTTACAGGCTATTTATTGGCTAGCTATGGAAGTCCTGTTGCGTTCACACAATGGAATTCTCACGGATAACATCCCCCGTGAGCTCCCGTTTGACTTTCCACCTGTGACATAGACTCCATTCTATGCTCAAGCAGATTCTGTCATCCATATTGACATGTCAATTCTTTTGGCGAACGGCAGAATCTGCCCGAGAATAGAATGGACTTTATGACATGGGTGGATAGTCAAGCAGAGGCGCACGGGGGCGAGCAGCGGGATGTTTTCCATGTGGATTCCGTAGTGTGAATGCACCCTTATTGTGCCTCTCCCCATCTTGCTGCGCCCCCTGCCGGTCCACCAGGTGAGCAGGACGTACATTGGCAAAAAGCACACATTTTTGAGTAAACCACTTTGTGCAAAATCTGTTCCTTTTTGCTGATGTACGCCAGGGTTCACACTTCAGTTTAGGGAGCTCTGTTGGAAGATTTTTGACAGCAAAAAAATATAAATCCAAAATAAAGGGACATAAGGTGGAAATGTATCAGTCTTGAACAAATTGAACAATACACCAAGCATATAACATACAGTATACATATATCCAGTGTCGGACTGGAGTGCCTTGGCCCACCAGGGGAAATCATTCTTGGGGCCCACCCTTCTGCCACTATACTTATGTATGGTAACATTAATAAGGGTCCATTAACACGGCGTGATATGGGGCAGTGTAGGGCTGCAAATGATTGCTAATCAGCAGGGCAGGAATATATAGAGATGTGCAGCCGACAGCAATGATCTTAGCCGCACAAAAGATCAAATCAGCCGACTATGGGGCATTTGCTGGCATGTTAGCCAATCTCTGGCACTTTTACATGGGCCGATCATCGGCTGAATAACTTCCTAGGAGCACTTGTTACCGATTATTGGCCGGTGTAATCGCGCTATAAGACAATTTTCTTTGCATGATAACACTGTATGCTACCAATAACACCAGTATATAAAGAGCAAATATCCCCACACATATTACCGCTATACTGTTACTGACCAAATCCTGTATACTGAGACCAAAATTACCAGTACACAAGGGGGAAATATTACCGCCACACCACAACCATCACCACCATATTGTTACTGACCAAATCTGGTATACTAAGACCAATGAACACCGCACCAGATTACAAGTAACAAATAATACCCCCACATACTGACTAACACCACCACATACTGACTAACACCACAGCTGCTACTGAATAAAATCCTCTGAACAAAGATCAATATCCCCTCATACAGTCATATAGAGGTAGCCCCAGCTCTAAACCATATACATTACGGTGCACATAGATTTAGTGACTCACAGGGGACGTCTTCTCTGATCGGAGTTCTTCCCTTTTCATCTACTTCTCCATCTGCCCTGGCCCGTTATGAGAACTTCTCCGAGCCACGAATCCACAGAATCTGCCAGAGAAATATATTAGTCTCCTCACTCTGTCACCATCCTCATCTCTCTACAAACTGCACATCTGTATTGGCCTCTTTACACCTTCTCTCAGTGGTTAGCCCTGACTATTGTGTGTGTGTGTGTGTGTGTGTGTGTGTGTGTGTTCATATATATATATTATACATATATATATATTGTGCTCACACCTTGTAGATGGCCCCTTGTTCAGTCCTCCAAATAGATGTCCCTGTGTCCCTGTGTGCCTCTACTATAGTAGAGATCCCCCTCTGTGTAATCCCTTTATAGTAGATGACAACCTCTGTGCATTCCCTATTATCAGGGGTAGGGAACCTTGGCTCTCCAGCTGTTGCAAAACTACAACTCCCTTCATGTCTGCAACAACTGCAACAGCTGGAGATCCAAGGTTCCCTATTCCTGCCCTATAGTTTATGGCCCCCTCTGTGTAGTCCCCTTATAGATGACCCCTCTGTGTAGTCCACTAAAGTAGATGCCCCCTATAGCCTATTGTATACACACCACACCCAGTATAGTTAACCTTATAGATGCCCCCCATTGTTGTCCCCCTCTGTGTAGTGCCCTTTATAGATGCCTCCTCAGTGTTGTCCTCCTTATAAATTGCCCCCATCCAGTGTCCCTTATAGATGGCTCCCTGTGTTATCCCCCTTATAACTGGCCCGCTTGTGTTATCCATCCCCCCATATAGATAGCCCCCTTATGTTGGCCATCCCTACCCCCCATATAGCCCCTTATGTTGTCTATTCCCCCGTATAGCTCCCTTATGTTGTCCTTGCCCCATATAGCCCCCTTAAGTTTTCCTTCCCCTGTATACAGCCCCTTATGTTGTCCTCCCCTGTATACAGCCCCTTATGTTGTCCTTCCCTGTATATACCCCCCTTATGTTGTCCTTCCCTGTATACAGCCCCCCTTGTGTTGTCCTCCCCCTGTATACAGCCCCCCTTATGTTTTCCTTCCCTGTATACAGCCCCCCTTATGTTGTCCTTCCCTCTATACAGCCCCCCTTATGTTGTCCTTCCCTGTATACAGCCCCCCTTATGTTGTCCTTCCCTGTATATACCCCCCTTATGTTGTCCTTCCCTGTATACAGCCCCCCTTGTGTTGTCCTCCCCCTGTATACAGCCCCCCTTATGTTTTCCTTCCCTGTATACAGCCCCCCTTATGTTGTCCTGCCCCTGTATATACCCCCTTATGTTGTCCTCCCCCTGTATATAGCCCCCCTTATGTTGTTCTCCCCCTATACACAGCCCCTTATGTTGTCCTCCCCTGTATATACCACCCTTATGTTGTCCTGCCCCTGTATATACCCCCTTATGTTGTCCTCCCCCTGTATATAGCCCCCCTTATGTTGTCCTTCCCTGTATACAGCCCCCCTTATGTTGTCCTCCCCCTGTACACAGCCCCTTATGTTGTCCTCCCCTGTATATACCACCCTTATGTTGTCCTCCCCCTGTATATAACCCCTTATGTTGTCCTCTCCTGTATACAGACCCCTTTATGTTGTCCTCCCCCTGTATACAGCCCCCCTTATGTTGTCCTTCCCTGTATACAGCCCCCCTTATGTTGTCCTTCCCTGTATACAGCCCCCCTTATGTTGTCCTCCCCCTGTATACAGCCCCCCTTATGTTGTCCTCCCCCTGTATATAGCCCCCCTCATGTTGTCCTCCCCCTGTATACAGCCCCCCTTATGTTGTCCTCCCCCTGTATACAGCCCCCTTATGTTGTCCTCCCCCTGTATACAGCCCCCCTTATGTTGTCCTCCCCCTGTATACATACCCCCTTATGTTGTCCTCCCCCTGTATACAGCCCCCCTTATGTTGTCCTCCCCCTGTATACAGCCCCCCTTATGTTGTCCTCCCCCTGTATATACCCCCTTATGTTGTCCTCCCCCTGTATACAGCCCCCTTATGTTGTCCTGCCCCTGTATACAGCCCCCCTTATGTTGTCCTCCCCCTGTATATAGCCCCCCTTATGTTGTCCTCCCCCTGTATACAGCCCCCTTATGTTGTCCTGCCCCTGTATACAGCCCCCCTTATGTTGTCCTCCCCCTGTATATAGCCCCCCTTATGTTGTCCTCCCCCTGTATACAGCCCCCCCCCTTATCTTGCCCCCTCTGATAAAAAATAAAAAAAAAACACAAGACAACTCACCTAACCACACGATCCCCCGTCGGTCGCCGGTGTCCTCTTCTCTGACAGCAGCTCCGATATGAAGTCCTGCCGGCGCCATCACTGACCTCAGTGTGCGCCGCGGTGGCTGGAACTTCCGGTATGCGCTGCATGAACCGGAAGTCCTAGCCGCCGCGGCGCACACTGAGGTCAGTGATGGCGCCGGCGGGACTTCGCAACGGAGCTTGCGTAACTTTTGTGATCGCAAGCAAATCTCTGCTTGCGGTCACAAGAGTGATTGACAGGGCGGGAAGCCGTAGGCTTCCCGCCCTGTCAATCACAACACTGCTTACATTTAACTGGAAGCGATTGTTGCGATCGCTTCCAGTTAAAAGGGGAGGTGCGGCCCCTGGCCCCCCTAGGAGCAGGGGGCCCACTCCAGCTCGGGGCCCACCGGGGGTTTCCCCGGCCCCCCGGTGGCCCAGTCCGAGCCTGCATATATCATACGTACACCAAACATATCACATATAGTATACACACTGTATATCACACATACACTATGTATATTATATACAGTATACATGTATCACACATACACCATGTATATAACATACAGTATACATATATAACACATGCACTATGTATACAGCATACATTATCACACATACACTTTGTATATAACATACAGTATACATATATCACACATACACCATGTATACAGCATACATATATCACACATACACCATGTATATAACAAGCAGTATACATAAATCACACATACATCATCTATATAGCATACATTATCACAAATATACTATGTATATAACATACAGTATACATATATCATACATACACCATGTATACAGTATACATTATCACACATACAGCATGTATATTGCATACATTATCACACATACACCATGTATATAACATACAGTATAAAGATATCATATATGCACCATGTATACAGCGTACCTTATCACACATACACCATGTATACAGCAGACATTATCACACAAACACTATGTATAAAACATACAGTATACATATATCACACATACATCATGTATATAACATACAGTATACATATATCACACATCAATTATGTATACAGCATACATTATGACACATACACCATGTATATAACATACATTATACATATATCATACATACACAATTATACAGCATAAATTATTACACATACAGCATGTATATTGCATACGTTATAACACATACCCCATGTATACAACATACAGTATAAATATATATACACCATGTATACAGCATACATTATCACACATACACCATGTATATAACTGTCATGGCCGCGGCGGCGTCCCGTGCTCCGGGACGCCGCCGCAACCGCCATCCAGCTCAGGCAGCTGCCGGGGTCCTGGTGCAGGGACCCGGCGCTGCGGTCTGTTCGGCCCCGGGGGGCGCCTCACCTCGTCCCGCTCCTCCTTCCGTCTGTGCCGGCCGGCGCGCGCGTCCCCGCCTCCTAGGGCGCGCGCGTGCCGGCTGTCTCAGATTTAAAGGGCAAGTCCGCCCCTAATTGGCAGTTGCACCCAATCACTCCCTATAAATCCCAGCATGCCCTGTCCCCTGTGTTGGAGCCTCTACATGCTTCCCATAGCGTTTGGCCCAGCTCCCTGTTGTTCCTGATACCTGTCCGCTACCTGGTCCCTAGTACTTGTTCCTGACTCCTGTCCGCTACCCAGTCCCTACTCCTAGTCCCTGGTTCCTGCTTCCCGTCTCTCTGCTGTTCCTGTGTTCAGTCTGTCACCTGCGGTACGCTTACACGCCACTGTCAGTACCTGCTCCTGTCACGCCTCGCCTGCCGTCACCAGCAACCAAGCCAGGGGTAGCGACCTGGGGGTCGTCTGCCGCAGCAAGTCCATCCCGCTTTGCGGCGGGCTCTGGTGAAAACCAGCGGCCCCTTAGACTCCGCTCCCTGGTGAGGTTTGTGCCATCGCTGGTGCCGGTCCAGTGGATCCACTATTCCAGGCGTTACAGTAGGCTCCAACCATGGATCCCGGCGAGGTGCCTGATCTCCGTGACGTCGCCAGAGTGGTCGCTCAACAGGCTCAACAGATCCAGCAGCAGTCGCAGCAAATCCAGCAATTGACTGCCGCCCTACAGCAGCATACTACAGGCCAGTGCCCACCACCACCTGCAACCACCTCGGGACTTCGATTGGCCCTCCCGTATAAATATGGAGGCGATCCCAAGTTGTGCAGGGGATTCCTGACTCAATGCACAATGCATATTGAACTGTTAAGTAGTCAGTTTCCCACCGAGCGCTCTAAAGTGGCCTTTATCATCAGCCTATTGGAGGGTAGAGCTCTGGCCTGGTCCACGCCACTGTGGGACCGTGATGATCCTGTTGCTGCCAATCTCCGGGCCTTCCTGGCCGAGTTTCGCTCCGTCTTTGAGGAACCTGCCAGTGCCACCTCAGCCGAGACTGCTCTACTCAACCTCTCTCAAGGGAGCTCCTCTGTCGGTGACTACGCCATCCAGTTCCGCACCCTGGCAGCTGAATTGGACTGGAACGAGGCCGCCCTAATAGCCACCTTCAAGAAGGGTCTATCCAGCCGAGTGAAAGACATACTCTCCGCCCGCGATCTTCCTCCTTCTCTAAACGATCTTATCTTACTGGCTACCAGAGTCGACAACCGGTTTTCCGAGAGAGAGGAGGAGGTCCGGCAGGAACGACGACTGAGCCTGCCCCGTCGCCTTCCTCGGCTGGCACCGGTGTTCCAGAGTCCCGTTGCTCCCATACTCCAGTCGCCTCCAGAAGTCCCTATGCAGGTGGAACGAGCTCGCCTGACGACTGACGAGAGAGCCCGCCGCATGGAGCTGAATCTCTGTCTCTATTGCGGTGGTGCAGATCACTACCGGCAGAGATGTCCCCAACGTCCTCAGCGTCCGGGAAACGCTCGCACCTAGGTCCGGTGGGAGAGGCCTCCCTAGGTGTGAATGCCACCTCTCCAAGGTTGACTATACCCGTCTCCATCCAGACACCTTCAGGGCAAGTTTTCCAGACTTCTGCCCTCATCGACTCTGGCTCTGCTGGCAGTTTCATCTCTGCTTCTTTGGTCCAAAGATGGCGGCTACCCGTGATCCAGCTAGCCCAACCCCGGTCTATCTCTTCGGTTACGGGGGAGATTCTTACCGAAACTGTGCACTGCCAGACGGCACCCCTAGCCCTCCGGGTGGGCGCCTTACATCAGGAGAGGATCTCCTTCTATGTCTTAAGCCATTCCTCCTCTAACATCCTGCTGGGCCTTCCTTGGCTGCAATTTCATACCCCTAAGCTGGACTGGAGAACTGGGGAGGTTCTCAGCTGGGGCCAGGACTGTCATAACCGGTGTCTGAGATCTCCTCAACCCAAGTGCTCTACGAGGTCTCCTGCTTATGTCAAGCCTCTAGCCGGTCTACCAGAGGACTACCAAGATTTCGGTGATGTTTTCTCGGCCAAGGAGGCGGACTCTTTACCACCTCATCGGGCCTATGATTGCCCTATAGACCTTCCCGGGGCATCTCCTCCACGTGGTCGGGTATACCCTCTCTCTGTGCCCGAGACTGAAGCCATGTCCTCCTACATCCGGGAGAACTTACAAAAGGGCTTCATTCGTAAATCCACGTCTCCCGCTGGCGCAGGATTCTTCTTTGTCCAGAAGAAGGACGGTTCCCTTCGCCCATGCATAGACTACCGGGGCTTGAATAAGGTGACTGTTAAGAACCGCTATCCTCTTCCACTTATTCCTGAACTATTCGACCGTCTTCGTGGAGCTAGGATCTTCTCCAAGCTGGATCTCAGGGGAGCGTATAACTTGATCCGTATTCGTAAAGGAGACGAATGGAAGACCGCTTTCAACACCAGAGATGGGCACTACGAATACCTGGTCATGCCATTCGGCCTATGTAATGCCCCAGCGGTCTTCCAGGAATTCGTGAACGACATCTTCCGAGACCTCCTCTATGTCTGCGTCATTGTCTATTTGGACGACATTTTGGTCTTCTCCCCGGATCAGCAGACTCATGTGGCACAAGTGCGTCAGGTCCTCCGAAGACTACGGGCCAACCATTTATACGCCAAGCTTGAGAAGTGTGTTTTCCATCAGCGCAGTCTTCCATTTCTTGGCTATATCGTCTCCGACCAGGGTCTACAAATGGATCCGGCCAAGCTCTCAGCTGTCCTCCAATGGCCACGCCCTGTGGGACTTAGAGCAATCCAGCGTTTCCTTGGATTCGCCAACTATTATCGGCAATTCATCCCTCACTTTTCTACCCTGGTCGCACCCATCGTGGCTCTCACTAAAAAGAAGGCGGACCCCAGACGTTGGCCTCCAGAGGCCGAACAAGCCTTCAATAGCCTCAAGTCTGCCTTTGCCTCTGCTCCTGCCCTAGTCCGCCCGGATGTCTCCAAGCCGTTTTCTCTCGAGGTCGATGCTTCTTCTGTGGGCGCAGGAGCCGTTCTCTCGCAAAGGGACACAGCAGGCAAGACCAGAACCTGCGGGTTCTTTTCTAGGACTTTCTCCCCTGCCGAGAGGAACTATACTATTGGGGACCGTGAATTCCTGGCCATTAAGTTGGCACTGGAGGAGTGGCGTCATCTACTAGAGGGGGCTAAACACCCCGTTAACATCTACACGGACCACAAGAACCTCCTCTACCTCCAGTCGGCTCAACGCCTCAATCCCCGGCAGGCCAGGTGGTCTCTCTTCTTCTCTCGGTTCAACTTTACCATCCATTTTCGTCCAGCCGAGAGGAACCTAAAGGCCGATGCATTATCCCGAGCATCCGATGTCATGGGGCAAGAGGAATCTCCTCGTCACATAATACCTCCCGACCGCCTAGTACCAGTTGCTACTTCTGCTCTGCAGAGACTGCCCCCCGGGAAGACTTATGTGCGCCCCTCGCTCCGTAAACGCATCTTGAAGTGGGGGCATTCCTCTTTGGTGGCCGGGCATCCAGGAACTCAAAAGACTGGGCAATTGATCTCCCGTCACTACTGGTGGCCCAATCTCCTCCAGGATGTCAAGGATTTTGTGGCTTCCTGTGCAGTCTGTGCCAGGAATAAGTCTCCCCGTCAAAGACCTGCCGGCCTACTTTTGCCCTTGCCAGTCCCGGACCATCCCTGGCACCACATTGGGATGGATTTCATCACCGACCTACCACCATCTGCGGGCAATACTGTTATTTGGGTGGTGACGGACCGCTTCTCTAAAATGGCTCACTTCGTGGCTCTTCCTGGCCTACCCTCTGCTCCTCGTCTGGCTCAGTTGTTCTTCCGACACATCTTCCGCCTGCATGGACTTCCTCTTCACATTGTGTCCGACCGAGGCTCTCAATTTGTCTCTAAGTTTTGGCGTGCCCTCTGCTCGCAGCTCCAAGTAAAGCTGGACTTCTCATCAGCCTACCATCCCCAGTCTAACGGGCAAGTGGAGAGAATCAATCAGATCCTGGGTAACTACCTACGGCATTTTGTGTCCAGCCGCCAAGACAACTGGTCCGACCTCCTTCCATGGGCGGAATTCTCCTATAACCATCTGGACTCGAGTTCCACAGGCAAGTCTCCTTTCTATGTGGTCTACGGGCATCATCCTCGTCCTCCTCTGCCTCTCTCTCCATCCTCTGGGGTCCCAGCCGTGGAGGAGCTGTTATCTGACCTGCAGTCGATCTGGGAACAAACTCGACAGTCCTTACTCAAAGCCTCAGAACGCATGAAGGACCAGGCTGATAAGAAGAGGAGACCTGCCACAAATTTTCGTCCAGGTGACAAAGTCTGGCTCTCGGCCAAATATGTTCGACTCAAGATTCCCAGCTACAAGTTGGGTCCCCGATTCCTTGGTCCTTTTTCGGTGCTGAAACGCATAAACCCTGTCACCTACAAACTCCACCTGCCCCCTACTATGAGGATTCCGAACGCCTTCCATGTCTCCCTCTTGAAGCCTGTGGTCCTCAACCGGTTCTCCGATCAGTCCCCGTTCTCTATTCCACAAGCCGTCTCAGACGACGTCTACGTTGTTAAAGATATTCTGGCCATGAAAACTGTCAGAGGGAGACGTTTCTTCCTGGTGGACTGGAGAGGATTTGGTCCGGAGGAGAGGTCCTGGGAACCCGAGGCTAACATCCTGGATAAAGATCTCATCAAGGGGTTCCTGCAGGCAAGAAAGAGGGGGAGGCCAAAGGGGGGTGGTACTGTCATGGCCGCGGCGGCGTCCCGTGCTCCGGGACGCCGCCGCAACCGCCATCCAGCTCAGGCAGCTGCCGGGGTCCTGGTGCAGGGACCCGGCGCTGCGGTCTGTTCGGCCCCGGGGGGCGCCTCGCCTCGTCCCGCTCCTCCTTCCGTCTGTGCCGGCCGGCGCGCGCGTCCCCGCCTCCTAGGGCGCGCGCGCGCCGGCTGTCTCAGATTTAAAGGGCCAGTCCGCCCCTAATTGGTAGTTGCACCCAATCACTCCCTATAAATCCCAGCATGCCCTGTCCCCTGTGTTGGAGCCTCTACATGCTTCCCATAGCGTTTGGCCCAGCTCCCTGTTGTTCCTGATACCTGTCCGCTACCTGGTCCCTAGTCCTTGTTCCTGACTCCTGTCCGCTACCCAGTCCCTACTCCTAGTCCCTGGTTCCTACTTCCCGTCTCTCTGCTGTTCCTTTGTTCAGCCTGTCACCTGCGGTACGCTTACACGCCACTGTCAGTACCTGCTCCTGTCACGCCTCGCCTGCCGTCACCAGCAACCAAGCCAGGGGTAGCGACCTGGGGGTCGTCTGCCGCAGCAAGTCCATCCCGCTTTGCGGCGGGCTCTGGTGAAAACCAGCGGCCCCTTAGACTCCGCTCCCTGGTGAGGTTTGTGCCATCGCTGGTGCCGGTCCAGTGGATCCACTATTCCAGGCGTTACAATAACATACAGTATACATGTATCATACAGACACCATGTATACAGCATACCTTACATTATCACTAGTGATGAGCGAGCATGCTCGTCCTAGCTTGGTACTGGTTCGAGTATTAGGGTACTCAATGGTACGAGCATATGCTGCACTATTCGAAAGATTTGAGTTCGATAAAACAGCTAAACAATTGTTTAGCTGTTTTAATAAAGTTTATGCTCCCTGGGTAATTTCCAACAATAATACTGCACCCAGTAATAGTTAATATTTAATTAATAAATCAATTTTTTGTTCTAAAAAAGATATTTTCGTTTTTCAATAGCTCAATTAAAACGAATCAATGCCCTGTCAAACCCATTTGTTAGTACTGTTCTCTTGCTGTGTTTGGTATGCTCCGTTGGAAATCGAGTACTTGTTTTCAGCACCACCCTGCTCTGAGAGGTAACGGACTTTAATGCCTGGATTGTTCAGATACAGCTTGTGTTGGACGTCACTGAACAGGCTTCTCTTTTCCTCATCCCGTTATCCATCCTGTATGATTCCCATGTATGCATACGTTTGTAATAAATTTTGCTTTTGAATAAAAAAAAAAACAAAAAAAACAAAAAACAAATCAATGCTTTTGCAATTAAATATACAGTTAATAAAAAAATAAATATATAAATAAATGTGTGTGTGTATATATATATATATATATATATATATATACAGTATATTTAATTGAAAAAGCATGGATTCGCTTTAATTATGCTATTGAACAACGAAAATAGCTTTATTAGAACGAAAATGTGCTTTATGAATTAAATATTAACTATTAAAGGGAGCTCTATTAATGGCGGCAATTCCTATTGCCGATAATACAGTTTAATTTAATACTTAATTAATACTTTACTTTAATTAAAACAGCAAATGTTTCTTCTAATTATGCAATTTTTTTTTATCACAATAACAAAATTAGAAGAAACATTTAGATTTATATGTCCTCCCAGCTGATTGGCTGAGCGGACATATAAAGAGTTGGTCCCCGACACACTAAGTTCATTGTGTCGGGGAGCGGCGAAGAGAGAAGATAGAAAAAGAAGACAGAAGAGACAAGACCAGGGAAGGGTGAGTAGAAATCTCTCCCTCCTGCCCTGCACTGCAGGGGTCATTTAACCCCTTCCTTGCTGGTATGGGTGCAGTCTGACATCAGTCTAGCCCCCAAGGGGTTAAGTGGGGAACCTTGCTTGACCCCCTAGGGGCCAGATTGTTCAGTATGGCACCCAAAGGGTTAAGGGGGATGCAATGTCCCGTGGTGTTTCCATCATTTTCTGAGATTGACAGGTTTTCACACGACCTTCCCCCTACCGAACCTGGATCCCCTGCAAAAATGCTTGAGTTTCCCATTGACTTCAATGGGGTTTGTTACTCGAAACGAGCACCCAAGTATCGGGAAATATTCGTCTTGAGTAACGAGCACTGGAGCATTTTAGTACTCGATCATCACTAATTATCACACATACACCATGTATATAACATACAGTATACATATATACACATTTTGTGCAGGCATCAGGGTGCAGTAACAGGTGAGAAATCAGATGATGTTTGTCGCAGGAAGAAGCATCATGTAGCAGGAAAGGGTCATGGAGCCTCATTGTGTCTGCAGGGTCCTGAACTTAGATACTAAGCAGTGAGGAGATAGAGGCTGTCAGCTGAGGTGAAGAGGCGTGGGATTTTAACCCTTTAAGGACATGGCCCATTTTCGTTTTTACGTTTTCGGTTTTTCCTCCTTGTGTTTAAAAGGTCATAGCACTTGCATTTTTCCACCTAGAAACCCACATGACCCCGTATTTTTTGCGTCACTAATTGTACTTTGCAATTACAGGCTGAATTTTTGCATAAAGTACACTGCGAAACCAGAAAAAAATTCGAAGTGTGGTGAAATTGAAAAAAAAAACGCATTTCTTTTATTTGGGGGAAATGTGTTTCTACGCCATTCACCCTGGGGTAAAACTGACTTGTTATGCATGTTCCTCAAGTCGTTACGATTAAAACGATATATAACATGTATAACTTATATTGGTCTATGGGGCTGTGCGAGGTGTCAGTTTTTGCGCCATGATGTGATCTTTCTATCGGTACCTTGATTGCCCATATACGTCTTTTTGATCGCTTTTTATTAAATTTTTTCTGGATTTGATGCGACCAAAAATGCGCAATTTTGCACTTTGGGATTTTTTTGCGCTGACGCTGTTTACCGTACGAGATCAGGAATGTGATTAATTAATAGTTCGGGCGATTATGCACGCGGCGATAGCAAACATGTTTATTTATTTATTTATTTGTTTACTTTTATTTAAAACCTGGGAAAAGGGGGGTGATTCAGACTTTTATTAGGGGAGGGGGCTTTTTACTATTAACAACACTTTTTTTTTTTTTTTTACACATATACTAGAAGCCCCCCTGGGGGACTTCTAGTATATACACTGTGACAAGGTCCCGGAGGAGCGATCTCCCCCACTAGACACCAGGGAAACGTTGCCTCCGGTAATCGGAGGCAGCTGTCAACTTTGACAGCTGCCTCCGATTAGCTAATTAGCGGGCACGGCGATCAGTCCGTGCCCGCTAATAGCGGCGGTCCCGGGCTACACGCGGCACCCGGGATCGCGGCACTTCAAAGCGGGGCCGCCGCGCGGCCCCGCTTTGAAGTGCAAGTGAGGACATAGGACGTACCGGTATGTCCTATGTCCTTAAGAGGTTAAAGTGTCACTGTCGTTTAATTTTTTTTTTTTTTTGCAGAAATCAATAGTACAGGTGATTTTAAGAAACTTTGTAATGTGGTTTATTAGCTGAAAAATGCATTTTTATCATGAAAAAGCAGTTTGAAGCTCTTCCCCCTGTCTTCATGGTTCTCTTATGGAGAGGGGAGGGGTGGAGGGAGATGAGGCACCAAAACAGGACAACAAAGAGTTAATTTACAGCTACATCACCGGGATATCTCCTCTGAAGTCAGCACTGACCTCTCTGAATACCGACTTTAACCAGGGACATAACTACCACAATAGCAGCCATAGCGGCTGCTATGGAGCCCACTGCATCAAGGGGCCCCATGGCCCACTCCTGCAATACACTGAGCCCCCTTAACTATCATTGTTTGCAGCACCAGGTGGCCAAGTAGGCCGCTCAGGTTCTGCAAATGTCCCTTTAACGGAAAGCACTCCAGACAAGCGCAGTTATGGCTACACTTGTCGGCTTAGTGGTCAGTCGTGAAGGAGGGGCCCATAAAAAGTTTTCTATTAGGCACAGCCATTCCTAGTTACGTCCCTGGCTTTCACACAAGTCCCGCTGTGTAATGCTTTGTTCTCTGCTCTCTGCTGGTGACTAATCTCGCTCCTCCCCTCTCCATAGAACAGACAGGGCCCGACTGATGTAAAAGAGTCGAGATTTCCTGATAATGAGCAGTGAATGAGAGAGAGGAGGGAGGGGGGGGGACCAGGGAAAAGTCTTTTTGGATTTAGACACATACTTTGAAGCTGTAGTAAGGTTTCCTCTTTATAGGCAGCTCCTAAAGTATTAAGGGTGCCTTCACACCTACCGGATCCGCAGCGGATCTCACTTCTGCGGATTCGCAGCGAGATCAGCTGTGGATCCAGTACCATTGATGCCTATGTTAGCACATACTCACAGCGGGATTGACATCCTGCTGTGAGTATGTGCTTTAACCCCCTGGCGCCCACAGCCCCGCCGCTTGCATCAGCCCCGCCAGCGGCATCCTCTAACCCCGCCCCCATCATCCCCGCCACCCGCATCCTCCATCCTCCCCGCCACCCGCATCCTCCATCCCGGCACCTCCTCCCGCAGCCCGCATCCTCCATCCCGGCCCCCCATCAGCACCGCCGCCCGCATCCTCCATTCCGGCCCCCCCATCAGCACCGCCACCCGCATCCTGTAGCCGCCGCCGAGGGCATACATTACCTGCTCCTCGGCGCGGCAGTGAGGCTCCCGGTCCCGCTCAGCCAATCAGTGTTGCCGTGCGCTGATTGGCTGAGCGGGACCGGAGCCGGGAGCCTTACTGAAGCCGTGCCACCGAGAAGGTAATGTATGCTCTCGGCGGCGGGCTGCAGTATGCGGGCGGCAGGGATGATGGAGGATGCGGGCAGCAGGGATGATGGAGGGTGCAAGCGGCGGGGAAGATGGAGGATGCGGGCAGCGGGGAGGATGGAGGATGTGGGCGGCGGTGCCGGGATGGAGGATGCGGGCGGATGATGGGGGTGGGGATAGAGGATGCCGCTGGCGGGGCTGATGCAAGCGGAGGGGCTGTGGGCGCCAGGGGGTTAAAGCACATACTCACAGCGGGATGTCAATCCTGCTGCGAGTATGTGCTAACATAGGCATCAATGGTACTGGATACGCAGCTGATCTCGCTGCGAATCCGCAGAAGTGAGATCCGAATGAATCGCTCAGTCTGTATTACACAGAGCAGGAATCCCAGAGGCAGGAGAGGGAGCATGGGGCTCCTGTCAACAGTCTATTCAGTTGTATCAGCAATTGCGTAGGGAGAGAAAAGTCGATTGAACCGGCTGCCTTTATCACAGATGATTTGGGAGAACTGCAGAGTGACAGGTCGGGACTGGTCGCCATGGCGACCTCTGCGATCCCTATTGCTACACCACTGCTTGCTTCATATGAACCCGGCCTTAGTGTTTATTTAGTAGCAAATAGTTTGGACACTTAAGTACCTCATTTAATACTGCACCCATGATAGTACTGTGCTTGTCTCAGGTAGCAGCTACGTCTGGTATTTCATCTCAGGGCAACTCATTTAAAGGAGTGGTGCAGCAAAAATTTTTTCTTTCAAATCAACTGGTGCCAGAGATTTGTAAATTCCTTCTATTAAAAAAATCTCAACTCTTCCAGTACTTATCAGCGGCTGTATGTCCAGCAGGAAGTGTTATTCTTTCCAGTCTGGAGAGCAAGAGAGGTTTTCTATGGGGATTTACTACTGCTCTGAACAGAGGTGTCAGCTGAGAGCACTGTGTTAGACTGGAAATATCACACCACTTCCTACAGGAAAACAGCAGCTGATAAGTACAGGAAGACTTCATATTTTTGAATAGAAGTAAATTACAGATCTCTGGCACTTCCTGACAACCAGTTGATTTAAAAAAAAAAAAAAACAACACTTTTTTTTTGCTGAAGTACCCTTTTACGCATTTTAAAAGGGCAAAGGCTATATAGCGAATATGCATCTTTTTTATGTGTGTGACCCATATATGAATTATCCTTCCACCTTGGCAACATCCTCTGCATGTTCCTGGCTCCTAGTATACCAAGAGACCTTAATAAGTATTTCACTTATCTTAAGATGCCAAAGTCATCATTAGATATTCTTCTAATATGACCCTTGCCCCTTTGCTAGACAAGTCAATTACAACTTCTATATTTTAATCAGGTACAAACTCAATTTGTGCGGTATCTTTACGTTCCATGTGGATTTAATCTGTAGCATCTTAATCGTTCTCTGTGGATAGTAGATTATTTATAAGACTAGTACCGACAACACTTAATACCCAGCTGTGGTTAGATGAAGGATGGTGAAATTACATTACCCTTATTAGCAGCTAATTTTAGCATTTAACTTATCTAATCCAGGGGGGAATGGCCGGACAAGAGCTGCCAGGATGTGAAATTAACTATTTCAGTTCTAATATTGATTTTCCCGACCATGACCTTTCTTTAGCCATATAAGTTTTATGACAGGGGTTTGTAGTTGTTCAACAGCTGAAGAGCCACAGCCGGGGACCACTGTTACACTTTCTATGTTATATTGTATTATTGCAGTATAAGGCTGGTAAAACAGGTTATGATCTGATTTGTATATTATTTTAAAGATTTTTTTTGTCCCCTTATTCTTCCAATTTAATCTACTAAATGTTGTTGGAGATAGGGCATTGAATTTCTTCCACCAGTGACTTAAAGGGCCAAGTCTCAATAGTCTGCATTGTTTCCCTTGCCAAAATTATGCATTTAATTTCTGACAGTAACAGAATAATATTTTGTATGCCTACAGCCGTCACTAGGGGGAGCTCACTGTGTACACATGCATACAGCTCCCAAGAAAGTCATTAAAAGCAACATGGATACAAATGCAATAGGATTACCCAAGTGGCATCTACAAACAGCAACAGTAATGGGAGAAGAAAGAAAAAAGTTTAAATTCCTCATCCTGAGACTTTATAAAGCAATCAGAGGTGGTTGTGGGTTCTCCTAGCTCCAAACACTGACTACTTACCTTCCCGCCAGCTCTGCTTATCTCCTCCTAACAAAGAAAGCTCCATTGTGGTTGCTATGGCGACACAACTGAGACATGAAATCATTGTACGGTCACAGCAGTGACTTGGCAGAGACAGGCGACGTATATCTGAGGAGCGTGTAACAAAAGATCTCACAAACATTCTTGAGCAATAAAACTAAGCAGAATAAAGAAGCCTTGGCATTGACATAATCCATCTAGAATTAAAACATTTAGCGTCTCTGGAAAACAAAGAAATCTATTCTTGTGCAGAAATTGACAACATTCAAGTTTTTTTTTTTTTCTTCCTTTCCCAGCAAAGTATTGTTTATTCTTCAGAGCAACGCAGCAATAACTCAACCATGACGGCCGTGAAGCCGACCAGTGTCTTTCTACTCTCACTTATAATATTTTTTTTTCCTACTAGACTTGTCAGAAGAAAGTTGAGTGGTTGAAGATGGAGAAGTTGCAAACACTGTTATGGAAGAATGTTAAGAATGGCATGTTGTCCATAGATATGGTGGAAAGACCATATCAATCATTCCCACAAAAACCTAGCTGCCATTTCTTTCCAAAGATTCATAAACCTTGACATTTCCAATGGCTGCCCAATCGTGGTCAGTGTTGTGCTCATCTGTTATTATGTCCCCTTTTCAGGGATATCTCCTCTTATTTAAAGGGGTTATCCCAAGATGGAAAATGATCCCTGGGATTGAGGCTAACTAGCTAATTGCTTGGCACTAACCACTGGGATGCCCAATAGTGACGAGAATGGTGGCCCCTTTGACCCCAAAGTAATCCCCAATGCGTTTGTTCTACACAAAGCAACTCAGCTCATTCATTCATTTATTGGAAGTGGTACACTTGAAAGAAGACTCTAGTACAGGGGTGGGGAACCTCCGGCCCGCGGGCCGCATCCGGCCCCTGACACCTCCGGATGCGGCCCGCGGCACCCCTGTGACATGCGCTGCTCTGGAGGAGAAGGAGTCGGCATTCACAGCTTCCTCCTGTGTCTGTGACAGTTACCAGACACAGGAGGACGCTGTGTATGCCGGCTCCTTCTCCTCCAGAGCGGCACACGTCTTCTGCGGTTTGCGGCTCTCCTGTCATGTGCGCCGCGGTGGTGAGGCAGGAGCCGGCATACACAGCATCTTCCTGTGTCTGTGCCGGCTCCTTCCCCAACAGAGCGGCGCACGTCTTGTGACTCCTGCGGGCCGCGCGATGACGTCATTTCACTGCGCGCCGCCTGCAGGTGAAGACCGGCACAGAAGAGAGGAGGGAGAAGAGGACCTGGATAGCGTGGGAGCGGAGGAAAGGTGAGTGGGATGTTTATTTTTTTTTTTATTTGGGGCAGGCACTGGGGATTAACTAGGCCACCAGGGACATGACTGGGGGGGATGGGGGGTTAAGAAGGCCACCAGGGACCTGACTGGGGGGTTAAGAAGGCCACCGGGGACCTGACTGGGGGGGTCACCAGGGACCTGACTGGGAGGTTAAGAAGGCCACCAGGGACCTGACTGGGGGGTTAACTAGGCCACCAGGGACATGACTGAGGGGGTTAAGAAGGCCACCAGGGACCTGACTGGGGGGTTAAGAAGGCCACCAGGGACATGACTGGGGGGTTAACTAGGCCACCAGGGACCTGACTGGGGGGTTAAGAAGGCCACCAGGGACATGACTGGGGGGTTAAGAAGGCCACCGGGGACCTGACTGGGGGGTTAAGAAGGCCACCGGTGACCTGACTGGGGGGTTAAGAAGGCCACCAGGGACCTGACTGGGAGGTTAAGAAGGCCACCAGGGACCTGACTGGGAGGTTAAGAAGGCCACCAGGGACCTGACTGGGGGGTTAACTAGGCCACCAGGGACATGACTGAGGGGGTTAAGAAGGTCAGCAGGGACCTGACTGGGGGGTTAAGAAGTCCACCGGGGACCTGACTGGGAGGTTAAGAAGGCCACCAGGGACATGACTGAGGGGTTAACTAGGCCACCAGGGACCTGACTGGGGGGTTAACTAGGCCACCAGGGACCTGACTGGGGGGTTAAGAAGGCCACCAGGGACATGACTGGGGGGTTAACTAGGCCACCAGGGACATGACTGGGGGGTTAACGAGGCCACCAGGGACATGACTGGGGGGTTAACTAGGCCACCAGGGACATGACTGAGGGGTTAACTAGGCCACCAGGGACATGACTGAGGGGGTTAAGAAGGCCACCAGGGACATGACTGAGGGGCTTAACTAGGCTACCAGGGACATGACTGGGGGGTTAACTATGCTACCAGGGACATGACGGGGGGCTGACTAGGCTACCAGGGACATGACTGGGGGGTTATCTAGGCTACCAGGGACATGACTGAGGGGCTAAACTAAGCTACCACGGACATCACAGAGGGGCTTAACTAGGCTAGCAGGGACATAACTGGGGGGATTAACTAGGCCTACTAGAGGCATCATTGGGTGTGTGGGGGGGGGGTAATTAGGCCACCAGGGACATGACTGGGGGGTTAACTCAGGCTACAGGGTATCACTAAGGATTCACATCAGGTTTAAGGGGCATCACAGAGGGTTAACTACAATAGCAGGGGCATTAGGGGAACAATACTTTGCCTTGCCCCGGGTGCTGCAAACCCACGCTACCCTGCTGCGCACGGTATGCGGCCCTCGAATGATTTTATAAATGCCCGACCGGCCCTCGACATGGAAAAGGTTCCCCACCCCTGCTCTAGTACATACTTGGGCACCTCTAACCGGGATACATGATGACATACAGTTATGCATGGAGACATACAGGTTTCGAGCACTGTTCTGTCCCGCCCGCGGACAGCCCCCTCCATTGATAATTATTAGAAGAGGTGGGCTGACGCGGGCCATAGCCCCACCCATGCATGGTGCCCCCCCCCCCCCCCTAATGATTATCAATGGAGGGGGCCAGCCAGGGCCGGATGGATCAGTGCTCAGAGACAGTAGCCTTGCTCCCAGTTCTCCTAACTGCTTACTGGGAAGAAGAATTCACAGCACGGGAACAGCGCCAAAGATCAAAATAACAGACACACCTTCATCCTCAGTGCCCCATCCCCAATAGGGAGCTATCAGCAGCTGCTAAAGTACTGAGGGCTGTAACACCCCCTCATCCCTCTTCCCATCCCTGTCCCTGCTTGATTGTGTCAACTGGAAACTGAGCACTGTTTCCAAATCTTGTTCTGCTCCGTGCATACAAATTGTGTGCAGGTGCAAAATCTGGAAATGATGACTGTCAATCATGCAGGAACAGGGATGGGAGGGGGAGCCGGAGCCAAAGCCATTCCAGCCTTCAGCTTTTTTGACACTTGAGCCTCTTAGACACTTGGCACCAGGAAATAAAGGCATTCTACAATATGGCATAAAAGTCTCATTGTCTTCACAACTTTTTAACAGTATTAGCAGTTTGAAGTGCAAATTCTAGCTGACAGATTCCCTTTAAATAATTGTTAAACTTGAGTGGGGCCAGAGGCAGAATCCACAGAGCCACAAGAGGGACTGGTAGAGCAGGGCACCAATTACCCTCTCCCCCGGGGCCCCCCCTCCTGCACAGGCCCCATTACAGCTGCCTAACCTGCCTCTATGGTAGCTACACCAGTGGGTGTAAGAACTCCAAATCGGCTCCCTACAGATAGATAACTCTTCCTTCTGGGGGAGAGTCGGGCTTGGCTATAATTCCCCAGTTAAGGCCGAGCATTTACTTGTAGGAATTTTACCTTCAATAGATGGTACCAGAGAGAGAGTTACAATATTCCAAAAATGTATGTTCATATAATTTCATGGAAATCCTCCTTTTAGCGGGATCCATTTATATTTCAATAATATTGGTACTAATACAATAATTTAATGTGAGTAACACCGTGGGTTGGTTGATTTTGCTAATTTTCATTTCCAGGTATGTACAAAACATCGAGCAATGTAAGTCAGTCGATTACACAGCATATAAATGATTAAAGCAGTCCGCACAACATTACACAGTTCATGTAACTAATGATTATAGTTCACAGTCTGGGTCACATTTAATTAGACGATGCATTAAAATAGATTTGTAGAACCACTTATTCTGATTTAATTACTTAAAATGATGGTGTAATGAGCGTGCGTTCAGGAGGGAAAAAAAAACTGTTTAATGGCTTCCTTTGAAGTTAATCAGAGGAAAAATTAATCTTTTAACCAAAAGTCTAATATGACAAGTTCATTTATAAGCTGTCTTATGGCAGCCAAAATAGAGGTGTAGGACATACAGGAGCGCGACGGTTTCTACGTCTATGGTAAATATAGTTTGTCCACTTTCAGCAATCGCTTCCTGTCTGAAGAAGTGTTTCATTTTATTGCAGCTCCACCTCAGGAGAAATTATGTATTACACATTTCCTACTGAAATCTATAAGCTAACCATATAATCCATAGATTAAGAGGTGGTCCTCCAATGATAAAGATGCTCTTGTAGTCGCTGTGGGCTCTGGTATATATATATATATATATATATATATATATATACACTCACCGGCCACTTTATTAGGTACACCTGTCAAACTGCATGTTACCACTTAATTTCTAATCAGCCAATCACATGGCGGCAACTCAGTGCATTTAGGCATGTAGGCATGGTCAAGACAATCTCCTGCAGTTCAAACCGAGCATCAGTATGGGGAAGAAAGGTGATTTGAGTGCCTTTGAACGTGGCATGGTTGTTGGTGCCAGAAGGGCTGGTCTGAGTATTTCAGAAACTGCTGATCTACTGGGATTTTCATGCACAACCATCTCTAGGGTTTACAGAGAATGGTCCGAAAAAGAAAAAACATCCAGTGAGCGGCAGTTCTGTGGGCGGAAATGCCTTTTTGATGCCAGAGCTCAGAGGAGAATTGGCAGACTGGTTCGAGCTGATAGAAAGGCAACAGTGACTCAAATAGCCAACTGTTACAACCAAGGTAGGCAGAAGAGCATCTCTGAACGCACAGTACGTCGAACTTTGAGGCAGATGGGCTACAGCAGCAGAAGACCACACCGGGTGCCACTCCTTTCAGCTAAGAACAGGAAACTGAAGATACAATTTGCACAAGCTCATCGAAATTGGACAGTAGAAGATTGGAAAAACGTTGCCTGGTCTGATGAGTCTCGATTTCTGCTGCGACATTCGGATGGTAGGGCCAGAATTTGGCGTCAACAACATGAAAGCATGGATCCATCCTGCCTTGTATCAACGGTTCAGGCTGCTGGTGGTGGTAGTGTCATGGTGTGGGGAATATTTTCTTGGCACTCTTTGGGCCCCTTGGTACCAATTGAGCATCGTTGCAACGCCACAGCCTATCTGAGTATTGTTGCTGACCATGTCCATCCCTTTATGACCACAATGTACCCAACATCTGATGGCTACTTTCAGCAGGATAATGCGCCATGTCATAAAGCTAGAATCATCTCAGACTGGTTTCTTGAACATGACAATGAGTTCACTGTACTCCAATGGCCTCCACAGTCACCAGATCTCAATCCAATAGAGCATCTTTGGGATGTGGTGGAACGGGAGATTCGCATCATGGATGTGCAGCCGACAAATCTGCGGCAACTGTGTGATGCCATCATGTCAATATGGACCAAAATCTCTGAGGAATGCTTCCAGGACCTTGTTGAATCTATGCCACGAAGAATTGAGGCCGTTCTGAAGGCAAAAGGGGGTCCAACCCGTTACTAGCATGGTGTACCTAATAAAGTGGCCGGTGAGTGTATATATATACACGACATGGGGTTAATATGTGCTAATGCTGTACACCCTAAAGGGAATGTGTTATCTGTCTTAACTTTCAACTTTAAAATAAATTATATTTTTTGAAAGAATATTTGGCTATTTTTTTTATAATTTACCATTTATTTATCTAGTTTGAAATTGTTGTAAAATCTTGCAGTTTTTCATAATAAAGGGAATCTGTTAGCTGTAATTCATGTTTCTAAATGCTGTATCAGAGAATAGAGGCATTTCTCTACATTCTTGAAAGAAAGCTAGCTATCTGAAAGGTTTCATGTGTCCCCATGATCTAACAGCGTCAGCAGCTTGGAATGTGAATTGCATCTGAGAGATTCCCTTTACGCTTTCTGTTCTACAGCACAATAGGTGAATAGAAGCACCCCTTCTCTGCAATGGTCACATAGCATGTGCACAAATCTCTCCAATATAAGTAAATAGAGTCCCCTCCAGTCTTTTGTTTGCTAAGTTTGCTAAATATACAAACAGAAGATCATATCAGATTAGAAAAAATGGCATGTTTCAGTATCTGGCAGTAGTTGGTAAAAGAAACAAAACTAGATGACACATTCCCTTCACATGTAACGGACCCGCAGCGGATTTCACGCTAGGAATTTGAAGCGAAATCCGCTGCAGATCCAGTGCCATTCATCCCTATGAGAACACATACTCACAGCAGGATTAACATCGCGCTGTGAGTATGTGAGTTAACCCCCCAAAGCCCGCAGCACGCCACCGGGAGCATATATTATCAGCTCGGCGCCCCGGCTGCATGTGAGGCTCCCAGCTCCGGTCCCGCTCAGCCAATCAGTGCTGCCATGCAGTAATTGGCTGAGCGGGACCGGTGTCGGGAGCCTCACATGCAGCCATGGTGCACAGCTGCGGGGGTTTAAAGTGACACTGTCACCCCCTTTGTGCATTCTCTACACAGGTGTAAAAGGTAAATTTAGCATTTTTCATATCTCATTTCATATCATACGTCATGGTGCTTGTTCAAGTAAAAAGTGATCTTTTATCAACAGCAGATTGTGTTAAGTGGGCGTGGCCTCACAGCAATAGCGCCACTTAGCCCCGCCCACAACGCCACAGTTGCCCCCCCCCCCCTCGCCGGCCATTGGAACAGGCTGGCCGAAAGGTCTAGACCCCACCCATTGGTTGGCGGCGAAAAGGGGGTGGGGTCTAGACCTTTCGGCCAGCCTGTTCCAATGGCCGGCGAGGGGGGGGGCAACTGTGGCGTTGTGGGAGGGGCTAAGTGGCGCTATTGCTGTGAGGCCCCTCCCACTAAACACAATCTGCAGTTGATAAAAGATCACTTTTTACTTGAACAAGCACCATGATGTATGATATAAAATAAGGTATGAAAACCGCTAAATTTACCCTTTACACCTGTGTAGAGATGTCAGAATGCACAAAGGGGGTGACAGTGTCACTTTAACTCACATACTCACAGCGGGAGTATGTGAGTATGTGAGTTACATGTTAATCCAGCTGCGAGTACGTGTTCTCATAAGGATGAATGGCACTGGATCAGCAGCGAATCTCTAAAGGAGACGCTGACTTATTTCTGTATCCGGAGACCGCACTAGGGAAACAATTTTTGCTGTAGTGCTGCCATTGCAGCCACTAAATACAGTCACCCTGGGGTCCGGGAGCACACATGCTTCCCGTGTACCGCACCCCGTTTGGTCTTAGACAAGGGCCAGTGAGTAGCCGCTGTGCGGCAATAGCATGATCTTATGCACACTGTTTAGCCCGTCATTTGCATACCTTGTATGTATTTAGGTGTATAGCTTACACATAGCTACGGACCCTTATTTTTGGGTATGCTTGAACTTTTTACAAGCGCTAATCTCCACCACTGTGGCATTGGCGCGGACATACTCCCCTGATGACGCCGCGACAACCAGTGGCAGAAACGCGTTGGGAGAATACAACGCTAACGCATTATAGCTGGGGCATTTCTAGCCTCCACATGATTTAAATACATCTATTGGTGGTTGAGTCCGCACTCCGGATATGCGACTTTCCAACCAACTATTTTAAAATTTGTAACTAGGTGATGGGTACACTAATTGTTGGTGTTTATTAATCATCATAATTAAAAGTTACGTTTTAGGCACCTTCCCTCTTATTCTTTATCTATTTAATGCAGGGACTTTGAATAAGGGACAGACACCCGACTTGTTCAATAGCTTATATTCGAATCTCTAAAGGATTAGAGAACACGACTACTATCTTCTAAAAAAAACAGCTACTCGCCTGATCATTGATGGTGTCAGGCAGGGCCGGACTGGGACTTAAAATCAGCCCTGGCAGTCAGACCCCAGCAGCCCACACACCATATCATGGATAGCCGTGTACAGGGCCGTTTCTGCCATGAGGCGGAATGAGTATTCCGCCTCAGACGGCAGATTCTGCGCCCCTGCAGGGGGCGGCAGACAGCAGCCCTGCGCCTGCAGCCGCTCACCTGTCCTGCCGCAGCCGTCCGGTCCCGCCGCCAACGCTTACCGCTGTCCCGCGCCGTCAGTCAGCAGCTGTTATCGCCCTCCAGCGAGTCGTGAGTGCCCGTGGTCAGCGGGGGCCGCGATGCCCCCGCTGACCCCAGGCACTCACGACTCTCTGGAGGGCGATGACAGCTGCTGACTGACGGCACTGGAGCGCGGAAAGGAACAGCGGTGGGACGGGACGGCTGCGGCAGGACAGGTGAGCGGCTGCAGGGTCGGGAGACAGCGGTGAGCGGGACAGGACGGGACGGCTGCTGCAGGACAGGTGAGTGCGGGGCGTCCAGGCGCGGGTGATCCGGTTACGGCGGGGGGGGGGGGGGCGGTGCGGGGGGTGCCGGCGCGGGTGATCCGGTTACGGCGGCGGGGGGGGGGGGGGTTGTCAGGGGGCGGCCGCCTGAGGCAAACCCCTGAAACCCCAGAATCGGCCCTGGCCGTGTAAAATACGCGCTGTAGCAAATTCTGCTTCATTTTGCCGTGTCCCCACTACTCCCTTAAACACGTGAACCCCACCATCAGCACCTAAAAATAATGATATAACATAATCTGCTGTGGATTTGATGCAGCATATTTATGCATTCATTTCAACTGATTAAATCAGGAGCATCAAATCCGCATTGGACTAGGTATGAATGTTCCCTTAAAGGGAACTTGTGGCTCTATACCAGGTACACAGCTGTAGATCTCAGCGTACAGATCAGGGACTGGATCTTTAGTCCAGTGTAAACCTCTATAATCATTATTTTCATTACCAGCTGAAGTGTCAGAGAGGTGGAGCCACAGCAGCACCTTCTGCCCCGCCCCTTCCTGCTTTGACTGATGGACATATAGGGTTCTGCTGCTGCTGCTGTTGTGAAACTTTAGTTGGAAATGAAAGCGACAATTATATAAGTTTACACTGGACTAAAGTTCCTGTCAGTGATATCTCCCTCACACCTGTCTGCTGAGATCTACAGCCCTAGACCTAGATTCCCTTTAAAGAAGAAAAACATGGCCACCTTCTTCCAGAAACAGCGCCACACTCTTCTTCAGTTTGTGTGAGGTATTGCAGCTCAGTTTCATTGAAGTGAATGAAGCCAAGTTGTAATAACCATACACAGTCTGAGGACAGGGTGGTGCTGTTTTTGGAGAAAAGTTACTATATTTTTAAAATCCCTTTTATCCTGACTATGTCTGCACCCCATATAATGGCGGTATAAGTAGTAAGGTTTTAATTATTAAAACGTGTCTGGTTGTGATCTCATGTGTAATCAAAGCTACATAATAAGCTGCTAGATAGACATTTCCTACTGGATATCTATCTATCTATCTATCTATCTATCTATCTATCTATCTATCTATCTATCGTATAAGTAGGGCCCCAGGACAAATTTTAGGATATATAATGGTAATATAGGTAAGAATTTTCTGTGCATGATAATACCGTCATAGTTAATAACACCAGGAAGCAAATATTATCACCACACTATACACCTTACTGCTATACTGTTATTAAGCAAACCCACCAATATTCCAATACTACCAGTATATAAGTAACAAATAATATCACCACACCATGAGCATTGCCATTACCACCACATAATGACTAATACCGCTATACTGTGACTGAATACAATCCACTATATAAAACACTAATATTACCAATAATACGAGTAATACCATCACACCATGCCCACTACCCGCAGCATACGGTGACTGGATAATACCACTATACTGGCACCAAATAACAGCCACTATATAAAGACCAATATTCTCCCAGAACAGTGACCATAGAACACAGGTGTCACACTCCGTCCCTCCAGCTGTTACAAAACTACAGATCCCATCATGCCTGGACAGCTAAAGCATGACGGGAATTGTAGTTTTGCAACACCTGGAGGGACGGGTTTGACACCCGATACTGAGGTTCTGAAGACCTTATAAGGGACCATTTACACAGAAAGATTATCTGCCAAAGATTTGAAGCCAAAGCCAGAAACAGACTATAAACAGACATCAGGTCATAAAGGAAAGCCTGAGATTTTTCCTCTTTTTAAATCCATTCCTGGCTTTGGCTTAAAATCTTTGGCAAATAATCTGTCAGATAATCTTTCTGTGTAAACGGACCTTTAGTGATATAGTGCAATTACATCCTGTCACTCACAGTAGGAGTCTTCTCTTCAAGAAGAGATGTCCACTTTTCTTTTTCTTCTCCATCTGGCTCCGGCCATCATGAAGGCTTCTCTGGCCAGGACTCCTCTCCACAGGATCTGCCAGACAGACATTTTAGGCTTCTTGCTCCAGCAACATCCTCATCTATACATCCCTCCATATAGAATAGCCCCCCTGCTGTACATCCCCCCATATAGAATAGCCCCCCTGCATCCCCGCATTTAGAATAGCCCCCCTGTGCATTCCCCATATAGAATAGCCCCCCTGCATCCCCTCATAAAGAATAGCCCCCTGCATCCCCTCATATAGAATAGCCCCCCCCCTCCTGTACATCCCCCATATAAAATAGCCTACCCTGTACATTTCCCCATATAGAATAGCCCCCCCTGCATCCCCCATATAGAATAGCCCCCCCCAGCATCCCGCCATATAGAATAGCCCCCCCTGCATCCCCTCATATAGAATAGCCCCCTCCTGTACATCCCCCCATATAAAATAGCACCCCCTGTACATTCCCCCATATAGAATAGCCCCCTGCATCCCCCATATAGAATAGCCCCCCCCCCCCCGCATCACGCCATATAGAATAGCCCCCCTGAATCCCCAATATAAAATAGCCCCCTGCATCCTCCTCCCATATAGAATAGCCTCCTGCATCCCCCAATATAGAATAGCCCCCTGCATCCCCTCCTATATAGAATAGCCCCCTGCATCCCCCTCCTATATAGAATAGCCCCCTGCATCCCCTCCTATATAGAATAGCCCCCTGCATCCCCCTCCTATATAGAATAGCCCCCTGCATCCCCCTCCTATATAGAATAGCCCCCTGCATCCCCCTCCTATATAGAATAGCCCCCTGCATCCCCCTCCTATATAGAATAGCCCCCTGCATCCCCCTCCTATATAGAATAGCCCTTCTGCATCCCCTCCTATATGGAATAGCCCCCTGCATCCCCCTCCTATATAGAATAGCCCCCTGCATCCCCCTCCTATATAGAATAGCCCCCCTGCATCCCCTCCTATATAGAATAGCCCCCTGCATCCCCCTCCTATATAGAATAGCCCCCTGCATCCCCCTCCTATATAGAATAGCCCCCTGCATCCCCTCCTATATAGAATAGCCCCCTGCATCCCCCTCCTATATAGAATAGCCCCCTGCATCCCCCTCCTATATAAAATAGCCCCCTGCATCCCCTCCTATATAGAATAGCCCCCTGCATCCCCTCCTATATAGAATATCCCCCTGCATCCCCCTCCTATATAGAATAGCCCCCTGCATCCCCTCCTATATAGAATAGCCCCCGCCTTCCCCCTCCCATATAGAATAGCCCCCCCCCCCCCCGCATGGACACATATAAAGGGGTTAAAAAAACAAAAAACAAAAAAAAAAAAACATTCTCACCTCACCTCGATCCCCAGCAGCTTCTTCCTCGGCTGGATCTTCGGTCCACGGCAGCTCCTCTCCTCTCTCTTCTCCAGGTCCTCAGCGGCGCGTCAGGGAAGTGACGTCACCGCTGGGGGCCTGGTGGAGGTGGCTGCAGACGTACCTACGCGCGGCACGTCTGCGGCCCTCGGCACTTGGGGGGGAGATCAGGCGGGGCGTAGACACGCCACTGCAGCCCCCTCCCGCCACCACAGCCCGCTCACCTCGACCCAGCTGGCCCTCTCCTGACGTGCTCCTGCAATCAACGAGGGGCCGATGCGGCCGGCCGCATCGGCCCCACATTGATTGGATTGGAGGAGCACGTCAGGAGCGGGCCGCAGCGGTGATTTTTTAATTTCTTTTTTTCCCATTGTGCAGCCCCCGGGCTGGTAATCTGGCCAGCCCAGCGGGCATTTGCCCGCCTTCCCAGATTACCAGTCAGGGCCTGGTGTCAGGCGGTGGGTCTCATTTACTTCAATGGAGCTGATGTACACTACTAGATACATTTCATGTTCAGGTGTGGCAACATTTTAGGAAGAAAGCAGCCATGTTTTTTCATTCTGGTTGCATGTGATCTGTGACTGAAGCTTAGCTTTCTCTAATGGAATTTGTTGTCTTAGTCAGCAGCTTTTGACCACCCTCCTAGCATTACACTGCAGCCCTGATTGATCAGATTGGCTTCTGAATATAAGCACAAGCTCTCTACATGGTGACTGTAAGTCGAGCTTATGTTATTATAGAAAAGCTATAATCATTATATACCAAAACCATCGCTATTCTGTGGGCACCTAGTGGGCACTGTTTTCATTCAAGGGTAAAGATGAGCGCAACTCGAGCATGCTCCGGTCCGATTGTTTGACTTTTGAATACCAGTGGGTGAAGAAGTTGGATGCAGCCCTAGGGAGTCCGGGAAAACATGGAAACAGCCATAGGCGTGCTTGAATTGTGCTAATCTCTATTCAAGAGCATTAGACTGGGGCAATAAGGGTCATATGTGGTGGGAAATATGTGTAAGGCTAGGTTCACATCACGATTTTGCTTTCCGTTGTAATGTATCCCTAAAAAAGAAAAAAAAAAAAAAGATGCACATGAAAAAAATTGACATTTACAATGACATTGACATGATAAAAAAAAGGATTTTTTTTTACACTGTAGCATACACAAAAATGTGGTTGACCATGTTTTTCTGTACATTCAAATGAAACATTCCAGAACAGACACAGAAAGCTGGATAGCAAAATTGTGATGTGAACCAAGCCTAAACCCCAAGCTGTTTATTAGTTATTTCAGTTTCTGAGAAGTCTGTATGTCAACCAATATGGCTGCCAATACAGCTTTCCAGGAAAATGGTGTGATGACCACACTGACCACCAATATACCCCCAACAAAGTTAATCATCCAGCTTTTCCAGACCGCTGAATGAGCTGAACAATGTACAAATTGTTTCTTAAGAGGCAAGATTTTCCAAAGAATCCGCTCCACTCTGTTTAGATTCATGCGCTCATAAATATTTTATTTTATGGGCAATGTTCTGGCGCTGTTTATGTTGTACAAATGTTTTTCTGAGACCGTCAATTTAATACTGGGTTTTGGGTGTTTTACAGCTTGGAGAGAAGACCTAAATCAATAGCGCAGACCACAGCGCTGGGGAGAGCTGAGCTCTGGTTTGACTCTGCATTAAGAAGAATCCATGTCAGCTATGCAGGCTGGCCTCTCACTGTTTGTGGTTTCGAGGATAAGCAGGAGGGCTGCAGGGAAGGGCCCCAGGGATTTACTGTCAGAACTTTTACTTAGATTTCATTCCAAGGCAGAGCTGCTCTACAGCAAAATAATAGATTCAGCGTGATCTACTCAACATTGGTGGAATCCTGTCCAAAAAAAAAGTTAAAGGGGTTCTCTGGGGCCAGATACCAGAGGTTTATTTAACCAAACATGCTGATAGTCTTAGTCAGCGCTTATGCGGATTATCACTCATTGAAAAGCATATAAAACCGACTTGTAGGGTAGAGAACCGTAGTGGTTTCTGGTTAAAATTTATTGATTGCCTATCCTCAGTCATCAATATCAGATCAGTTTCACGCTGACCCCCCAGCACCCTCATAGATCAGCTGTCTGCCAGGGCCGCAGCTTTAGTATGCACAGACTAACAAAGCTGAAAGGTGTTAGCTCTGTATATTGTGTAGGGGCAGTGCTGGTAACCCTGCACAGCCACTACAGAATACATGGAGCTGTCTGCTTCCTGATCTGATCACTACGTGTAGCGGCTCTGGAAAATGACTGATCAGTTGGGATGCTCGGTGTGAGACTCTCACTAATCAGATACTGATGACTTATCTAGAGGATAGATCATTAAAGCTACTCTGTACCCACAATCTGACCCCCCCCCCCCCCCCCCCAAACCGCTTGTACCTTCAGATAGCTGCTTTTAATCCAAGATCTATCCTGGGGTCCGTTCGGCAGGTGATGCAGTTATTGTCCTAAAAAACTACTTTTAAACTTGCAGCCCCGTGCCCAACGGGCGTGGCCTAGATTGTGTATGCATTAGGCTGGCACAACCTCTCTGTCCCTCATCCCCGCCCTCTTCATCATTAGGAATGCTCCAGGCAGATTGTCTCCTATTCATCACCTGTGGTAGCCCGGCACATGGGCTGGATCGTTAAGGCACCTGTGCAATGTTCAGACAGGAGAAAATTTTCATTGGCATTCGTAATGATGAAGAGGGTAGAAAGGAGGTACGGAGGGTTGGTGCAAAGTGAGGGCACAGATATTCTAAGCCATGCCCGTTGGGCACGGGACTGCAAGTTTAAAAGTAGTTTTTTTAGGACAATAACTGCATTACCTGCAGAACGGACCCAAGGATAGATCTTGGAATAAAAACAGCTATACGAAGGTACAAGTGGTTTGGGGGGGTCAGATTGTGGGTACAGAGTCGCTTTAAAGAGCATTCTGGGACTATAATAAGGATAGGCCATCAATGTTTTATCAGCTGTGCGGCGGAGCCATGGCTGCAGCATATACACACTTTAAAGGGAAACATTTATATGAACCTGCTAATAAGTGTAGTTGTCTACCTTCTTGTTTTGGATCAGGTGTCCTTATCTTTGTAGGTGCAGCTGCTTTGGAGCAATTTGTTTTCTGAAGAAATATACAGAATGGTTCCTTTGGTACACTGGAGGCGTTCCTCAGCCTCTCAGTGCGTAGTTCCGCCCACCGGCTCCGTCGTACAAGCCTACGTATACGTAGTCAACTATGGCAGGCTGGCATGCGCAAGAATGAGACCTGCCTGTTTATGCATATTCATAAGTTGGCAGGCACATAGATGGGTGCACTGAGGGGCAAAGAAACACCCCGAGTGCTACAAGGTAACTACTTTGCATATTTCCTAAGGAACAAATTGCTCCAAAAACATGTCACCTACCAAGATCAGAACTCCAGCACTGGAACAAGGAGCTAGGCAGCTACAGTGACATATCAGCAGGTTCAGATGGACAAACCTGCTGATAGTTGCCCTTTAATGGTAGATGACCAGTAAACTCCTTTACCAAAATATCTGTTGCCATTTTTTGTATTTGTTCCGGCTTCATCATCTGCTTTGCTGGATGGACAGAGACTCAACCTGGCTGACCTATAATGTAAAACCAATGTAAAAGACAAACTATTAGTAAAGGACAACTCAGGTGCTTTAAAGAAAAGAAAAAAGAAAAAACCCTCTCACAATCACAGTTTTTGTACTTACCCTCAAAAATTCATGCCATTCACGGACCCCAGAGCTCTGATTGGCATCTTCTTCTCTCTTTCTCTACTTTCTGGTTCATCGGCTGAAGAGTCGGGCACAGGCCCAGCTCGGAGCACTGGGGGCAGGCCCTCTACCCCCTAGTGTGACCATATCGCCTCCCCTCTGAGACGTGACTCCATTGATTCTAATGGAGCCGCGTCACAGAGGGGAGGGGTTTTTGTCACACTCAAGGGCGGCAGGCCTGCCCCCAGTGCTCCGAGCAGGGTTGGTGCACAGTAAAATACTGGCGTTTGGCATTTAAAAAAAGGACTTGGCCACCAGGATCCCTGTGTCGTCGCCGATTTGCTAATGTAAAAAAAAGGGATGTATTTGGTGGTACATTCGCTTTAAGGGCCTTTTACAGGGTCTGATCATCAGCAACAAGCATTGTACTTTGCAATGACAGACTCAATGCTTCCATAAAATATACTGTGAAAAATTATAAACTGATGAAAATTTATTTGCACAATGAAATTGAAAAAAAAAGAAGCTACTTTTAATGTGTGTGTGTGTGTGTGGTAGTCTTTACACTGCTTGCCTTGTGATAAAACTGACATGTTATCTATGTTCCCTAAGTTGGTATGATTACAACAATACAATACATTGGATATAACTTTTATTTCATCTGACTGCTTTAAAAAATGTATATATCTATTTGAAATTGCTCTGCCATAATGCTTAGAACGCTTTTCTGTATCCTCAAAGCAGTGACTTGTCTGCAACACATTTTACATTTGGATCTGATTATTCTTGATTATTGGACATTATGGGACAAAGCCGGGAAGCCTCATGTTTCTTATTTTGTGAAATTCTGTGCTGAAATAAGGAATTTCTGGACAAATGTTTGACTTTTCCTTCCTATATTCTCCCCTGCATGGGGACAGCGTGCTCCAGACAGCAGCAAGTGGAGGAGTTTTGCTCTCCATTATTCAGTTCCGTTGTTTGCAAATACTTTTAGCTTTACTTACAAGGACAATTTCCCTGCTGAATATGCAGAGAAGCGACATTAATTAGTCTTGGCCTGATTACAAGAGATTTTGACAAGGATACTAAGAAAGTGCCAGGATGAGATAGATGAGCGGCTGAGCCGAGCACAATGAAGATTTTGTCTCATTGTCACAGTTAAATTGGTAGCATAATAAAGTGACAGGTTTTCCAAACATTAAGAGGCGACGGCAGATAGAGATCAGTGTCACATTGTATCCTATGATCTCCCCGTGCAACGACTCCGTGTACGGTTATCGCATTCGCGCTGGGCTCAATTGGCCAATATTTTATTAAATCATCATTTCCCGCTAAAGGAAATCATTGGATTGTAAGCTGATAAGCATTATATTCAAACAAGTTACTTTGTAGTTTATCTGATTCTATAAAATCTGAGCATCAACTAATATGGCTGCTATTACAGCTCCTTAGCTCCATTACTTTACCATCCCCAACTCCTGTATGCAATATCTGATAGTGACAACCGATAATGAACTTTTCTAGGTTCCTGAATGTTATAAATTATTCATTGTTATCCATGGGTACATGGCAAGTGTTCACATTACTGAGCAGTGGTCATGACTTACCACTCAGGGGTATGGGAAAGATGGGTGATTTGGCCACTATAACAAATCCCTTTGGGCTTATCATTTGTCACCAAACTTTTCCAGACTGATTAGTTACGCATAAATATGGATGACAAGTGACAACTCCTGTTGGATTTGTAAAAGGAGTCATTTTCTGTTGTTGAGAAAAGAGATTTTTGTAATTTGGGAAGTCCCCCTAAATATGTGACCTTTCATCAAACAGATCAATTAATGCTTTCTACTTACTTAAAGAGTTAGTTCACAAACAAATTTCTTTCAAATCAGCTAGTTCCATAAATTTGTAATTTACTTCTATTAAAAAATCTCAAGTCTTCCAGTACTTATCAGTTGTCGTATGTCCTGCAGGAAGTGGTGTATTCTTTCCAGTCGTGAGAGCAGGAGAGGTTTTCTATGGGGACCTGCTACTGCTCTGGACAATTCTTGACATGGACGGGCGCAGCAGAGGGCGCTGTGTCACAATGGAGAGAATACACCACTTCCTGCATGACATACAGCAGCTGATAAGTACAGGAAGACTTGAGATTTTTTAAAATAGAAGTACATTTCAAATCTCTGACACTTTCTGGTGCTTTGATTTGAAAGAATTTTTTTGTGAACTACCCCTTTAATTTGATCAAAAAGACGGTATTTTGGCCTGGGTCAGGGTAGTACATAGAGTGTAGTTACCTGGTACCCAGACTTCCATGGTTCTGCAGATCTCAGAAAAGCCCCTCAACTAAGAGATAAGGGGGAGCTTAGTGAAGACAGATTTACATAGCCCCACTCAATTTAAAAGGGTTATTCTTAGATTAGCATCTATGCCTTCTAATCACTGCTGCAGCCAGGCATTGGCAGTATGGGTATTTGCTGTATGTAGTGGGGAATGATACCACCATGACAGCATTGCCAGGGGTTTAACATATTACAAAAACACAGAAAAATGCAACAGCTCATCGCAATGGCAAGATACAGACCCACTACAGACATGAACCACTGTTTACACTGTTTGCATATGGTAACCAAGAGGGGTCTGCTTTTAACTATTTTCATGTCTGTAGTGGGTCTGCATCTTGCCATTGTGGTGAGCTGATGCGTTCAACATACTAGCATGCTTACATATTAAAATAAATCTCTGGACAATCCCTTTAAACTACTAATGTTGTAGCTTACTCTAGTAATACATTGTGAGCTGTGCCTTAACAACCCAAGCCGTTGTTAGGGCAACACTGTGGCCTGTAAGGAGGATAAAAGACAGTGTCACGCTTATGAAAGGTTTGGTGTTCAATTGTCACTGTCATATATATCATATATATGCTGTGTATACTGGACTGTATGTGCACTTTGCTCCACATTGTTGCTTTGTATGGCCATGCATAGAGTTTGTATTTCACTATATTACCTGTTACCATTAGATGGTTCTGTTTATTAGCAGCTCATATAAAAAGCTGCTAGACAGAGGTGGGGAAGCATATGGATGACGGCTGGGCCGTGTACACTGAGCTCTGAATGTCCTTCAAACAGGAAGGGGGCAGGCCTTTACACCAGAAAGGTGCTGCAGCCCTAGGGCACAGAAGACCCTAGGCTCCGCCTCTTTGACACTTAACTGGCAATATAAAAGCAATTTATGTAAGTGAGTAGAAAGCGTTTAGAAGTCAGCATTTTGGGGGTGACAGATTCACTATAACTACAGACTCGCTGCATTGCGCTGGTTGAACAACTAAAAATCATTTATTTGTTTGGCTGTTTACATCCTATTATGTCCTATTAGGTGATACTTGGGCTGTTTGTATGATATCTCTTCACCAGAACCTCTCTAAATCTCCATGCAAAACACCAAAAACATAAATTATAACTAGTGATAAGCGAGCATGCTTTTCCGAGCTTGGTACTCGATCGAGTATTAGGGTACTCGATGGTACTCGTTACTCGGACGAGCATCTTGCGATACTCGAGAAAATCTCATCATCCATTTGCTGTAAGTTTGGGCGCTATTTCTCAGCCAATAAACATGCAGGAGACTCTTTGGTACAGCCTGCAATGACGTGGGACCCATACATGTCGATAGCAGCGATTGGTTGGCCAGATCAGATGACCCTGCCATATTAAACTCGGCGCCAGCAGTGCTCGCTTCAGACGCATGCTGTGAGAGGTTAGGGGCAGAGCTGCTGCTGGTCAGGGAGAGTGTCAGTGTAGGATTTAGCGTTCCAGTAGACAGGGTATATACTAGCAATACAAACAAACAGCCCTTTTCAGGGCTTAAAAGCTTTTATTAATACTATTACTACAGACTGCATATTATATTATTACTATTACTATTACTATATTATACTATATTACTATTGCTATTAATATTACTATTATACACCTGCATAAAACGTCACTGCTCATTGTAAGGGGGGTATCACAGAGTGTGTATCTAGGTCCAGCCACTACCACATTGTACCGTACAGCCCCCCCTAAACTAGTGTGTACTACAATATATTGCTGGCATTTGTAGTACACCTGCATAAAACGTCACTGCTCATTGTAAGGGGGTATCACAGAGTGTGTATAGTTCCAGTCACTACCAGATTTTACCGTACAGCCCCCCCCCCCTAAACTAGTGGGTACTACACTGTATTGCTGGGATTTGTAATACACCTGCATAGAACTTCACTGCTCATTTTAAGGGGGTATCACAGAGTGTGTATAGTTCCAGCCACTACTAGATTTTACCGTACAGCCCCAAAAAACTAGTGGGTACTACACTGTATTGCTGGGATTTGTAGTACACATGCATAGAACTTCACTGCTCATTGTAAGGGGGTATCACAGAGTGTGTATAGTTCCAGCCACTTCTAGATTTTACCGTACAGCCCCCCAAAAACTAGTGGGTACTACACTGTATTGCTGGGATTTGTAGTACACCTGCATAGAACTTCAATAGAATGTTAACCCAACTGCTACAGTCAAATTAAAAAATCGAAAGGGTGCTGGGGGTAGAAGGCTACTTGTTGGCTACTGCTGGGCCTTAACTGGCATCCATGTTGACTACTGCTGGGCTTTCACTGGCATCCATGTTGACTACTGCTGTGCCTGCCCTTACCTTCCTTGTCTTGTCCATTTCAAACTATATTATCTGTGGATGTCATCTTATCTTACGGGTGTCCTATGCCATTCTTTCACCAGTACCTTCTACCTTTTTTCAATGTTGTAGCCTTTTTTAAGGCAGGATTGACCAGAGCAGTAATGGACATCCATGTTGACTACTGCTGTGCCTGCCCTTGCCTCCATGTTGGCTATTGCTGGGCCTTAACTGGCATCCATGTTGACTACTGCTGGGCCTTAACTGGCATCCATGTTGACTACTGCTGGGCCTTAACTGGCATCCATGTTGACTACTGCTGTGCCTGCCCTTGCCTCCATGTTGGCTATTGCTGGGCCTTAACTGGCATCCATGTTGACTACTGCTGGGCCTTAACTGGCATCCATGTTGACTACTGCTGGGCCTTAACTGGCATCCATGTCGACTACTGCTGGGCCTGCCCTTGCCTCCATGTTGGCTACTACGGGGCCTTAAAGGGACTCTGTACCCACAATCTGACCCCCCCCTCCCCCCCCCAAACCACTTGTACCTTCGGATGGCTGCTTTTAATCCAAGACCTGTCCTGGGGTCCGTTCGGCAGGGGATGGAGTTATTGTGCTAAAAACAACTTTTAATCCTACAGCGCTGTGTCTAACGGCCGGGGCTTACATTTGTATATGCATTAGGCTGGCACCATGTCTCCGTCCTTCCTCCCCACCCTGCTCATCATTAGGAATGATCCAGGAACATTTACTGCTGTTTGAGCTTTGCACAGGTGTCTTAACGATCCAGCCCATGTGCCGGGCATGATGGGGGGTGTAGTGGTATGATGATGAAACAAGAGGATGATGGGGATGTAGTGGTATGATGATGATGAAACAAGAGGATGATGGGGGTGTAGTGGTATGATGATGGAACAAGAGGATGATGAGGGGTGTAGTGGTATGATGATGATGATGATGATGGAACAAGAGGATGATGAGGGGTGTAGTAGTATGATGATGGAACAAGAGGATGATGAGGGGTGTAGTGGTATGATGATGAAGGAACAAGAGGATGATGGGGGGTGTAGTAGTATGATGATGGAACAAGAGGATGATGAGGGGTGTAGTGGTATGATGATGGAACAAGAGGATGATGGGTGGTGTAGTGGTATGATGATGGAACAAGAGGATGATGAGGGGTGTAGTGGTATGATGATGGAACAAGAGGATGATGGGGGGTGTAGTGGTATGATGATGGAACAAGAGGATGATGGGGATGTAGTGGTATGATGATGGAACAAGAGGATGATGAGGGGTGTAGTGGTATGATGATGAAGGAACAAGAGGATGATGGGAGGTGTAGTGGTATGATGATAGAACAAGAGGATGATGGGGGATGTAGTGGTATGATGATGATGGAACAAGAGGATGATGGGGGGTGTAGTGGTATGATGATGGAACAAGAGGATGATTAGGGGTGTAGTGGTATGATAATGAAGAAACAAGATGATGATGGGGGGTGTAGTGGTATGATGATGGAACAAGAGGATGATGGGGGGTGTAGTGGTATGATGATGGAAGAAGAGGATGATGGGGATGTAGTATTATGATGATGGAACAAGAGGATGATGAGGGGTGTAGTGGTATGATGATGGAACAAGAGGATGATGGGGATGTAGTATTATTATGATGGAACAAGAGGATGATGAGGGGTGTAGTGGTGTGATGATGGAACAAGAGGATGATGGGGATGTAGTGGTATGATGATGGAACAAGAGGATGATGAGGGATGTAGTGGTATGATGATGAAGGGACAAGAGGATGATGGGGGGTGTAGTGGTATGATGATGATGGAACAAGAGGATGATGAGGGGTGTAGTGGTATGATGATGGAACAAGAGGATGATGAGGGGTGTAGTGGTATGATGATGAAGGAACAAGAGGATGATGAGGTATGTAGTGGTATGATGATGGAACAAGATTATAATGAGGGGTGTAGTGGTATGATGATGAAAGGGCAGGAAGATGAAGGGGTAGTAGTATTATGATGGAGGGCAGGAGGATGAAAGGGGTAGTAGTATGGTGATGAAGGGGCAGGAGGAGGGGACAACATGGGGGCATCTATATGGGGGATAACACAGGGGGGCATCTATAAGGGGGAAACATTGGGGGGTCATCTACAAGGTGGACTACATGGGGGGTGTATACAATAGGGCATGCACAGAGGGGGGCATGTACTGTAAGGGGGGTCACATAGTGTCAGGGCTACCTACTAAATGAGGGTGTAAAGGGGACAGTACAGATGTGCAGTGTGTAGAGAGATGAGGATGGTGACAGTGTGAGGAACCTAATATGTCTGTCTGGCAGATTCTGTGGATTCATGGCTCGGAGAAGTTCTCATGACGGCCCAGGGCAGATGGAGAAGATGAAAAGGGAAGAACTCCGATCAGAGAAGACATCCCCTGTGAGTCACCTGATATAACTGCACTGTAATGTATATGGTGTATAGAGCCTGTGTACAGTGCGTCCACCTCTATATGACTGTATGAAGTGATATTGGTCTATGTACAGAGAATTATATTCAGTAGCAGCGGTGGTGTTAGTATGTGGTGGTATTAGTCAGTATGTGGTGGTATTAGTCAGTATGTGGTGGTATTATTTGTTACTTGTTATCTAGTACTGTGTTTTATTGGATTTAGTATACTGGATTTAGTCAGTAACAATGTGGTGGTGATGGTTGTGGTGTGGCGGTAATATTTCCCCTTGTGTACTGGTAATATTGGCAATATTGGTCTCAGTAAACAGGATTTGTTTAGTAACAGTATGTCGGTAATATGTATGGTGATAATATTTCCTGTATACTGGTATTATTAGTAATATCAGTCTTGAGATATATATATATACCAATAGCATCGAGAAAGGGGGGCCCAAGTTGCCCTCTTGCACCAGGGCCCAAGAGACATTAGCTACGCCCCTGCTCACTTCTAATGGTTCTCTGTGTCCTCACTGCCATGCTCTGACGTCACACTACGTCTGCGGAGGAGCCGGACTGGTTGCCGGTGGCCCGTCGATCGCGCCCCGGCCAACCAGCCAGCTGTTTTATTTTTTTTGTCTAGCCATGGCTGGGGCCTCACCACTCCCGGTCGAGACATCAGGTGTACCCTTGATGGTGACTGACAGCTGGCCTAGCCAGTTAGCTGTCAGCACCCGGGTTCGTGTCCACTAAATATCCCAGCCCCTGGACTCACTCCAATTTTTGGGTGGGCTCACTTGCTTCCTCACTCACTTTTAATGGTTCTCTGTGTGCTCAATGCCATGCAGTGTCTGGCCTAATTTTGGGGAGGCTCACTTGCTTCCCCACTCACTTTTAATGGTTCTCTGTGTGCTCAATGCCATGCAGTGTCTGGCCTAATTTTGGGGAGGCTCACTTGCTTCCTCACTCACTTTTAATGGTTCTCTGTGTGCTCAATGCCATGCTGTGTCTGGTATAATTTTTGGAAGGCTGACTGGCTACCACTTCTACCTTGTTCACTCTGTCCTCAGCGCCATGCTGTGTCAGGCTGAAATTTTTGGCTGGTTCATGATATGCTACCTCTGTTTTAATGGTTCTCTGTGTTCTCACTGCCATGCTGTATCAGGCTGAGTTTTTGGGTGGTCCATATGCCTTGACAGGTTTTCACACGACCTTCCCCTTACCAAACTTAGGTCCCCTGCAAAAATGCTCGAGTCTCCCATTGACTTCAATGGGGTTCGTTACTCGAAACGAGCACTCGAGTATCGGGTGATATTCGTCTCGAGTAACGAGCACCCGAGCATTTTAGTACTCGCTCATCACTAATTATAACCTTTAAACCAGGGATGGAGAACCTATAGGCTTCCAATGCTTTGGCTGTCTAGACAGGATGGGAATAGTAGTTTGCAACAGCTGGAGGGCCGAAGGTTCCCCATTCCTCCCCTAAACCACATCATGAGGAATATAATCTATATAAAATGCATGAAGTGCATATTGTAAGTTTACTTAGAATAAGGTCTGTTTGTTGTTTATGTTGTATGTAACAAAGTTGGTGCCCTCCCCACCCCCTATAAGGGGAGGAGAGAATTAAAAAGGGGGGAAAATGTTAATAAAAACACTTTATTTTAGGAAAAAGAATACGGCCTGATTAACATGGTCCGTGGCTGGACCATACTAACAGACGATGTGCCACGCCCTGGACTTCGGAATTACCGGCATTATCAATCATTATGTTGCAATGAGCTCCAAAATAGTTAAACCTTTGACAGGGCTGTTTCAGTACAGCAGCTTGAACTTTTAACTCTTTTGGAGTTCACAGCATCTTAATGAATGATAATGTGGGGAAATCCAAAGTCCGGTGCGTGGCACATCGTCCGTTAATATGGTCCATCCACGTTTCGGTCCGTACCACAACACATATAGAAACTGTCCTTTACAAATTGTGACTTTCATTTGGGGAGGAAGAGGTGCCTTTTAAAAAATATATGTATCCATAAAACAATGGGTTAGCTGTAACACAGCTTGGCATACAAAATAGTCAGTGACTACATCCTACAAATAATCTGTTAGCGGCCTCCCTGGAGTTCAACATGTAATTTGTGTTTTCTCCTTGAAGAAAATTATAAGATTGTAGGCAAAGTATCAGTAATTTATTGACTGTCTCCTGCAACTCATGGAGTCAATTCCTCTAAGTTGCTGCCTCTAATTAATTAAACTTATTGACCTTGTGTCTCGTGCTGAACAGGATCGGGTGAACTCGGCGACCCAATCTCTTGTATGTACATAATAATGAGCCAGGAAAATTGCAGAACTGGGGGAGGGGGGCTTGGGAAGAACAGAATTTTAAATATAGAGCTGAGCCCTGCAGGTGGTGAAGGGTTAACCCGGTAACCTGCTGATAGGTCACAATTATGCAGGGTAAACAGTAAATTTAGGAAGATGAATTAAGTCCAGGAGGCTCCGTTGTGCTGCGGGTATAGCATTCCTGTGGACTGCGGCCAACATCACTTCATCAAGGCAGGTGCCTGAGGAATACAAATGAGATCTCTATAATAAGGGCGCACATTGCAGCACAGGACGCGCTCTACGGGTGTTTATTTCTAATAGGAAAATAAGAGGTCAGCTGTGTCTGCTTATCACACAGCAATTATTCCCCGTGTCTGCAGAGGAAGAGCGGCAAGGTCAGCGCGCATCTGTAACGCATTCGCCAGATATTTCTATTAATGAAAACCATAAATTCTGACATTCAGAAATAGATACCCCTGAAAAAAATTCTCCAGCTGCTGTAATCATTCAGACCCCAGGTCTCACAGGGCTGGTTTTAGGGGGTGGACAGGACCCCCAGGAGCAGCCAAATTACAATCGCTGCTTGCTCTGTCAGTCCACTGCATTTAACTATAAGGGCCCATTAGGAGCCATTATGGTTAAATACATAGGTACAGGAGCAGACTGCCTTCTGCTTAACCCCTTATGTACTAAAGTGTGTAAGTGACATAAACCTCACCTACATGCTGCAGCACAAAATAAGGGTTAAAAGCAGAAGAGAACTAGATGGCTCGTGCACTGACCTCGGCAGGGCTCAGGAGAGCAGAGGTCAGGGGTTATCAGAGCAGTGAAGCAGAGATGCCTTGTATTCTGCTTATTAACCCATTTTTATGTTGCAGCATGTAAATGAACTTTGGGTCACTTACACATAGCCGTACATAAGGGTTTAATCTCCGAACTTTTGGATTTCACAGGAGTACTCTGAGCAAGGGAATTTTTTATTATTTTTTTTGTTATGCTCAGAGATGGATTGTGTGAAAATAATAAAGCAAACTTACCTCCCTAGCTCCTGTGCCACCACCGCTATCTTTGCTATCTTACAGCTTTATTCCTATGTTCGACCACTTCCTGGTACTGGGGCGTTGCAGGCCTGCCCAGCCAATCAGCGACTGAAGCGGTTCACTGCTGCAGCTGGTGATTGGCTTGTAGGCCTGCAAACTCACATTTTCAGAAGCGACAGAACAGTAGGATAGAGCTGCAAGACAGTAGTAGTGGTGGCACAGGATCCAGGTAGGTAAGTGTGCTAATTTTAACACAACCCATTCCCAGGTATGTCTAAAAAAAATTTTTTAAAAAGGCCCTTGGCTGGAGTACTCCTTTAGGGGATTAATGGTGAGAATGTTGGATGTAGGTACCTTTGGAAAGTAAGTCATGTCATTCTCATTTAGGAAAAAAAAACTCAAGTTAAAGTAGACCTGCCGGCAGCAGAGTCAGGAAATAATGTAAAACTATTATTTCAGTCCATTGCTATATAAACTATAGAAATTGTATGTAGATTAGGAGATAAAGTCCACAAGGCATCCATCTGGGCTGCAAAAGCCCAGCAACATTCAGACCCTTCTTTCTTAATGTCCCTGCATGTAAAGGCCCACTCTGTTCAGATACACAGGCTGAATGTTACTTGACTTCTGCAGCCCAGGGGAATGCCTCAATGTGGCTGGCGCCAGAGCTAACGACAGGCAGCCGCGGTCCCACACACAGCAGTGTCCCTGGCGTCAGATCTAACGACAGGCAGCAGTGGTCCTGCAGCTGTCGGTCATTAACTCCCTTAAACGCAGCAATACATAATGATCGCATTGTTTAAGGTAGTCAGTGACAAGACAAGCACCTGTCACTGACTGATCGGGACCCCCACGGCCATCACTCGTACCTGATCACTGGTCTCGACAGGCAGGGGTAAGCCACTTACCTCCATCCTGTCAGATCAGCGATCCGTGCATAGAGTCTGCTCTCCGGAGTACCCGGAGGAAACCCACGCAAACACGGAGAGAACATACAATCTCTTTGCAGATGTTGCCCATGGTGGGATTTGAGCCCAGGAGCCCAGCGCTGCAAGGCTACAGTGCTAACCACTGAGCTGCCCATGGCATAGCATTCATCAATTCAGCATTCATCAATCAGAGCATTGCATATATAAGTCCCCTAAGAGACCTATATATGTAATAAAAAATGTGTAAGAAAAAAAAAAAACACCACGATTGCAATTTTTAAATTATATATTAGAAAAAAATTGATAAAAAAAAAACTCTCAAAAATTCTCTTACACCAATATGATATCAATAAAAACTAAAGATCATGTTGAAGAAAAATGCCATCCCAACCAGCTCTGTAGGTGGAAAAGTAAAAGCACTATGGGGGAGATTTATCAAACTGGTGCAAAATAAAATTGTCTTAGTTGTCCCTAGCAACCAATCAGATTCCACTTTTCATTCCTCACAGATTCTTTGAAAAATGAAAGGTGGAATCTGGTTGCTTGTTAGGGGCAACTAAGACAATTCTACTTTACACCAGTTTGATTAATCTCCCACTATAGCTCTGAGAAGACGAGGAGGAACATTGCTTCAATTTGACCTGGACATCCGAGCATCAATGTTCTTCGGTCATGAAGGGGTTAAAATTGATCTGTGCATTATTAAACATTATTGAAGTTTTACTTCTGTATTCCTGCTGTTGCAAATTAATGGTGACCTGTATTAAAGAAGCATCCCTGTGCTAGCTTCATAGAATATGTACCCACTCTGTGGTCTGGGAACATATTCCTGTTCTACAGAGATTTTCACCTAGATCTTTATTTTTACCACAAGGTGTCACTGTTATGTTTAACCATTGTTTTATGTTGCACAGCTGTAGTGAACTAAGGGCTACTGTTTATGTACCACCTGGTCTGTACCAGCCTATGAGAGATGCTGTTCTTTACCTACCTATCTCTGCTCTCCTCTCTTCTGTGCACTCTGTGCTTATACAACACAACTCCCAGAGGAAGGGTTCAGTCTAGTCAGGAGTGTGGTAGTAGACAGATACTTATGGAGAACACAGAGACTTTCTTTTCTAAAGCAATACTTATCCTTATGATGCAGTGCTAAACACTTACAGAGAGGACAAGTCAGAGAGAGCACCCCAAACCACACTGTGAACATCTCTAAAAGTGCAGGACAGTATAAGAAAGCAGAAGAACTGATCCGGATAGAGCAAAGCAGCCAAGAGCCTACGTACTCTATCTCACAACACAGGTGCCACCAGGATACCCTCGGACACTTCACTCAAGTCAGGTAACTAGAACTGGGGCTTGTGTCACCCTGATAGTACGGGTAACTTGACACTGCAGGGCAAAAGGTGTCATAGCGACAAAGGTCAAAACACGGGCACAAGTATTCTTCTTTCAAGTATTCTTCTTCTTCTAAAGTTCCGGCTGAGCACAGTACTACATTGGGTTGAGACTCTCATGACTCAAGAAAGAGATTATTTATTCTATTGGGACTCAGTGATCATAGCACTAGAACCTCCACACAAACTACACAACCCAGCAGGTCACCGACCTTTGGGGAAGGGTATAGCCAGCCACACACAAGAAAGCAACCTCATAACCGGCTGATCTATATTCCACTGACCAACCACCATAGAAGTATTGTCGCCCGCAACAACTTAACAGGTGACCGGTTGAGTACACACCACAATTCCATTAATGTTGGTGTCCTAGCAAGTAGCAACCAACCACAAAGGTGTTCAGAAAAAAAAAAGTAACTGATGCAATCTCATACAGTCATCTAGGTGAGGCAAACAGTGGTGGGGGAGACCCACTAGCATTATAGAACTAGCAGTAGTGGTAGAAACTTTAGGAACAAACTTGCAGGGAATCAAACAGTCCCCCAGCCCCAGGAATGTAAAGCTCAAGTGAGTAAAGTGAGTAAAGAGTTAAAAGTGTTGTCCAAGGAGCAGAAAAGGTATTGGGAAAGAATCTCTGAAACTTGGCAATGGAAAACAGAAGCATTTTTGAATTGTATGGAAGCACAGATGAATTTATAAAAGGCACCATGTGTCACCTTAATCTAACATCTATAGAGGGTGGGCAGCTTAGAGCATGAAACGCACCTGCCAGATTCTTTAATGTGGTTGTCTAAAATTAATGAAACATGGCCTATGGCTGTATCCATGTTTTCCTGGGCTCCTGAGGGCCACATGCAGCTTCTTCAGCCACCGTATTCAAAATGCTGAATGTTTGGACTCCAGCATGCTCCAGTTGCGCTTATCTCTAATGTCCACTTTTTCTAATCCTGCACAACATTAAAAAAAAAATCTACGGCACTTGCAGCTATCCTATTACTACAAGCGATCAGTGTGTACATTTCATTGGCTAAATGTGATCCTGCAGTCCCCAAGATGGCTACATGCTGTGATAAGCTCATATTCCACTGTAGCTAAGTGTATTGATTAAAGGGTTCTCGGCCAATGTCAGGAGGTTTTGCACATTATTGAATTAAATGCCTGGTAAGCCTTAAAGCATTTGTTCTAAATTTTAGGTGTATAGGACTGATCGTGTTTCACAGCTTGGCACATTAGATACAAGATGAAACCAGAGAAGGTCGAGAAACCAGCAGCTTTAATCTGCTTGCTGCAAAATATTTGGAGTTTCATTTTATTTTCAATTGTGGTTATCATCATCACCTCTACACAGAGCACGGGCCCTTACTGTACTGTCAATTCTTTGAGTGGAGGCACATCAGATATCCCATTGAATCAATAGGACAGGCAAAATTTCAAGCAGCGTCCACTTGAAATTTCTGCCTCTTTTGCGCTGTGTGCATGGGACCTATAGGTGATAAGTATCTGATTGATAGAGGTCCAACCACTGAGATATCACGAGAATGGGTACAGTGCACAGCACTGCAACTTTCTTGCAAAAATCAGGTATTACAATTCAGCTTCATTCACTTCAATGAAACAGAGTTGCAGGGGTGGATTAAATGTATCCTGGGCCCCGGGCTGTCCTGGGCAAACTGGGACAATCTTTTGAGACACTGACATACACAAACAAACACATACACCACTAACACAGACACACAGATGAGCGAACCGCTCATCTAAACGAAACATAGCACTTCACTCATCAAGCCACCTGCTTTTCAGCGTTGCTCCACTCCCTGCCGTTCTACCCCAGGTGCCAGGGAAAGCTGGGTCCAATCCTGAGAAACTGGGAGAAGTTTCCCAGGATTGGATCCAGCTTTTCCCAGCATCCTGGGAGGAGTGGCAGGGAGTAGAGCAGTGCTGAAAGGCAGACGACTTGATCAAACGAAGCGCTTTGCTTTGTTTAGATGAGCGATTTGCTTATCGCTGCACACAAACATACATACACACAGATACAGTACAAACATATACTTAATGACACACACAGCATTTACAGCTTTGTCTTCCCTTCTTTCTCTCTGTTTTGCTCCACGCTGTAACTTTGAGGACCTGCAGATCATGTGACTCTCCCTCTCTCTGTGTTCGGGATGTTGGAGGCTGAATTGCTGCCCCCTTCAGTTTCAGTAGAGCCCCCGAGGCTGAGAGTGGTTCTGTTTGTGGAAGAAAGAGGCCATGTTTTTCTATTTATCCATTTACTTGGGGGACAAGGGACTTACATATTTATGATTGGTAGGGGTTCCACGACCATATTTCACACCTATCCTGTGGATAGTATATATGAAGAAACCCCTTTAAGTGGGAAATCTTTGATGAAATACACACCCCAAACTTTCACCAGCAAGTAATACTGGTTTTATATAAAGTTTTAAAGGGGTTGTGCAGGATAAAATTATATTTTACTATAATGCCGGGGCTGCGGGGGAGTTGGGAGGGATATATGCTTACCTGTCCCGCTGTGACGCCATTTCTGGGTCCAGGGCCTCCCGCTCTCAGCTGTAAATGTCAAAACATCCAGTGACGTTCTGTTCCTTTCTGAAGCTAAGTATACACTGTCTAGTCTATGCTGCGCTTCCATTTGCGGTGGGAATGCGTCACCGGATGTTCTGTAATTGGGGTAGGCCCGGGAACCCAGCAACAGCAGCAGTTCAGGACTGGTAAGTATAAGTATAGGTAAGTATATGTCCCTGACATCTCCCCCACAACCCCGGCACCACATAAAATATAATTTTATCCTGGACAACCCCTTTAAAGTAAATGTATCATCCCAATTTTTTGTACTGATTAAAAGATACTAAAATGCTAACTTTCCATATTTTTTTATTTGTTGTTTTTAACAGCATTTACAGAAAGCCTATGGACCTAGGCAAGCATGGTCTAGACCACTTCTCAATTCCAGTCCTCAGGCCTCACCAACAGGTCACGTTTTGAGGATATCCCATACAAAGATCACCTGTGATAATACCTGATTATTATTTCACCTGTGAAATACTAAGGAAATCCTCAAAACATGACCTGTTGGTGAGGCCTGAGGACTGGAACTGAGAAGCAGTGGTCTAGACCCTATTCACTTGTATGGGAGAGGTTTCTCAGCATGTTCTGTTACTTATGCAGGATTGATTATACAGGTATGGGGGAAGCTGAGCTTTGAACAATAGCTATTATGAATGGTGTGTAGTGTATCTACTGGTGTCACCTTTTACAGTAATCCTGTCCTTTATAACAGGGACACTGCTGGTTAAGAACAGGAAATTTCAGATTATTAGGCTAGGTGGTCAGGATGAAAATTGCAAGATTTAAGAATTACTTTATAGTACAGTTGAAAAAATATTGCTAGAAATTCTTATTTTTTTTTTTTTACAATGAGAGCGCCAATACGTTGGAAATATTGGTGCATCTGTGACTAATCACTGACAGCTAGCAAACCTTTTCACAAACAGCTATATTAGACTCTATACAGACTGCAATGATCCCTTCATCTGATGTATGAGGATTCCCATGCGGAATTAAGAAACACATTTCATTAAAACATGGAAGTTTAAATTAATTTTTACTATTTTATTTGTGAAAAAAACTACAAGCAAGAGATTCATAAATAGACATTTCTAATTAAAGCGGGAAACAAAAAACAAAACAAAAAAAAAAGAAAAGAAAAAGAAAAAAGATAAAGAGGCTTCTAGGACAGCCGTGCACATGCTAGCAACAGTAATATATTAACATCTTTTTATTTTGCTAGACAAAAAGCAGTGTTTAATAAAAATTTTCCGAAAACATTTAAAGACCTGTGAATTTCTGACCATTTCACAAAAACCACCAATTGACACTTTTAAGCATGGGAAAAAAAATACCGTAAAGTAAAAACAAACAAAAAAAAAAAAGCAGAAAAAAGAAATCCTAAATGCTTCAAAGACTGTACAGTAGTAACTGTCAAAAGCAGAATACAAGCCAAAAAGTTTACAAAGATCATGTTTGACATAAACAAGCATTCTATAGGACTTGCCGGAAAACAAAACAAAAAAAAACTACAAAACTAAAAAAAATAAAAAAGACAGAATGTAACCAGCTTTACACAGTAAATAAAGGTTACAAGTCATACGTAACAACAAAATTGATTGTGCATTGAAAACCTATACGTTTCAATGTCTATCTAAACGTTGGCTCTGAAACCATGTTTGGTTACATACACGCAAAAAAAAAGTTCATATTATATAGTCAGCAATTATTAAAATTTTCAATAATTTAAGATATAATAAGCTTAAAGAAAAACAAAAATTAGTAAGGCAGGTGATAAAGTTTCACACACAGTAGGGTCAATTTTTTAAAGTGCACCCATAGCCGAAGCAATGAGCCAAGAATACCACAAGCCTATCTATTCACTACGAACTGGCTCAGTGCCCAAATTCTAAGCGAACAGACACGCTAAGTTGAAGTAACTCCCATCTTGGAGCCATCTAAAGGAACGCTCTAGGCAGAACGGATACCCTGTGCTATGCCTAAGGCAGTGGTGCATGACACAGAGGTTTAAAGAACACCAAAGAGATTCCCTGTGTCATTCTCCTCCCCTCAGACCCTGCACTAGGCATAACAGTGAATTATCTCTAGCAGGAGTGCCCCTTTAAGTATTGTAAAAGAAATTTCCATAGTACTATATTACAGGAATTGCTGTTTATACACTATTATATGGCTCCAAGGTGAAGAATGTACAGAAAGAAGGCAACGGGTAAACTTTAAAGGTATTTGAACCTAACCAAGTGTTCCGATGATGGGGTAGGGAAAGAAGTAAAGATTGCTGAATGCTTCAATATTTTATGATGTGATGCCTCAACTTGCACAAAGTAAGATTGTTATTACCTGTGATATTTGAAGGGGAAAAAAAAAAAATTAAAAACACTGTGCTCTGTGTTATAGCCCTGTGCCAGCAAACCATCCTATAGTCATTCACCCTCTGTTACAAGATCATATTACCGGCTGTAAATTAAGACTAAGGCAGAAGGGGAAGGGGGAAAAAAAATGGTTTTTACCAGGTCATCTTGAGAAAACAAAATTGAGTTTTACATTTACAGAATTTACCACACAAGAAACAATTTAGAATATAAGCTGCTTATTCTGTTGTGCAAGCCATTAAATATATACTGGAGGGTTAGTTACATAGGCCGCAGTGTTCCACCAAGAGATAACACGTTCATTGGCTTGTGCAAATCCCACACCAGTTTACAAGTTTGGGTAGCCTAATCAAATGACAGACCCAAAGCAGCCCATTTCAGAAGAGGTGTTTAACCCTTTCACGACCTGGGGTCATTGATACCTCAATGCCCAGGTCGTTTTAAGATATCAGCTATCATAATGATCCCATAAGCTTATGTTCCTGTGTCTGCCCCCTCTCCTCTGTTCCCTGCTGCTGTTACAATCTTGTAACAGAGGCAGGGGAGAGAGGGGAGGGGGCAGAGCTCACGGGCGTGCGCCCTGCCTTCCCTCCCTCCCACGGCCTCCGTAGCCAGTAAACCGGAAGCCTGAGGCTTCCGGTTTCCATGGCTACCAAAGGGGCTATGCGGTCACTATTATGCAAGATGAATACTTGGCTAAAGCTCATTAATATCCATTTTGGACAAATATGGTGGCTAGATTGAATGACATCAGAATCTGCCATCGAGGACAAATCATTGTTGCCCATTTTATTGTCCAAACATGACTATATGCCTAATGAGAGTTTGGTGGGGCCTCTTCACTTTTCAGGTACATGCTCCTATCCTCTATGTGCCCCCAATGTTTTCTCTAATGTCTCAGAATTATCACTTTCATGCTGTCTGAACTACAATTCATCAGGACAGTCCCAGGTGGCATCCCACCACCCCAGCAGCCTATACACAAATAGGGAGAGATCTATCAATCAAGACTGGTGGGGTGGGAAGAAGCCTCTGGGGACCTCCCTGATGATTTATGGTTCAGGTAGCAGGAAAGTAATGACTGGTTCCCTTTAACCCAGTGTTTCTCAACTCCAGACTTCAAGACTTACCAAAAGGTCATTTCCTTAGTATTTCACAGGTGACATAATTATACATCAGGTATTATGACAGGTGTTCTTTGTATGGGGTATCCTCAAAACTTCATGGCCTGTTGGTGGGTCTTGAGGACAGGAGTTGAGAAACCCTGCTTTAACCCAAAGAGAACCCTATTGATTGAAAGGATCAATGGTGGTCCATTTAGATTTCAAGGATCGCAATGTATACAAGCTGAATCATTTCAGGTTGGATTTGACACTAGTCACATGATAGTACTATATGATGTGTTCCATTTTTTTTTTTTTAAATAATAATAATTACTGGTACATAATTGGTGTGGTCTAAAGATCCCTATACAAATTACACAAAAGTTGTCTAAACTCAGATTTTGCCTAAACAGTTAACTAATGAGTATAGGAGAATCTTGACTCTCCTGGATTCAAAATGTTTGGCCCTTTGGAGGAGAAGTTGCTAGTAAAGTGGTCTGACAGTGGCTTACTTCCAGTTGAAAGAACGTGCATGTTTGCTCAAGCCAACCATACAAATGTATGGGGGGAGTCGGGAGAAACAGCTGACAACTAAAAAAGCATATGGCTGACAACTATCTAAGATGTATGGGCATCTCAAGAAATTAAAATAAATTTACTTTAGTAAGCATTAAGGTTACTGGAATATGTTTTAAGCCGCACAGGAAGATATACAATTTACCTTTACCCGAACCGACAGAATATTAAACCTTACAGAGGGATTATTTAATGGTGAATTTCTGTTTAGCAGCCACTTTGAAAACGTTTGACAGCAGGGTGCACAAGCCAATAAACGTTGTGGATGGACAACCATTAATGCTTCGAAAAATTAAAATGCAAATACACTTGATGCCACATGGAGTCAAACATCAATAGATCCAATACCTGAAAGAAACCGGACAGTTATATCTGCTTTTACAGCACAATAAGGTTGACGGAGATACAAGGAGTTAGCAGCGCACACATATGTGGGGAATTAAAGGGATTCCATAGATTGTCCTAAACCAGGGGGCACGGTTCCATCAAAGTCTATACTATGACTTCTGACATAGAGCAAAAGTTAAACTCATGGCAGAGGAACATGCAAAGGTTTAATATGCAACACCAAGAATTCAGACTTTTACCACATGTGAAGTCACAATTCCAATAAACTATCAACTTGTGTTGCATTTTGTGATACAGTCAAAGCAAAAGCTGAAAACCATGAAATGTGAGTTATTCCCAGAAAAGGCATTTTGTAACATTCAAAAAGTATGACAAGGTCCCTAAACCCAAAGCACAGACCACCTGTTAGCTGGACAGATTGATCAGCTCCCTACTGGTCAGGGGCTGGAAGTTTTATGAATGAAAAACCTCCCTCTGTGATCATAGTTTTAATCTTTGGATCTGAAAAGTACACAGAACTTTCATGAGGTTCCATTTTAACCTCTACAGACACGCACCAGCCCTGCATTTGAAGTTTCACAACAGCTAATGATCCTTAATGGACAACCCTTTGAGGTTCTATCCACATTGAACTCTGTTATTCCCATTAAAGATTCTACTGCAGTGGATTATGTCAATGTATGATCCCTATTTACCAAGCTTTATGTCTACACTCTTCCATTAACATATAGGTGGAACCTCTAGTGCTGGTTTCAGTAGGCCACATAGCACTTAGGGGAGACTATGCACTCACATTGTGATCCTAATGGGAGAATGGACAGAATAAACATCCGTAGTACCCATAATTAGGAGCATACCCTTGCCTATCATCTCCTGGGAAAACAGGTCCTTAAGGTCCCTATCCACTTTTTACTTTTCTCTGCTGTAGCAACCTCCTCAGCTGTCAGGTTCAGTTGTTCAGTTATAAGGTGTATAGGTTTTTCCTGACAGATAATGTTGGTGGATATAGGGGTCAGGCGTGATAGTAAAATCCCTCTTCAGACCCCTTTGATCTGGGAGAGAAAAGCTGTTCCTGTGTATGGGAAGGACAGGAGAGATAACTGATGGCTAAACAATGATTTATAAGTTATTAAAGATGTATGACCATCTTAATGAATGAATTTTGCAATGAAATATTGCGTTTTACTGTCCAAGCATGTGACCTAAGCTTCTACAACCCAGCTAAAAAATACTCTTCGAAAATACCTTAACGCCAGGGTTCTTACCAGAAATATGAATATGAAATACATACTTTCTATGTGTTACAAAAAGCCTTTTCTTTGCTAGCAACATCTTAAACTGAACATTGGGTCCACAACAGGACGTCTTGCATTAAGTATAGATGATGGGTCCAATGCAAGTCACTATAATTCCTCAGCCAAGAAATGGTATGTCGTCCAACTAATAACCATGGTGCCAGTTTCAGGAGTGGCGAGTTGGCCATGACAACCAGTCTAGAACCAATATTCTAGCTTAATTTATTCTATAGATAAAATATTATAATAAATAAAAGTCTAGGCTGTGGACCCTTTTAAAGCCTCCTGTTAAACAAATATATATGGAATTTCGTTACATCTTCAGCGACTGTCACCGACACTGAAAAACAGTCATTGATGCAGCAAGGACTTTCCAGCAAGGAAAATCTGGCCAGTCCATAGGGGATAATGTAGGTTGCCATTTCACAAAAGTTAGTTTACCTTGGCACCCATAATCAATGCCTATACCTTCTACAAGGGTTGCCATACCTGTCCAAGACTATGCTAACCATATCACAAATTGCAACTTAAAAAGGATCATTTTATGTTACTGTATAAAATATTCACGTATGTATCTGTGAATATTACAAGCCACCCTTTTGTCTCTGAGACTTGCATTTCCCGTTTATAGGAATTATTTCACCTAAGCCATTAACAGTCAGAATAGGTCAAGAGATCCTAAGCGGACAACATGGAAAACACAAGATGGTATAGAAGATGGAACAAAGCAGAAGGTTCACACTTTTTATTGTCACCATCTTTTTGCACCCTCAATGTTTATCTGACCAACACAAACTTCTGGCACCAAAATGCGTTAATGTTCTAGTCTTCGGGGCTGTGTTCAAATTCTCACTTCACAGTGTATCAAGCACCAGTGTTTTTCTATGTATTGGTTTTAAATAACCATTTATTTATATATATATTTATATATATATACTTTATATCTATATTGATGTATAAAAATTGATAATATGCTGTATTACAGGAAAGGAGTCGGGGGAAGATGGGGAAGGCAAAACACCTAGGGGACAAAAAAAAGTAAGGGCTCGGCAAAAGCAAATAAAGGAGTTGTCAATGCAATAAATAAATCCAAAAATAATAAAAAATAGAAAGAAAAAAAAAAACAGTAGATCTGTATAAAAAGTAGATTTAGGTGCACATCCAATTACAAATGATTGCTAGGGAAATGCTATAAAATAATGGAATACGCAATTGTTAGGGGTCATTCTTGACGGTACAATGGTTGCCAGGTTTCCAAGTAGAGTAGAAAGTGTCCTGGGAGGAGCAATTGTTAGGGTCCAAGAAAGGAATGAACCAAATGAATTCAGTCTGAACCAAAAATAATAATAATTATAATCCAGGAATATAAAGAGACGAGGCAGGCGGGTGTCTGGGAATTCCTGACCACGATTCGGAGTCTCTTCTGCCCAATGTATGTGCAATATTTTGTGTTCCTTTCAGAATGACTCGTCATTCACAACGGACATGTCGCCCTTAGGGGTTGAGGAGCGGGAGGAACCCTTGTCTGTGAATTCTGAGCCAGAGCCGCTCTGGTTCTGCTGTTCCGAGCCCGCACTGGAGGTGACTGTGGAGGAAGAGGTGGAGGAAGAACGAGTCTTTTCTTTAAAGTCTGTGATTATTACGGTCACATTTCCCACCGTTACCGCGAGCTGTTGTGCAGTACTTCTGTCCACATTCTTCAGCCTGGGCCTGTAACAGGAAAAAGATAAGAAGCTCTGTCAGACTCATTGCTACCTTAGAATTATGTAATCCACAATGTTCCTAATGCAGACCAGATAAGAGCAGAGCAGAATCCAAGGGAATCAGTTGGCCTCTACTTCCAATGGACACTTGCGAAAAGTAGACTAAGAAGAGATCTCATAGGGCCTACTATAGACTTATCCTTAAATTAAGTAAATTTTACTTTTGTAATCTTAGAATAGTGTTCCCCATCTCCAATTGTTGTAAAACTTCTATTAGGCCCTTATAGCCAAAGGATCTCAAAGTAATGTATGCTGGGAGCTTAGTTTTGCAACAACTGGAGATCAGAGTAGAAAAAAACAAACAAACATGTTGCCTTAGGACATGGAATTCCAATGCATCTTGCATCTAAAGATATAGTCCTGTCTAAAACAAAAAAAACTATTTTTTTATATCCACAAAATAATGCTGTCATCATATATTCAGTAACGCATTCACTGCAATTATCTTTCCTGCAGACCCCTCTCCCACCCACGAGGTCACTGGCATTTTAAGGGTCACATTTTTCATCATACAAATTGTAAATAAACTGAAATAGCACATATAACAAGGTTAACTAAGAACCAGTCTTTGTGGTGGCACATTTTTGCTAGATGGCACTGTTGCTACACTATACAATTTGTTGCTTATAGAAAGCACCACACCTGCCATAATATACTAGTTTAAAGGTGTAGTGTAATATAGTAGTCTCCTAATATAAAAAAGGTATGACCCATTACTCTTTTACCACCTATTTAAAGGCCGCCAAGTACCTATAATCATTTCATATTGATGTCTGATCAACGCTGGAAGAGTTTTCATCAACAGATCTGATCCGATCTGTGACTTAAAGGAGAACCAGAGTTAGGGTGATTTTTGGCAGAGTGTTGGGGAGGATGAAAGTAATAACATGCTCTCACCTCCCCCTCCCCAGCCAGAAATCACCTCAGCCCGGAGTTCTCCTTTAAGGTAGACATATACATTAAATTAATATTCTCCATACTAATCCAGGAATGCTCACATTTTTTTAAGGCATGGAGCATGAAAAGATGGTCACCTTGGATCAGCTCCAAAAGAAAAAAAGAGAAGACAAGACTTGTTTTAGGCCAAACCCACAAGAAAGTCTAATATTGATGATGGCTTCTAAATTTTAAGGGAAAAGCTTTGACCTCCCATAGTAACCGGCATTCTCTGTCGGGCAGCAAATGCAAAATCTTCATCTTTAGTTGTCTGTCCCGGTGCCTGGTAAGTGGACATGAGGGCAGAGACCCAGCAGCATGTAGTCATAGCTTTTCACAGACACTCATTTGATTGGCAGCCTAAGCGCAGGGAACTTAACGCAAAGCCCAGTGTTCATGCTGCCAAGCAAGCATTAATGACTGAGAAGAGGGCAAAAACAGCATGACATGCCACTGAGGCTCTGCCCACATGCCTACTTACCTGTCATCGGGGTAGATGATTAAAGATGAAGATTTGGCATTTGTCGTCATGATGGAGACTGCCGGGCACGGCGTCTGAGAGTTGTACTTGGCAGATGTAATGTACTGAGGCCAGCTAACTCTCCTCAGGGACAAGATTGGTTCCCTTTAAATATGCAATCTTGACAATCCCTTAAGTGAGAGTTAGTAGAGTTATGATTTGATGACTCCTCTTGACTTGGATTGCTCCTCAAACTCACCTTGAAGTGTGGTTAAAGTTACTGATCTTTGTTGCATTTGCAGACTGAATACTGTTCATTTCATTTTCAGGGTTTCTGTGTATGTCCGGCTTTGGTCTGTGGGGACACAACCAACAACATTAAGTATTTAGAATCAGTGTGTGCAACAGATTGTGTTAAAGAGGACCTGGGGACAACCCAAAAAATACTTTACTATCAAAAAACCCAAGTTGTCCCAGGAATACTCCTTTTTACTGTTTCCTGATATCTCCCATTCCTGAGATATATGGATTTATAGTTTGTCTAACAATTCAGTTAATAGAAGGACGTGAACTTTTAAATAATGCAAGTAAATATCAGAATGATGGATCTGATTATACAGACACCCCGATTGTATAATCAACCCATTGCCTGATATTCTCTCTCTTTATTAAGTTCACGCCCATCTGAGTATCGACTGAACTGTCAGACAAACTATAAACCAGATATATCGAGAACAGGAGGGGAGGACATATGAAGAAACTGTAAGGTAAGCAATCAGGACACCCCAAGTTAGTTAATGGTAGTAACAGCAAATTTTGGGGGGGATTGGCCACAGGTTCTCTTTAAGGCACCAGTTTGACTAAGTTATTAAGAGCTGCTCACTGCCACTTAGTGCATTAGCTGCAGTGTCCAAAATGTATTACATTTTCTGTGTTGTTGAGGAAAGGTCCATTTATCTTTATGGTCCACCATGGTAACAAAGTTAACTAAGCTTAAACAGAAACATTACCAGCATCCAAAAGTAAAAACCTACATATACATTAATGTCCTCAACATGTAACATTTCAACCCTCACAGGGGTCTTTGACAAAGAACACTTTATTACATGCTGGGGACACTAATACATAAGGGGTTTTTTTTCCTCTCTTTTTCACACTTCGTGTCCACACCTTAAAAGGTTACATTCATGAACCAGAAGTCACTAGGATGGTCCCCTGTAGCTTTCCCCTCCTTGCCAGCCATGACTGCTAGACCTCTCCCTGTTTGTGTATAGTGAACAACCTAATGAACTGTGGGTTAGACAGCATAAAACTTTATTTATTTTATTTATGTAGAACTTTAATAACTTAAAAAAAAATCATGCAGAATTATGCAGGCAGATTGTGGACTGCAAACCAAGAGAATACCATTTTTTTTCCTGCCTTGCAAGGAGTGAGGTCCTCTCAGATGTCTTTACTTAGTATTGTCTGATGGAAAAATAAATTCGTTTTAAAGTGATGTGCTGTTCCATTTTCTTCTATATGTGAGGTTATAAGTTAGGTCACAGTCCAAGGACAAAAAAGTTGGGTTGTTGCCATTATCAAGAATGACGAGGGACTCCAAAACCCCATTCTAGGCTAAAGAACAGGACATGCATCACTCCTCTCTACAGAGGAGTTTGACCTGCTCTCTAAACAAGAAAAGGGCCTTCCTTTTATGACCGGTCAAAAATTAGGTAGGGTTGTCATTGAAGAATCCTTTGAACATTACAATGAAAGACTAGGACTCCCCTCTCCTGGTTTTGTCCATCTTTGCTTAGGCACTGTGGAGGGGGTATGGTTGACTTCCTAACATGCTTCTGAAATTTCATATTACACAAGGGGGTCAGGAAAGCATAATGTCTCAATGAAAAATCAGAGCCACTTGTACAGAGTGGTCCTCTATGTTAGTGGGGGGGGGGGGGGGGGGTTCTGACTGGGGGACCCCAGCTACGATGTCCATGTACCCTAAGATGACTTACTCCAAAAGGCAACCCCTTTAAGGATTCCATACTTAATACAAACATATTGTACAAGAAACACTTGTCACCTGTAATCATGATTGCAAACTTTTCATTAGGCAGACAAATCTAGGGCTCTACTTCCTTGAACATTTATAAGAACCCAGACAGAGCCCTTTAAGAGCGCTCCCTCTCCTTCCCTTTACACTCCTACTACTAATAATCCCAATTAGGCTGTTGCTCAATAACAATTTTTCCAGCGATGCCTCACGGGCCTGTGAAATGGGATTTAAAACAGCAACTCCAAGCCAAGCACATTCTGCGAACACACAAAAGATTCCTTCTCGTCAACATACAAATATCTAGTGGCCAATATATCCCAGAATTCCACGGCTCTTCTGTTTTGGAATGTAAATTAGCTATTGAAACCGTGGCAACAAATACACAGCCTTGCAATATAAAGTAATTATGGGCTCCTCAGCCCCAAATCCAGAGTGCTTCTCACATGCGAGTGCAAACAATGAGACACTTTTATTCCCTAACAATAAGGGTTTTCACTCCCCGTCTTAATTCATACAGCTGCTCGGCCCGCCATGTTTACAATGATACAATTTACACTTATAGAAAATTGAAAGTTTGCTGTCAGTGATGTTTGTGGGGCCCCTTTTTCTGTTCTGTAATAATAAGGCTTGTAAATAAACCAGGACCAGAATTCAGCAATGAACAACTTGGGACTAAGGAGAAAATTATAGTGTCACAATTCTTAGAGCTACTGAACCATGAAATGCACACACACGCTCTTTGGTCTCGGCCCAGGCTCACATACGTGACAGAAGAGGCCGCTCTGTAGGAGGCTTCCTACTGTGGATAAAACAATTTCCCTGTTTTTCCTTTCCCCTTGGTCTTTGGGGGCTACCAGATACCAGATTCATGTGTAGCTCATCACACAGAAATCACAGAACATTACATTCAGCATCTTTGGAGGAGAAGATAGACATCTGTCTGAGCCACTCACCAAGTATAAGAATTATTTGTGTCTTGCCATAAAATGATATTCTCTGACAGGACGTAAATATCAAACCTGCCAAAGAGGGCAACATAGAGCTATCTCAAGATCACCACTTATCACCTATCCTGCAGACAGGTAGCGGTGCTCCAACCGGCCACAAGTACAGGGGTCATTTGTCCAAGGTGAACATAGTATCAGCACACACGCTCAACTGCCGCTCCCTTCACTTTCTATGAGACTGTCAAAGAGAGCTGATCGATGTATACTGCTATCTTACACAGTCCCATAGTTAATGAAGTGATGGCTGAAAACTCGTGGCCACTCCATTTACTCAGGGACAAGGGAACCCCATTGTTGTGAACACTGACAAGTCATAATATTGGAATAACTGTAAATACTAGACCCATGTCCCTCGTTTCATTATTATGCTTAGTCTATAACAGTATACTGCCAATTCCTAAGCTCACCTCATGGTTGCAGAAAGAATGTCATGTTTTAAACCAATCTCTATTCCGATTTGGAGCTCTGCCTTGCCTGCTATAAAGATATTTTAAAGAAGAAGAAAACTCCCACTAAATTAAAAAGAGGAAGGAAGGCAAGTGGTGGTGGTGGTGGTGGGGGGAATAAAACAACCTAAACTCACCTCACCCTGCACCTCTGCTGCACCGCTTTTGGGTCCCATTGACCACCAGCAGAACTCATCTCCAGCTGGAAACTGGGTGCATCACGTACCCAACTCTTTCAGAGGCAATGTCACGGCTGAGGAATTGCCCGCTCAGCCAGTCAGCCAGCCAGGCCATGACGTTGCAGATCACCAGTGACTTCAGCTGAACAAGTGAATATCGCTACGTGGCACTATAAGTAAAGGCCCTATTACACAAAATGATTATCGGCCGTATTCTGCCGTTACGGCCTATAATCGTCTTGTGTAATAGGCGCCAACGATCAGCTGACTTGAACGATGGCTGATCCTTGCAGTCGTTTGTCTTTCAGCATGTTAAAAGACAAACAACTATGATACTAGCGATCTGCTGCTATCGCTCCGAGGAATAGGAGTGGTGGCAGCAGACCGCTGCTGTCTGCTATGGACTGCCCGGACGATCAAGTGATCACCTGGGCAGCCCCCCCCCCCCCCCGTACTAACCTGCTCGCTGCTGATGCATGTAATAGCGTCTGCAGCGAGCGGTGAATGAGGAGCAAACAAGCGCTGACAGCTGTGTACTAGGGGATTAAGTTTGGTTTATTATTTTCCCACACCCCTCTGGCTTCCTGACTTTTTTTTTTGTGGGACTTCTCCTTTAAAGAGTGAAAAATGTTTTCTTCCAAATCAACTGGTGTCAGAAAGTTATGTAGATTTATAATTTACTTCTATTTAAAAATCTTAAACATTCCAGTACTTATCAGCTGTTGTATTGACTGCAGGAAGTAGTGTATTCTTACCAGTCTGGCCTGTTGCTCCCCTGCTACCACCTCTGTCCATGTCAGTAACTGTCCAAAGCAATAGAAAATTCCCTTGGAAAACCTCTCCTGCACTGGACAGTTCCTTTCACGGAGAGAGATGACAGCAGAAAGCACTGTCATACTGGAAAGAATACACCACTTCCTGCAGAATATACAGCAGCTGATAAATACTGGAAGAGTTAAGATTTTTAAATATATAGATTTGTTATTTACTACTAACTCTGTCACCAGTTGACTTAAAAGGAGGGGGAGTCATTCAGCAAAATTTTAAATTTAAAAAAAGATGCAAGTTCCGATGACTACAAAAATAATAAAACATTTCTCAAATCTTGTGTTTACTTAATTTCAAGCAATAATCAAGAATATTTACCCTCTTTACTGAAGAAAAATAAACCACCAACTTCACGACACTAATTTCATTAATGGAGCAAATGAAGCAAACCAATAATTATTATATTGACTGGGCCATTATGTAAACCAGGGGTGGGGAACCTCCGGCCCGCGGGCCGCATCCGGCCCCTGAGACCTCCCGATGCGGCCCGCAGCTCCCCTGTGATGCGCTCCGCTCTGGAGGAGGAAGGAGCCGGCATACACAGCATCCTCCGGTGTCTGTGACAGCTGCCGGATACAGGAGGATGCTGTCTGTTTTGGCTCCTTCCCCACTAGAGCGGCGCGTGTCTTCAGTCTCCTGCGGGCCGCACGCGATGACGTCATTTCATCGTGCGCCGCCTGCAGGAGAAGATCGGCACAGAGGACCTGGGAGAGAAGAGGACATTGGACAGAAGAGGACCTGGACAGCGTGGCAGCGGAGGTAAGGTGAGTGGGATGTTTATTTTTTTTATTTGGGGGTTAACTAGGCTGCCAGGGACAAGACTGATGGGGGTTAACTAGTCCACCAGGGACATGACTGATGGGGGTTAACTAGGCTACCAGGGACAAGACTGATGGGGGTTAACTAGTCCACCAGGGACATGACTGATGGGTGTTAACTAGGCAGCCAGGGACAAGACTGATGGGGGTTAACTAGTCCACCAGGGACATGCCTGATGGGGGGATAACTAGTCCACCAGAGACATGCCTGATGGGGAGGATAACTAGGCTACCAGGGACATGACTGGGGGGGGGGGGTTAACTAGGCTACCAGGGACATGCCTGATGGGGGGGATAACTAGGCTACCAGGGACATGACTGATGGGGGTTAACTAGGCCTACCAGAGGCATCACTGGCGGGGGTTAACTAGGCTACCAGGGACATGACTTGGGGGTTAACTAGACTACAAGGGGCATCACTGGGGGTTAACTAGACTACAAGGGGCATCACTGGGGGTTAACTACAATAGCAGGGGCACTAGGGGAACAATACTTTGTCTTGCCCCGTGTGCTGCAAACCCGCGCTACTAACTGCTGCGCACAGTATGCGGCCCTTGAATGATTTTATTAATGCCTAACCGTCCCTCGACATGGAAAAGGTTCCCCATCCCTGATGTAAACGAACACTGATCTCCTAGTTCGGCCCTCTTATACAGAGCCTAGTACACATCTTAATGATTGTACATGCCCGCCTTTGCGTTAATCAGTCATTGGCCGTAAATCCTCTTTCACATGGAGAGAGATGGGTGTCAATGGCCAATTATGTAATAACATCTCTAAATTAAGCTGGCTTTATTACATGGGGCAATATCTGCCTGATTTAAAAGACAATGAGCTTTAGGGTGCATTCACACGTACAGGATCCGCAGCAGATTTGATGCTGTCTTGTTATTTAGATTTAGGCTGGGTTCACACTATGTATATTTGAGGCTGTATTTGTGAGGCTGTATAGCAACCAAAACCAGGAGTGGATTGAAAACACAGAAAGGCTCTGTTCACATAATGTTGTAATTGAGTGGATGGCCGTCATTTAATGGCAAATATTTGCTGTTATTTTAAAACAACGGCTGTGGTATTGAAATAATGGCCGTTATTTACTGTTATATGGCGGTCATCCAGTCAATTTCAACATTGTGTGAACAGATCCTTTCTGTGTTTTCAATCCACTCCTGGTTTTGGTTGCTATGAGGACCTGACATGAGGACCAAATACTGCCTGAAATATACATAGTGTGAACCCAGCCTAAATCTGCAATTTGGTCTGTGTGAAGCTACCCTTATACAGCAAGTGATAGGTCAGAAAAAGTGACCCTTCGTCTTTGATCCCCATTAGGGCCTTTTTATTACCTAAAATGAGCACCAGTTATGTAGCTCAGCACTCAGAAGCCTTTACACAGCTCCACACTTGTGCAGGCAGGGATGCACAAATGATACCTGAACCGTTTGTGGGACCCTTCACTTTGTCAGCCATAAATTCCCTACTAAACACAGGGTGATGTGTGCCCAAAAAATATATAAGAACTGTATATATTTTAAGCCTGCTAAAACAATGCAATCAGTCAATATCAGCTCATTGCTAGGCCTTTTACATTGTTCAACCAATAACTGCCCCGTGTAATAGGGCTCTTGCTGTTCATATACTTGGTTGCCATTATAACTGTTAATAATGGCCTATCCTCAAGACTGCCCTTCACTACCTGATCGGTGGGGGCCTGACACTGACCACCTGTTTGCCAGAACTGCTGCACCTGCAATACACCATGAACAGAACCGGGAGCAGACCACGCCATACATTGTGTAGAGGCCATGCTTACGTTGTATAGAGGCCAGGCATGAGTTACTGCACGTCATTATTATTTATTTTTAAAGTGCCCTTGATTCTAGAGCGCTGTACAAATGATAAGGGTTGACAGACAGAATTTACACATGCAGAATGTAACAAAATCAAGAAAGTAAAAAAAAACCTACATGAAGATGAGCTTGTATGCACTTTAAGGAAAGCAGAGATGCAGATACCGAGTAATCTGCATCAATCCCGCTACAGAGGGGTTTGCCTCAATCTCTTTTTACTTAATATGCGGCACCGCAGTTCTGATACAGAGCTTGATGGTGGAGTGCTAGGTGTCAACACCCCACCAATGAAGATATTGATGGTTTATACTGAGGAGAGGCCATCAATAAGTAGATTCCCAGGAAACCCCTTTAATACAGAAGCACTACACATGTGAAGTGGCTGAATAGTTACTTTGGGAAATAAGGTTAATAATCTATAGATCTACCAGGTTTGAAGAGATTTGTATATACATGACATTTGACATATCTGCTCACAGAAAGGCCATAAATACCATAGATGCGACTCCTGAACCTGCTATACTAGACATTCAGACACAGTTTAGGTTGGCTGTATTGCCTTGGGTGCTGTGAACTTGTACAGGGCTAACCACTCTGAACCCTAACAAAGCATCGAGGGTCAGTGGCAAAACATTATGCAGTCTCCTACAAAAGGTCTTTCCCAAGATAGAGCAATGGCCCTTATACATGGACCCATAATTCGACAGATCATTGATTTGTGTAATAAAGACAATGATCATCGGCGGATTGTGTCTTTTGGTTCAAACCTAAAAGTCGCCTACTGAGCAGAGCAAAAGGTCCTATTCCACAGAACGATTATTGGCCGTTACGGCCGATAATCGCCCTTTGGAATTGACAGCAACAATCAACCGACATCATTCTTGTTGGCTGATCGTTGCGTCGTTTGTCTTTCAAACATGTTGAAAGACAAACGACTGATACAGCAACGATCTGCTGCCGTCGTTCTGTGGAATAGGAGCGTCGGCATCAGACGCTGCTGTATGCTATGGGCTGCCCGGACGTTGAGCGATCCCCCAGGTAGCCCCCCACGGCCCTCCCCAGACTCACCCAATCGCTGCTGCCACGTGGAATAGCGGCAGCAGCGAGCAGGGAACGAGGAGCAAACGAGCAATAATAGCGCTCGTTTGCTCCTGTCAGTTGGTCCGTGGAATAGGGTCTTAAGTGTAATGCGGCTGATGACTGTGTCCTGTAATGCGGCTGCAATCCCTGGTGTCCTGATAGTTTTGGCACGCTCCCTGCAGCAAATCACTGGCCACAGCACTATTCCTTTGATTGGCTGCGCAGCCTGTCACTTCAGACACTGAAGGGAGCAGACCCAAGGTAGCAGGACATCAGGGAGTACAGCGATATTATATTCCTTTGCACTGAAAATCTTCTGTGCTACATGTAGGACATTGCTTTCATGTATACAAACATTCCCTAAGGGTAACTTCACACACAATGGATCCGCAGAGGATTTTAGGCGGCAAATTCGCAGCGAAATCCGCTGTGGATCCCTTGTCATTCATTTTGAATGAGAAGACATACTCGCAGCGCGATTGAGCTCCTCCTGCGAGTATGTAAATGCCGCCCGTTAACCCCCTGCTGGCAGGAACTTATACTGTACCTGCTCCAGGATCTGGCTTGCTTTGGGGGTTCATGGCATCTGGGCGTCCTTGTTTAGCCAATCAGTGAGCTGCCCCACCGCAGCAAACTGATTGGCTGAGCGTGAAGTGCAGACGCCGGGAACCCCCAAAGCAAGCTGGAGCGTGGAGCAGGTACAGTATGCTCTGGTCAGCAGTGGGTTAACAGGCCACATTTACATACTCACAGGAGGAAGTCAATCCCGCTGCGAGTATGTCTTCTCAGTCAAAATGAATGACAAGGGATCCGCAGCAGATTTCCCTGTGAATTTGCCGCGTAAAACCCGCTGCGGATCCGTTGTGCGTGAATTCCTGAGACATTCCTAACTACAGTACGCCGCAGTTTTAGATGACCTGAAGGTTTTGCAGGTATGATATCCACCATTCTCAGCTGCCAAAAACCTGATGGCTGCACTGCCACCACTATAGGATATGCACTTACCGTGTCTTTTTATAAGTTGTCTTCTTGACAACACTTGTACTAATGTCCCGCTCTGGTTTTTCCTTTTCGTGCCTCTCTCTTTCAACTTTCTGTTCTTTTTCAGGTTTCTCTTTATCAGTCTTATCCTTCTCAATTTTTTCTCTGTCCATCTTTTCCTTGTCTAACTTCTCGCGGTCTAGCCTTTCACGATCCAGTTTCTCCCGGTCACTTTTTTCCCTGTCTATCTTCTCACGATCTAATCGCTCTCGGTCTAGCTTTTCCATCTTTTCTCTGTCCAGTTTATCCCTGTCCAGTTTCTCTCTGTCCAGCTTATCCTTTTCAGGTTTTTCCTTTTCTAATTTCTCTCGATCTGTTTTCTCCTTTTCAGGTTTTTCAATTTTCTCTTTTTTCTCCTTCTTTGGAGGTGGTGGGGTGGCATACTGCTGAGCAACTTGCTGTGCCACCAATTGAGAGTTTATTCTAGGCTTCCTATAAAGAAATACAGAAAGGAAATATTAGTTGTCTAACAAGAACAAAGATTATTTTACACTATAATGCCAGAAAATCAAATACTCAAGAACTGACAGGGGTGCATAAACTTAGAACAAAAATTCAGTGTCTTTTCACCAAAATCTCCATCACTCTAATTCATAGACTGTTTGGCACTGCACTATTCAAGTAAATGGGGCAGAGTTGCAATACTACTCACAGCAGTTTCTGAAGAGGAAAAAAAAATATTCTTAAACAGCCACTTTATAGAAATGACTTGTCTCAAACAAACATAACTGTTGGAAGTACAAAAATCATGTTAACAAGAGTTTAACGTTCCAAATAAGCAAAAATAGTGGTCCAAACGGTGCCATGGAGCATTTCTATAAATACTGTTATTTGGAACCCCCTGCATACATGTCTCATAGAGCATTTTTGATTGAATGAACAGAAGAGACACTATACAGACACAGAGTAAGCAAGAAAACCTGGAAGATATATGCTCTGAAACTTAAATTGTAAAAGAATGAAAAAAATTAAAAACAAACAAAAAACACACACTTTTATTTTGACTAATTCTTTGTGTCAAAGATAGTCATATATGAGAAGTATTGTATTGCCCCCCAAAAGTTATACAAATCACCAATATACAGTTATTATGGGAAATGCTTATAAAGTGCTTTTTTCCCTGCACTTACTACTGTATCAAGGCTTCACTTCCTGGATAAAATGGTGATGTCACTTCCTGGATAAAATGGTGATGTCACAACCCGACTCCCAGAGCTGTGTGGGCTTTGGCTGCTGGAGAGGATGATGGCAGAGGGACATTGAGGTACACAGGGCACTGGAGGGACACTGAGCATCCCTCTGCCATCATCCTCTTCAGCAGCCACAGCCCGCACAGCTCTGGGAATCTGGTCGTGACATCACCATTTCATCCAGGAAGTGAAGCCTTGATGCAGTAGTAAGTGCAGGGAATAAGCATTTCCCGTAATAAGTGTATATTGGTGATTTGTATAACTTTTGGGGGGGGCAACACAATACTTTAATAAAAAATTTCACCGGACTTCTACTTTAAAGTTTGTGTCTAGCCTAAGCCTAATAAGTGCTAGATCCCAAAAATTCATAGGAATATTTGTCGGCTGCACATTACCGTTCAGAGCCAGACAACAGGATCAACTAAAAAAGTATCTGCTACGCTGCGCTACTTTCCGTTGGAACAATTGAAAGAAGATACTTTACGTCTGAGAGGAGGTAGAGGCGTCCAGAGCTAATCTCCGATTCTAAGCACGCCGGTTTTGAGCAGAGTCTTCATCGTAGGACAGCATTACTCTACACAACAATAGATGCTGCTCGTCTCCAAGGAGTCTGAATGATTATTTTGTCTCCGGAATGACAGTTTCATACTCATTGACTGAAATTGTGAGAATGCAGAGACTGGTATAGCCGGGGATGCAATCATCCATCCCTTACTAAACCCCCTAAAATATTCTGCTTTTACCACCATTTTGCGCAGATTTTTTTTCCCCCCTCATTTAATATTGACGGGTTTGAATAATGGGTTGTACTGATCAGAAACCTTCTTTAATCTGCTGCTCTTCAAAAGCTTCACCCAGAGGATATTCAATTAATTCACCGGCTTTCTGTTTCAGCTGGTCTAAGGACAGTAAAGAATGAGACTAAATAATCTCCACATGTAGTTTTAACCTGACTAAAAAGGGAACATATGTAGCAGTCCAAGAGCCAAGAGAAATTAGCAGACGTGCTGACATTTTTCTCTGAAAGGGCACTAGTCATTTTGCTTGGCTGAACCATTATTTCTATTAGGAATTTACATTGAGTGTAAGAAATTCTGATTTTTGGAAAAATCTATGTTAACAATTGTACAGAAATTAGATTTAAATGTTAAAAAATATATATATATATATATATATATATATATATATATATATATATATATATATATATATATTATATATACATACACGTATGTGTACACATACACACACGGCTCCCGCCTTTCAGATTCAGGACAACACCGTCCATGGGCCTTGGCTGGTATAATAGTTCAGCTCTACTGAACTGGGCAGAAGCCGCAATACCACACACAGCTTAGAAGAAAGCAGGCCTGATATTACTAATCCTGGAAAACTCTTTAAAAGGTTAAAAAGCAAAGATTTGGTTGTAAACGCTACATCCAGAGTACAATGCCATACATTTTCACAACTTTACTACACAACTCTTTTTGCACAACGGGAACCATGAGTTTTAGATAGTTTAGAACATTTTTAAGCAAAAGTCCAACATTTAGTGACAGTACAGCCATTTTTTTGTTGTGAACACAAATGGAAAATGTCTGGCACAACCACCAGATATGCCACCTATTCAGAGGTGCAGAGCACATGAGGTCACCTTCGAATCATAGAATATTACAGAACAAAGACCCAGCGAGTCTTCCTGCGCCATAAAATATTTTCAAGCTTTATTAATCATCTTCTAACTATATCACCGGTCAATCTGGGGCGTTTCAGACTATTAATCGTCCTTAAATCAAAGCCTAATAAAATCATGTGGTTTATACAATGAGAGACAGAGCACATTCTCCTAGTGCTCTTCTACCTCGCTTAAATAGACCCGTGGAGGGGGGTGACACTTATATGGGGCCGCTTCTGTTTTTCTCCTTGTATACAGTGCATGATTTTATTAAGCCATGATTAAGGACGGTTAATAGTCTAAAACACTTGGCTGGATCAGTGATGTTTTTAGAAGATGATTAATAAAGCTTGAAAGTACCTTATGGAGCTGAAGTCTTGCTGTGTTTTTGTCCCATTCTTGTTGGACTGGTTAGAAGAATCAGGTAGTGAGGGAATTGGCTCATAGAGGGAAAAAAAAGAAAAAAATGTGACCCGAAGTTGAATGGGAAAATACTTGTTCAGCTGATCGCTTCTTTTGTGTGGCCAATAAAATCATTGGGTTGCACATTGCCCTGTGCCAGCTGCATAAATCAGTGCCGATTAGTGAGCTCAGCAAGTTTTCATGGCCTGTTGGGCCACCATGGTTCCTTAGCACAGTGTTAGAGCATGGCTGAAATTGCACCCATGTATTTATTAGTGGGGCAATTATGGACAATATTATGTGCAGTACTTCGAAATGTTAAAAAGTGAAGACATGTCCTTGCCAATATAGTATTTAAGAACCCCCCCACACCCTTCAATATGCTAAAATAGGGTCACCTCCTCAGCGATAGATGTCCTGTAATCTCAATTTGCCCAAAGGTCAAAGTGGAAGAGTTCATTAACCTTTGAATAAACAGAACCTTAGAAGTAAGGAAATTCAATCGCAAGCTTGACTGGATGCCTAATGCTTTAAATACCTGTCTAGCTAATAAAACTAGGATAGATGGCATGCTGTTCACTGTAGGTGCAAGTTAAATCTACATCAGGAAAGGGCTTAAATGTAAAAATAAAATATCAAAAATTTTGCTCCAAATATTTGAGGGGAAAAAAACTAGTACAACAAATTGGTTAAATGTAGACAACAACCCCATCCTATTAGGACGTGGTGGTGCTGGTACTGTCTGTAAGGCAATCACTGCTGCAGTGGGTATCCATGCAGGCGTTAAGACAACTCCAATTAAAGCAGATTTACACTTTAAACATTGAATTGTCCATACGTTACTAAATCAAGAGTCCGAAAATCAGCCAACTTTTGGTAATTAAGCTTGTATTATGGGACTCTTGCCGTGGCAGACATTTTTGCACAAAGGAGGCGCAGCCATATTAGTTTTCACCTTTTCACTATCCGGTCAAGAACCTACGGCACAACAGTCCATCAGTAAATGGTCAAACACAATGATGTATTTTACTATCCACTTCTAAAATTGGACTGAAAGGAAACCCCAAAAATAGCCACACAATAAATCTCTAAAAACACTCCAAACACCAAAGCCAGACGGGCACGATAGCACGATACAGATATCACTTAATATGGAGAGCGCAAAAACTTCAGACAATAACAAGACTCACAAAAAGAACAAAGCCTGAGGCAAAAGTACTGTAACATACATCAAGAGATTAGTTACATATGAAAACAGACTTTTTTTTTAGAATCCAATGAATAGAAACAACTGTATATAAAATCATACAAGAAGAGATGACACTGATGAGCCATTTCCCAGTGCCAAAGAAAATTGGCCCCTAGGCTTATTATATTTATAGCCTACAAAGCTCCCTATACATTAAAGAGGGCAGTACACAAATCCAAGGGAAATTTATATATCTAGACCTTAAAGTGTATTAAAAAAAAAAACTTAATTTCAACTATAGGAAAAAAGAGAGTAGATATGTGGTCCTGGCAGATGACCCTGCCCCACACTTTTCCTTAGCTTACATAATAAAGAATACTGAACCAGTCATGGGAACTCACATATGGCTATATAATCATAGGACTTCTAGAGGTAACCCATGCCTGCCTGGTAACAAATCCAGCTTGTGAGCTATGGAAAGGAGCCTTTGATGCAGATGTGAACCTAGCATTACAGAGCAACCATCAGCTAGATGGCAAGGACAAGATTGTGATAGTTAGGAAGTGTTTTATCTATACAGTTACTACCATATGTATGCTACCTGTATGGATAGTCCTCTCTGCCATTGAGTTTGTTGACACCATCCTGGGGACAGTTCCCAGACATATCTGACATCTATTGTACATAACCCTATGCTCCAGTGTCTAAATGGGGTCGTGTATATACAGAACTTCTATAATAAAAAGGTAAACAAGATGAAGAAAAGAAAACCAACTTTTTTTTTAAATTCCTCAAATTACAGTAATGGCATCTTATATCATCTTACATTATACAGGAAACCTCCATGTGTACCATGACGCTTTACGTTTGGCCTAATCTGTCTCAGTCCTATGATTATATCAATCTTTTTGAGGTCGGATGCCAACTCATATACAGGATACAGAGTGTCTACATGATGTAGTGTGCATTGTATGTAAAGGATAATATTTCCCCTAAGTATACAGTATCAATGTTACCATTCACATGTAAGAAACTAGTCATCCCTTTCATTAAAAGTATCATCTCCTGTATCTCTGGGGTTTGTGGTTTCCTTGTTTTTGTCAGTAAAATACTTCGAACCACACACAGTAACACTGTAGAGCAATGTTTCAAGATATCTAAACAATATACAGGCATTCACGTAATCGTTTAGCCAAGTTCTCGTAGATGATGTGATATACATATCTATATGCCCATGCACAGACCAAGATGATGGGCTCTACTCATAACAGATAAAGGGGCCATGGACGGCAAAATCATCTCCTATCAGAACAAAGGATTAGACCTCATTCACCAGGGGGCAGTTAAAAGGGTTTATCCAAGATAAGAAAAAGTACAGTTATTTTCTTGCAAAAACAGCACCACCTGTCTTCAGTGTGGTATTGCAAATGAACTCCTTTCACTTACATGAAACTAAGGTGCAAATTTACACCCAAACTGAGGACAGGGGAGGTACTGTTTCTTGAAGAAAGCAGCCATGTTTTTCTTTTGAGAACCCCTCAGACACATTAGTTTGTATCCGGAACATCCAATGAGCCTAGCTCCATGGTGTATGGAAACTTTTTGTATCTATAAAAATGTAAGGGCTCCTAATTACGTGTCAGTAGCTACAACATTTGGGCATCTCTCTACCCTGCTCTATACAGAAAGGGGTCTTGATCCCCCAAAAAGTTGTCACTTTTATGCCTTTTGGCCAAAATACAAGTGTAACATTTGTTTTTGGCAGTGGCTGTGGCCTAGGCTGCTGGTTATGGTTAGGTACACTAATGCATAAGGAGGTTTAGACACTGTGTAAAGGGTGGCCCAACAGCTACCCGTAGGTGACTTGGGTCTTCTTGACTAAAGCCATGGCAGTTGGATATTCCAAGGTGCACAAGTGTCCCAACAGTGGTGATCCTGCTGGTGCCTGAACTCAGTGATGGCACATTGGGCACACTTCTCTTTCACACACATTTGTGTCTCAATTGGAACTTATTAGTATAAGTCGTCCTTCCTGGAGGTATAGAGGTGTCTGGGAGGCCATCCCCAACTCATGGCTTCTTGTCAGACACTGGAGTAGCAGACTAGAGCAGGGCTCTCCCTAAGCCTTAGTGAAGGGTGGTCATCAAGGGGTGACTTCATTTTTGGAGAAGACTCTGGTTTGGTTATTATGAGTTAATTTTTTTTTTTCCGGCTGAAAAAGGAAATATATTTTTCTCCCCTCAAGGCATTGCCCTTGAAGTCTCCATACACCACTGGATCTCTTCAATGAGAATCCGTACTCCCACTGCTACTGTATAAGTCAAAAGCTCTTCAGAACACATATAGTCTGTTTATAGACTCTCAAAGTTCTCTCTGCTGCCATTTGTAAGCCTCAGATCACCTCCATCTATTCTACAGTATGAAGAGGGCTTCTGAACAGAGCCCAGACAATTTAACGTAAAAAAGAAAGGAAACATGGAGTCAAGGGTAATTGTCACCGAGTGCTTAGCAACTCGCTGCAGAAGAATCTTGTTACAATGGCCTATGCTCTTGACCCTACATTTTTAATTAGAGCTGTCCTATGGATATAGATAAGGACTGGAACAAAGAACATCTCAGGAAAAGAAAGTACATTTGTGACATTCTTCCTGGAGCAAAGTGCGTTCTCCGAGCTGGGAGACAAAGTGTTAGTCTGTCATTGGAAAATGATAAACTTCTCATTTCATTGCAGAACTCCAGTGTCTTCTCTACTGACAGCGGATACTTTCTGCATGGCAAAGGACAATCATTTAAAATTGGAAATCTAAATTTCTATCTATAAAGGGATGATACTGTACACATGACAAAGCCCTATGCATGGGCCCCATATGTCACTACATGGAGTTGATGTCGGACTATATTAGGTGCCCTGAAGTACTTTGTGCTGCCATATGGAATTGATGTAGGATTTTTTTTCCAGAAGCTCCTGGAGGAAGAGGAAATTAGCTTAATAAAATCGCCTGAAAGAAGAAAAAAAGTCTTTCAAATCAACTGGTGCCAGAAAGTGACAAAGATTTGTAATTTACTTCTATTAAAAAATCTCAAATCTCCCAGTACTTATAAGCTGCTGGATGTCCTGCAGAAAGTAGTGTTTTCTTTCCAGTCTTGAGAGCGCAGGAGAGGTTTTCTATGGGAATTATCTACAGCTCTCAACAGTTCCTGTCATGGACAAAGGTGGCAGCGGATAGTAGTGTCTCAGACTGGAAAGAATACACCACTTCCTGTCCACTTGACCATCTGAAGGCTGCTTTGTGGACCGGTAATCACTTACTTTGTCCATCTCTATCAGACTCACGTTAAGTCTTTCATAAAGACACACAGAGAAAGTGACTTCCTGTGGGTTCGGAAAGTCTCAGAGCTGGTGACATGGGTAAAAAATAAGACTGGATTGGCTATATGTGGAAATAAAGTCTAGCGGTAAGTGAAGGGGCGATGTGGCTCTTTAACTATAGAATGTAGCATTGTTTCCTGGAACCCATAATTCCCCCCCAGTATTTAAGGGAACCCATCATCGCTTTCATACTGCCTAAACTATAAGTCATCAGGGCAGTCCCAGTTGGCTATTCTTTACCCCACCATCCTTAAAGTAAAAAAAAAAATCCAAAGCACTCACTCAAGGCCATGTACATATACAATGTATAAACCATTATAAAAATGAATGAAGCAAAGTTACTAGTCCTAGAGTCTAACAGAACTCCATATAAATTAAAGGGTAACTATAATCTTTATGCAATGCAATCAACTGCGCTGCAGGAAGAAAAGCGCATCTGGTGAGTGTCTGCATAGGGAGCGCAGCGGGACTATGCAATCAACTATGCTGCTGGAAGGAAAGTGTATGTGGTGCGTCTGCATCGGAAGCGCAGCGGCATTTGCGTATCCTGCCACCAGCTAAAGATTATAGTTACCCATTATGATGCGCTTATTCCAGCATGTGCAAACAAGCAACGTTTCAACCTCATAGGTCTTTGTCAAGCTTAGCCTTGATTGATAGATCTCTCCCTAGATGTCCAAACTTAAGGCTGCATTACACGTCTTGATGCGTTAGATCAGCACTCGCTTACAAAGCCTATTACACGGCTCGATAATCGTGCGGGCAGGGCTGAACAGAGATCGCTAGCAATGTCCGTTCAGCCCTTGCTTTAATCAGATGTCGGCAATGCGCCAGCTACTATACAGAGAGATGTGTGGCCAATGATTCTTTGACATATAGAACGACAACGATTAGGCGATCAGCGCGCTCCTTAGGTGACCGTTGCTCCATTACACGAGGCAATACCTGCCTGATTGGACAGATAAGTGCTCCATGTAATATGGCCCTCTGGACATGGAAACAGTCCATATTAGTTGTGGTTCAGGCAGCATGAAAGTGTTGACAGGTTCCTTTTAAAGCCTCTGGAAGTAGGAAACGATGGTCTAAAAATTATGTTACCAAGAAAGCTGATGATATAGAAAAATAACTAGTCATAAGCGACAAAGTGAGTAGCATAATTGACTCCTGGCAACCCAGGTGATGTCTTAAGCAGCCATCATGTTAAATCCCTCTACCGTCCCCTGGCAACCATAATGCCTCATAGCTCGCAAAGCGGCTGCCAGATTCCTACGTGTTTTGGATTACTTAAGAATAATTCAGATTCTTTATGCATCTGGGTTAAGAGGATTAGAAGGGAAACTGTCAGACTGCATGTAAAATGTAAATGCTACAGGTAGGAACAGACTTGTGGTTCATTTCGTGTACATTTCATTCAAGTAATGTGAAGTAGCTGGCTGTTATCTACATAGGATGTGGTGCATGGGGGGTGGAAAGGGGATGGGGGCTAGGATGGAGGTTGTCAAGCAATCTTAGGAGCTTGTCATTTCCACCTTCCGATCACAAATTGGTTAACCAAATTGAAGCCGATTAAAACCTACATATTACCAACGTGACTTGGTTTCTGCCAGTAGATTGCATCTAAAACAGACCATAAAAATACAGTACTCATCTGGTCCTCTGGTCTGGCACTCGCCCAAAAAAATGTTGGTTGCCAGGCAGCAGAATTGCGGGGTCCTCTGTGATCACTACATGAAATTATGTGCACGAAACGCAGCGGTCCAATAGATGCCACACAACTGGATTTAGGTTAAAAGAAATGCAGACAGCATTTAGCAACTCGTCTAGAACATAAAAAAATAATAAAAAAAAATAGATGTAAAGCCCATCAGCTGTATAATAGTACTCTTAGGGTGGTATTACACGGGCCGAGCAGGGCCCGATAATACCTGTAAACGAGCAGCGATCTGCTAGATCGTTGCTCGTTTACTGGACCTATTACACGGCCCGATAATTGTTTGACAAGAGCTGCAAGGACATCGTTACCGATGTCCTTGCAGCCCTTGCTAAACTGGCATACATTACCCATCCACGTTCCAGGGCTGCTCCTGCGTCCGCTTCTCCCGGGGGTCCCGCGCGCTCTCTAGCGTCACAGCAGCCTGTCAGCTGGTAGGCCGCTCAGCCAATCACAGGCCGGGACCGCCGCGGCCTGTGATTGGCTGAGCGGCCTATCAGCTGACAGGCCTCTGTGACGCTAGAGCGCGCGCGGGACGCAGGGAGAAGCGGACGGCAGGAGCAGCCCTGGAACGTGGATGGGTAATGTATATCGTTAGTCGCCGGCCACGCACCGCTATTACACGCAGCGGTGCGCGGTCGGCGCCCGACGAAAATAGGTTCTAACCTATATCAACGATCAGCCGATGATCGTTGTCATTGGCTGATCGTTGCATTTATTACACGGAGCGATAATCGGCCGAATCGGGCCAATTCGGCCGATTATCGTTCCGTGTAATACCACCCTAAGTTTGTATACAACAACCCTACACAAAGTCATAAAAATACAGTATTTTCCAGCATAAGACAACTGGGCGTAGAGAGTTTTGGATATACTTGCTGTATAGGACTACCCCTCTTTCAATGCACACCAAAAAAACAAAACAAAAAGAAAAACAACAACATCAGACAGCAGCGAGATCTGAGAGGCAGAGAAGGAGGTACAGTAATACCGGTAGGATACAAGGGCGGCCAGATGAGTGAAAGGGGTGTGTTTTTCTGGGCACAGCACCACTCTACTGTATCTCTTTTTTCCATACCCCAGACGCCTGCAGCTTGCTCTGCCCTTCATACGGTCACCACATATGCCAGGGAGGGATGTTGCCGTTTTTGAGCTCCCCCCAACATAAGCTACAACTGAAAATCCTCCGATCCGGTTCCAAAGTTTCAGCACCTGCCCTAGAAGATGTCACCCGGCGTATAAGCTGACCCCTGACTTTTGAGAAGAATTTCCTGGGTTAAAAAGTAGTCGTATACGCAGGAAAATACAGTAATTAAACTTCATATGGTTTACATAAAGATTCATAGTGCCGTTTGAAAGGATATTTGCACCGGATTATTGCTTAATCCACTAATGCATCTGCCCGTGATACAGAAGGACAACATATCACTAGTAACAGTGTGAAAGACCCCTTTGATCAGTATAGATCTTAGCTTCCTATACATTTCCTATGAAAATGGCTGGGTGATGAAAAGGCTCGAGATCGAACTTAACCACTTATCTGCCAAATTGAAGTACTAGAACTAGAGCCCTGTATGGAATTATTCTGAACTACGAACAGTCCCAGCTCTTAACTGGCCGCAGGTGTCACCATAAGACCCGCACAAGGTTTTGGCATGTAAGCAACAGTTTATGGTTTCTGAACTTTGTCACCAGCACGTCACTAAAAAACACTGACAGGGCTGTGCAAACAGAGCCAACACAACACGTCTTTCATGGATTCATGAAAATAAAACCCAGCAAGAGTGTTCCCCTCAAACCTAACAAAGTCAGGTGCAGACAGAGGTCCTACATGGCTACAAATGCATCAATCTGCAGGCTTAGTCCTCAGGCACAGAGCCAGCAGAGTAACCTCATCAGCATAAATATGACCCACCATGCAAAACTACTAAAAAAAACAAATTGTGCCAGGGACACAGCAGCCCCATAAAATAGCCAGCCAGTACAGAGTCCTTCCAAAAGTGCCAACTACACCCCCACCCCACCCCACCAACACAACACACTTATGTCCTCCATGTTAGCTGCCAATCAACAGCTACTAAAATGCAGCCATCACATTGGGCCAGTCTGCAGCCAGAGATCAGCCAAGGGTCATGGATGTGAGATATATCAAGTTGCTTCACTAAACCCAGGACACATTTAGTTACGGAGTTAGTCATGATGCAGTGTCCCTGTACCAATATCTGTCTAAAGTTGATGCGTGGCTCAGATATATTTTGTAACTTGTCATAAAGTGTGTATCCATATATTATGGAAGTGCAAGGGTTAAAAGTGCTTTGTATTGCCACACCCAATAGTCATAGGTGAAGGAATTGGCCTTCCCTGCAGGCTGAAGTGTGGTCTGAGGAAGGAGTCTCCTAGGTTCAAACTCTTTCCATATGAGAACCAATCCCTGCTGAAATGTTAGAGCCAGTCTGCCCATGACCAGAGACAGATCTAGACAGATCTGGTTTGTATGAGGCATTTAAGAGGTTTCACCCAAAACTATCTTCAACCCATGCCAAGAGGACAACTCGACTTTCAAGACCCTGTTCCAAAGTCTTTTCAAGACAAGAGAGGTAAAGATGAACAAGGACTCTCTAGCAAAACCTAACTCTTCTGTGGTATTTTTCTTTTAACTCAAACCATACATTACAATTTGTGGGCAATCTATAAGCTTCCCGGGTCATTCATAAAACAGCAAAGTTATGGAATAAAACCCAAGACTACCGCACACTGTGGGGAAGTTTAATGAGATCCATATTCCCTCTACATAGTGAGACTGCTAAGGAGCTATGTAATATACGTGCTAGATGTTTAACAGTATTTCTAGTTATTTTAATAAGTTCAAATTCGAGTCAGAGAAGTTTCTAACAATGCAATTTGTAGAGTAGATCTACTAAACCAAACAATCTGTTCTTAATAAACACCTACATGTTCAATATAACAAAAGCCACCACATTATGTTGATACTTTTATTGTCCGTATATTGTTTTTGACGGTTAAGTGACTACATAAAAAAAAAAAACGTTCTTCTGGACAGTAGCGATAAGAGATGAGCGAACTTGTCGAAAGTTCAGGTTCGAACAAACCTGATCAATCAGCATTTGAATCTTGCTGTCTAAACAAGGACTGACTGAAAAACAACATTGACACCCTCATAGGCAGACATAATGCTGGCCCTGGAACACAAACATGTCAGCTTGATGGATAATCGCCAATTATCTCATGGCCTGGATGCCATATTTTTTTTTCCAGATTGGAGGCTTCAAGCGAGGAGTTAGAATAGAAATGGGCATGCACCTTGAACTGTCAGAAAAACAATAATTTGGCTAAAAGTTTTCTCCTGTCCTCCCCATACAGAATGTTCGGCACAGCTGTGTTCTTTATGGGGAGGGGAGGTAAGACTGCTCTGGTGGCAGCTTCTCTCTCTGAGAACAAAGTGGTTGGCCAGTGATTTTCCAGAAGTGGCTGATGTTGCCGAGAGCAGTGGGCATTGTCGACAAAAGTATAAGGTGTATGGAGACCATGTGAGAAAGTTTCTGCCATTATCGGTTTCTTGGGAAACTGCCCAGCACATTCTATCTCCATAAACATTCAACTGTCTATCATTAGGAGATAATGAAACCACTAAAGTTTTTAGCAGAATCATGGTTCCAAAGACTTCACAAGAAAAGATGATTGAAGTAAGAGGAAAGAAGTGCCAAAGAGTACAATATAAAAAGCACTAAAAGGACCCTTAAAGCTTTCACAAGAGTCATCCGAGAGAAGTCTACATAACCAGTCCAGGCCCTAAAAAATGTTCTCCATTGTTGCTAAGCATTCTTTAATCAGACAAAGAGCTGTCCATCACTCATGGGAAATCTATGCTCATCTCAAGACAAGTCATGAATACGGATCACTGCGATCTCTCCAGCCTCTATTGTCCCCGTAAAATTAGGTTACTATTGCTTTACCTTGAAGGACTCCATTAGGGGGGAAAAAAAAAATGTATGCCCTCGGGAACTCTGGAAATTTGTTTTCGGAAATCCTTTAACCCTTCATATACCACAGACATAAGTAGAGAAGTACGTACAGAAAACCAGAGCTTCGGTTGGTCGGATTATAGCGCTTATGACTATGTAGTCTACACTATCACTGTGCTCTAGGGCAATAAAGCTGCATTTTTATGGGCCATCATGAGACTCACTCCTAGTCAAGCATTTCTGCACCCATATACTTTGTCTATAATAGTAATCATTGGGTAGTCCAATTTATGGGCTTCCTTACACTAAAGAATACCAGTGTTACACAAAATCAATCATGAATAACTAAACAATTAGCATTCACCTCCATTCATTAAGCCTTATGTTAACTCTAGAGAGGAGCACGAGTCGAGCATGCTCAAGTCGAATTGTTCGAATCGGTGGCTGACTAAGTTGGATGCAGCCCTAGGTAGTCCAGGAAAACATGGATACATGGAACCATGATTATATGGGATAATGAAGTTTTATTACCGGGGCACGGGGCAGGCAAGTAGTCATCTGTGTGGCTCTCCGCCTGTGTATAGTCACCTGTCTCTCCCTATCTGCGCGCTCAGACGGGATAAGTAACATGCACCTACCTCCCCGGCTCCAGCGAGGACCTCCCCGGGGCCCGCTGTCATCTGCTAAGGTTCCTGGTCTCAAGATGCTTCTAGATCTCAGAGGGGACCCCACTCAAACCAGGAAACGGCCGGGGAGCAGGAACCTGAGTGGATGACAGCGGACTCCAGCGCTGGTGCCGGGGAGGTAAGTGCATGTTGTTATATTCCCCCTCACTGGCTGTTTTGAAGAAAGTCAGAGCCCAGACTTCTCCTTTAAATAAATAGGGGCCAGATTAAGGTTGGTGGAGTACCCTGGGTAAAAAAAAAAAAAAAACCTAGTGAAAGCTCCATTCCACCACCTCTAGCAGATTTAAATAAGGCTTGCAGCCATACATGTGCATGGTACGCTACATAAAAGCCAATGCAGGTTATGGAAACATCAAATCTCTAAGAATACAAAAAGGAGCTGCAAGCATGCACAGTGACCTCTCCATCTCTTCTCTGCTAAATAGGATCACCAAACACCCATCAGGGCCCAACCTGTAATGGTTGTTTATGTTAAATGCAGGTTGCTTAGAGAATTCGCAAGCAAGTCACAGTCACACGCAACTTGCATTGATGTAAACGGTAGCAAAGCTGCATGCGACAAAAAAATTAATCGAGGATGGATTTTTTTGGTGGCTGCCGCATTGCTGTCACGCTATGTTGCAGTCATAATGCAACTCCATTCATTAACAATACGTGAGACCTAGTACAAACTTTGTGTTACGCTATGCAAAAATGAAGAATTATTATACACTGATCCATCCAACAACAACAAAAAATAAGCAAAAATAAAAATGGAAGGTTTACTTAGAACAGTTTAATATTCCTATGGCAGTCTTCAGAGATCCCAACCTGTATTACGCTGTGTGTGCTGCAAATGCTTAGTACGTGCTACAGAAGGCATGGGGGAGGGGGAGCAGGCTGCTAGCGCTTTATGAGTGTGCTGCAGTGAACAATACATGCAAGCACTGGAAGAATGCAGGCCATCTTCACTGAAAGAGCCCAAGCCTTTCACTGCACCCCGCACACAGGGAGTCTGGGTGTGCAACTTCTTAGTATTCTTCTCCTGTCCTCGTCTGACCCTTACCCAGAAAGAGAATTTCCTGTTACTTGATCTGCTCTCCGGCTTATTAGATGAGCGCTGCTGCGGGGCTAAGGAAGGCTGGCTAATCATTGAGAATTCTGGTATTAAAAGGACAAAGAACACGGGCAAAGGACAAAGAACAAGCAGAAGAGCACCGGCTACTTCACTGAACTCTTAATGCATTGTACTTGGTTTGTAAAGTAGCGACCTGTATCATAAGACTACCATATCTACATAAAAATTCAAAGATATTTGTTTCACCGCTGGTAAGAAGAGGTGTAGAAGAAGTGTAGAAGAGTTTGTAGTGTTTAGTTCTATTCTTGGTAGTATCACAATACAATACACAGGGCTGCAAGGAGTCATCAAAATACAAGAAAGGGGTCACATGACCACATTGTATTTTTATTCCTCATATGCTGTATGAGTCCCCCGCTCAGCCTATTCATTTACTGCATGGCCAATACTGGTAGTAATCCTACATTTCTATTCCAGCAGCAAAACCAGTCAGACATAACCGAACAAGATCATCACCAGGGGTTAAAGAAGCTGGACCAGCAGTGATCAGCTGATCACTGAAGCGGCTGCAATTTTCCTAGTCTTCAAGGAGAAACCCCTTTAGGTCACGTTCAGTTGTGGCAATAGATTTGTTGCAGATTTAACACCAGAAATATACGATGCATCTAAGAACAATACATATGAATACGGTTTTCTGTAATAGAAACCGGTTGTACAGGCTTCATATACTCAGCTTTGGCCTTATGCTAAACAGAAGAGGCACTTTAAACTCGGATACTTATAAATACATTATCCAAAAGCAGGTTTCATCCATTACCCTTTATATTTAAGCCCCAGCCCTTTCAGACCAGTGGGGTCCAGAACAGAAGTTGGGGTCCCATGCTTCAGGTTTACACAGTAACACCACTACTCTCAATTTCTTCCAGTTTTGCACTTTTCATTCACCATAAAACTAATTAGTAGCGTCGGATTCATTTCTAAGCTGCTGAAAAGTCATTGGAGAATAAATCAAAGCATTATAATTTCAGGATAAACGATAATGATAATTAGGCAACACATGGTTAACCCTTACTATCCCGTTAATAAACATTCATTGTATGGTAGAATTTACAGACTCTTTACTGACTAGGGGGAAATAAAAATAAAGGTCTGGTTGGTATCTCCCTAGGATTTTGAGAGCGGGTGAATACAGGGAATGTCGAGAGTTCCCATGATGAACATTACAGGATGCCCATTGGGCTGGGTTCACATGTAGCGTTTAACTTTTTAAGCCAAAACAGAAAAATGGTGCAAAATTTTCCATTATTTTATCTCTGTGTTAGTTTTACTTGTTTTTTGCTAAAAATATGTGCGTTTCCATTGATGCCTGTGGCCCACTAAACTCCAAAACTGCCTCTTGGATTACCTAATTGCTTAAAGGAGAAGTATGGGGGAAAAAAAATCAAGTGCAGGCAGGTGGTGGGTTACAAAATATAGAATTTATACTTACCCATCCCCATGCCCCAGCATCACCAGCTCTAACACCCACCAGAACTCCCTCCTCCCCCCCCCCCCCCCGTCTTCCTGGTACTCGGGTGAAAGTACCTGAGCCAGCTGATGGATTGCCTGCTCAGCCAGTTAGTGACTTCAGCCGTGTCCTGCCCCAGTCACTGTCCCACTACGTGTTTCCTTTGCTCTTATCACACCTTGGTAAAACTATGACTCTTATGTCACAGGATAGGACAGGTTGGCCGCTGTTCTTTACTCCAACCACTAGACGTCACTCTTACACAGCAAAGCTGCAGATAACACTTCGGTCTAGCAACACATACACTCATTTTTCTCTAGTAACCCATCCTTTTAGTGAGCACTTGGCTACAGGCCAGGCAGGATGTGTGTATAGTTGTTTCTGTCACTAGCTATCCAACCACCATGGATAGCTAGACAAGACCTCTAGGGACACCAGAGACAAGGGAGTCTCATCCCTTACCTACGCCGAGGTCAGACTAACAGAATAGAACGGTCGACCATCTTAGAAAAGGGACGGATAAGTTCAAGACTGATCCTACAGTAGAGCACAGCGCAAATTCAGCCGCTCTCTACTGACAAGCACTCAGCTTTATAGGAAGGACACCACAAGTCAGCTCCACCCAGAGGAGAGACCTGGGACTCGTACTACCTCGGAGGATGGGTAACCAGACACTGAGGCAGAAGGTGGTTAGGTGAGATAACTAGTCTCATCCATACATTCACCACATCCCGGCTGAATACAGGGGCAAGGGCCCTCCTATCCGGTACCTATCTCCTGTAGTTGATTCTTCTATCAACTTAGCCATCTACCTGTTGAAGTATTGTTGATTATTTTTGCATTAAGTACCTGAGCACTGTTTGTGACTGTTTGCACTAAGATAACTTTTTTAAGTAGTTTAAAGTGGGGCTCTCATCTTTTGCCAGACCTGCACCTTCATTTCGCACTTGTCCTAACCAAGGTTCTTCTGCTGTGTGTCTGGGGGAGGGTGTTAACTCTCCTGTCCACCGAGACAAGTGCCACCAAAACACAAACCCTACCAGCAGGCCCAACATCAGTACCAGCACCCCGGGTCATGGCACAAGTGTTCCAAAAAGTGTCTGCAAAGTGGACAAGCAAAGACCTTGACTCAGAGCCCCGATTCCTGTGAGCAGGACAAGCTAAAAGCAAGAGACACTGTCTTCTCCTACTGACTTCAAATGGGAGGCAGGGATACCGCCCCACACACACAGGCTCAGATTATGTCTGTGTGGTGTCCCACTATTAGTGTCTTGTGCACCTGTCACAAAGTTCTCTCTCAGGTTAAAGTGGTGATGAGGTATTCTTAAGTTTCACCACTAGGGGTCAGTGTTTTATATTTATATGTATTGCACAGCTGAGGAAGGTTATGGGTTAATGTTGTTGTTATACCATGTGTTTGTTTCTGACCAATGGGAGGAGCTTAATTTCTCTCTACCTATCCCTGCTCTCTAGACACTCACCCCCTGAAGGAAGAGATAGTTAGCTCCCTGTGGGTTGGTGGAAATCAGTGCAGTGCAGTCTAGTCTAGTCTATTCACAACAGTGTACACATGCAGTTAGAGACCAACCTGTTTTTTACTACTACCACTTTATCTATTATGCAGTGCTAAGCACTTTAAAGGGAGAGTTCACCAAAGGAACACCCTGACCCATGCCGAGAACAAGTCTACACAGAGCAGGACATTATCCTGAAACAAGAGGAACTAGCCTCGACAGGACAAAGCAGCCAGTAGTTAAAGCCTACGTATCCTCTCACGCAGTGCAGGTAACTAGGACATCCCAGACACTTAGCTTCACTCAGATTACCATGGCTGGGGCTTGTATCACCCTACTGGGACGGGTTCGACGATACAAGGGGGCTGAAGGTAGCCAGACCAAAGTCTATACACAAATACAAGAAAACACTTCACTACAAATATTTCTCCAGGTTCTGGCAGAGTACACTGCTACACTGGGTTGGAGCTCCTCTGGCTAACTCCTCTACACTACTCTACCTTGCAAGCGCAGCTAAAACTACCTCTCTTACTCCTCCTCAAGCACATTACTCCTCCTCAAGCACATAAGGTCAAGCACCAAAATCTGTGAAGAGATTTATCTATTTTGTGACACGTGTACTGGTACGTGTACTGAGAAGCCTTACAGTAAAGCTGTTTTATTTTTTTTATACTACTAGGACTCTGTCATCTTTTATCCGCACCTGCACACACAGCACGATACACCTTGGGTCATTTTTTCTCTTTCTGTGGGTGGCGGTACCGACAGTCCAGGTGGGTCAGGACTGCCATGACAAGAGCCCAAGGGATCCGTAACAACCCAGCAGGTTACAGACCATTTGGAGAACACAGTCAGCCATACAAAAAGCAGGTACCAACATTACACCTGAGTGCTGGACTAGCACTGGCGTCACGACAACCAACACCTCTGGCTGAGCCGACACAAACACTAGTATTAACATCACCTGGTGCCAAAAAAAAAACCTCTGTGGACAGGAACTTTAGATAAAAAGCACACACACTCTAATTAAACCCAAAGCAGATTTACAATACTACTTTCACTTAACCCTGGGTCAGGGGGTCCTGGCACCTGCTTGCTAATGTTTTGTCTATGGGCCTGTTCACAATTCCCCTGGAGGAAGGAGGCATATATTTTGGCTCTTAGTTGTGGCCCCTTGATACATATGCCATTTAACAAATGCCCAAATAAACAAAGACCTGTACTGTTACCTCTAAAAAGTGATTTTCAATCTTTAAAAAAAAAAAATTGTCACACTGAAGCTAAGGAAGCCTTTCATTACCCATCCCACTTAATACCGGCAATCTCCCGGCAGTTCACTCGCTCGGGCGGCTAGGACCGTGAGGCACACACAGACGGATGTGCGGCTTACTGGGAATCCTAATGCTTATTTTTTCCTGCTGGCTAAACACAGAACTCCTGGCTGTTTGCCTGACCCACAACATGTGTGGAATTGTACAGCCAGCACAGTGTGTCATCTGGAAGGGGAAGCTGGAGTCGATGGAGGCATTGTCTTATTTATACCCGCCCCGAGGCTCAGAGTCTGCAGCCACTAACAATTTAAATGTCACTCACGAGAGAATGAAAGGTGGCACAGTGGTTAATATTACTGCCATGCAGTGCTGGGGACGTGGGATCAGCTCCTACCAGGGCATATTATCCATGGATTTTTTAAACGTTTTACCTGCATTTGTATTTGTTCTTAAGTTTGACAGACCACACTGGCAGTTTACAAAGCTATCAAGGCACATTTTATATACATATATATATATATATTATACACACACACACACACAAATATAAATACATGTGTACATATATTACACAAATATGATTACACACACAAACTTTTTCTTGGCCTTTGTGTAAAAAAAAAAAAACACAGAACTGACTGAATCTTTGCTGATCAACTGTTTTACAAATATGTCACAGAGGAAATTTTTCAGCCCTTGATCCATGATGAGGATTTTTAAATGGGCACTCAGGTAAGGACCCTAAAAAATGAGCAATTATTAGCTGAATCTGGTCGATTCAGGCAGATATCACTCTTATAAAGAAAACGATCAGCCGAGGTGACGGTCAACAACTGCTGACTGTGTATTGCCGACTGTGTATACACTGATAACAGTGTAAAGAAAATAATAAAGATTATACTTACCTGTTGCCTGTTTGCTGCAGCAGCCTCTGAAGTGACAGGCGGTTCATCCACTTACTGGCCACAGTGCTGTCCTGTCTCGATCAGCGATTGGCTGAGTGGCCTGTCACTTCAGAGACTGCTTCAGAAGCTTCAGCAGCTGCAGGAGACCTGGGGAACCTGGACAGGTAAGTATAACAATTTTTTTTTATAAAAAGCAAGGGCAGCACAACGTGCTAACGTCCATGCAGCCCTTTCGGCCCGTTTCTCGAGCCATGTAATATGTTCCATAAGCAAGCACCAATCTGGCAAATCACTTGCTTACAATGATCGGGCTGCGTAATATGGCCCAAACAGATATGATGTATATGCCTATAAAATGTTGGCTTTCTATTGTTTTGGGGTTAAGTTGTAATAGAGAGCAGAACACGTGGAGCCCCTGCACCTCACTGGAATTTTTGGCCCTCAGAGTGGGATGATACATTTGTTTATGCTCCCATTCCTTATATTCCAGTAAGTGATTTTCACCCACGTGTGTGGAGTGTGGAAGATACAATTTTTCCTGTTTTTAGTATACAGCTAAAGTTTTTGTGGTCGTTATAATTATTTTTTGTAGAAGTGCTATGTACATTAAATAAAGATGGTGGTTTTGGTATATATGCAATATGCATAATTTTGGTCACTGCACGGTATTTGCTTTTATGGTTTATGTTTCATATTTACCATGTTGGCTTGCACAGCTTGGCAGGAGGTTTCCACCCTCATGGAGTTCGAACAGAACCCTACCAATCCCTATGTGTCTGCGTTAAGAGACTGCCCCATAGACTTTGTATAGAATTTCATCTGGTCGCGCAGACAGCTGAGAGGTAACACATTTAGAATGCACTCTTGGCGATATTTAGCAATTGTTGACTTGTTTGTGACAGGTATCATTTCAATTTTCCTTGCAATTTTTCACGATGGATCTTAGTGGGGCCCATGGTAGGCCAAGAAAGTTTGTTATCCAAAATACAGGTAGTGTCTATTGCTACTGTAGCCCAAGCGAAGTACTCTCTCTCTAGTATAGCTCTGTCGTCTTCTGTAACAGGACACTGAAAATGCTGCTCGGTTATAGAAAGTGGTATAACAGCAAGCTACGTCTATTACTCAGAACATTCCTGCCTGTCACCTCCATCAGATCATCCAAGTACTGAAACCTGTAAAGTAATATCACCTACTCTAGTTTCATATGGACACTTTCCAATAAGCTGGCCCTATCCCAACAATAACCATAACTATAAGTGGCGGTCTGAGAAGCTGACCACAACTTAGTAGTTGATGCTAAACCAAAACCTATTTTTATACTCATGGAGATGAGCACATGCATTGTGTAGATCCTGTTTCCATGGAATCTCTCTCCATTGTTGGATGAGGATGGTGCTCAATATATAAATCTCAATGAAGAAAACCACCAATTGGCTTTATGGTAAATCTTGAGGGCAATGCTTGGCCCACACATTCTGCACCACAAGCCCAATCCCAATCTAATCAGCAGAAAACAAAGCACTAAAAACAGCCACACTTAGTAACTAAATGAAGTGAGCAAACCTATGGAAGCCCACCTACCAAGCAAAGATGACCTGAACTTCTGCACCAGTATGACTGAAGTCAGAAAAGGAAAGGTTTATTATTCTATACATAAAAGGCAAGTCAAAAGTCAAGAGTATGACCTCTTTGAAATGAATAGGTTGCATAAAAAAGAACAGCAGGCTAGGATAACAAAGAAAACCTTAATCATGACAGTCAAGAGGAGCCTAATCTACCATTTACGGAGGTATTAGACGGATCTTGCATGCCCAGAGCATAGGCGAATTTCATGCCATGGAGAGGCCATAGTACAGTGTAAGACTGTCCCGAGCATGAGGCCACCGTAATGTGGTGGGGCAGTTTATACCATTTTCAAGTGGTAACCAAGAGCCTCATTATTTTTATGGAAGTTTTTTATGGCAGTTGGGGGGGCTGCTTTTAACTATTTTCATGTCTGTAGTGGGTCTGTATCTTGCCATTGCGGTGAGCTGTTGCATTTTTCTGTGTTTTTGTGTACCTGACTTAACACCTAGTAGTGAAAATGCCCATAGTCTATCAGGTTAAAAAGGTCGATTGTCTGATATTGCTATTCTGGTTCATTTACCTTCTACACTATACTACAGTCGATGTAACTGGTTTTCTTTCTGGCAGGTATGTTCTGCTTTCATATCTTTGATGGTTACTCTGTCATTGTTTGTTTATTATTGGGGGAAAAAAAAAAAAAAAAAAGGTCTATTGGTCACCCTACAATGAGCGGACCACATGGGTTTATGGCCCATTTATTGGACTGTTAAATGGAAAACACCTACAGTATGGTTGAACAGTGGATAATCAGGAAAACATTAATGTCCTACTGTGGCTGCCCTTCAGTCAAAGGGTGCTGATAATAAATAAAATATAAAAATTATTTTAAGAGTAAAGATGAGCACTAACAGCTATATCCATGTTTTTCTGGACTCCCTAGGACTGCATGTAACTTCTTTAGCCACCGGTATTCAAATGCGGAATGATCGGACTAAAACATGTTCGAGTTGTGTTCATTTCTAGTTATGAGCTGTTTGCACCATAAATTGGTTGGTAATACGTCAGCATAGCTAAAAATGACACAAAACAGCTGCCCTTTAATCAGTCTGATAACAGCGACACGTGTCTCTGGCCGCTTGGGCTGGAAGCGGAGGAAACAATCCATATACACAGTAGAAAAGGATGGTGACACAGACCAGAACGCCACAACTGGGAAGAACTGGGAAGTCAAAGAATAATTTAGCGTGTACCATTAATAGTTCAAAGCCATCCCAAGATTTAAAAGTATCCCCTATTTTGTGGGTAGGGCTTAGACAACTAACCAGAGGAGGAAAGTAAAAAAAAAAAAAAAAAAAAACTCTGATCAAACAAAAAGTTAAAGAAGTCCAGTAAAAAATTTTTAAAAAGGAAGGCGGTGGTGGCAGTGGAGGTGGGCTATTGTGGAAAATAATTATTCTTACCCCTCCACATGCCCCATCCATAGCACTGCTTCAGTTGACAGCCAATGGCCACCTGCGGCTTTTCCAGCTGCAATGTCACATACCCAGGTGATCAACTGGGGCAGGACGCCACCCTAGTTACTGACTGTCTGAGCAGGCAATCACTCAGCCGGGCCGGGATGTCGCAATTGAAAGAGCCAGGTACTTGACGTAACCTGGATAGCAGACACAAATGACATTCGGCAGCCATTAGCGGGACCTGGGATCGGTGCTACAGGAGACATAGGGACAGGTAAGCTTTCTCAGTTTTTTTTTTTGTTTTTTTTTTTCCCCCCACCTCCCTACCTTTCTCCCTTTTTTCAAATTCACGGGCCTTCTCCTTTAATGGAAAGGTTCAATCACTGTTCTATTAATTTTCTATGGGACTTTTGAACATTACAAAGTGCTGATTTTGACAATGTTCAGAGGCCCCATAGGCAGTAAATGCAGTAGCGGTCAAGAATACATGCTGTTCCTCCATTCACTTAGGAAAAACTGACCTCTGTGGGTGTCCCAGTGATCAGCTAGTTACTTCTAATCCTGGGATAACCCCTTTAAAGGGGGTTCTCTTCTTTGGACAATCCTATTAGTTAGAAGTGTTAATTAACAATAAGCTGATCACAAAGTGTTCTCCTGCTGAGACCCCCACTGTTCAGCTGTAATCCTTAGCACTAGGAGTTCAATTCCCCTACAGCACAACCAGAAGTTTTGATCTGGGTGGTAAAAGGAATCAATAAAGTGGCCTATCATTTAAATCATTTTTTTATGTTAAAAAGTATTTTGGGTGGTTATTTTCTAATTTTACTATCTATATTTTAGAACAATCTCGAAATCCTGTAGTTTTCCTTCTCACCACTGGGCCTGAGGTTTCCTGTTGTGTCTGTGATAAGAAGGCTGCTTTATAGTGATCTGTACAGCATTACAAAGGTGAAAGGTGACACCAGTACATAGAGATTTTAACAGCTGAAGCTCCCATCTCAGCCTCCCTCTCCCTATGGAATGACCTCTTCAAAAGTCAGAGTATGCTTCCTATTCATGTCAATAGGATAGGTCCTGTCCATTGTTGGATATTGCTGGACTGTCAGATTAGAGATCAGCTGAATGATCTTAACATCATCAAAAGGTAACCATCCACAGACTAAAAGGACCCTGGGAATAAAATACTCTGTACCATCCAATCAAAATCCCTGCTCCTTATAGTCTTGTTCACCACAGATGTCAATGGCGTTCTGTATCTGTGACTGTTCCCACCATGCTCTTACTTGCCTATTCTTCCTTTATCTCCCATTCATGACTCTGCATGAGTGGTTACACAATCTTTGCCAAGAACACAACCCCTTTGTTTTGGGATCAGTGCAGGTTTTAATAATTGGAAACACACTAATGACACCAATGCCAGTTAAAGGGGTGGAAATCCCCTTTAAATTTTCCACATAATATAGCTTACAAAAAGAAACTGCACAGAGTAGTTCAAAAGACGGCACATGCAGGCGTTCCGAGGGTTCGTTTCATCTATAAACCACCAAGCAGGCTATGGAGTATGATGGTTGAGGGGCTCCCTTAATAGTTTATGACTTGCCTGCAGCTTGTATTATGACTTGAACAGCTCTTACTTAAGGCCTATGGAAGTATGGGGAATGTGAATGAACTTGTGGTACTAAAGCCAGCCCGGATATGTTTCTCAGTTTACCCTGAAGATGGATATACTGCAGCAGGTAGAGCAATGATTCTGTGGCTTCCAGAATGCTGCACTATGGAAAGTGACAGACGGCTGTCAGGATAAGCCCCTGGTGACCTGTTACAAGTCTTCTGTTCTGCTGGAGATCAGAGCGAGATGTGCAGGGGAGGATTGCTGCGTGACTTCTCATCTGGGAGAAGATACACATTTGTTTGAATTTCAGGTTGCTTCCCTGACCGCCTGGAGGAACGGCTTCTATCAGACATAGATGTTTACAGCTGTCAACAAAATGGCACAATGGTGTCCGTGTTATTGCATCCAATTTCATAAACGTCATGTGCTCCCTGTGATCATCCGTGTTCTGCAGTCATGAAAAACCTAAAATCTGACAGTTCGCACTTTCCCTCCAAACCAATAGGCTTTATGGAGACGTATATTCTAGAAATTATGCTTTTCATCATAGTTTGGTGGTCCACAGTGACCACCATACAGGTTGCTGTAAAATGAGGAAAGGTCATCAAAGGTCACTTTTCCATCCTTGTAAGCTGGTCACAACAAAGGAAGATGGCGGACTCCATCTGCCATTGGAGACTCCATATATCAGGATTACATTTTTAACCTATCCTGCTAAAACTGGCAAGTTCACCAAATGTCCAGGAGTAGAAAAAGTACTGAACTGGCTCCTACAATGATCCAAGTGGCTACTGAAAGAAAATAATCTGAGGCTTTATTCATATCTGCCCTGAAGATTCTGTTAGGAGCCTTCATTGCTGGCTTCAAACTCCAGGAGCCTCCATTAGAGGCTTTATCAAAATCCTGGTAACATTTTATCCCCTATTGTAAAGATACTTATGGTACGTCTTTCTCTCGTTTCTCCTCTCTTCAATAAAAACATAAATGCTTAGCTATATGTATCTACAATGAATGACATGCAGACTGTAACGGAACTGGATAGAAATATTGTACATTACCCAATACAACGAGTTGACAATGGTTTTTAACAACAAGAACTCTAATGGCAGCTCTAAAGATTAACGCAGAATATGTATGAGGCAAGTAAACTATAAAATGTCATCACATAACTGTTAGAGATGAGCGAACTGGGTTCGGGTCAAAGTCAATCCGAACCCGAACGTTCAGTATTTGATTAGCGGGGGCTGCAGAACTTGGATAAAGCTCTAAGGTTGTCTGGAAAACATGGATACAGCCAATAACTATATCCATGTTTTCCACATAGCCTTAGGGCTTTATCCAACTTCAGCAGCCACCGCTAATCAAATGCCGAAAGTTCGGGTTTGGATCGACTCGAGCATGCTCGAGCTTCACTCATCTCTAATAACTGGTCTTTACTCAAATTTAGAAAAATGTTCAGTCCAAAACTAAGCAATGTTAAAAACGTAAACTTTTGCTGGATGATTCACTTTGTTTAGATCCAGTGTGTGCCGAGCGCTTTACAAATATAGCAGAGTACATCAAGTTCTGCGCTAGTGTCCAAAACTTCAATATATTTTCTAAAAATAACTTGGAAAAGGCCAGCGCAACTAATTTTCATATCAGAAGCAAGAAGGATACAGCATAGCGGTCTCCTATAAAAGATTTGGGTAGCAGCTCATCCACCGATATTAAAGAGGTTATCCAGTACTACAAAAAGATGGCCACTTCTTTCAGAGACTAAACGACTCTTGTCTCCAGTTCAGGTGCGGTTTGCAATTAAGCTCCATTCACTTCAATTGAGCAGCAAAACCCCGCCCAAGCTGGAGACAAGAGTGGGGCTGTCTCTGGAAGAAAGTGGCCATGTTTTTGTAGCGATGGATAACCCCTTTAATGCCAAGTTGTAACAAAGAGGGCACATGAATATCTGTAGAGGGAAATACCTCTACCAATGAGTCTTTAGATGGACTGCCTGGACTATACCATGAGTCACAGAAGGAATTTGGAGGTGGCCTTTGGCTCCTCCAAATGACAATTCAGAAGGATCATAGTCTTCTTGGAAATTGGATTGGAAAACTGTATGTGATGAACCCAATGAATCTTGTGGTGATTTGGGTCAAGTATCATACAGGTCTTCATATGATGACCAATGATAAAAGCAGTGACATAAATCTGTAATGGGGAGAGGGTCATCCATCTTTATTCTTCAGTACCGCAACAGTTTTGCTGAGAAAGCAACACAGACAACGTGATGTTAAACCTTAAAACAACAGGAGGAAATGAGACTGCCATTTAGTGAAATAGCATCAGTGAAACTGTGTGTCACAATGACAGCTGTCACCGCAATAAGCTATTACAACCCACTACTTGTTTCTAGTGATAGACAAGGTGGCAATTGTCGAGAGGTAGCAGCATCATCCAACAACTTCAGAGATCTTACAAAGTGGAAGAGCGTGATCATGTAATCTGCAAACCTCTAACCATGGAGGAAGTTTCTGGCAGTCACTGCAATCAATACAAGCAACAAAAACATCTGCCACTTATGGTACTTTTACACGGTGCGATAATTCGCCTGATCGCACGATTAACGATTTTGCATGAACAATGTTTTTTTATAACGATCAGCGTTTAGACGGAACGATACATCGTACGGAAAATTCGCTATGCGATCGTTTAAGCCTATCTCACACTTAGGTGAAATCGTTGAAAGACGATCTGCGAATTTTTTGCGAACGATCAACGATGATTTGAGAAGATGTTGAAAGATAAAAATGATTTCTCGCTCGTCGTTTGATCGTTCGCTGCGTTTACACGTACGATTATCATTCGAATTGACAAATAACTCGTCAAATAATTATCACTCAAATCAGCTTTAATCTGATTAACCTACCTCTACGTCTAGGCATCTGGAACCTCACAGACTAGATTATACCCTTTATAAAGGGCTAATATAACGTATTTATGGTGTATTGTTAGGACATGCCATATGTGCCACATAGAATAGGTGAGACGTGTACCGTTGGTATCCTCAACTATTAAAAGGGGTAGTTTACTCCAAAAAATTTCTTTCAAATGAGCTGGTCCCAGAAAGTGACAGATTTGTAATTTACTTCTATTAAAAAAGCTCCAGTTTTCCAGTACTTATCAGCTGCTGTATGTCCTGCAAGAAGTGGTTTATTCTTTCCAGTCTCTCAAAGTGCTCTCTGCTGCCACCTCTGTTCAAGTTAGGAACCAACAGGATTTGCTACTGCTTTGACACCACAGCAGCTGATAAGTACTGGAAAACGGGAGATTTTTTTTATAGAAGTAAATTACAAAATCTGTCACTTTTTGGGACCAGCTGATTTGAAAGACATTTTTTGGAGTAAACTACCCCTTTAATAGTTAAGGGTACCAACGGTACGTCTCTCACCTATTCTATGTGGCACGTATGGCATGTCCTAACAATACACCATAAATACGTTATATTAGACCTTTATAAAGGGTATAATCTAGTCTGTGAGGTTCCAGATGCCCAGACATAGGAGGTAGATCAATCAGATTAAAGCTGATTTGAGTGATTAATATTTGACAAGTAAATTACAAGTCTCTGTCACCAATTGATTAGAAAGAATTTCTTAACAATCGTTTTTCCGGTTGTCATATTCTCACCCAGGACAACCTACAAAGCATGTTTAATCTGCAAACCACATTTTAGACAAACAGATATGTGAATGATCAATGAACTAAGATTTTTTAACATGTTGAAAGTCAACGATTAACGACATTTCGCTCATCGTTTGATCACTAGGTGTTAATGACTAATTTTTGGACGTTATATTGAGTTTTTACATAATAATCGGTCTGTGTAATAGGGCCCCTACTTTCGGATGTTTATGGAGCCTCCTGACTCTTCTCCGACATATTATGCTGGGGACAAGATGTTCATATGATCAACTACGCAAGGTATAACTTCTGCCCCATCTATTATAATACAGCTAATAGGGAGAGGGATTCCTTGCCAACTATTATCAGGTAAACAGAATACTTCTCACAGCAGAGGGTTTGTTACATCTGTACCCAGTCCAAGCAACCCTCAATTTTGAACATTCTGGACTCCTTACTCTCATGCCAGTGTACCTATAGACACATTTAAGGAGTACAGTAATGATTGTGCCCTTTCATTTCCTGGGGTTCATGAAATGTAAACGCTGACTTAAACCTCGAACGCGTTAGCTAAACGGAGTGTTAGCCACATCACAGTAATAACATGCCCACTAACTGCTGTGGAAGACTAAACCCTTCTTCACCTATTCTGCACTCCATCACTGATCTGAAAACACAGCCCTTCAGTTTACCCAGGCGAGGGGTGGGGGTGGGGTGGGAGGAGGGTGGTGCGAGATGACGGAGAAGAGGAGAATCTAAAATGTTTCCATTTTATTTCTTTAGCGTTTCAGCCTAATTCTTTATGCGCCCTCTTACTAATAAAATCAAAGTGCATTTCATTTCATGGTTCGACTTCACGCTTAGAATTATTGTAACCGGGCCCTGTGGGGAAACTCACCACAAATAATTACACTGATTTCTCAAAGTACTCTCTAAAATGATCTCTCTCCTTGCACTGAGAATATTGAGCCGCCACAATTGCCATGCAGGTGGGTGGCGGATGGGAGGAAACAATGATATTGGAATTTGGGTGATCTACAGATCTGGCCGCTAATTGAACAGATCGTCCCACTAATGTAATAGTCTGAGAGCAGCGAGATTGTCTTTCAGTAATATGTGACATGAGCCAAATGGAATTATCCGCTATTGTAGATGAGAACGGAGAGTCTGGGACCTCTGGAAACACTACATGGTAAGAGAGGCACTTACTGACTAATAATATGCTGCGCGCTTCAGTCCTCCAGAGATGGAGAGCTGAGAAATATCTTGACAGCCTGTTAACTCCTTCATCACATCTATGGGGCATGTGAATGTGGATACTGCTTAGAAAGTTGGTCAAAATTATATTAATGCTTGATCTATACATAGATGGTTCTCAGCAGACCAACGCGATGACAACTTTATTCACATACACTGTTAGTAGAATGTACTGTACTGTAGAATAAAGCTGCAAACCGTGCATAAGGCCCATAGATACGGCAGATGTACACGGTCCCTGAATCTCTGTACTTGAATACGGTGCCATAGTTTTGTTAAAACTTCCCAAGTAAATAAGTAAATGGACCCTTATCCTAGCTCCTTGGCAGCAAGAACCTGCACCAACATGATAACCACATGACTAGGGCGGGAACGCAAAGTGGCTCCTAATGCAATTCAACGGGCTCCTAAAGTCTACAGTATTCAGAAAACCCTTGGTTACAACCTCCAGAAGTCCTTCCCAATGATGTTCTGCACAGCCAACCACTACTGATCACCACCACCACCACCAATGGCCACTTAAGGTCCAAATTCACAGTGGATCTAAATTTATAATGATTTAAAAACACAACATCAAATCCACAGCGGATTAACTATATGTTAACATACCCGTAAAGGGGTATTCCAATCATCTACATTTATGTGACAGTATAATATAGCACAAGGGCTGGCACCACACAATAAGTATTTAAAGTGCTAGTCCTTATAGTTCGTACACAAAGCACACCAACATCTGAGCTGGACAAAAAACGGACTGCACCTTGCAATATAATATAATTTTTATTTAAGCAAAGAATAAAAGGAGAAATAAGGTTAAAAACAACAACTATTCCATTACTGGCCATAGTACAACTTAGTAAAACCTGATCCAACCTATATAATAAGTAAAGAATGGCAGTGCAATAAATAAAAAGATTAAAGAATTGATACAATTAATGTCACTTACAAAATAAGCCAAACTAGCAATATCAAGTGCTAAAAGTGCAAGTGCACATAAATGATGGTAATAAAGTACAGGACTGCCGTTTTAGAGTTGTATAAATTGGGAGGAGCAGTCTACTCTCGTCCAGCTCAGGTGTTTGTGTCCGATTGCCACATATGAAGAGAATGGGGTTTTACATAGAAGGAAAGGTGTTACGGCACTTTCTGTAACTTCTATATACACTTCTTCACTCAATACTATGGAGAGACTGCAGTGGTCATCATATTCCCATCCTCCCAACATGGACCAGGTTTGTTATGCCAGTGTAATGGTCAAGATTCCAGACCGCCATCTATTATGCCTAGCAGTTATTTCCCACTGCTCATATAGCTACAACATATAACTGTGTACAAAATCTGCTCTAATTTTTTGGATTTTCTTCCTCCACACATGCATCTAATATCTGAGCCACAGGTTCAGTTTCTTGACGGCGCTCCAACTTTCTGTTCCTGTTTCTTCACAGCCTGCTTGTCTGCCTTCAAGCTGTGCGGAGTCTGGATAAACAATAGTTTTGACAAATTTTGACAGAAGTCAGAAGAGGACAGGAAAGAAAAGAAAGGAACGCCATCGTGGTGTGAAAGTAAAATTGGCTCTGGAAGAGCACCGGAACCAACATAGGTTATAGAGTAGAATGGTGCTTTTCCAATGCTTCCTAGTTCACAGAGGAGACCAACGCTGGTGTTACCAAAGAGGAAACCTTTGTGCCATGCACTGCACCCCATTCATCTGGAGTGTTCCTATAACCCATCCCCAATCTCTGCGCAGCTCAGGACATTATGCGGTATTTACAATTTATTACAGTTTTTCAACCTCCTGAAGTTAGTGACACGCAACATTCATCCATCATCATGTGGATTTATACAGATGCTTCAATTTACACTTCTCAAGCTGTGCATATACATATATATATATTATATTTATATAAATTTAATCCAGATGAATGATCAGGAAGTTGTGGAAAATGTAATATACTGTGCATTAGATACTGCAAACATAACCGCAGATAAATGAGCTGAACGTGTCGGGGAGGTGAGGATTTGTCACTATTCTCATTGCTCCACACAGGGCAGATGTATCTCTGTAATGGCATGCAGTGCCAACTCCGGGAGCACGCCGCTAAAGTACTGGATACATTTTTATTGAGACAAATTAAACCTGTTGCAGGGGTGTACTCAAAAGCATATTCCCATCTCTCCATACAGCATAAAAATTCTGACTGAATCCCAAACTATGGGGTGGGAAAAAAAATGTATAGGGGTTATCAAGGATTACAAAATCTTGCTCCACCACCGGTTTTCGGCTTGTGTGTCCACTCCATTAACGTAAAAGAAACTAAGCTGCAATACCACATACAAACTGAGTATCTATATGGGCAATCATTAGAGATAAGTGAACCTAGAGGATGTTCGGGTTCCTCCAAAAGTAAACTCTGAGCATTTGATTTCTGATGCCGAGAGTTTGTGAGCGGATGAAGCCCCAACGTTCATCAAGTTTGCTCATCACTAGTAATCATGGATGGCCCCTTTAAAAGGGAACTAATCCCCACAATAGAGGGCCAGAAGCTAGTAACATAGCATAATACAGCCAGTAGCCGTGTTGCTATACATATAAATACTCTGGGGGGAATTTATCAAACTGGTGTTGAGTAATATTGTCTCAGTTGCCCCTAGCAACCAGATTCCACCTTACATTCCCCACAGATTTTTTGGAAAAAGAAAAATGTAATCTGATTGGTTGCTAGGGGCAACTAAGCCAGTTTTACTTTACACCATGTTTGATAAATCTCCCCCTCTGTTTCCATGTTAAACATACCCCCCAATATCTAATTTGAAAACTTCCTGCTCTGTATGTAAATTACAGCGACTTAGTCGTGTGGGTGGTCCTCCGGCACCAAGTAGTCATGGATTGTGCAAATATTCATCTGTAAGCATGCCTCTGTGGGCATGATTCTCTGTGTCAGAGCTCCCAGTGTCACGGTGTCATCATCACTGGGCCCCTTCATGACACTGGGAGCTCTGAGACAGAATCATGCCCACACAGGCATGTGAGAATGTTTGGGACATCGGTAACTACTCGGAGCTGGAGGACCACCCAAATGACTAGATAGCTGTAATTTACATACATGCAAGAAGTTTTCAAAGTTGATTTTCGAGGGGCATGTAAAACATGGAAACGAAGTATATATCTGGGAACACTGCTACTGACTGTATTATATGTTACTAGCTTTTGGCCTAATTTAGCGGCGACTGGTTCCCTTTAAGTATATTCCATATTATTCTATCATAGGTCATTTTGACTAATTTCTTGAAAAACCTAGCCACCCTCCCATAGCATCCATCGAGCTTGGGACCTCTACCACCTTTCCACTTTGTGGAATTTTGACTAATCACAGAGTGACCATTGCAGTCAGATGATCAGCGATCACTAAATATACCAGGCCATGAGCTACTAAATCTCCCTGCAGCGGCCACTACAGGGGAAACGTAGTATTACATGCAGTATAATAAATGCCTAGCGACATAATTATGGATGGCTCAAGTCTGCTAAAACTGCTATTGTTAAGAGTTCCACACTAACTTAACAAGGCACGTGAATCAAGAATTGTCAAGATGAGATATCCCCCCTTTAAGATTTAATATCAGGAAAAATTATATATATATAACAGGTGATTAAAAAAAAAAAAAAAGTATCTGGTGGAGGGGGGTCAGCCAATGAGACCAACATTTTTGGATTTTGTTTCCGATTTATATCTATCTCCTTGAGTATCCAGCAATGTACAGTATCTACCCTAACATTTCAGAGCTTTCTCTATGGGCTTTACATGTCCTAATAGGGAATACAAGAAAGTTTCTATCAGACAGGGTCTATGCAGAGCCAAAAAAAAAAAAATCAGGGCAGTCTAGACTAATTCTACTTTTTTAATTCATCTCTTCTTGGATCAATAAGTCTCTGGCAAGGGATGTGCTCAAAGTACAATTAGAGGCACACGTACAAGGCTGATCTACGGTGTCTGGCAATGAGTGTAATGGTTATATGCTATCTAGGGACACATTGGTGAAAGAGTCGTAAACGACACAAGATTCGGGATAATGAGTTCCTATTTACAACTAGTTTATTATTTTATCTTTAACTGGAAAAGCAAATATCCCAAATACTAGATCAACAAAGGTGAAGGCAGCCATTGGTTATAGGTGGCCTGGTCACTATTCAGAATCAGTGGCACATAGTCATAAACATGTAGCTTAATCTATAGGAAATAAGTCTTTCGCCCTGAGATGAAGCTTATAAGGATATAACCTCATATATTGCTCAGCTTTCATTACCTATAGGCTACATTCCCTGATATAGAGCAAACACTTTCTTCAGTGCTATATACAATCCTTGTCCCCATGGGCTTCACTGGCGCCAATGTCATAAAACTCTATTATGGTACCCACAGGAAGGATGATACATTGTGTAGTCAGGGCAGCCAAGAGTAGTAATCCGTAGAGTTTCTAGGTATGTTGTGTGTGTGGCTTTGTGGATGGCTGACCTTGAAGCTAACTAGGCCTAAACCTTATTGCAAAGAGCCTAGCAAACAGGAGACTATAAAACTTCCTACCTCTTCCCTGATGTAGCCAGGACTGAATTAAATTCTACTCTAGAAAGTTCTAGCCCTCTGGGGAGACTTGGGTCTGCAGGGACTGGTTCCAGCATCACTATTAAACGTAGCGATGCATGGTTGGCGGATGACGATTTTAGGTGAGGACTAGAGATGAGCGAACCTCGAGCATGCTCAAATCCATCCGAACCCGAACGTTCCGCATTTGATTAGCGGTGGCTGCTGAAGTTGGATAAAGCCCTAAGGCTATGTGGAAAACATGGATATAGTCATTGGCTGTATCCATGTTTTCCAGACAACCTTAGAGCTTTATCCAAGTTCAGCAGTTCCGCTAATCAAATGCCGAACCTTCGGGTTCGGATGGACTCGAACCCGATTCGCTCATCTCTAGTGAGGACCAAAAGACACGATCAGCCAATAATCCAGGTACTTCATAAATAAGAAACAAACCTTCCCCACAAACTATCACCTGTCCACTGCTCTGAGCTGGTTCTGGGTTGTCCCTGCAGGAACTCCCTGTACAGCCAGCCAGTCACTGGCTAAGGTGGGGAACTACTGTGGCCACTAACTGGCTGAGCAGGGATCCCCTGCGGGGCCATACCATCACAGGAAACAGAAAGCAGCAGACAGCAGATAGGACCAGGAGCAGCAGGGACAGGGCAGGGGAATAATGCAGGCGAGTATGGTTTGTTTTCTATTTTTAATTGCCATATTTATTTATTTACTTAAATTATAAAATTTAAAGGAGAGAAGTCTTAGTCGTCCTCATGTCCACAGACCTTAAAACTGGACTAAAACAAGAGTAGAGGTGGTATTAAATGGGCTATTACTGCCTGATGAGAGTGCTGGTCAATTTTATCAGCAATGTTAAGAGAGTCTATTACACTGCTCAGTAATCGTGCTGGCAAAGCTGTACAAATGATGGTTTGCGCTGCCCTAAAATTCTAGCATTCATTGACCGCACGCTCTTTATCACATAAGGAAATGTGCAGACGACAAAGTCAATCACTGAGGATCATGGGATCAACCTAAAAGGTCAGGTGGTATAATTTCCTAGGGTTTTAAGCACAAGGCGAACTATTCAATGAAGGTCTAAATAACAAAATAGAAAAAATACTGCGGGAGTGGAGGGGTACCCAAAAAATTTACAACATAAAAAACAGATACACTTACACTTGGTGAGTGGTGTATCCTCACCACTCACTGTTGTATCATAGCCAGCAATAGTTCAAAATGATTTTAGCCGGGATCGCTAAACCCTACATACCTCCACCAGCTCCAGCACAGGTAAATGGAAAAAAAGCAACAAGCAAAGAAAAATGGGGAGCGATCTCTTTACAAACCAACTGTACTGTAAAGTAATGTTGCACAGTGTATCTGCTCACTTCTCGGAGGGGAGATGGACCTACTCCCCCCCCCCCCATTGCCTGGAAAGCTCGTCTCTCCACTACCGCCTGTCTTCTGCTGGAAAACCGTTTCCTTATTCTGATGATCAGATCGGAGAGGTTGTCCCTGACAAAGGAACTTGAGGTTCTCATACGCGTTGGACATAAAAAGCTACATTGTTTCCTTGTACATCATATGTTTTGTGAAGTAGTTAATCCAAGAGATGCCTGGACGGCTTTCATCCTTGCACTGAGGGCAGATCACACTGAGCTTCGGGTGTGCATGCACCTTGCAGCTGGAAGCCTCAATCTGATCATCAGAGTTAGGAAACTGTTTTCCAGCAGAAGACAAGACCGTAGTGGAGAGACAAGCTTTCCGGGCAAAGGGGGGGGGAGTAGGTCCATCTCCCCTCCGAGAAGTGAGTAGATACACTGTGCAACATTACTTTACAATGAAGGTCTAGAAATAAAGGACCTGATACTCTATATGTAGAACAGAGAGGTCTAGGCTGTTAGAAACCTATAACATTGCTTTTATCTTTTCTATTCCATTCTCTCCTTATCCATTTGCCATTTCCTTGATCTTATCTAATCCTTTCCCCTGACCTTTCAACCTGACCTGGAAGGTCAAGCACCTCAGGGAGGATGTTGCCCATCAAGCCAAAAAAAAATCATTAACCTTCCTTTATGCGAACAGTTTTAGATGTGTAAAATTAAGCAAGGCCTTGGTAATCTCCCTTGGTGCAAGAAATAGAAAAACATGGCTTAGGCTGAATCAGACTTTAAAAAAAAAAAAAAAAAGAAAGAAAAGGAAAACCAAAAGGTGAGCTGTGGGGACCGGGCACTGTCAGAACAGAAGTGATGGGGGAAAATGCAGTGTGGGTATGGATGGATATACACACACACACACACTATATATATATATATATATATTATATATATATATATATATATATATATATAATTAAAAGTGGTGTAGGCCGGGTAAAAGGGGGAAATGTTGCACAAACCACAGCTCACACAAAAAGTAAAAATGTAAATAAATGGGAAATGTATTGAATATACAAAACCCCAGGAGCTCTCTGTGCCTCTATGAAGACTCCTAGTACTAGAAGCATAACTAAAAGATGGCAAAGGGCAGTAAATAAATATGAAGATAAATTACTGGGAAACCAATAAGAAAGACAGGTCAGAGATCGGGGCTTTATGTTCTGACCTCACTTGCTGCTGAGGGCAGTCATGATGGAGACGCGCACAAGTTTCGATATAAGGCTTCCTTGACTAGTATGTCACAGGAGACATTATAAGCTGCAGAAAAGTAATAGAGTCACAATAGTTCGGATGTACTAGGGTTGCAGATAGTAATCACTTAGATTATCACTTTCATTTTAAAACTTACATTGGAAAAAAATTGAATCTGAATAACTTCACGAGGGCCCATGGGTGGAAATCACTGGGCCTGCATGTCAGCAGCAACAAAGCTGCTCATAAGTGCAAGCAATAAAACACTGTAATGAGACGGTCACCCTCTCGAGATGCCAAGTACAACACATGAAGCAGCGCCAGATGAAAAAACTTTATAGAGGCTAAAAAGAAAGACCCGAAAACTAAAGTTAAATAAGTCGAATAGCCATCCCAGTCCCAGAATAAACCATATACCATCTCCAAATCTGAAGTCTGGAATTCTTCTGAGGTAAATAGATCACTATTCCCGAATATACACTGAAAGTGATACTGTCCATGATATGCATTAGCCATAGTCATAATAAAGAAGCAGCTCAGGTTATAGTCATGTTGCCTTCAAGCCTTTTCCTACATCAGCACTTGCAGTGAGTTTAGGCTTCATGAGGCAAGTAGGGCCTCAGGCACGGGAGAACATCACAGGATATAGAAGCTTCCTGATAACTACAGCAAGTGAAGAAAGGGAAAGTGATGTACCGGTGTGTGAAGAGGACAGTGGGGATTTAGTGGCTGTGCTGCTCTTGCCTGGGGCCAGATAAATCTGATTTCAGAAACCAATGACTGAAAGCTAAAAACCAATGGGATCTTCCTAAAAGTTACAAGATTAGGCCATCATCTGACCAAAAGAAAAGAACCTGATGTTAAAGGGAACCAATCGGAAAAAAAAATGCTTATGACCCACTAGCTCAGTACAGCGGGTCCTATCCGTGCTGTGCATGCACGCAGTAATGACCATGTCAGTACGCCAATGTGAGGGAAGGCCCACCTCTTGATGACATGCCCAGGGGACAGTGACTACTTGGGAAAAACCACCACCTAGATGACTAGTAGGGGTTCATTTACATAGAACATGGAATTTACAAGAGTATGTTTACGGATTATACCGGGCAGGGAAGCAGGTTATATGCACATGTTTGGGAAGAATGCTATGTGATGCTTCAGCACATTTCCCTAGCATTATAGACTTCTTTTTTTTTACCGATTGGTTTCCCTTAACAAAGTTGTAATTTCAGATGTTTTTTGGTTGATTTGTCAGATTTGTTTTAAGTGATAGGGCCCCAAGTCAAGGTCTCAACTTTTCTCAACCATTCCTTTAGGCTATGTTCCAACATCATCTTTCTAGGTGAAAAAACACAGCAATTTTTTCCACAATAAGAACCACTATTAGGCTATGTTCACACAGAACAAAAGGGGCGGATTACGCGAGGAAATATTTCCGCCTGAAATCAACTGACGCTGAATTCCGAGCAGAATATAAGCAGAATGCAAGCAGAATCCCTGCGTATTCAGCTAGGAAAGTGTTCAGCTCGTAATCAGCTCTTGACAAATTCAGAGCGGAATACTCGAGGAATCCGCGCTGAATCCGCATGCATTCAGCGCTGAAATTCAGCGAGTATTTGGCGAGTAAACTAGACTATACCAGAATATATACTAGAATCCTCCTCCCCCCTTTTTTTCCCCATTTCCGCACTGATTCAGCGCGTAATTTCCGCTTGTATTACGCTTGTATTCCGCGCTGAATACGCGCGTATTCCGCGCTGAAACTGAAAATTAGAGCCCCACTGGTTTGTATAGGCTTCCGCTAGCGGAAGAATGAACATGTTCATTCTTCTGGCGGAAAGCGGATTAGTTCAGTGCGGAAATTCCACTGTGTGAACTGCAGAGCAGAATTTCCTTTCAACACAATGGAAATTAGCTCTGCACCTATTTTAACGGCTGAAATTTCAGCTGCTTTTGCTCTGTGTGAAAGAGCCCTTAATGATTCTGATCATTAGCGGCTGTCATTGTATTAAAAAATAAAAAGGGACTTTTTGACCTGAATAAGACATTGTGCAAGCATGGCTTTAAGATGTCTTATTAGCAATGGATGTTCAGCCACCTTCTCATCATACTTAAAGGGGTTATCCAGGATCAGAAAGAAACATTTCTGCTAGCAGTGCTAAAACTGTTCTCAGGTTGTATGTGGTATTACAACTCTGTAATACCACTTACAGAATGAAATAATAATAATAATAATAATAATAATAATAATAATAATTATTATTATTATTGCAGGGTTCACCATTTCCTCAGCCTTTTTTTTAGTCTGCATTCCCATGTGCCGTGATTTTTTTTCTGCTTAAAAAGTCTGCACCTTTTAGATGAACTGCTGACAAAGATATTTTGTTAACCTTGGCCCATGAAACAATTTTGTCAGTCAAGTCCTGACGCAGTTTGCCCCTCGTCGCCCCTGATGATTTATATATGAGACAACTGTCATATTGTCTGTCCGTATCTGTACAGATTGAGTAGGTCTGGTGACAGCAATTTGACAGCTTCCCAAACCGCACTTAGCTACCTGAAATGAGAGGCTACCCCTGCTCGACTCTAATTCCACACTCCCTGCAACAAAATGCTGTAGCCCCAAAACTTTGCAGCAACTGTCACTAGTTGTAAGTTGCAATTTGCCCAGTGGACTCATTCTCATAGAGTTCTTGGATTCCCACCAATCTATGCAAGACCTTACTTGACTTGCGAGTAGAGATGAGCGAACCTGCTGAGGTTCGGGGTTCGTATGAACCTGAACTCTCGGCGTCTGATTCCCGCTGTCTGCAGCCTCCGTGAAGAGGGTGGATACAGCCGGAGGACCACCTGGAAAACTGGGATACAGCCATAGGCTGTATCTCAGTTTTCCTCGGGAGGTTCGCTCATCTCTACTTGCGAGCACAATCACTTTTTCTAGGGAAACTTCTTTATTAATCAACATACTGAATTTTGTAGTGGACAGGAGTGAATTTAGTTACATATTAGATGAGACAAGAAGGTCTCTGTTTGAGCTCTACCGTCTCCACAACGTCAAAGATTTTTTTCTAGAGAGAGAACACCTGTAATACACAATAGGAGCACTGATCACCTAAATCTGGGCTCATCTACAGTGCAAGTCTAGAATTGCTCTCCTGACAGTTTTGCAAACTTCAGCGTGGCAAGACTCTGCACATGCTGGGTGGTAAAGTTGCCATGACAACTATACAACACCCTGCAAGTCATCGTCATTGGAAAAGGGCTTGTGCACAGAACTCCCCGGATATCATACAGTTGTAACTCGCCAACTCTACCGCCCAGTGTGTGGAGTCTCTTTCCACACCAAACTTAGCAGAATAGACTTGCCCTTTAAGAAGTCTATTATACAGCTCTGTTAGCAGACGGGCAGAGCCACAGGATCATATATGCAGTTCTTTATTGCCACCATTCGTAAGCCACACATCTATTACAAAGGGTGAGGTGATGGGCAGATGAATGAGGATTTATTCACAGGATAAAACCATGAAATTATCAGACAAATGAACATCTGTTTATGTGTTGGCTGGTCATTGGGCCTATTGCACAGGGTATTTATCAGCTATAATTGCCATGTGTAATAAGAACCTTATGTGCACAGTCTACCATGGTTATTCCCATTTTCATACTGCAGATTTAGTACCGTGACCACTTTATTCTCAGGATCAGTGGGGGTCCGACCTCGGAGACCTAGTGATATGCCATCAGTTTATTGCAATGGATGTGGGTTTAAGAAGATGGGTATACATTTAATATTCTCAGTAACAAATTTGATACATTTTAAACTTTTCCCAGTTTAGCTTCCAACCCAGGTGGGTCAATAATTATCAAGTTTAAATAAAAATCTGGGATTTTGGCATCTGTTTTTAATTTACCACCAACAAAAGACCATCCAAGTACAACACTATCTCAAATGCCTGGGGTGACATGCGAACAAGGTTTATCATGGCTTTTATGTACACTGCCAATCTTCGCTGTTTTAGTATACATCCTAAATGATGTCATATACACCTCCCCCCCCCCCTCCTCAAGGCACTCTACCTCCATCGTGAACTTTTAGTACTAAATGTATTTGTTCAACTGTGTTACATTTATTAGAAAAGGAAATGACTTGTTCAGTCTTAGAACTAAACCCTGGGAAGTATTACTCCAGACACCAGTGGTTTATGGGACGGGGAACCATTCCCTTCATGAGTAACGGTTCCAGGATGTCTTTGTAGCCGCACTTAAAAGCGGAAAGGTTTTCACAGGGATCATTCTATAATATGTGGGAGAGTTTTTAGTACAAACAGTATATCGTCTCCCAGCTTTAGAATCCAGGGATTACAATTTTTTTTTTTATTCAGCTGGGTAACCTTTCTTCCTCATGACCTCTGGTGTCATTGCTTTGAGGGCTTGGAGATCTCAAGGTTAAATAGGGATCTTTTATCACAGTTAGGACAAAATAATTTTTTTTAATATTTTGTAATAAACATCAAATGAGGAACAATACTCAAATAATTCCAAGGAAAATATATAGCATGAGTCAACTCTCTAGGCAGCGTATTGATATAACAGAGGAATAAAGACCACGGCACTTTTTGAAAGGTCTAGACTAATTCCTCTTCTTTCTGTCTTTAGGGAGGCATTTTCTGGAACCATAGGCTCTTTCTAATATTTTTGCTACCGTAGATCTAAAATCCCCATGGAACACCACAACTTACTATTTAACCAAAAACACCATAGGGTTATCCTGAGCATATTAACTAGAGCAGTAATTCTAACAATAACGGAGACGCTAAAGATTCGCTATAACGATGGATCGCTAGTGAAAACTAGCAATTTTGAAGCGAACAATTCTGAGGTTATTACATTCACTTATTACTGTTATGAACAATCGTTTTTATGTTGTTATATGGTCGCTAATCATTCCTCAGGATAAACCACACAAAATATGTTACTGGCAAATAACTTACACAAACAGATATGCGAACGATCTGCAAACTACCAACGATAATTTTTCAACATGTTGAAAGACAAAAATAAAACCCGATCAAGCAATGAATGAAAAATCGTTTATTATGGTGAAAGATAATTGCTCGTTTTCTATAATTATAAAGAATTTCTAAGCGATAATCGCTCCGTGTAACACTTTTAGTAACAGTAGCAATGAACTCTGAAGAACTATATATTATTCTTGAACAGGAATTCTAGCTGATAAGCCACATTTTGGCCAGGGGTAAGATTCTGGGTTACTACTTATCTTACTTTAGGTTAAGTAACCCAAGCGTTTCTTATTCTTCTCGTCAATGGGAAGCCTCCAGCAGATTGTTTTGGGGATAAACACTTTATCTGCTGCTTTCCACTCTCTTAGGTAAAGAATGTACTAGTGTGTACAGGAAACAAACTTTTTTTTTCTTTGTTCAAACCCTCTAAACATTTTGTTATGAACAGTCCTTTGAACTTGAATTTTCTCATTGCTCATAGATACCCGGATATAACAGTCCATTATTATAAACAAAAATTTTTTAAAAATGTAATATTTCAAATCCAACGAGTCTCTAGTAAATAACTTTAGCACAGATTTATCAGAATGTGAATCATAGGAGGCTGATGAGGATATTATTCTCCTCTCTCTATGTCTGGAGGCAGATGGAAGAGGAAAAGAGCTCGATAATTCAGTCACAGGCGGATTGGTCTTTTTGCTTCATCCAGATTTCCTCTCGGACCACATTATCTGTACATTTTTTTGCATAGCTTTTTTAGTGCATTTGTCAAACAGATTGGTAGCGCTTATGGCATACTTATTTGGTTACCATTATAGACTACAAGAGCTGTCTTTATAACACCCACATCAAACAATAGAAATAGTAAAGGAATTTGCACAACAAAGACAGCAAGATGAAAATATTACTGCATATATTATTGGTAAAACATGTACAGGCCCAGTGCATGCAAAAAAATTCCCAATTTCCCTAATTGGTTGCAAACAGGAAGAGTGGATTGGAAGACCTCATAGGGAAGAGGAAGGGATTGGAAGACCTCATAGGGAAGAGGAAGGGATTGGAAGACCTCATAGGGAAGAGGAAGGGATTGGAAGACCTCATAGGGCAAATTCCACAAAAATGCTAGTTTCCTCTTAGAAGTTACAACCAGGCTGCCGCACCTATAGGCCCCCCAATGTGACACCACCCTCTGGTGTTCAGGGAGATGAGAAGGGAGAATAAAGACATCCCACTGGGTGCCTAGCTATAGATTCTCCTCCTCTTCTGTCTGTCACCACAGCAGGAGGAAGCAGGCAACGCAGCAGGCAAAACTACAGGCAGGATGCCTGCTTACTTGCCCAAGGTAAACCTGATACATCAGCACATGATACCTGATAGGGGAAGACATTGATGTATGAGGACCCTTTTAAATTTGCATATCTCTACCTAGTAGCTAGAGTACTGTCTCATGGTCAGGTGCCATAGTCATGAGTGATGGTTCGAGAGTTGTGTTATTCTTTCACCAGATATATCATATAAAGAACAAAGGAATTCAACAAGCAACAGTCAATGTATTCCGAGAAAGAAGGGTCCTCAACATAATTCCATAGACTTTCATGCTCCGAAAATGTACATATAATAAAAGAGCAAAAGTAGAACCGTAACAACCTGATGGAGATGACACATGCTGTGTCCACAGATCAATTAACAAGCGGAGTCCTCGACTGGAAGAAATTAAAGTGATTTTCTATAAGAATGCTTTGAGAGTCTCTCCCAATGCATCATCTTTTCATCACCTCGTTTGCCCTTGTCATATAGCGTTCGCTGCCAGCGCCTCTGACAGTGTGAAGCGACCAGACCGAATGCAGCTGGCGCTGCCTGTGTAATTGGAAGGGTAAAAGCGGCATAAAAGCAAAAAGTCTAATAATGTTAAATATGGAACAAGACTGGATTTAATAGGAGAAATTAATAAAGACAGATTTGCACAGATGTAAAAAATACCCTTTAGTACCGCCAGGCTGCATATAATAAAGGGGGTGATTTCAAGAGTTGAACAATGCAGAATACCTAGAAAAATCTCCATTATTGTAGCAGGAATAAAAGATAGTGATGGCATATCACTAAAACAGTCATCCCTAATCTGGGGAAAAGCTTTAACTGGGAAGACCATTGGGACCCCTACTGATCCTTAGAGGGGTAATCTGGCAAAAATTGCTTCTAATTAACTGGTGTCAGAAAGTTATATAGATAAAATCAAGCCTTCCAGTGCTTCGCTGCGGTATACTCTGAGAATGTAGGGGCCACAGTGCGGTATCTTCTCTATGGCCTGTTACTCTGCTGACACCATGTAAACTGTTGCACAGGTCCTCCATCTTCCAGTGGAAAAGGGATGTAGGACAGAATCAGCACCAAATCAATAATATTAAAGGGGAACTCTGGCGAAGCTTTGTAATTTACTTCTATTTAAAAATGTCAAGTCTTCAAGTACATATCAGCTGCTGTATGTCCTGCAGGAAGTGGTGTATTATTTCCAATATGACAGTGTTCTCTGCTGCCACCTCTGTCTGTGACAAGAACTGTCCAGAGCAGGAGAGTGTTTCTATGGGGATTTGTCAGACTGGAAAGGATACACCACTTCCTAAAGCACATACAACAGCCGATATTTACTGGAAGACGTCAGATTTTTAAATAGAAGTAAATTACAAAGCTTTGCCAGAGTACCCCTTTAATATTTTGTATTTATTGCTGATCCTGCCCTACATCCTCTTTCCCTTGGTGGAGGACCTATGCCACAGTTTTCATGGTGTCGGCTGGAGTAACAGGCTATAGAGAAGATACCGCACTGTGGCCCCTTCATTCTCGGGGTCCTGGGGGTTCCAACTAAGAATTGGTGACATAACCTATCCATTACTGTACAAAATACACAGTGTAAAGGACCCAAAAATTATAACCATCTCAGACTATACAGGATTTGCTTATAGAATCTAACAATGGAGACACAGATCTGCAAAGATGCTGAATACATGTAAAATAAAGCAATTACTGTAGTATATTCTGCCATTTCACATATATAGGGACCATAATAATTTGGCGGCAAAGGGGTACATACCCTTTAAAAGGGATAGTTAAAAAAATTCTCAGATCAACTGGTCCCAGAATTTGTAATTTACTTCTATTAAAAAAAAAATCTCAAGAATTCCAGTACCTATCAGCTGCTGTATGTCCTACAGGAAGTAGTGTATACTTTCCAGCCTGACAGTGCCCTCTGCTGCCACCGCTGTCCATGACAGGAACTATCCAGAGCAGTAGCAAATCACAATAGAAAACATCTCTTGCCCTCCAGCAGAAAGAATACCACTTCCTGCAGGACATACAGCAGCTGATAGGTACTGGAAGACTTAGATATATAGATGTAAATTACAAATCTCTGGCGCTTTCTGTCACCTGTTGAATTAAACGAAATAAATGTTTGGTGAACTAACCCTTTAAGACCTGCCTCTATAGTTTTATAGAAAATCCAGGTTTTACTGCTCTCCCAGCACTAATCTTAGAGATTTATTTCTACATATAGATTAATACTCATACATAATGCAATTAGATAGGGAGACAAAGTGTTAACAAGACGAGTGCAGTATCAGCCGAACGCTGAACGAGCCGGATCATTTTACTAAAACATTGAGAACACCACAAGCAACATCATCTGAATAAAACATCTAGGCGTCTCAGGCTCGACATCTTAACAGTCTAAATGTTGTTCATCAATCATTATGACAACTCTGAAAATACTAATATAAAAGACGAAGAAAAAAAGTCCTCAAATTAATAGATCGGTGAATAAAGGTAAAAATCAGCAGCGGATATTCGGGGCTGGAGGAAAATCGTACAAAATGATGCTTCAGGGTCACCAGTTTCCCATTAGCCTAGATAAACCCTTCACCATCTTAAGGATCTCTGCTTACCATTGGTGAATAGGCACTTGCTGACATGTAATAAGGGCATAGAATCCATATGGATATACAATGGGTTGTGCTTCAATTGCATCTATACTAGACAATCCCCTATTAGCCAAATGCATTATAATATCTATCCCCATAGAGAAACATTAAAGGGGTACTCAGGAGAAAAAAAATATATACAGTTTTCAAATCAACTAGTATCAGAAAGTTATGTCAATTACTTCTATTAAAAAACTGAAGACTTCCGGGACTTATCAGCTGCTATATGTCCTGCAGGAAGTGGTGTATTCTTTCCAGTCTGAAACAATGCTCTCTGCTGCTGGTGACATGAACTGTCCAGAGCAGGAGAGGTTTTCTATGGGGATTCAATGCTGATCTGGACAGTTCCTGTCACGGACAGAGGTGGCAGCAGAGAGCCAGACTGGAAAGAATCCACCACTTCCTGCAGATATCTGACTAGTTCTGTGTTTCGAGACTCTTCAATGAGGCTCCGCGGCCTCTTTTTCTGCATATTCATGTTTCCCAGGGGGCAATACACCTAGGATTTCACTGCATTGAGCGTTTTCACTAGCAGCCGGCAGTTTTATCGTTTGGCTGGTTTCCCCGAGATCAGCTATCTCTTCCACTTCCTGCAGGACATACAGCAACTGATAAGTACAGGAAGACTAAAATTATTTTCAATAGAAGTAATTTACAAATCTGTATAACTTTATGACACCAGTTGATATGAAAAAATTTTTATTCTCTAAGGCCACAGACTGCGGTTTCAATTTAGCCTCACTGTCATTTTTTACTTCATAGATTTATAATATAATCAATTGGATGGCTTCTACTATAAAGGCCCAATCTGATAACCCTGGTACGAAGTGGCACCTGTGAGTGAATATCTGCATAGACAGAAGATACGCCAGGTAACCGTTGCGATGTCCACAGCCTCCAGCTGTAGCACAGAAGCCATCATACTCTGGGTGGGTTGTGTATATGACCAACTAATATGAAATAGGAGAAAAGAACAATAGGTGGATATGTTCCCACGGTGCTCAGAAATCCACTGTACTACACCTTTTCCAATCCTGTCCCAGATTCCAAGAGTGAATGGCAATTGGCGATTACAAGGCTGACCCAACATTCATAAAGCAGTCTCTAGCTGTCAGAAAAGATATCCCATTCCTATATGCAATCCCAAAAACCCATGGGGGGGGCTACCACTTTCAGTCTGCAGGTGGCATCTTATAGGGCAGGAGATAAATCTTACTTCGTTCTGAGCTAAGGAGGCGGTTCTTCTCTGACAACTCTATTACAGGCATTTACAGACAGCTATCACAGCGGAGTAGTTCCACCCATGTGACTACCCAAATGACAAAGTTATCTTGAAACTTTTCCCCCAAACAAGCTTCCTGCAGATTGGGCTGGATTTCCTATGTGACAGGTTCCCTTTAAGCAATGCTCCAGCAGCTCCAAGTATGCCAGTCATTCCATCTGTCTGTGAGTGGTACAGATACAATAGTATTTGCCAATAAACAAGTGCACAATAATGCACACATTCCGCTACACTGTGTACAAATAATAGTACGCTATAGTGATATTTACATAGAATGTGGTATAAACACTGTACATTGCCCAGGCATCAATAATCTACAATGTCAATAATCCCCCACTAACTATAATGAGAAATGAACCAGCACATGTACTACCAACATACCCGCGTGTACATTGTATAACCATTCATTGCTATGACATAGAATTATAAATGGAATGGTGGAGACCCTCAGGGTAGTTGCCCCCTCTCTCACCTGTTCAGGTGCATATAGTATTAACAGGCACAAAAGCATTGCTAAGTTAATCATTATTGACCTGAAATGGTGTTCTGCTCCATACATTACAACTAATGGTCTGCAGTAAAAGGCGTCATGTGACACATCTGTACACTACAGTCCTGCCCTCTAAACACACAGACAACCCAAATCATTGAATAAGGGTCTATTCACCTGCAACATTAACAGACCTTAACAGCTTTCACATCTGTCAGGGGGCAAACGTCTGACAGTGCTTTACCCTCCAAGCATGACATCACAAATTCCACTTACTGAGAGTCATTACCAATTTCCTAGAACTCATCAATGAAGGGTGGATTTCTATTCAGAAGGTAAATTAGGACTATGTTTACATGGAAGTCAAGTCTTAAAGGGGTAGCTTACCTTTTGCTACCCCAACCCTGCTCTCCTTGGAGCTGACAAACTACAAATGCTATTCAAGGTGCCTAGGTTATGGTAATGGAGAGAGAAGCTGTCAAGATGGCCTTTAACACACCAAGCCATTACAGGGAACTGGGGGCAGGCACCTTTCATTACTCAACCACCATCATAGAAAAAGGAAGGTTCAACAAAAACAGTCAGCTGTGACCAACACATCATCTACTCACTCCAGTCAAAACAGAACTCAGTCCTGTTGACCCTTTAAATTATCCCTCGTGGGAAATCATCAGCCAGTTGTTAACTCTTCAATACAAAACACTAATTATAGGTCATGCTGGCCGACACTGCCTAGGGTGGTCACGGGAAGGAGGCATGGGCATGTGTAGGTCTCTGTGGGATGTGTCTATACCTGCAACATCATCATATACCTACAAGAAGATCTATCCAGGGACCCTCACTATTGACTTTTATTTTCCAAGCAGGGCCCAAAATAAATTTGGAAGTGGGTCCACAACAGACCTCCTTGTCAGAAGGCCATCCAGCTGCTTCAACTAGCACTTCTGGCTCTAAAAATGAAGATGGCCACCAGTGAGTAGAAGGCTTGACATCTAATTCCCTGTTTAGTTTTTTTTCTATTTGCAAAATGTTGACTGTCGTCCTAAACTCTGAAGTACAAAGCATTTGTGTGGAGTGAGGAGACATCACAAACACAACACACCACCGACACACTTTCGATATCACTACTAGGAGTGGGAGCACCTTGTTTATTATTAACTGTCAATCACGTGCAGGAAATACTGGCTGAACGCTTAGCACAAGGACTGCTGGCCACAGCCTGGAAGTTTCACGTGAAGAGATGAATCATTCAATTCTTTGAAAATTCCTAAAGTCTAGTCAACGTCAAGATGTTATGCAGATTCAGCATGAATAAGTGACGAGAATTGTAATGGGGGGGCTGTTCTCAATGACTCTTTTCTTTGAAATGTCCCACATAAGACGGATATCAAGAAGACTTCAGGAGCATTCTGTCGTGACAAAACAGTTTGCTAAAGGCCCTATTACACCAAACAATTATTGGCCGCACTTGGCCAATTACCAGCCATTCCAGCCGATAATCTTTGTGTAATAGCGCATGATAAAAGACCACAATCAGCCAACATGCACAGTGATCGTGATCTTTCAACATGTCAAAAAAATTCCAATCCTGACAGCGATGGGTATGCTGCCCGCCCGTGTAATAGGTGAGTATGGCTGGTGTCACTCAGTGTTCCATCAATTTTTGTACCATACTCAGAAGTGGATCCAGGAGCAAGAAGTACAAAATCACATTAATAATATTTTCCGATTTCTTTTGAATTTACCAAAAACTGCAGCTTTATGTGAGTTCCATGTGCAACCCCCTAAAGCAGGGATAATGGAACCTTAGGCCCTCCAACTGTTGCAAAACTACAATTCCCATCATGCCTGGACAGCCAAAGACCGGGCTTGATGGGAATTGTAGTTTTGCAACAGCTAGAGGGCCAAAAGTTCCCCATCCCTGCCCTAAAGGGCTAAGCCATGATAATATATGTCCCATGATAATATATGTCATAGATAGAGGTCAGAAGCCAACATGAACGAAGGCCGTGAGCTTAGGCCCCCCTACTGATATACAGATTGAATGTTTTAGACCCCTATGGTGCTGGTGAGGCTTCTGTAAAGTCTCCAGCATAAACCTTCAATGATAAGGTACCATTCATGGACAAACAGAGGCCATTAAAAGTGAACTATAATTTGGAAGAAATGCTAGACTGGAGACTCCGAGAAGTCTTCTAGCAAGTGTCTAAGGTAGACATTAGAGATTAACAAACTTACAGAAAGCTTAGATTCACATGAACCTGACTGCTCAGGATTTGAGTCCCACTGCCTGAAGAAAATGGATGCAACCCGGGATTCCAATGCCAAGTAATCAGGTTGGCGTGAAGCCAAAGTTACAGTTCACTCGTCTCTAGTAGACATCTTCTAATTTATGGCGGCGACAATAGATGCATATTGATTAGAGATGAGCGAACCTCGCCCACACTTGGGTGGCTGTGAAGAAGTGGGATGCAGCACTTAAGCTGCCTGGAAAACATGGATACAACCATAAGCTGCCAGGACTCCCTAGGAGTGTATCCAACTTCAAATGCAGAGCGTTCCGATTCAGAGGAACCAGAGCATGCTCAAAGTTCACTCATCTCTAATATTGATGATTTCCGTTTCAGAACTGCCGCCTTAAAATCACACACCAATTCTAGACAGTGAGCCAGCTCAAGATGGTGGTAATGCATTTTGGTATCAATATTATGGCCACAATACTCAGACCAGACCCCCCCCCCCCGGGCTACTATAGGAATGAACTTAGGATGATTACTTTAAACCCAATGACAATCTGTCACTATAGAAACTCCCATGGGTCAGGCCAGCCCACTTATTGGCTCATCTCTGGCCAATGTTACGGCCAACACTGAAATAAAAGGCCGGCAATAAAAGAATATTTACGCCTTGGCTGTTCCAAGCAGATTAATTGTCAAGCAGATTCATGGATAGAAAGTAAACAAAGAACCATCCAAAGCCTCGTGCACAGTTCTCGGTCAAGAAAGAATGGTGCAAACTACAACTTCCAGCAAGTTCTACAGGTGACCATGCCAGCTGGTTGTATAATGTATTTCACCATCATGCTATAGAGATGCACCACACATGGATTTGCGTTTAAGCTGCATTAACTCTTTCAAAGCAGACCAGTACTACTTTGTACGTTCTTAAAGGGTTAATCCTCCTTGATCAGACAAACATGACCAGATATAAAACAAACACATAGAAAAGCAAACAACAGTTATTGACATTAAAGTTACATTTGGCAAGAATCTATTTCCCACATTATTCAGCCATTCTCCATTGTAACCAATACGAAATACGTCCGGAATATAAACACCTGTAAATGTCATTTGGAAACAAATCCTCCCACAAAGAAGTCTTGAAAGGAGGGGGATATATCTACTGTCTAGACAAGTCACCTGCTTCTCACCTGCCATCAAATACTACATTAACATATACAGTGGATATACAGCCATCGCTTATAATGGGTCAGCGCACTTGAGAATCCTTCAAACTATCAAGTACATGTAGCTGAGTCAAGGTTCCCAGCTGTGGCAGAGCTGAGGTTGTCACTTAGCGCACAGTGGGGATCAACCAAGGAATGTAGGTAATCCTACTCCATAATCCTAAGGCAGAAAGCCATGACAATGCAGCCCCTAAACAGTTACATGACAAACTCAGCTCTGCTACATCAACCTAGCAGCCAATATGAGCAGTTCCATTGGAAAGGAACAAGTGACATAATTCTTGTACAATATTGTACAATCCAAAAGTGACCAAACTCCCATAAAAGTGAATGATCATATAACATCCATAGTAATATTTCTGTAGGGAAGGATACAGAGTCGCACAATGGCATGAATGAGAGTTGCATGACATAACAGCGTTGGACGTCACATGACACAAGTTGTCTTCAATCTTCCATGACATACACAACACCAGAAACATACAATAAGCAAACCAGGAAAAAGTAACAAATAAATGTATCAAGTAAATATTTACATATGATCATTGCAACATTTCCTTGCTTGAAGAAGGGCTGAAACCTGGCAACCGGTACTGTACCTTGTGGACGTTCCCTTCCGGACATCGCATATACTGCATTTAAAGGCTTCTGCACTGTTCCTAAAAGTGCACACACTACAATCCCAATATCCCTCATCCGCTGAAGGCTTAGCTTGCCGTTTTGGCCTGTAAAGCAAGCACAAGAAATATCAGGGACACATTCACAGACCTGTCAATCACTCACACATGCCCACATGGACCTGTCATATCGGATAACCCCCCACCCCCCATAGAGAGCCTAAACTTTCCAGCCCATCCTACTAATAGAAAAAGAAAAAAGCACAATAAAGCAGGTTGTCAATTCTAGGACTGCAGGGGGCACCAAGAATCACCATATCCAAGATTAAACTCCCTGCCCTTCAAATTAACCTTACAGAGCTGAGTGAGCGGGAAGGGGTTAACCAGCCTTAGAAGAGAGACAGCCACACAGATCTACTCCTCTCCTTGCAGCCTTCTGCCAATGCGAACTGCTGTGCCCTCACCTCACCCCCCTAACTACCACCTTGTGCCAGCACCCCGTCACAGAAGACACCCACAGCATCTCCGCCAATGAACTGCCCCCCCCCCCATTATGACATACAGCCATTCCAACAACAGTACCCCCCCCCCTCCTCCTACAGCCGTCACCATCGTGCTTAACCCTTTACGTCCCTATAGGGCCCTGACATATAGCAATGAGAAGATGGTCACGGAAAGGAAAGGGAGGGGGGGGGGGGGGTGTTGCAAAGAATAAAAGCATTATAAAAACACAACACACCCCACTGTGAAAATAAGGCACAAAAGACAAAGAAGCCATAGCCAACACAAGCCATTCCTGCCACCCACTGTCTCCCATTCCCTCCCCATTCACCTATCAATAATGAAATAATACTAAAGGATATTAGGGAGGGGGGGCAATGACTTATTTCGATTTTAAGGCTAGTGGAGGCGTTTCTCTCTCTCCACCCTGCCCTCCTTTTTTTTCCTCTCTCTCCTGGTAAATATTCTCTTTGTCTGAGGCTCTGTGCAGGGAGTGTGTGTGTGTTATGTGTCTGAGAGAGGATCAGCCGCCATAGTAGAGCTGGGCACTTCCTCCCCAGCACACACAGCTCCCTATATACATCTATACATCCTACATTATAATGGGGAGGGGGGCTTACAGGGTGCTGGTACTGCAGCCTCCACTTACAAGGACAGGGAGATGATTGGGGAGGAGGGGGGGATTATGTCTCCATCTGTCTACATGGTAATGGGGGTATATAAATAAACCTACCCCCTCCCCTTTAAGGCTTATTATTATACCCCTCCCCCCACCCATCCCCTGCTGCACTGTACCTGGTCGGGCTCTTCTTGTCTCCCATAATCATGAAGGTAAAAATCCTGCACGCCTGGTGCACCCTCCCCCCTCCTGTGTTCTGCAGGGAACCCCCCAACACCTATAAATAAATAGGGATTTAAAGGGAGGGTCCAGGGGGGGAGGTGGATGGATTGGAGGTGAGCGGGGTATAGCTGTGAGGGTATGGCGTGCTCAGGGGGAGGGGGCCGGCAGGCTGGCTGGTCCTCCTCGGTGGCTCCGGGAGCAGCCCCAGCCGTGCTCTCTCTCCTTCGCCGATCCGCTGCCAGACTGCACAGACACTCGGGGACGGAAGGAAGGGCGGGGCCCAGCCGACGTGACGTCACACACTCCGCCAGCCAATCGCGCTCTGTGGGGGATTTAAAAGTCCAGCAAGTGGGGAAGGTGAAAGATTCTTTGGGTTTTAATTGATGGATATCAGGGGGGTCACCAGGCCCGGAGCCATGTGCTGGGCTACTGAGGATGGAGACAGCTCCTACAGGCAGGGGTGGGTATCAGCTGCTGCAGAACCTCTTGGGACCAGAGCACAACAGGTTGGTGATGTGGAGCTATGGGGTTAATATGACGTCACAGAGCTAAGGAATGGTTGGCTGCTGTAATGACCAAGCAGTTCTGCAGCAGCTACAGGTGGTCTGTGACCAGTGTCAGGGCTCACCTGTACAGCCTCTCTATTTTCAGTGGAAAAGTAGTCTCAGGCTTGAGCAGCCTTCAAGGGGGACTACAAGTGCCATAGCCCTCTCATACAAACGGTGGGTGCACTGTCTAACCTGAGATACAGCGTGCACCAACCTGCGGCTATCCACCTGCTGCAAAACTACAACTCCCATCATGTTCATTTTATTTTATCTTGCATGTTTTTAGCTGTCCAAGAATGATTGGAGTTGTAGTTCTGTAGCAACTGGAGAGCTACAGATCAGAGAACACTTCTCAAAAAGTTTGTGTAGGAAGACAACTACAAAACCCAGCATAACTAGATAGCAGGAGCACCAGTCTAAGCTAAAAGGTGTCCCAGATTTTGTAGAACCATGGGTCCCAGCATACAAAGACAGTCTCTGGCTACACTTGCCTGTTGTCCTATTGTCTATGCAAAGGTTCTTATTGTAAGTTTTGCAGGGCTTGTCTCTGGTCTGCCACCCTGCTATTCTACATTGTGTAGTACTACAAGTCTCAACATACAGAAAGAGCCTGTCAGTTTGTCTGTGTGCACATAGTGGTCCCAGCATCCTACAGAAATCATCATTTGCTCAGAGTACTTATATTGTTAGGCTGAGGTGTAAGGGGATAGGCATTAACTGCTGCAGCACCTCTTGGTCGCTGGCTTACTGAAGACCACAAAACTGTAGTGTTTGACTAGACAGCAAACACCAGGAAATAGATCACCTTTTCTTTAACCCCAGTCTCTTAAGAGTTGTGAAAAATGCATTTGGGCTTTTATATTCAGTAATACAATGTAGTCTTCCATTGAAGCATTTCCAGAAGCTTTAGTACTACAAGTCCCAGTGCACACATATGCTCTTAATAAAGGTTTTTGTTAACTAGCCAATGTCTTTCTGCAGATTAACATGTTCAGACATGTTTTCCCAAAACAGATGGAGCCACAGTTTGCATCATGTTTCATCTACTGGTCATCTACCACCCATCCAGACTCTGAGAGAAACTAATAATTGCTGCCGATGGTGTCTGGCAGCCGCTTATCTCCCATTGAAATAAATAGTACAGTCATGGCCAAAAGTTTTGAGAATGACACAAATATAATATATTTTCACGTGATCTGCTGCCCCTTTATGTGTGTTTGTCAGATGTTTTTATCACATGCAGAAATCTAATTGCAATCATATTATGAGTAACAAAAGCTTATATTGACAGTTAGAATGAGTTAATGCAGCAAGTCAATATTTGCATTGTTGACCCTTCTTCCTCAGGACCTCTGCAATTCTCCCTGGCATGCTCTCAATCAACTTCTGGACCAAATCCTGACTGACAGCAGTCCATTCTTGCACAATCAATGCTTGCATTTTGTCAGAATTTGTTGGTTTTTGTTTGTCCACCCGTCTCTTGATGATTGACCACAAGTTCTCAATGGGATTAAGATCTGGGGAGTTTCCAAGCCATGGACCCAAAATCTCTGTTTTGTTCCCTGAGCCATTTAGTTATCACCTTTGCTTTATGGCAAGGTGCTCAATCATGTTGGAAAAGGCATTGTTGATCGCCAAACTGCTCTTGGACGGTTGGGAGAAGTTGCTCTTGGAGGACATTCTGGCACCATTCTTTATTCATGGCTGTGTTTTTAGGCAAGACTGTGAGAGAGCCGGTTCCCTTGGCTGAGAAGCAACCCCACACATGAATGGCTTCAGGATGCTTTACAGTTGGCATGAGACAAGACTGGTGGTAGCGCTCACCTCGTCTTCTCCGAATAAGCTGTTTTCCAGATGTCCCAAACAATCGGAAAGGGGAGTCATCAGAGAAAATGACTTTACCCCAGTCCTCAGCAGTCCACTCCCTGTACCTTTTGCAGAATATCAATCTGTCCCTGATGTTTTTTTCCGGAAAGAAGTGGCTTCTTTGCTGCCCTCCTTGAGATCAGGGGGGAGATTTATCAAAGGGTGTAAAATTTAGACTGGTGCAAACTGGCCACAGCAACCAATCACAGCTCATCTTTCCTTTCACCAGCGCTGGAATCTGAGCTGTGATTGGTTGCTGTGGGCAGTTTGCACCAGTCTAAATTTTACACCCTTTGATAAATCTTCCCCAGGTCTTGCTCCAAGAGTCTCCGCCTCACAGTGCGTGCAGATGCCCTCACACCTGCCTGCTGCCATTCCTGAGAAAGCTCTGCACTGCTGGTAGCCCGATCCCGCAGCTGAAACACTTATAAGAGACGGTCCTGGCGCTTGCTGGTCTTTTTTATTTTTGGACGCCCTGGAGCATTTTTGGCAACAATGGTTATGGAACCTTTCTCCTTGAGTTTCTTGATGATGCGATAGATTGTTGACTGAGGTGCAATCTTTCTAGCTGTGATACTCTTCCCTGTTAGGCCATTTTTGTGCAGTGCAATGATGACTACACGTGTTTCTTGAGAGATACCCATGGTTAACAGAAGAGAAACAATGATGCCAAGCACCAGCCTCATTTTGAAGTGTCCAGTGGGGTCATTCTTACTTAATCATGACAGATTAATCTCCAGCCCTGTCCTCATCAACACCCACATCTGTGTTAATGGAGCAATCACTGAAACAATGTTAGCTGGTCCTTTTAAGGCAGGGCTGCAAAGACGTTGAAATGTGTTTTGGGGGATACAGTTCATTTTCTAGGTAAATATTGACTTTGCAAGTAATTGCTGTTAAGCTGATCACTCTTTATAACATTCTGGAGTATATGCAAATTAACATTTTAAAAACTGAAGCAGTAGACTTTGTAAAAATGTATTATTTTCAAAACTGTTCGCCATGACTGTAAGTTTGCATAGATTGAAAGCTCTTGTGAGCAGGGTCCTCGCTCCTCATGCTGGACTTTATGGCTACATGTGTATCTCTAAAATGTCTGGTTTTGTCTGTGTACGTACCCCCAGAATTCTGAAGTGCTGTGGAATATGTTGGCGCCATATAAATATCATTATTAATATTTTCCTCTGTGTTAGCTAGTTGATCCTGTCAATGTAAAGTTTTGATCGGTCCAGGGCTAAATGGTTAGACCCATACCAATCGTGAGAACAAGCCAGAAGAAGACTGCGCTAAACGCCGGGAGAGGGCTCTCTGTCATGTGATGAATCTGGCTTCTAATGTAAGTCTAAGAAGCCCGACTCTTTCACTTACACAGAGCAGGGAGCTGACGGTACTGCAGGACAGTCCTCTCCCTGCTCGTTCTCATTATTGGCAGGCATCTGAACACTCAGACCTGGACTGATCAAAACTTTTAAAATGTCTCTATGAGACGTAATTTTTTTTTTTTTTTTTACAAATGACAGTGAGAGAACATGTCATATTGAACTTACAGTCTAGTCTGCAGGCAGCATGCTATAGAGCAGGAAAAGCTGAGCAGATTGCTATTTAGTTTTATAGTAAAGGTTCCAGAAAAACTTGTGGAAATCTCTCCTCATTCTGGGCTAAGTAGTCAAGTGGGCGGTCCTACTTGGTCACTGACAGCTTTCTATATGCATACTCATGTAACTGTAAAAGGGAAACAACCAGCAGCTTAGAAGCATCTAACCTGCTTTTAGCGCATAGGGAGCTGAGGATGAAGGTAATTGTCTTACCTTCCTCTTTGCTTCTAACCTTCTGGTTTTCCCATTAATTATCCGCGAGAATTCCTCAGTATGAACCCATCACAAGGATGGAGTCAATTTTCATTTTTTTCCTCCTCGAGATCAATGCAGTATATATATACTTCATTGATCAATGAGAACAGTGCTCCATTGCTCTGGGCTGCTGAAGCCCCGAGCGATGCAGTGCTAAGACCTCTGTGATCGCATCATGGGGGGTGATGTGTCTACTATACCACCAGCATGGGCTTTTAAAGGGGTTTAAATGCAGCTGTCAGTTTTGATTGCAGCTGGGATCGGAGTCAGAGCTAAATCCCCTAGCGGACCCATGCCATACAGGTAAGGCATATATCCTTAAGGGGTTAAACATAGAAAACGTAAAAAATATAGGGTATTTTGCAAAACTGCTTACGATCACAACCCCTGTTGATTTCTTTAAAAAAATAAAATTGCGACAGTGTGTCTCTAACAAAGCCAGAGTATCCACATTAATAGTGACAAAGTTCCACTATAAGCGGTGCCATCTGGGGAGTGCCCACCCAAATATTGCCAAATTTAGCAGCGTGATTTCTGATTCCCATTAACAGTGCCATCCAAAAAGTGTGACACGAACAAGCAGGTTTGCAGATGCTTAAAGTAGCACTCTGGAAACTTTCCCCCCTTTCTACTGCCTGTAACATGAGATAGATAAACAGTCATTCTGATCCTTTTCTTACCGGTCGGCTCTATTTCTCCAATATGATGCCTTTCCGGTCACGCTGCTCACCCATGTCATTGGCACTGTAACTATCTGAATCCCTGCACAGACCAGAAGTGACTTTTTCTATGGATCTCTATAAGACACTCAATTTGCGTTTCATAGAGAAAGTGACTTCCAGTCAACACAGCAGTCACTATGGGATTTACACAGTCAAGTGGACGAGCAACAGAACCGCATTGTATTGGGGAAATAAAATAAGAGAAGAACCAGCACAGCTGTTTAAAGGGGTATTCTAGGGAGCATTTGTATACATGAATATGGTATGGGTGGTGTAAAAAATAAAAACCATACTCTTTCACTTTTCATGCATTTGAATGGCAAATCCATACATCTTCACCTCTTAGTTTTGCATCACATATCACATCTGCCGCAGGCTGTCAGGGCATGCTGGGAGTTGCAGTATTGCAGCTATTGAAGAACACTGCCATAGGATATGTTCTCATCGTAAAGAACAACCGTGGTGTTTCCTCATAGTAACTAAATGTTTAACTTGCAGTCGAAAGTGAGATATTTAGTGTAATGATCTGACAGGTTGTTATAGGAATTTCCCCCATTTCATTTGAAATATACAATAGCAATGTGTGAGGAAAGTCTCCAGAAACATGGCGAACAGGATACAAAGAGATAACCGCATAGAGGATTCTGGAGAGCAGCAGATACCACAAGTCCAGGAAGTTACGAAGGATACAGAGAGAGAAGAGGATGTAACTGTGAGCAGATGGAACAGGAACCGGGATAGATAGAAGACAAGGTGAGAGGCGCCGAGGTTACATGGATAACATCATGAGAAGAGGATACAGATATCACAGAGCACGTGCCATGACAGGAAGAGGACACGGAGAGCTGGGGATTTCAGTTACATAGAGGAAGTAAAGAAAAAAAAAAAGGTTGTCCACTTTTATTGTTCTTAGGTTCCCCAGAATATAGGCTGCCTGGATTCTGAGTGAGGATCAGCTGAACGTGGCTCTGGGTATTCAATTCCCCTCCTGCACATTCACAAGGGAAATAAAGAATTACACAATTCCCATTGAAAATAACGTACAGACATGTTTGGTCCCCCAGAGAGAGAAAAGCTCTGTATCTGCTCTCACACTGGCTTATTGATGGAGTACCCTACAGTCCTTCCATCTTCTCTCCAGTGAAGTTGCTGTCTTAGCTAAGGCAACACCTATCAAAATGCAGGCACTGGGACGATCAGCTAAAGGCCCTATTACACGGAACAATTATCGGAACAATTACCGTTACGGACATCGTCTTGTGTATGAGAAGACAACAATCAGCCGACATGAACCATGTCGGCTGATGGTTGTCTAACAAGTTGAAAGACAAACTACTAAGATAGCAAATATCTGCTGCCATCGCTCTGAGGAATAGGAGTGGCGGCAGCAGACCACTGCTATATTCTATGGGCTGCCTGGACGATCACCTGGGCAGCCTCCCCGTGGCCCCCCTACTCTTACCTACTCACTACCGATTTTTGTAATAGAGGTGGCAGCGAGCAGGGAACGAGGAGCAAGCGAGTCCTGTAATAGGGGCTTAAGAGATCACCCCTGGTCCAGATACCACCCTTCCCTCCCCCCCCATGATAAGAATATATTTATGCTGGGGAAAACCCCAATTAGAGAGGCCTTTTTCCTGTAATATTACATGGCGACCATTCATATCAGGGTCACCCAACTAGTGGCTCTCCAGATGTTGCAAGACTGGAAGTGTGTGGTGTTCCTGACTCTCCTCTAATAGATGAGGTCAGAGAAGAGTAGGATCAGGCATGTTGGATTTTAATTGCCCAACCCTTCTGTTTTTGTGGAGATAAGTCACCATCAAAGGTGTCTGAAAGATGATGTCTTTCTTTTGAGAACACATGAGCCAAATGTTGAAGGGGTTGTCCATGGATCAGAAGGCAGCTGAAGCCTTCTTCTCCCCAGCACTTTTTATTTCTCTTCTAAGACATGAATGGGTTGGCCGAAGTCCTGATCTTCGTGCTGATGATGTCCAATAGCTGCACAGTGTTTCCAATGGTAAGGGACACTCTGCAGCTATAAAATAGCATGCAGGCAACACTACAATGATGATCAGGACTCCACATCTTAGAAGTAAAGGTGTGGTCTTTTGGGGAGGCATCATTGTTTTGTTTTTACGTTTAGTTTGGGGGATGTATTACAAATGCTATCTGGACTGTCTGATGGTTGGAGAATTTGTGGTGCAGAGGAGAGGAGGCCGACTGCTTTGAAACTCCGCCAGGTGACACTGTCCACTAATAAAATGAAGTGATTTTATACAGGTATATATCAAATGTGCTACATCTAAGCTTGTAGATGGTGCCGAGAACAGCACATAGAGTATAGGAGGTGACAATATCTCTATAAATAGGACATGTGGCCAACTACCCAAAAACTAAGTGGGCCCCAGATACCCCAGTCCAACACTGCAGCCGCTAGAGATCAGCTTAAGTCCAGTGGCTAAAGAAGTTGGATGTAGCTCTAGTGAGTTTGTGGAAAGATGGATACAGCCTATGACTGTAGTCATGTTTTTCACACAGCCTTAGGGCTGCATCCAACTTCTTCAGCCACTGGTATTCGAATGCTGAACAATTGGACTTGAGGATGCACAAGTTGTGCTGAACTCTACAGGCTGCACATCTGTGTGTAAAGGGGATGTGCAGCCAAAAACAATGAATTTAAATGGCTGCACGCACATTACAGTGATTATTTCTGCAGCTCAGGTTTGTTCAGTATAAAAGGACCTTAATACACCCCTCCTAACTATATAATCACACCCTGATGTTTTATTGTGTGTACGCCAGCGGGAGTATGTACGGTAAGCACTTGCACCTGCAGGTTGCTGTTGCACTTTTTTTTATTGTGTGTACACTGGGCAGAGTATGTACGGTAAGCCTTTGCACCTGCAGGTTGCTGTTGCACTTTTTGTTTCTTGTATGTCTCAGAAAGCATGTCAAAAGTTTTGATCAGTCAGAGTCTGAGTATTCAGACCTGTACCAATGGGGAGAACCGCGCTGCAGCACATCCACTCTCAGCGCTTGTTCTCCCGATCGGTAAAGGTCAGAAAAAAATCCAGGGGGGACAAGGGTTGGGATCATAATAAAGAAGTCCTATTTACCCTTCCCTGTGCCCCCATAGTGCAGTGTGCTCCCAATTCTGTGAGGTCATGGCATACCTCCCAACTTTTGCACAGAGGAAAGAGGGACAGTCACAGCAATGTGCCACGCCCCCGTAGCCATGCCCCACACAGACACGCCCCTCATAACCGCATCACCTGTTACCATTACATCAGAAACAAATATTATCACCAGATCTTCACCACATAGTGACTTATCCCCCCCTTTATACCATTACTACATAACTTACACTATACAAAGACCAGTACTCTCCCTCAGCAGTGACCATAGATGTGGCTGTACACCTGCAGACCTTATAGGTGGTTATATTGCAGGTATTCGGTGACTCACAGGGGACATCTTCTCTGCTTCAATTTTGTGTTTCTTGTCATCTTTCCCCTCCCCCTGTGCTGCAGTCCCCATAGAGTATAGCCCTCCCCTGTAGCAGCCCCTATATAGTATAGGCCTCATTTCTGTGCAGGAGACCCTTAAAAGCACATAGTGTAGCCCCCACATATTATAACCCCTCCCCTCCACATGGTATATAGTATGCCCCTATGTTGTATGCCTCTTAGTATCCCTTTAGTACCCCCATTAGTACCTTCTTAGTACCCCCATTAGTACCTTCTTAGTACCCCCCTTAGTACCTTCTTAGTATGCCCCTTAGTACCTTCTTAGTATGCCCCTTAGTACCTTCTTAGTACCCCCTTAGTATGCCCCTTAGTACCTTCTCAGTATGCCCCTTAGTATCCCCTTAGTATCCCCTTAGTATGCCCCTTAGTATCCCCTTAGTATGCCCCTTAGTATGTCCCTTAGTATGCCCCTTAGTACCGTCCTTAGTATGCCCCTTAGTACCCAATCTCATGGAGTTTCTGGTGCAGGCTTCGGCAGTTGCCAAGAGTATGACGCGGTAAGCCCCGCGCCTGCGCCCACCGCAGCACTAACTAACCAGCAGAGTACACAGGGCCAGAGGAGGAGAGACGCCATGGACAACTAGAAATATGGTAAGTATAATGGGTCAGTCTCTTACCATATTTCTAGTTGTCCATGGCGTCTCTCCTCCTCTCTCCCGGTGTACTCTGCTGGTTAGTTATTGCTGCGGTGGGCGCTGGGGGCGGAGCTTACCGCGATACTGTTTGCAACTATGGGCTTCCTTTTCCAGCTCCACGGTGCCTGCACTCTTCTCACATCATCTGTGCCAGGCAGGAGAGGAGTGCGGGCGCCCTGGGGCTGGAAGAGGAAGCCTGCACCAGAAGCCTGTGCATCACCTCCTCAGCGTCGGGAGCGGCGTCAGGAGGGACATGCGCCCGGCCAGTAGGTGTCGCTGTAAGAGCTGCAGCTGCCGGGGTCGGGGTGGGGGACAGCAGGACACATGGTGACCGTTCCGGGACAGTGGGACATTACCCCAAAACCGGGACTGTTCCGCTGGATCCGGGACGGTTGGGAGGTATGGTCATGGCCCCACTCAGAAATGCCCGCTCAGCCAATCAGTGAGAGAGGCGGGACACAGCTGCAGCCACTGACTGCCCGAGTGGGTAGTTCCTGTTGGGCTGCAATGATTCAGGAGCACAGACACTGAAAGAGAGCTGATAAATCTGGGCCTATGGCTGACCCCCCTATATCACTATGTCTGACCTGTATTACTATGGCTGACCTCTATATCACACGGATCTGGCATTGTTAGCAGTGTTTCTTTGTGTATAGTGAATATTACCTAGAAACATTGTCAGCAGGAAAAGACCACCTGCTCCATCTAGTCTAGTTTTGAGTTGTTCAGGACATGGAGGCTGGAGACTGGCTTCTTCCACTGCACACACAGAAGAATCTGCTTTATATCTTTCCTTAATCCCTCAGAAGTCGCCCCAGGATCATGTAGGACATTACACAGAAGCTGCTGAGCCAGATCTACTTTACACTATTTGGACAAATAAGTCCCCTGTTTTCGAACTGGCAATTTATGAAGGAGCTGGAGTCAGAGGCTGAGTCGGTCCTGATAATATTAATGAGTCGAAGTCATAGTTGGAGTCAGATATACGGTTTACCGACTCCACAGCCCTGATGGGTATACCACACATAAATCATAGGGTACTTATCAGAAGTAGCGGCTGTTCACTGCATAGTGGCCGCACAAGACCTGCCAATTATTTTGCAAAGCAGATACAAAACGGATGTTTTTTCACAGATCACGGAGGTAGATAGTGGACTACATCCACGGACCTTGAAAATCATGGAACGTGTGAATACAGCCTTAGGCCATGTTCACACAATGTATGTTTTGTATAAATCACAGCCGTTGTTGCAAATTGCACAAAACATACGTCGAATTGTGAATGAATGGAATCCCGTCCGGAGCCTATACACATAGTATATGCTCCGGCCGTGATTCCATCGGCTGCACGGAAAACTGACATGCCGCAGAGAACCTGTCAGTTCACACAATGGAGCATGTGGCTCCGTCCGCATGCTCCATTGTGTGCAGCTGGGAATGTGGATGCAGCCGAGTCACAGAAAGGCCGGTGTCTTACGCCATGTGAACATATCCTTATGGTGTGTTTCGACAGAGAGATTTAGGGTCCTATTAAACAATAAACGATCGCAAACGAGATTGTTTATAGTTAACCTGAAATCGTTCACCATATTACACAAAACGATAGTCGTCAGTTACGATCGTTACTACGATCCATTCATTCTATATGGGCGCTGCAAAAACAAACACTGGGCCTAAAGCCCTCAGACCCCCTGCAATCAGCTAGTTATTCCTATCCTATAACTTCTTTAAAAATAACTTTTGACATATCAATCACAAAGGGTCTCACTGCTGAGACCTGCTGTAATCAGGAGACATCGCATGGCTGAAGCAATCTTCCTGGCCAATCTCTAATTCCGACAATGTAGCTTCGTAGACTTAAATTGTTTAAGCGACCAGGAGGTAGTCTTAATGACAGGTATACTTTAAGGCTATGTTCACACAACGTGAGATTCATATTAATCACAGCCATTGTTGCCGATTTAAACAACGCCCGTGATTTATAGGACCAGTGGCGGATTATAATATGGGCGGTTTGGGCGGCCGCCCGGGGCCCGAGGCTCCGGGGGGGCCCACGCCATGCCGCCCACATTATAGTCCGCCACTGTTAACTGTCCCCCGGCTGATGCGCAGCTGCTGGGGGTGTCCCGTCCCCCCGGGAAGGGGGACCAGCTACAAGGGGGGAAAGAGGGGGACCATCAATAAGGGGGGGAAGAGGGGGACCAGCTATAAGGGGGGAAAGAGGGGGACCATCAATAAGGGGGGGAAGAGGGAAGAGGGGGACCAGCTATAAGGGGGGAAGAGGGGGACCATCTATTAGGGAGGGGGACCATCTCCTATAGGATTAGCACTCTCCTCTCCTGACATCCTCTGTGCTGCTGTGACCTCCCCTATAAGATCAGCACCCTCCTCTCCTGACATCCTCTGTGCTGCTGGGATGCTGTGACCTCCCCTATAAGATTAGCACCCTCCTCTCCTGACATCCTCTGTGCAGCAAGGGACCAAACATTATGTTTATTGGGGACAGCATTAGGGGGGGGCAGTAGTGGATTATATTGTGGGCGGATTGACCGGGGGGGGGGCAGGTTGGGTGGACAGCCCGGGGCCCAGGGTACATTTAATCCGCCACTGTATAGGACCCTTACATTGTGCTGCCTTTTGAGGGATCCCTAGTGGCACCGTGAGAAACGGACTTGAATAGCTGCCGCAGAAAACCCTGTCAGTGCACACTATGGAGCGTGCGGCTCCGGCCGCACACTTCATAGTGTGCAGGGGGAGTTCTGATACGGGCGTGCACGGATGCGGAACGGCCGGTCTCATACCACGTGTGAACATGGCCTAAGATTGCAATACCTTGTTATAGCAGGTCAGAGTTTCTGATGAACCACTGTATTCTTGTTATTGAGGGTTGTTATTCTGCTGAATAAAATAGAATCTAAGAGGTGCTGAGACATTGTCAGAGCCAAAGGGTTGCCTCTGAGATTGTGCAAGACGAGTCGCTGAGGAATCAGATTGCCACAGGCATAAAGAGCTGTTGCTGTGGTGAGCAGAAAGAAGGTGGTAGCGGATGGAGTGAAGCCTCTCCACATGAGCATGACTGTAGAAAGTACATCATGCATCTAGTCTGCTTTGTGAACGTGTACTTTTTTTGGGGGGGGGGACTCCTGGTAGACTCCACTTTTGAATCCCACAGAAAAAAAATTTATGTACAAGTGGACCCTCAACTTACAATGGCCTCAGGTTACAATATTCCCAACATACAATGTTCCTTTCTGGACCATTGTAACAAGGCCAGACTCAACATACAATGCTACAGACAGTCAGGATCTGCCGATCATGTGAATAACTAAATGATTGACCAACAATCATTTTACTGATTAAACCCAGTATTAGTGAAGCAGTGATTGGCTGTCTAGTACCGTGTGAGGACATTTTCACACTTCGTGTAACACCGGTCGTTCTGTGACCCAGCCGGTGTTACTGAAGATCATCCCGGGCCGGGAAGATCTTCATTTCTGATGAATTCGGATGCCGATGCACCTGTGTGTCTGCATCCGAATTCCCCGCTGCACACAATGGAGCGTGCGGTTGGAACTGCACGCTCCATTGTGTGAACTGATAGGTTCTTTGAGGCCGCTATTCAATGAATAGCGGCTGCAGAAAACTGACATATCAGTTTCCCGTGCGGTTGGATGGAATCCCGGCCGGAGCATATACTATGGGCATTTGCTCTGGCCGGGATTCCATTCATTCACATGCAACATATGTTTTGCATAAATCACGGCCGTTGTTGCAAATTGCAACAACGGCTGTGATTTATGTAAAACATATGTTGTGTCAACATAGCCTGATACTACGTGTCCTGTATTGCTTTTTATCTACGCCAGGGTGGCCAGATGAGAATGGCTTAATTTTGTTTTCCTGGGATCCTGTGTCATCTGTACAGGACCTTAAAAACTCTCCAGCCCTCTACATAGAAAGTAATGTACAGTCTCCAGTAGCTTATTCTGACTGCTGTATGTGTAAAAATTTGCCAATTTAAGGTTGTGTAAGGATTTTTCTAATTTTGGGATGACATTTTGGGGGCTTCACAACCAATCACCAGTTTTCCATAATGTTTTGGTCTCAAGCTACAATAAATTCAACATATATATTGGAACCAATTAATATTGTAAATTGAGGGACCGCTGTATATACAATTGGGAAACAGGCAGAACTTTGTCACTACATGGATACATTATATCTTTTAAAATTGATCGCTGTGCTGCAGTATACACCAGAATACCCTTTTGCAGGTGACCTGAAGTATACTGGCTTCATACCTGGAAAACATGACGTAAATGGGGCTGTGGATTGAGTCTCATTGTAGAACCGTTAAGGGTGAGTGCCATGAAAATAAAGTTTGATTCACTAAATGAACTTTGAACTAATGGTCTGTCTCCCCCGCACTGCTGTGCCCTAGCCCCCTTGTGTGATGGTCACCTCTGACCTCTTCCCACCACACACTACAGCAGGATGCAGGGATGTTTTTCTTAATGTTGTGTAAAGCTGTGTCACGTTTGTCCCCCTCTGACTTTTCACTAGTTATAGCATTATATATACGTTTTGCCCAGTGGCCATCATACCAAGTCTAGATTTGGAATAAAATTATAGGTCTATTGTACTACACAGTAGGTTATACTGTCAGCACAAAGCCCCACTGCATTCAGTCCTGGCCGATCCATTGGCCATAACGTGATGGATGCAACAATAACGCAGCCGATACCATTGGGGCTGATGCATTAAATACAGTTTAATTTGATTTATTCAGTACTTCTGAACCCTAGCTAAGTCCCAGCAAATAAATTTCACTCGACAATTGTCCCTGAGATGTGGTTCAAGTACCGCGTGGGGACTGGTGTTTCTCTGGTCAACTGCATCTCCAAAAAATGGCAAATGCCCAACACTGAAAAATGTTAAGATTCTTCAAAAGTGTTCCAGCGCTCCTTACCCAACCACTTATCAGACACAAGAGAATGGTACGGCACAGCGCCTATTGAGCAAGCTAAATACACAGATCAGCACTTAGAGGAATAAGCATCTTAGCTAGGGAGCCCTTGAAGAACCAGAGCAGGTTCTGCCATAGTATTGGTTGTCTCTGTGGCAACCAGACAGGCTACCAGCGTGTGTGTCAGACACATTCTCTTCTTTCGCCTCCGTCCTTCTGCGGGTGAAAAGAAAAGAAAAAGCTTTTTATTTAGCAGGTTTAATTGTGCCAAGGCATTGAATGCAGGAGAGCCGGGAGCCTGAATGATTTAACCTTGATAGGAAATGTATTTCCTGTGCCCAACGCGATAACTTGAATACTTTAAGTGGTGGTAGCTTCCTCTGCCACATATTGACAGCTTTTTTTCTTTAGTATTTCTTTTACTTCTTTTTTTTTCTGTTGTTGTTGTTGTTGTTGCGTATATAACAAAGGAGTCTATACTAATTCCTGCCGAACTGTTATTAAGGTATGTGTCCTGGAAATGCCATAACTTGTCGTAGAGGGGATGAATCAGGACTTTGCCTTCATTCGACTACAGCCCTTATTTTCCTGATGTACCCCGGTGCCATCATTTCCTGGAGTCAGCCTTAGTGTCCTCACAACAAATTGTGATCCACCTAATTTAGGCCATGTTCACACAACGTATGTTTTGTGTAAGTCACGGCCGTTGTTGCAATTTGCATATAGTACATGCCCCGGCCATGATTCCATGGGGCCGCACGGAAAACTGTCATGTCAGAACCTGTCAGTTCACACAATAGAGCATGCCGCCCCGGCCGCACGCTCAGAGGTGAAGATCTTCAGTCCGAATTCCTCAGAAACAAAGATCTTCAATCAGTGGCGAATTAAATGTACCCTGGGCCCGGGCTGTCCACCCAACCTGCCCCCTGTCAATCCGCCCACATTATTATCCACTACTGCCCCCCCCCCCCCAATGCTGTCCCCCAATAAACACTGCCTGCCTCCCCTCCCTGCTGGCCCCAATAAACATAATGTTTGGTCCCTTGCTGCACAGAGAATGTCAGGAGAGTAGGGTGCTGATCTTATAGGGGAAGTCACAGCAGCACAGAGGATGTCAGGAGAGGAGGGTGCTGATCTTATAGGAGAGGTCATGGCAGCACAGAGGATGTCAGGAGAGGAGGGTGCTGATCTTATAGGAGAGGTCGCAGGGTCCCAGCAGCACAGAGGATGTCAGGAAAGGAGGCTGCTGATTTTATAGGGGAGGTCCCAGCGTCCCAGCAGCACAGAGGATGTAAGGAGAGGAGGGGGCTGATCTTATAGGGGAGGTCACAGCAGCACAGAGGATGTCAGGAGAGGAGGGTGCTAATCCTATAGGAGATGGTCCCCCTTCCCCCCCCCCTTATAGCTGGTCCCCCCTCCCCCCCCCTTATACATGGTCCCCCTTCCCCCCCCCTTATAGCTGGTCCCCCTTCCCCCCCCCTTATAGCTGGTCACCCTTTCCCCCCCTTATAGCTGGTCGCCCTTCCCCCCCCCATAGCTGGTCGCCCTTTCCCTCCCCCCCCCCTTATAGCTGGTCCCCCCTCCCCCCCCCCCCTTATACATGGTCCCCCTTCCCCCCCCCCCCCTTATAGCTGGTCCCCCTCCCCCCCCCCTTATAGCTGGTCCCCCCTCCCCCCCCTTATAGATGGTCCCCCTTCCCCCCCCCCTTATAGCTGGTCCCCCTTCCCCCCCCTTATAGCTGGTCCCCCTCCCCCCCCACCCCCTTATAGCTGTTCCCCCCCCCCCCCCCCCAGCGGATAACACAAAAAAAAACCAAAAATCACAAATCACCTGCCGTCCGTTCCCCCGTCGAGCCTCTCTCCTTCTGCAGCCTCCGGCTGATGTGCGGCTGCCGGGGGTGTCCCATCCTATCACAGTCAGGCGCACAGGGAGCTCTCTGATGCGCACGCTGCTGGGTATAGGACGGGACACCCCCAGCAGCCGAGCAGCAGCAGGGGGACAGTTAACAGTGGCGGATTATAATGTGGGCGGCGTGGCGTGGGCCCCCCTGGAGCCTCGGGCCCCGGGCGGCCACCCAAACCACCCATATTATAATCCGCCACTGTCTTTAGTTACACCGGCCGTTCCCTGTTATACAAAGTGTGAACATGGCCTGAAACTGTAAGGCATAACATGGCGTATCACACCAGCCTTTCTCTGACCCGCTGAATTTATGATTTTGCGCATGGAAAAATTATAAGGAAACCTACGCTAGCTCAGAGCTGGCGTAGGTTTTCCTCTGTGCGCTTTGGATTTATGTACAGGCAGTGCGCCTCTACATAAATCTGCGTAATGTCAGAGCTGCGGGGACATTTTTAAGCCTGGCGTAAAAAAAAAACGCCAGACTTAATAAATGTCCCCCTATGTGTGCACACTCCGGCCGGGATGCCCTCTGAATGCAGTGCATACAAGTTTTGTATTAATCACGGCTGTTGTTGCAAATCGGCAACAACGGCCGTGATTAATACAAAACTTACGTTGTGTGAACATGCCCTAAGACATATCCTGACCCATCCATTCAATTCATCCCACTCATTTCATGATAGGGGACCCTTCTTCTACAAAGAATTTTGGGGTTGTCCAAGATAAATTCATAACTGGGGATACTGCAGGCAACGTCACATTGATGCATACTTACCTGCCCTGCTGCCGATTTACAGGCTGTCTGCTCTCCACCGCTGTCAGTGTTTCAGCAACATCTGCTGATGTGATGCTACCACCGGAAATGGCCGCTCAGCATAGATTCTATACTGTCTATGCATTTCCAGTGGGAACGGCACTTTAGTGAATGTTGCTGAAACACTGACAACGGTGAACAAGGACAGGTAAGTATATTGCACTGTCATGTCCCTCGGAGCCTGGGCAACCACCCCAGTTATAAATTGTATCCAGGACAACCCCTTTAAGCAGTCATTGTTATCTTTGACAACTTTTGTCTGACAACTTCAGACCTCAGGCATTTGTTGGATACGGCCGGGAGAAACACTCAACTAAGCATTTCTCCCCTCATGTTGCTGTGATCTCCATCTCATTGCAGAAGACACATCCCATAGACTTACAATGGGAATTGTCTCCCACAGCGAGATTAAAAGGACAGTGAGCCAAGGAGTAAAGCACATAGCTTGTCTCTCTCTAATTAGCCAAGACCTTGGCTTATCAAACTTTTACTATGTCTCCAGGATATGTCAAAAGCTTTTTTTTTTTTTTTTTATGTGACCGTGCCCATTTAAGCTGACCATACACATCAGATCAGTTAGGATTTGCACTTTGGCCCCTTCCTTCTGCAGATCACATATCATAAAGTGATGGCTTATCCTCTTCAGCATGAGCTGTCATATGTGCACATGAGTACTCTTTTTAGCCATATACATTACAAAATGTACTTTGTTTATGGAATTTTTCCCCTCTGCAGAATCCATCTGTAATTTTCGGCGCATCTCTATCTGCTTCTGTCTGTCTTCAGCCACTCTCACTTCACTCATCTTCTCTCCATAGACTTTTACAGGCAGCTTGCTGTCTGATTCTTCGATATGCCGATCCATTTTTTCAGAGTGAATGATGAGTTTAAGAAGGAGGGTGATGAAAAGTAGACTGATCAGTGAAGAAAGAGATATATTCCATATTTTCTTGTGCTATAGGCCAAAGTATGCAAGGAGACAGCACTTCCAAAGAATGTGTTTTTTATTCCACACAGAAAGCAACTTTTTGGCTTATACCAAGCCTTTCGGTATAAGCTGAAACGTCGCTTGTGTGGAATAAAAAACACATTCTTTGGAAGTGCTGTCTCCTTGCATACTTTGGATGTACAGATGGATGGGTGGTCCAGTCCGATGAGGCGTGCACCTGCGTATCGCTTTATTTTTTTCTGTCTGTGCTGCTATACTTGGTGATTGTATATAGTTCGTAGGCCGAAATACCTAGTTTAGAAATCTGATTTATTATAAATCTATATAATACAAATAAATGTCTATCTGTCCTCTAGACTTCCGATCCCCTGAACCGCTTTGCCCCAAATTTGGCACCCAGGTGCCCAGGATGGTTAGAGTGAAGGTCCTGTCCTTGCCAGATGTACAGGAGAGGCGGGCGGGGGTGGACGGGGTAGACCGCTCCATAGAAATGAATGGGAGAATCTCCACACTGCACACGCGGGGGACATAATTATAGCTGCGTCTCCCCTACAATGCAAAGGTGATAGAATTAGCCTCAACCACCAGAGCTATAGAGACATGAATGTGCAGATCCAAAGAATCACAGTCACAAACATGACAGCTAGGCCTGTGGGTGGCTCATGAGGAGAGGGTTGGGGAAAAACAGACCCATAGAAATAAATGGTAGAATGTTCTGGAGATCTCATTTTAGCTCACAAAGATGATGTCAGTGTCTGCCACACACCCCTACTCACATACACACAATAATGGTAGTTGGGGTAGGTATACTGAAGTGTTAGCAACCTGCACTATGGTGTCTATGCACCTGGCAATAAAACTGCCAATGTTGTATATAAACTGGCTCTGTATAAAGTCTTATGACATGACATCTCCGCTTGGCTAGTAGGTAGTAGGTATTTAGGATGTTATAAGTTTTTAGTTTCTTTTCAATGGGCATAAGTTAAAATGCACATAAACAGCAGAATATCAAAAGTCAGCAACATGGCTGATACCACTGAATTGCACATCCCTTTCTTGCTAATTATGGAATCTTCATGTATGTATGAAAAGGTAACCATGAATAGGGTGATAGCAGAATTTATGGCATGTCTCATGCACAGACTGGGAGACAGACAGACAGACTGTACCATTTACAACAACACCCATTGATGGTGCGTTCACACCTACAGGATCTGCAGCTGATTTTCTGCAGCAGATTTCATTTAAATAACTGAACACAGCATCAAATCTGCTGCAGATCCTGTAGGTGTGAACGCACCCTTACAATTCTTTTTACAGTACATTATGGCTTAAAGAAGAAGGTCTCTTGAGAGTATTTTAATGGCATCGTTAAAGCAGATAGTCTTTTGCAATTTTTTTAGTCTACTAGGAGTGGACTATATGGCTCATAGGCTGCAGGCACAAAGAGAGAAGGACCACTTCATACATCGTGGGAGTGCAGACTAGGTAAGAGCTGGCAGTCTGTCAATTACACTGCAGGCTCCAATGTTGATGGCAGTGTACTTATGCCCCCGCCCCAGCACGTTCATCACTCAGCAGGGTGGATTAACTTTGCTATGGGCCCCAGGCTGTTCACCAACTTTGAGCCTCCCCATCCCACTGTAACTATGGTGGCACTAACTCAAGTCTTTTTCCTCCATAATGCAGCTTGTAAAGGACCTGTGGTGACATCATTGTCACATGATAAGGTCCTTCAATATATTCTCTAATGTTACTGCATTGTCTCCTGGCTGCAGTTTTGCCCTGATTTGTGCAAAATTGCAGGAAAAACGAACAATTTTTATGCAAATAATGGAAGAACATAAGTCTGTTTAGGGGGGCCATGGGCCCCTCAGGAGTTCAGAGCCCTCCTGACCTATTATAATCCACTACTGATCGTGAGGCTGTGGGCGAAAGCATTAACAACAGTGGGCCTGGTGCCATGTCCAGTTGCAGCATGGCTAGCCTTGCTTTGTGTTAAAACATACCAACCCAGCCCATACAGTCAGAAACTTTTCCACCTGGAGACCTGGTACAAATATAGGTTTTGCCTGATGACAACAGAGTTAAGGCCCTATTACACAAAGCGAATAAGGTGGCCGCTTTGTGTAATAGAAGACAACTATCGACCGACAACAGGCTGAAACACAAACGATAAGCTGCCATCACTTTATGTAACAGGAGCTGCAGCAGCAGACCGCTGCTATGTCCTTTGGGCTGCCCGGACTATCTGACAATCGCCCGGGCAGCTCCCCACCGCACTTACCCACTCGCTGTCAGTTCGTGTAATAGTGCTGGAAGCTAGCTGGGAAAGAGGAACAAGCGAGCGCTGATCTGACAGGTCAGCACTTGCTTGCTCCTCTGATTTTCAAGAGCTAGCAAGATCTCACCAAAGGCCTCCAGAAGATGTTCTCATCAAAGTGCGCTGGTCTAATGTCTTCTATACCCAATGACTTCCTTGAGTCCTGAGTCCAGAAATATAAAATATGGTAAATTGTTAAATAGCATTTATGGCCATATGTAGATGGGGTGGGGGGGATCGAGTGCAGTGTGCAATAAAGAAGAGAAGGATCGAAGCATAAAAAGAACAAAGGCTTGGGATCCATGATGACATATTGTGACTAAGAGTTGTCGCTTATGATGGTCATGGTTTTTGCACTGGAGCCCAGGATACACAAGATTGTATCATAGACAATCTCATTACGTTAACAACCTAAATCCATTTCAAGTTTAAAAAAAAAAAAGAAGTCATCTTGGCAAAGATAATCTTCTTATCCCAAAAGCAATAATGCAGGACGGTGGCTGCTGCTATGCAAACTCAATTGATTTTCTTAATCTTGAAGAACTATATAATGCCCTCAGTCATACAATCCTTACCTTAACAGCCTTGCCGTACGTTAAGTTAAATCACCCACTACTGGCTAAGCCTAATTAAGTTACGTTGCTGTTAGCAATTTCAGTTAATTAGGTAATTAGACGAATTAGCTAATTAAGTGTGACTGCCGCTACGCAAAGCAGGTAGTACTACGAAGGTGATAAGAAAACAAAGCATGGGGACCAATAACACCAGATTATAGATCTGTTTTATTATCTGCATTAGAGGACAGATACATGGATTTTCTTTTTCATGGGCAGAGTGAGAGATTACTATGTGAGATTACATGACTGATGCTGGAGAGCTGATCTCACACCTGTTACAGGTATTCAGGTCAGGTCACTGGAAGCAGCAGCAGCACAGGGACATGTGCCATTATTCCGGGTCAAGGCATATTATTCATCCGGGTCAAGGCTTATTCTTCATCCATGAGGTCTCTTCATCATTGAGTAGTAGTTTGTGCAGCTTCTATTTTATACCTTTATGAGTAGTTTCACCATCTTAAAGGAGTTGTTGCCTATTTCCATGTTATAAATCCACTATCAATAGCTGATCATTGGCACTAATCATAATTACATGCTATTGCAGGGTGGGAGTTAGGTAATACATGCTCCAATGGACCTTCACAGCAAAAGCTGATTTGTTGCGGTTTTCTGCTCTGCTGCATTAAAGGGGTTATCCCAAAATGACATGTTATGTGGATAGGGGATAACTAACTATCTGACTGATTGGTGGAGGTTAGACTGCTGGGACCCCTGCGGACCATGAAAAGAGAGGCCAATTCTCCAACAAGCGCAGCAAACATGCTCAACCACTACTTTACTGACTTTGGCACCTCTGAACATAGACAAGTTCAACGATGTTTGGAAGTCCCATAGAGAATGAATGGTGTGAGAATTAAAAATGTGTGCTCTAGAAAGGGAATAACTGTGTAAACTTAGGGTCCTTTAACATCTGCCGATTTAACGCACATGGGCTGCTGCATTTGAGCGATGATCAGCGAGATCAGTGCTCATTTGCAGTGCCTTCACATGGCATGGGAAATTTAGCAGCCGGGCTGCACAAAAGATCCATGTATTGTTCATACAGCCATTAAAACTGACAGCACAGATTCCCCGCCCTTAGGTGATCGTCACATCAGGACTGTTATGGGCCAACGTTCCTGGCCAATAATCAGGCCGTGTAAATGGCCCTTTAGCCTTAGTGGTGCTGAACTGAAAAAAAGTTGCCAAACTGCACAATTTGTGACTGTTTTCCAAAAGAAGACTGGCACAAAGAGGTAAATAAACTCTCATAACAGCAATTTATCAAGAAGCTAGTTGTACACTATTAAGAAAAACGTTGCTAATCTTGTCCATAGGTCATCAGGACATGCTGGCATTTGTAGTAGTCTTGCAACAGCTGGTAAGCCACAGGTTGGAGACAACTGGGCAGGACTAGGGTCAGCCAATTTGCACATTAATAGTGGTGACAATGTAATTCACCACTTCAATGACCTATTTATAATGCTAATCATTTGACATTGTTAATCTATGAATCCGTCTCTTTTGTCTCATTTGCTTGGAAACCCCTCCTAATCCTAATGTCAATAAATGCAATTTACAAAAATGATACCAATTTAGTTTGCAAGATGTTTGAAAAATCCTTGGTTGTCCACACGCTGGTAGTGTAACTAATCCTTATTGAAAGATATTGATGTCTTGTCATTTCATTAAAATGATTTCTCCTTTAGAATAAGGGTTGCCTGTAATTAGAAAATGGAGGGTTTTTTATTTTTATTTTTTTAATTAATATTATTAATATATATAAATATATATATATATATTTTTTTTTAGAATTAGCGCCACCTTTAGTCCATTTGTTGTGTCTGGTATTGCGGCCGATTAATGTTTGACGCTGTTTGTTGAGAGGAAAAAAAAGGTTACCATGCAAGATGGCTCACTGGTTTGCAGTATTATTTTATAAGACTGGAGTTAGGGCTAAGTGTAGGTGGCAGTCATACCTGAAGAAGGGCTTTTGGTCCCCTCAACAAAACACAACACCAATATTTAACATGGCGAATGTTGTAAGGGGCCCTGTTAGGGTCCAGAAGCTTCAGGTTATTATGCCTCAGGCTGAGGTTCTGGGACTGGGTTATAGTCTAGCATCTGTTTGTATGTTCTTCCTCTTTTTGTATGGCTTTCAATAAGGCCCCCAAACACATTAGAGAAATGTAATCCAAATCAACCAGTTTTAGCTGGACCCCCACTCTCCCCCAAAATATGAAGTCTAGGGAGAAGATCAGGCAGTTATGCTCCAACATGCCCAATCCTTCTTTCTCTTGATTTGTCAGGAAAGTGTTCAAGAATCCCAAAGAATGTTGAGTGGAGTCCTATAGAGCAACCTTATTCACTGTAATAACCAAGATAAAAATACATGTCCTATATTACAGGGGTTGGCTTTGAGGTATCAGGGACCTGACTGTTTAATGACTGTGTAATGTTCTCCTGTGATCTATATGATTCTAAACAAATCTAAAAAAAAATAACTTTGGTGCGCACACAGTATACACAAATGGGGGAGTGGAGGGGGCGGCTCTAGTCATACTCACTGCACCCCCATTCTGCCCAGTCAGGGTGGATTGACATCCTGAATGCTGGGTGCCTCCCTCCACTTAGGCTGTCAATCAAGCTTGACAGGTGGGAAGAAGGCACAGTGAGGGTGACAAGAGCCATCCTCCTGCACTGCCCTATTACAGATTGCACACCATTCAGTTTTGTTCTCACATTTTTTCAGTTTATGCAGCTCCTTACCTTTCAGGTCTTGGGGCTCGTCTGTACAGCATCGGGGACCTGACAGGTTCTCTTTAATGCTTGTTTAAATAATAGGGACATGCAAGACTATGTAACTATGTAAGACATATTACAAATGAAATAGTATCACTATGTCACCGCTATTACATCAGATTACTCACTAAGGCTGCTGGCCTTCCTCCATACTAGGCAGTATTTTAGTATTTTACATCAGTATCGCTACAGTGTGTTCTAAACACAGAAGAGGTGCAAATCTATCCATTCATGGGGGGAATTTACAAAATTTGGCTTGCACCAAGAAGGTGTCCAACTCTAAGGCTATGTTCACATGCTGTACAAACAATGACCGTTGTTTAACGCTACCCAGGGCCTGAATTAATGATCATGATCATTAATTCTGGCTGTGGGTAGCGTTAAACAATGGCCGTTGTATGGACAGCGTGTGAACATAGCCTAAAGGTGTCTATAATATAATTCTATAATGCACCACCAGCATCTAGCTAGCTTTGTAGACTTGCAGTTTTTGTGTGAAGGTTCTACTTCTAGTTTTCCTTTACAAATGTTGGTGCAAAATTCTGACCCCAATACTGTGTATATGGCCTGAGGCCCCATATCATCGTTCACTCACTTCAAAGGGCAGACTCTTCAAAAGGAAAGGCCGTGGACGGAAAATGGTCAGGCAGGTCATAGCCTCTTGAATTCCTCTACTTTCTCTCTGGCTTGTTACTTCTCCTTATGGGCTACATGTCCTTTTACATGGCCCCTATACCTTCCATAGCTGGGAGCCAAAGTCATCAGGTTTGGACAAGTTTTCTCTAATGCATCACAAGCTGAAGTTGGTTTCTATAACTTTTCCACTGTATATAAGAGTAAAACAAATATTATATATTAATGGGGGAGATTTATCAAACTGGTTTAATGTAGAATTGTCTTTGTTGCCCCTAGCAACCAATCAGATTCCACTTCTCTTTCCTCACGGATTCTTTGGAAAATGAAAGGTGGAATCTGATTGGTTGCTAGGGGCAACTAAGACAATTCTACTTTACAACAGTTTGATAAATCTCCCCTATTGTGTGTGTGTGTGTGTGTATGTATATATATATATATATATATATATATATATATATATATATATATAAAATGGTAGATTTTTTTTTAGTGGTTACAGAAGCTTTGTGCACCTCATCTCCTTCTTTGTACCAATACTTTGTGCATTATTTCTGTGATGTGACATTACTGTATCATTCTTCGTAATATATGTGACATATATATTGCAATGCTCTGGTGTCATAAAAGGACATTTATAAAAAGTCCAGCAGAAGCGTACACCAGGGAAAAGGCGCAGACTCGCCCCTTCTCCCTGGCGTACTCTGATGGGTGGGCAGGAGGAACGGGACAAGGTGGGAAGAAGGCGTGGCCTTCTTCTGCGCCTCATTTATCATGATTTACGCCTGCTCACAGTTGTAAATCATGGTCGAAATCTACACCTGCTTGAAACAAGTGTGGATTTGCCATACTGGGTGCAGGGCCAGGCGCCCAGCTGGACAGATTTACTAAGAGGCGTGTGCCTCTTAGTCAATCCGGCCAGGAAAAAGGGGGCAGGTGTTATTTAAGACCGGTGATCACAAACGAGATTGTATATTGTTAACCTGAAATCGTTAACCATATTACGCAGAACGATAGTTGTTAGATACGATCGTTATTGCGATCGTTACTATGATCGTTTATTCCTTCTGATCTCAGGAAAACAATCGGCAATGTGCAATTACACTGAACGATTAGTGAAAAATGCGGAACTTGAGTGAACAAACGTGGAATTACAGCAAACGATTAACGATAATTTTAGGAATTATTTTTCGATCGTTGCCTGCAATTACACAGAACGATAATCGTTTACATTCGAACGATATAACGATTTTTCGCATGATAATCATCCTGTGTAATAAGGCCCTAACCCTGTTCTATTCACTATGGATATTCCCATCTCAAGAAGATATCCCCTAAACGATCAGACTTGAGCCTACTTGAGTTGCGCTCATCTCTATTAGTGAACAATGTTCACTATGGCCCCCTTGGTTACTTGCAACGCCTTAGCTTAATTTGATACAATTCAAGAATATTGACTGTCTGCAAAATGGTCCCTAGCATGCACATACATGGTACAGTGTAACCACTGTACAGAAGGACTCATGGAAGTGATTATAAGCTAAATATTGTAATTCGCTGTGGAAAACACATGAGCTATACAAACAATAAAAAGATAAAAAATTCTAATCCATTTGTCAGTCTTGTGGTATATTAGTGCAGAACGGCAGCCTCTGACAGTCTTAGAGTGGCGGGCTGCCATCTTTAACACTGGATGTCAGTTATTAATACCTTGTAGTCACCGAGGTTGACAAGCCTAGGTAAGCATTTCAGGGTGATAAAATAGTGTTGGTTTCCCTTTAATTGGTTAATTAGCTAATCATTAGTACAGCCTCTAAACTCTGCTGTGCCAGCGTCCCTGGAGGGTGTAACTTTACTCTGTCAGCCAAGTGATCCCAGCACACAGAATGAACTGGTTGTGCTAGGAGACATGCTGCTCAAAGTCTTGCTCTGGTTTCGATTACAAGAGGAGGGTGTCACCATACTCCAAAGAGAACACATTGGCATGCAGGGAATGTCATCTGCTTGAATATTATATCAGCATAAGACTGCAATGTGATTTTTTTTCCCCCTCACTTTTCTATTTCTTGGAGTTATTGAGAACCTGGAACCTTCATTCACTGGAGAAAGTCATTGATGGCGGAAAGGAGATGTCCTCTTTTTAGTAAACAAATCCTCCAACAATGAGGTCATCACAGGGTGTCCCGCTAATAGGACCCCAAGGATCAGCTATAATCTGCAAGAGAATATATGAATATTATTGTGCTCAAGCGACACCATAAGGGAAATGAATTATTACATGGAGGACAGTGATAGGTCCTCCAGAGAGAGAGATGTTCTATATAACTGCTCTCGGTTTTGGCAAATAGATTCTGACTTTACTCCATATGGAGGATTGCCTGCTGGGGATATGCCAGAATTGGTGCTTTTCCCGTAATAGCTGCCAACTTCCACGGAAGTAATAACGTCTTGTATAGTCTGTGCAACACCAGTTGCGAAATTGATGGCTTCATGTTGGTCAACAGTGAATTCTATAGCTAGGCAGGCAACACATTCATATGGACAAAACAATAACCCTAAAGCATACTGGGTCACCATGCCATACAAAACTGGGGAAACAATTATAACAAATGTCTCAAAGACCTGCATTGTTGTATGGACAGGGTTACCTGGGTAGCAGTGGCTTCAATTTCATCCAGTGAAGTGTCCAAACACATTGGATATCTGTAGTTCAGTCAACAGCTGTCAACCCCAACAGACATGTTACACAGGGCTTTTATCAGCCGACCAGGGCCGACTGCAACCCCATGAAAAAGACCCTGCAACCAGCTGACCAATGAGAAAACACTTGTTCTTTGGCTAATTTTTGGCCCAAAAATTCATTGCTAGTCACCAGCATATGTCCTCATGTAAACATGTGCTCTGGCAATAATGTAATTGAATGGCCACATGACTAATTGAGCAATTATTCATTGTGTGGGTGTGATTTGACCTGCAGGCAATGCCCGCAACATGCTCCCGCCCCCTCTCATCTGCACAAGTTATCAACACAGACGGGCAGGGGGAGGAAGTGGAGCGCCGGAGAGCAGACAAGGTAGGACCTTTCCTGCTCTTCAGATATCCCCTTTAACTGCCCGCAGATCGTTCAGCTCTCCTGTCTTTGTTTGCACTGTACATTGCTATATTACTGTATTGCATCGTACGTTGTTGTTATACCACACACATTCCTGACACCTGACCCCCTTCTACATGAAGCAATTGGTGGAATAAATCGTTGGATGAGCGATCGTTCCTGATCTTTTACCCTGTGTAAAAGACCCTGTGATCAGCCCACAGTCACACGTTTTATAACTATTGTTCCTGCAGGAAGAAATTGGATGGCATCATCTTCCTGTGTATACAGAAGCTTCAAACAAATAATGAAAGCACACGGCAGCACGATCGATCCAGCGATCATTTGGGCAACTGTTCTCTCCCAACATTCAGTGAACGCCGATCGACTCCTTTATAATTGATCATGCTCATAATAGGCAATAATCTGCCCATGTAAAAGGACACCACAAAAGTATACCCAATAGGCAATAATCTGCCCATGTAAAAGGACACCACAAAAGTATACCCATCCCGTAAAGGTTTTACAATCAGATTCACGTTGGACGCAACATACAATAGGAAAATTTCCACTGCAAAAAAATTAGTTGAAAAATGCCAGTGTGTTGTTCACCGCATCCTGATGAACATAATGAAAAGTGTTATCTCCTTTCAGCTTCTTCCAGGTGGACGGTGAATAAATTACCCACTTGCTGGATGATCAGCCAGTAAAATTGCTTTTCCTCTGGCTGACAATAGAGATGAGGACGTCATTTAACCACGTAAGTCTCTTGTTAAGTGTCTGTTTTCTGCTCCTTTGTTGTGCTCTCAGCAGGAGATCTCTTCAGCCCTTGTTCACAACATTCTTCAGCCCTCAGGATTCTCCGCATTGAGTGATCTTGTATTCTGACTGTAGAATTTGCTTTTAGACTCTGACACAAACTCCCAAATGACTGTGGAGTCCATCACTTTGCTAGTCAGGTGCTGCAATTGGAGTCTGATCAAATGGAAGAAGAAAACCGACTCAGCGTTCTTCAGGAAAAAAAAAGCTTTAAATCTATTATCTTAATATTTTGGCTATATAGCAGAGGGCATAGTGGGGAGGGGTGAATGGAGCACAAGCCTCAACTGGCAGCAGATGCCAACAAGCCACTCAGCCTTGGCCAGGATGCTTAGATACAAGGCAAGAGCATCCTGGGTGAAAGCTTGGCTTTGACTCTGAATAGCTCATCAATATTTGAGCAAAACGGGTCTGACCCCTGAAGACCCACAACGATCAACAGGATGAAGGAGTCACTAGTCCCTTCACATAGCGTATAGGCAACTGTGCTTGTTATGAAAGCTTAAAGTGGTACTTCGGCGAAGATCTTTTTCTTTTAAATCAACTAGTTTAAGTAAGTTATACAGATTTGTAATTTACTTTTATTTAAAAATCTCAAGTTTTCCCATACATAGCAGCTGCTGTATGTCCTGCAGAAAGTGGAGTATTCTTTCCACTCTGACACAGTGCTCACTGCTGCCACCTCTGTCCAAGACATGAACTGTCCAGACAGTTCCTGACATGGACAGAGGTGGCAGCAGAGAGCTCTGTGTCACACTGGAAAGAATACACCACTCCCTGTAGAACATACAGCAGCTGAAAAGTACTGGAATATTTTTAAACATAAGTAATTTACAAATCTATATAACTTTCTGAAACCATTTGATTTGAAAGAAAAAAACCACTGGAGTACCCCTTCAATTTTATTCTTTTACATTTGATTCTGCAATACCAGACACAACAAAACTATGTATATGGCGCTTAACCTGGGGGGAGTGGGGGGCATAGGCATAGTAAATATTGACCCACATTTATTATGCCTACTTCAGCAGAATTTTGTCTCCAACTGCACCAGAACTGTGGGGTATAACACTCGAGACACATGAATTATACATAGTGCACCAAAAAGAATAAAATATGACTCATCCAACAATGAAGTGTGATTTATAAGAAAAGGTCAAAGCTGTATAGAAATTAGGCTTCGCGTAAAATGTGATATCGGACACCAAAAAGCACCAAAATTTTGGTGCTCTGTTTTTGTTCAAAATAAGCCAACCTATAGTTGGTCAAAACTTAGACCGTGTACGGATGAACCACTGTGATAAATCGGTTGCATCTGAAGATAGTCTAGTCTTGGTTTTTGTTTCAAAGAATTAAAGGGGTATTCCAACTTTTAATATGTTGCTGCCCTGGCAGAGAATATAACAAAAATGCTACTCCTATCTTTCTGCACTCCTCCGGTGTCCTTCTACATTATTTTTAAACCCCCGGCTAAATAAGAACACAACAGAACAGTGTCTCTGTTGTTAACTTTCAAAATCTAAATCGACAGTAGATGTGATATAAAGCAAGTTTGCAATTTACATTCATCATTTATTTTTTAGTTATCAAGGAGAACACAGCACTTCCTGTTTTGTGACTTTTTTCTCAAAAAACAGAAAACAGTCAGAAAAGAGGACGTCCTGTGTATCCCAGGCCATCTGAGCGCTCACAGAGAGAAGGCAATCATGTGACTGATGGACACAGAAAATCTGCCTTCAGGAGGCTGGACCTGGATTTCTGGTAAGTTCAGCTTTGTTTTACAGCATGATACCCAAAAAATAATGAATTAATATTACAAACTTGCTTTATATCACATCTACTGTTGATTTAGATTTTTAAAGTTTAACTAGGGATGGTCCGAACCTGGTTCGGACGGGGTTCGGACGGACCCGAACCCTCCGCAATGATTACCGCTGTCTGCCCGCTCCGTGCAGCGGGCGGATCCAGCGGGAGGAACGCCTGGAAAACTGGGATACAGCCATAGGCTGTATCCCAGTTTTCCAGGCTGTCCTCCCGCTGTATCTGCCTGCTGCACGGAGCAGGCAGACAACGGGAATCCGATACCGAGCGATCGGGTTCAGCCGAGGGTTCGGGTTCAGCCGAACCCGAACCTCGGCGGGTTCGGACCATCCCTAGTTATTACGACAGCGACACTTTAAGCCTGTTAGTCAGCTGATTTTAACTTTTGTGGGGCCAGTAAAGTCCTTGTTATCAGCCGCACATCTCTCCCTGTGTAAACAGGAGGTGTACAGCTGATAACAATGCACGTAATGGCCGCATGATAGTTCATGTAGAAGGGCCCTTTAGTATCAGTAAATCTTTATTTCCAGAAATACTGCAATAGAACAAGCTGCAACACAGAATGAAGAATCTAAAGTCGCGTTAATCCTTTCACTCAAGGGACAGGAAACTCAATCCATTCATACAACAGATGTCACTGATCTGTAAGGGATCTGATACCTAGCAGGTGAGGTGAGATGTATACAGCTCCCTGAGCATGTGGTGTTGTAGATGGAAATTACAGCATTGTAAAACTGTATAAATTCATATTGTAGACTAGAGGGAATATGGAGCAAAGGTGGCGGATCACTGTCAGATGGGCACAGGCCTGGTTCTGGGGGCGGGGGGGGGGAGCCAGCTGCACTGGACCTTTTTAAATCTAAACATGATAAATGAAGAACCGTGAGAATAGAGCGTGGTAACTTTCACTGCAGTTAAAATATATTGGTGCATCCCGCCACATACATACTAGTAATGATGACCCAAAGACAAAGGTTTCAAGGGGGATAAAGGCAGGACAGAAGGAAAGGGGGGAATTTAGTGTTTTCCCATTGGCACACACCTCTAAGAGTCACCTATGTATGTCATGGCTTGCTAAGAAGAGGGGTATACAACCAAGGTGCTATTACTAACCGGGAAAAAAGGGAGTGAATTGGCCACATCGCTAAGGGCCCTATTACACGGGACAATTATTGTGCGCAAAATTGTTATATCGTTCAAATTTACTATAAGCAATAATCTTTCCTTGTGTATGCAGGGAACAATAGGTAGTAAAATTGCATCTATTGAGCTGAGACCATAAAATCAATGCTAATCGTTCGGTGTATGTACACATCGTTTGTTCGTTTGCTGGAATCAGAAGGAGTAAACAATCATAAGTAACGATCATAATTACAATTGCAACTAAGAGAACAGCGACTGTATTATGCTTAAATCATTGTACCTGGATGACCTTTACAGTTGTTGTAGTGTTTTGTACAGAAGATCTCACAGGATGGTATACAATCTTCAGGGCACATTCACATGGGTATTAGATGTGCCTATATGGATGCAGAAAACACAGATTTTCCACATTCAAAACAGTGCGTATTATTGCCCTGCTTCCATTGACTTCAATGGAAATGGGGGAAACAGGCTGAAAAGAAGTGACATGGTTGAATGCTGAAGCTGCCATCTGTCAGACAAAATTTACATTCAAAATTGCTAACACTGTTTGATCTGTGGTCAAAGCTTTCCCAAGTTCCTGATCTGCTGCAAGCTAGAAAAACCTCTTACTCCCTCTCCCATAACGGAACCTGCTTGACTGAGAATCAGATGAAAACTAAGCTCCTAGCAGAGTCAGGGATGGGAGAAGGTGTTACAGCCTGCAGCAGATGAGAAGCTTGGGAAAGTCTCTTTTTGCAATGGTGATTAAGGCTGGGTTCACACTACGTATATTTCAGTCAGTATTGTGGTCCTCATATTGCAACCAAAACCAGGAGTGGATTAAAAACACAGAAAGGCTCTGTTCACACACTGATGAAAATGAGTGGATGGCAGCCATTTAATGGCAAATATTTGCTGTTATTTTAAAACTACGGCTGTTGTATTGAAATAATGGCAGTTATTTACTGTTATATGGCGGCCATCCACTCAATTTCAACATTGTGTGGACAGATCCTTTCTGTGTTTTTAATCCACTCCTGGTTTTGGTTGCAATATGAGGACCACAATACTGACTAAAATATATGTAGTGTGAACACAGCCTCAAAGTGTTTGTCAATGGTCTGGAGGCACAGTTTGATATTTGAAAGGTACCACGTGTCTCCTTGACCTAACAGCTATCAAAAGGGTCAGCAGTTTGGAGTGTGAATTGAAGCTCACAAATTCACTTTAAGCTTCCTGCAGCTCAGAGAGAGCCATGTGGAAATGCTGCACAAGGACATATCTTGTGCCCGTGTGTCAACATGGGCAAAAATATTATGATTTTTGAGCCAAAAAACAGGATGGTAAACTTTGCTGTCTTTGACACCAGTAGGGAAAGGGCACAAAAAGGAAGTGACTACTTCTGCACAATTCAGTGCTGAAGCTTTCATTGAAGTCAACGGTAGCTTTAGGGATGGCCTCTCTCCCATAGAGCTGTGGTGCATGGCTTCAAACATGATTGGGGTGCATTGCTTTACCTGAGTGACCATATCCTTACAGGAGACTGGGGTCCCCGTTCTCAAGACTGTGGGGGCCCACCAGTCAGACTATCTGTGATCAGCCATTTATCCACTATCATGCACATGTCCTGAACCTTTTAAGTTGCATACTAAGCAGAGCTACTGACCCTTCTCTCGTTTAACAGAAAAACAGGCTGAATAAACAATGTCTGTGAATATAGGGGGGTCTTGAATTGAGTAATGACAATAGGCATAAATATGTTTCCATTTTTACAAGGCATTTTTCCTGACTGAAATCATCCCTCTCTCGTATCATACAAGTAGATCAAGTTATTCTAGTGTTTGATGAGGAGAGATTTTCCTAGAATGACCTATTGGAGTATATAATGAGTGATAATGATCATTTTTTGCCATTCAGATATTTTTTTCAAAGCTTCCTAATGATGAAAGAGCTTAGCCACTAATGAAAAATCATGAGGAAGTAATCAGGACAAAGTTTCAAAGACAGAATCCTCTTTCGAAGGTCAGGACTGTGGTAGAATGTAAACCTCACAACTTATACTCGTGTCTTGAGGGCGTAATAAATCTTCAAGGGAAGAAAAAAAATGAACGTGTGTTTAAGGTTTGCCAAAGATCTCCATAATCTATTGAGAGAAGAGAAAGGCTAGGGGATGAGCTGGAAAGTAAGACGAGATTCTGTTCTGATGGCTCATTATTCATAGCTGAAGACTGTGTGTAGTTTTAAACATGAGCGCACACATATTCTCAGATTTATAGTTCTAAAATGTAACAACCTCTAATATTAGTGCCGCTATACATAGCACCCAAAACAAGATGCAGTTATCGACACTGTCTTCCTGTTCTGCACAATGGTGGAGCAAAAGACCTGGAGTTAACAGGAGAAAAAATCTTCCAGGTCTTTAATTCTAAAGGAGGGTTTTCTTTAGCAATAAATCCTATCAACATGTTCTGGTCCACTGGTGGGCCCTAATACTTACTGCTGAGAGATGAAGGAAACTGAGGGAGTACCTTTGCTCATCGCTATAGTTCATTACTGTTCATGGGAGTGCCTGTATAGAGGTGTAACCAGTAGGAAGAAGGAGATTGTGGTCCCGCTTAAGGATGGTCCAAGCCTACCGAGGTTCGGGTTCGTATGAACCCAAACGCGCTCGGCATCAGATTCCGGCTGTCTGGCCGCTCCGTGCAGCGGGTGGATACAGCGGGAGGACCGCCTGGAAAACTGGGATACAGGCTATGGCTATATCCCAGTTTTCCAGGCGGTCCTCACGCTGTATCCACCTTCTCCACAGAGCGGGCAGACAGCGGGAATCATTGCCAAGAGTTTGGGTTCATACGAACGCGAACCTCGGCAGGTTCGGACCATCCCTTATCCCGCTGTATAGAGCTCCAGTGAGACAACATCTGGAAAATTGTGTCCAGTTCTGGAGACCTCACCTACAAAAAGATATTGATAAAATAGGATGGATCTAAAGATGGCCTACAAAAATGGTGGACAGTCTGAAAACAGGAAATCATGAAAGAGTTTCTACTTATCTTTGAAATCAATGGCACTTCCAGAATTTCTAAGGTCGTTTTACACATCCCCATACCATTGCAATAATGAGGGACGATCAGTGAATTTTTTTCTTGCGGCCTACTAACTTCATCATAGCTGGCCGCACATTCCTGTTAACACTAAAAGATTTGTTGGCTGATCGCTGGTCCTTTTACATGGGTCATTTATCATCAGTGAACCTTCCGAACTGCCGATAATCGGCCGTGTTAAAGGAACTTAAGACTTAAATAGTGGAGGGTGTGGGGAATGTATCATGAATTAAAGGATGTCCCAGAGGAGGTGCTTTAGATGTCAAAGATTAGAAAAGTAACTTTTAGTTCTAGAATATGGACAAGAATGGCCCCAGCTGTCAATCTGGGAGGACCCTCAGGCTTTTTGTAAATTGCACTGCTTTCAGAGCTCCCATGGTTGACATGTACTTGTCCTCTTGACTTTTATTTATTCTATATTCTATTCTATTTGTTCTTTAAGTATCTTTTCAGTTACATATACAGTTCAGATATCTTTAAGTATCTTTTTAGTTACATCTACCACTTGTGATATCACTATGCTTACCTCAAGGCCTAATACTTGGCCAGTTTCAGTATCTAAATGGGGGAGAAAAAAATCTATGTCAGCTTGGCCGCACATCCCCTTTTTACACACAAAAGATGCAAATAGCCGAGGATCTTGCTTTTCTCCGCTCCACGGCTAATCACAGACACTTTTTGGCCTGGTTCTTGGCAAACGGAGCATTTCTAGTAATGCTTCTTGCCAGTAATCCTCCTGTGTAAAAGGCCCCAAGTCCGTCAAATGAGTCCATCTCAGAAGTGGAGTAAAGATGACGTAGGAGGACATTGGTGGAGCACGGAAAGGTAAGAAAAGCCTGTTTATGTTCTGTACCAGGGCAGCAACATATTAAAAGTTGATTTTGAGTGGAACGCCCCTTTAAGGGCACATATCTTACTTGTGAAAACTAGAGGAGACTGAGCGGCCTGAGTTGAGGTCCCTTTGAGGAGCGCTACTTGGTTTCACTTCACTGTGGAGGCACATATCTTGTCAGCACTACATACTTCCCTAATCACCTCCATGTAATTTCTGTTTAAACAAGAGCCACTTATCAGATGTAGAGTAAACAATGGTCTCTCTACCAAGTGAGTTTGGAAACAATTTATGTCAAGGGTGAAGCAGTGTTTGTGGCTTCTAGAGAGACTTGACTGTGAGGGAACGGAATGATTTTATAGTCATGATGCCTCAAGAGGTATGATCTCTCTTGGAAGCTGCCTCTTTTTTTTCAGTGGCGGACATTTACCTGCTGTCACGTGCTTAAAGGACACCTGTCACCCCCTGTGCCGGGGTGACAGGCTCCCGACCCCCTGTTAGATCCCCCTATACTTACGTGATCCCGCTTCCTGAGCCGGCCGGGTCCCGGAGATATCAGCGCCCGAAGCCCGCCGCGCGCGCTGAGAGATGAGTCCGATGCCCATAGAGAATGACGGAGCATCGGACTCCCCATTCATTCTCTATGGGCGTCTGACTCTGCTGTCAGCGCGCGCACCGGGCTTCGGGCGCTGATATCTCCGGGAGCCCGGCCTCTTTAATTATTCTCTTATGGCCCTATTACACCAAGTGATTATCCGCAATAATCGCTTGGTGTAATAGTTACTGTTAAAAGACTAGAATCAGTCGACATGCATGATGTCAGATGATCCATATGTATTGGTCGTCACTCTAAATAATAGAAGCAGCGGCAGCAGACCCCAACTATATCCTATGGGCTCTTTAACGATCTAAAGATCGTCTGCAGAGACCCTCCTGCACCTCCCCTTGGCCCCCCCTGCTCTTACCTGCTCGCTGTCGGTGTGTGTAATAGCGAGGAGCAAGTGAGCACTGATCTGACAGGTCGGCGCTCGTTTGCTCTTGCTGTTTTACTGTTGTAATAGGGGCTTTACAGAAAAGTATTTCTATATGTGTAATATACCATTACATAGTTATTTGTGACTTTTTATCTTGCCCTACTCAAAGTTTTTTGCCCTACCCAATAATTGACAACTGTATTATCCAGTTAGAAAACCCCCAGAGCCAACAATCATTGCCTTATGGAAGAGCATACTGGGCATGCTCTGTTACATGTTATGCTTACCTCTTCGGTGTTCCCCTCTGACTGCAGCCCTGACACTGCTGAGACGGACTTGTTTAAGCAGTGAAAAACCACTCAGCCAATCACTGACTGATATGGGACAGTGCTGTGGTAAGTGATTGGTCCACTGAGATGAGTCTTCCTCAGAAGTATTGGGGCTGCAGTCAGCGGAGGACACCAGCAGCGCGGAGAGGTAAGGATAACATGTTTATTATGTTTTATAATAGGGTAGCAACATATAAAAGGTTTTCTGCTGCCAGAGTACCCCTTTAAATAAATGACAGATGATAGCATTTAAGAAGATAGTGACAGCATGATCAGCCCCTTGGTGTGATAGGTCACATCCCATGGACATCTCCCCAGGGAACGATTGACATTTCCCATCTTGAGCTTTTGTGAACCTACAGGGAAGCTACTGTTTAATGTGTTTTTCAACATTTTACAGGAATTTGAGGCTGCTGGATCTGCTGCTTACTAATATTAGGGCCGCCAGAAGAAGTATCTGGACCTAATACAGACAAAATGATCAATGCTTCTTGGGTACCATTGACCCATGCAGCATAGTTTTGTTTCATTTTGCAGGACAAGATAATCCTTATACAACAATCCTATTTTTACATACAATAGCCTACGGATCTGAGGATTCCATAATTTATCTTTTGTACGTTCCAGTGCTGAATAAGAAGACAATTTCGGGAATTACATCATTTTACCAAACCTATGGATGTATGTATGTGTGTGTGTGGGGGGGAAGGGGTGTCTGGCAGGAGGTAATGTCAATTTAAACCTAATTTTTGCATTGTTCTCAAAAAGGTTACCGTATTTTAGTCTTTTTATTAATTTAGATCTAAGGAAAATTTGATTTATGGTTAAAAACTATTTTATAAAATTGATGCACATTCTGATGATAAGCCTTCATGAAATGTGATAATTGGTACAATAGATGACGATAGAAATTACAGAATTTGCAAAACAAAGTCAAAGTATTTTTCCCCCAAATCTTCTTTTTTAAACATCCCCCATTCTACCAGTTGAAGTAAACTTGTTGGTTGACACTGCAGCTCTCTGAATACGGCTCCTTCCAGGGTATTCTTTTCTTAACACACAAGATCTGTAATCAATTAGGACTTTTTGTATCTATTCTAGAACACTTCCCGCTGAGGACAAAAGTTAGCGCTTAGAATCCTATGGGGCTTTGAAGTCTGAGGAGTCAGCTCAGGATGAATAACTCCATTAACCGTTCTATACTGCTTTGTAGATGCCATAAGATGCCACAGAACTGACCACATGATGTTTTTATTGTTAAATTAGATTTTGGTCCCTCCATAGATTTGCAAACAAAAAATTTTGTCTTCTAATTCTTGTAGAATGTGAACAGGTCACACAATCCAGGGCTGGAAAGCAAATCCAAAGTAGCCCTGAGCAAAGCTATTATGCAACAAGTGGCATCTAGATTTTTTTGAAACAACCATTTTACCATTGTCATGATCAGTTATTTGAATAATTTTTTTATGGGTATCCAAAAGATGGAAAATCCATCCTGACCTAGCCAACAGTGTATCAATGCATGTCAGAGAAGCCTGCTATCTACAGACAATTATTTGCTTACCACAATGCCATACATACCATAGATACCATAGAGACCATAGAGTCCATGTGACTGCTATAGGGCTAGGGAGAAATGGGATCCAGTCGTGCTTGGTCCCATCCCTCTTATTACTTCGTGGTGCTAATCTGTACATGAGTTCTCTCTCTAGAAAAACTGCCTTGTTAGCAAGCATATAAGGGAATATTGTTCAAGTGACATGGAAAGGGTGGGGAAGGCCCATTTTTATTGGGTAAGCCAGTGGCTCAACACCTTCTTTGCTAAAGTGCGAACCGTGAGCTGATTTTAAGCGTCTTTCTGCTGGAAAATTAGAGGGTCAGCTGTTAGGGAAAGATGGGATTAAACACCAGTACTCTGGAGCTAGCACTACTCTTTAAAGCCTCTAGGATGTATATGTACTGTAACTGAGTACAGTGGTCCCTCACCATACAATATTTGTTGCTTCTAGGACAACCATTATATGTTGAAACCTCTGTATGCTGATACCATAACTCTATGGAAAACTGGTATTTGGTTCTGAAGCCCCCCAAATATTATCACAAAACCAAAAAAAAAAAAAAAAAAAAAAGAGCAGTACAGTACATGTAGTATCACACTGTACTGTACACCCCATCGCTACATGCACTTCAGTAATACTGGAGTTTTACCAGTAAAATGGCCACTTTTATTGGTCAGTCATCTAGTTATTTACATGTGCCTGTAGCATATTATGTTGAGTCTGGTCTCAAGTTACTATGGTCCAGAAAGGAACATTGTATGTTGGAAATATTGTAACCTGGAGCCATTGTAAGTTGAGGGACCACTGTATATATACAGGGAATGATCTGATAAGACAACCTTTAATTTGGGCACAGATGCCCTCGGCACAGAATGTGTTTCTTGTTATAAACTAGTGGAAGATTAGCTGGAAACTATGGTACAAGGGAAATGGAAAATTAGTGAATCATGTAATATATGGGCAAGCCAGGTCCTCCAGAGGGTGAGCTGTATTTTAAAGCAGTTCATTGCCTTTTTTTAATAACCCAACATGGCATTAGCTTGATGACCACACCAAGTAACCAAGCCTTAAGTCTTCTAGCTTAAAGAGGATGTACCACCAGTCACATCCTCTTTAATCTGAATGCACGAATCGAACAGCGCCGGCACGGGGAAGCCGGTGCCGCGGTCCGTTTTTTCGGACCGAGGCCTGGTTCCTGTGCACGGCGCCGTTCTATGCACCGGAACCGGCCGGTGCAGAAGCACTGGAGGCCGGCCGGGCCGCCCCCAGTGGGCGGCTCCATTCATTCTAAGGGAGCCGCGTCATACAGGGGCGGGAATTCCCAACCACTGGGGGTGTCCCGGCCGGCCTCCAGTGCTTCAGCACCGGCCGGTTCCGGTGCATAGAACAGCGCCGTGCACGGGAACCGGGCCTAGGTCCGAAAAACGGACCGCGGCACCGGCTTCCCTGTGCCAGCGCCATTCGATTTGTGCATTCAGATTAAAGAGGATGTACCAGGTGGTACATGCTCTTTAAATATGAACAGGGTTGTCCCTTCAGGGTTCTCATCTAATATCCCAAGTGAAGAATAGCTGAAGAGAGTGTCTTTTGCTCTGGAGGACCCAGCATGACCACGTATTACACAGCTCATTTATTTAATTGTGTAATGCTTTATGTCTCCTGTGGTGGCACTGCAGGGGAAGCAAACACATGCTGCCAGGTTCCCATAGTATTTACAGCTGATCGGTCTAGCACCAGGTCACTCTATGATCAACTCTCTGTGGGAATCCTTAAAAAAAATATATTAAAAGTAGATAGCCCCTTTAAATCTACTTTTAGGACAAACAAAACCTTTTTGATAACAGTTCGTAACCATGTAACTGCTGTTATCATACACAGCGTCGTACTATAGCATCTTTATTAGCAACACATGTTCCAGCCTCGGCTTATTTTATTTACACTACCACTGGGAAGTCTCAGGTCCTTAGTCACTGACAATAATGATCGCCCCATTTAGAAGGCGCCCCCTCCTTCCTCAGCGCCAGTGATCATTACCTCCAAAAGGACTATAAATGTGTGTTTTCCTTTTTCCTCGTTTACAGAGAATCCAGAGTCAGCAATTTGTACACGGACTGGATTGTGTCCAATAGATCTGGATTTATTTTTTCTTTTAACTAAATTTATGTACCCTGTGCCCTCCCCCCATTAGCCAGAGGCTGGATGTGTCATAAAGCTCTTGTCAGATATATTGTTTATACCCTGCTATTTATTTCCTCATGTTCTGTGGAGTAGATTGTGAACAGAGATTTTTATTTTAGAATCCCATCACAACCCATTGCACAGTAAAAGCCATTCCCATGCAGAAATCAGTGGCCACAAAGAAGGTTATTGCAGGCTTTTTAATTGTTTAAGTGGTTATAGGAGATTAGGAAAACATAATTTTCTTAAGGCCCTATTACAAGGACCAATAGTGAGGAGCAAGTCAGATCAGCGCTCACTTGCTCCTCGTTCCACCGCTTGCTGCCGACGCTATTACATGCGCCAACAGCGAGCGGATAAGAGCGGGGGTCACACAGAGGTGCGGGAGGGAGCCCAGAAGAGATAGTGGCGGTCTGCTGCTGCCTCTCCCATTGCATGGAGCAACGGCCAAAAAATTTTCAACATGTTGAAAGACAAGGATCAGCCAACATCGTGCATGTTGACTGATCATTGCCTTTTAACAGTAGCTACTACACCAAGTGATTATCGGTCGAATATCGCCAATATTTGCTCAGTGTCATAGGGCCTATACACAAGCCAATTATCGGCAGGCAGGAACGCTCATTGCCAATACTTGAACCATGGATATAGGAGCGATGTGTGGCTGGCAGCCGATAATTTTTAAACATGCTAAAAGACAATAATCAGCCAATGGGCGATTGTTTGCTCCCTCCTAGGCTGATCATTGTCTTTATTACACAGGGAGATACCTGCCTGATTTGGCACATAATGGAGCGCGTCCAGTTCAACAAGACGGAGATAGCAAGGAGCTGTCTGCAACGTGTTTTAAGTTTGTTTTTTTAAATCACAGGTAGGTTGTAGATACAAAATGGTGGACTTTTTTTATTTATTATTTATTGACTGTTTCCAGAGTTGCCTAATAGGAGCAATACAATGTTGTTGCAAACAGAAACACCTAGTGCACATAGACTTTAGGCCCAACAGCGGGGTGTACACAGGTATCGCTTCTTCTAATATGTGCGCTGCTAATATTATAATACGAATGTCTCTGTTCTGCTTTTGTATCAGAAGGGGAGGGACAGCTTGGACCAAAGAAATAGTCCTGTCTGTAGACTTTTAGGAGCCAGTGGTAATTTGGGCTGTTCATGGTCATTATGACCTGTATCTTATGACTATATGTTGGCATAAATAAGGTCACATGACAAATCATAGAAAAAAAGAATGATAGCTTTGTGGATATATAACTTTCAGCCAGACTTGAAGACTACTACAGTTTATTCTTTCTTTTAATTCTCCAGTAAAAATTGCAGTATATTATTATTAGAGGCTCCCGCCTCTTCTACCTGTGAATGCTCCCAAGACTACCTAGGAACTCCAGCATCTCTTTGTTGTCTTGTGGAAGGCTATGTTCACACTATGTATTTTTCATTACAAGAACGGCCCGTTCTTGTCATGGAAAAATGAACATCTTTGAAATCAATTGAAACAATTGCTGTTGTTTACACAGTGTATTGAACAACGGCCGCAGTTCAATACAAAGGCCGTTGTTTTACCTAGTGAGCCTTTATTTACCTATTAAGAATTTTTTTAAAACAGTTTTGGACAAATCAGACAATAAAAACCAGAAGGGAATCATAATGTATTTCTAAAAATCCAGGTCAGCAAATTTCTTTTGTCATTTCTGTTTTCATTCCTTCTTATCTGGTCATATGCTTTTATATCCTCTGGTAGGTCATAAAGAAAGATCATCGCAAGCTTCAGTGTAGGGAGGTCATCTGTGTCTACAGAGATAAAGTTATAAGTAAAGGGTCCATAACATGGAAGTATCATTGCACATTATTAGAATCAGAGTTTCAGAACTTGTATATCGAAAGAGCTTTGAGGAACAGAATACTAGTGCAATGAAGGGGTTGATTATGGAGTATATCATAGACACAATGAGCTCCCTTACCATGGATGCAGAGTATGGCTGGCCAAGGGTGGAAAGGTTTCCCCTTGATTTGACCAGCAATATTCTTCCAGTTGGTGACTAGTAAATGGTCATACACACGCATGATTTACACTGTTGTCTGTAGTCATTATCACCACATGTGTCTTTCCTCTCCCAGTTGCTGGTTACAACCTATAGTTATGACAATTGGTTAGAAATAAGTAAATACTTTTCTTCCAATAACATTTCTATGGACCGGTTGAAGCTTTTATGACACTCTCTTTTACAGCTCTCATTACGTCTATGGCAACCATAAGTCACTTCTCACCAGTCAAGTTGGTGTGCAGCTTGAAGTGTGGATGGAGGTATTTCCTATTACTATCATTCTATAGACATGTCATAAAAGTGTAATTGTTGACGATCTGACTGCTAGGAAGCCAGTTTCTTGGCAGAACAAAGCGGGCATTACAATGTCCAATAAGTTAGGATGCAGATTTTCTTACATTGCTTTCTTCAAGGGAGTAGTTACCAGATCAGAAGGTATGACAACTACGATGGGGACCAACTCTACTTTTAGGAGCCTCAAAATTGAGTGATTTATGGTAAATACATATAATTTAGTGAATACATAGAATCTTTTGCTTTTAGTTGGCAAAACAGCAATTCTTGAAGCTAAATAAGATAAATAATGGATGGTTGTAGACTAGTTTTTTCAGAGATGAGCACACCTCAAGCCATTCGGTTGGTCCAAATGGCTGAAGAACTTGGATGCAGCCCTAAAGAGCCTTTACCAGGGCCAATTATCAGCCAGGAGCATTGCAATAAAAACACTGTTGTGGTCGATCCTCGGCCGATCGCTTACTTAGAGCAGGCTTCAAAATTTTTCATCATCGGCCACACATCTTCCTGGGTAAACAGGAGATGTGAGGACAATAAAGGCAAACTGACAGCTCAGATAAAAATATCAGTTTGCAGATAACACAGCAGTTGCATACCTAACTAGTGCGCTGCTGCTTGTGATCCAGCATCCTCCTCAGAAAAGCCAGAGAAGAGGGTGCCAGATCACAAGCAGCTGCGCACTAGGTAAATATGCAACTGCTGTGTGTTTTGCAAACTGACAGCATGGATTTCATTCACCTTTTACTAGTTTTCCTTTAACAAGGCTGCTTTAACTTTGGTGGCTCCATGACAAACTAGCTCTGAGTTCCCATGGGCACATCTGGGGGATGGTCATCAAGCTGGTGGGTCTTGGAGAAGTGAATGTCTAGACTATTAGAAGGGGTTTTTTTGTTTGTTTCATTGACCGGATGAAGAGGGTTTTAAGGAGTAAGAAGAATAGGTCAGGCTTTCCCTTGACACATAAATCTCCTTTGTTCGTAAACTTCACGAATCACTGACACAAAACCTGTATTTAACCTCACAGTGCTACTAGTCCTCGTTCAGTAATAGACCAGATGTTAATGATGTATTATTGGTCACCTCAATATATAGAAGGGAGGAAGCGATGTACTGCCAATTTCTTCTACATATATATATATATATATAAAATCAGATTTTTTTTTTCCAAGCATGGGCTACATACTATGGGGGACATTTATCAATGTTGCGCCCCTGGCGTACACAAGGGAGAAGGTGCAGATTTCCTCCCTGCCGTATGCCCCACTCGCCTAATGGGTGTGCAGGGGGGGAGCCTCCTCCCACGCCTCATTTATCATGATTTACACCTGCTCACAGGCATAAATCATGATACAAATCTACACCTTCTGGAAGCAGGTGTAGATTTGTTGGGCCGGGCAAAGGGTCGGGCGGGCTTACTAAGAGGCGTGCGTCTCCTAGTGAATCTGGCCAGGGAAAAGGCGATGGGGCCTTATTTCAGACTGGAGTACTCCTATGCCAGTCTTAATAAATGTCCCCCTATATGTCACTGATGGATGCACCATGGACTGCTGAAGGACATTCTATGGGCACAATGGAATTACTATGGCTGGCGCTTACAGGGGCAACGGCTAAAACTAATGAGGGCTTATTTTATTATTATTATTATTATTAGTAGTAGTAGTAGTAGTAGTAGTAGTATTATTTATTTATAAAGTGCCCTTAATTCCAGAGCGCTATACAAGCGATAGGGGTAACAAACTGGAACAATACAAGATCAACACATTACAAGAAGGCAAATGGAAGACTGGTACATGAGGAGAGAGGACCCTGCCAGCGAGGGCTTACAATCTATAAGATTGGCACTTGTTACTTCAGCACTAAGACTTGTAAAATATCTGCTACATGTACATATATCTGTGATGTGGGCAAATATGCATATGTCTTCATTATGGAGGATGATTTTAGCTGCACTCGTAGAAGGTACCACACGTCACACGTATCTGCTGTGTATTTGACATTATGTTCAGCTACTCAGTGTACTGTTACACAACAATTTCTGGCTGTGACGCAAGGATGCATGGGCAAAATAACAGCATTGTGCTGCTGTGACTGCCAGCCATGTAAATGAATGGCGTCGTCTGAGATCACAACCTAATATGCATTATAGGTCAATTATGGAGCCCATCTCCGGCAATGAGATGGATCAAGCGGCGAATTAGATTGTGCATTGCTGCATACCACTTATGATAAATCTCACTAATATAAAACCACAACCCTCTGAGCATAAAAAAGGGCACATCCGGTACAAAAGCCTATATGAATCAACTGCGCAAACTCCATATGCAAAAACTCAGTATTAGCCAAAATAATAGCACAAACACAATGATACATCTGCCCCATTGTTGCTTCATACAATCCATTTTGTATAACTTGGCCTTGCAGGGGAATATTTAGACCAATGAAGATCATCCCAATATTCCAGTCACAGCACAGACATCACTCTCTGGCGTTTTGCACACCTCATTTACCTGGGCAGCGGCTGAGATTCCACATGATGCTTCCATTAATTAATTAATCGACGGGAAACAAGCCCTTCTTGTATCAATGAATTGATTTAGGCCGCAATAATTAAATCAGAAAGCCAGTGCTAAGTTCAGACTAATATTTCACGGCTGACATCGTTCAGCTCTGTCCTACTGCAAATTAGTCCTGACAGATTGTACAGACCTGGAGCAGAATTTTATGAGAACCTGAATTCATCTATACAATAATGGTGTGTGATTGCAATATACATTACAGTGGTGCCTTGGATTACGAGCATAATTGGTTCCAGGACGGTGCTTGTAATCCAAATCCACTCTTAAACCAAAGCAAATTTTCCCATAAGAAATTATAGAAATGCAGACAATTGGTTCCACACCCCAAAATAATGATTTATTATTCTGAATGACATGTAGGACAGATGAAACAAACATTCAGAAACAGCAGAATATGTGATATTATAAGTTACTGTACAGTAATGGAGAAGATGGGAAACACAAGGACTGACAGAGACTGCAGGGAGTATGAAGGAATGAGCAGGGCAGATGTGGGCACATACATGGAGCACTCTCTGTTTGGGGAGAGAGAGGTTACACCTATGAAGAGATTACCTCCACAGTCCTGTCCCCTGATGTAAGCCCCAGCCTGAAGTGGATCTGCTATGATTTGGAAGGTGAGTGAGACTTCCTGGGTAAGAGTACAGTGCTGTAGACCCCGCTATGAAGACCATACCCCTCCCCCACTCGCGCTCCCACCCAGGACAGGGAGCTCTTAAACCAAAGCAATGCTCTTAAACCAAGTCACAATTTTGAAAAACTGTGAGCTCTTAAACCAAAACGCTCTTAAACCAAGTTACTCTTAAACCAAGGTACCACTGTATATGTATTTATGACATATTCTCCAATCAGGAGAATATTTATAAACATGCCCCCCATTTCATTTTGCTTCCCCAAAATACTTAAGGAACTTGGGTTTCCACCACTCTCCATCCCAAGACCCACAACCCAGCAGGGAGGCATAATTGGTAAGGGTGCATATTAGATTGTCAAACACCCACTCTGCTGTCCATGCTATCCCACTTTGAAGCATTGTGGGTTGTGTTTCTTTTCTCCATATAATGTACACTCACTATCACTAGTCCTGTCTTCTGTTTCATTCCGCAGCACAGCTGCATCCCTACATTTCATTACTGTAGCTGGTCATGTGATCACCAGCCTGACCCTCAAAAAACTACAGCATTTAATGTTTTAGAGGAAATGCTGGGTCCAGGGTAAGCTGACTGCCTGTGAACTAAGGCATGACATATTCAGCTATCAGAAACCTGTCAGACAGGAGTATCTTGGGCCCACCAAAGGAAATCATTTTTAGGGCCCAGCCTACAGCAACAGCATTGTTAGGACATGTTTGTGTGGTGTCCCACCACAGGTGTTGCTAGTTTATACGCCCCTCGTAAAGCCTGTTGGCTGCCTAAAGTTTTTGTATGTCCCCAGTTCCCAATGTCCCTGTTTAAGTCCATACACCCGGCCTAGCCGTGATTCCCTTTCCTTCCTTCCCCTTTTTTGTGAAGAACTAGCCTCACTGTTTTACAAAAGAGACTGACGTATCACTGCACCAGTCAGGGTGCATATGGAAAGATGCATGCAGTGTTCCAGCCTTTATTGTGGATGTATTTATTATTGCCCAAAGCTAAAAAGTTTTATATGTGCACTTATTTTATATGTTACTGTAATAATATAACCCTTGTTGTGCCTTTTTCTCCATGTGTTATGTCGTGGAAAGCTTCTTCAAAGTGGGGGAGTGTGTGGGTGTTGCTAGTTTATACACCCTTCGCAAAAGTCTGTACTCTAAGTAAAAGTGGTAATGAAGTTGTACCTATGTTTTGCCACTAGATGTCACTAGTATCTATATTGTCTAAGTATTGCACAGCTGTAGTACTCAAGGGGTTATTGTTGTTTGTGATCTGTGCACCAATGAGAGCTCTTTTCTCTTCTGCACCTATCTCTATTCTCCTTCTTCTTTTGCAAGAAGCACAAACCAGAGTCTCCTGCAGAGTTTAGCGAGGAGCCTGGCTCTGCCAGGTTCCCTCTCGGGGACAAGTCCAGTGTAGTCTAGTCTGGAGTGAGGTAGTGGACAAACACACTTGGGAAGCAGACACTACTTTCTTGAAAGCAGCACTTCTACACACTATGCAGTGCTAAACACTCACAGAGGGGACTCTATCTCGCAGCACGGGTGTAACCAGGAAAACCTGACCACTCTGCTAAACCCAGGTAAAAGGTCTGGGGCTTGTGTCACCCTAGGAGGACAGGTCATCTAACACTGTAGGGCAATAGGTGGTATCAAGACAGAAGTCAAAACAAGGGCACAAGAATTCTCTCTACTCTGAAGGAATCTACTTCTTCTACTGCTAAAGTTCCGGCAGAGCACATTACTACTTGGGTTGGGACTCTTACGACCTACTCCTCTCCTCTTCTCGTACTCACTCTACTTCTCAGCAGACAACCAAGCCAGCACGACTATAGTACCTCTCAAGCTTTCAGCACAGATCCTGTTAATCAAATCAAGAGTCTATTGTCCAGTCGCAATTCTGTTGTCTACTATTGTATCAAGTATTCCTGAAGTAAAGAAGAGGTAACAGGACTCAGCGATTATTACTCTATCACCGACACAGTAATTGCATCTTCCTTAGGTCATCTCCCCTTTCTGTGGGTGGCGGTACCAATAGTCCGCGCGGGTCACAACTCCACTCCAGACGACCGTGATAAGCACCCAAGGGACCCCCTCACAGCCCAGCAGGTCACCGGCCACAGGGTAAAGAGTATAGCCTCCCTAAACTAAAAGCAGGTGTGCCCAACCAGCACTGGCATCACGACAACCTACCACCTGGCTGAGCTATATTCTGACCAACCACCACAGTAGTGGCGTCACACGGTACCATCTGGCAAGTGACCGGTCGAATACCATAGCGGTGCATCACATTTACACAAGCATTAACCATGTGGTTAAAAAAAAACAACGACACTGGCCCTCTGGTTATATGTCAGTTCCTTTCATCTGGTTCTGCTTAAGGCTTGTAACCAGAGTGGGTACACAGCCTGTAGGCAGCTAGACTCAAAGCTTCCCTGAGATCCAACAAACATCATGATCAGTAAGTAAAGAATTTCTTACCAAATACTTCTAAAAAGGTCATACAATTATCAAATAACATCAGTCTATTAAGAGGAAAATTCTCACCATACATAATACCACTATACTGTTACTGACCAAATCCAGTATACTAAGAACATTAAAAGATTGCCATCAGAAAAAGACCACCTGGTCCATCTAGTCTGTCCTTTTAGTAATTACTTTCTTATTATCTTAGGATAGATATATGGTTATCCAAGGCATGTGTATATTCAGTTATTGTAGATTTACTAACCACATCTGCTGGAAGTTTGTTCCAAGCTTATACTACTCTCAGTAAAATAATATTTTCTCATTAGAGATGAGGGCAACTTGTGCATACTTACGTCTGATCGTTCAACGTCTGAATACCAGCGGCTGAAGAAGTTGGATGCAGCCCTGGGGAGTCCTGGAAAACATTCTAGCTTTTATTATTGCAGCCTATTACTAATCTTTCTTTCCTTTACCAAACTATCCTAAATGTAGCAGACAGGCTTATCTTTCAGTCAAATGCTACACTGATGCCTCTATCCTCTGCCAGTAACTGCACTGCTTCCCCTTCCTATACATGACATGCTCCCACAAAGTTCTGTACTAGTGTCGAGTGAGGCTACATTTACACGTCCATGTGGACAGAGCATAGAACCAATGGTATTCAATGGCTCCAGTCACACATCCGTACGTGTGTACGGGGCCGCGATCCATGCCGCAAAAAAAAAGGACATGTAATGCGGACCTCATTTTTGGGCAGGGATTGCTACACTAATGAAACTGCAATGTAATGCTCCGTGAAGCATGGAGCACTACAGATGCATATTCGTAGTGCGGGCCGCAGCCCGGGTCCGCGGTCACAGGCTGCACTACGGATGTGTGAATGTAACCTGAATTTGCTAAACTGTTCGGTTTCGGCAATGTTCTCTGAACCAGAATGCTTGGCATTTGACTCCCGTCATCTGTGAAGTTGGTTGCCACCCTAGGCCTACAAGAAAGAAACAACATATGGCTGGCTTTCCAGGACTCCCTAGGTAGGCATCCAACTTCTCCAGATGTCAGGAGTCAAATGCTTAGGGCCACATGTATCATCCGGCGAATGGATGATTTTCGGCGGAAAGTGCCGATTTGCGTCTTTTTTTAAGCAAAAATGGCGGATTTGCGAATAAAATATTCGCAAATCGGCACTTTCCGCCGAGTACGCCAGGGGGCGGAAAGGGGGCGGAAAAGGGGCGGAGAGTGGGCGGAACGGAGGGACTCTGAGTCCGCGCGATTTATCATCCGTTCCGCCAAAATGTACACCGAAAACCTACTCCAGTCCTCAGCTGGCGTAGGTTTTCGGCGGTGCGCAACAGCGCGCACTGGATTTATGTAGAGGCAGTCCGCCTCTACATAAATCTCCGTAGCGCCGGAGCTGCGGGGGCATTTTTACGTCCGGCGTAAAAAACGCCGGACTTAGTAAATGCCTCCCTTAGTGTTCTGCTTCAGAGAACATTGCTGAACCCAAACAGTTCAGTAAGTTGTGTACATTTGCTGCACCTCCTTACATATCTTACTTCATCTCTGTCTTGTGCCATACCAGTGCTCTACATACTGCCATCGATCTGTGATGTAATGGTTTTGGTAACCAAAATAATATAATATATACTGACCAAAATAAAGTCCAAAATAGTATGTATGAATCCAGTGTTAAGCTAGCCATACACCTTAGGTATCCCATACATACAACACCTATGGTTATACTTAATGCATCAACTATCACCTGTGTAATACTAAGGATATCCTAAAAATATTACCTGTTTGGGGTACTTGAGGACTGGAGCTGAAAACACTGACATAAATGATTGAGCTGCCATTCAGTCCCATTATTGATCCATCTAAATGGTCCTTTACAGATGTATAGAGCTTTGGCAACCATGGCACTGATCATCTTGTACTTCATTGATCCTTGCTTGTATCAGCCTTTTATCTGCCTGAGTAAAAGCGCCCAAACTAAGAATAATTTACTGTTTTTGGCAAGTCTCAGTATAGTCTTTAAAATAATCCCTGCTCTCACCATATCTACTTTTTCATTGCATGTCTCCAGTTCCGGAAAACTCCATGATATCTACATACCTACTATGTACGTAACTTCAACAGCTCTTCCTGTAGTCTATATTTTTTTTGCGTTTTTGTCCTTGTTTTATTCTATTTCTCACATAATCAGTACATGGAGAAGTCCTGGGAGAAGATGATGAGGTTTCCTGTGGCCATTTCCCTACGCACAGCATTGAAATTCTCCACTCATTATTAATTTACAGCACAGATGTGTGAAAAATTTGACGCTTGTACACTCTCCCAAGTCTATTATGTTCAATGTGAGGAGAACATTCTCCTGGGTGGAAGGGGGAGGACGGGAACAGCCTCTCGGGTGTTGTCAGTTATATGAAAATAAAGACGTCCAATCATTCTCTAATGGGAAGGTTAGAGCGGGGCACTTTGAAAGCAGAGAGTGGAGCCTAGGGGGATTGGATATGATAAAGTGCTGGACTAATTGGGTTGGTTTACACTTTACAATTACATCATGTCGTGAACCACTATGGCAGGAAAATGAAACATAACTCCCGGGAAGCCTGGGCCTAGCCAAAAATTAATTTATATCTGGGCCAATATATAAGGAAGGGTCAGAGCTGGTGTCTGTGGGTGGTAAATCAGTGATTTGCATGGTAAATGGAACCATGTATTTTCAGTTTATAATCTAATATATTAATAATTGCTCCAATTCCAACGGGGATACATAAATTCTTAAGGCGGAAAAAAGGAAAAAAAATATTAAAAAGCTCACACATAATATCTGGCTATGTTAAAATACAGCATCTCCCACATGCATTCTAATAGTTTCAACTATATTTATTTATTTATTTTTAAAACTTGGTTGAATTTTCAATACTGCATTTACCATAAGCATTCTACAAGTTAAAAAATATATATACATATATTAATATATATATATACTGTATATATATATTTCCACTAATGGGTCTTTCTGTCCCAGCCTCACGCAGCATAATAAAACATCTTTTTCCCCTTTGTAAGACCACTGCTGCAGCTGCGGCTGGTATGCTCTTTCAGCTGCACAGTAGATCTATATTGTGCTGCTGGGAACCATATCAGCACATTGTGCTAATTGGTTTCCTTAAAGGCTGCATTCACACGTTCCGTGCTCTGTACGGAACATGGATGTGGAATGCATGTAACGGACTTCTCCCCCGCCCAGGCAGCATCTGTGGCGCATATGCATACAGTTCCCCTGCTCCCAGCATCTTATCACAGATGCTGCCGGGCAGGGTGGGGGGAGAGTCCATTACATGCAATCCACGTCCGTGTTCCATGCAGAACACGGAATGTGTGAATGCGGCCTAAAAGACCACCCTAAATAGAAATGATACACTGTGCTGGCACAAGGATTTTTTCTCTGGCTCTTTACTTATGTCATGCGCTGTCTTAGGATCTGCACAAAGAATAACAGTGGAAGAACATTTATTAAGATTGGTGTACTCGTACGCCAGTCTTAAATAAGGACCCGTCACCATTCAACCTACTGAATTTACTAAGAAGCACACACCTCTTATAGGAGAAGTCCAGTGAAAATTGTATTGTATTGCCCCCAAAAGTTATACAAATCCCCAATATACACTTATTACAGGAAATGCTTATAATGTGTTTTTTTTCCCTGCACTTACTACTGCATCAAGGCTTCACTTCCTGGATAAAATGGTGATGTCACGACCCGACTCCCAGAGCTGTGCGGGCTGTGGCTGCTGAAGAGGATGAGGGCAGGGGGACACTGAGGGACACAGGGCACTGGAGGGACACTGAGCATCCCTCGCCATCATCCTCTCCAGCAGCCACAGCCCACACAGCTCTGGGAATCGGGTCGTGACATCACCATTTTATCCAGAAACTGAAGCCTTGATGCAGTAGTAAGTGCAGGGAAAAAAAGCACTTTATAAGCATTTCCCGTAATATGTGTATATTGGGGATTTGTTTAACTTTTGGGGGGGGGGGGGGCAATACAGTACTTAAATAAAAATTTGCCGGACTTCTCCTTTAAGTAAAATTCACCGGGACCAGAAATCTACACCTGCCTCCAGCGCGTCTTGCGTATTACTTCTGCCTGGAGTTTTCCTAGAGTGTCTAAAGGAGTACTAAGTGCTGCACAATTTTGTAGATGCTCCCAACAGAATTTCGGAGCAGATGTGTTGGAGGCCTAACATATAAATTATGGGCTCCCCCTACTGGTGACTGCATGTAGCCAGAAATGTATCATTTAACCCTATCTCGGAATAATGGATTTGCAGCTCTCTACCAAAACAACTGAGCTCTGACTGCTGTAAATGGATATAAACATTTAAATGAGAACAGAATTTGTGACCTATATGGATTAAATAAAACGGTTTGCAATGGTGGCCATAGACTTTAGGCTTCATATTCTATTCTAATCAAAATTCTGAGTAATGGGGATTAAATACATCATTGATACCTTGACTATACAATATGTACAATATTTACGCATGAAGAGGCAAATTTTTTGCCCTGCAGTTTGCATTGTACTTCAGCTGGTGTCTTCTGAAACGTTTTGTTTTTTGCTTTGCAGGCAGCAGAAGTTATCATATGATCCAACGCCATTGCCTTTACAGGTTTTCCACTTTGGACAATCAATTTTTGTTAGAACTTGATCACAGTGTGCCCCTCCGCATGGACCTCCAGCAATTAGCTGTAATCTGTGATCAATTTTCCTATAGCACCACCACAGGGGAAATAATGTATTGCACATTGCCTGTTGAAATCAATAGGCTGTTTGTTAACTACCTGGATGTGCTGGGTCCTCCAGAGTGAGAGTCGCTGTCTGTAACCTATACCCCAATCCTTGGCTCAGGAGATATATCCTTCTATTAACTCATAAGTCCATATTAATGTATTTAAATATGGTTTTTTTTTCTAAAGCAGACAATCTCTTCAAACAATGAAGTTCTGTATTTAACCTGATGGATCCCTTTATATTAATTTCCCGACTACAAACTTCATGACAAGACATCTTCAAAAGCAATTAACCCATCAAATTAAAAACTCAAGTATCTAAGTTAGATTGTAGCGTATCATGTCTTCAGGGCCACATCTGCTGCTGGGGGGGGGGGGGCGTCATTAGGAATTAAGTGCAAGTATTTAGGATATCCTTTAAATAGAGGGGCACTTGACCATGACAATAATTGGGATCAGCTGTGTATTTACATGGAAATTAGGAAGACTAAACCACATTTGAATGATTTATCTAACCCTGCTGGGACACTTGCCCGGTATGGAGACTGGAGGTTTATTAACCCTTTCATGGATAAAGGTTTTCAAAATCTTTACTAAAGCTGGTCAAAAACATTATAGTTTTGTGCTTCCTACCACCTTTGGACACGTTGACTTCTGACACCTGATCATTCTCTCCGCTAATTCAGAAAACTACCATACACCTTGAAGGGTTGGCCATACCCAGCAGTGGCTTTGGACAACTTTAGTATAAGGTGTGTGAGCACCTTAACAGCTCAAAAGATCAAACCTGATCAGTCATTGCTTTGATGGTCTCCCTTACAGGAAAGAAACTAAATGCGTCAAATATTTCCACCAAATACCCATATTTAAGGAGATCATTAATCGCTCTAAAGAAGTTGCCTTAAACTTGCGGCTCTCCAGACTCGAACCCCCAGCAGAACACTGTAGGAGTTACAGTTTCAGAACACTTTGAGAACAAGAGGTTGAAGACTCCTTATGTAAAGTGATCTTTATGAATATAACTGTGAGGACTATTTAGGTCTGTTTACCAAAAAGTACACCAGAAGCCATTGCAATGGGGGGTTGTTGAATGAAATAAAAGAATTCAAACTGCAGAGCCACCTGTTTGGTTATAAAAAAAAGACAAAGGCATCAAAGTAGAACTTTCCCTTGTTGACTGTAAATCCCCTGAATACACAGCCTCGCAAACAATTACATTACAGACGGCCCTGGCCTAGTCAGGGTTAACTTGTATCACACCCCGCCTTTCATATGTAAATTGTTTCACGGTTTATTAAGGACAAAAACATTTACAATGACTCACTGGGGAATGCATCCCGATTGTGCATACTCTGTTACCTAGAGCTATAGGGCATGACCTCTAAAGGGCTAATCATAGGTCAGGGCACTAGGGAAATGTGCTGTAGGCATGTAATGTAGGTTGGAGGTAAACTTTATGTATATTTCCCCCCACATACAAAAAAGTGTGTACATCACTTTAAGAATTTTTTTTGTTTGTTTGCTATATGTGTATTGGTATTCCCATGATATGTAGCCTGCACTGATATGTTGTGCTTCCATGTTTGTTGTGTACCTGATGGTGCTTGGATATATAGGTTCCACCATACCCTGTCAAATTTGCTGGGCTGCCACTTTGCAGCAGGAAGAGCATGAGAGTGGGACAAGGCAGAGCACAACACTGGTATAATGGTAAACGTTATGGCTCTGAACGCTGTGCCACACTGCCTGTAGAGAGCGACATATAGGAGTCTTTAAAAGGGTTTATTAAAATTCCAGACATAAAGTATGAATGGCATGGGCATAACTACCAGGGTGGCAGACAAAGCTATAGGGTCTCAAGACCATTACTACTCAGAATTAGGTTGTGGGAAATTGCTTTGCCCTTTCCGTGCAGTATCACTTTTTTTTATTCCTGGGATGTCACATTACACATCCTACTGTGACATCACCGTGACCATTATCCCTATGCATTGACATAACTGCAAGCATTATCCCTGTTCTATGACATCACAGTGAGTATTATCTCTTTACTATGACATCACAGTATTACCCCTTTACTATGACATCACAGTGAGTTTTACCCCTTTACTATGACATCACAGTGAGCCTTTTCCATGTATTGTATATTTCGTGTACAAACCACTGAAATCAGAAAAACAGCCAACAATTCTCAGAAGCACAGCCAGTGGCAGGACATAGGAAAATAGTTAAGGCAGTGCACAACTGAACCTCTCGTTCTCAAGAACACGGGGGTTCCCATCAATCATAAAGTGATGGCATATCCTAGCCATGTGCCACTGTTTTATCAGGTGGGAATATTCTGTTAATGTGCAGTAAGTTGTAGGCAGGTGTGGAAGAAATGCTGTACAGTAAGAATGTCTTAATGGAATGCAAAGTGACTGAAAAGAAGAGTAATCTAAATGAAATCAATATTTGGTATGTCCGCCCTTTGCCATCAGTCTTTAAAGAAACTCTGCAGGAGGTTGTTCCAAACATCTTGGAGAACTAACCCCTGATCTTCTGTGGATGTCAGCTGCTCAAATCCTTTTTTCTCTTCATGGAATCACAGATAGACTTGATAATGTTGGGATCATCACTCTGTGCTGAACATATCTCTCAATGACAAAGACTGGATGTTTGGGCTTGCTGTCTGCTGCAGAATAAAGTTTGGAGCCACATGGGCACCTCCCTGATGGGGCTTCTTAGGGCCCTTTTACAAAGAGTGATTATCTCCTGAATAAGTCTCATTTGGGCAGATATTTCTCCATGTAATAAAGACGATCAGTCAAGGAGTGAGCAATTGTTTGCTTATTGGCTGATCGTGGGCTGGGCTTTCAATATATAAAAAAAAATCATCAGCCATCGGGCACGCATTGCTCCGTTTAATAGTCGATTAACGCATTAACGATATTAATAAAGATGATGCTTACCCTTACAGCCCTTAACCTTTGGGGCTGTGAATGCCAAGGAAGAAAGGGAAACAGACTGTCATGTTTAAGGAACCAATCCATGACTATACAACCTTTGTGGCATGGTACGTTGTCCTGCTGAAAGTGCTCTTCTGCCATTGGGTATACAGCTGCCATGAAGGGAGGACCTTGGCTGTTCAGAATGCTTAGATCAACCCTGCTGTCCAGATGTCTATCCACATGTGACATCAAGTGACCAAGGTTATGCCAAGAAAATGTCACCTCCACCAGCCTGAACTGTTAATACCTGACAGGAAGGGTTCATTGATTCATGCTGTTTGTGCCAAATTCTGACCCTCCAATGAACATGGTGCCGCAGACATCTGGATTCATCTAACTACACATAGGTCAATAATCCAATCTTTGTTCTTTTGCTTAATGGAGCTTGCCTTTCTCCTTTATACAGCTGTGGGACCCGTGGGACCAGTCTTCTGGAACAAGGATCTGTGTATTTGGATACATTAGCTGGGGTATCGCTGTTGTATTTTGCTGTAACTTGCCTGACTGTGCAACGCTTGTTCATCACAACAATTCTAAGTTGTTTACGTCCACAGGATCTACTTTTGCCGGATCGTTTTTCTGGATCACACTATTCTTGGTATACTCTCAACACTATTGCTAAAAGAATGCTCATTAGGTTTGTGAAATTCTGGCCCCAATTTAGCACATATGGCCAGGCCTTATACATATTGTAAATAATACTTAAAAGGGTATTCCCATTCTCAAATAATATAGATAAACTCATCAAGCTAAATATCTTTTATTTTGCAAACTTTCCTTCATTGTCCACTCTTTTTCTTCCTTTGTTGACATCACGTTTTCCAGGTTACCGACCACCACTCTACCCTATAAGCTGCTGTTGCACTGATGGGAGGGAAAGAGCAGCATATCAGGAGCAGGAGGTAAGTTTGGTACATGAATGAATTAGCAAATATATATTTTACTTGACGAGCCCTACAAGTATAACTATGTTAGTTGAAATCATAATCTCTCATTAACAGGTGGTGTTAGTTACATATATTAGCCCCATGTGTTATTATTAATATTGTTTACTTTTAAAGCAAAATCTTGGAAGTGGAGGTGGTTGTGTGAGGTACGAACAAGGGGGGGAGCACGAAAGGAGGTCGTTGGTACCTTCTCTCATTTCCCGCTTGGACTACCGCTTGGATCACCCCTGTACATCTCTGAACTGATATCCCACTACCAACCACTACCACCCTTCGATCCTCCAACAACCTATGTTTGTGCTCGCCGCTTGTAGGTACCTCACACAACTGCGAGATTTTGCTTTGCCCGAGCCTTCCCCATACTCTGTAATTTACTATCATCCACTATCAACACCTTCAAAAGTTACCTGAAAACCCATCTCTTTAAACTAGGCTACAACCTACAATAATTCTGCATCACACTTTGACAAGTTGCCCTTCACCTTCTGTCTCAACCCGCCACCCTTACCTCATAGATTGTAAGGCCTCGCGGGCAGGGTCCTCCATCCTTATGTGCCAGTCTACCATTTACCTTATTCATGTAAAACTTGAGCACTGTAGAGGAAAAAGTTGTGAAACATTCTAATAGACTCCTCTATGCTCACCATTTGCAAGGTATCGGTTTGCTGTCGGTGAATAGAAACCTTCTTTTTTAATGGGGAGGTGTGGTCTAAAAACCTGTAAACACCCACAACTTAGTAAAGCTAAGAGTGTGTGACAATTCCATCTGGCTATTACAATCCTCTGTGAAATAAGTGCAGGAAAAGTCTACTGTATGTCTGGAGTCAACTACAATAGTACCTCACTCCCTGCATCTTGTGTCATTATGTTTCATTATATATGCATTTTACTACTGGTGATAGTTAGGGATGGTCCGAAACTGCCGAGGTTCGGGTTCGTATGAACCCGAACGCTCAGCATTCGATTCCCGCTGTCTGCCCGCTCCGTGCAGCGGGTGGATATAGCGGGAGGACCGCCTGGAAAACTGGGATACAGCCTATGGCTATGGCTGTATCCCAGTTTTCCAGGCGGTCCTCCAGCTGTATCCACCCTCTCCACGGAGCGGGCAGACAGTGGGAATCATTGCTGAGAGTTCGGGTCATCCCTAGTGATAGTCAATGTTTAATTAAGACTATAAAATATAAGAATATAAAAGAATGCATTTTAACCTAAGTAGAAATGTAGCCTGGTATATCACAGAAAAGTGGAACAGACTATAGACACAGCATATCAGAGTGATTGTGTGGAAGGAGAGGTCCCAAGTTTACGGACCATCCCAGGACTTATTGTCCACGTAATCTCCTCCTACTACTAACTGCAATTATTTTTTTCTGTACTACGAGGAAGCATTGGTGGGGACTTTGGTGGCAAACCGACCATACACTCTGCCTGTGACCTGATATACCCCATTTTAATGTACCTTTTTTTCTGACAATGGAAAGATTGCTCATTTAGGGGGGTAAAAATCCCATAATTATGGACCATAAACTGGTGATTTGTGTCCTAGGATGAACTGCGGAATGAAAAGTGGAATTGTTCAGCAAAGCATCAACATGCAGATACCTGCAGAGACCAGATAGTTGTAAGGGTTTCGTTCATCATTGTAATGCTGACATATTATATGCGTCAGAGACCCCGCCAGCTCTGATGGGATTAATGGATTTCTCTTCTTGGCTTTGCTACTAAACATGCCCCGAGCATTTCAGCCACCAAATACTTTTTTTTTTTGTTAATGAACTGAGCTCCAGACTGGAGAGAGCTATCACAACATCTCGTCTAGGGCAAAGTTGAACAGCTGAAGTGGCCTTTTAACGGCAGCTCTGCCAATCATTCGGAAGTCTTGCAGGCTCTCTAAACATGTTACACCTCTAGCAAGTGCCCCCCGTGGAGCCTGGCGCAGTGGGATCCTCAATTCAATTATCCAGCCCAGCTGCCCGTCAGTGTGCAGGGGGATTTTCACAAGCTGCTATAAAGAGGTCTTACCCGCTTTTAAACACATTCAGAGACATGAACCAACAGAGGCAATACAAATAATCATTGTCTTACACGGGCAACCCCTAGGGGCAGGGGAGTGGTAATATGTGTGACATGCTTAGAAATGGCTGCTTTCTGTCTCCACTTACCCGACTTTAACCTACACATATTTCTTAACAGTTTAGTGGCGGCTTCTCTGTTACTGTCTGAACGTGCAAATGTGAACTGTACAAATCCTAATTCCATAGAAATATAGGGACAAGTGTGCCTAAAAAGAGCTACTCCCGTCCACAGGCTGTGCCTTGTATTGCAGCATAAAAGTGAATGGATATGAGCAGTGATACCAGACACAGCCTATTGGCAAAAGTGGAACTGTCTCTGGACCAGAACAGTCATGTTTTTTTATTCTCATCAAACAATAAGTAAGATCTGTAACCCCTAGTGTTGAGTGGACTTAACTAACTGTCCTATTCTACTATAATAAGGTAGAATTGATAGTTTGTCATATGAATGGACAGAGATGTGCATATGACTAGAGGGACTCCTCTCCAATACATAATTGAAAACAATGTTGGCTTTCATTTTGGCAAACCTCTCTTTTTAGTATAAACCAGCTGAAAGCTCATCGACTTGTTGCGGTTATTGTGCCAAATACTTATGCAAGTGTCTTGCATGACAGCAGCTATGACCACATGAGCATGACTATATAGAGTGCAAAAGAAGCCCTTGCAGATGAGCCCTGATGCCCAAAGACTCTTCTTGCACATTAAAAGCCACCAGAACTATAAATTTTACTTTTAGATGGGGTCCCCCTTTAACAGATTGTGCATTGTGGCTTCAAGTTCCTCTATTATACCATGTGGCTGAGGAAAATATTTAGTAGAAACACTTCATTTCCTACCAACATGGCTGCTCCTAAATCACAGCAGGGTACCGACACAATCAACAGTTTATGCTGCCTGTCACGTCCTCCGACCAACAGCATGCTGCACGGTGACCTCATTTCATGTCACAGCTACCGGGCCTAACACTGCTCAGAGGACATTCGCTGTCGGGGAAACAAACTGCTCTGCAGGGAAATATTACAGGATTTAATACTTTTTCCCTGATTGCTATGAGAATATTATATCATGCTCTCCACAGTAAGAGGCAGTTCAGCAAATCTCTGTAACGTATTATGCGCCGCCATAAGCCCCTCTAGCCGGAATGATTCACTAGTAGGGATGAGATAGCAGCGAACAAGTAGCTTATTTAATTCATTGTTATGATTCATTATGTCTAAATCTATAGAGGATTTGGAGGCAGATGTTGTGGTCAGAACCGCTCTTGGCAGCCCAAGACTTCTTGCTCATTCCGCTCCTTGCCAAAAACACACACTGTATTATCCAAACTGACAATTTACACCAGGATTCCCGTTTAGAGCATCAAAAGCGATCATTGTCACCGTCACACCTGAATGTACGGTGGCCGTGCCAAACCCTGGCACGGGGCCTCAGTTGTGCAATATACTGACCGACAATCTGTTAGCAGGACCAGGGAGGAGATAGGAGGGCTATAATGATAGCCATGTTGGTAATCACCAGGAAATAACATAGCCTGACACGTTACACAGGTTTTCTGATGGGATAAAATCTAAAAAAGGAGGTCAGACAGGGTTAAATAAATAGAAAAGTCTTTGGCAGAGGCTGTGTGGAGCCATGTTGCTCAGTAGTATATGGTACTATATGGTTCCTCTATAATGTATTAAAGCATTTTTCTCCCTGTTGGCAGAACCCTTTGGCTGACCATTATCTCTACGGCGGAATGTTTCTGTGTTCTCTAAGGGGGGGAACAGGCTCAGACTGGCCAACAGGGGTTCAGGGGAATCCCCTGGTGGGCCCCTAAACAGAAGGTGGGCCTCCCTGTCTTGCAGCTCCAGGATGATATATAATCCCTAAGGGTGCGTTCACACCTACAGGATCTGCAGCAGATCTGCAGCAGATTTGATGCTGTGTTCAGTTATATAAATGAAATCTGCTGCAGAAAATCAGCTGCAGATCCTGTAGGTGTGAACGCACCATTAACACTGCTGCACATGCCTTTCATCTGTTGGTGCTATTCAAATATTATTATTACTTACTGCCTCTATCTAGTAACCTGGGGTTTCATCATATTATATAGAGGCAGGGAGTAACTGGGGTGACAAGCAGCAGCATGTAGTGTGCAGATTTAGCGCAGCCTCTCTCCCCTGGGACCCTCCGTCACGTTCTCCTCTCAGGCTGCCTCTATCTGCTCTATGTGCTGCTGCTGGCAGTCGGGACACAGGAGGAGAGGAGGGAGAGGGGCTGCAGCCTGCCCAGTGTGGCTCTGGGACTGAAAGTCTGAAAGCATGTGAGCTGTAACTGGGGCTTTTGTGTACCAGAGGTAAATATATGTGTGTGGACATGAAGTATGTATATTGTGTGAGTCTGTGTGTATGGTGCATGTGTGTGTATTATCTATGCATATATGTAATGTGCATTTGTTTAGGGCTATGTTCACACTACGCAAAAGTACAGCCGTTGTTGCCGATGGAAACAACTGACGCACTTTTGGCGCGGTGGAACAATGCCTTACTTTCAATGGGATCCTGGCCGGAGCGTATACACATGGTATACGCTCCGGCCGGGATCCCATACAGGGCCACAAATAACTGACATGTCAGTTTTCTGCGGCCGGAATTCAGTGAATTCCGGCTGCAGAAAGCCCTGTCAGTTCACACAGTGAAGCGAGCGGCTCCGGCCGCTTGCTTCACTGTGTGCTATGGGAAGCTCTGATGCGGGCACACGCTGATGTGCACTCACTTGTACCTCCCCCTCCCACAGCTAAACCTGCTGAGGACTCAGCTTCCAGGTGTCAATTAAGCAGGGAGGGAGGAGAGAGGAGACTCTCTAGGCTTGTAGCTATCCAGGAGCTTGGAGAAGCCCTTTTCACTCTTTGTATCAGAGAATAAAAACATTTTCTATGCTATAGAACAGGCATGTCCAAAGTCCGGGCAATTTGCGGCCCGCGTTCCGAACTTTTACGGCCCCCCAGGTATCCAGGAGCAGCAGATACCTTGCGGCTTTGCCGCTGCCGCTCTCGTCGCCACGCCACTCTAGTGCGCCACTTTTCGTGCACTAGAGTACTGAGTACTGACATCTCGGACATCGCGAGATTTCGGCTTTCCGAGATTTCAGTACTGAGTACTGACGTTGATCCGGCCAGCTGGAGATCTCGCACGTCGTGAGTTCTTGGGCTGGAGATTCTTACAACTCCTCACAGGTCAAGGAGGCTGATGACCTCAGCTTAGTTATATATAACTTATATAAATAATATATATTAAAAGTTACAACGCCACCCTACTCTTCCAGAAGGGTTAGACCAGCAGGGTCCTCAAACAAAAAATTTCTGCAGCCATACATAGGTAGTGGTAGTCTCTGAAGAGGAGTTGGCTACTGTAGGCAAGGAAAAGCAGGGCTATACACTCACGATACATAAAGGGAGCATATAGGAATCTGTGGTAGCAAGCTGTCATACCCTTCATTAACCCCTGACTGCCTTTCACTGTGCTATAATTCCATTATCTGATGTGCGACTATTTCACAGCTTGCTATTATCTGCCTGTGTTATAAAGCATATAGCATGTAGCATGTAAAATGGTCGGCCCTCGCACATGTTCACTTCATCAAATTTGGCACTCTTCGAAAAAAGTTTGGACATGCCTGCTATAGAAGCACAGACAAATATATAAGGTACCATGTGTCTTCTGGACCTAACAGCATCTAACAGTGTCAGCAGTTGGGAACACGCATTACATCTGATAGATTCCCTTGATGTCTTGTAAAACTAACAAATGACGGCAGGCAGGGGGTGCGGGAAAATAATAAAGAAACTACACTCACCAGTCCCCGTGCCCCTGTGCTGCTCTCTCTCCCACAGCCAGTGGAAGTAATTTTCAGTCATTTTCGACCGGGTTCTGTGTATATCATGGCCCCAGCCCCTTTAACTGTAATATCACATACTTGGCTGATAGATTGCCTGCTCAGCCAGTCAATGACTACAGCGGTGTCAATCCCCAGTAAGTGATTGGCTGAGCAGGCGATCCATCAGCCGACTATGTGACGTTGCAGCTGGAGGAGCTGCAGGAGGCCGGTGGCTATTGGATATGATTAAGAAAGAGCTACACTATAGATAGGAGTGGAGCTGTTTCTCAGAGAAGGCTGTGTTCACACAATGCATATATCTGTTGCGTTTTTAACATGTATTTTGATTGGTGAACTTATTGAGAGACTTGGGAGTTCACCAACCAAATCGCATTATAAATATACAGGTAGGCATCCCCTCCTTGTCTTATGATTTCAACAGCTTTATTAATAATACTCTTTTACAGCCCTTTCAACATATAAGTGCATCAGATTGTCAGCAGTCTCCTTCATGTTATCAAATCTGCCGTACATAACTGTATACCAGTGGATTCTGAGAACTGAGTGATCGGAAATGCTGGGAATTGTAGTGTATAGAAATGTCTGTGAACCACAAGTGTCCCTCCATAAAGTTGGGAGGGATGAAGGAAGGGCTGACTGCAAAGCATTATGGGGGAGCTTGATGTCATGTGTTTTCAGTCATCATCCTCATTATAAGCTTTACAGCAACTGAGCAGCTTTATCAATCTGCCAGAGACAAAACACAGTCCGATTCACCTATAGCAACCAATCACAGCTCACCTTTCATATCTTAACAAGATCTTATAAAATTAAAGCTGAGATTTGATTGGTTGCTATGGGCAAGTTAGACTGTCTAATGGTGCGTTTACACAGGCAGATTTATTTGACAGATCTTTGAAGCCAAAACCAGGAACAGACTATAAACAGGGATCAGGTCAGAAAGGAAAGATTGGGATCTATCCTCTTTTCAAATCCATTCCTGGCTTTGGCTTCCAAAATCTGTCAGATAAATCTTTCTGTGTAAACGCACCCTTAGGGTCCATTTACACAGAAAGATTATCTGACAGATTATCTGCCAAAGATTTGAAGCCAAAGCCAGGAATGGATTTGAAAAGAGGAGAAATCTCAGGCTTTCCTTTATGGCCTGATCTCTGTTTATATTCTGTTTCTGGTTTTGGCTTCAAATCTTTGGCAGATAATCTGTCAGATAATCTTTCTGTGTAAATGGACCCTTATGCTAAGTTTACACGAGGCGATTATTGGCCCGATCGTACGATTAACGATTTCGAAGTAACAATTTATTTTTTTATAACGATCAGCGTTTAGATGGAACGATATATTGTACAGAAAATTCGTTTTGCGATCGTTTTGCGATCGCTTAAGCCTATCTCACACATAGGTAAAATCAGTGAACGACTGTTTACACGGAATGATCAGCGAATTTTTTGCGAACGACGATTTAAGAACATGTTAAAAGATCAAAATTAACGATTTATCGATCGTTCGCCGCATTTACACGTACGATTATCGTTCAAATTCGATTGTTATCGCAAAAATTCGCCCGATAATCGTTCCATGTAAACGTAGCATAAGTTGTGCATGGCAACCAATCACAGTTCAGCTTTTATTTTACCTGAGTAATTTGAGAAAAGAAAGCTGCGCTGTGATTGGTTGCTATGGGCCACACCAAACCATATTATTTAGTGTTCTTAGTGTGGCCTAACCATAGGCTGTTTGATTGGTCACAAGTGTGTTTAATGACCTCTGCAGTAATGCACATCACCAGTCATTAATGGGTTAATGCTTCAGATGTGTTTGCCTGTAGTAACCATGGCAACCATGCAATGTGATGACAAGCGCTTATGTCATAAAGAAGGTTCCATAAAGCAATGCACCATGCCCAGATTAGTGCCATCTTGGATGCGCCAGAGGACCTTGAGCTTGACCACTTTACTCCCCCTACCCTTGATGTAATTTGGAGGTTCTAGCAAGGGAAAAGGAGTGGTCTGCTTGAGATTGCCCCCTAATTGAGTCTCCAACTTCTTGAGAAGTGGACCTGGATCTGTGAGAAGAGATACATCCACCTAACCATCAATAAGGTGACAGATATTGCAGCCGGATTTCTCTCACATCCAGTTTATTATATTTATAGTAAGGTATTATCCTCTAAGCCCAGGGGAGGGGCAACTCTCTAGCCATGGCTCCCTCGAGGTTTCCCCCACAGGGGTTTTTTCCTCGCCTCAGTGCTGGAGGGTGACTCTTCGTGGGTCTGCCGATTCAGTGCCATGTAATTATAAATAAAATTAGGACCCTTTGCCACCTGAATACAATGTGCTGTGTCTTTATTTTGCGTTCTTTGGTTTAACTTATTATTTCTTGGGAGTTGGGGTCCATTACATATTGCAGAGTAATAAAGCTGGACATCTGCCTGCTGCACAGATCTATCACCTGCACAATGAGAGCAAGTAGGATGGAGCGGTGGATAGAAGAATTCCTACATGTATGTGTATATCCCTGGATTAAAGGGACACTCAAATCTTGAAGAAAAAAAATATGCATGGCATATACCTACATCAGCAAGGTTTGTCAAAAGGTTTTTTCAAGTGACAGGGCCACACCAGTCATAGCATATCATAGAAACATGGACACCACCCTTAATATACATCATATATATGCTGCAGGGAAGTGATAAAATTGAGGATTTAATCAAATCCCTAAGGATTTGATGCACGTATCGTGCATGTGTGTGCACTATGTATGCATATAGGTAATGTGCATTTCTTTATATCTGTGTATTATGTGTGTACATATTGTGCATATTTGTATGTACTATGTAATATGTATCTACATGTTATGTTCACTCATTTGTAACTCCCCCTCCCATACCTAAACCTGCTGGGCAGGGGCGTAGCTAGGGGTTCAGCCTAGGGGGGGCGAGTGAGGCTGAGTGGGCCCCCAACCAACGTTACCCATAGGGAACCCCAGCAGGTGACAAGGATTTTTTTGAATAATAAAGGGAATATTCTTCTACATTTCTTATAGTGAATAAGGATACAGAGCCGTGTAAGAGGCTTCTACATCTGGAATATAGAACCACAAAAAAAGTAAAAGGGCTTAACATTAGAAAAATATAGCTGCCTTCTTCCACAGACAGCACCACTCTTGTCCTCAGTTTGATTCTCCTGGTGGCTGCAACCTGTGGGTGACAACCATCAGCCCTGAAGTTCCAGCAATACATCTGTCTACAGCGGCAGGTATCGGAGGATTGTACTACTGTACTCCCAGCATACCCTGAGGGCTGCAGACTGTCAACCTGGAGCCCCCCTTCCTCGACCAAGTGCATGCTACTGGTATATATATATGGTATTACCAATAATACCAGTATACAAGGGGGAAATATCGCCACAACCACTACCATCACCACCATATTGTTACTGACTAAATCCTCTATACTAAATCCAATAAAACACAGTACCAGATTACAAGTAACAAATAACACCACTACTTACTGACTAATACCAGCACATACCGACTAATACCAGCACATACCGACTAATACCAGCACATACCGACTAATACCAGCACATACTGACTAACACCACCACATACCGACTAATACCTGCACATACTGACTAACACCACTGCTGCAACTGAATAATCCACTGTACACAGAGCAATATCACCTCTTCAAGTCATTTAGCAGTAGCCCCAGCTCTACACAGGCTCTATACACCATATACATTACAGTGCAGATATATTTAGTGACTCACAGGGGACGTCTTCTCTGATCAGAGTTCTTCCCTTTTCATCTTCTTCTCCATCTGCCCTGGGCCGTTATGAGAACTTCTCCGAGCCACGAATCCACAGAATCTGCCAGACAAACATATTAGGCTCCACACTCTGGCACCATCCTCATCTCTCTACACACTGCACATCTGTATTGGCCCCTTTACACCCTTGTTTAGTGGGTAGGCTGACTCTTATAGATGGCTCCCCCCTGTATTGCCCCCTTATAGATGCCCCCCCTGTATTACCCCCTTATAGATGGCTACCCCTGTATCCCCCCCCCTTATAGATGGCTCCCCTCCCCTGTATCCCCCCCTTATAGATGGCTCCTCCTGTATTCCCCCCTTATAGATGGCTCCTCCTGTATTCCCCCCTTATAGATGGCTCCCCCCCCCCTGTATCCCCCCCCTTATAGATGGCTCCCCTTCCTGTATCCCCCCCTTATAGATGGCTTCCCTCCCCTGTATTCCCCCCTTATAGATGGCTTCCCTCCCCTGTATTCCCCCTTATAGATGGCTCCCCCCCTGTATCCCCCCCTTATAGATGGCTCCTCCCCTGTATCCCCCCCCTTATAGATGGCTCCCCTCCCCTGTATCCCTCCCTTATAGATGCCCCCCCCCTGTATCCCCCGTTATAGATGGCTCCCCTCCCTTGTATCCCTCCCTTATAGATGGCTCCCCCCCTGTATCCCCCCTTATAGATGGCTTCCCTCCCCTGTATTCCCCCCTCGTAGATGGCTTCCCTCCCCTGTATTCCCCCTTATAGATGGCTCCCCCCCTGTATCCCCCCCCTTATAGATGGCTCCTCCCCTGTATCCCCCCCCTTATAGATGGCTCCCCCCCTGTATCCCCCCCCCTTATAGATGGCTCCTCCCCTGTATCCCCCCCCTTATAGATGGCTCCCCTCCCCTGTATCCCTCCCTTATAGATGGCTCCCCCCCTGTATCCCCCCTTATAAATGGCTCCCCTCCCCTGTATCCCTCCCTTATAGATGGCTCCCCCCCTGTATCCCCCCTTATAGATGGCTTCCCTCCCCTGTATTCCCCCCTTGTAGATGGCTCCCCCCCTGTATCCCCCCTTATAGTTTGCCCCCTGCACAGCAGATTAAAAAAAACAAACACACAACTCACCTAACAAGCGCTCCCCCGTCGCTGCTGTCCTCTCTTCTGCCCCCAGCTGATGCGTCCCTCACTGGGGGATTCCCGGGCAGCGCACACATCCGGAAGCTGAGTGTGCGCCCAGGCCGGGACTTCCGGTACAGGAAGTCCCAGCGACGCGCACTAAGGTTGCTGATACGTGCGCTCCCTTGGAATCCCCCAGGGAGCGACGCATCAGACAGGGGCAAGATTGCCTCTTGCGGCCGCAAGCAAGACCGTGCTTGCGGTCGCAAGAGAGGCATAAAGGAGGGGGTGGGCTCGGCGGTTCGGGGGGCGTGTGCGGATGCGGAGCGCAGCCTCTTGTGGCTGGAGGCATAACGCTGCCTCCGGCCACAAGAATGATTGACACAGCCAGGAGCCAATGGCTCCTGATGCTGTGTCAATCACATCCTGGCCCAGTCGGAACTGTATGCGCTCATTAGGAGTGCGAGCGCATACAGTTCCGGCCACTACTGACGTGTCAATGCTGTCTGCAAAAGCAATAGCTTTTGCAGACAGCATTAACTGTCTAAGACCTCAGTGGGCCCCTGTCTGAGTGGGCCCGGGGGCGACCGCCCCCCTTGCCCCCCACCAAATTTCGCTACTGCTGCTGGGGACTCAGCATCCAAGTGTCATTTAAGCAGGGAGAAGCCTCTTTGACTCCTTTTACCAGAGAATAAAAGCATTGTCTATGCTATGGAAGCATGGCTGGAGCATATACTTCACCTGGTCCCCGCTCCGGCTTGCTGTAGACCCCAGGAACCGCTAAAGCAAGCCGGAGTCGGGACCAGGTAAAGTATCAGGTCCGGCGAGCGGGGGGGGGGGGGGGGGGGGGGGCCAACGGGGCGGGCTGCGGACAAACTCGCAGCGGGGATGTACATCCCTGCTGCGTGTTTGTCTGCCATTGAAAGTATAGGGACAGGATCCGTAGCAAGACTCGCTGCAAATACGCAGCGAGGGTACTCGCTGCGGATCCGGCAAGTGGGTTTCTATCCTTAAGGAGTGAAACTTAACTTAAGTTAGTGAAACTAACAAATGACAGACAGGCCCTGGGGTGCGGGAAGATAATAAAGAAAGTATACTTACCAGTCCCTAAGCCCCCATAGCGCTGCTCTCGGGTCTCTCTTACAGCTGCCCGAAGTCATTTTCGCCCTGGCTCCTCCAGATGCAATGTCACAGAGCGGCTGATGGATTGCCTGCTCAGCCAGTCAGTGACTGCAGGGGTGTCCCGTCCCAGTCACTGATTGGCTGAGTGGGTAATCCATTGGCCAAGTATGTGGCATTGCAGCTGGAGGAGCTGCAGGAGGCCACGACTGTCAGATGTCTTTAAGGAAGCGTATGAGGGCACAGGGACAGGTAAGTATATTTTGTTATTATGTTCCCGCACCCCCCTACCTGAGATTTATTAGTTTCATGACACTTCTACTTTCAAGAAAATTGAGTGGCACACTATGCTGTTTGCATAGAGTGACTGACAAATTACTAGCAGTGAGCTAGCATCGCTGGTCACATACACAGCTCTGTGCAAAGTTGCTATAGTAATGTGAAAGTTTTGACGCTGGTTATATCTGGTATATGTAGGGTGGGCCCCTAGAATTAAATTCCTTGGTGGGCCCAAGGTCCGACATTGGGGAGGGGTAAACAGCAGCCAGACTGCTCTGGTGGCGACTTATCTCTCCAAGAACAAAAGGGGTATGTGTCATCACACACGACCCCTGTCCACTGACATCATCTGTCGGTGGAGACTTGGGAGTCTCCCATACTCTTTATATTGACAGCCAAATCTGTTGCCAGTTGCTGCTTTGGCTGAAATCGATATAAAGTGAATAGGGACCTTTAGAAGTAATAACTTTGTAGGGAATCTGAGGTATACAGAAGAACAATATGGGCTCAAAGACTTTAACAGGTGTTGTCTTATGGCTTTGTACAACTCGGGGTTATATGGAGCAATAGTACATTCTTCTATGTTAGTCATGAAGGTAGCAACCACCATGCTATAGTGCTCCATTGGATCACCTATAAGTAGCAAGACTTTAATGCTTCCTGATTAGGCAAGTCGCAAATAACATGGGTAAATAGCAAGAATCCAGACCACAACTTGACTTTAAGCGTGACCACTCATGTATTACAGGAAGCAGAGTTGTTCTTCCTTCCCGCCTTTGCCCAAAGTTATTTTCATACTCATGGTGAGATCATCTCTTGCTGTGGTTTAAGTGTCTTACGGTGAATCACACGTACTCTTTTATGTTGTAAAAAAACATTGTTCAAAATATGTATCTGTTCCATACAGTAAATGAGACCTCTCCGCAGCTCACGTTCTCAATCTGAATCCATAGGACACATTTTCTAGAACTTATGTTGAATTAAATAAATTCACATAAGGAAATCTGTATCATTATTTAGGAATGATACAGAGCGCACAGGATTTATGTAGAGGCAGTCCGCCTCTAGATAACTCTCCATAGTGCCGGAGCTGCGGGGACATTTTTAAGTCCGGCGCAGAAAACGTCGGACTTAATAAATGTCCCCCAAATAGTTTAAAACAGAAAATCTATTCCACATGTGTGAATGGGGAATGTGGTTTCTTAATTGTGTGCATGGATTCTTGTAGATCCTAATCATATTCCATATAAAAAAAAGCGCTCCATGTGAACAGTTTGCGCTAAAAAATAGACCATACTTGCCTGCGCTGACCCTGTTCCTACCACTGCTACATCCTGGTCCCTCTGATGCATCCTGGTCCCTTTGAGGCATCCTGGTCCATCTGAAGCATTCTGTTTCCTCTAATGCGTCTTGGTCCATCTGACGCATCCTGGTCCCTCTGATCCTGTGCAGGTGTTGTCCTGACAGCTCCTTGTCCCTACCACTCAGCACTAATTCCTTGTCCCTCTGATGCATCCTGGTCCCTCTGATCCTGTGCAGGTGTTGTCCTGACAGCTCCTTGTCCCTACCACTCAGCACTACTTCCTTGTCCCTCTGATGCATCCTGGTCCCTCTGACGCATCCTGGTCCCTCTGATCCTGTGCAGGTGTTGTCCTGACAGCTCCTTGTCCCTACCACTCAGCACTACTTCCTTGTCCCTCTGATGCATCCTGGTTCCTCTGACGCATCCTAGTCCCTCTGACGCATCCTGGTCCCTCTATGACACTTTGTAAAAGTATCATGTCTGTGCAATCATCGCTATGAAACTGTTAGCAAACTTATAGTAATGTTTCATGTTTCCACAATCTATTTTTGTCAGTTCAGTCCCCCAAGAATAAGCCGGCCACATGATTCTATCAACTCTAATCTATGTGAAAACCTATCAACAAGTGCAATAATATTGAAAACGATATATATATGTATCTTGATTTTAAATGTAATCATGGACCCATTGACTTCTATAGGATGTATAAGTGCATGTCCTATTTTTATGTGGAGAAGACCTTCTAAAAATATACAGAACCTGAGGTCATGTGCATTGCCCCATGGGCCATGGCAATCAGTTGGTTTTATGCTGTATGTAATTACCGATTCTCAATTACAGACAGTATACAGATTGAAATATACTGTCATGTTAAGAAGGGATAAGGCTGTGATCATAAGTTTGCATTTGAGAGCTGCAGAAAAAATGCATAAATACGCATTGCGAAAAAAAAAAAAAGTTTTCTTAGAATGAGCTATATAAGCAGTAGCTGGCAAAACATTATTCAGCAACAGCAGGCCTTTTTTTATTATTCTGAACAATGTAACAAGCCTGGTGATACTGATCACATTACAGCCCAGACACACAGTTTTGTTTCTAAGCAAGAAAAGCTACAAAGACGTAAATATGGGAACAGAACCTAAAGGTCCCCATACACTATATACTTTTGTAGACTGAATCCACAACAAGCGGGTTATGTCGCATGGAGATAGGGGGCTAGCATGATAGAAAAATCACTGCTTGACTTCTTTGTTTTTGGAAAGACAGCATTCTGGCTGCGGCTTACTCCTCCCCTCCCCATAAACCGGAGAGATAACGGACGTCCGACAGTTATTAAAGGTGCATGCCCATCTTCATTGAAGTGCTGCTGTGAGTGCTTCTTCTGGCTTGTTCCTGAGTGGTAAATCAGCCTATGTATGCAGGGGTACATCCTCAATATAATCAGACATATATGTCATTGAGAAGACTAGGGAAGATGGGTTACAATCCCCATGGGTGACTTAAAGGCGGCTGTGTAGGATTTGAATGCAAGAATATGTCTGTTAGTCGTTGGCTTCTTAACAAGAGACAGGAAGTCGTATAGACTTGGGTAGTTTCATATGTTATAGTCTAGACTTATCAAATGGTCAAAAGACAGGTGTGTGTACAAGGGAGGAGGTGAGGGGGATCAAAAAGTGATCACACTCAGAAAATAAAGCCATTGCCTAATCCTGAAGGTTTAACTTTCCTTAACAGGGATTAACAGTGTGACTTGGGAAAATACATGAATGAATGGGGGACGGGCTGTGCCTTTGGTGGCATTACACCCCGGGATCTGTAAGTCATCACATCTTGGCAGCGACCATTCCACTGAGTGTGTTAATGAGGCCAGGATCATGACATCACACTTTCGGCAAAGTCTGTGAATTGACAGTAAGAGAGTGTGAGATTGTGCACCTGTGCTACTGAAGGAGCCTGGCTTCTAAGCACTGATCTCTCAGGTCACCGTCTCCTTGACCCTCAAGAAAGTAAAAACACAGCCAAAGTCTTTGGAAAGTTAATTGCGGGGTTAAAGTCTAATTTCCATTCAAATGGAAGAAAAGTTTTGATGGAATGTTCAACAAATTAGCCGCTCTTCTGTGTGTTTCCACATGAGAATAGCGGATTCCTCTCACACTGATAGCGTTCTCTGTATCATTCAGAAAGAAGTCAGGATCTCTTTCCTGGGACCATCATTATTTTCTATTACTCTCCAAGATGCTTGTGGAAATGTCTATTATGTTAGGAAACCTGACACGTTGCTATAGGACAGCTGCACTTTTATTGAAAGAAGGCATTTACCAAGTATTAAACATTATGACAGTCATAATGTGCTTTCAATTTCCCACATATAAAAATATCCCAGAGGTTCCGGACACTGGAGTGGCAGCAGCACCACTGTTGAGATGGATTTAGGGGTAACTAGTTTTTGTTTTTTTTGCAATTATACCGCTGTGGAGTCTGTTGTACACCTTCAATATCTGTTGGCCTACAGTTATCTCTCCCATCCTCTCCATACACATGAATATTTGGCACAGTGCAAAAAATCCTTATATCCTTCGAATTTAAACGATAATCGTTTTGTGTAAATGCAGGCAACGATTAATCAACCAGCGAGAAATCGTTCATGTGTATCACCGGTAGACGTTTGCTAATCGCTCACTAAATGTTCAGTGGAATTCCGTATCATTCGCTCTTTTGCTGGGATCACATGGAGTAAACGATCGTAATAATGATAGTAGTAACAATCGGAACTAACAACTGTCGTTCTGTATAATATGGTGAATGATTTCAAGTAGCTCTCATTTGCGATCTTTTATCATTACTCGTTACTTTATCATTAAAAGACGCTTTGTCTAATAGGACCTTAAAGGCCCTATTACATGGCCAGATATGAGGAGCAAGCTCCTCACTGCTCGTTCCCTGCTCACTATCGGCGCTATTACACACACCGATAAGAAGCGGGTAAGAATGGGGGGGGCCGTGGGGATCTGCGGGACGATCTTTAGATCCTCTGGGTAGTCCATAGGGGATAGCGGCGGTCTGCTGCTGCCATTCCTATTACACGAAGCGATGACTTTCGCTAGCGGGATCACTTTCTTTCAGTTCTTTCAGCATGTTGAAAGACAACGATCAGCCAACATCCTGCATGTCGGCTGATCGTTGCCTTTTAACATTACCTATTACACAAAGCTATTGTTGCCCATAATGGACGATAACTGGACGAATACGTCCAAAGATCGCTTGCCTTATGTTACAGCCTTATGTTACCGTACTCTGGCAGGAGCTTATCTCTCTAAGAACAAAGGAGTGATTTTTTATCACACCCGGCCCCTATCTCCACCAACATCATACACTTCATACTGACAGCTGAGCCCACCACAAAAAGTTAGTCTATGGGACCATTCACCTAGCTATTTAGAAAAAAAAAAAATCAGCAGTATATGTTTCTGATGTGCTTTCTGCTCTTCCTCTTCCTTCTCTCAGTTTTAGATATGACAGTATGGAGGGGGTTTTACACAGCAACTCAAAGTGTGCATAGTTGGGAATAGAGATCAGCAAAACAAACTTCAAGAACCAACATTCGTTATAAACTTTGCAAAACTTTTGGTTCTGTAACAAACCCAGTCCAAGACGGTGAGCAGACATTTTAATACACACAGAAAGCAGAAAAGAAGAACTTTGCTTACTACAGTCTTCCCATTGACTTTCCTGGTGGCATTTCAAGGTCACAAACCCCGGAGTAGTCACCAGTTGGCATAGAGTGTAATGTAGGAATGAAAGGTGAAACACAACATTGAGAGAGAGATCATGACGTGACAAACCAGAGGAGCAGATGAAGATTTAACCAAAAAACAAGCCAATGCTGGGAGCTCAAACTGCAAGTACCAGTCAACAAAATAAAAGGGGCAAGATGAAGGTCAAGGAGCAATGACAAGAATAAATGTACCTGTTCCTATCATTTGTCTTTTCAAACCTGGGGCTGTGGGATATCATCAAGACCCTACATGATCCAGGATTGTGAGCAGATATGTGATGGCTCTGGGCATCTTGTTTGATGGGACTGTAATGTTTAGGCATCTGAATGATGTCCGTAGCAGTTCTAGTTTTCTTCCTATTCTACCATGAAAAAATCACGTCCAAGGTTCATATTTTTTCACATTCTGGAAAATATCCTAATGGGGAGCCTTCTACATCCAATAAGTCCCCCCATCTATGTATACAAGGTCACTTTATTAACATTGCATTTATTTAGTTGAATTTTTGTGCATTAATCCAAAAAATTGGTCTAAAATTGGTCTAAAATTGGTGGTTTATTCAAGTATTTTCTTCTATCCCAAAGCTTCTTGGTCTCAGATTTCACTGCTAAACCTGTGGCTGCTACATTAACTCTGCTGTGCTGCAGGATTTGACTAGGCTTACTTTGTCATGTAAACAGCATACAGGTGGCTATTACTTCTCCATTTGTCTTTCTTGTGTGAATCAAAGTGGTGTCACATTTCCAAAGGTCACATCGCATGGTGACGACAGGAAAAGAATTATCAGTGACTCTCAGGATGGCTCATTAAAGTAAATTAGATTTTCAGAATTTGCAATATGGACACTACTGTTTGTCAGATTCCGGGGAAAATTTGAAATTCAACCGAATCTTTCCTATAAAGATTTTGCAGTTTCAATGCTTAGCAATCCTCCAAACTGGCTAATGGGTCCTTTAGTGCTGGCCATTAAAAAGGTGTCTATATTTCCCTGTTGTTTGACAATTTTACAACCCAGAAGAGGCTCTCATCATCCTGTAACAAATGGAAGGTTACCAGTCAGGACTGGGTCTAATGGTCCTTTGATCTGCCCGTGTCAGTGTCATTGTCAGCATTGGGGGACCTTCAACTTCTACGGCATTTTTGTCCTCCAGACACAGCAGTCGTTCACTGCATTTCCCTGCTATTCACTCTCATAGGCTGCAGGTATTTCAGGCCTGCAGCCTATGAGCTGATGGGACAGGATACCAGCACATGCCATCCCCTGACTGAGGCTCTTTTATGGCATTTCATAGGCTACAGGCCTGAACTGATGCAGAGCAGCATTGGGGGAACAGGGCTAGATGAGTATTATTTTTCCATTTAGCCACAGTAAAGCACAGCGGGGCAACTGATACTAAGTAGTATGGACATAGGCCATTTTACTGATGTGGGACACAACTGGGGCATTATTACTAGATGGGGGGCACAGTGAGGACATGAGTCTGATTCCAGTGTCGGACTGGGGTACCTTGGACCCACCAGGGAATTTAATTCTAGGGGCCCACCCTACATATACCATATATAACCTGTATTAAACCTTTCACATTACTATAGCGACTTTACACAGAGCTGTGTATGTGACCAGCGATGCTAGCTAACTGCTAGTAACTTGTCAGTCACTCTATACAAACAGCATAGTGTGCCACTTAATTATCTTGAAAGTAGAAGTGTCATGAAACTAATAAATCTTAGGCAGGGGGGTGCGGGAACATAACGACAAAAGTATACTTACCTGTCCCTGTGCCCTCATAGCGCTTCCTTAAAGATATCTGACAGTTGCAGCCTCCTGCAGCTCCTCCAGCTGCAATGTCACATACTTGGCCGATGGATTACCCACTCAGCCAATTAGTGACTGGGATGGGACACCACTGCAGTCACTGACTGGCTGAGCAGGCAACCTATCAGCCACTCTCCGTGACATTGCATCTGCAGGAGCCAGGGCTGAGATGTACACCGAACCTGGGCGAAAATTACTTCTGGCAGCGTTGAGAGAGACCCGAGAGCAGCGCTACGGGGGCACAGGGACTGGTAAGTATACTTTCTTTATTATCTTCCCGCACCCCAGTGCCTGTCTGTCATTTGTTAGTTTCACAAGACTTCTCCTTTAGGGAATCTGTCAGCCCTAATTCATATTCCAAACTGCTGACACTGTTAAATGCTGATAGGTGAAGAAGACACATGGTACCTTACATATATCTGTCTGTGCCTCCATAGCATAGATAATTATTTTATTCTCTGGTACAAAGAGTCAAAGAGTCTTCTCCCTGCCTAAATTACATTTGGATGCTGAGTACCCAGCAGGTTTAGGTATGGGGGGAGTTACAAATTAGTGAACATAACACATAGATACACATTACATAGTGGACCTGCACGTGGTACATGAGGCAATATGGTTTGATCAAATTATATACCAACATCCTGGAGTTGGCTTTTAAATGTAGCCGAGAGGCATTAGTATTAGCCATAGGTGGGAGGTGTGGTGGCTCCTTTCTCTTTTTGTCTGTATTTTTACATATTACATAGTTCATGCAAATATGCACAATATATACACATCATACACAGATATAAAGAAATGCACATTACCTATATGCATACATAGTACACACACCATACACAGATATAAAGAAATGCATATTTCCTATATGCATACATAGTACACACACATGCACGATACGTATGGGTGCGGTGCATTGCTTTATGGAACCTTCTTTATGACATAAGCGCTTGTCATCGGTTGCCATGGTTACTGCAGGCAAACACATCTGAAGCATTGACCCATTAATGACTGGCGATGCGATTACTGCAGAGGTCACTAAACACACTTGTGACCAATCAAACAGCTTAGGCCCCGTTCCCACTGAGCAAAGGTAGCGGAATTCCACAACGGAATTGTCCGCCGCGGAATGCCGTTAGCCTCCCGCTCATAATGGGAGTCTATGGGAAGCGCGCGCTCCTGCTCTGTACGCGCTGAAGAATGAATATGTTCATTCTTCAGCGCATACAGAGCAGGAGCGCGTGCCTCCCATAGACTCCCATTATGAGCGGGAGGCTAATGGCATTCCGCGACGGACAATTCCGTCGCAGAATTCCGCTACCTTTGCTCAGTGGGAACGGGGCCTTATGGTTAGGCCACACTGAGAGCACTAAATAATATGGTTTGATGTGACCCATAGCAACCAATCACAGCTCAGCTTTCATTTCTTAAATTACTCATGTAAAATAAAAGCTGAACTGTGATTGGTTGCCATGCACAACTTAAACAGTCTAACTTGCCCATAGCAACCAATCAAATATCAGCTTTAATTTTATAAGAGCTTGTTAAGATATGAAAGTTGAGCTGTGATTGGTTGCTATGGGCAAATCAGACTGTGTTTTGTCTCTGGCAGATTGATAAAGCTGCTCCATTGCTGTAAAGCTTATGATGATGATGACTGAAAACACATTAAGGGTGCGTTCACACCTACAGGATCTGCAGCAGATTTGATGCTGTGTTCAGTTATTTAAATGAAATCTGCTGCTGAAAATCAGCTGCAGATCCTGTAGGTGTGAACGCACCATAAATCAAGATTCCCCATAATGCTTTGCAGTCAGCCCTTTCTCCATCCCTCCCAACTTTTTGGAGGGACACTTGTGGTTCACAGACATTTCTATACACTACAATTCCCAGTATTTCCAGTCACTCAGTTTATAATCCACTGGTATATGGTTATATACGGCAGATTTGTTAACATGAAGGAAACTGCAGACAATCTGATTCTATTGTATGTGGAAAGGGCTGCAAAAGAGTATTATTAATAAAGCTGTTGAAATGAATAGACAAGGAGGGGATCCCTACCTGTATATTTATGATGCGATTTGGTTGGTGAACTCCCAAGTCTCTCAATAAGTTCACCAATCAAAATACATGTTAAAAACGCAACAGATATACGCCTTCTCTGAGAAACAGCTCCACTCCTATCTATAGTGTAGCTCTTCCTTAATTACTGTATATCCAATAGCCACCTGCAACTCCTCCAGTTGCAACGTCACATACTCAGCTGATGGATCACCTGCTCAGCCAAGTATGTGACATTGCAGCTATAGGAGCTGGGGCCATGATATACACAGAACCTGGTTGAAAATGATTGAAAATTACTTCCACTGGCCGTGGGAGAGAGAGCAGCACAGGGGTATGGGGACTGGTGAGTATAGTTTCTTTATTATTTTCCCACACCCCCTGCCTGCCGTCATTTGTTAGTTTTGCAAGACTTTAGGGGAATCTATCAGATGTAATGCGTGTTCCCAACTGCTGACACTGTTAGATGCTGTTAAGTCCAGAAGACACATGGTACCTTATATATTTGTCTGTGCTTCTACAGCATAGAAAATGTTTTTATTCTCTGATACAAAGAGTGAAAAAGGCTTCTCCAAGCTCCTGGATAGCTACAAGCCTAGAGAGTCTCCTCTCTCCTCCCTCCCTGCTTAATTGACACCTGGAAGCTGAGTCCTTAGCAGGTTTAGCTGTGGGATGGGGAGGTACAAGTGAGTGCACATAACATGTACATACATATTATATACAAATATGCACAATACATACACAGATATAAAGAAATGCACATTACCTATATCCATACATAGTACACACACCATACACACATATAAAGAAATTACCTATATGCATATATAGTACCCACACACACATGCAGAATACACACATCTAAACAAATGCACATTACATATATGCATAGATAATACATACACATGCACCATACACACAGACTTACATAATATACATACTTCATGTCCACACACATATATTTACCTCTGGTACTTGAAAGACCCAGATACAGCTCACATGCTTTAAAAATTTCAGTAACAGGGCCACACTGGGCAGGCTGCAGCCCCTTTCCCTCCTCTATTCCTGTGTCCCAACTGCCAGCAGCAGCACGTAGAGCAGATAGAGGCAGCCTGAGAGGAGAAGGTGGTGGAGGGTCCCAGGGGACAGGAGCTGCACTAAATCTGCACACTACATGCTGCTGCTTGTCACCCCAGTTACTCCCTGCCTCTATACAATATGATGAAACCCCAGGTTACTAGATAGAGGCAGTAAGTAATAATAATAATATTTATTTGTATAACACCAAAAGATAAAAGGCATGTGCAGCAGTGTTGGGGGATTATATGTCTTCCTGGAGCTGCAACACAGGGAGGCCCTTCTGCTGTTTAAGGGCCCACCAAAGGGTAGGGCCAAACAGGGGATTCCCTTGCACCCCTGTGGGCCAGTCCAAGCCTGCCTGGTTAACACTCTTATTCACACCTAACTATTTATGCACATAAACAAATAGTAAAATCTATTTCTCTTGGGAATGTAAGGGGTGGAACAGTCTAGAAACAAAGTCATCTTTAATTCTGTGGGGAGGGAGGCACTAAGGGTGGAATTACATTGGAAGATTTTTCGGCAATTAGCGATTAACGATCTCAAACTACCACTATGACAAACGATCTTAAATCGTTCACCCTATTACACAGGACGATGATCGTTACTTTGATCAGGAAACGACTGAACGACGTGTTATTACACCGAGCAGTGTTTGGACGATTTGTGAACCTTCGACGATGAAAATAGGTCCAGATTCTATCAAACGATCAATGATTTCTCGTTGGTCGTTTAATCGTTGCCTGCTATTACATGAAAGGATCTAACGATTTTTCGAACGATAATCGCCCCGTGTAGTACGACCCTAAGAATCATGAATACTGAGTGAAGGCATTAATACAGGGTGGAAGCAACCTTTTAACCCCTATTTTCATGGCCATCGAATTAGCTCTACTGGCTGACCTCTAAGGCCGACAGTCATTGAGTAACTACATGTCATCCATAAGCACAGAAGATGGGGCCAGGTTTACCTAAGGCCCCTATCACTATGGAACCAAAGCAGCTGCAGGGGTTGACCTTTATAGCACTTACTCCCATAGTTGAAAGCCTGCAGTCAATCCATGTCACCGAGTAGCCCTACATAATACCATGGCCAACTCTACCCCCGATAAATCTCATTATTTCTCTTAGAGGCCACTCTCATAGAAAATTGTCTTCTCATCACATTCAACCCCTAGACTCCCAAGAGACATTTCTGTTTCTTACCTTCCCATCTATTGCAGCACTATAGCAGGAATCCCTAATCCCTTATACTAACCAATCCTCACTGTCTTCCATTAGGACTGTGACAGACCGGAGCAAGCAAGAACAGAATGATTGAGGATGGGTACTAATCGCAGCAATTGATATAAATTACTGTGTCAGCTGTAGGATATAGCAGTCTGTAGGATTTACACCTCATTAGCTTCCGAGTGCTAAATGAATCAAAAGGCTTCCGTAGAACATTTTTAATTAATAGTTCTAGCAACAGGACGGCGCACCGAGGGAGAGGGATTTTTTTGTTCTTTTATGTTTTGCAGTTTAACATCTGTAGGAAAAATAATTTGTACATAGGAAAAGTTATTTGTACGTAGAACAGGCATAGGGCATATAGGTTTGCAGTTATTGACTGTCAAGTAAGCCAGTTTCCTCCTACATGGGAAATAGTGTTCCCAAGCTCTCTAGCTGCTGTGAAAACTACAACCCCCAGCATGCCCTGACAGAAAATGTGCTTCATTTTGGAAAACTCAGGGGTAAAGATATAGCAATTAATATCTGCCATTCAACCATATGTAAGCAAGTGGTATGGTTGGGGTTTTGGGGGGGGGGGGTAAGAGTGCCCTGGATGCAGGTAGAAGGGAGGGGGAGAGCTCATCTACAAATACATCACTTCAGTGTAGGACAAGGACACACTACCCTGCACTGATCAACACAGCAGAGTAATTAAGGACCTGACGATGAGTCCCATGACCACAGGTCCTGGAGGCAGCGGGGAGCAGCCTGATTAAAACTAAGCTGTATAGATGATATGTGTGTGTGTGTGTGTGTGTGTGTGTGTGTGTGTGTGTGTGTGTGTGTGTATATAAGTGGTGCTTTTAAGTGAAGCATGCCTACTACAATGATGACCCCCAGAGCTGCAATTACTATTCTGCTGTTACATCATATTTTTTTTTTTTTGTACTCCAGTCACATCCAGAGCTGCAGTCACAACTGTGCTGTTATATCACATCTTATACTCTGGTCACCTCCAGAGCTGCAATCGTTATTCTTCTATTACATTGTGTCTTCACTCCAGCCACATCCAGAGCTGCAGTCATTATGCTGCTATTACATCATGTTTCATACTCCCAAGAAATATTGTAAAGATGCAAGACAAGAAACACTGCCAGTTAGGCAGACAGCCAACTGTTAAGATCTGTTCATACACATTTCCCTTGGTTAAAGGGAAACGATCAGCAAATTTGTGTATAAGAACCTGCTGATATAACCATGTAGACCTCTACCTCCTCTTTCCGGCACCACATTTGTCATCTTTGTATGTCCCGCCATTTTCAAGAACTCACATCCATGAATGTAGGAAGTGGCAGGCAGACCCAACAGTGTGCTGGGGGGCCGAGGAACGCCTACAGTGCACCAAAGGAGCTCATTTACATATTTATTTTGGATGTGATTCTTCAAAAAAGGTGGGACATCTTGCATCTCTCCATGAACGAAGGGATTGGCAATGGAAATCCAATTAATCTAAGGACCATATAACATGGAGCGATAATTTGTCAGATCAGGCCGAGTCAGCAGATTTTCACTTTGTGTAATAAAGACAGCAATCAGCCAAAGAGCCGATCATCAGTTGATCGTTGTCTTAAAAACAGGTTAAAAAATTATTATCTGCCGATGGTGTGCAGCTGACATTGTGAAAACAATAATGTTTATACTTACCTTTTTTTCCCCCGTTGTCCTGCAGCCTTTTGCTGGTGTTCCCTACTCACTGCTGATGCTTCTGGCCCCATGTCTTCAGTGACAGACCACTCAGCCAATCACTGCCTGTGGAGTGGCCTGTCACTGAAGAGACAGGGTCATAAGCGTGAGCAGATAGTGGGGAACACAGGTAGCAGGCTGCAAGACAAAGAGGGTGTGAATAGGTAAGTATGAACTTTGTTATTTTTCATCCAAAAAGCAAGGGCTGCTAACGATGTCCATGCAGTCCTCTTGTATGATTACCAAACCGTCTATAGGCTTGGTAATGGAGTGACGATCTAGCAGATTGGTACTCGCTTACAGGCAAATGTCTGTCAGGATGCCCCTATATACATTAAGACACTTGGTCCTGCTATAAAGTTATGAGTTCAGACAACTTTTTCCTAATCTATATAGCTGCCTTAAACAAGAAAAGAGGACACACAGCATGTTTTTTTTTTATCATTTAAAGGGCACCTAGTAGGATGCCATGGTCTCTAGATCCATTTAAAGGGAAATTCTGGATCAGAAAAACTTGTTTTCTATTAAAAGTACATTAAATGTTATATAGATGTGTCTATATAATGTATTACCATATCTGTGCGGTTCTGCCACACTGGTAGCTGATAGAAATCCAGGAAGTGAAAAAAAAAATGGCCTCTGTGCCAATTCACATTGTCTCCTGCTCTCACTGCTCTCCCACCTTAGGAGACAAATCTTCCATGCCTCTGTCTCACATTGTGTGTTTGCTGAGCGCAGGCTGATGATGCAGACAGAGGGCAGGGAGTGATGTCACAGGAGGCTTGGCTGGATCCCCCAATCCCCTGAGTGATCCACCATCTTTGAATAGCCAGAAGCAGCTGCAGCACTAATTTTACTGATTGTGATAGGTGAGAGACTGTGATGATCAGCTGAGGGAAAGCATTGCATTCTGAAAACTGCTCAACCGGAAGGACAGAAACACAATACGGAACAAAACCCGCCCAAACAAATGGATTTTTGGTAGTTTCAAAACTGGGATAGACAGGTAAGTAATGCTATATGCTTCTGAAGAAGTTTCATTTATTTAACCTCTACCTGGAGTTCCCCTTTAAGTCTCTATAAGCTTGTTTCTCACTGATAATATAATAAATTAGTCTCCATGTTACTTCATAAGAATCAGGGGTCTGCTGTTTCCAGGTGAGTGCTATAGACTGTTTAGCAGCTAGTACAAAGGGGGAGATTATCTTTTGCTTAGTGCAGTCAGCACCTTTTTGAGCAGAGCTTAGCAGGAATTACCACTGAGGGAGACATGGAAAACCAAATGTCACTCATAAAATCAACTGCACATAGAGAACAGTTGAGTGGTGCAGGATCAGTTTTGGAAACCCCCTCAGTGATTTGCTGTTATCGCCAGGGAGGTTGTGGCTGGTCATACAGGGGAATTGTCACATGTCAATTGTCACAGTGAGTATCACATGTAAGTGTTTTGGAATATTCTTTTTAGAGTTGAGCGAACCGGGTTCGGGTTCGAGTCGATTCGATCCCGAACGTTCGGCATTTGATTAGTGGCGGCTGCTGAACTTAATAAAGCTCTAAGGTTGTCTGGAAAACATGGATACAGACAATGACTATATCCATGTTTTCCACATAGCCTTAGGGCTTTATCCAAGGTCAGCAGCCACCGCTAATCAAATGCCGAAAGTTCGGGTTTGGATGGACTCGAGCATGCTCGAGGTTCGCTCATCTCTAATTCATTTCCTTATGGGATAAGAGTAGTTACTCAGGAGCCCTGTCCATTGCTAAATGGTTGGAGTTGCAGCATTAGAGCTTGACACTATACTAGGCCACTAGAGTGGGAGGCCTATATATTGCCTCACTTTTGGTGCCAAAGGGGAGGAGCTGAACTGTAGCAGAGTTGGACAGCAGTAACATTAAAATGGGACGTGAGCCTGGGAATGCTGAACCTATTCGACCTTTCCAGCGCTAAGGAGAAGTGATGGCAGCAAATGTGGTCCTAGATGTCTCATCTAGCACCTCTTAGTAGAGGACTAGAGAAGGTTGAGTCAGCGAGATGTAAGTGAGAATTTCCTAGGTCTTAGAGAGAACAAAGTGTGAGAAGATGCCCCCTTCCTGAACAGGTGACAGGGTAGACATTACTGTTGGCCATGGGTGCTTATTACAGATAGAAGCTGTGTTATTTTTGACTAACAGACTGCATGGTGCACCTTAAGAGTCATGACAGAGCCACAATATGAGATCTATGATATGCCTAGTCTAGTCTTTTTTCTACCCTAGTCATGGCCTGGAAGCCATGTTGACAGTGTTATTCATTAAGCCTATGCAGAGCTAAGAGTCAGATCTGTAGTAAAAAGTTGATGGACCGTCCAATAGGATAATGTGTGACAGAGTCTATAACCCCTGTGTAGTTCCTTGTTAAGGCTTTGCTGACATCTATTGTTCGTACCATGGCGACCAAGCATCTACACCCCTCTTTATGAGAAATATAAAGTGTGTTTTTGTGCAACTATGTCTTTGTGCACGTTCATAGCGAGGAGAATCTTTCCATCCTTGACCTTGTCATCACCTTGAGTTAGGAGTGAGATGAACACCCACCACCTGATGTGTCCATGACATATTTAATACCCCATTATTAATTCTGATAAAGCAGAAGGATCCTCAGTACCTTGTACCTATCACTATGATTGATGCCTGGCTCTTGGTCTGATGCGTGCCTGCAGGCTATGACATCCTGTTGTCAGAACCCTGACACGTTTCAGACATTAACTACAACCATTGATCTTCATCGTGTAAATTAGTGGCCTCACAAAAATCCTTGAATGGAAAATAAGACGGACAGAATACAGAGAGGAGAGAGATTTGTATAACGGCATCTTTACCACCGGCAATGCACATGAATGGGAGTTGTCAGTCAAAGTATTAGCAGACATACAACAGTGATTTATCAGCAGGTTCTACTAGAAACACAGTGTGACAGCTCGGCTCAAAATGCCACGGACTGGTCCTTAGTCAGCTCCGGCAACTAATCACTGAGGATAGACATGTGAAGTCAGTGCCGGAGCGAAACTGATGGTTACTGCAGCAACCGATTAGAAGGGATGTTTTATAGCATCGTGTTAATATGAAGTGTTGTGCTGCATAGACTCCAACTCAATCACTGGCTGCAGCGGGACAGTGCAGTGACTGACTGAGTGGGCCGTCACCAAGCAGGGAACCCTGGGGAAGCAAGCAGGAGGGAGCCAGGGGAGCGTGGACAGGTAAGTATGGTCTACTTAATATTTTCAACATCACGGCAGCTAAATATTTAAGTTTTACAAAGCTACGGCACTCCATTCTTATAGTTGAAATTAAAATACGCTGCAAGAATGGAATGACAAATTATAATTGTAATCAATACCGCTGCAAAATTCTCTGGAAAACTCTCTGCGTGCGTCCGATAGTGATAAATTTTAAAGCAGGTTCCAAAGATGTTTTGGAACAACATATGTAGATTTGTCAGATCACCCTATCTTGCATCGTGAACTGCACACTCCTGGTGGAGCATGGTGGATGCCAACTGTCTGACTCCCATCAAGTATGGAATCCAAACAATAACTAAACAATAAAAAGTTAATTCCAAAAACAGCAAAAAGTTAAAGAACATGGATGTCCAGTGCAACGTTGATGCATTTCAGAGCATGAGCTCCTTAGTCATGGCCATGACTAAGGAACTTGTGCTCTAAAACGTGTTGGAATTGCACTGGACATCCAAGATTTTTTCCTTTTTGATGTTTTTGGAATAACCTCTGGAGGTTTTCTATGTTATTTTTTGGATTTAAAAGCTGCAGGGAGCAGAGCAGCGCTGAAAGGCCGACAGCATGATTAGCGGAGAGTTGATCCTAGACAATAATCGGCCCTTAACACTCACCATATTGCCTGTTAAAAATTAGATTGGGAGGACAATCAATCTCTCTCAGAATACTCAGAGTATTCTCTTGGAGGATCATTCATAAACAAAAGATCTTTCATGAAAGATATTTCGTCCAACTATCATCCAACAATTTTTGACAGGGCAGACTTCTTTTCAGACTATAACAGTCTGTAATCGGTCAGCTAGAACAATCAAAAACAATTTGTTAATAAATTTCACCCGGCGAATGATCATTTTGGCTGGAATCGTTCACAATCATCAACTTTAATCTAAGGTGTATGGGTACCTTAAGGCTGCCATAACAGTCAGATTAGTGTTGGTGACCCTGCTAAAATTGACCATCTCTAATAGCCATGATCTAATGTGCATGGGCCCCCCCAATAGCAGATGTTGGAGTAATGAGGATTGGTGATGTTGAATTTCAAAATGACCAATCCTTTTATGAAGCCAGCACCATACACTAAATCCTGGAAAAAATCCCTCGTACCAGTTATTTACCATGGGTTCCAGAGTAAAGGCTGAGTGCTGTGGTCTCTTGCCATAGCAGCAGGTTGTCAACTTCTGATCTAATGTGCAATGGTGAATAGCTTCTTGTGAACGTTTGCTTGGCTCAGCAGAATATATCATTTCAGTAGGGCATGTAGATACAAGACACAGGCGGTGCTGTTTATTTCAGTGGAAAAAATAGGATTTGACAGGTTTCCCAAATGGGACATGATGGAGTCTGTTGAGCAGTCCTTACATACTTTACATAAGGTGAAATAGAATATATGGACAATAAAACAACATAATGACATGCTAGGGTCATTCTTGCCATCAATTTTCAATGTTTGGATAATTCCGGCACATAAGATATCATTAAAGTTTTAGTGCTTATGTTCTGGGCTCAAATTCATGAACAAAGGGAATACATAAAACAATGAACCCAGCACAATGTGGAGATGTGGGAGTTACGTCTGCGAATATCCGCTCAAGTACAATCAATGCACAAGTTTGATTTAGACCCCTAGTGATGGCAGCGGCACCAGCGGCTTGATCAATACATGGCTGGAGACACCAAGGCTGCGTTCCTGCAGTTCATTGAGTCTCACAGGGAAAAAGTGGCTTCTTGCAAATAATATACAAAACTCCACCACTTCCTATGGTCATTTCAGTGTGTAGACTCTGTGAGCCATCTGCATTGATGAGATAGACTATGACTTCATCAGTAGATTCATGGTAGAGATGATGTCTCAACATGAAAACCTCTTTATTACATGAAGTCGCCTTGATGATCAGCTGCAGGTTTGGACTCCTCAGTTAACAGTCGATATTCCCATAAGAAGTTGCCCAGTATCTATCTATGTAAGTGAAATTAATAAAAAGTACATGGAAATCAGTATAAACCTATTTATACACACTTATTGCCAACTTCCCTTGATTGGACATTTCCCCCTACAGACACTGGCTGCACATTGATAAGATATGATATCGCCATCTTTTTCGGAGGACCCTATAGGGGCCAAGACATGTCTTAAAGATCAACCAACATTCCTTTTTTTCTTGATGCTCAATCTCTCATAGATCTTTGCAGGGTCAGAATTTCAACTTGAAAGGGGCTTCAATGAATTTCCTAATATAATGCTGGGTTGAGTATTGCCTTGTCTCAGAAAAAAAAAAAAAAGACTAAGAAGCAACCAAGTTTTTTTAAGTGTCATGGTCCTTGGTGTTGGTCAAGTTAAGTTACGAATACGGCTGATAATCGTTCCGTTGAATAGGGCCTTTAAGAAAATTAAAATCAACCGCTCATCTCAAGGTGTCATCTGGGGAGGTTGGCATGTGGAGCCGTCTGTAGTTAAACAATTAACCTAAATTACTACAAAGATCTCCACGAGTCACCTCTAAGTTATAGACTCTTAAGGCTATCAAGGGAAGACTTGCTGGAATTTGTAGTTCCTCTTCAGTCAATTATCCTTCACTGCTTGACAATGCTAAAACAAAGGCAGCTTAGAAGTTTGCATTGTTAGTTTTCTTCCAGGCCGAGAAATGACATAATTAATTGCTATTTAGTGCATCCACTTCAGGAAGCAACGGGGTTAATTAAGCCAAGATCTGAGATTCATGCAACATAAGCTGTGCAGCTTGTTAATGAGAACTATGGGGAGATGATGAGGGAGGGTTCTAAAGACCGCTGAAAGAGCAGTATAATATAGATTCAGCTCACTAAATTGGCCCCCGGGGGCACCTCAGAACTTTGTATTGCAGTAGAGAGGTCCGCCGCTGACTCTCCGGAGCCACGATTCACCCACAGGCCCCTCCCGATCTCTTAAAGGAGTAGAGGAGCCTTAAATCAACATGTTGGGTATATCTATTACCTGGTGCCAGTAATAACTGGAGCCTAGTGAATAAATTAAGCAGTTTTGCTAATCAGTTCATGATCCGCCTCTAATAAGCATAAATTGTGCAAATTCATTTGCCAATCTTGGTAAATCAAAGCAAAGCTGGAATCACCTATTGTATGCTACTGTCTGGCGAGTCTGTAGCTCTGGTGAATTGATTCACACATCTAGTAATACCCATTAGTGGAAAGTACTAACCAGCAGGCTCCACCATCCATGGTATTGTTGCCCGAGACTCATATGCTTTGGCTCGTGGCCCAATTCTTTGTTCCATCTATGGATAAATTACAGCAGATGCATCTATAAGCCGATTACCTCCTTCCCGTACTACAGCCTTCCTTGATCAATCAGAGTGTGCATTATTATGGGGGAATCACAGGGGACCGCCAGATTAAAGTGAATCTCCAACTTTGAACACCATGTTATTTTTATCACCAATATTTTTTGCTGAATTACTTCTAGATTACTATCAAATAACTCTATTGGGGAGATTTACCAAAACTATTATTTTAGAGAGTGCAAAGTGGAGTCCAACTATTAATTGTATAACATTTTATGGTACATATAGACCATTGCCCTTTTTCAGGTAAGAAGTGTTTAAAACTAAAGATTTACAGTACAAACAAAGCAAATCGCTTTGTTAGCTTGGCAATCTGCTTATTGGTTTGCTGCTTTTAAAGTCCATGCCACTCCATGCTGCTCCACCCCAGGTGCCTGGAAAAGCTGGATCCAGCATTTCCAAGCACCTGGGGCGGAGTGGCACAGACTTCAAAAGCAGCCGGATGATAAACAGATCGCCGAGCTAACAAAGCAATTTGCTTCGTTTATACTAAAAAATTGCTCCTTCCTATCTTAAACACATAATAAATGTAGCAAATTACGCTAGAATCCTGGTGTTATTGCAATAGTAAATTTACTCTATAAAGTTAAACAATAGCATTCTGGCTACATGCAGCTGCACTAAGGGTGGTATTACACTGGACGATTTTTCTGTGATTAACGATCTACTGGCTGATAGACCAGGCAACGACCAAACGCAGTGTTATTACACCAAACAGTGTTCGAACGGTTTGTGAACTATCGATAGGTCCTGATTCTATCAAACTATCAATAATTTCTCCTTGGTCATTTAATCGTTGCCTGCTATTACACAAAACGATCATTTAAATCCGAATAATCTAACGATTTTCTAACGATAATCTTCCCGTGTAATACGGCCCTAAGGATCTTACTGCATAATATAAACATATTGAACTGATTAGTAAAGCGGTATACAGTAAGCTCCCTCTAGTGGAGCCTCCATGCAACCAGAAAACTCTCCTTCAACACAGTACACTCTAATCGGTACATAATGTTGGACCTGAAAAGAAGCGGGTGTAAAAGATGGACAATTACTGTAAGGCTGTGGGTTATACATAGGTTTTTATATGACCTCTCTAACATGCGACTACCATTAGTGGAAACAGAGCTTTGACAGGATGGATTTTACCTTGGCTATTTCTATTGTTTCATCCAAAATAATCTGAACCAGGGGTGTATGGCAGCTGTCCTTACACTGGTCTTCAGGCTTTGGCTCCCTATCTGTTGGAAAGCTACAACTCCCAGTATGCCCCGTCATCCTGCAACTTTGCACATAGTGAACTGGATAGCTGTATACAGGCTTTGCAAGTATGTCTATATTACTGTCTCTAAACTCCAGTTTTTGTTGGATGAATAAAGCCTTTCCCCTTGGCAGCACACCTGGTACAGCTTGAAATCCTTTTCCCGACACCTGCAGAATGTGAGCTCCACTCCGCACCTCTCCCTTTTCTCCCTTCGCTGTGGTGCCCCACGGCTGCATGCTGAGCTGCACACTTGTAATACACATAATTAGGGAATTGGGTAGAAAATGAAGCAGATCATTGCGGGCTGGTGTTACATGATGCGAGAAGTCTAAAGATTGTTCTGGAGGATGGTGGTTTAGGGAATAGAGCAGAAATACAATACAGCTTATTACAGAGCAAAATGCAGACCACAACCACAGCATGAAAGCTTCGGTTATAGCATGAAGAGCTTGCCCTGAGCAGATGGCAAGCTCACAGGATCAGGGACATGCATTAGATTAGCTGCATTAGGATATATGGTCATATTAAAGAGACAGTACACTTAAAGCTGCCCATACTAGCTATTGATAATTATAGGATCTGCACAAAAAGAGCCCAGCTGTACCCCCAATAATATTGTTCAGGCAGGTAGGATATTAACTCATTGCATAATTTATAGACTTAGAAAATTGCCCATGGCAATTACAGTGCATCTTTAGGTTACAAAATGTTACATTAGAATCACTATGTGTATGTGGTGTCAGTGTCTGTGCCAGTCGGGGCTGCCACACAGTTACTTTACCTAAAATCAGCACATTTGTACTCCTCTACATTATGTACATGGTACACATCTGATTTTACTTTTCTAAGTGAGAAAAACCTCAAAGCACAGTTTATTAAGAGAACCCCACCAACAAAATGGTTGACATCTGTTTGTATCTTTGACAGCACGCGACATCAAAAGACATTTCATGACAACACTGAACTCCAAGGGGTCACAAGACTTCATGACATCACAACCGTCTATGACATCACAATGATCTAAGTGCACAAGCTGATGACACATAGCTGGAGCTGCTCAGATGCAGCAGAAGAGGCTAAAGATATAACTAAGGACAAGAAGAAACAGATAGATAGATAGCTAGATAGATAGATAGCACCCTACAAACGGCAAAACATATGGTTAATATATTTAGAATTGCAAAACTGCTATAGAAAAAAATAGAAAAAAAGAGGTTCTTGGCAAACCATTAGGTCAAATAGTGTGCACCATCCCACCACGATAAGGTGGCCTCAGATACGGAATGGACTGCACTCTGTACACTGGCCTCTCTGGGCATACAGGATCCAGCTAGCATCCGCTTATATATCCCATGGGTTGGGATGGGTGGAGTGCACGAGCCAAATGGAGGCACCCCTGTAGCCCCCCCCCCCCCCCCCCCCCCCCCCCCCCCCCCCCCCCCCCCCACACACACACACACACACACACACACACACACACACAGACAAAAAAAAGAAATTGCCAGCACATCCAATATCACTATTCACACTATGCAGGTGCACGCTGCCATGGCTGAAATACAAACACAGAAACAGAAAAGTGTAATAGCATGCTGCAAATAAGATATCCTGCATGTCAAGTGTGTAGGCTTAAAGGGGTTATCCAGTGCTACAAAAACATGTCCACTTTCTTTCAGAGACAACACGACTCTTGTCTCCAGTTCAGGTGCGGTTTGCAATTAAGCTCCATTCACTTCAATGGAAACCCCGCCCAAGTTGGAGACAACAGAGAAGCTGTCTCTGGAAGAAAGTGGCCATGTTTTTGTAGCGCTGAATAACCCCTTTAAAATTATCCCAGTGTAGAGAGTACAGTGTAGGTTCCATCCTGAGTCTGATGGCCACCTTATTGTAGTGACATGCTACATCCTATTTGATCAGATAGTATGCCAAGAGCATTGTTTTTTTTCCTCTATAGCAGTTTTGCAATTCTAAATATCTGTATTAACCGTATGTCTTGGTTTTTGCAGCAAGCTGTTGAATTTTTCAGTTTTTGTATCTGTATTTCAGTCAAGGCAGCGTGCAGCTGCCTAGTGTGAATAGTGCTATTGGATGTGCTTTTTTTGTCTAGATAGATATTGATGGATAGTGGATAGATAGATGAGTGTCAAATCTACCACAGAGCCCCTCAACTATAATGCTTCATTTATAGTACTTGTCTCCCCCTCCCCTACCACCAGACTCCTGTGTCTAAATGTAATTTCACCCTCTGCACCTCCTATAGTAATGCCCCTGAGGGAATGGATAGATGGATGGGCGGAATTTGGATCAGTAGATAAATGGATGGACATTGTCTAGATCTTTGTATATATTCTATACAGCAGATTAAGATTTTAGCAAGATATGTACTTCTCTTGACATAATTACAGATTGCTTCCACCACCTCATCCAAGCCTTTAATGTACCATCCAAGATTTTCTGCTTCTAAAAGACGCCGCATATTCACACATCACAGCGAGGAAAGGAAAACTCCCCTTTTTTGTCAAGACAATTACTAACAACTTAATCAAGAATACGGCCACAAGAACATCTCCTCAACTGTCCCAAAGTATCCATAAAGACCACAATTAAATCAAACTTAACCAGCAGGACAAGATGTAGTTTTAGGTGGTTTGAATGCTGCCCCCTACTTAGGGTACATTCACAGGTGCTGTATATGTTGTGGATTTTATGCTGGGAATCTCCTGCAGACCTGCTATACAGTGTTTTGCCACCAAACTAATCAATGTAACACTCTTTATTTCCGGGTGACACAGAGGCAGCTCTTTAACACTGTCTGTGGCTGATCTGCCCCTGCCTCCTCCAGAATGATTGAAAACCGTCTCATGTTGGAAACCCACGCGACCAACAATGAGCGGGCTATCAATCTTTTCTGGAGAAGGCGTGCTGTGTTTCCCTTTAAGACCGTATTAGACCAATCTGCGGAGTAGGCTCGATTGTGGTTCGATTGCAGGGCTTGATAATTGTGCAGACCTGCACTGATAGTGATGTTCATGCAGCCCTTTCCTTTAACCAGCCATCGGACCCGCATCACTTACTACACAGAGAGATGTGCGGCTGGTGGCAGATTACCTTCTGACATGATAAAAGGCAGCGGCGCAGCTGACAAGTGAGTTTTTGCCCTGTGAACTAAATCAATATGGACAGGCAGGCCTGCTGGAATCAGCTGAACTTTACCGTCAACCCAAGTTTTCTTGTGGCCTTGGTTTATACGATACTGGATCTTAAAACAATACTGCTTATCTTTTGTATTGTCGATTGGTGTAGACACAAGGAAGTCAAGCAATGAACATTCTTTCTCCCAGCCTTTTAATGGGTCTAGTCCAGACCTCCACATCACCTATAGACTGACTCGCCCTACTCTCTACTTAACTCCAGCAAGTTGCCCCTTGCATGTTCCCATATAACTACATTTCACATCTCTCCCAACCTGCCCCCCAATACTATACTAAAGCAAGGGTCTCCTTTACTGATCAGTCAACCAACAGTTTGTTACAGAAAGACTAACAATACACTCATCTTGTTGAGACGTAGAGAGCTACTTGCTATATCCTCATAGCAAGTGATGCAACATTTACACTTCCTTGGCTCCCTTAGCTACAAACATTAAACGTGTTGACTAAACCTAACAATTTTTACTTTTCCAATCAACTCTTCCCTATCGTCAGCTGTTTTTCGGGCATGATAGATTTCAACTGCTTGACCATTTTGTTCTCAGGGAGATAATCTACCACCACCAGGTGTATGGCAGTGACTTTCTCCCCCCTACCCATTTAGGTTAGGAGAAATAACTGCTGGCAAAGCAAGTGTTCAGCCAACAGCTATCTCATGTGTATGGACATTTCATGTTCCAGTTTGAACAGATGTGTGTCCCCTCTTGGGTGAGGCAAGATGTCTCCCAGACTTGCTGAGCTGGGTTTGGAGAACATAGTGGGTAGCAGCGGTCTGCTGCCGTTGCTCCTATTCCTCGGAGCGACGGCAGCATATTGTTGCTAAGTCATTTGTCTTTCTACACACACAACTGCAATGATCTGCCGACATCGTTCATCTCGGCTGATCGTTGTCGGCCGATAATCGTTTCATGTAATAGGTCCTTATTGCTTCAAATAAAAAGACTGACCATAATGCAATGGTTCATTGAAATTTGTCACCACCTTTCAAGACTCCGCAGAACATTAGCAGACTATGGAGTAAGACCATAATCTACCTAGATCACTCAAGGCCCTTTTACATGGGCCCATTTTAATGGAGGAGTGTTCCTAGGAACACTATTAGCTCATAATTGGCCTGTGTAAAAGTTCCAGGGATCAGCAGATGAGCAAGAAAACGGCCGCTTGTTGGCTGATTTGATCTTTGGTGCGGCTGTAAACATTATCACTAAGCGGCCTGCCCGCATGATTAATTGTGCCATATAAAGGAGTTGCAAGCAAATACTGTTTGCGTCTCAGATGGCCACATAAGTTCGAAAGGACCCTCACTCTTTCTGGGATGACTTCTACCAGCCCCCCATTTTTCCCCTATAATTTCCACTTCCTTCCTTCCTCTGCTGTCTGCCCCAATACCATAACATCAGCTTGCCTTACAACAAGAAATAAATTGTTATGTTTTGTCATTTGGAAAACGTTTTTAAACAAATTTCAAAATTTTCCCCGAAAGAGATGTGAAACGGTAAAGAAATGCTGAAATTTTACGTTTCCAATTCAGCATGAAAACAGCCCTACTAAGAATTTCACGTCCATTATAGATTGGTAACAGTTACAATACAAATTGAAATTGGTTATCAGGAATTGTCCCTGCTGGGTGTGAGCGATTGTCCGCCATCTCTGGAGCAGACTCCTGCGGTGCTTTAGAATAACCAGCTATTTGCAGTCACAGCAGGAGGCTGCTCTTTAGACACAAGAGGAGAGACATGCAAAGTGATATTGTTTTAAGATGAGGGCCTGTGTACACAGAATGATCTCCTTGGATGTGAACCTCTCTCACAAGGTTTGCTCCGGGCAGATGAGATCTAACGACAAGTTAATACCGTGAATTGAACTTGAAATCTGTTGATCTTGGTCTTGAGTGAATACAGTTCTACTGCTACATATAAATGGACCATTGAGAAATCCTCAGAAAGAAGAGAATGCCTGAATTGTTGCTGAAAGATCCACAAGTTTTCCATACAATCATCCTTTGTAAATTGTCCTAAACAATTTCGATAAAAGCTCAATTGGTCTCTTCTGTCATTCTCAGAGGATAAAGAGGACACAATTTTTTGGCCAATTCACCATAAACAGGACAAAAATATCTAAAAGAACCTTTTTTAATTTTAATATTTTTACTATTTATTAGACCTAAATAGACACTGTTGTTTCAACAAACTTTACACAAAATAATACCCTTGTATAAAATACCCCTTAGCAAGCGTCTTCCATCTCCTCTCCTACCTGCTAAACTATCATCTACACAACTTAGCATACGAAGGAGGCGGCGGAATACATAAAATGAGGACCAGCACAAGCCTGACCGTAACCAACACACAGCTAACCCAGCTATAAGAGAGGATGGGCCAGCTGTTGAGGGGCCCCTAATGAATCTTTTAAAGGAGTTGTCCACTTTCATGGGGCAAATCTCATAGCAATAATTTGATCATTTGGAGGTTTAGTTCAAAAGTGAGCAAGTGTGTAAGAGGGATCAGGCATGTTAAGTTACTTAGAATACACAATCTTTCAGTCTTGTCCAATGACCTGTCAGGTAAGCGCTTGATTACTCCTCGCTCCCTGCCGCCGCTATTACACGCGTCAGCAGCGAGCGAGTAAGAGGCGGGGGCGGGGTGCTGTGGGGTGGGGGAAGATAGCAGCCGATCCTATTATCGTTGTCTTCTATTACACAAAACGATTATAGGCTGTAGTGGTCGGTATTGGCCAAATACAGACGATTATCACTTCATGTAATAGGGCCTTCAGATGTCCTACCAAATCTAACAGGAAGAGTAATTTGGATCAAAGGGGAATGATTCTAGGCAGAGAGTGGTCACTCCTATAAACAACAGGGGGAGCCTAAGGGGTATTTCAGGACATGGCAATACAGGACATCCCTCAGTACGGTTTCACTGACTGGTCACTGTAATAAATAACCAAACATATAATACATAAATGTAGCAGGTGTATAAGAGGAGGCCACTCTATGACACCTATGTATCTTAGTGGGACTTACGGACAGAATCAGACAACCCAGTTCTGGAGACCTCACCTAAAAAAGGACATTGATAAAATAGAACGGGTCCAAAGATGGGCTACAAATATGGTGGAGGGTGTGAGGCATAAACCATATCAGGAAAGACTTAAAAGGTTTTGATCATGTCCCCCCTTTCCCTTCTTTCCTCCAGACTAAACAGATTCAAATCCTTAAGTATGTTACAGGACTAAATAAGGTTCAGGAGGGAAGTTTCTTTAGTAAAAAAAAACTGAGCTCAAGAACAAGAGGACACAGTGAGAGGTTAGTTGGGGGAAAGATCAGAAGCAATGTGAGAAAATATTATTTTACTGAAAGAGTAGTAGATACTTGGAACAAGCTTCCAGCAGATGTGGTTGGTAAATCTACAATAACAGAATTTAAACATGCCTGGGATAAACATACATCTATCCTAAGAAAATAAGAAGGAAAATACTAAAAGGGCAGACTAGGTGGACCCAGTGGTCTTTTTCTGCCGACAATCTTCTATGTTTCTAACCACTTTATAGCAGAAAACAACATGCCTAAATAAATGAGAAATAGGTTCTGGATGTGGTCACGGTAAATCTACCGACCACACAAGAGCCGGTTCTCAGCTCCCCTGGTTCCTAATTGCCTGCAGCGAGCGACATTCATCGCCACCCCCCCTCCAGCTTATCTCGGGTTGCAGCTCCGTTGCTTATCTTGCAGACAAATGGCCTGCGTGCACAACTCAAACAGCTCAAGCATTTATCTCTTTGACATGTGTGTCCCTGTTTGTTTTCTCCAGCCTTGAGACATCAGCTCAATCTTCTGACATTATTTAAGATGTGTCTGCCGGCACGGTAATGCTCCCTAGTCTCTTCCTGAGGTATTAATCAATTTCTTTAGTGTATTTATCACTAAGCGCAATAAATCCGCACTAATCAATGACTAACGCCCGCTCCGACACTGACAGAAATCCGCAGGAAAAAAACAGTCTGGGAAACCCGGAGAAAAAAACTGTAGAAATAAGAGGAATCACTTTTTAATCCTATTTGTTACCACGTCCTCCTCCACACTTCTGGTGTCAAAGCCAATACAAGGGAGTCAATAAAATTGATTATTTTCAAAGGAGTCTGATTTTACCTTAGAAGACTTTCTGCTGCAAGGATTTTCTGTGATCCCGGCTGATACTTCTACACAGTGTGTAGGGACAAAAAAAAAGAGAATTATAGCAAGGTTAAAGGGGTTATCCAGCGTTAGAAAAACATGGCCACTATCTCCCAGTGACAACAGAACTCTTGTCTACAGTCCAGATCAGGTTGGTTTGCAATAAAGCTCCATTCACTTCAATGGAACAGAGCTGCAAAACCTACACCCAAATTGGAGACAAGAGCAGTGCTGGGTGCTGTCTCTGGAAGAAAGTAGCCAAGTAGTTCCTGTCACAAACAGAGGTGGCAGCAGAGAGAACTGTGTCATACTAGAAAGAACACACCACTTCCTGCAGGACATACAGCAGATGATAGGTACAGGAAGACTTGATATATTTTTTTCAAATAGAGGCATATTTCCTTTCTCTAGAGATATCCCTTTAAGGGCCTTTTCAAACTGCACCTGCAGTATACCTTAGGAGAAAGTTCTTATGCATACATCTAATACATGCCTCCAACATACACAACTAAATAGATGCTCAAGGAACAATACAAATGCAGTGTAAATTCAGCCTTCCCTTTAGAATAAAACACTAAACCTGCCATTATAATATCTTTATAATCAGAGAAACCTTTTATATAACTAAACCCTGTTCACGCTTATGTTTTCTGTACTATATTACAGCCCTGTAACATCAGATCCTATAAATTACTACAGAGTCAAGGAACTCTACTGAAGAGAGTTACGGGTACATAGATATACAGCGATAAGAGAGAGATAACAGAGTGATAGAGAGATAAGAGAGATAGATGAGAGACAGCTATATGAGAAGAGTTTAACAATCATTATGTTTATATCTATTTAATAGATAACGCAGTAATAAAAAGAGATTTGATGCTGTAGGATACAAGCTATCAGGAGGCAGTGAAATATTCACAGAATGAATCCATCGTTCATCCATAACAACAATCCTGTCCATGACGGGAGAGATTAGCCCACAGAGAGCAGTTCATCATCCCCCTCCTCTTCAGCTGGTACCCCCACAATGTGGAGACGATTCATCATGCTTGGAGTCACGTCTAAGAACTCTCTGGTCTGACGCTTTGGTTCAGCACATGGTGCATGCTGCTCTGTACAGACTGCTGCGTTCTGGTCTTGGGATTTGTCAGGGGTAACAGCAGCAGAATGGCAGTGCCTTATGGGATCCTCCACATTGGTAACAGTCTCTTGCACCTTCTCCTCTGTGCTTATCAGTGCTTGTAAGGGAACAGATTTCTGCGCAGCATGGAAGTCTGTATCGGCAGCTGTGTCCAGGTGGCTTTCTATATTATCCACAACCTGTATGAGAGGTGCAGCCGCCTCCCCTTGGAGGCTCTCAGACAAGTCCCGAATTTCCTTTTCCTCACTGCTGCACTCATCGTCTTCGTCTGATGAGGTGTATTCCGTCTCTGATGAGTCAGAGCTGCTTGTAGCATCGGATGTAATGAGCGCTGCTGGCTGCCTGGGAACACTGTCTGATGCCTCCAGCAGTTTTTCTTCCTCTTGAACCAAAGTGGCAGCTTCCTCCAGCTCTTCCAGCTCAAGGCCCAGATGTGCCTTGGAGATGGTAGTGGCTTGCAGGCAATCCGATAAACCAGCCAGTTTCTTAGATCTAGATTAGTAAAACAAAATGAAAAAAAGATAAGCAATAGAGCTAAAAATTAAACTCCTAACACTTCTAGGAAACATTCAGATGGTAAAACACCAATACCAAATATGTGACCATATATAAATAAATCTTCTGGCCACTGATTTTAAGGGAACTATGAATCGGTTGATTTTTTGCTTGGGTTACTACTAGTGGTTTCCCTTATATAATCATGTTGTTTTTTTCGGTCCCTCCTACATAGAGCCAAAAAATTAAATTAAATTATGAAATGTAGGCTGCTCAAAAGCAATAAGCAATAAGAATTTTTTTATCTCAGGACGTGCCGATCTCCCTTTTCTTTTTTTTTTTTTTTTTGGTTCATACTGTGTTGAGGACTGGGATATCCTCAGGTTGGGCACTCACCAGGTGAGCTGGATGAACAGTTTGCTTATACTGCATATGCGGTGTTATTATTAAGATCAATGTACAAACTGTTGGCAGTAGGCTCCTGAGCTCCATCTAGTGGTGGCAGTCAGTCAAACTGTTATGTATCTATATCTATGAAGGTCATTTGTAGCTCTGTATGAGCAAAACTAATGGTGTGTTTAGAACAGACTATAAACAGGGAATAAGTCATAAAGGAAATACTGAGATTTCTCATTTTCTCTAATCCATACCTGGCTTTGGCTCCAAAAATCTGTGGGATAAATCTCTCTGTAAACACACCATTAGCCTCACACTGGAATACCCCTATAATATGTCTTTATACTGGCAGTTAAGATATTTTAATGGTGCGTTCACACCTACAGGATCTGCAGCTGATTTTATGCAGCAGATTTCATTTATATAACTGAACACAGCATCAAATCTGCTGCAGATCTGCTGCAGATCCTGTAGGTGTGAACGCACCCTAAAGGGCTTTTCCGGTGTGGTACATTTTACAAAACGTATTCTGGATGTTTTAATTATAAAAACAAGAAAACAAAAACATACTCTGATCCCCTGCAGCTGTCATTATGATGGCTCCAGGTCCCCAATGCCCGCCACGTCCTCTGAATTTTTAAACCCTGCAGGAAATGTCTGTTCACCAAATTACTGTTTATATTTTTTTAAGTATTTTTGAGTTGAAATCAGGTTATTGCCTTCAACCTTCTAAGTCTAAGGGTATGTTTGCAACGACTGAACTCATGGATCTACCGAACCGCTGTTAGCGATGGCAAGGAAGGAAGGTAGGAGGGACCGCAGCAGGACTCACGGCTGGAACTGTAGACATGAGTCAAAGGCTGGAACCAAGGGGAGGAGTCAAAGGCTGGAACCACAAACTAAGGGTTAGCATTCTGAGGCTCCAACAGCAGGATCACGAAAGGGGCAGGAACTTTTGGGGAAGTGCTTGTGCAATTAACCAATTTAAGGCTGTACTGCCCCTTTAAATCTGACTGAGCCAGCAGGGGTGTGCCTCGGCAGCAAGGAGAGCGAGCAGGAGCGTGGACCGGTAAGGAGCCCTACAGGCCAAACAGGAGGTGGCGCCGGGCCCTAGCACATGGACTCTGGTATCCGCTGACACCAGAGACCGGTAGGCGTGGGTGCAACCCGGAGCATGTTTCCCTGCAGCAGCCAGGACAATGCTTGCTTGATGAAGCTGCCACATGCAGATAAAACCAATCCCACAGGCAGCAGCTAAGGGCTGCACAGTTTTGAAGCGTAAAGCCACATTCACTCATTCGTATTCTACGGACTGGACCTGAGAAATAGCTGAAGAGTATAATTCTCAGCCTGACTTCATGGCTTATACATTACTGGTTTGCTCTCCATTGCAGAGATGAATGCACCAACTCACAAAACCTAACATGTAATGATAGTGAGTAATTAGGTGTGAGCTATAATGGGTGACACCTCACACTGGTTATAAATTAACACTCCCCCCCAATGTGTGTACACAAGGACAGCAGGACATTTCCTACTCAGTGTGAACAGCTGCCGGCCTCTGGGGCTTAGTTCACCACATGCGTCTCGTCTCTGTGTCAGGGTTGTCTGAGATAAGATGCACAAAATACAGAGGATTCAACTCTTTTAAAAGCCAAAAATCAGATTGATTTAAAGGGGCAGTGGAAAAAAAAATGAAAAAATAAAATAGCTGCACCATCCAATGTAATAATGGACATCTGTATTCATCCTTGGCACATATTTTGCCTCCTTTCTCCATTTTTCACACCAGACTTTAGGCTGCTGCAGAAGACATCATCCCTCTTTACTGGGCTTTTTAGATAATTAGCAACACCCACTCAGCCAGTCCCAGCCCACTCAGATGGTCCCCACCTGAAATGAAGGGGATGAGGAGCAAACAGCCACCTGTTTCTATACTAGAGTCTTTTACAAGACCGTTTGGTTTAGACATTATTAGAATGAATTACAGTGTAATACAGTAGGTATGGGTTTAATTCACAATTACTGTAAGTTTTAGTATCCCTTTAAGGCAGCCATACATACTCAATAGCTCGGCCAACATCTCTTTCCTGATCCGCTCATACACATGAATGCTTGGCTCAGCCATGTATGTAGAATAGAGGGGGGGTATGCCACTGCTAGATTTCATGGACAACATCTTATTTGAGAGTAAAAGATCAAGTCAAAGAAGTGTCGAGAGGCCAACATCATCATATTAAGCCTACAAATGTTCAAGGTGTATGGAGACCTTTATAAGGACAACCACTATCAGTAAACCAAGGTAGCTGCAGGATTGGTTTCCATGGATTTAGAATTTCTTATAGTTCGTTCACACATTCAGGTTTTTAATTGCAATTAAAGAAAACAAAGTCAGGAATGATTTGAAAAGAGTAGAAATCTCAGTCTTTTCTCTATGACTTGTCCTCCATTTAGCATCTGTTCCAGGCTTTGGCTTTAATAATTGCAATTAAACACCTGACTGTGTGAACACACCTGCAAGGTATAACCAATTAGTACGGATAATCGTCATAGCTAGAAGAGATATGCATCTTCTTTACTGTGACAATGCAATGATGTGGTATGATGGTGGCTCCAGGTACAGACATCTACTGAGACGGTTACCATTCCACAACGTATTTAAATCAAATACAGAAATATACTGTCTGTACAGAACTGCAGTGCAAAGCATGGGGGTAAGAGCGAGCAGCAGCTAGACAGCAGGCAGATTTTATACTAGTACTAACTACATGTACCTGCAATCCAGGACCTGAAACAGTCTGATACAGCTCAATGAATACTGGCAACCTAACCATGTCTAACAGGGGGCTTATCCACCTCAGGATGCTATCACTTGTGGATCAGCGGGGGTCTGACTGCTTGTTACCTAATAGAGTGAGGCTGTGCCTCTCTGGACTACTTCCAGACTCTGGGCCGCTCAGCATGTCCCAGGCTTGTTCAGAACCCCTGGTGGAGGGATTATCAGCGTCCTGTTAAGCCGATACGTAATGTCCTAAACTGCACTTTTTCCTCTCAGCGAGTGAGCACAGGGATCTGTTTGCAGTTATAACCAGCTGGATGTATCAGCACAATCACATGCGGCCGCTCCTTGGGGAGAATCGGGGGGGAACAAGGTCTAATCCCACTTCTCTCTCATTCCATTCCTGTGACATTATAGCAGATTGGAAATAAAATAAAAACGAACTCAACGGGGGAAGAAAACAAACTGTTTGCAGCACCAACATTTACAAGAATAGTTAACATCTTGATGGCTGGAGAAAATCGGCGTTGTTTTAGGTTACGCTGCAATACGTTCAGTGAAGAAAGCAAAGGTAAAATAGAACACAACTATAATAGTGCCCCCCTATTTCTCAGCATGTGTTGCCCCTCCCCCCTCAAAGCACATTAGATCATCACAAGATTACATTGCAAATGGGAAGATCTGCAAACAGCAACGTAATGTGTATAGACAGCATGGCTGACATCAATCATAACCTCTCCAGGGAATAAAACAGGACTGGACAAGAAGAATCCTGCCCTAGTTATTTTTGTCTTTTTTTAACTTCTTCATCGCTGCTTGCAGTCAGCGAACAAAAGAAAAAAACACTACTTTCCAGTGAGACATAGAAAACCTGTCCTAATAATGTGATGTACACAAAGGTAGACCAAATAAAGAGCGCTTTATGTGCACAATATTAAGATAGTAGGACCATGCATACAGTCCCAATGTGAGCACAACATCCAAATGTGACTGCAAATAAATTCAACTACAAGCAGCTGCTCCTTGGGCCCTACCAGATTCCAGCATTAGCAGCCCAGTATCAGAGGTTAGGGTACGTTCACACTGAGGAATAGGTGAGGAATTGAAGAGGAATCCGCTCTTATTTCAGCTTGAAATTCCTCCCGTAAAATATGTACAGAGCAATGTCCCATTGTGTTCAATGGAATATGTTCTGTTGTTCACACTGTAAAATTTCCAAGCAGAATTTTCTGCCGCTGATCTGCTTTCTGCCGAAAAAATTTACATGTCAATTAATTGGCCCCGTTCACACTAAGCAAGAACGGCGGGATCCCACCGTGCTCAGTATCCTGCTTTGAGTTAATGAGAGGACGCGGGCTCCTCTGCTGCCGCCGCTCTCCGCTTGGGAGATATGTCATTTCTTTGAGCGGAGAGGGGAGGAAGCGGACGCGCACACACCCTCTCATTCACTCAAAGCAGGACACTGAGCACTGATTCCGCCGTTCTTGCTCAGTGTGAACGGGGCCTTTGGGCGGATTCTGCTAGAGGAATCCTAAACAAGTCAATGTGGGCTTTAGGGTACAAACACACACACCGTATACGCAGCAGATACGCAACAAATACGCAGCAGATGTGCAGCAGATTTGATGGTGCAGATTTGATGCTGTGTTCAGTTATTTAGATCTCATCTGCTGCGTATTTGTTGCATATTTGCTGCGTATCGCAGCAGTAAATACGCTGCGTATACGGTGTGTGGGTTTATACCCTAAATCTGCTTGCATTCTGCTTAAATTCCGCTTGCATCCTGCTCAAATTCTGCAAGAGAACTTTCCTTTACAATTCCTCAAGAAGTCCTCAGTGTGAACCTACCCTTAGGCCCCGTTCACACTGAGCAAGAACTCCGCTGCGGAATCCCGCCATGCTCAGTGTGCTGCTTTGAGTCAAGGAAAGGGCACGTGCTCCTCCGCTCCTGCCGCTCTCCATTAAAAGAAATAACATGTCATTTCTTTGAACAGAGAGCGGCGGCAGCGGATGTGCACGCGCCCTCTCCATCACTCACAGTGAGACACTGAGCATGGTGGGATTCCGCGGCGGAGAGCTCAGCCCCGGGATTCAGCCGTGCTTAGTGTCCCACTGTCTTTGAATGAGACCATATTAAGTGGCCCAATAAGTCAATGTAATGACAAGGGATAAACCAAGACTAGCAGCCGGCAGTGTTTTCGTTTGGCTGGTCTCCCTGAGTTCAGCGATATGTTTCTCTTATGGCTCTACTAGGCATTACTCCCACCTAACCAGAATCCTGCTCCACACTGATGAGGGGCAACACCCCGAAACAGCTGTATGTGGATGGTTACCTAGCCTTGGTTTATCCCTTCTCATTACATTGACTTATAGGGCCACTTAATATGGTGGTTTTGTGGTTTCCTAACAGGAGCTGCCCCTTGGTTGGGTCCTTCCCGGAGGGATATCTGGCTAGTCCTGTGTTTTGAGACTCTTCAATGAGGCTCCATGGGCTCCTCTTTTGAGCGGAGAGCGGCAGCTGCAGAGGAGCACGCGCCCTCTCATTCACTGATAGTGGGACACTGAGCACGGTAAGGCTTCGCCGCGGAATTTTGCTGTACTTACTCAGTGTAAACATACCCTTAGACAGAGTAGTTCCCATAAATGAAAGCTGGAAGCTCTAGGTTGGTGCTTGCTTGTTTTAGAGTAATGCATCCACACTGTACAAATGGATAATGTTCCACCCAATGTACTGAATAAACTGCACAATGAAACGTGTTTCGGGTAAGCACAGACGCTCTCATCTGGCTTGTGTATCTGACCAGCCTGATGAAGGGCTCTGCCTAAACCTGAAATGTGTTGCACTGTGTATTTTATTTAATAAGACACATAGAATATTATCCATTTATAGTGTTGTTGCACTACTTGCAGACATACAAACGCCACCCGAGAAGGTCCAGCTTTAATGCATGTGGACTACTTTGCCCCTCTAAATAACTGTTTCCACTTACTGACAGCAGGGGAATGGAAACAATATCACCTGACACTTTACTATATTAAAAAACAGCTAAAAAGAACTATATCAAAAAGCTTTTGGGGAGGTTTTTAAGGAAATAAATTGAATTGGGAACATCCTCAAAGTTGTACATTTGGATATGTAAATTTCCGCTTGTGATCGGAGCAGTTAGCTTTCGTTTTCATACATGCAAGTCGGCAGCAAATGCCCGCAGTATGGGGCCAGAAGCCTTAAGTGCCTGGCGTCCCAATCACTGCTCACCTGCTCCTCCTGTACTGGACTGACTGTCCTAGAGTGGAGTGCTGCCATTTAAAGTGTCACTGTCGTGAAAAAATCTTTTGCAGAAATCAATAGTCCAAGCGATTTTAATAAACTTTGTAATTGGGTTTATAAGCCGAAAAATGCATTTTTATCATGCTCTCTCCCCTGTCTTCATTTTTCTCCTAAGGAGACAGCTAAATAAAAGACCAAAACAGGACAACAAAGAGTTAATCTACAAATACCTCACCCTTTATCTCCTCTGACAGTCACCACTGACCTCTCTGAGCGCTGATTACAGCTGTCACCCAGCTCAGTGCCTGTAATCCTCTGTTACCTGCTTTCTGCTGTCGGCTAACTCCCTCCTTCCTCCTCCCCCCTCCCCTCTCTATAGAACAGACAGAGTGTGACTCATGCAACAAGTCACAATTTTCAGATTTTTTGCAGTGGATGGAAAAAGAGGAGGGAGGGCCTGGGAAAAAGCTTTTTACATGCAGATAATGGCTTATTTGGCTAATAAACCCAATTACAAAGTTTCTTAAAATCGCCTGGGCTATTGATTTCTGCAAAAGAAAAAAAAATACGACAGTGACTCTTTAAGGGAGTCAATCCTGCCCAGTGGGCACTTGGTAATCATTGGCATATATACAAAATAAGGCAAATTACAAACCTCACAAGCTTCACATGAATCTAAAGGTCTTATCCACTGATATAACAAGTGCCCAGGAGGTATGCCCTTCATGTTACATGCCCAGGGCTCTATGCACAGGGCTCCTATCTGGATGCTATAGCTGACACTCAGAGCTAGCCGCTAAGAAACCCTAAGCATGATTCTACTCCTCTCCTCATCAACATGGTGTCTTCAGCTGTTCTGAGGGATGGAAACTGCTGACAGACTGCCTATAAGTCTAGAACTACAAGGGGAAAAAAGTTAACATGTTTTTCTTACTTTTTTTAAAAGAAAGTGATAGCCAGCCAGATGACTTATTGCAGAGGAACCAGGTCCAGCTGTGTTCAGAGATAACAAAAATGGCTGTGTCACACTTATATGCAAGTCACCTGACACTGTATATTCCTATAGACTGCAGTTGTCCTAAGTGTGGAGCTTAGGTGGTTGTGGGGGGGAGGGGGGGAGTGGTTGTCCACTAGGGCCAGCAATATGCAAACACTCATTTGTCTCCTTTAAGGAAAGGTGGATAAGGTGCTTATCTCACAAGGGGAAACCAGCGGGGGATCACTGCCTAACATTCCTACTTCAAATACAGAGTATACAAAGCAAGAAGAATATCAAAGCAAACCAATTGCCACCAGGAAGTTTTTCACGTGTAGGAGGAAATGCACATGTATACAACCTTTATCAGTGATAAGACTCAAGGGCGAAGCAGTTAGCGAGGGAAAGCAGTGTCTGCTGGTATAAATTCTTTTCTAGGGTGTGAAAAAAAGAAGGATTTTTATCTAATTTATAGTGTACTAAGGGCAGGGATCTGTTTATAAATCCAATGTGGGGGAGGGGTATTGGGTGCGGCAAGGACCACCTTCTAGCTACAGAATCTCCGTGGTCTCTGAGATAAGTCCACAAAAGTGTAGACAGAAAAAGAAACCCCTGTGCCAACCTATGCTAATATTCCATTCTCCCTTGTATAAACTTCTCTTGACTCACTTTACAGGTAACATAAGTTCCTGGAGAGGCTGCCACTCAGAATTCAACAGACCCTGAATGGTAGTTGTAACTTGTGGGAAAATGCATGGAATGACTAAAGATAGAGGACGGTCACCTGTTTAACTTACTGGTAAATGCACAGATTACAGAAATGACAAAAAAAAACAATTCTGACCCCCCCCCAAACGAGCCATGATCAAACTATGTCACAGCGGGAGGTATGGAGTGCGCCTTGGTATAGAGCAAACGCCAATGCTGGTTATTTAACACTCCACATCCTGCTGCCACTGATGACAGCAGCATCTAGAAGGTCAAAAGCCACCTTAGTGGACTGTACAGGGTCTGACTGGCTTCCTGGCGACACAAACATGGGCAACAATTGGTTGTCATGGCAGCCTAAGCCCTTCTGAAGGCCTCCATGGCTGTAATGATGCTTTTGAAGGGGTGCGTTCACACGCACAGGATCTGCAGCAGATTTGATGGCCCAGATTAGAAGCAAAGCAAATCTGCCCCATCAGATCTGCTGCAGATTCTGTAAATGTGAACGCACCCTAAAATATATATATTAAAAATTGGTTGAGTGGATGACAGGATATTCTCCTCCATTGGTGGTGGTGGTAGGACAAAATGCTTGCGTTTGGGAGGCCAGCTCCCACATTAATGCTAATTGCAAAGGTATGGGACAGTACTAAAACGTTGCTAGGTCCTGTGCAGCAGGAACGTATATAAACGTTCCTGAGTGTGAAGGGTTTTTTGTGTACACGTTTCAATGCGATCTGCCCTGCACACATTACTGTCCCTAGCTGTCGGTCATTAACCCCTTAAACGTCGCAATGCACAGTCATAAGGTAGTCAGTGACAGGACACGATCACTTGTACCGACAGGCGGGGGTAAGCCACTTACCTCCGTCCTGTCGGGAAAGGAACATTGCATTAATTTGACCCAGACATCCGGGTACCAATGACCTCAGTGATAAAGGGGTTAATACAGGAGGTAAACTCTAGGGGATCACCTAAGGTCGGTATATCCCTTGCATATATGCAGTTGCTAGATGCACACCACTGCACCTTTAGCTGAGAAGTAAATGGGAGGATGACGGGGGATTGTGTTCTGAGCCTCACTCCTACCCTCTTAGTGAGGCGCAGACACTGTTGCAGCTATATCTTCTCCACAGGGTGTATAGAATACCAGCCCTACTGCACAAAACTGGCTTACACTCTGACTCCCATTGTCTCAGATGTAAAGCAGGTATTTGTGGTTGTCAATCCTAACCCCTGAACACTGCATATTAGGTCAACTGGATGAATTGAACCTTGATGATCACACTGTAATAGATGTACAGCAAACTTTATATCAGGCCCGAAAAACTATTGCTTATCATTGGACTCACTCTAAGTCGCCCACTAAGCAGGAAATGGTATCTAAATTAAATGCTGTGATACAATTAGGGAGAGGGGTGTATCTGAAGCGCAAATGCCCCCGTAAATTTGCATGGTTCTGGGGTCGCTGGCTGGATACCCCAGGAGTACCCACTGCTAATCTCTTGCAAATATGCAGGAACCCCATGCAAAGGTTTCTGAATAGTCTCTAAATTCTTTATTAGGTGGTAGGAAACCAGAATGCTGCAATGGAAATCTTAGTAATGTTGTGGACCTTACTCATAGGGGTCATGTAGGAGAGCCACAGGTAGGGGAACATGCCCTATAAAGCTAGAGAGGGAAGGCACCAGGAACCACCCCAATGACTTGTCCTTCAGGCAGCATTAAAGCAGTGACAGGTTCCCTTTTAGCCCTTCCCTAGATCTGCCCAGACGGTCCCTCAGAACCTTCCAGAAACAGCCATGTTACCCTAAAACAAATGGTGCCGTATTTCACCACCTACTATATACTGCAGAGATTGGCAAAAAAATGCCTAAAACAAATAGTACACTTGGCACACACTACATGCACCATTAGTTTGGCACAGTTTGCAATACATTTCTAATGCATTTTGCTTATTAAATCCCCGCCTTGTTGCTATGTTCATACCTATAATCAGTTCTGTTCTCTGCCTAAATCCGCAGCGTTTCCAAGCGTTGACTGCTGCTGCCATGTTGCTGCCAGGCACAGAATTTTGATCAAAGAATTGTTTTCTGTGTACATTATAATTACTGGCGTCTGTGATATCGCACAATGGAAATGCTGCATTTTGCCAGTCAATGCCCTGTGACTGCCAAGTGGCTGCAGATGAGCCTAAACACAAGTCACTTGTAGTCTGACTGGTCTTGGCAACATACGCAGGGAAAAACAGGACCAGGGACCAATAGATTCCACCGCCAAATAGCAGGTGTCTGTCCCGGCCTCTCCTGGATACATCTATTTATGTGAAGACATTGTATGGCAGCGTCCGCGGGAAAGCTCCGCAGTGATAAAATGCCAGTGTCTTGGCCATGATGGAGGAAGGTGTCTGCGCCAGCTCGGCCTTCACTTCAAAGCATGACAGAACCCAAAGTGCAATAATCCATTTATACAGGAACATGCCAGGCAATATCATGAATAATGTATACTATGGCAAGGTAAGGGGATTATAGGTAATGCTGTATATGCCATGATAAGGAAATTACAGGAGATGCAGAGAGGGTGTAAGCCTGCTTATATTTGGAGCAGGGAGCAGTAGGAAGATGCTTAGATCACTAAACTATAGGAGATCGATCTATCAGATACTGGCCAATTTTAAATGACCCCCTGTTAAGACCCCCAGAAATCAGCTGTTATTTGTTTATACATCTAACAGACTGCTCAGATTATACACTCCCTCTAATTCCCTATTAAACTCCCTCTAATACCCTATGAGGTGTGTATGCAAATATAGGTTTTCTGTAACAGACAGCCCCTTTAAAGCGAGGTAACACAGCCCTATTTCTAATAGTGATTCTGTGTTAAATCTTTGTACAGTGTATACTTGCTAAAACTGGTAGTGTATCCAAGAGAAAAGCAGTACTACTAAGAAAATCTTACCTTTCTAAGCCTTAGAAATAATATGGTGTAAACTGATCTGTGCAAAGGGAGGTGGAAACATTTGCCATATTTACGGAGGCTTTGTGCCAACCATTTATGAGACCCGGCCATATGCCCTGCCATGTGCTGAATGTTTTTATACAAATAAGAGATTAATCATTGGGTAATAAGAAGTTCTGCAACTTTCTAATATACTTTGTATTTCAATGTTTCCCTGTGTTTTACATCTGTTTGCCAGTGAATGGAAACCTCCAGTAACCAATCCTAATACATGTCACAGCTCGGACTGTATCGCAAAGTATCCCGTCCAGACAGCCTTAAGAGAAACAGATTGCTGAACTCAGGGAGACCAGCCAAATGACAACACTGCCGGCTGCTAGTGAAAGCGCTCAATGCAGTGAAGTCCTAGGTGCATTGCCCCCTGAGAAACATAAATATGCAAAAGAAGAGCCTGTGGAGCCTCATCAAAGAGTCTCAAAACACAGGACTAGCCAGATATCCCTTCGGGAAGGACCCAGCCAAGGGGCAGCTCCTGTTAGGAAACCACCAAAACCACCATATTAAGTGGCCCTATAAGTCAATGTAATGACAAGGGATAAACCAAGGCTAGGTAACCATCCACATACAGCTGTTTTGGGGTGTTGCCCCTCATCAGTGTGGAGCAGGATATTGGCTAGGTGGGAGCAATGCCTACTAGAGCCATAAGAGAAACAGATTGCTGAACTCAGGGAGACCAGCCAATGTCCAGACAGCCTGTGAACTACACGGCGTGTCCGATACAGGCTGGGTCCATACTGTTTGCGTTTACGTTCAACATAGACGTTTTATAGAAGGATAAAAACATACATTAAATGGATGCTGCTCAAAGTTATACGGAAAAATCTGTTTTCCCATAGGCTTTCTTTATAAGAAAAGACAATGATTTCAACGTATGCCTTTCTGTTACTGTGCACAATAGTGTAGTAAACAAGGCTTCCTTTATTACACCCCCAGTGGCCAGCTTCTTTCTTACAGACGCATCACAAGCAGATAAAATGACAATAGTGACGTCCCAAATGTGCCATCAGTTACCACGGTGATGAGAGACGACAACACACAACTGCAAACCATATGACCTGTATTGTATTAGGGCTTGTACATCCTGTTTGTGTCTACCGTACATCGCAACCCACCAAACCAAAGGCGACTTCCTGCAGCTCCAGATCTTGTGTAAATCTTCCAGAGAGAACCGGTTTCATTTCCTCTGCAGCAGCCCTTAGTAACCTCCGAGGCAAAGCACACTGACAGCCGAGCAATCAGCACATAATGTAATAGACAAGTCCCAGGAGGACGCAGCCGAGGTGCACATTCTCTCGGCTGAATGGCTTTTAAGAGCTTCATATTTTCTCTCCCGGGAGGATAATCATTTAACATGTCACTAAACTTTGTGCTCTACAATCTAATAGGATTTTTGTTCTTCTCTACATCATCATGCAGCTCTGCCCAGAAGGATGACCTGCTGAGCCTCGCTCCACCCACTGCAACACAATGTACACAAAAACCACACCAAGCCATATAAACCCAAGTGCCAGGAGAGGACCCAGCACGAGTCACTTGCTGTTTATGGACCTTACCATCAATGTTCCCTTGCATGTTACTACTACATACTAAATTCTATGCCAATACAGTGGTACCTTGGTTTAAGAGTAACTTACATTGAGAGTACTTGCAAGAAGAGCTCACAGTTTTTCCAAATTGTGACTTGGGTTAAGAGCATTGCTTTGATTTAAGAGCTCACGGTACTGGGTGGGTGGGGAGTGGAGAAGGGACATGGTCTGCATAGCGGGGTGTACAGCACTGTACTCTGACCCAGGAAGTCTCCCTCACCTTCCAAATCATAGCAGATCCACATCAGGCTGGGGCTTGCATCAGGGGACAGGACTGTGGAGGTAATCTCTTCATAACGTAACCCCTCTCTCTCTCCAGACAGAGAGTGCTGTATTTATGTGCCCACATATACCCTGCTCATCCAGTCATGCTCTCTGCTGTCTCTGTCAGCCCTGGTGTTTCCCATCCTCTCCATTCCTGCCATAATGTGCCTGCACTCACACTCAGCCATTCACACTGCTGTATAGAAAAAGTTTCTGTCACTCTCCTCATGCACGGCTCTGTGATTCTCACTTCCTGATTGGTCCATGCTGAGCACACCCTCTTCCCCATTGCTGTCACGTGACCACACAGACCTTTGACAGCGGCCCTGCTTCTCTATTCTAGTCATTTTTACTACGCTCCTGCATTATGGGGATCTGCAGTTCCATCCTGTATCTACAAACTGTGGCTGTTTTTCCTGGTTTATGTACTTACTATACATTATACACCACATGCTGATTGCTATACTGTACAGTAACTTAGAATATCACATTCTGCTGTTTTATGTTCAGCTGAATGTTTGTTTAATTTGTTTTAAATGTTATTCAGAATTTTAAAAAAATCATTATTTTTGGGATGGGGAACTAATTTTCTGCCTTTCAATGATTTCTTAAGGGATAATCTGCTTTGGTTTAAGAGTGATTTGGATTACAAGCACGGTCCCGGGACTAATTATGCTCATAATCCAAGGCACTACTGTATATATATTATATCTTCAAATCCCCTGCATAGACATAGAGGGAGACCTGTCCTAAGTTTTATGCTGCCCAAACCACAGGCAGCATGATACACTAAGAGGCACCCTTAGTTGCTAATGAACTCACTGTGATTATCCCTTCTGGCATTACAAAGAAACTACAATGTTGCAGATAAAGCCAATAAGGGATTTGTTTACATCAGCTGTCTCAGAAGGGAGGGGGAGAAGGGGGAGACAGAAAGAAAAGCTCGCACACAGATATTTGTGTCTTCAGCAGAGGCAGCAGCTGAGAACTGGGGGAAGGAGACTGAGTAGATAATAACAAGTATGGAATGAATTGTTAGTCTCACCATGGGCAGCAACATATACAAAAGTTATGTTTTGACAGCTGTTTCATGCTGCTTGAACCAGGGACAGCATGAAACAGAGACTGCATGCAGTAACACAGTAAAAGTATGATTTATTCTTTTTTTTTTTTTTTTTTTCAAAACTTATTATATTGAAAAGGTCAGTATGATTTATTCTGAAACGCTTGGGTGTTTCAAAGAAAACAACTGGTTTCAAAAGGCCCCAGAAACTGAAAAACTAGTCCCAGGGGATGGTCCCCACAGCTGTTTTAGTGTTGTTTGGCCTTGAATGGCACATCTCATCTTATCTATGCATAGGGAGTAATGCGTCACTCAAGGTTAAAGGAGCAGGGTGCAGCCACTGGGAACTACCCCAATGATTTTGCAAGGGTGGGGACGGGATGCAGTGGTGCTGAGCTGAATGAGCATTAACAAGTGTGCTTTCTTTTGCATTTAGGTGATGGGAACAGCTCTTTTAAAACTACGATTTCTATAAAACGCATGAGCATCATACTTTACTGTGTTACTGCACCCAGTCACTCTTCCATGCTGCCTGTGGTAGCATGAAACAGCTGTCTGGATCCCATTAAAAGCTATGTAAAGCTAAATTTTTTGTAGTCTTTCACTGTACTTTTTATAGTGTTCAATTTTCCCATAAGTCTTAAGGAGGCCATACACATACAATAACAACCGTCAGTTATCTCTCCCCTCCTCCCCATACACACACAGAGAATCCCTGTGCTCTATATGGGGAGGGGAGGGGTAAACCATAGCCAGAGCACTCTAACTGCAACTTCTCTCTCCAAGAACAAAGGGATTGGGCAGTGATTTTCCATTTCCGCTGACATCATCTGTCAGTTGACAGGAAAGCCCTATAGACATTAAAAAAATGGCCAAATCCACATGAGCAGCGGGTATAAAGTGTATGGGGACCTTTAAACTGCATTTAAAGGTGTCCCCATAAAGAGGATTTGGAGCCAGACATCGAGGCACTGATTGGTACAAAGATATAGTAAGAAATTTATGGAGAGCTCCAGGTTGCTGGGAGGTGAAGCAGACGCCTCTTTGCCCTAATACTACACATTACAAAATTTTATTTCACTTATCTTTTCAGCAAAGTAATGTGGTGGAGGCTTTTGTCAGCACAGGCGGCTGCATCGGTTTTACAGGGATCACGGCAGGGTATGCTTCTCAGAAACACATCCTATATCATAACGGGACTATTCTGAAGAAATCTCTGACCGTAATGAAATGCAGTTGTTCCTTGGTCGGCCATTTAATTTGTATTTAATGAGGTTAGGTGAGGACAGTGTGAGGTACACATGTAACCAATTTACAATCCTGAATGGTACCTTTTATCCAGACAGGAAAACGGTTTTTCTCCTTTTTTTCTTTTTTGGATAAAAAAAGAATTAACTTCCTTGATAAATTGCTTCTATTTCTGATCATAACAATTTAGCAATTTCACATAAAATCACACGTTAATCTCAGAAAATTTCAATTAACTACAATTTACTATATATACCTAAGACTGGAGTTATAGCACAGTCAGTGATATATTAGACCACGTTCCCATAGCTGATTTTTCCACTGCAAAATACACAAAAGTAATGTAAGGTCTATCCTCAGAATTCTGCCCCTTGTTTCCCTGTGTACCCATTAGGGCTACTTCATGTCTTGGCTCCCAGATAGTTTCAGTAAATTCCTATTGAAAACAATGGTTTTCATACTTACTTCAATGCAATATATTAAAAGTGTTTTGCATGAAGAGCGCACAGTTTTTCAAAATTGTAACTTGGTTTAAGAGCATTGCTTTGGTTAAAGATCTCCCTGTACTGGGTGGGAGGGAAAGTCAGGGAGGGGCATGGTCTGCATAGCGGGGTCTACAGCCCTGTACTCTGACCCAGGAAGTCTCCCTTACCTTCCAAATCATAGCAAATCCACATCAGGCTGGGGCTTACATCAGGGGACAGGACTGTGAAGGTAATCTCTTCATAGATAAAACCCCTTTCTCCCCAAACAGGGAGTGCTTCTATACTGTTCCCACATATGCCCTGCTCATTCCTTCATGCAGTCTGTTAGCCCTTGTGTTTCCCATCCTCTCCATTCCTGCTATAATGTGCCTGCACTTACACTCAGCTATACACACTGCTGCTATAATGTGCCTGCCCTTACACTCAGCTATACACAATGCTGTATAGAAAAGTTTCTGTCACTGTACTCCTGCTCAGATCTGTGATTCTCACTTTCTGATTGTTCCATGCTGAACACACGCCCTTCCCCATTGTGATAATATGACCACACAGACCTCTGACAGCAGCCCTGCTTCTCTATTCTAGCCTGTTGTACTACACTACTGCATTATGGGGATCTGCAGTTCCATCCTGTATCTACAAACTTCTGCTGTTTATTCATTCTTATGCAGTTACTATACATACTAAACCACATGTTGCTTGGCTATACTGTACAGTAACTTATAATATCACATATCCAGCTTTCTAAATGGTTTGTTTTACCTGTTATTGGGATGTGGAACCAATTGTCCGCATTTCAGTGATTCCTTATGGGAAAAATTACTTTGGTTTAAGAGTGATTTGGATTACAAGCACGGTCCCGGAACGAATTATGCTTGTAATCCAAGGCACCGCTGTATTTGCAAAAAATAAGCTGTGTTAACATAGCCTTAGGGTATATTCACACAATGCTGCTGTCTCTGGAAGAAAGTGGCCATGTTTTTGTAGTGCTGAAAAAACCTTTTAAGGGTATATTCACACGAACGGGCTCGCAGCGAGATTCTCGCTGCGAGCCCGGCAGGTCCTGGCAGTTCCCATACTCTACATACTTGCTGCGGTCTAAACGACCGCAGCGAGTATGTAATTCTGCCGCCCTTAACCCCTTCTGCTCCCGGCCGGCTCCCCCGCTGTAAGCATACTTTACCTGTCCTTGCTGCACGGGGTCCCGGCGTCCCAGCCGCAGCCACTAATTGGCCGGACGGGAGAGCAGGACGCCGGACCCATGCAGCAAGGACAGGTAATATATGCTTACAGCGGGGGAGCCGGCCAGGAGCAGAAGTGGTTAAGGGCGGCAGATTTACATACTCGCTGCGGTCGTTTAGACCGCAGCAAGTATGTAGAGTATGGGAACTGCCAGGACCTGCCGGGCTCGCAGCGAGGTTCGTGTGAATATACCCTTAAAAGGTTTTTTCAGCACTACAAAAACATGGCCACTTTCTTCCAGAGACAGCACCACTCGTCTCAAGTTCAGGTGTGGTTTGCAGTTATGCTCTGTTCACTGCTGCAAAACCTCACCCAAACTGGAGAGTGGTGCTGTTTCTAAAAAAGAGTGGCCATGTTTTTGTAGCAGTGGATAACCGCTTTAACGCCTTCAATAACTGACAGCCGAATGATAGTTCAGCAGTCAATTATCTCCCATATCCGGCCCCTATCCTCCACACGGCCTGTGTTCTCTATGGGGAGGGGTAAGCCAAAGCCAGAGAGCTCTGGGTATGGCTTGTCTATCCCAGAGCAAAGGGGCAGGCTGTGGTTTTCCATCACACTCAACCCCTATCTCCTCCAACATAATCTGTCAGTAGTCAGAGCCCTGTACACATTATACTGACCGCCAAACCCACCACAAGCGGTGGGCACGGCTGACAAAAATATAAGGCATATGGGGACCTTAAGTTCCATGTAATAAAAGCCAGCAAAAACTTTAATGTTACTGCTAACATATTACCATAACACAACACGAGGTTCGTAGCACAGAGGGTCACCCTAAAGCCATACATTTTTTTGAAGGAAAGTGACAGTACTGACAGTGTGGGTCTGTGACACTGCCAGCTCCTGCCCTGCTCTCCAGCCGTTGCTGCATCTTTAGCTGCCAATCATTCTGGATGAGGCGACCTGAAGATACAGCATAGGCCGGAGAGTGGGGCAGGAGCTGACAGTGTCACTGACCAGACCCACAATGGTTTTTAAGCAACAAGCAGAATCACACCACTGAAGCTAAGTATGCACTGCTCGTGTGATCAGCAAACTGGCAGCATTAATATTATTTACTAGAAAATGTACCCGGCGCTGCCCGGGTATAAAGTGTCAGTGTGTTAATTAGATTTGTTCTAAGGTGCCCAGGAGGCCAATCTAAAGGTATTGTTTCATCTCAGTGGAATTAGTGTATACCTGTAGTGCATAGTTGGAGGGGTTCTGTATACCTACAGTGTAAAGTTTTTAGGGGTCTTGCATATCTGTAGTGCATAGTGGAGGGGGGGATGTATACCTATAGTGTATAGTTGGGGGGGTCCTGTATACCTGTAGTGTGTAGCTGGGGGGGCCGTATACCTGTAGTGTATAGTTTGGGGTCCTGTATACCTGTATTTACCATTAGGCACCCATGGTCTGGTGCCTAGGGTAGCACCTTGCAGAGGGGCAGTACCCTCCCGTTCAGACTTGCCAGAAAATCTGGTGTCCTTTTGAGGGGGGGGGGGGGGGGGGGTATGGCAGTATTGGTCAGGTCTGGTATAGCGGTGTTATCCAGTCACAGTATGGCAGTATTAGTCAGGTCTGGTATGGCAGTGTTATTTAGTCACAGTGTGTCAATATTGGTCAGGTCTGGTATGTCGGTGTTATCCAGTCACAGTATGGCGGTATTGGTCAGGTCTGGTATGGCAGTGTTCTCCAGTCAGTGTGGCGGTATTGGTCAGGTCTGGTATAGTGGTGTTATCTAGTCACAGTATGGCAGTATTGGTCAGGTCTGGTATGGCAGTTTTACCCAGTCACAGTATGGCGGTATTGGTCAGGTCTGGCAGTGTTATACAGTCACAGTATGGTGGTATTGGTCAGGCCTGGTGTGGCGGTGTTAAATGTGACGTGTGGAGCTATTACCTGCCAATCCTGATGCTAATTGGTGAGTGAGGATGGGGCGTCTTCAGGTTTAGCGCTTAGGGCAGCAGCAGCAGCTGGTAATACTGCCCTGTATACATGTACTGTATAGATGGAGTAGGGGGCCCTGTATACACGTACTGTATAGATGGAGTAGGGGGTCCTGTATTCATGTCATGTATAAATGGAGTAGGGGGTCCTGTACAGGCGATGGAATTCCGCGGAATTTATCCGCGAGAATTCCTCAGTGTGAACCCACCCTAAGGAAATATAAAGATGGTATCACACGGCCCAATTAAACGAATAAGCGAGAGCCAATCTGCTACATCGACACTCACTAGATCGAGTCTGTTACACGGCTTGACTATCATCTGGCAAGGGCTGCATGGACATCAGTAGCGATGTCCGTGCAGCCCTTGCCTTAAGTGTAAAATAGTAAGCTTTATAAAAAAAACGGTCCATGATCCCGTGTTCTTCTAGCTTCTGTCTGCAGCCACCACTGGAACCTCTGAGCCAGTCTCTGAAGTGAAAGACTGCTCACTGGCTGACCAATCACTGGCTGAGACCAGACAGTGCAGAGACCAGTGATTACGGTAAATACAAATGTGAACAGTGCTCCATAGTGTGATTTCCACAGTTACAACTAGTGCAAGAGAAATTGGAGACTCTCCCCTGAAGGAGTTGTGCAAATGCAAGGCACAACTCTCAGCAATAGTATGTAGGTAAATGAACCGCAGCCACTCCCAGGGACCAAATTGGTTACTCAAAGCAACAGATACCTCCACTCCAAACCTTGGATAACATCGGGTGCAGGTCCAAGATAAGTAATATAAATAGTTATAAAAGATTATTTATTAAAACACAATGGGTTTCGAAGTCGTGCCGAGACTTCTTTCTCAAGTGTCTGACCAGTGATTGGCTGAGTGGCCTGTCACTGCAGGGACCGGCTCAGAAGTTCCAGTGGCAGCTGTGGGGAGAAGCTAGGAGAACACCGGGGATCATGGATTTTTTTACACATTTATCAGCCGTGCATTCCTATTACGAGTAACAATGCACAGTCGTCAGCCAATGGTTTTTCAACATAATGAAAGACAACGATCAGCCGATAATAGTTTCTTCTGCTGATCCTTTTCTTAATTACAAGGAGCGATAATCTGCTGAAATGGCCTGATGGGGAAGATTATCGCTGTGTAATACGGCCTTAAACTGGCCTGGGATAAACATTCATCTATCCGAAGGTAACAATAACAGAAATAATATACTGGCATTCTAGATGGACGTTTTCTGTAGACAATCTTATATGGCCACCTTAAAGTGTACCTGTCACTTTAAAAAGAAAGAAAAAAAAAACAGACATGTGAAAAAGTTTTGATCAGTGAGGGTCTGGGTGTTGAGACGTTTATGGGCCTGTAAACCTTATTACATCTCCCTGCTGACAACTAGTTGTACAAGAATAAAAAAACATGGTAAGGCTGGGATTCCACTGCATCTTTGCAACCCGTGCAACATATCAGTTTTTAAATTTGTTACTTTTAATGGACAGAAAAACGTAGTCAACATTACTTTTGTGGCCCTTAAAAAAAAACGCATCCTTTTTTTTAATAATGGAAGTCAATGGAAAACCGGATGACACACAATTGCATCAGTTTTTTTCTTCTTCCATAAAACATATAAGTTAAACAGATTGCAAAAACGCAGTGTGAACCCAGCCTTACAGTCTTTCTAAAACAGTGCTACACTGGAAATGTGGTGCTGCTCATTTATAAACTAACACTGAATGCATGATCCTTATATAATATGTTCATGCAGAAAGTGGCAATAGGCCCTGGAGAGAATGTCAGATCCATCACCATCAGCTTCTTAATCCTATACAAATATAGTACACAAGCAATAGCTAGAATAAAATCAGGGATCCACAAACAGCAACTGGCGTACATGTTGATGGTTCATGCATTTTTTTCAACAGTAAACAATGGAATAATTTGTTTCTATGCTTGACCATTTTTACCTATGGAGAAATCAGAAACGGATTCAAGGCTAAAACCACAGAAGTCCACTGTAAGATGGTGTTGGTTGCCGCTTTCACGCAACTATCATTGTTATTTCAACATATATCTATATGATGTGTCAGAACAAGCTAAAAAAAAAAGGAAACCTCCTTTAATAACCCCTATAACTTTGTTTCTTCCTACAGGCACACACCTCACAAGCCATAATGGTTACAAGGGCCAGTCATTGCTCTATATTATATTATACGGTGCTTGTGCTAGACTTATTACTGTGCATGAAGCAGCACAGGATGCCCGCAGAGCACTCCTGGATCCATATACTACTGTCGCCAGGTCTCTCCCCGCTGGTGGTTACACTCTATAAAAAGTTCTAAGTCCCTGGGGCCAAATGAAGGTTAGCAGGTTATCACCACCAAGGTCAAGGGAAGGTAATAAAGCTGCAGAAGCAATTCATGTCCATTAAAAGACAAGCCATAAGTGCTGGGCCATTATCATCGACTCCAGGACTGAAGAGAGATGTCTGAATAAGGAGAACGGCTTCACATACAAGGGAAATTCTCTGCTGCAAATCTTGCCACAAATCTGCTGCAAAGGAAGATATCGCTACAGATTTTATCCCTGTTATGTTAAAATAGCTGATCCACAACAAATATAGTATACAAGCAATAGCTAGAATAAAATCAGGGAAAGCTGTATCCACCATGGAGGCTGCACGCTTATAACTCTGCACAGAAGGTCACAGCATGCGGATCAGATCGGTCAAAAAAACAAAAAATATTAATATATATTCCCCCCCCCAACCCCCCCCCCCCCCCCCCCCCCCCCGCTATTCTGGGTTTTCCCACTCTGGATTTATCAGCAGCATATCTGCGCAGCAGATTTCATACTGCGAGTTCCGCTGCAATCCTGTCATCCTGTTTACATACTCGCAGCACATTTTTCATTCTGCTGCGAGTATGTAAAGCCCGCCCCCCCTTAACCCACCGCTGCCTGGTTAATGCATTACTGGTCCGCGCTCCGGCCTGCTTCTGTGGCTCCCCAGCTCCCTGACGTCCCGCTCAGCCATCAGTGCTCTGTCCTGCCGCAGCCACTGATTGGCTGAGCAGGAGGTCAGGGGGCCAGGAGCCACAGAAGCAGGCCGGAGTGTGGACCAGTAATGCGTTAACCAGGCAGCGGTGGGTTAATGGGAGCGGGCTTTACATACTTGCAGCGGAATGAAAAATGTGCTGCGAGTATGTAAACAGGATGACAGGATCGTAGCGGAACTCGCAGTATGACATCCGCTGCGCAAATATGCTGCTGATAAATCCAGAGTGGGAAAACCCAGAATAGCAGAAAATGTATATAGAATTTTCTGCTATTCTGGGTTTTCCCACTCTGGATCGCAGTAAATATTGTAGCGTGAAATCTGCTGCGAATCTTTTACATGTGAAGGCACCTTTAAGGTCCATATATACTTTATACTTCAGTCGGCTGAGCCGGGGTGAGAGGTTGTAAGTACAGAGTATATAGGGGTCTCCAAAGATTTCACCGACCAATGATGTTGGTGGAGGTGGAGATAGGGGTCGGGCATGATGAAAAGCTGGTGCCTGATAAGTCTGGCTGTGGCTTACCCCCTATAGAAAACACGTGTGTGGGGAGGACAGAAGAGATTATTGCTCCTTTTTGCCCCCTTTTTGAGGCTCGTATATATCAGTACCTGCAGTTGCTCAGTACTACAATTCTCACTATACAATGCTTTTCATCAGCTTTCAATCACAATCCTCCCACCCTGCCTACTCCCTTCCCACAGCACTTCTGTCAGTTCCCAATCCAAAGCTGTTGCATTGTGACGCCAGTACTGTTAGTGTTACCATTATATTAGAAAGTTATGTCTTGGGATGATAGTTTTATTTATATATAATTTTCTTATACTAGATGCTGCCAGATATAAAGACTTATATTATGTCACTCTACGGATACACAGAACTATGCTGTACAATATTCCCCTGCTATGATTAATCTGAACAGCCGGTGCATTGCTGGTAGAAGAGACAACCAGATATATCTGTAAGATCCAGTAAAGAAATCCACTCTATGCAGCAAGCTTTGGATTATAAGACAATAATACATATAGCTTTGTAACCACCCACTGAGATCAGAACCAGGCCCGAATACCAGAGAGCGTCCGTCAAGTGTTCACATACATTAAGCATTGAGCTTCCCTGCCAAATACACTTGTAATAAAAGCTCTTCCACAGCTCACGTCTTACGCTGCCAAATTCATCTTCCTCACACAAGCTGTGTCTTGTGTATATGCCAAGGTAAATAAGTATGTATGAAGCGTGAATCTACTATACTGAGGGATGCTGCAAGGTAATAGTGGCAGAAAGAAGACTGCAATAGACAAACAGTACACATTAAAAAAGAGGGGGGGTGGGGCTAATAGCAGAACATTTTTTTTCTGTGAATTTCACTATGTGAACAGCACTGTCAATAACCTAAAGGGGCTCATACACTTTAAACTAAAAGAGGCAAAATCTGCCCCCTTTGGCAAACTGTATAAGGTGTCTAGGAGATTACTGACTCTCCACCAACAGACAATGTTTGAGGAGAGAACAGTTGAGCCTAACAGATTTTCAACTTCTGACCCTTTTGTTCCGGGAGGGATAAGTCAGAGTCAGCGATATCAGACTACTGCTTACCCCTCCACATAGGGTAAACATGATCGGTCGGCTGAGCATTCACATGTATACCGAGAGCAGGAGGGATAACTGTCAGCTGAATTATATTTTAGCGGACAGTTCTTGAAAACATGTAGCCACCTTAAATTAGTAGTTATCCCTCAGGGTCAGCGCTCACTTCCTCTTCGTTCCTCGCTTGCTGACGGAGCTATTACATGCACCAACAGCGAGTAGGTAAGAGCAGGGGCTACGGCCCATAGAAGATAGCCACGGCATTAGATCCGCACTGTCAAATCTGCTGCAGATCACGGTCAAATCTGATACGATACCTGTGAAGCTACCCTAAGGGTGCGTGCACACTATGGAATTGCCGCTTATAACCTGCGGCGTATTCCATCGCTCATCCCCGCACGCGGCGGCACACTTTTCCGCTCGTGCCATAGACACTATTCTGTGCACGGGCGGATTCTGCGTTCCGTCGAAAGAATTGACATATGCGGCAATTCCGTAGTGTGCACGCACCCGTAGGGTGGGTTCATACTGAGGAATTCTCGCGGATAAACTCAGCGGAATTCCGTCGGCTGTCCACGCGCCTTTCCTCCGGCTCCATAGACACCATTCTATGGGCCGGCATATTCCGCCATCCGCCAAAAGAAGTGACATGTCACTTCTTTCGGCAGATAGCGGAATACCCTGGCCCATAGGATGGTGTCTATTGAGCCAGCAGAAAGGCGTGCGGCCGTGCGCACAGCCTTTCAGAGCAGACATCCGACGGAATTCCGCAGTTTATCCGTGAGAATTCCCTAGTGTGAACCCACCCTCAAGGTATAAAACCCAAAGCGATGTACCTGGTGGTACATTTGCTTTAACATAAACAGTTTTTGTTTTTTTTAAAAAAAAAGCATTTTGGAGAGACCCCACTAAGACCTCCACTGATACCGGAATGAATCGAGTTTAGTCCAGCGGCAATGTACAGATATAATGCAATGACTTAAGGCCCTATTACACAGGCTGATCAGGAGGATCAAGCGAGCGCCGACCTGTCAGATCATTGCTCGCTTGCTCCTCATTCCCCGCTCGCTGCTGATGCTATTAAACACCCTGATAATGAGCAGGTAAGAGCAGGGAGGCCGCAGGAGCTCATAGGCGATGGTGATCATTATCGTTGACATTTTTTTTCAACATGCATGTCAGCTGACCGTTGCCCTTTAATACTAGCTAGTACACCAAGCGATTATCAGCCATAACGGACGATAATCGCTTGGTGTAGTAGGAGCTTTAAATGGATATTTTCAACTTGCAAAGTTATTTTCGAACCACAGGATAACAAGCTTAGTGGGGGTCTAAACCCTATAACCCCAAAATTATCATGTGAAAGGAGATAAATTGTCCATTCTGGTAAACCGTGTGGGTCAGGCATCCACCAATCAGCTTGTTTTCCCCTATCCTTAGGCTAAAGAATAACTTGATAGATAGGAATATCCCTGTACAGGGGCCACGGCATTCTATTCCAGTGATCCTTTCCTTAGCCTGTAATGGCTGACAACAGAGAATAGCAACCTACGTTCAAGTGCACAGCAAATAAGGGCAGATTTCATCTTGAGGATCCCTTTAAATGGAAACAATATCAACAATTGTCATGTGTGTGGCTGAGAAGGAATAAGAAAATTGTGGATTTTCAAAAGAATCTGCAGAGACTGAAGTTCCGTTTAATTGCATTATCTGAATGTAAGTGGTGGAGGCAGCGGGGTGTTTGATAAGCTCACTTAGAGGGAGGATGGAACGAAGTGATGACATTCCACTGTGACCTCGGGGGTTAAGGATGCAATTTTCCATCTGGTGAAACCTGGCTCCGGCACACAGGCTGCCACCACCTGCTGTTCAGCGCTGCAAGATCTGAAGAATCAATCCGCTGACAATGAAATCACCGCCGAAGCTGCCGTTCCAGTTCAGTCATTTCCTTGAACAAATCAGCTTATCTGTATGCGTGCAGGTGATGCCGTATAGATTTCCATACTGTGTCATCAATGTCCTGGTATTTTTACAGGAACATTCAGTGAATCACATTCTTACGTTCAGTAGTTTCTCTGCTTGCAAATTTACATCAGAAGTGTGCTTCTGTATATTAAAGAACTGCATACAAGGCAATTCCTTAAAGGGTGGGGGGGTTCTGTCTCCATGTTTATGGGCGTAGCTTTTAATCACTGGGTGATCATAAGGTCAAGTTTCTAACACTATTCGAGTTTCAGTTCAACACTATTCAAGAAAACTGCTTGCAGTCAGTAAATGGAAACATTTTTGTTACAATCTAGATCAATGATTAATATAGAGAAATCGACCAGGAAACTAAGAATTTCCTGATGCAGACCCCTCACAGCCAGCATTCAGCTTGGTAAGGGGCTGTCGGAGTCAGACGTTTGTAATATGTCCACATATTATATGTAATCCCACAATAGGGCTGGGATGAGTAATGGAATCAGCCACACTTTATCACTGCTCAGAAGGGATCTAGAATATATACCCTTTTGTTTATTTACCATTTATAGAAGACGATCAGTGGTGCAACACCTGCGAACCTCCAGCTGTTGCAAAACCACAATTACCATCATGCCTAGGTACCTTTTGGTTGTCCAGGCACAATAAAATTATAGTTTTGCAACAGCTGGAGAGCCTTAGGCTGTGCGCCACTGGTCTAGAAAACACTGGACTTTTGCATGCACTTCTGTGCAGGAACCAACCCTGTAGGGGAGGTTTGGGGGGGAGGCTTAGGACTTCTACCTTCCTGTGTTCATCTGGCGCAAAGGCCAGAGCCATTCTTATGATAACTGGTCCCAGCCATCAGATGACTTCTCACGCTTGCAACTGTGGGAGCCATTAGACTACATCTTGTAATCACTGGGGGTCCGGCAATCAGGTTCTTTCTCATGCTTGCTGGGGATCCTAGCAATCAGACCAGTTCTCATGATTCTATTAGGAAAAAAGCATGGCTACAAATAATGGTGATACCATCCCACAAACAGTACCTTAAATCTTTGCAGGTTTTGCATTGAAGGCGTATGACTATGTGGAGAAGACTCTCACTGGACAGATACTCACTGGACTTCGTTTTGCTGTATTTTATTTACATCATGGTACTTCGTATAACTTTGCTCACCGGCACATGTGTGATCATATCACTCTTCTAACACTACGACCTGGTGCCGCAACATTTTAAAGGACAGGACCTCTCCTTGCTCATGCGTGTGGAAGGAGGAATCCCGCCCTCCGAAATATCGTAATGAGTCCAGTAAGTGTGTGTCTTCTCTACATAGTCATACGCCTTCAATGAAAAAGCTGCAAAGATTTAAGGTACTGTTCGTATGATGGTATAATCATTATTTGTAGCCATACTTTTTTTCTAATAAATTTTGGTATAGTACAGATCCAGTGGACCCAAAAACGCCCCCCCCCCCCCCCCACCCCTCCTCGGACCTGGCAGTGCATCATCATTCCCACAGATTGTAAAGTAAAAAAAAAGCAAGGATTTTGCGCCCCCCCTCCCCCCCCCCCCTCCAAAAAAATAAAGCCTGGAGCCTCATTATTATGTGGACATGGTATTCTGATTTGCGTTATTGCTCGGGAGTCCAAGCAGTCCAACTGCTTCTCATGATCACTGGGGATGCCAGCCATCAGATTCATTTACATCACTGGGGGTACCTGCAACACACCCATCTTTGTGATTGCTGTGGGGTCCAACCTTGTGATCCCTGGGGGTTTCATTCATAAGACACGTTCTTGTGATTATTGAGGGTCCCAGCAGCCTAATGATCATTGATCTCAGTGGTGATCCCAGCAGTCAGGTCCTTTCTAGTGATTATTCAGAACTGTTATGGTGCGTTTACACAGACAGATTTATCTGACAGATCTTTGAAGCCCAAACCAGGAGCAGACTATAAACAGGGATCAGGTCATAAAGGAAAGACTGGGATCTATCCTCTTTTCAAATCCATTCCTGACTTTGGCTTCCAAAATTTGTCAGATAAATCTGTCTGTGTAAACACAGCATTAGGGTCCAAATGATCAGATCTTTTCTCATGACTCCAGCCTTTCATCCCATCCACTAATAAACATCTCTAAAGTCTATAGCCATATCTTCTGACAGGTTGTCTCAGATATTTGGCTGTTATCTGAAAAGCTCAGAAAAATTCACTCTTATTATTCTGCTACTTTAAAAGAAAAATCCCCTGGAAACAAGTAATGTTGGGAGCCAGGATATTTACTCTTCAGATTATGGAGAGAAAGGTTTCTACAATAGTATTTAAATATAAAAAAAAAAAAAAAAGTGTCTCAATTTGGAAACAGCTGCTCCTCTCACGCTGCATAGAATATATGGAGTGCGTCTGTCTGTGTACAATTGGCTTCCACAAAGCTTTTTCCCTGGAGAGAGTGCAAGTGAAAAGCTGTAGTTTTGCACATGCCTGCACAACGTCTGCCAAGCAATGGTCCTAATCGACACTGAAAACATTAGCTGACAATACGGAGACACACCGAGATCACTCAGGAGTGGCAAAGAATCTCTTTACCCATACACAAAGACATTTCTGCTGAGCATAAGAGACTTAACCCATTAGATACTCAGACCGGGGAAAATGGACGTATCCAAATGTCTCTCTAATCCTCCCATTCAAGATGTTCCTCATTAACAGAGTAAACCTTCAAATGAGGCCACCCAGCTTGTAAATGAAAAGGTACTGGACATGTTACCATACCCAGTATGACATTTACATGTAGAAGAACAGTGCCACCTAGTGATAAAACTATAATGAAAACTGGACTCTGACAGAGCAGAAATTAGGTTGGATTTTAACTGAACAAAGGCTGCACTCAAAAGGGACCCCATACCACAGGCAGCCCCCTTCAATATAAGAGCTAAGGTGGGATTTAGACAAATTTTTTGCCAATTTTTGGCAAGTTTTTTTGTGAAATAAACACCAGATTTTTTTGCACGTACTCCGGAGTGCTGCGGTTCTTTGTTTGTTTATATATTTAGCACTTGTGGTCCTTCAAGTGGAGACCGCACAGCACGGTCTTTTATTTGAGGAGTGCTGCAGTACTTACTTTCTTTTTTTTTTTGCCAGAGATATCCTCAGCTAGGGCTGGGCGATTAATCGAATAAATTTGATTAAATTCGCTGAGAATTTTAGAATTGATTAGTTTTTCTGGAAATCAAAAGTTCGATTTTCACAAGAAATTACTGCGAGCGATGCTGTGCAGGCAGAAAGGCCGGAGAAGGGCCGTGAGGTGTGCGGCGGTGGGCGGTCTGAAGAGGGGCCGAGAAGTGTGCTGCTGCAGCGGCGGACGGGCCAGAGAGGGGCCGTGAGGTGTGTGGCGGTGCAGGCGGCCTCCAGACACTTAAGCAAGCTAGCAGAGCCATCGCTAATCCGCCCCTTACACATAGCGTCCCGGCCGTACATGGAGGAGGCAGCAGGGACTGCAAAATAGGGTGATCGCTGTGGTTCCTTGAGCTGTACTGCAGGATCGGGGGATATGGTGCAGACCCCTGATCCTGCAGTACAGCTCAAGGACCTGCAGTGATGCCATCACCCTATTCTGCAGTCCCTGCGGCCTCCTACAGAGACCGGGGACCTCCATGTGCGGTCAGGAGGGGAGAGCATGTGTTACAAGAGGACAGGTATGTGCCCAGCTGCCCCAGTCCCGCCCCTTAGTCGCTCCCAGCTGCCCCAGATCCCCCTCAGTCACCCCCAGTTGCCCCACTCACCCCTCACCCCTCAGTCACCATCAGCTGCCCCAGTCACCCCGCATCTACTACTACACCCCTCATCTTTTCCTGTACTACTACACCCCATATCCACTAAAACTCCACTACTACACCCTACCTAGATGGAGGCACGAAGATGATCTCCTATACTATATGGGGACACAGAGTGGCACATATTTGCTAAAACTACTTATATGGGGGGCACAGGGAGAGCACTGGAAAGTAATACAGTTGTTGTCTCAAACGTCATTAAAATAGTATCTGACGCTACAAGGAGAAAAATGTTCTGTTTATTTAGCAAAAATAAAAAAGTAAAACGAGATTTGAATCAAGAATCGTCTAAAATTAAAAAAATATATATTATATTATTTTTTAGACATATTGCCCAGCCCTACCCTCAGCTAGTCTTTCATTTTAATGCAGAATCATTCCTAGGTTGTCTGCTAATATAGCTCCGGCGCATTCAAGGAAACCCTAATATATATTTTTTTATTTCATTAATATCTATAGCACCAATATGTTGTGCAGCGCTGTATAGAGGCTTTGATCACTCATATCAATCTCTGTCCCCATTGGGGCTCACAATCTGAATTCCAGAGGAGTATAAAACAAGGGAGGACATGCAAACTCCATGCAAATGTTGTCCTGGGTTTGATTCAAAACTCACTAAGACCCCAGTGCTGTAAGGCAAGACTAAGTGGGTGATATTACACTGGCCGATTTTTCGGCAAATAACGATAAACGATCCCAAACGACCACTATGACGAACACAGGACGATGATCGTTCTTGTATTTTCCTGGCTGATAGACCAGGGAATGACCAAACGATATGTTATTACACCGAACGATGTTTGAAAGATTTGTGAATGATCAACGATGAAAATAAGTCCAGATTCTATCAAATCATTCTTGTTGGTTGTTTAATCCTTGCATGCTATTACACAAAACGATTATTATTTATCCTCCCGTGTTATACGGCCCTAAAGGGGTTAACAGGTGAATAAAGAAAAAATACAAGCTTGCTAGGCATTTTAAATACAATATATTCACCTGTTTCCCTGGATGACACCCTCTCCCTGGTCTCCAGTTGAAGTACCTTACAAAGTGTAGCCAATGATGGCCTCATAGGCGCAGGGCCAGCGCATCATCAAGTTAGGGTCCATTTACACAGAAAGATTATCTGACAGATTATCGGCCAAAGATTTAAAGCCAAAGCCAGGAATGGATTTGAAAAGAGGAGAAATCTCAGGCTTACCTTTATGACCTGATCTGTTTATAGTCTGTTCCTGGCTTTGGCTTCAAATAATTGGCAGATAATCTGTCAGATAATCTTTCTGTATAAATGGACCCTAAAGCCCCTATTACACGGGCGATATTGAGGAGAAAACGATCGCTGTCAGTGCTCGTTTGCTCCTGGTTCCCCGCTCGCTGCCGCCGCTGTTACACGCGTCTGCAGCAAGCGGGTGAGAGCCGGGGGGCCACGGAAAGGAGGGTGGGGGCTGCCCGGATGATCGCTAGATCATCCGGGCAGCCCATAGCAGATAGCAGCGGTCTGCTGCCGCTGCTCCTATTCCACTTAGCAACAGCAGGAGATCGTTGCTATCCTGGTTGTTTGTCTTTCAACATGTTGAAAGACAAGCGACAACAACGATTGTTGTCTCCTATTACACCAGACAATTACTGTCCAAATACGGACAATAATCGTTTAGTGTAATAGGGCCTTAAAGAGAGGCAGCAGTGAGGACTGGAGCAGTACTGCGGCATTCAGCAAGCAGATGTCAAAGGACTAAGTCCTTTCTTATTTTAGAAGCAGGCTGTAATTATTTTTAATTGTCATAGACAACCATTGTAATATCTGGGTCCAGCTACATCAAATATGCATATTAATTCAACAGACCAGAGGATAACCGTATGTCCCTGGCTCCAGGAGGAACAACTGCAGAGTAAAATACAGAAATTCATCTTATCTGACCCTGGTTTCCCCCTATGACTGTCTAGGAGCCCCCACAGTCTATAACTGATGGGATCCGCTAATCTTATGTCTATGGCCAGCATTAGTTCCAGGCTGCCTGGTGTATCATTCACAAGACTCCCCTCCCCTTCCTTGTATATGCCTGCAAAGCCCCCTATTCGAAGATGCAGAGGTTCTTCTCCAGCTCTCGGCAGCTCCTTGTGCTGGAAACGGTTCATATTTCATCTCTCTCCGGCGTCTCCTCTCAAAACAACCCAACTTGCTCTTGTCACTGTGACAGCCAGGAAAGTTAGAGCAATCTGCCATGTGTCTCTCTAGGGGAAGAGAGCTCTGCACGAGAGCCTGCTCTGTGAACTCCCTGATCTGTGCTGCACTTGAGCTGGCGTGCTGCGCAGATGGCTGGTGCTGATACTCGCAGTTAGTGTATTATCAAACACTCCCACTCCACAGGAAGATGGGACGGAGGGAACACAGAGGCTGGATCACAGGCGGATTACACGCTAACATAGCAGTGCAAATGAGGATGAATGCTAATGTTACACTATACGGCAGATGTCTTCCACCTGTGGCCACTCAGCTGTTGTAGAACTGCAACTCCCAGCATGCAGAGGATATGCAGTTGCAAAAGATGGATAGACTTAATCTAGGGATCATTGTTGTACTGAAAAGACTTATTGCAATATAGTAGGGAGGGGGATAGATACATGAAGGTAAATGTCCACCCTCAGAATGCAATCATTAGGCTTGACATTCAGTGTGGATTACGTTTTACAATATATCTTTATATACATATCTTTAAGATAAAAAACAAAGGCTTACTTGACTTTCTGGATCCAGATACAGTAGTCTGTAATGAAAAGGTCATTGAGAATGTAGGCAGGGTCATTTTCTTGAAAAGTGGCATGGATGTCTAGCAGACATTTCAGGATGGCGGCTTTACCTAAAGCAGGAAAGAATTACACTCTGCATTACATATACATGTCACTTATAGCACAAACATGGAAACCCACAATTCTAAAATATGGAAATCAATAGACATTTTTATACCCAACAATGGATTAAAACTCTGCTCACTTTACACTGTGTGAACATGTCCAGCGTATGCACTGGAAAAGCTCCTGGGACAAATGCTGAACGTAGCCATAGGGATTCATTTTCCCAACAGGGGCCAAAGGGCAGCAGACTGCAGCTGAAGCCACACATTGTAGGTATATATAAGGGAATATCCCTAATGTGTAACTTCCAATGTATAACTCAAAATTTGAACAGCACCACACATACCTGACTAACAGTAGTCAAACCAGCCGATTCAGATTCCAAGCTAAGCATGCATGTGTTTGGGGAGGAGAAAAAGCAATGGCCACCCTGGGGTTTTCTCTGTTTCCCAGATAAGCCAGAGGCTGCATGCAAAGCAACAGTGACCCCTGCTGGCCACATTATCATGTAAAATAGTGCTATGGTTACCTACACTTGGCCATGCAGCTTAGCCATAACAGCAAGCCACTACTTCTGAATTATAAGCAAATGATTGTTTGTAATGGCCTGGAGCAGACTTGCAAAAATGTGATAAGCCCCATTGGTTTTTGATGCCGATGATCAGCTTATCATTTGCCACTTTTTTCAAGCTGTAATTTTTTTTTCATAAAGCACAATGATCTGTTGACAGACCAACAGAAGACTAAGCTTAAGGGTCCTTTTACATGGGCCGATATGCACAGATGCAAATTAGCGCTCGATTGCAGCGCCTTTACAAGCCGCGATATCAATTGCTGCATCGTTTGCACAGGCATTTTGTCATTAACATCTCCTGTCCACTGATCGCTGACACTTTTACATGGGCCGATTGTCGGCTGAGGGTATTGTTATTGTGGATCTATATATAAGGCAACTACGTGTCAGTGCTTAAATAAAGGACAGCAATGTTGACAAAAGGCTAGATGGCCAAGCACGGAATCAAATCCCTAGTCAATATCCTGCAGGTTGGATCATCAGGGTTCAAGCTCCATCTACCACACCACCATGTGTTCATGGACATTCCAGTAGGAGGTGACCAATAAAGGTGGTTACATCTATGACTCTTATCCTCCCCTTCGGAATGGAGTGGTCTTAAGTGCGCATTACCACTCTATTCACTGTGTATGAGACTGCCAGAGACAGCTGAGTGTTGTACTTAGCTGTCTGCAGAGATCTCATACACTGTGCAGACATGTGACCACCCCTGCCTCAAACAAGAGATTTGGAACCACTGAGCAAACAATTCGTCCCTATGTCTGGATGGAAGGAGGGGGGGTTAAGTGTCATTGGCCAGACAACCCCTTTAAAACAGAAATAAAATGGAAAAAAAGTCTCTAGAAATAAGATAATTTGCATGCACGCTGCAAAACCAGACACAGCCTATGGACAATGATGACTCTTGTTTACCTCCTGGACCACCCCTTTAATTTCCCTAGCACGGTGTTTATACCTAGTTGTTGATTCCTGAGCCTGCGTATTCCTGGCACAGTTACTTGCAGGAGATAAAAATAACAGAGATTGTTGTCTAAACTGAAATGTCTTTTTGGCATTCCTCTGCGCTCACACATTTTCACACCCCTTCTCTTGGCAGGCGACACACTGGGCTAAAATGATATCCAGATTGTGTTAAATAAAAAACACATTTTTCGCTCTAACAAAAAGCCCACAACTTCCCCACAAAGGCAAAAGCAGAAACCCGCCGAACTTTATGTGGTTTCCTGCATCCCACCGATTTCCCCACCGAGGAATATTCCCAAGGCAGTGTTGCCTGATGAGAGGGACGGGACTGGGTTATTGATAAGCTCAGACTGGTTAGAGCAGATAATCCCATATAAGTCAGCAAAGTCAACAGTTAAGATAAGCATATGCACAGAGGAAAGATTTTAGCAGAGACTGTTACCTCTCCCGATCCCCCTATACCAGGAGTAGGCAACCTTGGCTCTCCGGCTGTTGCAAGACTACAACTCCCATTGTACAAAAAGAGAAGGTGGGAGCTACTAAAAATCTCTAAATGGGATGCTGCCCATGTCCTTATAACAGAACATATACCAAACAAGACAGAAAGACAAAGAATGGCGTACCCGCAATATAATAAATAAATTCGATATCTTTATTTTCAAAACACATAAACAAAACAGCAAATGAACATACACTTAAAAACACCTAAAAACCCAATCCGGGTAAACCATCACAGGGAGTACTCGTAATAATATACGTGTCCCTCTATACCCATATAAGGACGTATATAAGGACGTATTGAATGTAGAACCATTACCCCTGACGAAGTCATGTAAGGTGACAATACGCGTAGGGTTACAGACCGGAGCCCCATCTCAGAGCCCTGGGTGATATGTGATTATTCTGTTATGGTTTCGACCCTGGCTCTCTGAAATGATAGGATAAGTTTTGCACTTGGTCACTTTTTGGGGGGGATTATAAGGATTTTCAGCATTTATATTTCATACATGGTCGGTTATTTATTTATTAGTTCATCCTATTTTTGTGAGCACGTGCACTTTAGGATATATGTATTTTGAACAGTCAGGGTTCTGACTTATTTGTTTAGATAGGATATAGGGCCTGATATTTATTTGTTATTGGGGCTGCTGTTAGAGGGACACTCCCTGTGATGGTTTACCCGGATTGGGTTTTTAGGTGTTTTTAAGTGTATGTTCATTTGCTGTTTTGTTTATGTGTTTTGAAAATAAAGATATCGAATTTATTTATTATTATATTGCGGGTGCGCCATTCTTTGTCTTTCTGTCTTGTTTGGTATATAGACTACAACTCCCATCATGCATGGACAGCCAGCTGTCCAGGCATAATGGGAGTTGTAGTTTTGCAACAGCTGCAGTGCCAAGGTTCCCTACCCCTGCCTTATTCACGTGTATGCTCAAGTTGTGTAATCAGAACGGAGGAGGTGTGGGGAGAACCACTGTCAGCCTCCCCTGAAGCCAGCTTAATTTCCCTTTGAAAAAAAATGAATGGGTATTTCATACTCAACATGTTAAATTCTTCTTCCCACCAACATCATCTGCTGGAGTCAGGAGGCCCCACCAAATATTGGACAGCTGGGCAGTCCCACCAAAATCAGCAAAATTGGCCAACTTTTAACTAATGTGACTTGAGGCTTAGGGTGGTATTACAGGGAACGATTATCGTTCCAAAAATCGTTAAATCGTTCGGATATGAACGATAATCGTTTTGTGTAATAGCCGACAACGATTAAACAACCAACGAGAAATCGGTGGTCGTTTAATAGAATTTGAACTTATCGTTCGCATGTAATAAGAAATTTTTCGGTCGTTCGCAGTAGCTGCGAACGCAGTGGCGATGACAGGACAAATGTAATAACAATCATAAGTAAGGATCATCGTTCCGTGTAATTGGGTGAACAATTTCAGGTCGTTCGCCATAGCGGTCGTTTGAGTTTGTTTATCGTTAATCGTCAAAAAAACACTTTCAATAACTGTTGGGCTAAAGATTTTTCAGCCATCAGTTATCTCTCGCGTCTTCCCCCCACACACAGAAATGTTCGGTACGGCAGAGAAATGCTGTGTTCTTTATAGGGAGAGGTAAGCTGCAGCCAGAGAGCTCTGTGATTGTGATATGGTAACATCCCACCTCATCTCTCTGGAATATACTTTTCAAGGCATCAAGGGGGTGAAGGACATAATATTTTTCGATGTTGAGATATCCCTTTAAAGGTGTTATTCAGGAAAATATGTCCTATATACAGGCATTCACACTGATCTATGGGTGTCAGACTGCTGGGACCACTACAGGTCCATAGAACAAAAAGGTCACACAGTAAATTCAGTTTTTTCTAGCAGAGCGAAAATACCAGTTTTCCACACAGATTGTAATGTTCTATCCTAGTGACCTCCATCTCCTACCTAAATAACATACAGATGCATAAGTATGAGAGACACAGGGAGGACAGTTGTTTATGGCTATGTAGCGATCTCATTTCTTACCCATTCGAAGCAAAGCGTATGTGTCCTGTATAGCCTTAGTTACCAGGCAGAAGTTTCTATGAAGTGGATAGCACAAAACACGTCTCCCGAAGGACACCAAGACATCTGTGACTGATCTGTAATTCTGTTGAAAAGAACATGAAGAGTTAATGAATTATAGAATATCCCACATAGACATTATGTGTTATCAATTAGGGAAAAAGGGGCAAGAAATAAACATAAAAAAATACAGAGTAAGAAAAATGAACAGACGTATGGTCAGAGCTGGACAACGCATAGGTGGAGACGCAGGGAGGCTACGCCAACATTTAAAGGGGTCAATTTTGAGACCTCATCTATTAGAGTAAGAGCAACACAAAGAACATCACTTGACCGGTAGAACTAAGCACATTTGTACATTACTCAGTCTACAGACTTCAACAGGCATTGTGCAATGCTCTATTTTTCCTGCGGGGGTGCTGCAGGGAAATTAAACACCTGCTTCTGGATTTCCAGATGGAAGAATAAGGAATATGCAGCAGCAGGTTACCTTGTGGTAAACTTTTCCTTAGGGGATGCTCTAATAGAAAAAAAGGGATTGTCCAATTTAAGCCTGGGAGTGGGATATATTTTTCAATTACAATTATCAACTACAAAGCCAGAAACAGATCATAAATGGAAGATACCTGTAAAAGAATAAAAACCTGAATGTGTGAACACACCTGTATATCAGCAAGTCATCTGCGGGTGCTGTAAGTTGACAGACCCTGAATCTGCTTGTGCTGATATGTTTAGGGTACGGTCTGATGATGCGGATAGAGATTCCGTGGTGTGACTTTGCTGGTAATATGTCAGTTTTACAGGCATTTTTTTTTTGCATCTGCATTATGACTGCACGTTTTGGCCAGACTTTGGGGGGTCTGATGACCTGAGGTGACAGGTGTCAGTCCTGGTCATCAGACCTGTGGTCAGAGTTGGACTTACAGCTGTAATAAAGATGCATAAATGCATCCTTAATATGTGAACATGGCCCCAGGCTGCTCACACACATGGACAGGACACCACCTGTCCAGGCCCCCCAGCTAAACTCTGCATTAAAACTCACAGCAGCTTCATGCGGTATACACCACTACAAGCACAGACAGCCTTGTAGTCTCAGTTGGAGTCCATTCCAATCTATTCCCAAGCTGTCATCTCTCCTGTTAGTTATCATACAGAGGACCTGTCATCTCTATTGTATAATGAAGAGGGTCTTTCATCTCACCTAACACATCTGCCTTAGTAAATGCATATGTCCCCCATGAAATAACAGGTCTCTAGCATCTTTCTGTAGAACTCTGCACTACGCCGACCCTCAGTTATTCCTCCTGGAAATGTACAAATAAGCAGACACGTCTGTAATACCTTCCCTTGTCAATAGGCTGTGTCCCTGCCCAATCTGATACGCTCTGCGCTAGATGCAAGAAAGCAAATAATCTGTACTGACAATTTGGAAAGAAAAACGAGGAAGCAAACATCCCCGTATATTCACAATCAGGTCATAAAAAATCCTGACTGAAGACAGCGCTCGCAATCTATTTATTTCAGTCTTCAAAACGCAATGCAACATGTGGTATTTATAGAAGACATGTGCACCGAGAGCTGATCTTTAAAGATGATTTATGAGACCGTTTCCCAGAAATTCAGCGTTGACAAAAGGGTAGTGGGGGAGGGGGATGCATAATGCGCAGGCAGAGAGTGAAGAGCCAGAGGTGATTGTGCGATAGCGGCGTCTTTGGAAGAGGTAATTACCCGTTGGCGGAGACGGATTCTGCGTCTGAATGGGCCTGTGTTTATTAGGAGTCAACATTTACCGCAGATTAAAAATTAAACCGGCGCTGGCCCTGCGGAGGCTTGGAGCGTGTTCCATGAATATTTCACTTGTATGAAAACAATACCCTTTCATTGCCATATAAAGCTTGTGTATGAACCATAGGTCCTTGTGTTATAGGGTGGATTCACCATAAGACAACATCACATCTGTCGGTAGGTTATGTCTGGTTTTGCAGCTAAACTCACTGTATGTGAAAAGGACTGAGCTGCAATACCACATATAACCTGCAGACAGGTGTGGTGTTGTTTTAAATCGAAAGCAGACACGTTTCCTAATGCTGGACAACCCACCTAAAATACTAATCAGTTGTTGTATGACCAAGTTATATATCTGCATCTTGTCTATGTATACCAAAGGGCACAGCAGCAGATCCACTCACTTTAATGGCCCCAACACTAAAGACTATGGGGGAGATTTATCAAACATGGTGTAAAGTGAAACTGGCTCAGTTGCCCCTAGTAACCAATCAGATTCCACATTTCATTTTCCAAAGAGTCTGTGGGGAATGTAAGGTGGAAACTGAGCCAGTTTCACTTTACACCATGTTTGATAAATCTCCCTCTATGTTTGGGCCACTTCTGGTAGATACACGTTTATTCTGCTGCACCCAATAGTGGGGTCTCCTTAGCTATAGAGTACAGCAAAAGAAACATGTAGGAGTGGCAATTGTCTTGAAAGCAGTCACAAGCTGGCATTGAAGATACTGCTATGTGTCAATATAAGTCGGCATCTCTATATTGGTGGGGCACAGGCCGAAGTGTGCAGCCATAGGCTTTATGCACTTTTCTAGGCTGCACCCATCTTCTGCAGATGCGGAGTATTCAGGTTCAGAGGACATTGACGAACCCAAACAGTTTAGCCTCTCTGTTTAAGGCCGCATCCACACATTCCGTACGGAGACGGACGTAGAAGGCCTGTATCGGAGTCACATGGCAGCATCTCTGATATGCTGCTGGGAGCGGGGAAACTTTATGGATATGCGCGGCTCTGTCATTACAGCGCCGCGCATATCTGTACAGTTCCCCCGCTCCCAGCAGCATTTCAGAGATGCTGCCATGCAGGGGACAGACTCCAGTACAGGCCCTCCACGTCCGTACGGAACACGGAACATGTGAATGTGGCCTAACACTAATCCTAACAAAGCAGAGTGACAATCAATATGGCCATGACTAAAGCACTGGCAAGGGTTATCACCCATTGCTCGCATAGCCCTGAGTGACAAACCCGCCCAGCAACAATCTGAGAGCATGCGGCTATATCACTGTACAGATAGGTAGTAGTACCAATGAGAGATTTAAGAAAGCTGAGTTGAAGATAGCTCTATGGACTCAGAGTTATCCCAGAAACAGATGTAACTACAAGATCACGAAAAAGAATTGTACCCCCCCCCCTTATATTTGAAGGAGAAAGCAATGATCTTCATTAGCCAGTATTACAAGCACGTTAACCCCGTGGGACTGCAGCACCGCGTACTACCGAACATGTGTGTGTATAATCCCTGATATCCTCTGCAATTTGAGAAGTAACGTCCTGCCATACCCCGTAAGTGCTGCAACCCATCTGTGTCTCCTGAAGGCCTCTTAAATAAATGATCACAGCCGCTTTTCCATGCCAAGAAACAGCTCCCGGTGACGGCTGCAAGCAATTCTATCTACCTTTATTCTTTTTTTCAGCTACAAAACTATAAAACTGAAATACCGACCTAATACAACCGAGACAGAGAAAACACGTACATGAAGGAAACCGAATGCGATATGGGCTTCTGGTGCCACAAGTATTGGCAGCTAATAGTGCAGTGGCTACACACCATAGACTCCAACAGCATAAAATCTCATGGGTCATATACTCAGGGTGTATAGTAGATGGTGTTCAACAGATTGCACTAGATCAGGACAGTGGAAGTTTACTGAAGCAAAGATGACACAGCTCCCATTAATCTCAATGAATCTGTCTACAGTAAACTTCCATAGTGGTGGATACAGGCATCCAGTGGTTTTAAAGTGAATATGTTAGCTGGAATTCATGTTAAAAACTGCTGACACTGTTTGATAGCTGTTAGGTCCAGGAGACACATGGAACAATTTATACATCTTTCTGTGCCTCTATAAAATAGAATAATGAGTAAATAGTTAAAGAGGCACTCCTCAGCTCCTAAATTACTAAGTGCTGTAACACTTCCTTGCTTCCCCTTCCATACCCAACCCTGCTTGATTTGTCAGTCGGTTGGAAGCTGATCCCTGACCGCCGCCCGGCACGGATCCCCCCAACCCCCCCGGCTGCAGAGATGATTGGAGAGCAGGATGTGCTCTCCTGTTATCACATCTACTACTCACCTATTTCCCCATGCAGACCAGCTACAATTTGGAGAAGGCAGCGTAGTGCAGGCCACTATGCCAGGGGTGGTGAACCTTTTACTGTTGAGGGCTGATCGGGCATTAATAAAATCATTCGAGGGCGCAATTATTAGCGTGGGTTTGCAGCACGCGGGGCAAGGCAAAGTATTGTTCCCCTAGTGCCCCTGCTATTGTAGTTAACCCCCAGCGATGCCCCTTGTAGTCTAGTTAACCCCCCCCCCCCCCCAGTCATGTCCCTGGTAGCCTAGTTAACCCCCCAGTCATGTCCCTGGTAGCCTAGTTAACCCCCCCCCCCCCCCGTCATGTCCCTGGTAGCCTAGTTAACCAACCCCCCCAGTCATGTGCCTGGTAGCCTAGTTAGCCCCCCCCCCAGTCATGTCCCTGGTAGCCTAGTTAACCCCCCCCCTAGTCATGTCCCTGGTAGCCTAGTTAACCCCCCCCCTAGTCATGTCCCTGGTAGCCTAGTTAACCCCCCCCCCCCGTCATGTCCCTGGTAGCCTAGTTAACCAACCCCCCAGTCATGTCCCTGGTAGCCTAGTTAACCCCCCCCCCCTAGTCATGTCCCTGGTAGCCTAGTTAACCCCCCCCAGTCATGTCCCTGGTAGCCTAGTTAACCCTCCAGTCATGTCCCTGGTAGCCTAGTTAACCCCCCCCCAGTCATGTCCCTGGTAGCCTAGTTAACACCCAACTCCCCCCAGTCATGTCCCTGGTAGCCTAGTTAACCCCACCCCCCCACGTCATGTCTCTGGTAGCCTAGTTAACCCCCCCCCCCCCCCCAGTCATGTCCCTGGTAGCCTAGTTAACACACCCCCCCCCCCCAAGTCATGTCCCAGGTAGCCTAGTTACCCCCCCCCCCCCCCCCCGTCATGTCCTTGGTAGCCTAGTTAACCCCCAGTGCCTGTCCCAAATAAAAAAAATAAACATCCCACTCATCTTTCCTCCGCTCTCACGCTGCCCAGGTCCTCTTCTCTCCGCTCTAGCCCGTGCCTGTCTTCTCCTGCAGGCGGCGCGTGATGAAATTACCAGTCATGTCCCTGGTAGCCTAGTTAACCCCCAAGTCGTGACCCTGGTAGCCTAGTTAACCCCCCCCCCCCAGTCATGTCCCTGGTAGCCTAGTTAACCCCCCCCCCCCCCAAGTCAGTCCCTGGTAGCCTAGTTAACACCCCCAGTGATGTCCCTGGTAGCCTAGTTAACCCCCCAAGTCACGTCCCTGGTAGCCTAGTTAACCCCCCCCCCCCCAGTCATGTCTTTGGTAGCCTAGTTAACCCCCAGTGCCTGTCCCAAATAAAAAAATTAAACATCTCACTCACCTTTCCTCCGCTCTCACTCTGCCCAGGTCCTCTTCTCTCCCCTCTAGCCCGTGCCAGTCTTCTCCTGCAGGCGGCGTGTGATGAAATTGCGTCATCGCATGCGGCCCGCAGGGGAAGGAAGACGTGCGCCGCTCTGGTGGGGAAGGGGCCGGCACTCACAGCATCCTCCTGTGTCACAGACACAGGAGGATGCTGTGAATGCCGGCTCCTGCCCCACCAGAGCGGCGCAGACATTACAGGGGAGCCTGTAAGCCTGTCTCATCTACTAAATCAGCGGTGGGGAACATTCGGCCCTTGAGACCTCCCAATGCAGTCCGCGTCACATCTCAAGTTTATCCACCAGAAGGGGGTGCATGTAGAAATATAGAAATGGAATAGATGTCTATTTTCCCTCCCTGTGCTGGAAATGAATGTCCCCCATCCCTCTGCCCGGTCCTATTACAGCTGCAGCAGGGGGGTGAGTGCCCCTTATCTGATGCTCACACCAACTAGCTGCCTGTCCGCTCAGGCCGTCTCCCCCCTGCCCGTTCCTGCGCACGAGCGCTCACCCGTCGTCCGGTCCCAGCGGGGTGAGCGCTCATGCAACTTCTAACTTGCCGCCCAGTCACGTGCACAGGCGCTCACCTGCCGCCAGGTCTCGGCAGGGTGAGCGCTCGGGCATCTTCTCCTAAGCAGCTGCACCTTCTACCAAGCAGCTTGCTTCATTGTGCATGGTACCAGGCGGCAGGCTAAGACTGGTTCAGATGAAGCAAGCTGCTTGGCAGAAGGTGCAGCTGCTTACGAGAAGATGTACGAGCGCTCACCCTGCCGGGACCGGGCAGCAGGTGAGCGCCTGAGCACGGGACGGGGCGGCCGGCTTAGATCAGGGGTGGCAAGTTGGGGGGCGTTGCAGGAGTACTCACCCCGTCGGGACTGGGTGGAGGGTGAGCGCTCCTGCACGGGACCGGCCAGGGGGGAGACGGCCTGAGAAGACGGGCGGCTAATTGGGGTGAGCGTCAGATAAGGAGCGCTCACCCCGCTGCTGCTGCAGTAATAGGACCGGGCAGAGGGATGGAACAGAGGGAGGGGGGACATTAATTACCAGCACAGCGACGTCTATTCAGTTTCTATATTTCTACATGCGCCCACTGCTGGTGGATAAACTTGAGACGTGACGTCACGTTTTTCTTGAGGAAGTAAGCCTGCCTGATCTACTAAATTGAGGGAAATAGCACTGTATGTACATTTCCCATAATTAGTGTATATTAAGCATTTGTATAACTTTCTTAATGTAATAACATATTTTAAAAATCCATTTACCTGGAGTACCCCTTTAAAGAGTCACTGTCATTAAAATGGAACTATCAGCAGGTTAGATGAATCTAACCTGCTGCCAGGGCTGTGGAGTCGGTAAGCCACAACTCCAAAATTTTATCAGGACCGACTCAGACTCTGACTCCTGCTCCTTCATAAATGGCCAGTCATATACCAGGGGGGTTATTTATCACACTGGCTCAGCAGCTTCTCCCTAATGTCCTACATGATCCTGGGGCAATTTCTGAGGGAATAAGGAAAGATATAAAGCAGCTTCTCCTGTGTGTGTGCAGTGGATGCAGCCAGTCTCCAGCCTCCATGTCCTGAACAACTCACAACTAGACTAGAAGGAGCAGGTGGTCTTTTAGTTTCTAACTAAATATTCACCATACGCACAGAAACACTGCTAACAAGCCTGCTGCAGCCATAGTACATACACAGCCTGCTGCAGCCATAGCACCCACGCACAGCCTGCTGCAGCCATAGCACCCACGCACAGCCTGCTGCCGCCATAGCACCCACGCACAGCCTGCTGCCGCCATAGCACGCACGCACAGCCTGCTGCCGCCATAGCACGCACGCACAGCCTGCTGCCGCCATAGCACGCACGCACAGCCTGCTGCCGCCATAGCACGCACGCACAGCCTGCTGCCGCCATAGCACGCACGCACAGCCTGCTGCCGCCATAGCACGCACGCACAGCCTGCTGCCGCCATAGCACGCACGCACAGCCTGCTGCCGCCATAGCACGCACGCACAGCCTGCTGCCGCCATAGCACGCACGCACAGCCTGCTGCCGCCATAGCACGCACGCACAGCCTGCTGCCGCCATAGCACGCACGCACAGCCTGCTGCCGCCATAGCACGCACGCATAGCCTGCTGCCGCCATAGCACGCACGCACAGCCTGCTGCCGCCATAGCACGCGCGCACAGCCTGCTGCGGCCATAGCACGCGCACACAGCCTGCTGCCGCCATAGCACGCGCACACAGCCTGCTGCGGCCATAGCACGCACACACAGCCTGCTGCGGCCATAGCACGCACACACAGCCTGCTGCGGCCATAGCACGCACACACAGCCTGCTGCGGCCATAGCACGCACACACAGCCTGCTGCGGCCATAGCACGCACACACAGCCTGCTGCGGCCATAGCACGCACACACAGCCTGCTGCGGCCATAGCACACACCACACACAGCCTGCTGCAGGCCATAGCACACACCACACACAGCCTGCTGCAGGCCATAGCACACACCACACACAGCCTGCTGCAGCCAAAGCATACATACAAACATACATACACACACACACACACACACACACACACACACACACACACACACACACACACACACACACACACACGCACACACACGCAAACACACACACACACGCAAACACACACACACACACGCAAACACACACGCAAACACACACACGCGAACACACACGCGCACACACGTGCGCGCGCGCACGCGCACACACACGCACGCGCGCACACACACGCACGCAGCCTGCTGCAGCCATAGAACCATGAAGAAAAACACCATATTGAGGACAGAGGTTACTGCTACACTACTTATGTCTTCTCCTCCTCCTCCTCCTCTATATTACACAAGATATCTCCACAGGGCTCCAGATGGCGACCAAAATGGTCGCCAATGCGACTGATATCTTGCAAAATTTATTAATCTGGGCGCCATTTGCGACTGGCCCCGGCGGCGGCTGTCTCTTTAAGGACTTCCGCACGCTGCACCGAAGCACGTGGCGCCTCTGCGGCCGTCCGTCCAATGAATGACGGACGTGCTGGATGACGTGTGCGGGGACACGCTTCTCCAGTGACGTCATCCCGCACGTCCTTCATTCATTGGACGGACGGCCGCAGAGGCGCCACACTTCTCCAGCGCCTCTCTCCCGCCTCTCCTCACCCGGCGGTTCTTCAAGTGCACCCCAGCGGCACCAAGATTGTGGATAGTGGGTGAGTACAACCAGAGGGACGGCAGGGTTGGCGGCCGGCCACTAATCTGTGTGGGGGGACCGCGGCCTGGGCGGCTGATTGGTAGTGTCTGTTGTGATGGCGGCCAGGTGCGGTAGTCAGTGCGGGGGGGGGGGGGGGTGTATGTATAGACTGCACAGTACCACTTCCTTCAGTGTGTGTGTATATACACTGCACAGTACCACTTCCCTCAGTGTCTGTATGTATACACTGCACAGTACCACTTCCCTGTCTGTCTGTATATACACTGCACAGTACCACTTCCCTCAGTGTCTGTATGTATACACTGCACAGTACCACTTCCCTCAGTGTCTGTATGTATATACACTGCACAGTACCACTTCCCTCAGTGTCTGTATGTATACACTGCACAGTACCACTTCCCTCAGTGTCTGTATGTATATACACTGACTCAGAACCTGACTTGTAGACCACCTCACACATTCTAGTGGACTGTATATTGTTGTCAAGTTGCAAGCTTTTAAGTTCAAGTTCAGAAGAGTAAGCCTCATTAAAAGGCTAGCCAAGTGAAGCTGTACTGAGTCAGACTGTATATGGTTGTCAAGTTGCAAGTTTCCATGTTGAACGTTTTTAAACTAAGGCCCCGTTCCCACTGAGGAAAGGTAGCGGAATTCCGCGACGGAATTGTCCGCCGCGGAATGCCGTTAGCCTCCCGCTCATAATGGGAGTCTATGGGAGGCGCGCGCTCCTGCTCTGTACGCGCTGAATAATGAACATGTTCATTCTAAAGCGCGGACAGGGCAGGAGCGCGCGCCTCCCATAGACTCCCATTATGAGCGGGAGGCTAACGGCATTCCGCGGCGGACAATTCTGTCGCGGAATTCCGCTACCTTTCCTCAGTGGGAACTGGGCCTAAGAAAAGAAAGAATCTAAAGGAGGATGCTGCTGTGGCCTCTGCACACAGTAAGTCCCATTTAACATAACATTAATTTTAAACATGTTTTAAAATGTTGGCGACCAAATATTCTATTTGGCGCCTAAATTTTTCAGGTTAGGAGCCAATGGCTCCTAGGTAAATTTTTTAGTCTGGAGCCCTGCTCCATATTACACTGCTGCTCATATACAGTCATCCAGCATCCAGGAAAAGACCAGCACAGATCTCCCCCCACACAATGGACTCTTCCAGCTCAGAAACAACCTGCCAAATAGTGACCGACAACTTTTCCCTAACCATCCTTATCTAATAGGGCCAGTGTCTTATTAGAATGTTGCTCATAATATGTATTGATGAGCAAAACTTATAAAATTCATATCAAAACTCAGTTCATATCAAAACTCTGACTCCAGCCAAAACTACCTCAGACTCCACAGCCCTGCTGCTCATAGCCCCATATTGCGCAGAGAGTGAAGGTATGTCTCTTACCTTTCTTAGCGCTGTTCCCCTGCAGTTAGTCTTTTTTGATTCGGTCCAACAAGACTGTTAGGAGCACTGCCTTGCCCCCATAGTGCCGATCCAGCCTGCTTTATAGAAGGGACGAGCCAGATCGGCACTATGGGGACATGGCAGTGCTTCTAACTGTCTTACAGAACCAAGAAGTAAAAGATTGACTGCACCGGAGCGGTGCTAAGGATGAAGGTAAGAGACATACCTTCATCCTTAGTATCTCCTGTGCCATAGGTACATATCAGATTTTTCCCTGCACTCACTGCATCAAGGCTTCACTTCCTGGATAAAATGGTGACGTCACGACCCGACTCCCAGAGGGATGCTCAGTATCCCTCCAGTGCCCTGTGTCCCTCAGTGTTCCCTGCCATCATCCTCTCCAGCAGCCACAGCCCGCACAGCTCTGGGAGTCGGGGCGTGACATCACCATGTTATCCAGGAAGTGACATCACCATGTTATCCAGGAAGTGAAACCTTGATGCAGTAGTAAGTGCAGGGAAAATAGCACTTTATAAGCATTTCCCGTAATAAGTATATATTGGTGATTTGTATAACTTTTTGGGGCAATACAATACTTCAATATACATTTTCACCAAACTTTTCCATTAATGACAGGTACACTTTTTAATGAAAGGTACTTTTTAAGCCAATTAGATAGAAGTATTTTTGGCAAGTTGGCTGAGGGTTTTTTTGCTGCCTTTTGGGCTGTTATATATGACAGGTTATGGATTTTGTCTAGTTTAAAATACCGGACTAAAGGAATGAGACTGCAATTGTTCTTGTGGGTATAGCTCACATTTACTCCTTGCTTTCTTTTCTATAAAAAGGAACAGAATGTGGTTAACAAAATCTAATCTATCACAATCTACAATGTTCCCTTTTATTGTTAGGCTCTAAGCATCAAAAGGAGACATCCACGAGTCACATGCATTCGGCACGCTGCTGCACATTGGGGATTCCTTTGGCAAGATTTCAAAGCACAATAAGGTCTATCACATACTGCGCGAGTGTCGCTCCGGGCACAGATAAGATCGCACTTTGATAATCCCACCAAAGAAATGGCACAGCGCCAGCAGCACCAGGAAAATAACAGAATTAAGAGACGGGCATCAGCACCAGAAAGGACAGAGGGAAGTGAGAGCTGTGGAAAATATAATGCAGATGTTATAAAAGGATATTACATCATCAGTTATTACAAAACACTTATATGACGCTAACGTATCTTATAACTTTAAATGGGAACACTACCCAGAGTAAAGGTGCCTATAAAACATTAGATGAATGTTGGCTGAGCTCACCAATATAGAAAGGACCATTCAATAATCTAACATACATGAGGGTGTTGCGACTTTCTCCAATTGGATCAGACATGTTGAAAAAAAGCTGCTGGCAGATGTTTTCGGAAGTCACCAATTCCACTCTCCCCACTGAGAAACTGTTTACAGGGAGGTGTTAGAAGACCACCATAAGTCCATCCCACTGTGAGCGCTGATCAAGTAGATGTGTACTTCTCCTGCCTATATCTAGAGATCGGTGTGTGTGTCCCAGCACTGAGACCACACTAGATAAAATGTTTTGATATATCTGCAAGACAGTAACACCTTAAGAAGCCTATTACATGGCTCCACTACCATGAAGGCAGGCCCAAGTGAAAGACTGCTGGATCATATGTGAAGCCCTTTACTTCCATTATTGTCAGCTGCACGTCCCCTTTTACATGGGGATCAATCAAAAAAATAAGTGTTTGCTTAAAGGAGAAGTCCTGCAAATTTTTTTTATTAAAAGTATTTTATTGCCCCTCAAAAGTTATACAAATCACAAATATACACTTATTACGGGAAATGCACATAATTACAATACAATACTTTAATAAAAGTTTTCACCAGACTTTTCCTTTAAATCGACTGATCGCTGGGCCTACTATATAAGGTTATAGCCTATAATCATGCAGTAACATGGTTATTCTGTAAAAATAATAAAAAAATTATCCTTGGCCATGGTTAGTAGGAAGGGATGCAAGCTCCAAAACTTTATAATTTACACCAGCTTATCCCTCTAGGCTAACATAACTGTGCATTCTTGAGGAACAAGAAACATTCAGTAGGTGCTACTGGACCCACAGGCCGAGTCCTATTAGGATGTTAAAGGATGTGTATACTTTTGCAACTACTTTTGCATTCTTTTTGCTTAAAGGGGTATTCCTCTCGAAATCTTTTTTTACAGTGTTAGGCTATGTTCACACTGCGTAAAATAACGGACGTTGTTTTCACCGGCCGGACTTTTGCGACCAAAACTACGGCCGTAGAATTACGATCGTACGGGCTAGTCATAAAACTACGGCCGTTGTTTAATTTTGATTCCTAGCATGTTTATAAACGGGATGAAACAGGTCATTTACTTTAACCCCTTAACGACCGCGGGCGTAAGTGTACACCCCCAAAACCCGTGCCTTAACGCAAATGGGCGTACATTTACGCCCGCGGATTCCCTGATGGCTGCGTGTACACACGCAGCGATCGGGGAAGATGGCCTGCTATAATGTATAGCAGGCCATCCCTGCTTGTCGGCACGGGAGGTGATTAGCCCCCCCGTGCTGACGATCGGCACTATTGGCTGATCAATTCAGATCAGCCAATAGCGGCGATCTGAGGCTTTCCGGGTCATCGGTGACCCGATGGCCCGGAAAGCAACGGCGGTCGGTGCTGTCCGAGAACAGCACCGACCGCCATTACTGTTAAAAGTAATGGTGGCCACGGTGCCACGTCCCGATCGCCGTGATCGAGGCTATATAAGTACCCCAATAAAGGGTTAAATACCTGCTGTGGACACCTCAGCTAGGTAGCTGAGGTGTCCACAGCAGGTATTGACCCATACTCACCTGATCAAGCGTCCCGATCGCGTCTTCCGGGTCCCGATCGAGTCCTCGTCTTACTCGGCATCTTCGGCTTTTTCCGGCGGTCCCCTTCGGCAATCATCTGCTCCAGCGTCGTCAAACTTCGGCCTTTTCCGGAATTTGCGTTCTACTGCCCCCTAGCGGCTGATAAGTGTATATAATACACATATCCGTAGCTATAGGGTTGAAGTTTTTTTTTTTTTTCTTCCAATTTTTTTTTTATTTTATTTTCCGCACCCTATCGCCTCTGAGTGCTGATCAGCATCGCACGTAAGTGCGCCGCTGATCAGCAACTCCTCCTTTTTGGCGTAGGGTGTTTTTTTCCTCAATCCTACAGCCACGGTCTGCTGATAAGTGCCGCACATAAGTGCGGCATTTATCAGCAACTCCTTTCTTGGCATAGTTTTTTTTTTTTATATACTTAATGGTAAAAAAAACATGTAAAAAACACCATTACACTACAGGGAATAAAGTTTTACACTACACCTCTACACATTTACATACCCCATATACCAATCACCATATAAAAATGGCCCCCAGGGTGTTTTCGGCGTCGGACGCATACGTTATTATTGCCTCCGACACCAAAACAGCCAGTGAGGATGAATGGGGGGTATCCTTTTTTCCTCCATTCATCCTCATCATCCAGTGACGTGTCTGGGGGTAGCGTAGTGTACGGTTCCCCCCCAGACATGTCTTTTCCGCCCAGTACCGTCCCAATAAGAGATGACGGTATGGCGTGAAATTCTACAAACTCTGTGAGCGTACCTCAGGGTACACTTACAGATTTAGGGTACATGCACACTGCGGAATGGCGAAGGATAACCCTTTGTGCGCTCCGCAGCTGGCGGCGGACTGATGCGGGCGCGCACGTCTCCGCACATGTCATAGACTTTATTCTATGCACGAGCGGATTCCATCGTCCATCCAAAGAAGGAACACGTTCATTCTTTGGAAGGAGGGCGGAATCCGCCTGTACATAGAATGGAGTCTATGACATGTGCGGAGACGCGCGCCTGCATCAGTCCGCCAGCGGTTCCCAGCTGCAGAATGCACAAAGGGTTATCCTTCGCCATTCCGCAGTGTGCACGTACCCTTAGAGTGTATGAAGGAAGGGACACCCGAATCCAGCCCCCAGATGCCCCCCCCCATCCTCTGAGTTAGTGGGAAGATCATTTGGGACCTGATCTTCCCACTGCTGGATAAAGGTTACCACCCGTACGGGGAAAACTTTTATACCAGCACCCCCTCTTCCGGTCCCTCGCTGCCCAAGCTACTGTAGCTTGCGGCACAATCCAAAAATATCAGAAGCTGTAATAAATCCCTAATATTTAGCAGCCATGGAGCGGACCCAGCGCTTCTGGATATGAAGGACCCCGTATCGCACCAGGGCAACATTTTCCAGGTGACGTCCCGCACACAGGAGAATGGGAGACCCCAGAAGAAGTGCAGAGTGTGGCGTAACAGGGGGATCAGGAAGGACACCATTTTCCAGTGTGACACCTGTCCTGATCACCCCGGCCTCTGCATACCGGATCGCTTCAAGGCGTACCACATGTCATTGGAGTTCTACATTTTCTAAATTCTTCCCCTTATTCCTATTTCAGGGGTCACGTTGATCCGGGGATTATTCTGATCGCCAATATGGAGTCAGGAAGGAATTTTTTCCCTGTGATGAAGCTATTGTCATCTGCCTTACGAGGGTTTTTTGCCTTCCTCTGGATCAACACAGGTTGAATTTGATGGACACCTGTCATTTTCAACCTTATAAACTAATAATTGGCCTAATACCCCAAATAAATTAATAATTGTCCAATTTCCCCAGCTTAATAGGCATGGCCGCCATTCCCATTAGAGACTTGCCATAATGCAAATACAAAGCTCCTGTACAGCCAGGACAGTAGAAACCCCCCCACAAGTGACCCCATTCTGGAAACTACACCCCTTGTGGAAATGGAAAAAAATCAAGGCTAGACCAACAGTTAGAGTAAAAAAAAATTTATTTTTATACTAAATCATTGATCTTGTCTTGATTCTTTCATTTTAACAAGGGGTTAAAAGATAAGAAAAACACAAAATGTGTAGAGCAATTTCCCCTGAGTACGGAAATACCCCACATGTGGACTTAAGGCGACATGCGGGTGCAGGGTAAGCCTCCAAAGGGAAGGAGCGCCATTTGGCTTTTGGAGGCTGGATTTGGCTGGAATGGATTTCGAGGGCCATGTTGCAATTAAAAGGCCCCTGTGTTGCCAAGACAGTTGAAACCCCCCACAAGTGACCCCATTATGGAAACTACACCACTCAAGGAATGTAACAAGGGGTGTAGTGAGCATATGGACCCCACTGGTGACTGGCACAAATGTGGAACAATGTGGCATGAAAATGAAATATTACATTTTTTACACTATAATGTTAGTCTAGCCTTGATTTTTTCATTTTCACAAGGGGTTAAAAGATAAAAAAAAAAACACACAAAATGTGTAGAGCAATTTCCCCCAGAGTCCATAAATACCCCACATGTGGACATAAAGAGCCATGTGGGCGCAGGGCAAGCCTCCGAAGGGAAGGAGCGCCATTTGGATTTTGGAGGTTGGATTTTGCTAGAATGGATGATGAACGCCATGTCGCATTTACAGAGCCGTCGTGCTGCCAAGACACTTGAAACCCCCCACAAGTGACCCCATTCTGGAAACTACACCCCTCAAGGAATCTAACAAGGGGTGCAATGAGGATATGGACCCCTTGATAACGGGCACATTTGTGCAGTGAAAGTGAAAAAATGAAAAATTTCCCTTTCACGTCACATTGTTCCACATTTGTGCCCGTCACCAGTGGGGTCCATATGCTCACTGCACCCCTTGTTAGATTCCTTGAGGGGTGTAGTTTCCAGAATGGGGTCACTTGTGGGGGGTTTCCAGTGTTTTGGCAGCACGAGGGCTCTGTAAATGCGACATGACCCTTGAAATCCATTCCAGTAAAATCCAGCTTGCAAAGGCCAATTGGCGCTCCTTCCCTTTGGAGGCTTGTCCTGCGCCCACTTGGCACTTTATGTTCACATGTGGGGTATTTTTGTACTCAGGAGAAACTGCGCTACACGGTTTTTGGGTTTTTATTCCTTTTATCCCTTTGTGAAAATGAAAAATTGAAGGCTAGAACAACGTTTTAGTGTAAAAAATACATTTTTCTTTTTTCACGCCACATTGTTCTGAAAATCTGTGAAGCACCTGTGGGGTCCAAATGCTCACCGCACCCCTTGTTACATTCCACGAGGGGTGTCGTTTTCTAAATGGTGTCCCTTTAGGGGTGTTTTTTAGGCTTTGGCACCCCAGAGCCTCTGCCAACCTGAAGTGGTACAGTCAAAAATGACCAAATATAATGGAGGCGTTGAAATTCACTAGGCGCTCCTTTGTATCTGAGGCTTGTGGTTGCGTCAAATAGCGCAATAGGGCCACATATGGGGTATTTCTATAAACTGCAGAAACGGGGTAATCAATATTGTGGTGAATTTCTCTGGTAATAGGTTTATCATTATGAAAGATATTGGATTACATTAAAATCTCTGCACAGAAGATTCAAATTTTCAAATTTCTTACACACTTAGCTTTTATTTCTGTGACTCTCCTAAAGGGTTAAAAAAACTTTCTGGATGTGCTTTTGCAGAGTTTGGGGGGTGCAGTTTCTGAAATGGGGTGCTTTGTGGGGCTTTCTAACATACAGGCCCCTCAAATACACCTTAAACCTGAACAGGTCCCTAAAAATATCTGATTTTGAGATTTTACTGAAAATTTGGAAATTTGCTGCTGTTTTAAGCTTTCTATTGTCTAAAAAAAAGTTAAAGATAGCTTAATAAATGCCACCATCATAAAGACGACATGTTGCTAATGCTATTTAATATATAATTTATGTGGCATAACCATTTTCTGTATAAGCAGAAAAGTTTCAAAGTTGGAAAAATGCAATTTTTCAAAATTTTTCATGTTATTTTGTTTTTTTTCATAAAGTTTCGTCATAAGTATCGACTCCAATTTACCAGAAATGTAAAGTACAATATGTCACGAGAAAACAATCTCAGAATCAGCCGGATAGGTAAAAGCATTCCCAAGTTATTAATGAATAAAGTGACACAGGTCATATTCATAAAATTTGCCTTGGTCCTTAAAGAGAACCAATCATGGGCGGAAATTAAAAAATTTTTTTCCGATAATTAGATTAAAATTGTTATTTTATTAATATTTGTAATTTAAATTAATTACTTTTAGGGCCGCGTTTTCGCAATATACCTATTTTCTTTTCGTGTCTCGCGCCGGCTCTTTTGAAAAGAGCCGGCGCGCGACAGGAAGCTCCCGGCATGCCGAGCGGAGGAAGGGCTCCCATGAGCCTTTGCCACCGCTCTGTAAGTACACAGTGATCCCGCGCTATACAGCGCGAGATCGCTGTGTATAAACATCCTAACTGGGCCTATTAGTCTATTCCTGAAGATACAGACTGCCTGTGCAGTCTGTATCTTATTCTCTTACCTATAGCTGTATAGCGGAGCGGAGCAGAGCAGTAAGGCCGGGGGCGGCCATCTTGATGACGTCAGTGGTGCGTTCCAGCGCTGGAACGCAAGGGACGTAATCAAGATGGCGCCCGGCTTTACTGCACCGCTACAGAGGAGTGGGTCAAGTATAAAATACAGACTGCAAAGGCAGTCTGTATCTTCATGAAGTTTATTTCTGAAGATACAGACTGCCTGTGCAGTCTGTATCTTATACTTTACCCACTCCTCTGTAGCGGTGCAGTAAAGCCGGGCGCCATCTTGATGACGTCCCTTGCGTTTCAGCGTTGGAACGCACCACTGTGACGTCATCAAGATGGCCGCCCCCATCCTTACTGCTCCGCTTTACAGGATTAGGTAAAAGCATAAGATACAGACTGCACAGGCAGTCTGTATCTTCAGGAATAGACTTAGGGACAGAGAATCTTTTATTATAGGGACAGTTAATTTCAGGTGATTGGTTCTCTTTAAGGCCATTTTAGGCCCGGTCCTTAAGGGGGTTAAATACTGCACCCAGCCTGAGAAACTGAGAAAATTTTTTACATCAAAATCAAGTTTAATTCGTCAGATATAAATTTTACGCTCGGGGCCGCATTGAAATCCACGGCTGTTGTTGCAGTATTACCGGCCGGAAATAATTGACATGTTAATTTTTCACGGGGCAGTATAAACAACGGCCGTTATTTGATACGTAGTGTGAATTCAACGCCCGTAGTTACATTGCATTCATTGTAGGGAACGGACGTTATTTTACGTAGTGTGAACATAGCCTTAAATAGCCTACCCATAGCTTTTTACTTTGTTCAATACAAGTAATTACGTGTTCTGAGCAATTTTTGAGCTGTTTCTGCTAACTCAACTCCTCTCTATGCACAAAATGAGTTAAACGCTGTCCACCCAGACACGCTCCTTCCTCCTGGCCCCCACCGTTGGAGTCGGGATCACGTGTGCTCCCTTGACAGACAGGTTGACAGGCCAGTTTTCTCCATGCTGCAATAGCACCCTCCCCCCTGCTCAAACATGAGGTGGGCTCCCTTCCATGCTGCTTCCCCTGCTCTCCCTGCTGATTGCATGCTCCCCTGCTCCCCAGCACACATAGTAAGCTGTCTCTCAATCCCTGCTGCTGCCCTTCCTCTCCCAGCTGAAGACATCCCCCTCAATCCCTACATGAACTGACAGTAAAGTCTTTATTACACGGCCCGACTCTAAGGAGCAAACGAGTGCTATCGTTCCCCACTCGGCAGGAGTGAGCGGGTGAGTCCGGGGAGGGCCGGGGGGAGCTGCAGGGGGCTGCCCAAGTGATAGCTGATCGTCCAGGCAACCCATAGGATATAGCGGCGCTGCTATATAAGTCATTTGTCTTTCAACATGTTGAAAGACAAACGATTTCAACGATCAGCCGACATTAACAATGTCGGCTGATCGTTACCTCCTATTCCACGGGACGATTATTGGCCGAATACGGCCAATAATCATTCCATGAAATAGGGCCTTAAGCCGAATCCCTCCCTGTCGAGATCGCATTACCCCCCCCCCCCCCACACACACACACACACTTAGGGCCCTATTACATGGGACGATTATCGTGCGAAAAATCGTTAAATCGTTCGTATTCAAACGATAATCGTTCTGTGTAATTGCAGGCAGCGATCGAAAAATCGTTCGTATGTCATTGATTTGATCTGAACCTAAAATTATCGTTAATCGCTCACTGTAATTCCACGTTCGTTCAAGTTCCACATTTTTTCACTAATCGTTCACTGTAATTGCACATTGTTCATTGTTTTGCTGGGATCAGATGGAGTAAACGATCATAGTAACGATCGCAATAACAATCGTAGTAACGATCGTAGTAACGATCTTAACAAATCATTATCGTTCTGTGTAATATGGTGAACGATTTCAGGTTAACGATAAACAATCTCGATTGCGATCGTTTATAGTTAATCGTAAAAAAAATTGTTCCATGTAATAGGACCCTAAGCCAGCTCTGGCTCTGCCCCTGCTGCCTTCAGCTAGTCAGCTCTGCTACATCACACAAGGAAGGATGACAGCCTGTCTCTGCTGTGATCGGCTCTCTACTTTACATGATACTCAACTCTGCTACATGACACAAGGATGACATTCTTGTGTGTACATCGCTAATGATGTAGCAGAGCTGAGTACCAAGTGTAGCTCAGAGCTGATCGCAGCAGGGACAGGCTGTCATCCTTGTGTGATGTAGCAGAGCTGAGTATCATGTGTAGCAGAGAGCTGTTCGCAGTGGGGAGGGGGGTGCGATCGGCTTACTGTAACTGTACTGTACTAGCCACAGCCCCTTCACTTCAGCCATCTGCCCCCAAACCACCCACCTCTGCATTGGCTCCCCCCATGCGGCCCCCTTCTCCCACTTGCACTGCTCCATGTGAAGAACTACAACTCCCAGCATAGGGTTGCAGTTGTAGTTCTTCACCAGCAATTAAGCTGTAGCTGTTATAAGCTGCCTGGCTGCTGAGTACTGCAGAGAACTATATGATCATCAGCTCTGCTACATCACAGACCAATCAGGGAGATGCATGATGGGAAATGTAGTTTCCCATCTTGGATATAACTCTGCTTTTAGAAAAACTTGTAACTCAGGTACGGCAGCAGCTAGAAAGACGAGAGACAGCTCAAAATATTCAGGGGACTTGGTGAGTAAGACCAACTAGGTTTTTTTTAGCTCTTGCGGGGAATACCCCTTTAACTAAAACTTCATAGCTGAATGTATATCTGGGAAGGCTAGGAGGCAGCTCCCTTGGCTGGTATTGCAGATTCACCCAGCTTTCTCACTGTTCCAATGCTCCAGCCCCCACTGATACACACAGAATAAGTTCTTTAGATACATCTAGTAGGACTTTAAGTCACAGGATATCTGAGAACGTTGGGTTTTTGCATCAACAATTTTTGTCGCCAACTAAAGCACAAAACAGAACTGGATCTGACAAAGACATGTTGATGTTTCTACAGCCAGCAGATGCAGTGCCGGTGGTCACACGTCTTTCCTATTGCCGAAACATGATATTATTATTGCTGGAATTCACTCAAGCAGCTTGGGATTCTGAATGCCAAGTTTATATATTTCTCACAAAGTCACATTAACCCATTCACTGGCAGTCTACAGTGCTGTGGGAATAACAGGACCAGGATCAGAAAACAGATTCCACAATGGGAATGAGCTGTAATACCAGAAATAACCACAGACAAGAGTGGTGCTGTTGTTGTAAAAAAAAAAAAAAAAGCAGGGCAATTCTAATCCTAAACAGCCTCTTGAATAATTGAAACTGTGGCTTCATTTATATCAGGGGTGTCACACTTGCGGCCCTCCAGCTGTTGCAAAACTACAATTCCCATCATGCCTGGACAGCCAAAGCTTATTTTTTTGTGATGTATATATTGCTAAATGTTGCTCTCCTGGGACTTTTAACTAAATATTACTATAGAGAAATGCTTTTTGTGACCCCCTTGCAGGTAAGTATCCACAGCACCCTGCAACTACTTCAGTTACTACATAAATGGTGGAGACTTCTGAGGAAGATGCACCTCCATGACAGCCACATGCACCCTGGGAATTTGCTTGCTAAATCTATTCTTTCAGGTCTTCGTGCACAATAAGCTGGCCTGTACTTATAAACACTGGTCATTACTATATCCACATGCCTATGCATATTATGGCATTTAGTGTGTAGGCCCTGACTACTTCGTATGGCTAATAGTCAAAGAGGTCAATGTACTATACATTATTAACAATGTGCAATCCTCTAAATGTGGACTCTCTTACAACACATCAATACCTCAACCCACAGCACTATCAACCTCCACCCCTAAGAAATACCATGCGTACGTACCATAGTCTGCCATCAGACATGTGTTTCACAACAGTCAATTATATTGTGACATGAAATCACTTTGATGGGTCTGAACAGGGTCATGGCATGTAATAAAAGGGACGTGTCAGCAAGTCTAGAGTTTTCCTCGAAACCAAGGGACAGGTACATTTGTTCGATCTTGTAGTTGTATTACTTACAGACAGTCGTACACAGTACACATTTTTTATATGATTCAATGCATCCAAACACAATAAACGTGCCGATGCCACCTAAAATACAACTGCAAGACAGTCGTGCTACAATCGCATTTAATGAAAACCAAAGCAATCTCCAGATTTTTTCCCCAATTACTTCTATTGCACATGTGGACCACTGATGTCAGTCTTGTCCAGTCTACTCACCTCAAACCAGCTAAGGGTTCCGCTCAGCTTTCTTATGTTCCATGCAGACTCAACCTATAGCCAGGAAACAGCAAAGGTAAGGAAGGTAAATGTATTAAAAGAAGCCTCTCCTTAACTTATAGAATACATTGTAGGTGCACATTAAGTGAACGTATAACAAATTGTTTAAATAACAATTTTTTTCTACAATTCTACAATGGATGTACACATTGACTATACCAGCAAAATAGTAAGTGCAGCTCTGGAGTATAAGACAGGATCTAACTCAGAACCGGTACAGGATAAAATCAAGTTCTCATCTGTATAGTTAATGCCATTGTTATAGTCCATCAAAGAAGCAGAAAAATTAACACACTGAATGCCGGATCTGTAGCAGGACAGACAACAATGACGCCAGACATGGCCTACTAACTATAATGGGGTCCACTCGATTCTAATATGGGGCAACAAGCAATGGAAATGTATGTAGATAGTGTCTAATGCTGGCTATAAGTCTGGATCACTACAGGGTAACAGAAAAATGAGTGCAGCTCTGGAGTATAATACACGATGTGGTGTGGAGGCATGCTCGAAAGCATGGAGCATTTTCTGCTTCATTGTTCCTTTAATACAGAGGTTTACAACAGGGTGGATGGACGCTTCCATCGGGTGGCCCAGGATGGCCCGTCTCTCTTATGCGGAATGGGCCTATGGAGCATTCAGAAACCTTGGTGGCTGGGACCTGAGCATTTTATTCTTAGTCAGCATAGTGGTCAGATACCACACGTGGAGTGCACTGTGTTAAAGGACAACTCCCGCGGGACCCCCCAAAAAAAAAAAAAACACAGACACACACAGACACCATACTCACCATCTCTCCGGTGACGATCGCCACTCGATTCGCCCGCCGTCCGCCTCTCCGTCGCCGCAGTCCGCCATCCAGCGATGTCTCCAACTTCCGGGTCCAGGGGATGGAAAAGGCTGCCAGTGCGCTTGCGCACCGGCAGCCTTTTCATTGGCTGGAGCGCATCACATGGCTTCCAGCAAGCTCAGCCAATCAGGGCTGAGCAAGCTGGAAGCCATGTGATGCGCTCCAGCCAATGAAAAGGCTGCTGGTGCGCATGTGCACCAGCAGCCTTTTCATCCCCATTCACTTTGCATGAAGACGCCGAGGAGGAAGAAGACCCGGACCGCCCCTCGGCTCTGACGTCGTCGTCACCAGATGCCGCCCCGGAGAAGAGGACCGTGACGATCGTAATAGGTAATGTATACATTCCTTAACTTCCGGGGTGGGGGGTCGGGGGTCCGAAAGTGGGGGAAGGGGGCCAGGCCGGGTATTTAACCACATTACAAAGTTATATAACTTTGTAATGTGTGTTAAATGAGCAAAAAAAAATTTTTGTGGGAGTTGTCCTTTAAGTGTCGACGCAACGCAAAATCCTCCCTGTGGATGAGGTGGTTAGGGGAACACTCGGTGACCTGGTGAAGGTGCGTTTTCTGGAGTACGAGAGGTTGGGGGCCGGTAGGGCCTCTTGTCTTTGGAGGGGCTCTGCCATTAAAGTGCCTTAGCCTGCGTCTCCTCTCCTGGTGCTGGGCTGATGCTAACACATTAGTCTTTTGTTTTGTGCTGTAGACATACTGGAGTATAGGGCTTGCAGGCACTGAACTTGGGCTTTCGGGCTGTGTGTGGGGCTGAGAAGTCTTATTATAGTTGGGTTTAGTATGTTATATATTTTTTTCATAAGCTTGCAGATTGTGATTGTCTTTGTATGTTTAAATTGTATATACTGTATATATTATATATGTTTTGTTTGCACCTGGGGTTGGGGTCTTCTGTGGGACTTTGTTGGGACTTTTATATATAAACGTAAAATCCTGGGCTGGTTCATGGACGTCCGTGATCATGTACTGGGGGCATGGAATGCGGGACCAGCTCAAGGACGCTCCAAGAGCATAGAGTGGCATCCTTCTCCTTTTCGGTTTTCAGATAGGCCATTTTCCCTCTAAAACCTGTTAAGTAGTCCCTAGCGGAATATTTCTGCAATGTACGGGGGACCTCCATAGAAGATTTCCTCATGCTGCTTTCCATGCAATGATGTACCGTGATAGAGAGCGTGTACAGTCTCTGGAAGTATAATGGAGGTCTCACCCACCCCTGCCCTTATCTCTGGAAAGGAGGGGTGGTAGAATTATATTATGTTTAGAGATAAGTGCAACTCATGGTATAAAGTAAAATATCCCATGTGGCTGCTGCAAGAAGGCCAGGCAGGGTGAGGGTCTACGTTCCTGAGAGGTGTAGGACCTGTAGAAATGTTTAAATGGGATCCCTTTAGGCTATGTTCACACGGTGTATAAACAACAACCGTTCCCCGTGAACGGCAGTTGTTTAACGCCAACTACGGCCGGAATTAACGATCATGATTATTAATTCCATCATTAGGTAACATTAAATAACAGCCGTTCGGGTGGATGTTGTTTGTACAGCGCGTGAACACAGCCTGAAAAGGGTTATAATTTCAGCCTCCTCAGCAGCCGTAGTCTACTTTAGCTTTTGGGACCCACTTTGTGGAAGCAGTATACACCTCGCCAACAGTTTCATAGATCTACAGGGCAGCTACCTAGAGGCTGCACAAAACCATCTATGTAGATGTAGCCCAACACTCACAGGATTGATAGACATGCTGATTATATGGAAGTGATGAAAAATTGCTAGCAAAATATTCAGAACATCTGGTTTATTCAGGATTGTGTATGAGAACCATGCACTAGATATGGGCACTTGTACGCCTTGGCATGCTACCAATGGTTGTCTGAGAAATATTTGGCAATGCTGAATGCAATTGGGCGTGCAAATCATAATGATCTGCTACTGGAAGATGGGATTCAAGACCAAAGATGGTTCGGGCCATGACAGCAGGTTTAGACCCCACAGGCTGCTCGCAGTAGTATGCCATTTCTGGCTATCACTGCATCCATAAGAAAGGTGGAACTCATTGCTAAAGAGGACAGGCCTCCATTACAGCCTTGTCTGCACCATGATGGCCTTTGAGAAGGGTGGTGTGAGCTCAATAAAACACCTGGCCGGTCACCTGGCTCATAGCTCAATGTTGTACATGGGCTTGCTGATGGTTTGTGTAGACAATGTCTGACACCCCTATACATGTCTTGTTGTCATTCTAGTTTGTCTCCTGACCACTGGGACACTCAACAGTGAACAGTGCCGAGATCCCGGTCTATGCACATAGTGATCTGCTGGAGTGATAAACTAAGGTCTCTCCATTTTTTGATAAGTGTCATGGTGCCCAGGAAAATGCTGAACAGGAGACATTGCACAATCATACTGTACCATACTAAATTGATTTCTGAGCTTTCAGGAGGATTAAATCTGGCCTTTATACCCCTGAAGTCCACTGCTCACATGTGACAGATTGGCACTAGCTACTCATAGGTGATCGCATGCAGATCTTAATTTCAGCATTTGCATATGTAATTAGCATAACCTTACAGCTTGTCCTTGTGTGGCAATTTCAATGTTAAGTGTATGTATAGTATACACACAAACTATTGTTACAGACTGGAAAAATGGAGGTATTTCCCCTTTTAGGGTAGCTTCACACGTACCGTATCGCAGCAAATTTTCTGCTGCGGATCCGCAGCAGATCCGGAGCAGATTAGACTGAATGAATGAACACAGCATGAAATCTGCTGCGGATCTGCAGCAGATTTTACAGTGCGGATTTAATGCTGTGTCATTCATTTAGTCAAATCTGCTGCGGATCCACAGTAGAAAATCAGCTGCGATGCGGTACGTGTGAAGCTACCCTTAAAGTGATCTCACAGGTTCCTGTAAGAGGCCGTTCCTCTCACACTTGCTGGTGGAAAAGCGATTGCTGGTAAGAGTAATCTTAATATTTCCTGGACTGAAGGAGGAAGCTTGAATAGCAGAATAAACTATAAAGGACTAAGCTAAATGTGGATTCTCTTAACTCATCCTGCAAAAAACATCTACACTGCCTGCAGCCAGGACATGATGTACAGAACCGATACAAAGCATCAATATATATTATACACAGCACAGTTTTGCTGGGAGATATTTTCCGTTTTGTGCCGCCGGGCAATTCAGAAGGCAATGCCAGATTGGGCGGGGAGAGCGCCTCGCTATCTGCTAAATCTACTGCAAAATACTTCTAACAGCAGCCTTCAGCCTTATCCTCTGAACGAGTGGGACTCATTTTTCACCTGTCAGATTATTCCTCGCTCGTTGTCTGCGTGCCTCGCCTGTCAGGAGGGGAGGCGCGAGGCGCACAATAGAAGACTATTACAGCAGAATCCTCTTGGCAGGAGTATTCTCCAGACACAAGACTGAGCCAGAGCAAGAGGGGGAAAAAAAAGAAATCTACTTACATTTCTCTCTCCTTCGGTAAAGCGGACTTCGTAGCAGTAAGCTAGGAGCAGATCGATCAGGCTCAGATACACAAGCTGCTCGGCCTTCTTGTCTAGCAAATACGATTTGTTGGTAAATTTTCTCAGCTGTTCCTTTTCTTTTTCTGTAAATATTACTGGTGGAGGGAATGAGAAAGATTAGTCCTCAGGGGTCATTCATCAAACTGTTAAAAACCTTATGATACCTATATCTAGGAAAGCCTTGTGAAACCAATTTGGTCACTAATTCTACTTCCATAGAAGTCACCCAAGAAGACTGACCCATGGGTGCCACAATATAGAAGCGAGCAAATGCATGACGGCAAGCATGCTGGTTGTCACCAACTTTACCAGACACAGATGAAACCCTTAGATTATTTGGCATAACTTAAGGCCCTATTCCACGGAACGATTATCGTCCGTATTCAGCCGATATTCCGGTGGAATAGAAGGCAATGATCAGCCGACATATTCATGTCGGCTGATCGATGCGTCATTTGTCTTTCAAGCATTTTGAAAAACAAACGACTATGATAGCAGTGATCTGCTGCCTTCGCCCAGTGGAATAGGAGCGGCGGCAGCAGACCGCCACTATCCCCTATGGGCTGCCCGGACGATCAAGAGATCACGCGGCAGCCCCCCACACTCACCTGCTCGCTGCTGCCGTGTGCAATAGCGGTGGCAGCAGCGAGCAGGGAACGAGGAGCAAACAAGCGCTAATAGTACTCATTTGCTCCCCCTAGTCGCCCCGTGGAATAGGGGCTTTAGTTTAAAGGGTGTCTCCTCTTTGAAAACCCCTACATGTTAGAAGGTTTCTGTGACAATAGGTCAATCACAAAGGGTCCTCCTGCTGGGTCCCAGACGTCTGGCAGACTGAGCTTCTGTTTTGCTGTGCCATCATAGGTAAAGAAAAGTGAAATTGACAAAGTGTTCGGTTAATGGCATGACAAACACCAATGGCATGCAATGGACCTCACCAATCTATCATTTGGTCCATTGAGTTTCATTGTGATGTCCATAGTTTTAAAGGGAAGAATAGTACTGCATCAAGGGACAATCTACTGTAATCAGCCAAAGCATTAAAACCCTTGACAAGTGATGTGAATAACATTTCTAATGAGCCCTATCAAATGCATTGATGTGAATCATATATGTGTGCTGATCCTGTACATTGGTGGTCATTTAATGAGCCCATTTCAAGACTGCATGTCCACTGGTGTGGCCCTCTGTGTCCATTCCTTATCTGTCTGTCCAGTTTGACAAGGGCCAAAGAATATCTAAAACGATAGGTGTACCCAGTGGTTGGTACATTCCAAAAGTGGTCTAAAGAATGGCAACTGAAAAAGTGGTAAAATAGGTGAAGGTAATACAAATTTCTAAAAAGGTTTATGGTGGTCAATGATAAATGTGTCAGACTACTGGCACTGCATTGCAGCTTGTTGGCTGCACAATGAAAGATCTGGTCTCATGACTTATGCCCCTATTTCACGGGTCGTTTAGAGGAGCAAACGAGCGCTCTCAGCGCTTGTTTGCTCCTCGTTCCCCGCTCGCTGCCGCCGCTATTCAACGCGGCAGCAGCGAGCGGGTGAGTGCGGGAGGGGCGGCGGGGAGCTGCGGGGGTGCATCCCGGGTGATCGCTGATCGTCTGGGCAGCCCATAGGATACAGCAGCATCTGCAGATGGTTGCTGTATCAGTCGCTTGTTTTTCAACATGTTGAATAACAAGCGACTGCAACGATCAGCCAACATGAAAGATGTTGGCTGATCGTTGCACTCTATTCCACGGGACGATTATTGTCCGTAGCGGCCAATATCGGCCGAATAAGGACGATAATCGTTCCGTGGAATAGGGCATTTAGGTTGGACAGCCGGGTGTGGAGGTGTCATTTATGTGGGGTAAAGATGGCGCTAAGGCAAGCTGGTGGAGACAGTGTGATAGGAAGGAGCAGGTTTCCGCATACAATGTAATAGCATTCCTTAGTAAATCCAAACAAGTGAAGCATGGAATCACCTGACCGAATTTTGGCCCCAGCAGAGCAGGCAGAAGCATGTGCCAGGGTGCTTCAATCTCCGGCTTGGGGCTGAATCTACCTCATACTGGAAAAGATATATACAGCTAGCTAACACACTTGGTGTCGCTTATATTAAGGAAACAAGAGGAATAAGACTTGTAGCATATTCTTGGTTCCCCTGGCACCTGCCAGTCCACAGACAAATTGTTGGCAGATCCCACCGGAATTTAGTGGTCATCTAAATAAAACTTCTATGGCCAGCTTTACACATCACATGCTTCTCCAATGATTCCTGTTGGCTGGAATCAGTGTTTCTTATCATCAAGCAGCTGTTCTGTGAAATCACTGTTCTTTGCAGTCTGTCCTGAAATCACAAAATGTCCCAAAGACTATTTCAAAGATGTTCTATAAAAATGTCTCCCATAAAGGGCAGCTGGTCTCACCTCTAGTATCATGACTGTCTGGTGATACACTGCTCGCTCCTTTTTGCACCTCCACCCACCAGGGTTTATACTTCAGCAATTGTCGAATGGCGTCATCCTCAAAGAGATCCGCTCTGGGAGGGGAACAGTCAGAAAGCACAGAACAGTCTATACATGATTATTACTGCTGACCTTAAGCACATGCATGGCTACACTTCTTATAGTGACGTGCATTGAAACATGGAAGAGAGGGGGGTTCAGCATTCGCAACGCTCTTCCAGCAGATAAACACAGACACGCACATCCTTGAGTCGACCATCCTTTAAAATTGCTATTCCATTTGTTGAGTAAGCTGTGACAGTCTTAAAGGGGTTATCCAGCGCTACAAAAAAAATGGCCACTTTCCCCCCTCTCGTCTCCAATTCAGGTGTGGTTTGTAGTTAAGCTCCATTTACTTCAAAAGAACTGAGTTTCAAACCTCACCCAATCTGGAGACAAGAGTGGTGCAAAAGTGGCCATGTTTTTGTAGCGCTGGATCGCCCCTTTAAAGGAACACTGCAGGAATAATTAAAACAAGCCACTATGAGTAGTGCAAAACCTGTGAGGTGTGGGAGTTTGAATGACATTAGAGAGACTCCTTGTGCCATGCTCTGTCCCCTCAGATCTTGCCCAGAATGTTCCTTCCAATTTGGCAAGTTATGCATTGATGCAATACCTATGCCATTAAGTAACACAGTGAGCCACAGTGGCCAACTAAAAACAGATCACCCTATTGTACTAGATATGGCTAACCTAGTTATGGGGTGTACAAATGAGATTTGTAATGCTCACAGACACCTGTCAAAAAGTTTTGATTAGTCAAGGTATGTGTGCAGAGATCCCCACTAGAGATGAGCGAACCTCGAGCATGCTCGAGTCCATCCGAACCAGATCGTTCGGTATTTGATTAGCGGTGGCTGCTGAAGTTGGATAAAGCCCTAAGGCTATGTGGAAAACATGGATATAGTCACTGACTGTATCCATGTTGTACCAGACAGCCTTAGAGCTTTATCCAACTTCAGCAGCCACCGCTAATCAAATACTGAACAATCTGGTTCGGATGGACTCGAGCATGCTCGAGGTTCGCTCATCTCTAATCCCCACCAATCACTAGAATGAGGCAAGTGAAGTGCTCAGCTGAGCGCTTCTCTCCCAGTCTCTTTCCTCACTGCAGTAAACAGTTCTAATACTTTCTATAGAATTAAACTGCTGCAGTAAAGAGAGAAAAGGAGAGAGAAGCACTCCCCACTCAAACCTTGACTGATCAAAACTTCTGACATGTCTCTATGACTAATACTTTAAAATAGTTATCCAGGCTTCAAAAAACATGACCACTTTCTTCCAGAAACAGCACCACTCCTGTCCTCAGTTTGGGTGTGGGTTTTGCAGCTCAGTTTCATTAAAGTGAATGAAGCTGAATTTTAATACCACACACAACATGATGATAATCCTGGATAACCCCTTTAAGGTTAGCTTCACACTTACCGGATCCACAGGGGATTTCACGCTGCGAGTTTGCAGCAAAATCTGCAGCGGTTCCTGGTAGTGTGAAGTGAATGAGTCACATACCCGCAGTGGAATTTTCATTCTGCTGCCAGTATGTGACCCCGGCCCCTTTAACCCGCCGCACGCAGCATAAATTATCTGCAGCACTGTGGCTGATGGGGAGCAGGGGGAGCCGGGAGCCTCACACACAGCCGCGGTGCAGAGCAGGTAATGTATGCTCCGGACCGAGGGCTGCGGGAGGAAGGATGCGGGGGGGTTAAAGAGGCTCGGTCACATACTGGCAGCGGAATGAAAATTCCGCTGTGGGTATGTGACCCATTCACTTCACACTATCAGGATCTGCAGCAGATTTTGCTGCAAACTCGCAGCGTGACATCCGCTGCGGATCTGGTACGTGTGAAGCTACCCTAAAGACAGGAATGGAGTGATCATACAAGAATTCTCCCTCTGTTCTGCTTTACAGATGCTGCGATCACACTGATGGTAGCACCAACAGGGTTAAGTGCTGCGATCAGAGATCGTGAAATGCACCACAAAAAGGGACGTACAGTTATGTCCCTGGTCCTGAACAGGTTAAGTAAGACAATTAGACTGATAAAATTTTTTGCAAGAACAGGGTTTGAAATTTAAGCAGCAAAGAGTTAAAATTGTATATGTATGTGTGAATGTCCCTCTGTAAAGACGTCTAGCCTGTATTACTGCACAGAGTCCGCCAGCTCCATTACCGCTAGCACTTTCCCAGGTGGAGACCGGCATTAGTTACAAGTGCCATCTGACACCCGACGTTCTCTCAGAAATCTCACAGCAGTCTGTTCCTCCAGACAACTATAAAAATGACTGACAGCAAGTTCTGGAATGAAAAATCAGTCACAGAACGGGAGAATCGATTCACCAGGGTTGAGAGTGGCAGCGAATTGTGATAATTTGCTTCCTGGAGAATCAATAGAGAAGAAATTAATCTCCATTCAAAAAACTTACGTCTGAACTAGGGCACGAGGGGGTGGGGGGGGGGGGGAAGGATCAGTCACAGAGGAAGACTTCAGAAGGGATTCAGATGCATGGACCTGCAGGACCTTGCAGTATTAAAGTGAATGGGGCTGAGCTGCAATACCAGACACTGCCTTGAGGCAGAAGTGGAGCCGTTTTGTTAGCAAAGAGGTCCTCTTAAAATGGCCATTCCATGTGACCGCTCATAATAGTATGTGATTCCTAATACATTTGTAAATCCCCTCCTTTACAAAAAAAAATAAATCCTGACACAGAATGTCTTGGCCACAAGGTATCTCAAGGTCTATCTCACTTCCCTGCAATCATTCTACTGCCTGTTGTTGGGAAATTCTGATCATGACAGAATACAGGAAGTATTGGGGGGGGGGGGCTTAGATAGTGCTATGTGCAGGAGAAAGCCTTGACTGTGCGCATATCTGCCTTCTTCAGGGATTCCTCACTGTCCCTGAAATGCAGATCATGGTTAAGGGGGTCGCTAGTACTATATTATTGGAATCCCATTCTTTATAGGGAAGACTAAAGGGGGGGGGGTTGCCACGGAGGGTGACACTACTAAGCACAATACATCAAAGTAATGTGCAGCAATTGTCATTAGTCGCATGCCTCATTTGAACAGTCAGGACCATGCTGGACCAAAGACATAGATGGAGGAGGACTATGCGAGATGAGTAAGGTAATTTTAGCATTTTCAGCCCATATTTTAAATAATCTACTGGGAACACTCTGCCACTACCCTGCAGGCGTTGTCAGCAGAACAAGCCGCTCTCTTGATGTTCGCTGACAGGTTAAAGCTTTTGCAAATAGCTCCTGTCTCTTCCAGATGGCATCTACAGGGCAGCAGTGGGGGATCTGACACGTCATGCAGAGCTACACAGGTGGATCGGGTCACAGAAGTAAATGGAGGGATTCTCAGATCAGACAGGGAATAGCCAGACAAGGAATTTCCCAGGACAGTCTGCATCTGCATCTAAAAGCCATAAGGGTGGTGTGTCTTTAGGGAAAGCAAGAATCTTATTTCTAGGAATTCACAGGCCTGTAAAAGCACAGCACTATGCTGAATAGGCTATATTGCGTATAGTGTCAGGCAGAGTACCTTTAAGCCTCCCCCACCCCCTTAATAGATAAGCATCATTGCAATAAAAATAGAAAAACAAGCAGTGGTAGGAGAGCAGCCAGTTGGCTCCGGCTGATGGATGAATGAATGATGTCAGCGGCAACTGCAGAGAATTCCTCTGGTGTTCATCAAGCAGATTAGACTGAGCCAGGCAGGCTTGTGCAGGATTGCTGAGCTGGGCCGGAGCCCAGTAAGTGATAGATGGACAGCGCTCCCTCCGAGGCGTCGGGATGTAGGCAGAGCTTAGTGTAACACCATTTTCAGGCTTGCGATGACAGAGCGGAGCACTGTAGCCATAGAGACACTGAGGATAGCAGAAGGATAGTACCGGGATCAAGGAGATAAAAGCTGAAAAGACGGGAGGCAAGGAGAAGGACCAGGACGGCAACAACAATATACAGGAAAGAGGAGCGCTATTATTCACTGACATATGAAAGGGAAGATAAGAGGAGGAAGAAGCAAACAGCAGAGGTGGATACTACGGCAAAACAACAACTATGTGTGTGCAATAATGCATAGGCTAACAGGTGAAAGGCTCCTGGATGTGAGTGAAGGCAAACAACTAAATGAATAAATGACTGGGTATGTGCAGAAACAGAAGAGAAAACAAGTGAATGAGAAACAAGTGAATGAATAATGACTGTATGTGCACGAATGAATGAGCAAACAAGTAAATGGTTGACCAACAAGTATTATTTACTAAGTAACTGAGGGACAGACTAGAGAAAATTAAAGGGATAGTGCGGCGCTAAGAAATTATTCACAAAACAACACACATTACAAAGTTATACAACTTTGTAATGTATGTTATGTATGTGAATCACCCTCCTTCCCCGTGTTCCCCCACTCCCGCACCTGGACCTGGAAGTGTAGTGTTCCATACCATACATACCTGTCGAGAGTCGCCCCCCCCCCCCCCCCCCCCCGTCCCCGATCTTCTGTCAACAACGTAATCTTCGGGAGGCCGGCCGAATTGCGTCCGCTTCATCAGCTGCCCAGCCGCGATTGGCTGAGCACAGTTATCGCGGCTGAGCAGCCGATGACGTGGCTGAGGGGGGGCCGGCATCAGGGACGGCTGCAGCGATTCGGCCGGCCTCCCGAAGATTACGTCGTTGACAGAAGATCGGGGACGACGCGCGTCAGATATGTATGGTACACTACACTTCCGGGTCCACGGGGAAGGGGGCGATTCACATACATACCATACATTACAAAGTTGTATAACTTTGTAATGTGTGTTATTTTGTGAATAATTTCTTAGCGCCGCACTACCCCTTTAATGTTATAAAGAATTAGAAAAAAAAACAGCTACTTTTTTGCAAAAACAGCGTCACCCCTGTCCTTAGGTTGTGTGTGGTATTACAATTCATCTTCATTCACTTCAATGGAACAGAGGTTGAAAAACCACAGTCAAACAGAGGACAAGAGTGGTGCTGTTTCTGGAAGAAAATGGCTATGTTTTTGTAAGCCTTGATAACTCCCCGTTAAAGAGTACCTGTCATGATGGCCCAGAAAAAAAAAGAAAAAAAATTGGCAGCACATCTATGACTCTGTTCACACTGCAGGTTGCACGCTGCTTGTGGCTTAAGTACAGACAAAAAAAAACAGAAGGTGCAACAGCAACCGACAGGTGCAGGGGCTCACCGTATATACTCCTCCCAGCATACACGGTAAACAACTGCTTTGTAGCTATTAAAAAGTGAGGATCTTAGCAAACTATTTGATCAGAGTGTACCATGTCGTCATGACGTTAAGGCGTCTTTGAGACATGGTCCCTACTCACACTAGCAATGGCCTCTACTGGGCTGAATAAGCCTACAACTGGGCAGATAGGAGCCAAATGATCTCTTTTTATAGCACCCTTGGGACATGGGTGGAGTGCAGGCCAACAGGAGGTTGTGGAGCCACAGCCCCCACATTCAACAGAAAAAAAGAAAAAATTGGCAGCACATCTATGACTCTGTTCACACTGCAGGTTGCACGCTGCTTGTTTCTTAAGTACAGACAAAAAAAAAACAGAAGGTGCACCTGTGGGTTGCTGTTGCTGGGTTGCTGCATCTTCTATTTTTTTTGTCTGTACTTAAAGGGAACCAATCAGCCCGTTTGGGCTGATATGGTTCCCTTGAGCATTGTATAAAGCACCTGGAGTGGCCCAGACACGTACCGGCCGCGGCCGCAGCAGGTGCTTTATAACGGAGAAAATGACTTTTATTCCCCGGCTCGTGACTAGATACGAACAGGGAAGTAGTCATGGTGGGCGGCTCCCCGCTCATATCTAGTCACTGCGCTCTGCGGGATGATTGACAGGCAGAGAGGCCAGTAATGGACCTCTCTGCCTGTCAATCATCCCCTCTGAGCGCGCTGACAGGCAGAGCGCAGTGACTAGATACGAGCGGGGAGCCGCCCACCATGACTACTTCCCTGTTCGTATGTAGTCACGAGCCGGGGAAAAGTCATTTTCTCCGTTATAAAGCACCTGCTGCGGCCGCATGTGCAGGGGCCGCTCCAGGTGCTTTATACAATGCTCAAGGGAACCATATCAGCTCAAACGGGCTGATTGGTTCCCTTTAAGCCACTACCACACACAAACTAAGGACAGGGGTTGTGCTGTTTTTTTTTGGAAGAAAGCTGTAATTTTTTTTCTAATTCTGGATAACCCTTTTAACTATAATGGAGTTTGTAAGCTGGGCGAAGCTGAAGGATCGGGTGTAGGGAATAAGCAAAACAATGGAAGGTATGAGGGAAGTATCATACAGCCTAACACTACTGTAAGCGAGTGGTGATCTGCTAGATCATTGCTCACTTACTAACAGATTTTAGTAGGCAAAAAGCCTCTTTCTGTACTCAAAAAGCTGTTTTCCCCCCTCCCTTCTTATCTGTGCATTATCAGACAAAGCCATCATTATATAGGAGCAAAGTAAAGACTGGTTTGCTGAGTCCATTATAACCTATGGAGGGGTCAAGGGGATAAGTGAGCAGGAAGAGCAGACAAGCAGCTGTACAGTTTGGAGACTGTTTGGGCACTGTGTCACAGATCAGAAAAGTCACTGCTAGTCTGAGAACTTGGTGAGAGGACACTGCAGATGTTTTTTTACATTTTGTAAGGTACACAAAAACATGGTTGACAGCGTTTTTCTGTATGATTCTGCAATCCGCCTCTCTATGTCAGTTTTGGATATAGTGAGACGTTTTGCAGAATCGTGATGTGAACCTAGCCTAAGGTGTTCTGTGTTCAGATTTGTGTAAAAACTGAACTAAAAAACAACTAAAAATCTGCAATGGAAATTTTTTTTGTGAATAATCATGCATTGTGCAAATGACCTAGCTTTCTTAGGTACCAGAAAGGCAAATTTGTCTGGGAGCAAGGAAGTGATTTTACCTAGGCAACTAGTGTGTAACTGTGGCTCTCCAGCTTTTGCAAAACTACAATTCCCATCCCATAGCTTTAGCTGTCCAGGCCTGATGGGAACTGTAGCTTTGCAACAGCTGGAGGACCCCAGTTTGACACCACTGATCTAGGCAGACTTAGTACTCATCAGTCTCCGTTACACCTCCACATGGTGTGTTACCTAGCTTGCAATGCAATGCTACCATATAGAGGATTTATCACTGCATAACCAGATGTGTTTCTTACTGTCTCACAGGGATAGCCAAATACAGACCATGGCAATCTTCAGGTGTCCCAAAGTGAGTGAATGGGGCAGCCATGTGCATGCTCAATCAGTGCTTTACATACTCAAGGAACAAGGGAGCCCCATTCTCATGACTAATGAGGGTCCCTGTGGTTGCACTCTTACTAAACAGACACTTATTCTCTATCCTATGGACAAGGGATACGTTATAGTCCTGGGAAAACACCTTTAAGTGCCCCTTTAATAATACATTAGGCTCAGTGGAGTAAGGTTACACTTACAATACAAAAAGGGAGCTATCGTCTACAAGGTAGGTGTCAGACTTCAATATACAGATGTAGCAAACTTTACCTTGACTTTTACTGTGTCACATACTATTACATTTACAGTGTTACATGCTACTATTTTAAACTGACAAGTAGAGATGAGCGAACCTCAAGTCCATCCGAACCAGATGGTTCGGTATTTGATTAGCGGTGGCTACTGAAGTTGGATAAAGCTCTAAGGTTGTCTGGAAAACATGGATACAGCCAATGACAATATCCATGTTTTCCACATAGCCTTAGGGCTTTATCCAAGTTCAGCAGCCACCGCTAATTAAATGAAGGACGATCGGGTTCGGATGGACTCGGGCATGTTCGAGGTTCGCTCATCTCTACTGCCAAGGCATTGCATGCCTCTGCACACATACAATCACAGTGTTCTGTATCGTAGTTTGTAAAATGTTAAAGGTTTGCTACATCCTATCAAGATATGATCACATTCTGATTTTTTTTCCTTTAGGCCATAGGGGAAATACATAAAAAGAAACACACAGAAAAACTAAATAAATCAGACGCCAGATCTTAGAGGATCAAATCCAGAGTTCTCCATAAAGTGATGTCAATCCTACTGGGGAATGCGCTGGCTCACAGACATTAAAAGGCACTTACAGGTAATGATCAGGGTCAAACTTGGCCTTTTCAGCTGCCAGGCGCCTCCGCGTGCGTTCTGAGGCTGGGGTGACGTCTGGATCTCTTAAGTCAATAACATCATTCAGTTCCTCCTGAAAGAGCAGAGTGCAGCGTGTCACCCAGGTGCCGAGCACAAAGGCTTCAAGGGATGAATGATAATGTACACAAACATGTACTCCGCCATAGAGGGGACGACGAACACCGGCTCCTGTGTGACCGTTCAGTTCTGCTCTAAAGGTTATGAACAAAGCCGGACACAAGCAGAATATAATATGCACTATTACTGGAAGATGCTACTTACCATAGCAATGTTATCACTAATAAGCACCTGTCTCCATAAGGAGGCGGCCATGCTCAGGGTTATATGGGATGTTACATCTCAACAACATCTATTGTAACTGAGGACCCTGCAGCGCTCACTTGATCCCCGAAAGATCAGTGGTTATCAATAGGTGAAGCTGTTGGCAACTGTAAATGTCTCCTGTAGTGCCCACTGCAGGTCAAATGTGGTATTACACAGTACTTATTCAAATAGCAGAGACAGCCATGTAATAGATGGCAGTGGTTCTCCTGAGCTATAGCAGCTCTTTATCCCTCTGGCTAAATAATAGAAGCATCAGCAGGGGACCACTATATAGCATCAATGTCACAGTAGTAAATAGGAACAAAGGTTAAAATTAAAAAACGGTCCTTTGCTAAAAATAAAAACCCTCAAAACCAACATTTTGGCATGTGGATTTTGGTGCTCGTTTCAATGGGGTTTTCCATTCCAACTTTTAGGAAAATTTCAGTCAGTCAATCTAAATGGGAAGGTCACAGTAAATTCATGTGAAAAAGTTTATTCTCATTTCTTTTTCTGTAATAAAAGCCGCTACACAATTCTTTAACATCTCATCGTTTTTACCACATCTCCCATTTCCACATCTACCCTAGCACCAAGGGTCTCCCAGCCCTTCCAGCCTTCTTGCAGTCGCTGGAGATGATCAGGAAGCCAAAAAAAGTTGAGCAGGCTGTTTAATGAATTACCCCTAATGACTTCTAATGTCATAAAAACTATATTTAAATAAAACAATCACACCAAGACACATAACTTTCTCTTATAGCATTGTCACAAATTGCTCTGGCTTTAGCTTGACCCCAAAAGGAAGTCATATAGTCCTTTTTACAAACATCGGAGTTTCACGAAATGTGTAAAACAGCTTGCTTGACAGTTTTCGGCTTCCCATCTAATTTTGGCTGCTGCAATATAACTATATTCCCAGGATCTCTTATTGCGGTCAGTGCTGTCAGAGTGAGGGCCCGTCCACACTGAGTAATTCTTGCGGAATTTCAAGTAGAGCCTGTGCCACGGACTCTGCCTGAAGTACTGCCTGTGTTATTCAATGAATAGAATGCCTCATGTGCCCTCCACCGAAAGAATTGACATGAAATTTCAAAAGAATTTCTCAGTGTGAACGGGCCCTGAAAGTGTGAATTTCTAAACACACTGTTTTGTAACCATATCATAAATGTTCACAGCATCTATAAGTGAAGAAGATTCTCATGCACTAAAAATAGAGATCCAGAAAAAAGACCGGAAACTGTAACACAGATATTTCAATAGGCTATGAACTATGCATATATAAAATCAGAATCCTCCCATGTATCCAATAAAGGGGGGCTTTATTATTTCTTTGGCTTCTTATGTCCCAGCAACATTTAAAATTTCATTTACCCAAGGGACGATATATGACAAAATATTCTGAGGCGCTGGAACTGATAGCTATTACACTGAAGCAGAATCCTCTCCAAGCGGCAGAAGTCTATGCCAAGAGATAGAAATCAGCAATTAAATAACAATTAATAAGACATGAAACTACTGAGGTGTGGTAATAAAGACTAGCAGATAAAGATGGCATCACATCTATATCATGCCCGCATGTTGTCTCAGGTCTAGAGAAGAGCTCAACTGGAGCATGCTCGAGTCTGATCGTTTGGCATTTGATTATTGGTCAATAAAGTTGGATGCAGCCCTGGGAAAGTCCTGGAAAACATGGGCACATCTATGACTGTCCACCTTTTTCAGCCACCAGTGATTAGCATGCTGGAGTTCTGCTCATCTCTTCTCAGGTCCTATTAAGGGTCCTATTACATAATCAGGCCAATTTGGCAGATTATCGCTCTGTGTAATAAAGACAACGATAAGCTTATGAAACAATCATCAGCTGATCATGTCTTTTGGCCCTGACCTAAAATCCTAGGCTACTAGGCGCACATCGCAACGTGTAATAGCAATGCACGGCCAATGGCTGAGTAAAAAAAACTTTACGCATACCTGTCTCACGTCTGCCTGCAGCCGCCACTGGAACTTCTAAGCCAGTCTCTGCAGTGACAGGCTGTTTAGAAGTTTCATCACTAGCTGCCAGCAGGAGCAAGAGTGACTGTGTAGAGGTATTTACACTAGAGGCATGGGCCGCATGGACATCGCCAACAAAATATATATCTTCCTGCATGATTATCAAGCTGTGTTATAGGCTCAGTAGATAGCACTTTTTACATTAGCCCTATACACAGATCACATACCTGAAGTCTCCCAAACACGCCGAGACGCAAGTTCCCAAAACCATAACTACAATGTGAACTGAGGGCATCACTGGACGGCTCTTCAAAGGGGGTCTGCTCTATCTGCCAGTCAAACTCCTCTTCGTCATCTTCGACAGTCTCGTGTGAAGAACCTCAATTAAAAAAGAAAAGTTATTTTAGAGTAGGTATCGATCATCCTAAAATTGTTACTTCCAAGGATTCAGTAATTTCTAGTACTTCAAACACTGCAAAAAACTTGTATTAACCAAAAGATCGGCAACATGATCGTTGCTCAGCTAGGAGAATATACCTGGACAACCCTTTTATTGCCTGCTACCCTAGCTGACTAAAATGGTGGTGGAAGGGTTAACCCTTTAGCCAGCAGGATTTATTTCAAATATTTGGTAACTCTAGTAACCAAGACAATTATTTGGCATAGGGCTGGGAAATTATTCAAATTAATCTGATTAATTTGCCATTGGGGGAGCTGCCGATTTCATTTTCAGAAAAATCGCAGAGTTTATTTCCGAAAAAAATTTACAGAAGTGCAGGACTCGAGGAGACATGACTGTTGTGGCAAGAGCGTGTAAGCGACACAGCTCTGCATCACTTACATGCTACAGCACTGCAAGGGTTGAAGGGGTTATCCAAGATTAGAAAAAGCACAGCTACTTTCTTACTACAAAACAAACAAACAAAAAAAAACAGCACCATCCCTGTCCTCAGGTTGTGTGTAGTATTACAATTAAGCCTACATGGGGAGGTGGTTAGTACACTATGGATTGCCTACAGAGGGGACATTACCTACAGGGGATGGTGATTACTAAAGGGGAAATTGTCTAAAGAGTGGGGATTATGTACATTACCTACAGGGAACCGCTATGGGGCAGTTAATTGCCTACAGAGAGGATATTGTCAAAATGTAAAATTTCATAAAACGCACCATACCGCCTAAGAATAAAAAAAAAAATGCGCATAGCATAGTTTATAGATAGCATTTATTCCTATGTCTATATGCACGTCTGCATAAAATCATCAGAACTTAATTTTGCTCCAATTTAATTATTTTTTTTTTGGTATTCTAACATAAAATAACCCAGGTGGAGGCGGGGATATTGCACGGGTCTGGGGTGTCTGGGGGTTTCCAGCATGGCCTGTGGGGCCACATTTATGAGTGTAAGGAGAGGAGTGGATCTAGACAAGCAATATACCTGTATATGGTTTTACCGTGATGTCAGAGGTCTGTTAATCTTGGAATATGTATGTTCAGCTAACCACTCACTGGTGGTAGTGGTGACCCACCTCTGCCAGTGACTGGCTGCGAGGGAGCTGTGCAATAAAAAAAAAAAAAAAAAAAAAAAAAAAAAAAGCAGAAAGCTCTGCCAAGCCGCTACTGGGCAACATGGCTGTAGGGTGTGGAGAATGCTCCTTCAATACATGCTTTATACTGTAACAGAAAAAAAGTCTGCACTATCCACCCTCCACCACTTTGTGGCACTGTTGCAATCACTGCTGGAAACAGAATGGCCACTGTTGGTAATCCTATTATCCAATCATACAGTGGAATTCTCTATTGTTGTAATACTCCTTCATAAAGCATAGAGCTTAACCAGGCATAACTAGGATATCAAGCTCAGCTAATTCTTGCTGGATTGCTAGACTTCATTTTTCACTGCAGGAATTGAAAAAAAACAACTATAAGATTCCCCCAGAAGATAAATCTACTTCCCTGGTTAAGCAATGCAATTAATATGTTGCTTTAACCAGCATTCATTCTTCTATTCCTCTATATATGAGTAAAACAGGCTTTATCATGTATTTCCCAAGGGATAAATGCCAGTTTGCAGCTAATAGCTGTCTCCATCCTTAAGTATCCCTAGGGCCAGATACCAGTGCACAGACTGACTGTGACTCCGGAGAAGGAAGTCAAGCAGCACGACTATGCTTTGTGCACCTGAATTACTCCTGAGGGATAAGCGTCCCCCCTCAGGGAACATTGTATGAGCTCTCTGGACAGAAATCTGCAGCGCACCAGGTTTCTCAGGAGGCCGAATATCGATCGCTGGACATGAATCATTTTGTTTATCTGGAAAACTTGTTAACTGTAAAATATCAAAACCAGATATGGCCCTGGGGGGGGGGGGCTTCCTAATTCCCAGAGGGAGTATGCGCAAAGTATCGCATGACTGGCTAAAAAAGAATGTATGCAGAAGCATAAAAAAAACAGATCAGGCCTTTTTTGCATCTGTCTGTCTATAGCATTTAAAGGGGTACTCCAGCGGGGGGCTTTTTTTCGATCTGGCCGGGAAGGAGGTGGCTGAGGGCAGCGACGTCCACTTACCTCCCCGGTTCCAGCAGCGGGTCCCATATCGCAGCACTCCGGTCCCCGCTGGCCGGCCGCTTCCTAGTCTTCCGACGCAGGACTTGCCACTGGAACCAGATAAAAAAAAGCCCCCCCGTCGGAGTACCCTTTAAGTGTAACTATCATTTAAAGAAACTTCTGATATGTCATAGCGACAAGTCAGAAGTTTGTATCAATCGGGGTCCGGGAGCTGAGACCCCAACTGATCGCTAGAACAAAGGGGCAGACGGGCTCAGCAGTGCTCACTCTGCCCCTTCATCTCTGCTGTTACTGCTAATACGAGACGCCTACAGAATAATGGGAGCCTATGGAACTCCCAGCAACTCCATATACCGGACCTTCCATAGGCTCCCATTATGACAGAGTGCTTGTATTACAAGTTTATAGCAGAGAGAAAGGGGAAGAGAGCGCGCTGTTGAAAGTGTCTGCCCCTTTGTTCTAGCAATCTACAAGGGTCTCAGCACCCAGACCCCACTGTTACAAAACTTATGATATTGCTATGACAAGTTTTTTTTAAATATTTACACTTTAAACTCATATGTACTCAGCAGCTCCGTTTGCCTTGTGCATTGCAAGAAATCCAACAGTCACCTGAAACATCAATACGGCCAAAACCACACTTTTTTCTTCACCAATAGTCATGCAATGTTGCTGATAATCCCAGCAACACTGCACAATTTCTGCTGCATTTGTGATTGCAAGTGTGAAAACATTGCCATAGGCTGCTCTCAGACACAGAAATATAGTAGATAGTTGGCAGAAAAAGACCACCTAGTCCATCTAGTCTGTCCTTTTAGTATTTCCTTTCTGATTATCTTCGGATAGATGTATGTTTATTCCAGGCAGGTTTATATTCACTTATTGTAGATTTACCTACCACATCTGCTGGAAGTTTGTTCCAAGCATCTACTACTATTTCAGTAAAGTAATATTTTATTGTGTCAATTCTGACATTCTGAAAAACACTTCGCTCTTGAACCTTATTTAGCCCTTTAACATAGTTAAAGGGGTTATCCAGCGCTTCAAAAACTTGGCCACTTTTGCTGTGCTCTTGTCTCCAGATTGGGTGGGGTTTGAAACTCCATTTTATTGAAGTAAATAGAGTTTAAAGGGGTTATCCAGCGCTACAAAAACATGGCCAGTTTCCCCCTACTGTTGTCTCCAGATTGGGTGGGGTTTTGAAACTAAGTTCCATTGAAGTAAATGGAGCTTAATTGCAAACCGCACCTGAACTGGAGACAACAGTAGGGGAAAAGTGGCCATGTTTTTGTAGCGCTGGATAACCCCTTTAATTGCAAACCACACCTGACCTGGAGAGAAGAGTGGGGCAAAAGTGGCCATGTTTTTGTAGTGCTGGATAACCCCTTTGAAGATTTCGGTCATGTCCCCCCTTTCCTTCTGTCATCCAGACTATACAGATTTATATCTTTGACGTTCCTGATATGTTTTTTCTCCTAAATTCTAAATGTTTTACATTTTTAAATATAACAATAACAGGTGCCAGGTGAGACGCAGACAAAGAAACAATTGTCATGTTGACATGTGATAAACAAAGCTACTGCTAAAACTTTCCATATGTGTTATGCTTCAGACCCTCCACCATTTTTGTAGCCCGTCTTAGGACCCGTTCTATTTTATCAATATGTTTATGTAGATCTCCAGAACTGGACACAGTATTTCAGATGTGGCCTCACCAGAGCTCTATACAGCGGGATCACAATCTCCCTCTTCCTACTGCTTATACCTCTAGCTATACACCCCAGCATACGATTTGCTTTCCCCACCGCCTGGTTGCACTGGTGACTCATTTTAAGGCTGTCAGAAATCACTACCCCTAAATCCTTCTCTTCTGAAGTCTTTGTTATACAGAACTGCCAATATAATACTCGGATAGAGGATTCCTTCTCCCCAGGTGCATTATTTTACATGTGGAAACATTAACCCCTTAGCGACCCATGACGTATCTGATACGTCATGGTGCCGCTCGGGGTGTTCAGAGCGGGGTCCCACCGGGACCCCGCTCTGAACGGCGCTGATCCCGGCTGACACGTGCAGCCGGGCAGTGCCTCTATTAGCCGGCGCGGGTCCCGTTGCCGCGCCGGCTAATTAAGCCTCTAAGTGCAGCTGTCAAACCTGACAGCTGCACTTAGAGGCTTTGTACACACTATCCCTGGTGTCTAGTGGCTCGGATCTCCCCCCCGCGATGCGATCGCGGGGGGAGATCCGTTCTTCTGCCGGTGGCGGGCCTCAGCGTCGGAATGACGCTGATCCCAGCTCGGCAATAGATTGCTATGGCCTGCAGCAGGCCATAGTAATCTATGACCGATCTAATGGATCTTTGCTGTGTATATACACAGCATTGATCTCTATGAGAGATCAGTGCTATGTATATACAAGTCCCCCAGGGGGGCTTCTAGTTACAGTAAAAAAAAAAAAGTAAAAAAGTGTTTTTATTAATAAAAAATCCCCTCCCCTAATAAAAGTCCAAATCACCCCCCTTTTCCCATTTTATAAATATAAATTAATAAATAAACATTTAGTATCGCCGCGCGCGTAATCGCCCGAACTATTAATTAATCACATTCCTGATCTCGCACGGTAAATGGCGCCTGCGCAAAAAAATTCCAAAGTGCAAAATTGCGCATTTTTGGTCGCATCAAATCCAGAAAAAATGTAATAAAAAACGATCAAAAAGTCGTATATGCGCAATCAAGGTACCGATAGAAAGAACGCATCATGGCGCAAATAATGACACCCGACACAGCCCCATAAACCAAAGGATAAAAGCGCTATAAGCCTGGGAATGGAGCGATTTTAAGGAACGTATATTTGTTAACAATGGTTTGAATTTTTTACAAGCCATCCGATACAATATAAGTTATACATGTTATATATCGTTTTAATCGTAACGACTTGAGGAACATGCATAACAAGTCAGTTTTACCATAGGACGGACGGCGTAAATGCAAAACTCCCCGAAATCAAAACAAATTCGTTTTTTTTTTTCAATTTTTTCAATTTGCAAGCGCTATGGACTTTTAAACTTAAAATGGAATAAACAAAAGCGCAAAAACGAAAATAGGCTTTGACCTTAAGGGGTTAAACTGCATATTCCACTTAATCTCAAGCCCTTCCCCTTGGACTTCTCGCTGGCTAAAAAAAAAAAAAAAAAAAACTCCAGACAGAGATGCTAAATAATAACACTATGAAGGTTTTAATCTATTCTAGAGGGAAGTACTCACCTATTTCCTCAATCAGGGGTTTACAAGTTCTTGCCCCTTTAGGTGCTAACAAGGATGTCAGAAGATTCAGGCCCTCAAACTGCTGTCCTGGGGTCTCTTTAGGCACTTGGACAGTAAAAATACCTAAAAAGAAAGCAATGTAACATATTAGATCACAAAAAGTGAGAGAGGTTACCTGTATAGAGACATAAAAACATTCACTGAAAGGTCCCTTCAACAGACCAATTATTGGAAATGAACGCTGGATCATTCTTGTGACTTAGGCTGGGTTCACACTGCGTTTTTGCAATCAGTTTTCTTCATCCCTTTTTTGAAAAAAAAAATGGATGAAAAACGGATTGCAAAAACGGATGCATCCTTTTTCCATTGAGTTCCATTATAAAAAAAAAACGGACCAAAACGAATCCGTTTTTTTTGACGGACACAAAAACGTTGCTGACACTTTTTTTGTCCATTAAAAAAAAACGGATCCGTTAAACGTATGCTAAAAATGCAGTGTGAACCCAGCTTTATATATATTCTATAGACTTCTATCATGGAAGATACAGACAAAAATGATTTTTAGGCTTGAACAAAAGATGTGATCAAAGATGAGTGTTTGATGTTCAATGACTGATCCCTGTGCCTTACATGGGGACATTTAATGTCAGCCAATAATCACTACAGGCATAAGACTCTATAGGCTTGGTTGAGCTCTTCAGCATTGTGTCAGGCTGGAGAGAATACACCACTTCCTGCAGAACATACAACAGCTGATAAGTACTGGAAACTTGATTTGTTTTTGTGGGTTTTTTTTTTTACAGACTTAAATTACAAATCTCTGGCACTTTCTGGCACCAACTGATTCGAAAGAAAACATTTTTTGGTGAACAACCCCTTTAACAAGTTACAGACGACTAAACTTTTGCCGAGTTGGGGTCTAAGTGTTCAGACCCATCAACCATTAGAGCAAGTCAAGAGGCCCAAGCTTGTGCCCTTCACTCCCTGGCTCACAGAAATCTTCTTTCACTTGTACTAGATGGGCTCTGTAGACTAGAGTCCGCCTACTACAACTGGATGAAGATCATAAAAAGCCAGGAAGTGAAGCACACAGGTACGGGCTTCTCTTGGCTCGCTGTTATGATCAGTGACAGTTACAGTTAAATGACAGACACACATCAAAATCAGCAAAAAAAAAAATAAATACAAAAAAAACTAAGAGTTAATAAAGCCTGACTACGTCTGTGAACTCAGAGCTGTACATGCAGTTTATGATGCGCTCTTACCACCATCCGCATTGTATGTGGCTTTCTGTCTTCCATCTTCCACTATCCTCCCAGGCAGTGTTAATCTATATACAGAAAAGCAGTGGATCATGGCAACCGTGTACTTACAATAGGACAGAACAAATCACAATAATGGAAAAAGCTGAGATTAAACTCATTAATCATGGGAAAAGATCCCGGCCTGCGGCATCCTTACAGGAGCAATGCATCTCCATGCACCCTCTCATTGGGTTCATGCGACATAGGTATAGAGTGTATAACGGACCCTTATAGGTACACACACAGCGTAAAGGGTGTGTTGTTCAACCCCTTAAGGACCCATGACGTACAGGTACGTCATGGAATCTTGTCACTTAAAGCGACTCTGTACCCACAATCTGCCCCCCCCCAAACCACTTGTACCTTCGGATAGCTGCTTTTAATCCAAGATCTGTCCTGGGGTCCGTTCGGCAGGTGATGCAGTTATTGTCCTAAAAAACAACTTTAAATCTTGCAGCCCTGTGTCAAACGGCCGTGGCTTACAGTATCTGTGCCCTAACTTTGCACCACCCCTCCGTCCATCCTCCCCACCCTCTTCATAATTAGGAATGCCCCTAGAACATTTTCTCCTGTCTGAACATTGCACGGGTGTCTTAACAATCCAGCCCATGTGCTGTGCTGACACAGGTGAGGAATAGGAGACAATCTACCTGTAGCATTCCTAATGATAAGGAGGGCGATAAGGAGGGACAGAGAGGTTTTGCCAGTCTAATGCATACACAATCTAAGCCACGCCCGTTGGGCACGGGGCTACCAGTTTAAAAGTTGTTTTTTAGGACAATAACTGCATCACCTGCCGAACAGACCCCAGGACAGATATTGGATTAAAAGCAGCTATCCGATGGTACAAGTGGTTGGGGGGTGGGGGGTCAGATTGTGGGTACCGAGTCGCTTTAAAGACCCATGCCATACCTGTATGTCATGGAGTCCAGCAGAGCTCACTTCAAAGCACTTGGAAATCAGCTGCTATATGCACTGAGCAATGATCTATTGATCTGCTGCAGACCAGATCAATAGAATACCGATCCACTGAGTCCTGGGCCAGTAAGATGAAGGGGGATCCAGCCACTAGACCCCAGGAAAAGGGATATAGAGGACTGTTAAATGCAGCAGTCATTTTTGACAGCTGCATTTAATGGTCCTAATCAGCGGGTGCAGCTATCAGACTGTGCCGGCTAATAGCCGCAGTCCCGGGCTGCAGATAGCAGTCGGGATCGCAGCACGGCCCGCCTCTGAACTCCCCTAGTTGGCGCGATGACATAAATATATGTCATCCATCATTAAGGGGTTAAAGGGAATCTTATATCATTGTGTTCAGCCGTTCTTCTAATATGCAAGAGAACGGGATTTTTGCCAAACCCCTCCCCCGCCTCCAGCTGCTGATTGATAGTTGACTGGTAGTTACTAGAGATGAGCGAACCGGGTTCGGGTTGATCCGATCCCGAACGTTCGGTATTTGATTAGCTGGGGCTGCTGAACTTGGATAAAGCTCTAAGGTTGTCTGGAAAACATGGATACAGCCAATGACTATATCCATGCTTTCCACATAGCCTTAGGGCTTTATCCAACTTCAGCAGACAGCGCTAATCAAATGCCGCTCGTCTCTAGTAGTTACATATCCATGCTGTGTATATGCAATCAGCAGCTGGAGGGCGAAGTTTGCTAGGACCCTAGGCCTTCTTATCTGTATAGGTGTCACTTCTTACTGTAATCCTCCCTCTGATAATAATGAGGAGACCTCTGTGAAGTGATCAAGTGTTGTCTATTATGATGCTCAATAGCCATTGCAAAAACTGCAAGGGTGCGTTTACACAGACAGATTTATCTGACAGATTTTTGAGGCCAAAACCAGGAACAGACTATAAACAAAGAACAAGTCATAAAGAAAACACTGAGGGGGAGATTTATCAAAAGGGTGTAAAATTTAGGCTGGTGCAAACTGCCCACAGCGACCAATCACAGCTCAGCTTCCAGCTCTGGTGAAAGAAAAGAGGAGCTGTGATTGGTTGCTGTGGGCAGTTTGCACCAGTCTAAATTTTACACCCTTTGATAAATCGCCCCTGAGATTTCTCTTCTTTTCTAAACCATTCCTGGCTTTGGCTTCAAAAATCTGTAAAATAAATCTGTCTGTGTAAACGCACCATAAGATTTCAGGTTTTTTTTTTTTTTTTTTTTTTTTAAAGGGAACCAATCATTAAAAAAAAAACACATACGGTGTAAGTAAACATGCTGATAGAACACCCAACACACTACCCTAACATTTGCTTATGGCCTCCGTCCCTGCCTGCAATAATCTGCAAACTTACTTTAGTGAAGACCCGCATTGTATGTAAATGAGCCCCCAACTAATAATCTTGGCGTCGTTGGGCTGGGTTCATACTCCGTCTTTGCAATCCTTTTTTTCATCTGTTTGTTCCAAAAAACAGATGAAAAACGGTTTTGATCAGTTTTTCTATTGAATTTCATCATAAAAAAAAAACTGATCCATTTTTTTACCGTACACAAAAACTTAGTCGACCTCATTTTTGTGTCTGTTAAAAAAACGGATCTTTTTTTTATAATGGAATTCAATGGAAAAACAGATCAAAACGGATGCACACATGAAAAAACTAATAAAAAAAACTAATTGCAAAAACGTAAGGTGAACCCAGCCTTAGTTTGAGGGTTCAGACCTAGACCAATAAAAACTTTTGACATGCCTCTATGACAAGTAAAAAGTTTTCTATTATGACAGTGACAAAATACAAAAACCTGATTTAAACAATAGGTCTTATTCTGATGGGTTTCCTGGTGCAGATTAGGCAAACTATCAGCAGATTAGAAGACTCTAACCCGCTGATATGTCCCTTCTACGCAGAGGGCGCTGAGGATAAAGGTAACCTTCATCCTCTGCACCATTTCTGTGCTATTAGCAGTTTAATCCTTATGCTAATTAGGTGGGACTACCTCCCCCAGTGCACTGTTCTGCCCCTTCTACTGAATATCATCACAGTGGGCTACTGAAGGACTATAAGGCCCGCCCCAGTGATTAAAATGCTAATAGCACAGTAACCTCCCCGAGGATAAGGGAAGAAAATTACCTTCATCCTCAACGCTCCATGAATAATAGGTACATATCAGCTGGTTAGATGCTTCTAACATGTTGACAGTTTCCCTTTAAGAAACTATTCATCTAGATTAAGTTTTTGTTTTTTGTAAACAATGGAGCCATCATCATAATCTATTGCTATCAATATTACCTGTCCTTTATGTTACCTGAGAAAGTAAGGCTTGGCATAGAACTTGAAGTCATCTCCATCAATGTAGATATCAAACTCTGACACCCTGGCATAGGGGACTTTTATGGTTATGATGAGAAAGTCAGAATCCTGGGTGATGTCAAACGCTGGAGTGATCATTTTAACTCCCACTATAAGAGACCAGAACAAAGAGATTTCTACTTTTATACGACAGAATAGTCTAAGGAGCTCACATGGTTCATTTCTTAGGAGTACATTACCCTGTACAGAATCTGCAGCAGATTATATTTTTAGATTATTTCTCCTGTGCAATTACTCCATTAAGGGTATGTTCACACTGAGTAAGCCAGGCAGAACTTTCCGCCACAGAATCCCGCCTGCCTCAGTGTAGCATAGTTTGTCTATGGGAAAGCACACGCTCCTCCGCTCAAGTGACATGTCAGACCAGTAAAGTATTCACCGGGCTGTGGTGGTTTAAGGGGGGCGGGGGCAGTGTTTACATACTGGCAGCAGCATGAAAATTCCACTGTAAGGCCCCCTTCACACGTCCGTGTCAGTTTTTACTGTCAGGAAATCCTGATCAGGAGACCTTAAATGTCATCAGGATAGTATCAGGATTTCCTGACAGTAATCCGTTTTTACCATCAGGAAACCATCAGGAAAAACCTTCAGGATTTCCTGATGAGATAATATTGTCTAGTATGCCAACATAAATCACAGGTACCCGTGTACCTGGATGGCCACAGGCTGCAGAACTACAACTCCCATCATGGCCTACCAGCAGAGCCATGATGGGAGTTGTACTTCTGCAACCTGGATGGCCACAGACTGCAGAACTACAACTCCCATCATGGCCTACCAGCAGAGCCATGATGGGAGTTGTACTTCTGCAACCTGGATGGCCACAGGCTGCAGAACTACAACTCCCATCATGGCCTGCCAGCAGAGCCATGATGGGAGTTGTACTTCTGCAACCTGGATGGCCACAGGCTGCAGAACTACAACTCCCATCATGGCCTGCCAGCAGAGCCATGATCGGAGTTGTACTTCTGCAACCTGGATGGCCACAGACTGCAGAACTACAACTCCCATCATGGCCTGCCAGCAGAGCCATGATGGGAGTTGTACTTCTGCAACCTGGATGGCCACAGGCTGCAGAACTACAACACCCATCATGGCCTGCCAGCAGAGCCATGATGGGAGTTGTACTTCTGCAACCTGGATGGCCACAGACTGCAGAACTACAACTCCCATCATGGCCTGCCAGCAGAGCATGGTGGGAGTAGTAGTCCTAAGGGGTAATCTCACCTGTCCCGGATCCTGCTCTGTCGGGGCCGCGAGGTTGGCGTCCGGGTCAGAGTGCAGTGCTGAGGTCCGGGCAGCGGCGGCGGTCGGAGGTGCGGAGCATCCGGCGGGCGGCCCGGTGGTGAGTTCCCGGGGGGGGGGGGGGGGGGGGGGGTGGGGGGGAGAGGGTCAGATGCGGCAGCGGCGGGGGCGGCGGGGGGACGGGGGCGGCGGAGGTACTGGGGGTTAGGCGGCGGCGGGGGGGGGGGGGGTTCTGTAGTGCCGGGCAGAGTGTGCGGGGGGGATGGGGGTGTGCGGGTGATCGGACGGCGGCCGGGGCTGGCTCTCTACCAGTCCGGAATCGCGGACACTTTCCTGATATACATCAGGAAAATGCCCGTGATTCCGGCGCTCCCATAGACTTCTATGGGGGCGTCCGTGCCGGATTTCCGGACGACAATAGGACAGGATCTAAAAAATCCGGTCCTATTTTCCGGAACGGACACCCTTCCGGAAAAATCCGGAAGGGTGTCCGTGTCTAATGTTAGTCTATGAGTCCGGAAATCCGTCCGGATTTCCTGATAGGAAATCCGGACAGATTTTCCGGACGTGTGAAGGGGGCCTAAGTAAACCTATTCAAACTGACAGTGCCGGGAATCGAAACAGAGTTTGTTGCAAACTCGCAGTGTGAAATCCGCTGCAATTCCGCTGTGTGTGAACCCACCCTAAAACTGAATATTTCTTAAGGCACGGAGCGATAACCTGCACAATCAAGGCAATTTGCTAATTATCACTCAGTGTAATAAAAACAACGATCAGCCAAAGAAACAATCAATATTGTCTTTCAAGTTGAAAGATTATTGACCGCTCATTGCTACGTGTAATAGTGATGACTTTATACATACCTGTCCACGCTCCCTGCAGCCGCCCCTGAAACTTCTGAGCTCAGCCAATCACTGGCCGCAGTGCTCTCCTACATGCGTGATCACGCCATCAGCATTTGATCCTATATAACTGAATATATTTTTTACAACCAAATGAAGAGCTGTGTATGAACAAGGGACAGACATGCCTCAGCTACACCAGATACGTCTCCATCCCCTAACCTTGTAGGCTGTAACCCCTGGCGGGCAGGGTGCTCGCTCCCTATGATCAGTCTGTCATTCACTTTATCCTTGAAATACTCTTGATTTTATGCTGTAGGTTAACCCCTTATGATCTGTGCAATAATAATGTATCTGACAGAAGACAGTTATTTATGGGGTAATCAGGGCCAAGGAGACCCATAAACAATGAAGGAGAGTGGAGACAGGCCTATTCCTTATACAGGGAGGGATTTAGCAGTATACAGAATGTGCACAACGTGCTGAGACTTGTGGTTCCACTAAACCAGCTAGCGTTATCTCATACCACAAACGCCCCAATACTACTACCGCGGTGTTCTGCAAACTGTGGCTATTGGGGAATACAGGTCCCAGCATGCAGAGAAAGGCAACATGCAACACTCTAACTGCGCGGGGACTACAAATCCCAGAATGCCTCGCTGACAATACAGTGAGTGGCCATCGCTCAATAACTGGAGCTCCACAGGTTGCTGTACAGTACAGCTAGCCGGGAGAATACGTGAGGAGCACCGTGCACAGCTCACCTGCGTAACCCACCGCACACACGACCCGCCAGATGTTTCCTACTTCCGGGACTGCACGTGTTACAGAAGGAGACCAAAAAGACATTACCGATTGGACGAAGTCTAAAGAGTTCCCGCCCCCTCACCAATGAAAGACTAGATTAAAGTCACGCGGGCGGGGATTGGCTGCTGACCGTACGATGGGGCGTGGTTTTCCGGCATTTTACGATTGGCGGGATCCCCCGAGTTAGAGATTGAGAGTGATGGCCAAGCGTTGTGGCTGTCATAGAAACGAAAGGAATCTCTCGGCTACATTGCAGCAAATCATAAATAGCAAAGTGCGGGAGAATAGAAGAAAGTGTATTGCTTTACAACCTGAGGCTCTCAGCTATTGTCCGGGCATTATGGGAGTTGTAGTTTGGCTGCAGTTTGTGGATCACAGGTTGTCAATTACTGGAAGGGTATGCTGAGAAAGGGAGCGCACATCCTAGAGCTCAATGAATGAATGAAATATCCCAGTTGCAAATCTTTATTCACTACATAGTGGAATAGGCTGAGAACAACAAAACATTAATAATCAAAGTAAAGGAAAATTAAAGAAGAGTGGTGGGGAGGATCAAAGAAATAATGTGTACTTACCTCTCCAGCTCCAGCTCTGACATCGCCGGTCCTGGTTATGGCCACTGACTGGCTGAGTGGGCCTGGAACTTCAACTCTCTGGTCCTTTCTCTAACCAGGAAGAGTCGGGGACCAAAGCTGCAGTATACAGCATTAGCACAGGAGCTGGGGAGGTAAGTACACATTATTTCTTTCATCCTCCCCCTACCCGGCACTTAGGCCAAAAAAGCCCCCTGCCCAGAATTCTCCTTCAGCATCCTATGCAGGTCTGGATTTGGAGAGGTACTCAAAACCAAAGTGAAAAATTACAGGCTGATCCAACTTCATTGGAAATGCCTGAAGTAAGGAATGAGGCTCAGTAGTGTGTGTGGCCTCCACGCGTCTGTATGACCTCCCTACAACGCCTGGGCATGGCCGTGAAGACACCGGGAGCCCCGAAGCAAGCAGGAACAGGGACCCGGTAATGTATAATGTCCGGCGGCTAGGGGATTAATGGGGCGGGCTGCAGACAAAACCGCAGCAGGGATTAGGGTACATCCCTGCTGCGAGTTTCTCTGCTAATGAAAGTATAGGGCTGGGATCTGCAGCGAGTCTCGCTGCAAAAACGCAGCAAGGAAACTCGCTGCAGACCCGCCAAGTGGGTTTGTAGCCTAAAAAGTAGATTTTATATATATATATATATATATATATATATATATATACACACACACTACCGTTCAAACGTTTGGGGTCACATTGAAATGTCCTTATTTTTAAAGGAAAAGCACTGTACTTTTCAATGAAGATAACTTTAAACTAGTCCTAACTTTAAACAAATACACTCTATGCATTGCTAATGTGGTAAATGACTATTCTAGCTGCAAATGTCTGGTTTTTGGTGCAATATCTACATAGGTGTATAGAGGCCCATTTCCAGCAACTATCACTCCAGTGTTCTAATGGTACAATGTGTTTGCTCATTGGCTCAGAAGGCTAATTGATGATTAGAAAACCCTTGTGCAATCATGTTCACACATCTGAAAACAGTCTAGCTCGTTACAGAAGCTACAAAACTGACCTTCCTTTGAGCAGATTGTGTTTCTGGAGCATCACATTTGTGGGGTCAATTAAATGCTCAAAATGGCCAGAAAAAGAGAACTTTCATCTAAAACTCGACAGTCTATTCTTGTTCTTAGAATTGAAGGCTATTCCATGCGAGAAATTGCTAAGAAATTGAAGATTTCCTACAACGGTGTGTACTACTCCCTTCAGAGGACAGCACAAACAGGCTCTAACCAGAGTAGAAAAAGAAGTGGGAGGCCGCGTGGCACAACTAAGCAATAAGATAAGCACATTAGAGTCTCTAGTTTGAGAAACAGACGCCTCACAGGTCCCCAACTGGCATCTTCATTAAATAGTACCCGCAAAACACCAGTGTCAACATCTACAGTGAAGAGGCAGCTGCGGGATTCAGGGCTCCAGGGCAGAGTGGCAAAGAAAAAGCCATATCTGAGACTGGCCAATAAAAGAAAAAGATTAAGATGGGCAAAAGAACACAGACATTGGACAGAGGAAGACTGAAAAACAGTGTTGTGGACGGATGAATCCAAGTTTGAGGTGTTTGGATCACAAAGAAGAACGTTTGTGAGATGCAGAACAAATGGAAAGATGCTGGAAGAATGCCTGACGCCATCTGTTAAGCATGGTGGAGGTAATGTGATGGTCTGGGGTTGCTTTGGTGCTGGTAAGGTGGGAGATTTGTACAGGGTAAAAGGGATTCTGAATAAGGAAGGCTATCACTCAATTTTGTAACGCCATGCCATACCCAGTGGACAGCGCTTGATTGGAGCCAATTTCATCCTACAACAGGACAATGACCCTAAACACACCTGCAAATTGTGCAAGAACTATTTACAGCAGAAGCAGGCAGCTGGTATTCTATCGGTAATGGAGTGGCCAGCGCAGTCACCAGATCTGAACCCCATTGAGCTGTTGTGGGAGCAGCTTGACCGTATGGTACGCCAGAAGTGCCCATCCAACCAATCCAACTTGTGGGAGCTGCTTCTAGAAGCGTGGGGTGCAATTTCTCCAGCTTACCTCAACAGATTAATAGCTAGAATGCCAAAGGTGTGCAATGCTGGAATTGCTGCAAAAGGAGGATTCTTTGACGAAAGTAAAGTTTGATGTAAAAACAATGTTATTTCAAATACAAATCATTATTTCTAACCTTGTCAATGTCTTGACTCTATTTTCTATTCATTTCACAACGTATGGTGGTGAAGAAGTGTGACTTTTCGTGGAAAACATAAAATTGTTTGGGTGACCCCAAACTTTTGAACGGTAGTGTGTATATATATATATATATATATATATATATATATATATATATATTAGGGATGGTCCGAACCTGCAAAGGTTCGGGTTCATACGAACCCGAACGCTCGGCATCAGATTCCCGCTGTCTGCCTGCTCTGTGCAGCGGGTGGATACAGCGGGAGGACCACCTGGAAAACTAGGATACAGCCTAAGGGTATGGCTGTATCCCAGTTTTCCAGGCCGTCCTCCCGCTCCACGGAGCGGGCCGACAGCGGGAATCATTTCCGAGAGTTCGGGTTTGTACGAAGGGACCATCCCTAGTATGTATATATATATATATATATATATATATATATGTGTGACATTAGCACTGTGTTAGGAGTTTTTACTGTATGCTCACCGCCAGCGTTCCTATTTACTCCTCACCCTTGTCACACATGCCAGTGAATAGGAACATTGTTGCTTAGATTCAGATGCAGAGCACCAGTCCAGAATATGTCATGTAGCAGTAGAACAGTGTTCAGCCTCTAAAAACAAAAAGAATGCTTTCAATGACTGACAGTAACCAGATATCTGGAAAAATATACTAGGAAGTTACATGCTCACATCAAAACTGGTGATGTAAGACTGGCCTATGGCTGACACTGTAGAGTTGTCTATATTATGGGGGCACTATGGCTTAGTCTATTTTCACTGTTGGTGACAGATATGGGGGTCATCCTGGCTGGTAAGGTGGGCCTGCGGATAGCAATTGAAAATATAATAAAATGGGAGCACTATTGTGGTGTCTTCTACTAGCAGTTCTCTTATACGCCTGTCCTAAAGTTCTCACTCATGTTAAACAAGTGGTGGATGAAGTATGTAGTTTCCCCACTAGGTGTCAGTATTTCTTATATGTATTACTACTATTGCACAGCTGAAGAAAGATAATGGGTTAAGTTTTCTATGCCATGTGTTTTATGTTGACCTACCACAAGTGCGTTTTCTTGTCTGACCTAGCCTCTCTCTATACACACTTATCCCCACCACTGACAGGCAGGTACTTAAACAGTAGTGTCTAAATCCCATACCGTAAAGGGACCTCTCCAGGCAAGCCCTGCCCCAGACGGATTTTATTGGCTGCTCCACACCGGGCTTCCTAGCAGCCAAAATCAGACCCTGTCGGACCCCCGACCCTAATCCGAACGTTTAGTTTTAGAGTTACGGTTGGGGGTTGGATTAGGGTTACGTCCCACTGATTTCTCATGTTCTAATCCTAATCACAGCCCCAACCTTAACCCTATCCCTCTTGATTAGCACCAACCCTGAAGGTTAGGGTTGTTATGAGGGCAGGGGATTAGGGTCAGCAGGGTCTGATTTGGGCTGATAGGAAGCCCAGAGTGGAGCAGACAATGAAATCCGGCTGGGCGGGGCTTGCCCAGAGAGATTTACGGTATGGGATTTAGTCACTACTGTACACAAACACCCCTGTAGGAGGAGTTACACTGGTGGAGGAAGTGAGGTCAGTCTTACCAAGTTTCTCAGTGAGAGAGGCACAACACAGAACAGTTCCTGCTGTAGTTAAGGCAGAGCCTGGCTTATGCCAGGATCCCTGACAAGAACTAAGCTCAGATTCAGAAAAGACTTTCTTCTAGTCAAGCAGCTACTTTTATTATGCAGTGCTAAGCAACAGTAGGAAAGAGCAGCCACCAAGAAATACCCTAGCCCATGCCAGGAACGTGTCTTAAAAGTGCAGGACAGTCTCCTGAAGGAAGAGGAGCTGATCCCAGTAGAACAAAGTTACAGGTATATAAAGGTCTACGTATCCTACTGTGCAGTGCAGGTAACTGGGAAATCTCTGACACCCAGCTATACCCAGATAACCAATGACTGAGGCTCGTGCTTACCACCTAGAACAGGTTCTACAACACTAGGGGGCAGAAGGCGCTCAGACATTGTCTAAACGTGAGTATGAGTATCTCTTCACTACTAAGATATTTCTGCTATAGTTCCGGCAGAGTACGAGGGCTACATTGGGCATTGGTCTCATCTGGAAAACTCCTCTCCTCTTCTCTCTACCTCTACAAAGCATTACTACTACTGCTACTCTTTCCAAGTACCTACCTCAAGCACTATGTCAGCACTCAAGCCTGTGTCAATATTACTACTGTCTGCAAAACATGTACTGTTATCCTGCCAAAGTTTTACATTAAAGTGTATATTATTATATATTAAATACTCTGTCTACCTCTGTTTGCACCTGCACCTATACACACACCACCGCACACCTTGGGTTATTTTTCCCCTTCTCTGTGGGTGGCGGTACCGACAACCCGGGTGGGTCAGTTGCCACTCCAGGTTGCCGTGACAAGATCCCAAGGGACCCACAACAAACCCGGAAGGTTACCGACCATTTGGGGACACAAACCGGCTATATATATATATATATATATATATATATATATATATATATATATATAAAAGAGGCACCAACATCACACCTGTGTGCTGGACTAGCATTGGTGTCACGACAAATAGCATCACTGGCCGAGTACCTTGCTATAATTATCTGTGGTGTTAGGGCAATATAGTATGCAGGCACTGGTTACAGTGGCTGGACATGTGTGAGGGGGCTGTAGTTGGAAGAACTTATAAGGTCACCATAGTTAGCAGTGTTATGCCAGCACTATAGTTTGCTGGGCTATGGAGGCACTGTGGTTGGCAGGCATGGCGCTAGTGTCGCTGGTCATGTATGAAGGACCTTTAGGTGGAGCTGATAAGGGCACCATGGTAAGCAGTGTTATGTGGGCACTGTGAGTGGCAGCTATGAGGTCATTGTGTCTGATGATGTAAGGCAGGCCCGTGCACTGTGCCTAGTTTAAAAAAGTCTTATATAGAATAGGTATAGACTTAAACTATGCATCTAAGACAACTACTCCACTGTATATGGCTACGCTCCCCGACCAGTGGATGCAGGCTCTCAGGACATGTTGGGAGTCAGGCTCAGACTAGCCCACGGGGGAGCAGGGGAATCCCCCGGTGGGCCGTACCTCTTGGTGGGCCATGGCAGGAGGTGGGCCTCCCTGTCTGACTCTTTCTACTAGAGAATAAAAACATATTCTATGTTATAAGCACAGACAAATATATTTAAGGTACCATGTGTCTTCTTGACCTAACAGCATCTAACAGTGTCATCAATTTGGAACACGCATTACAGCTGACAGAAGTCTCGTAACAAATAAGAGGCAGGCAGGGGAGTTCGGGAAGATAATAAAGAAACTATACTCACCAGTCCCCGTGCCCCTGCACTCAGTGTCGGACTGGGCCACCGGGGGACCAGGGAATTCCCCGGTGGGCCCCGAGCAGGAGTAGGCCCCGCCCCCCAGTCAGGGGACACAGGGCTGGAGACCACAAGAATGTGGTCTCCACCCAGTAAGCCCAGCGGGGGCCCCCGTGCTCCTAGGGGGCCCACTGAGCCGCCGATTGCCGCACCTTCCCTTTTAATTGGAAGCGATCGAAACGATCGCTTCCAGTTAAATGTAGCAGTGTTCCGATTGACAGGGCGAGAAGCCATTGGCTTCCCACCCTGTCAATCACTCTTGTGACCGCAAGCAGCTTCTTGCTTGCGGTCACAAGCGTGGTGCTGCCGCCGCCTCCCCTGACAGATGAGCAGCTGCTGGTCTCGGGCAGCGTCATCACCAGAGAGCTCCGTGCGCAGTGCGGCAGCGGCGACTTCCGGTTCACGTAAACGCATACCGGAAGTCCCAGCCGCTGCGGTGCACACAAAGCTCTCTGGTGGTGATGCTGCCAGGACCAGGAGCTGCTCGTCTGTCGGGGAAGAGAGGAAGGGGCTCGCGACCGTCGGGGGAGCGTGGTGACAGGTGAGTTGGGTTTTGTTGTTTTTTTTACCAGCACTGGGGGCTATAGGGGAGGGAGGGGGGTGGATGGCCAGCACTGGGGGCTATAGGGGAGGGAGGGGGGTGGATGGCCAGCACTGGGGGCTATAGGGGAGGGAGGGGGGTGGATGGCCAGCACTGGGGGCTATAGGAGAGGGAGAGGGGTGGATGGCCAGCACTGGGGGCTATAGGGGAGGGAGGGGGGTGGATGGCCAGCACTGGGGGCTATAGGGGAGGGAGGGGGGTGGATGGCCAGCACTGGGGGCTATAGGGGACGGAGAGGGGTGGATGGCCAGCACTGGGGGCTATAGGGGAGGGAGGGGGATGGCCAGCACTGGGGGCTATAGGGGAGGGAGAGGGGTGGATGGCCAGCACTGGGGGCTATAGGGGAGGGAGGGGGATGGCCAGCACTGGGGGCTATAGGGGAGGGAGAGGGGTGGATGGCCAGCACTGGGGGCTATAGGGGAGGGAGGGGGGGTGGATGGCCAGCACTGGGGGCTATAGGGGAGGGAGGGGGATGGCCAGCACTGGGGGCTATAGGGGAGGGAGGGGGGGTGGATGGCCAGCACTGGGGGCTATAGGGGAGGGAGGGGGGGTGGATGGCCAGCACTGGGGGCTATAGGGGAGGGAGGGGGGGGTGGATGGCCAGCACTGGGGGCTATAGGGGAGGGAGGGGGGGTGGATGGCCAGCACTGGGGGCTATAGGGGAGGGAAGGGGATGGCCAGCACTGGGGGCTATAGGGGGGATGGCCAGCACTGGGGGCTATAGGGGAGGGAGAGGGGGTGGATGGCCAGCACTGGGAGCTATAGGGGAGGGAGGGGGATGGCCAGCACTGGGGACTATAGGGGGGATGGCCAGCACTGGGGGCTATAGGGGGGGATGGACAACATAAGGGGGGCTATAGGGGGGGATGGACAACATAAGGGGGGCTATAGGGGGGATGGACAACATAAGGGGGGCTATAGGGGGGATGGAAAACATAAGGGGGGCTATGGGGGGGATGGGCAACATAAGGGGGCTATGGGGGGGATAGACAACATAAGGGGGGCTATAGGGGGGATGGACAACATAAGGGGGGGGCTATAGGGGGGATGGACAACATAAGGGGGCTATGGGGGGGATAGACAACATAAGGGGGCTATGGGGGGGATGGACAACATAAGGGGGCTATGGGGGGATAGACAACATAAGGGGGGCTTTAGGGGGGATGGACAACATGAGGGGGGCTATATGGGGGAATGGACAACATGAGGGGCTATAGGGGGGAATGGACAACATGAGGGGGCTATATGAGGAATGGACTACATAAGGGGGGTATCTATATTGAAGAAGGACAACATGGAGGGGCTATATATATGGGGATGGACAACATAAGGGGTCTACCTATATGGGGCATGGACAACACTGTAAGTTGTCTATATGGGGGACTGAACAAAGGACCATCTATAAGGTGCCTACACAGAGGGGACCATATACTATAAGGGAGATATATACACATAGAGTCAGGGCTACCCACTAAATGAGGGCATAAAGGGGCTAATACAGATGTGCAGTGTGTATAGAGATGAGGATGGTGACAGAGTGAGGAACCTAATATATTTCTCTGGCAGATTCTGTGGATTCGTGGCTCATAGAAGTTCTCATAACGGCCCAGGACAGATGGAGAAGAAGAAGAAGAGGGAAGAACTCTGATTAGAGAAGACGTCCCCTGTGAGTCACCTGCTATAACTGCACTGTAATGTATATGGTGTACAGAACCTGTGTAGAGCTGCGTCTACCTCTATATGACTGGATGAGGTGATGGTGATCTGTGTACAGAGGATTATTCAGTAGCAGTGGTGGTGTTAGTCAGTATGTGGTGGTGTTAGTCAGTTGCAGTGGTGATGTGAGTCAGTATGTGGTGGTGTTAGTCAGTAGCAGCGGTGGGGTTAGTCAGTATGTGGTGGTGTTAGTCAGTATGTGATGGTATTAGTCAGTATGTGATGGTATTAGTCAGTATGTGGTGGTGTTAGTCAGTATGTGATGGTATTAGTCAGTATGTGGTGGTATTTGTTACTTGTAATCTGGTGCAGTGTTCATTGGTCTTAGTATACTGGTTCTGGTCAGTAACAATATGGTGGAGATGGTATTGGTTGTGGTGTGACGGTAATATTTCCCCCTTGTATACTGTTATTATTAGTAATATTGGTATACAGGATCTGGTCAGTAATAGTATGGCAGTAATATGTATGGTGATAATATTTCCCTCCTATATACTGGTATTATTGGTAATATTGGTATACAGGATCTGGTCAGTAACAGTATGGCAGTAATATGTGTGGGGATGTTTGCTCTTTATATACTGGTGTTATTGGTAGCATACAGTAGTATACAGTGTTATCATGCAAAGAAAATTGTCTTATAGCCCAATTACATCGGCCAATTATCGGTAACAAGCGCTCCTAGGAAGCCCCATGTAACAGTGCCAGAGATCAGCTGACAAATGCCCCATAGTCGGCTGATTAGATCTTTTGTGCGGGTGTAATAATCATTGCTGTCGGCCGCACATCTCTATATACTGCCCCCTATCACGCCGTGTAACTGGACCCTTATTAATGTTACCATAGATAAGTATAGTGGCAGAAGGGTGGGTCCCAAGAAGGATTTCCCCTGGAGGGCCCAAGGACTCCAGTCCGACACTGCCTGCACTGCTCTCTTTCCCACAGCAGCTGAAAGTCATTTTCAGTAATTTTCAACCAGATTCAGTTAGTGATTGGCTGAGCGAGCAATCCATCAGCCGAGTATGTGATGTTGCAGCTGGAGGAACTGCAGGAGGCCGGTGGCTATTGGATTTCATTAAAGGAGATCTTCCGGGGCACAGAGATGGGTAACTATATTTTCTTTATTATTTTCCTGCACCCCCCTACCTACCTGAGATTTGTTAGTTTCATGGGACTTCTCCTCTAAGAAACCTAAGTGGCATGTAATGCTGTTTGCATAAAGTGACTGACAAGTTACTAGCAGTGAGCTGGCATCGCTGGTCACATACACAGCTCTGTGCAAAGTTGCTATAGTAATGTGAAAGGTTTGGTGCTTGGTATATCTGGTGTAGGGGAGGTGGGCCCAAAAATCAAATTCCCAGGTGGGCCCAAGGTACCCCATTCTGGTTGGGCTGGTGTTCCCCCTAAAATCCATAGGATAGGGGATAACAAGCTAAAAAAAATTTCTTTCAAATCAACTGGTGTCAGAAAGTTATATAGATTTGTAATTTACTTCTATTAAAAACCCTCAAGCCTTCCAGTACTTATCAGCTGCTGTATGTCCTGCAGAAAGTGGTGTATTCTTTCCAGTGTGACACATTGCTCTATGCTGCCACCTCTGTCCATGTCAGGAACTTACTTTGGACAGTTCCTGACATGGACAGAGGTGGCAGCAGAGATCACCGTGTCAGACTGGAAATAATACACCACTTCAAATTACAAATTTCTGGCACCAGGTTTTAATAATTTTTTTGTGGAGTATCCCATTAATACTGTGGACTATTTTAAACAACCCCTTCCGTACAGTCAATTCCGTTTTCCAGTGATCAACTAATTGGGTGATCACTGATTTCCTATGAACGCCTGGGAAATGTTTTACATGGCACCCATACTGCTTGTCTTAACTCTGGAGGATTTCCAGGTAGAGATCCCCTTCTTCTCTATTCATTTCAGCAGCTTGATGTATAATACTCTTTGGCCGCCCTTTCCACATACAATTACATCAGATTGTCAGCCGTCTCCTTCATGTAAACAAATCCGCCATATATATAACTGTATACCAGTGGATTCTAAACTGAGTGTCAGGAAATGCTGGGAATTGTAGTGTATAGACATTTCTGTGAACCACAAGTGTCCCTCCAAAAAGATGGGAGATATGGAGGAAGGGCTGACTGCAAAGCATTATGGGGAAGCTTGGTGTCATGTGTTTTCAGTCATCATCATCATCATTATAAACTTTACAGCAATGGAGCAGCTTTATCATACTGCCACATACAAAACACAGTCTGATTTGCCCATAGCAACCAATCACAGTTCACCTTACATATCTTAACAAGCTCTTAAAATTAAAGCCGAGCTTTGATTGGTTGCTATGGGCAAGTCAGACTGTCTAAGTTGCACATGGCAACCAATTACAGTTCAGCTTTTATTTTGCCAGAGTAATTTGAGAAACGAAAGCTAAGCTGTGATTGGTTGCTATGGGCCACATCAAACCATATTATTTAGTGATCTTAGTGTGGCCTAACCATAAGCTGTTTGCTTGGTCATAAGTGTGTTTAATGACCTCTGCAGTAAAGTGCATTGCCAGTCATTAATGGGTTAATGCTTCAGATGTGTTTACCTGCAGTAACCATGGCAACCATGCACTGTGATGACAAGCACTTATGTCATAATGAAGGTTCCATAAAGCAATGCACCGCGCCCTGATCAGTGCCATCTTGGATGCGCCAGAGGACCTTGAGCTTGACCACATTACTGCCCCCTACCCTTGATGTAATTTGAAGGTTCTAGCAGAGGAAAAGGGGTGGTCTGCTTTAGATTACGCCTTCATCGAGTCTACACCTAGAAGAGATACATCAGCCTGCCTAGCCATCAATAAGGTGACATATTTCAGCCAGATCTCTTTCAGAGAGATTATATTTATAGTATGATATTACCCTCCAAGCCCAGAGGAGGGGCAACTCTCCAGCCATGGCTCCCTCGAGGTTTCCCCCACAGGGGGGTTTTCCTCGCCTGAGTGCTGGAGAGTGACTCTTAGTGCGTCGGGGGTCTGCCATTTTCAGTGTCATGTAATTTTAAATAAAATTGGCACCCTTTGACACCTGATTACAATGTGTTGTGTCTTAATTTTGTGTTTTTGGTTGAACTTCCTATTCTTGGGAGTTGGGGATCCGTCACATATCGCAAAGTGATAGAGCTGGACATCTGCCTGCTACACGATCTATCACCTGCACAATAAACGCAAGTAGGATGGAGCATGTATGTGCGTATCCCTGGATTAAAGGGGCACTCAAATCTTGAAGAAAAAACATGCATCACATGGTTTATACCTATATCTGCAAGGTTGCAAGGTCAAAAGGTAGCACATTATTGCAACATGAACACCACCATAAATATACATCATAGTGTATATAAACAACCCAGTGGCTCTTTTGTGTGTGGGCAGCATCAGGGGCAAGGTAAAGCATTGCACCCGCACACACATACATCCAGGTGTGGCCTTGGTAGCTCCCCCCCTGCAAAATCCAGAGGATACTCAATGGAAAGTGCAGCTCCGGCCACACTCTGCATTGTGTGCTATGGTGAATTGGGATTGGGGCGCACACGGATTTCACAGCATATTTTATGTGAAAAATAGGTGAAAAAATGTAGGTGACAAAATGCAAGAGCTATGGCCTTTTAAACATAAGGAGGGCTTGGTCCTTAAAGGGTTAAGGAAGCGCTACGAGGGCACGAGGACAGGTATGTATACTTTTGTTATTATATTCCCACACACCCCTGCCTGCCTGAGTTTGTTCGTTTCATGGGACTTCTCCTTTCAAGATACTTATGTGGCACGTTATGCTGTTTGCATAGAGTGAATGACAAGTTACTAGCAGTGAGCTAGCATCGCTGGTCACATACAGTGTCGGACTGGCCCACCAGAGGACCAGAGGATCCTCCGGACGGCCCCCAGCTCAGAACTTGCAGTAACACTGACTGACATGTCATTTCTCACTGGTTCTTTATTGATGGGCCCCAGGATAATTTCTTCTGGCAGGCGCCAGGTATCTTAGTCCAACACTGGTCACATACACAGTGCTGTGCAAAGTCGCTATAGTAATGTGAAAGGTATGACGCTGGTTATATCTGGTGTAAGTAGTGTGGGCCCCAAGAATTAAATTCCCTGGTGGGCCCAAGGTACCCCAGTCTGACACTGTTGGGAGTTAAAGTTTCCCAGCCATATCAAAATATATTCATATCTTTTAACCTTTTTGATGTATTGTTTGTTGTAACGAATAGCAGTCTCTTGACACCAATGCTGGACATACTTATGAACCTCTGGGGTTAACTTTAAATATGATCTTGATTTTTTTTTATGGAACAGGTGATGAAAGTTATGATTTTAGTAATAAATTTCAAAGGAACCGTAGCCAAACCTGGGGATTACCTTTGCTCTACTCCTCAAAAAAAGAAGCTGTATTTTCTTTTCATAAAACACAATACTTCCCCTTTAATCTCTCGGCCGTGCCATTCAGTCTTCGGTAATATGTACCATATGTAATAAAGACAACCTATTGAAAGAGGATAAAGGTTCACATTGAGCATGGGATGTAATCCTGCATCTTAAATGCATTTGTGACCTTATATCCTGTGATTTGATATTTTCAAGATTAATTTCAACCCCCCCCCCCCCCCCCCCAAAAAAAAAAAAAAAAAAAGTGCCCCCTCTATGATAATAAATCCACTTAAGAGCCAAATGTCGAGCTGCAGCTTCGGTTCACTCCAGGTTACTGTAGTCTGAAAGCACAGTGCAGCCATGTTTCTGTCAGATGTTAGTTGCTGGGAATAATTTAGAGCAGGCCTCACTTTGGGCCTGTAATAAAAAAGATTCAGGACCATATAATTTCCGGGAAGGAAAATAAATACAAATATCTTGTCCTCTCACGGAAATGTTTAGCTAGGGAGCGAGCACGCGCCGATTTCCTCTGATCAGCTTGGAGTCGGGATTTAGTCAGCGACAGCTGCACTACCACTGCACGTCTTGTGAAATTGTCTGAGCTTCACGGCCCTTGGTAGAGTCCTCTAAGCAATCCAGATGTTACAGGGATTCAGATTTCCATTTTAAAGCCAAAGAGGCCTTTTCTACCCTGCGTGCTGGTTTTTATCGTTTTTACTTTATGAGCTTGTTTCGGGTTTCATGGTTCATATACGGGCCAAGAGCAGTCTAATTTAAGCAGATATCGATATCAGGTTTTGTGAATGGTTGCACGGTTAGATTTTTTTTGCTGTATGGTTGTAATATAGTGGGGGCCTGTAGCTGGCACTAATTATTGGGGTACACTATGCTTATCACTTTGCATATAAGGGACTGTGCAATGACACTTTTATTTTTACTTTTTCCTTATAGCTATGGTTTGTACACTGTATACTGTAGTTTATTGTAGGAGCCAAGATACCTGGCGGTACTGCCATATTGGATTGATGTGACTGGCAACAAGGAATGATGGTCTACTCTACTGGGATCAGTAAGGAGGCATTCACATATTCCTGTTAGTAAATATGGATGATGTGCTATGAAATGAAGTTGGAAGCTTCTGGCATTATAATTCATAATGATGGCTGGCACTCCGAAAAAGTTCAAATGTTCCCACCACTGTACTGATACAGCCACGCAGCTATATCAGTACAGTATGGCAAAAATTTTAACTGTTTCGGAACTCCTGGAATCATCATGAATCATGATGTCAGAGGCTTTGAACTCAATTCATATTTACGGACAATCCACGGAATGTGTGAATGCTCCCTAAGAGGTTCAGGTACCACCATAGTCCCTGGGATAGACTGGTGATGAATAAAGGACATGTATAGCGTCATTAATAGTCTGCGCTACTCTGCTAGGTGGGACGACCCCTAGGAAGTATTAAGATAGTAAGATGTGACAGCAACTAGGAAAGATGTGGACAGTCCACAGTTGTTGCCCTGTGTAAACTAGGCCAGGGGTCTGTACACCTGGATACTGGCATGTCCTTTGGCAAGGAGGAATGAAGACTGGACAGTAAATGGTAATTGTGTGCTGGAGGCTAGAGACTAGAGCCATAATGCAGATTTGTGCAAAATGGCTGCATGCTGATGTAGTGTCCCACTACAGGTGGTTTTCCTTGTCTTACACACACCCAGGTAAAACTAGTACACTTAGGTGCAACAGCTAGGTTATTTAGTTGCTGTGCCCTGCTCTAGCCACTAGGTGTCTCACGCCTCCTGTGCACAGCTGCAGTACAGATAGGAAGGAAAGCCTGTTTTCTCTCTCTCTCTCTCTCTCTCTCTCTCTCTCTCTCTCTCTCTCTCTCTCTCTCTCTCTCTCTCTTTCTCTCTTTCTCTCTTTCTCTTACACACACACACACTTTCTGTCACATTGCCCTATATAAGTTAGAGGTTTCCTGGACAGTGCAGAACAGAGTTGTGAAGAAGTTCAAAGATGAGTTCAGAGAGGAGACAGAACAGTTCCAGTGTGAGATACTACAGCAGTCATGCACTGCTGAATCCAACCTTAGGTTTGGCGGGGTTACAGGAACAACCCTTACCTACGCCGTGAATCTTCACTTCAGGACAGTCACCCCCTAGAGAGAAGAGGCAGTGGGACTGATCCACAGTAGAGCACAGATGCAAGTTAGCCGCTCTCTACTGACTACGCTTGACTACGTGGGAAAACTTCCGCCTGTTAGCTTCACCCAGAGACAGAGGCCTGGGACTTGTACTACCTTGCAGGAGGTCACCGATACTGTGTAGGCAGAAAGCAGTAAGATAACACAGACTTATCTAAATGTGAGTACAAGGAGTTTCTTCAAGACACACACATCTCGGTAGAGTACAGTACTACCTAGGAAAGGGCTCCTATTCGGCCCCTATCTACTGCTACAGTATAGTGTATATTAACAGTCCGGAAGGTGTTAAAAGGAGAAGTCTGGCGTCTGCCATTTTTTTTTAAAACAACATGTATCTACCTCCCTGTCTCCAGTGCAGGGGTCCGCTGTCCCCTGCTCCCCCGGCCGCTTTCTGGTCTGAGGGGAACCCAGGTTGTGACGAAGAGGGACCCTCTTGACCCTCTTCACTGATTGGCTGAGATGTAATGACCCGGGTCCACCGACAGATAATGTTGGTGTTCATAGGGGTAAGCCGTGATGGCAGATGACGGCCAACCCCTTTGTTAAGACAGAGATAAGCTGCAGCGAGAGTGCTCTTGCTGCGACTTACCCCTCCCCATAGAGAATACAGGCAGGGCCAAGTGTTCCTGTGTATGGGGAGCTCTGGTGAGTTTTCAGGGAATGTAAAAGAAAAGCCAGCTTGGTAAGAATTAGTAGGGGACAAGCAGCTGTGGCTTGGCTACTTAGACCTCAAATGAGACTCAAGTGGTAATGGCTGAAGTAAGCCAGAGTAGTTAAAGGAGAAGTCCGGCCAAAATTAAAGAGAACCAATCACCAAAAAATCACTGTCCCTATTATCAAAGGTAACCTCTCCCTATGTCTATCTATGAAGATACAGACTGCCTTTGCAGTCTGTATCTTATCCCTTTACCCAATTCTCTTGTTTGATGAACGAAGGCCGGGCGCCGCCATCTTGATTACGTCACTTTGCGTTTCACCGCTGGACCGCAAGTGACGTATTAAAGATGGCGGCGCCCGGCCTTCGTGCACCGAACAAGAGAATCAGGTAAAGTATAAGATACAGACTGCAAAGGCAGTCTGTATCTTCATTTTGTGTATTTATGAAGATACAGACTGCCTTTGCAGTCTGTATCTTATACTTTACCTGGTCCTCTTGATCCCTGCAGCAAGGCCGGCGCCGCCATCTTGAATACGTCGCTTGCGTTCCACCGCTGGAACGCAAGTGACGTTTTCAAGATGGCGGCGCCCGGCCTTCCAGCACTGAACAAGAGGATCAGGTAAAGTATAAGATACAGACTGCAAAGGCAGTCTGTATCTTCATAAATAGAGTGCTTTTGCAGTATGTTTCTTATACTTTACCTAATCCTCTTGTTTGGTGCAGCAAGTCCGGCGCCGCCATCTTGATTACAGTACTTGCGTTCCAGCGGTGGAACGCAAGTGACGTAATCAAGATGGCGGCGCCCAGCCCTGCTGCCTCTATGCATGACGGGAGCTTCCTGTCTCGAGCCGGCTCTTTTGAAAAGAGCCGGCGCGAGGCAGGAAAGTAAAACGTCTGTAATTAGAAAACGCGGCAATAAAAATGATTGATTATATTTACAAATATTCTTAAAGTTACAATATACATCCAATAAGGAAAAAAAATTTTTTTGATTTTCGGCCGTGATTGGTTCTCTTTAATTTTTGATATGTTGTTACTTATGAAAAGTTATACAAATTTCTAATGTACATTAATCATGGGAAATGCACGTATAGGGCTATTTTCCTTAATTTAGTAGATCAGGAAGTGTTAGAATTCTCTCAGATACAGTGACGTCACGACAAAAGGTGTAATTCCTATGGAGAGTGGCCCCCCACACATACCGGCTCCCGATGCATCCTGGTGTCCGCACTGATGCATCGGGAGCCGGAGTGTGTGGGGGGAGAGCGGCGGCCAGGCGGGGAATCAGCCCTGGGATAGGGGGGAGGTTCCCAGGATCCCGGAAGGAGGAGGAGGGGGGAGCACTCCTGTGTACCGAGCGGCTCCCCTCTGCGCCCGGCAGCATAGGCAGTGGCATCAGCGGTGGCAGGCAAGTCATAGCCATAACCCAGCTACAGCTCCCATCACCTGCTCATATTATGAGCAGATGATGGGAGCTGTAGTTCAGTGTATATAGTCCAGATCGGCGGGCGGCGGGAATGCGGTGGATCGGCGGGCGGTGGGAATGCAGCGGATCGGCGGGCTTACTGTGATATCCTAATGTACTGAATGAATACATTTATGCAATACTTTGGGGAGCAAGGACACTTGCTCCCCAAAGTATTCCATAGATGTATTCATTCAATAAAGCATACTGTACGCTACACTACATTACATTACATTACTTTACATAGACATCTATAGAAACAATAAAGTCCCATAGACTTCTACATATAGAGCGCCCCCTGCTGGACACTCCATAGGAATTACACCTTTCGTCGTGACGTCACTGTATCTGAGAGAATTCTAACACTTCCTGATCTACTAAATTAAGGGAAATAGCCCTATGTGTGCATTTCCCATAATTAATGTACATTAGAAATTTTCATAATAATTTTCATAAGTAACAACATATCAAAAATTAATTTTGGCCGGACTTCTCCTTAAAGGCCCTATTACACGGAACAATCATTGTCAGTTACAGCCGATAATCGTCATGTGTTATAGAAGGCAACAATCAGCCGACATGAACAATGTCAGCTGATCGCTGCAGTCTCTTGTCTTTCAACATGTTGAAAGACAAATGACTATGATAGCAGCGATATGCTGCCATTGCTCCAGGGAATAGGAGCAGTGGCAGAAAAACGCCACTATCCTCTATGGGCTGCTCGGACGATCAAGCGTTCACCCGGGCAACCACTTGCAGCGCTTGTTTGCTCCTCTGTCGCCCTGTGTAATAGGGGCTTTAGACCTGGGGACTGACGTGTCAGTCAGCAGTGAAATGTAAAGTGTCCATAAGGACCACAGATATCAACTTTAGTGGGGTTTTTTTTCCGGCAATTAAAACACATTACAAAGTTATATAACTTTGTAAGGGGTTTTAATAAGCCTTTTAGCCCCCTTCCCTATTGCCCCAAACTCCACCCCACCCTCCCCGACAATCCCCGAGTAAAGCTCCAGGGACCAGCGAACAGCGGGAAATTTGAACGAGGATGGACCCTGGAGTGAGCATAAGTATAAAAATGGTGTTTGGTGTTTTGTTTCTCACAGCCACAGCAGTTGTCTTTTAACCTTTAAGTAATCTGTTGCCCTTACATTTGTAACAAAAGCTCAATTAAATGATGTATCCCCTCCCTTTACAGATTTCTTGGCCTTACATATTTTATCTATCTGTCTACTTACCGTATTTATCTATGTATGTGTTTATTTCTTTTAACATTTAAAGGGAAATGCACAAAGACAGTAATAGAATAGCACCCTCTGCTGGTCATACAATGTAACATGACATAACATATTATATGTAACTGCTTAGTTATGTAACGCAACATAGTACATACCACAGAGGATGCACATGCATGTACTACATATCCAGTGATCCCATGTGTACAGGGTTAGAAAATATTAGTGGAGGATCAACCCACTGAGCATGGAAAAAAGATTAGTATGTAAAGTGGCAATTGCTGCTTATCAAGGTAGTTAAAGGGGTAGTGTTATAAAGCAAAGCTGGTAAAATCACATGTGTACCGCATATGTATATATAAAGGAGTACAAATGTGCTGTTTTTAAGAAAGTTACGTACATCACTGCAGTGTATTGCTCACCTAAGTATGTGATAATTTCCTGGTTTCCTCTCTATATTGTGACCCTGCTGCAAAAGTGCACACAATTTACTATAATGCCCCTTGCTTATGTTTGAAGTTAAAACAGACAGTCACTGCTAATGGGTCAGATCCGGAGACTGCAATTGAACTGGGCATGAGTGACCCAACCTAGTTAATGCCCAAAGATGGGTCGTAACCAGGGGAAACATGTTATCAAAACAAAATAGGCCCATAGGGGATTAGTTAGGGCTCTATTACGCGAAGTGATAATTGGCAGAATCAGGCAGATTTGTCTGATAATTGCTCCATATAATAGAGACAACAATCAGCCAATTACAACGATTATCGGCCCTGACCTGGTCCTGACCTAAAATCATTGGCCATTGTGTAATAGCGATGCATGGCCTGTGTAACTGTGACTGTGTAAAAAAAAAGTGTATACAGTTGCACCCCTACCAAATAATGTTCTACTGAATACAAAAACATCATTCAGTGACTCACAGGTTACACCTTCTTTGATCTGAGGTGTCACTTTCCTTTTTCTCTCCATCTGGCCCAGACCACCATGATGATTTCTTGCAGCTACAATTTGTCTCCTTTAGAACCTGCCAGAAAAACATCTTAGGCTCCCCACTTTTGCAGCAACTTCCTTCCACGTTTCCAACTCATAGGCTCCCAAACTGAAGTCAGTAGGTATCTGGGTTGTCCCCTGTATGTAGGATCCCCTGCCATGCCCCCATATGATAATAATGTCCCCTGCTGTGCCCCTATATAGTAATAATACCCCCTACTGAGTTCCCATATAGTAATAATACCCCCTGCTTAGTCCCCATATAGTAATAATGCCTCCTGCTGTGCCCTTCATATAGTAATAATGCCCTCTGCTATTCTCCCATATAGGAATAATGACTCCTGCTATGCCCCCCATGTACTAATAATTCCCCCTGCTGTTCTCCCATATAGTAATATTGCCTCCTGCTGTGCTCTCCATATAGTGATATTGTCCCCCTGGGATGCGCCCTCATAGTAATAATGTCCCCCTGCATTGCCCCATAGTAGTAATGTCTCCCTGCATTTCCCCATCGTAACAATGTCTCCCTGCATTGCCGTATAGTAATAATGTCCCCCTGCATTGCCCCATAGTAATAATGTCAACCTGTATTGCCCCATAGTAATAATGTCCCCCTGCATTGGACCCATAGTAATAATGTCTCTCTGCATTGCCCCCGTAGTAATACTGTACCCTTGTATTGCCCCCATAGTAATGTCTCTTTGCATTGCCCCCATAGTAATAATGTCCCCCTCCATTGCTCCCATAGTAATAATTTTCCACTGCATTTCCCCCATAGTAATAATGTCCCCCTGCATAGCCCCCATATGTTCCCCTGCATTTCCCCAATAGTAACAATGTTCCCCTGCTTTGCCCTATAGTAATAATGTCCCCATGCATTGCCCCCATAGTAATAATGTCAACCTGCATTGCCTTATAGTAGTAACGTCAACCTGCATTGCCCTATAGTAATAATGTAACCCTGCATTGCACCCATAGTAAAAATGTCTTCCTGCATTGTCCCATAGTAATACTGCACCGTTGCATTGCCCCCATAGTAATATCCTCCTGCATTGCCCCCATAGTAATAATGTCCCCCAGCATTGCCCCCATATATCCTCCTGCATTTCCCCCATAGTAATAATGTCCCCCTGCATTGCCCCATGGTTATAATGTTCCCCTGCATTGCCCTCATAGTAATAATGTGCCCCTGAGCTGTGCCCCCTTAGTAATAATGTCCCCAACACATATCAAATACCCTTGTACAACAACCAGGGCCGCCCGGTCTTAGAAACGGCCCTGGTTGGTGTACAAGGGTATTTGAAGTGTGAACACAGGAATTCTTAGCCGTGATGAACGTTCCTGTGTATGTGGAGGACGGGAGAGATAACTGTCAGCCAAACATACTAACACTGACAGAAATGGACCAAACATGGCCCCATCAGCAATACATGTTTAAATTAAACATAATACAGAGCTATAGGCATTCTGCATGCCACTGTACAAGCTGTCTGTGCACTCTTGACATTCTGCATGCATGAAGCCTTAACACAGAATCAGATCTTGAGTATATTGTAGTGAGTAATCCCTTTCTACAGTAGTAGTTATCTTCCAGTGATAGCAGTGTGTCTGCGGGCCATGCCCAGCAATTGAGAATGGTTATCTCTGTAGGATATTGCTGACCACCAATATATATACCACAGCACTATATGACTGGCAGATTGTGCTATCACTGTGTATGGCTGATCACTGTGGTAACTGCTGATAGCGGAGGTTAGTGATAACACAGGTTATTTATGTGCATCATATGACTCTAAGTATGTGATATGCTTGGTTTATGTAGAGCATTTTGGGAGATCATAAAGCTCCTGAACATAGTATTTTTATAACATACATGCGCTGTCGGACAGGGGTACCTTGGGCCCACCAGGGAATTTAATTCTAGGGGCCCACCCTACATATACCAGATATAACCAGCGTCAAACCTTTCACATTACTATAGTAACTTTGCACAGAGCTGTGTATGTGACCAGCAATGCTCACATACTAGTGAGCTCACTGCTAGTAACTTGTCAGTCACTCTATGCAAACAGCATAATGTGCCACTTCATTTTCTTGAAAGTAGAAGTGTCATGAAACTAATAAATCTCAGGCAGGCAGGGGAATACAGGAACATAATGACAAAAGTATACTTTTCTGTCCCTGTGTCCTCATAGAGTCATTGTTGTTAAAAAAAAAATTGAAATCAATAGCCCAGGCGATTTTAAGAAACTATGTAATTGGGTTTATCAGGCAAATATGCCATTATCTGCATTTAAAAAGACTTTTCCCAGGTCCCCCCTCTCCTCTCCTTTCTGTCATCCACTGCTCAAAATCAGAAACTATATGGAGAGGGGAGGGGGGAGGAGGGATATTAGTCAGCAGCAGAGAGCAGGGAACAAAGGATTACACCACAGGGAGCTCCTGAAAGCTCCTATTCAGAGGTCAGAAAGATCAGTGCTGATGTCAGAGGAGAGAGCCTGGTGATGTAGCTGCAAATTAAATCTTTGTTGCCCTGTTTTGGTGCCTCATCTCTGCCTTCTCCACAGAAAACAATGAAGACGGGGAGAGCTTCAAACAGCTTTTTCATAATAAAAATGCATTTTTTTCGGCTAATAAACCAAATTGCAAAGTTTATTAAAATCGCCTGTACTATTACATAGTTACATAGTTAATACGGTTGAAAAAAGACACATGTCCATCAAGTTCAACCAAGGAGGGGATGGATACAGGGAAGGGGGGGGGGTGATAGGTTCTATACATATGCATTTATATTATTTTGGTCTAAGAACTTGTCTAGCCCTGATTTGAAGCCCTCTACTGTTGTTGCTGTGACCAGATCCTGTGGTAGACTGTTCCACAGATTCACAGTTCTCATGGTAAAGAAGACTTGTCGCCTCCTGAGATTGGACCTTTTTTTCTCCAGGCGGAGGCAGTGCCCTCTTGTCCTTTGAGGGGGTTTTACCTGGAACATCTTTTCCCCATATCTCTTGTAGGGGCTCTTTATATATTTAAATAAATTAATCATATCTCCCCTTAAACGTCTCTTCTCCAGACTAAACAAATGTAATTCTTTTAATCTCTCCTCATAACTGAGATGCTCTATTCCCTGTATTAGTTTAGTTGCCCGTCTTTGTACTCTCTCCAGCTCTAGAACATCCTTTTTATGAATCGGGTTCCAAAACTGGACGGCATACTCCAGATGAGGCCGCACCAAGGCTTTATAGAGCGGTAATATTATATCCCTGTCCCGTGAGTCCATGCCTGTTTTAAAGGACAACTCCGGCGGGACCCCCCCAAAAAAAAAAAACACAGACACACACAGACACCATACTCACCATCCCTCCGGTGACGATCGCCACTCCATTCGCCCACCGTCCGCCTCACCGTCACCGCCGTCCGCCGTCCAGCGATGTCTCCTTCTTCCGGGTCCATGAGAGAGAAAAGGCTGCCAGCGCGCTTGCGCACCGGCAGCCTTTTCATTGGCTGGAGCGCATCACATGGCTTCCAGCAAGCTCAGCCAATCAGGGCTGAGCAAGCTGGAAGCCATGTGATGCGCTCCAGCCAATGAAAAGGCTGCTGGTGCGCATGTGCACCAGCAGCCTTTTCTCTCCCATTCACTTTCAATGAAGACGCCAAGGAGGAAGAAGACCCGGACCGCCCCCAGCTCTGACATCACCCGACACCAGAGAAGAGGACCGTGACGACCGTAATAGGTAATGTATATATTCTTTAACTTCCGGGGTGGGGGGTCGGAAAGTGGGGGAAGGGGGCCAAACCGGGTATTTAACCACATTACAAAGTTATATAACTTTGTAATGTGTGTTAAATAAGCCAAAAATTTTTTTCGCCGGAGTTGTCCTTTAATGCATGACAATATCCAGCTGGCCTTAGAAGCAGCTGACTGACATTGTGTACTGTTCTGTAGTCTATTATCTACAAGTACACCCAGATCCTTCTCCATCAGCGACTCTCCCAGTGTAACTCCCCCCGGGACATATGATGCATGCGGGTTATTAGTACCCAGGTGCATAACTTTACATTTATCCACATTGAACCTCATTTGCCAAGTGGACGCCCAAACACTAATTTCTGCAAAATTTTTTTTATAATGACAGTGACACTTTAACCCTTTGAGGACCAGGCCCTAAATGACCCAGTGGACCACGCAAATTTTGTTCTTTGCGCTTTCGTTTTTCCCTCCTCCCCTTATAAGAGCTCTAGCACTTTCAGTTTTCTATCTACAAGGCCATATAATGGCTTGTTTTTTTACAGGAATAGTTGTACTTTGTAATGGCGTCTTTTATTCTACCATAACATGTATGATTGAACCCCCAAATATATTATTTATGAAGATATAAGTTGGTTCCTGTGTCTACGTAATGCACTATATGGTAAAAGCGACATGATACCATTACTCTATAGGTCAGTCCGAACACAACCATATGCAGGTTTACGCAGATTCTCTAATGTTATATTTTTTTTAAAGAGTAACTATAAAATATTTTGACTTTTCAGTTTTAGTTAGCTAAGGTCATGATAAGAATTTTTGCAATATACATTAACCCCTTAGCAACCCATGACGTATCTGATACGTCATGGTGCCGTGGGGGGTGTTCAGAGCGGGGTCCCGCCGGGACCCCGCTCTGAACGGCGCTGATCCCGGCTAACACGTGCAGCCGGGCAGTGCCTCTGTTAGCCGGCGCGGGTCCCGTTGCCGCGCCGGCTAATTAAGCACTTCAATGCAGCTGTCAAACCTGACAGCTGCATTGAAGTGCTTTATGCACACTATCCCTGGTGTCTAGTGGGTCGGATCTCCCCCCCGCGATGCGATCGCGGGGGGGAGATCCGTTCTTCTGCCCGTGCCGGGCCTCAGCGTCGGAATGACGCTGATCCCGGATCGGCAAAAGATTGCTATGGCCTGCAGCAGGCCATAGTAATCTATGACCGATCTCATGGATCTTTGCTGTGTATATACAAAAAAGTGTTTTTATTAATAAAAAATCCCCTCCCCTAATAAAAGTCCAAATCACCCCCCTTTTCCCATTTTATAAATATAAATTAATAAATAAACAAATAAATAAACATATTTAGTATCGCCGCACACGTAATCGCCCGAACTATTAATTAATCACATTCCTGATCTCGCACGGTAAACGGCGTCAGCGCAAAAAAATTCCAAAGTGCAAAATTGCACATTTTTGGTCGCATCAAATCCAGAAAAAATGTAATAAAAAGTGATCAAAAAGTCATATATGCGCAATCAAGGTACCGATAGAAAGAACGCATCATGGCGCAAAAAATGACACCTCACACAGCCCCATAGACCAAAGGATAAAAGCGCTATAAGCCTGGGAATGGAGCGATTTTAAGGAACGTATATTTGTTAACAACGGTTTGAATTTTTTACAGGCCATCCGATACAATATAAGTTATACATGTTATATATCATAGTAATCGTAACGACTTGAGGAACATGCATAACAAGTCAGTTTTACCATGGGACGAACGTCGTAAATGCAAAACTCCCCGAAATCTAAACAAATTCGTTTTTTTTTTCAATTTGACAGCGCAAATGATTTTTTTCCGTTTTCGCAGCATATGTTATGGAAAAATAATGCCTGTCATTGCAAAGTACAATTGGTTTCGCAAAAAATAAGCGCTCATATACGTCTCTAGGTGAAAAAATGCAAGCGCTGTTGACTTTTAAACTTAACATGGAATAAGCAAAAGCGCAAAAACGAAAATTGGCTTTGACCTTAAGGGGTTAATAACCTAAAATGAACAGTTTTTTAAATACATAAGGCTAATTGTCCCCTCAAATCTCTCTTTGCCTCTGTGATACTTGTGCATTTCTGCTGGACACGCCCCCTCCCTGGAGATATGTACTTAGTGTACAGACTCTGACAGCAGCATCAGATAACAGCCCTGACACAGAGAGAAACATAAGCCTCCTCCCCCACCTCCTAGCAGCACGTTCTCCCCCCTCCCCTCACAGAGGTCACTAAGCAGAGCTGAGGGTGTTGTGTGTGAGGAGCAGCACAGGGGAGGAGCTGGAGCTGACATTATCCCACAGTGTTATGAGAGCAGATGACTGTATCTAATCCCACTGTGTGTGATACCATCTACTGGGGCTCTGTATCTAATCTTACATTGTGATACTGTATGTTGGGGCTGTATCTAATCCTGCTATGTTTGATACATCTGCTAAGGTGCTGGGCAGTGAATGGAGGGACCCAGCCAGGGAGATGAGGGTTAGGCCACGCCCACTTTCTCTCAGCCAAGAAAAATAATTTATTCTTCTGAGCCAAACAACTGGGGATATCTCAGCGAGCGTACACGCTATCAACAGTTCAGGGCTCTTTTTAAGAATAACACGTGGGCTTTTTATTTGAGGAATTTCATTTTTTGGCTACTGAAATTATAGTTACGCTTTAATGAAATCCTTTTTTTTGGCAATTAATTATTAATAAAATGGGCCTATTGTGACGCTTATAGCGCTTTTATTTTTAAACCTACGGGGCTTTATGGGGTGTCATTTTTTCCGCCATGATCTCTAGTTTTTATTAATACCATATTTGTGAGAATGGACGTTTTGATCACTTTTTATTAATTTTTTTTATCTATAATGTAACATAAAATCGGTAATCCGCGCACTTTTCCCCTTTTCGTTTACGCCGTTCGCCGATCGCAATGACGTTTGTTATATTTTAATAGATCGGACAATTACGCACGCTACAGTATATTATATGTTTATTTATTTATTTTTTATATGTTTTATTTATATAATTGGAAAGGGGGGTGATTTCAACTTTTATTGGGGGAGGGGCTTTGGGGTAGTGTATTAGTGATTTTAACTTTTTTTTTACACATTTTGAGTCCCTTTGGGGGACTTGTACATACATAACTTTGATTTTTACACTGATTACTGCTATGCCATAGGCATAGCATTGATCAGTGTTATCGGCGCTCTGCCCATTGAACCTGCCTGTGCAGGCTCAGTGACCAGAGCGCCGATCGGACCGCTCGGAGGCAGGTGAGAGACCTCTGTTTAAGGGGTTAATGGCACGTTGCAGCGCGATCGCTGCAGCGTGTCATTAACGGTGAGGTGCCGGCTGCTGATTGCAGCCGGCCCCCACCTGCTATGAAGCGCTCTCTGCTCCGAAGCGCGCTTCATAGCTCAGGACGTACCGGTACGTCCTTGGTCGTCTGGGCACAGACTTCTAGGACGTACCGATACGTCCTAAGTCGTCTAGGGGTTAAATGACACTTGGATGCTGAGTCCCCAGCAGGTTTAGGTATGGGAGGGGGAGTTACAAATTAGTGAACGTAACATGTAGATACATGTTACATAGTACATACAAATATGCACAATATATAAACACATAATACACAGATATAAAGAAATGCACATTACCTATATGCATACATAGTACACACACATGCAAGATACATACATCAAATCCTAAGAGATTTGATGACATCCTTGATTTTATCACTTCCCTGCAGCATATATATGATGTATATTTATGGTGGTGTCCATGTTGCTATGATATGCCATGACTGATGTGGCCCTGTCACTTGAAAAAAACTTTCGACAAACCTTGCTGATGTAGGTATAAACCTTGCCATGCATATTTTTTTTCTTCAAGATTTGAGCGTCCCTTTAATCCAGGGATACGCACATACATGCAGGAGTTCTTCTATCCACCGCTCCATCCTACCTGCACTCATGAAGAGTCACCCTCCAGCACTCAGGCGAGGAAACCCCCCCTGTGGGGGAAACCTCGAGGGAGCCATGGCTGGAGAGCTGCCCCTCCCCTGGGCTTAGAGGGTAATACCATACTATAAATATAATAAACTGGATGTGAGAGAGATCTGGCTGCAATATCTGTCACCTTATTGATGGTTAGGTGGATGTATCTCTTCTCACAGATCCAGGTCCACTTCTTAAAAAGGTGTATACTCGATGAAGGAGTAGTCTAAAGCAGACCACCCCTTTTCCCCTGCTAGAACCTCCAAATTACATCAAGGATAGAGGGAGTAAAGTGGTCAGGCTCAAGGTCCTCTGGCGCATCCAAGATGGCACTGATCAGCGTGCGGTGCATTGCTTTATGGAACCTTATTTATGACATAAGCGCTTGTCATCACAGTGCACGGTTGCCATGGTTACTATAGGCAAACACATCTGAAGCATTAACCCATAAATTACTCAGGTAAAATAAAAGCTGAACTGTGATTGGTTGCCATGCACAACATAGACAGTCTAACTTGCCCATAGCAACCAATCAAATCTCAGCTTTAATTTTATAAGAGCTTGTTAACATATGAAAGATGAGCTGTGATTGGTTGCTATGGGCAAATCAGACTGTGTTTTGTCTCTGGCAGATTGATAAAGCTGCTCCATTGCTGTAAAGCTTATGATGATGATGATGATGACTGAAAACACATGAAATCAAGCTTCCCCATAATGCTTTGCAGTCAGCCCTTCCTCCATCCCTCCCAGCTTTATTGAGCGACACTTGTGGTTCACAGACATTTCTATACACTACAATTTCCAGCATTTCCGGTCACTCAGTTTAGAATCCACTGGTATATGGTTATATATGGTTATATACTTATGTAATTGTATGTTGAAGGGCTGAAAAAGAGTATTATTAATAAAGCTGTTGAAATGAGGATCCCTACCTGGAAGTTTATGATGTGATTTGGTTGGTAACATACATAGTAACATAGTAATAAGGTTGAAAGAAGACAAGAGTGCATCAGGTTCAACCTAGGGAAACCCTACTGTGTTGATCCAGGGAATGCAAAACCCCCCACGAGGCAGACTTATTTAATGAATCGGCCATGACAACATCATGTGGCAGAGAGTTCCACAGTCTTACCGCTCGCACAGTAAAGAACCGGCGTCGATGCTGATGGTGAAATCTTCTTTCCTCTAGACGTAGAGTATTCTCCCTTGCCATGGTTACAGACCTAGGAGTAAAAAGACCACTACAAAGATCTCTGTACTGTCCATTCATATATTTATACATTGTGATCAGATCGCCCCTAAGACGTCTTTTTTCTAGCGTAAATAACCCCAAGCTTGATAACCTTGGTACTGTAACGAACCCATTCCCTTAATGACCTTTGTTACCCTCCTCTGCACTCGCTCCAGTTCAGCTGTGTCCTTTTTATATACCGGTGCCCAAAATTGAACAGTATTCCATGTGTGGTCTGACCAGTGATTTATAAAGAGGCAAAACTATGTTCTCATCTTTAGCATCTATACCTCTTTTGATGCATCCCATTATTTTATTAGCCTTGGCAGCTGCTGTCTGGCACTGATCACTAAAGTTGAGTTTACGGTCCACCAATAACCCCGGGTCCTTTTCAGAAGTAGTTTTACCCAATGTTTTATTATTTAGCACATAACTGTACTTATTATTTCTACGGCCCAAGTGCATAACCTTACATTTATCCACATTAAACTTCATTTGCCATTTTACCGCCCAAGCCTCTAGCTTCTCCACATCCCTCTGTAATATGATATTATCCTCCTCTGTGCTGATTGCTCTACCCAGTTTAGTATCATCTGCAAAAATGGAGATTCTACTCTGTAGCCCCTCTAAAAGATCATTAATAAAAATATTAAAAAGCAGTGGACCCATTACTGACCCCTGTGGTACCCCACTAGTAACTAAAACCCAATCTGAATATGTTCCATCAATGACCCCCTCTGTTTTCTCTGTGAACTCCAAGTGAAGTCAAGTCTCTCAATAAGTTCACCAATCGATATTCATGTTAAAAATGCAACAGATATTCGCATTGTGTGAACACAACCTTCTCCCAGAAACAGCTCCACTCCTGTCTATAGGGTAGCTCTTCTTTAATTATATCCAATAGCCACCGCCTCTTGCAACTCCTGAGGCTGCAACGTCACATACTTGGCTGATGGATCGCCTGCTCAGCCAATCACTGACTGGGGATGGACACCGCTGTAGTCATTGACTGGCTGAGCAGGCAATCCATCAGCTGAGTATAGGACATTGCAGCTAAAGGAGCTGGGGCCGTGATATACAAAGAACCCGTTCAAAAATGACTGAAAATTACTTCCACTGGCTGTGGGAGAAAGAGCAGCACAGGGGTATGGGGACTGGTGAGTATAGTTTCTTTATTATTTTCCTCCACCCCCTGCCTGCCCGTCATTTGTAAGTTTTTCAAGACTTCAAGGGAATCTATCAGATGTAATGCGTGTTCCCAACTGCTGACACTGTTAGATGCTGTTAGGTCCAGAAGACACATGGTACCTTATATATTTGTCTGTGCTTCTATAGCATAGAAAATGTTTTTATTCTCTGATACAAAGAGTGAAAAAGGCTTCTCCAAGCTCCTGGATAGCTACAAGCCTAGAGAGTCTCCTCTCTTCTCCCTCTCTGCTTAATTGACACCTGGAAGCTGAGTCCTCAGCAGGTTTAGGTGTGGGAGGGGGAAGTACAAGTGAGTGCACATAACATGTACATACATATTATATACAAATATGCACAATAAATACAAAGATATAAAGAAATGCACATTACCTATATCCATACATAGTACACACACCATAGACAGATATAAAGAAATTACCTATATGCATATATAGTACACACACACACACACACACACACATGCAGAATACATACATCTACACAACTAAACAAATGCACATTACATATATGCATAGATAATACACACATGCACCATACACACAGACTCACACAATATACATACTTCATGTCCACACACATATATTTACCTCTGGTACTGGCCCCAGGTACAGCTCACATGCTGTCAAACTTTCAGTCCCAGGGCCACACTGGGCAGGCTGCAGCCCCTCTCCCTCCTCTCCTCCTGTGTCCCGACTGCCAGCAGCAGCACGTAGAGAAGATAGAGGCAGCCTGAGAGGAGAAGGTGGCGGAGGGTCCCAGGGGAGAGGAGAGGGGCTGCGCTAAATCTGCACACTACATGCTGCTGTTTGTCACTCCAGTTACTCCCTGCCTCTATACAATATGATGAAACCCCAGGTTACTAGATAGAGGCAGAAAGTAATAATAATAATATAATAATAATAATTATAATAAAATTTATTTGTATAGCCCCAACAGATGAAATGCATGTGCAGCAGTGTTAGGGGATTACATGTGATCCTGGAGCTGCAAGACAAAGAGGCCCACCTGCTGTTTAGGGGCCCACCAAAGGGTAGGGCCCACCGAGGGATTTCCCTGCCCCTGTGGGCCAGTTCGAGCCTGCATACATGCACAGAAATGCAGCCTTTATGCTTTCCTGTGCTGCTCAGTTATGAATGATGTGTACATATACTGCATACAGACAAATGCTCATTTGGGGTCAGCTCACCTGCTACATCCACTCTCGGTGCACGGCAAAGCCCGGAGCCAGGGCAACACATGTGAAGGGAAAAATCCAGCACCAGTGTAGCGGATAAAAAAGCGTCCTTCTTTATTTAAGCAAACTTCACATACAGGAAACAAACATGCGATATGTTGACGCGTTTCGGCGTCTCTCACGCCTTGGCGTGAGAGACGCCGAAACGCGTCAACATATCGCATGTTTGTTTCCTGTATGTGAAGTTTGCTTAAATAAAGAAGGACGCTTATTTATCCGCTACACTGGTGCTGGATTTTTCCCTTCACATATACTGCATACAGTATACTGGTATATGTAGCTAACGATGTCCGTTCAGTTCCTGTTGCCCGATAGTCAGCCCGTCTAATTGTTCCTTAAACAAGTGACGACCTAGCACTCGTTTACAGTTTACAATCGGGCCGTGTAATACGCCCCTTATTCAAAATCAGCAAACTCCATACAATGTTTAAAGTTCTCATGTATAGTGAACAGTGAGCACATGATTCCTTTTATTCATAATACCCTTAACCCCTTAAGGTCAAAGCCAATTTTCGTTTTTGCGCTTTTGCTTATTCCATTTTATGTTTAAAAGTCCTTAGCGCTTGCATTTTTTCACCTAGAGACTTATATGAGCGCATATTTTTTCCGAAACCAATTGTACTTTGCAGTGACAGGCATTATTCTTCCATAAAATATGCTGCGAAACCGGAAAACAATAATTTGCGCTGTCAAATTGGAAAAAAAACGAATTTGTTTTGATTTCAGGGAGTTTAGCATTTACGCCGTCCGTCCTATGGTAAAACTGACTTGTTATACATGTTCCTCAAGTTGTTACGATTACAACGATATGTAACATGTATAACTTTTATATTATCTGATGGCTTTTAAAAAATTCAAACCATTGTTAACAAATATATGTTCCTTAAAATCGCTCCCTTCCCAGGCTTATAACGCTTTTATCCTTTGGTCTATGGGGCTGTGTGAGGTGTCATTTTTTGCGCCATGACGTGTTCTTTCTATCTGTACCTTGATTGCGCATATACGACTTTTTGTTCGCTTTTTATTACATTTTTTCTGGATTTGATGCGACCAAAAATGCGCAATTTTGCACTTTGGAATTTTTTTGCGCTGACGCCATTCACCGTGTGAGATCAGGAATGTGATTAATTAATAGTTCGGGGGATTACGCGCACGGCGATACTAAATATGTTTATTTATTTATTTATTAATTTATATTTATAAAATGGGAAAAGGGGGGTGATTTGGACTTTTATTAGGGGAGGGGATTTTTTATTAATAAAAACACTTTTTTACTTTTTTTTTTACTGTAACTAGAAGCCCCCCTGGGGGACTTGTATATAGACAGCACTGATCTCTCATAGAGATCAATGCTGTGTATATACACAGCAAAGATTGATTCGATCGGTCATAGATTACTATGGCCTGCTGCAGGCCATAGCAATCTATTGCCGAGCCGGGATCAGCGTCATTCCGACGCTGAGGCCCGGCACGGGCAGAAGAACGGATCTCCCCCCCCCCCCCGCGATCGCATCGCGGGGGGGAGATCCGTGCCACTAGACACCAGGGACGTTGTGTGTAAAGCACTTAGAATGCAGCTGTCAGGTTTGACAGCTGCATTGAAGTGCTTAATTAGCCGGCGCGGCAACGGGACCCGCGCCGGCCAACAGAGGCACTGCCTGGCTGCAGATTGCAGCCGGGATCGGTGCCGTTCAGAGCGGGGTCCCGGCGGGATCCCGCTCTGAACACCCCCTGCGGCACCATGACGTACCAGGTACGTCATGGGTCGCTAAGGGGTTAAAGGGTTTATCCAGCGAAAATCTTTTTCGTTCAAATCAACTGGTTTCAGAAAGTTATATAGATTTTTAATCTCAAGTCTTACCATATTTATCAGCTGCTGTATGCTCTGCAGGAAGGGGAGTATTCTTTTTACTCTGACTCAGTGCTCTCTGCTGACATCTCTTTCCGAGAATTTAAGAATTTGCTTCTGCTCTGGTCAGTTCCTGTTGGGGACAGAGGTGGGATCAGAGAGCACTGTGTTAGACTGAAGAGAAAACCCAATTACCTGCAGGACATACAGCAGCTGATAAGTATGGGAAGAGCTTTTTAAATAGAAGTAAATTACAAATCTATATATCTTTCTGAAACCAGTTGATTTGAAAGATTTTCGCTGGACAACCCCTTTGAAGGGGGACTCCAGGTAGAGGTAAAAAAAAAAAAAAATGCTGCAGAAGCATATAGAATTGCTTACCTGTCTAACCCAGTTTTGAAACTACGAAAAATCCATTTGCTTTGGGTTTTTTTGGTTCTGTATTATGTAGCTGTACTTCCTGGTTAAGCAGTTGTACACAGTACTACAAGTTCCAGAATTTCATTGTGTTTCATTGTGTTACTGAATTATTTGCAGTACTTTATCATTTCATTAGGGTCCCACCCACACAGCACACATTTACTACCTGTAACACCACACAGCACACAGTTACTACCTGTAACACCACACAGCACACAGTTACTACCTGTTACACCACACAGCACACAGTTACTACCTGTTACACCACACAGCACACAGTTACTACCTGTAACACCACTGTATTCTTTACCTGTAACACCACACAGCACCCTGTATTCTCTACCTGTCACATCACACAGCATACTGTATTCTCTACCTGTAACACCACACAGCACTGTATTCTCTACCTGTAACACCACACAGCACGCTGTATTCTCTACCTGTAACACCACACAGCACGCTGTATTCTCTACCTGTAACGCCACACAGCACTGTATTCTTTACCTGTAACATCACGCAGCACCCTGTATTCTCTACCTGTAATACCACACAGCACGCTGTATTCTCTACCTGTAACACCACACACCACGCTGTATTCTCTACCTGTAACACCACGCAGCACTGTATTCTCTACCTGTAACACCACACAGCACACTGTATTCTCTACCTGTAACACCACACAGCACCCTGTATTCTCTACCTGTAACACCACACAGCACACTGTATTCTCTACCTGTAACACCACGCAGCACTGTATTCTCTACCTGTAACACCACACAGCACACTGTATTCTCTACCTGTAATACCACACAGCACGCTGTATTCTCTACCTGTAACACCACACAGCACACTGTATTCTGTACCTGTAACCAGGGCCGCTTTAACCAGAGGGCCCATGGTGCACGTGCACCGGGCCCACTGGTTAAAGGGGCCCACCCTGAGCAGGGCCGGCCTTTGCTCTGTGCGACCATTGCGGTCGCACAGGGCTCCGGCCACCAGCCTGCCAGGAGGGCGCCATCGGGATGGGTAAGGTTACCCGTCCATGGCGCCCCCTGCAGCGCTCTGTACTTTAGCTATGAGCGCTCAAACGACACCGCGAGAGGGGAGAGCGGCCTCTTGTGACCGCAGGCAAAGCACTGCCTGCGGCCATAAGAGTGAGGTGAAGAGAAGAGGAACGCGCGGACCCAGGTGAGTATAAGGTGTTTGTTTTTTTTTGTTACTTGCTATATGGGAGGGGGAAGCCCAAAGGGGGGCAGCACACAGCGGGGGTCTATATACTACTGGGGGGAGATGGGGTGCACAGGGGGGTATATATAATTGGGGGGCCACACAGGAGGTATATTTAAACTGGGGGAGCGCAAAGTGACGGGGGATTATATAAAAGGGGGTGCACAGGGGGTATATATACCTGGGGGCACAGGGGGTATATATATCTGGGGGTACACAGGGGGTATATATATAACTAGGGGCACACAGGGGGTATATATATATATATGGGGGCACACAGGGGGTATATGTATATCTGGGGGCACACAGGGGGTATATGTATATCTGGGGGCACACAGGGGGTGTATATATAACTGGGGGTACACAGGGGGTTTATATATATATAACTGGGGGCACACAGGGGGTGTATATATATAACTGGGGGATGCACAGGGGAATTATATAAAGGGGGTATATATAACTTGGGGAGCACACAGGGGGGTATATATAACTTGGATGGCACACAGGGGGGGTATATATATATATATATATATATATATATATATATAACTTGGGGAGCACACAGGGGGTATATATATATAACTGGGGGGGCACACAGGGGGTATATATATAAGTGGGGCCACACAGGGCATATATATAACAGGGGTGCACAGGGGGATTATATAAAAGGGGGGTGCACAGGGGGGTATATATAAGTCGGGGAGCACACAGGGGGCTATATAGGGGCGCACAGGGGATATTAATACTACTGTGGGGTGCACAGGGGGACTATATACTACTTGGAGGAGCACAGGGGATATATACTTCTGTGGGGTGCACAGGGGGACTATATACTACTTGGGGGAGCACAGGGGATATATACTACTGTGGGGTGCACAGGGGGACTATATACTACTTGGGGGAGCACAAGGGGGTATATATACTACTGGGGGATGCACAGTGGTGGGTATATATAACTGGGGGAGCACAGAGGGGGCTATATACTAATGGGAGCAGCACCTAGTGGTCTATAGCACTAGGGGCAGCACACAAGGGGTCTATATACTACTGGGGGCAGCACCTAGTGGTCTATATACTACTGGGGGCAGTGCATAAGGGGTCTATATACTACTGGGGGATGCACAGAAGGGGCTATATACTAATGGGGGCAGCACCTAGTGGTCTATAGTACTAGGGGCAACACACAAGGGGTCTATATATTACTGGGGGCAGCACCTAGTGGTCTATATACTACTGGGGGCAGTACAATGGGGTCTATATACTACTGGGGGCAGCACAAAGCTCTATATACTACTGGGGGCAGCACACAGCTTTCTATACTACTGGGGGCAGCACACGGGTCTATACTAACATTAGGGCTGCACAGAGGGGCCTATACTATATAGGGACCTTACTACTATATTGGGGCACAGAGCATACCTAATTATTAAGTGGGAGCACAGAGGGGTGTAACTACTAAATAGGGGCACAGAGGGGGGTAACTACTATATAGAGGTACAGAGGGGTGTAACTATTATATAGGGGCAAAGAGGGGTGTAACTACTATATAGGGGCACAGAGGGGTGTAACTATTATTTAGGGGCACAGAGGGGTGTAACTACTATATAGGAGCACAGAGGGGTGTAACTACTATATAGGGGCACAGAGGGGGGGTGACTACTGTATAGGGGTACAGGGGACCTTACTACTGTATGTGTTGGAGCCTAAAATGTTTCTCTGGCAGATTCTGGAGAGAAGATTCACAGCCGGGGAAGACTTAAAGGTGGCCCAGGCTGGAAGGAGTGAAAGAAAAGGTGAAAGACTCTGAGAGAAGACGCCCCCTGTGAGTAAATGGATGTAACTGTTATAGGGCTGTAGTGATAGTGGTCATGGTGTGGCGGTATTGTGTAATGGTATCATTGGTGATATCTTTATAAGGTTATAAGGTAACTACTGTATGTATTGGGGCTCCTAATACAGTGTGGGGGCATTCAGGGCATTATACTGTGTGTGGAGCTCCGATTCTGATAACGCTGGGTTGGGGGCCCACTCTTGAGGGCTGTGCACTGGGCCCACCAATGTATTAAAACGGCCCTGCCTGTAACACCACACAGCACCCTGTATTCTCTACCTGTAACACCACACAGCACTGTATTCTGTACCTGTAACACCACGCAGCACACTGTATTCTCTACCTGTAACATCACACAGCACACTGTATTCTCTACCTGTAACATCACGCAGCACATTGTATTCTCTACCTGTAACACCACACAGCACGCTGTATTCTCTACCTGTAACACCACACAGCACACTGTATTCTCTACCTCTAACACCACACAGCACACTGTATTCTCTACCTGTAACACCACACAGCACCCTGTATTCTCTACCTGTAACATCACACAGCACTGTATTCTCTACCTGTAACACCACACAGCACACTGTATTCTCTACCTGTAACACCGCACAGCACCCTGTATTCTCTACCTGTAACATCACACAGCACTGTATTCTCTACCTGTAACACCACACAGCACACTGTATTCTCTACCTGTAACACCACACAGCACCCTGTATTCTCTACCTGTAACATCACACAGCACTGTATTCTCTACCTGTAACACCACGCAGCACCCTGTATTCTCTACCTGTAACACCACACAGCACCCTGTATTCTCTACCTGTAACATCACACAGCACGCTGTATTCTCTACCTGTAATACTACACAGCACTGTATTCTCTACCTGTAACACCACACAGTACGCTGTATTCTCTACCTGTAACACCACACAGCACTGTATTCTCTACCTGTAACACCACGCAGCACCCTGTATTCTCTACCTGTAATACCACACAGCACTGTATTCTCTACCTGTAACACCACACAGCACGCTGTATTCTCTACCTGTAACACCACACAGCACGCTGTATTCTCTACCTGTAACGCCACACAGCACTGTATTCTTTACCTGTAACATCACGCAGCACCCTGTATTCTCTACCTGTAATACCACACAGCACGCTGTATTCTCTACCTGTAACACCACACACCACGCTGTATTCTCTACCTGTAACACCACGCAGCACTGTATTCTCTACCTGTAACACCACACAGCACACTGTATTCTCTACCTGTAACACCACGCAGCACACTTTATTCTCTACCTGTAACACCACACAGCACACTGTATTCTCTACCTGTAACACCACACAGCACTGTATTCTCTATCTGTAACACCACACAGCACACTGTATTCTCTACCTGTAACACCACACAGCACGCTGTATTCTCTACCTGTAACACCACACAGCACACTGTATTCTCTACCTGTAACACCACACAGCACTGTATTCTCTACCCGTAACACCACACAGCACGCTGTATTCTCTACCTGTAACACCACACAGCACTGTATTCTCTACTTGTAACACCACACAGCACGCTGTATTCTCTACCTGTAACACCACACAGCACGCTATATTCTCTACCTGTAACACCACACAGCACGCTATATTCTCTACCTGTAACACCACACAGCACACTGTATTCTCTACCTGTAACACTACACAGCACTGTATTCTCTACCTGTAACACCACACAGCAGACTGTATTCTCTACCTGTAACACCACACAGCAAACTGTATTTTCTACCTGTAACACCACACAGCACCCTGTATTCTCTACCTGTAACACCACACAGCACGCTGTATTCTCTACCTGTAACACCACACAGCACGCTGTATTCTCTACCTGTAACACCACACAGCACACAGTTACTACCTTTAACACCACACAGTGCTCTGTTACTACCTATAAGGCCAATATTGGAATAAAGTAAAGAACTTTTTTAATTTAATTAATTTATTTTTTCTTTTAATCTCCACGCACATATTATGATCAAGCATCTTTTATCTTTGAGGTTGACCTCCACAATAAGGACTTTATCTGATATTTTCTTACATGGGATATACTGTTTATACCTCGTTTTTTGTCCAGGCGGGATTGGCAGTGCCGGCTCTTATCCTCTGTGCCATTTAGCATCATTTAATTGTGTTACTGCATCATTTTTGTGAAGACTCTGCAGTACTGCAATGATGATTCAACATGTGTGAACATAGCCCTAATTTCACTGCAGACATTTGTACAATCAGCGAAGTTGCAGCAGCTGCTTCTGGCTGGTCAGAGATGGTGAATCACACAGGGGTTTGGGGGATCCAGCCAAGCCTCCTGTGACATCACACCCTGCCCCCTGTCTGCATCATCAGCCTGCGCTCAGCAAACACATACAGTGTCTCATGTGAGACAGGGACATGAATATTTGTCTCCTACGGTGGGAGAGCAGTGGGAGCAGGAGACAATGTGGATTGGCACAGGGGCCATTTTTCTTTACTTCCTGGATTTCTATCAGCTACCAGTGTGGCAGAACCATGCAGATATGGTAATACATTGTATAGACAAATCTAGATAACTTTTGATGTACTTTTAATAGAAAAAAAGTTTTCCTTATCTTGAGTTCCCCTTTAATTACAAACTCGCCTGAACAAAAGTGGTGCTGTCTCTGGAAGAAAGTGGCCATGTTTTTGTAGCGCTGGATAACCCCTTTAACTATGCATTGGGGGCCGTTACAGGGGGTGAGGATTGCCAGATCAGGAAGAGAGGAGCTGGGGGGATCTAATATTATGTATCTGAGTCACATTTTACAATATCTGTACTGCTTGTAGTCAGGAAGACATGTTTTAGTAAAGTATTGTGTTCTTCTGCTCCTGTGACTTCTTAGAAGACCAGAGCACCTGCTGTGGATAATACAGTGAGGGCCCTCCTGAACCACAGTGCACCCTTTGGCCATGTAGAGGCACTGCGCCTGTACATAAATCCGGGGAGCCTTGGTGCTGCAGGGACATTTTTAGGCCCACCACTAAAAACGTTGTACATAAAGAAGCAGTTCACAAAAAATTATTATTGGCCCCCCTGTAGGCACTGGCACGTATACTCACCGCAGCTGATGCGTGTCCCGTGGCACGGCTTCATTCCGGTCCTGCAGAGCCATTCAAATCCGGCGCGCGCTTACATCCGCCTCTGCTGTGACTCCTCTTCTCTGTCCTGTGATTATACGCCAGAACTCACGCACTTCAATGCATTCAAGACAGAGAAGAGGAGTCACTGCAGAAGCTGAAGTGAGTGTGCGCCGGATTTGAACGGCGCTGCGGGACTGGAACGAAGCCGCGCCACGGGACACCGATCAGATGAGGTGAGTAAATGTGCCAGCGCCTACATGGGGGGAAAGCAATAATAATTTTTTGTGAACTGCTTCTTTAATAAATGTCCCCCCCCCCCTAAGTGTTCATTTAAATGCAAACCCAAACTTATTGTAAGTTTGCTCACCTCTGGTCACAGTAACACAAAATTTACATTGATGTTGATGCTGTGATGTTTTTGCAACAGTTGGGTCACATCATTGCTATTTTCATGTCATGTGACCAAAGTCACTTTGTAGCCCTAGCTATAGGGGCCCAATAACATTTTTTCAGCCGCATTAAAAAAATTTATTTTCAGAATAAAACAAGAGTTGCACAATTGACAGGTATGGCGACAATACTTTTATCAAGTCCAGTGCAGCGGTACCATTTATTAAAACATACATTCACTTTAAGGGGGTTATTTAGGATCAGAAAAACAACGCAGCTTTATTCCAAAAGAGCGCCACACCTGTACTCAGGTTGTTACAGTTGGCTGCATTCACTACAGTGAAGCTGAGCTGCAATACCATATACAAACTGAGAACAACAGTGGCGCTGTTTCTGGATGGAAGCAGCAATGTTTTTCTGGATAACCTCTTGTTGTAGCATATCTGCAACATGTGACCTTTCCCTAACTTACCAAAGAGTTACTGCCACCAGGTAGGACTGGCACTACTAATTATTTTGTTGTCACAAACCAGAACTGATGATTTGGTGACATAAATAATGAGGCGGAAATGGTATTTATTATCAGGAACATTCATGGTATTACAGAACACTAGTCCTGTGAATGACAGGATCAGTCTGTAAGAGCGCCCTCTGCAGGTCAGAGCGGGAACAGCCGCTCCTCAGCATGTGTAGAATGTGTGATAATGAGGAGAGGGAGCTTGAGCTCCACACATTACGGTAGGATCCCTCCCACCTCTGTGTCTCTTCTGCCCCCTCCCCCTGCCCTGACAATCGGATACGTGGTGCCTGCAGCCCCGGAGCTCCCTGTGGAAGCTTCTCACAATGCTGCCTGCAATGCCGATCCCTAAGGGGTGACCCCTCCGCAAGTATGATCTGCAAGGAGGACCCCGAGTGAGCCGGCACCATGAGGATCCATTGCAAGCTCCTGGCTAGCCTGCTGTGCCTGGGGGGGCTTCTCATCCTCTATCTCTTCCTGGGGAATACAGAGGAGCACCCTGCTACAGGAACCAGGAGAAGCAAACTTCCAGCCCCCCCTGGACATGGCAAGGAGCAGCCCACCACTACCCCTGGGCACTTCCGAGCCATAGAGGAGCACAAGCCAAAAAGAGAGCCCCGGGGGAGGAAGAAGGCGAGCACCTCCAAGGCAAGGGCAGCGAAAGGGAGGTAAGAGGAGGCTGCAGAGAGCAGGGCACAGCTGCTGCACAACTGCTTGGCACATTACACTTACTATAATGACTGATAGTGTGTAAGCTCATGCATGCGAGCAGGGACCTCACTCCTCATGTATGGATTATTAGATGTATATCTCTGTAATGTCGATTTTTTGTCCATGTATGTACCCCCAGAATTGTAAAGTGCTGCGGAATCTGTTGGCGCTATATAAATAAAAATTATTATTACTATAATGACTGCTGTGGAAGTCCTGCCTATTCCTGATGATGGGGATTTACTGTTACTGCTTACTGTTTGTCATTCATATACCTGACATACAGTGTGTCTATGGCCAGTACACTTGGGGGGGGGGGGGGGGGCATAGTACTGTATATAAGGGGCAGACTACTATATATATATATATAAGGAGGGACAGATTACTGTATATAAGGAGGGGCATAGTACTGTATATTGTATATAAGGAGGGGCATAGTACTGTATATAAGGGGCAGACTACTATATATAAGGGGGGACAGATTACTGTATATAAGGGGCAGACTACTATATATATATATATATATATATATATATATATATATATAGAGGGGCATAGTACTGTATATAAGGGGCAGACTACTATATATAAGGGGGGACAGATTACTGTATATATACTATATATAAGGAGGAGGGGCAGACTACTGTATATAAGGAGGGGACAGATTACTGTATGTATACTGTATATAAGGGGGGCAGACTACTGTATATAAGGGGCAGACTACTATATATAAGGAGGGACAGATTACTGTATGTAAGGGGCAGACTACTATATATAAGGAGGGACAGATTACTGTATGTAAGGGGCAGACTACTATATATAAGGAGGGACAGATTACTGTATGTATACTGTATATAAAGGGGAGGGGCAGACTACTGTATGTGTACTGTATATAAGGGGGGACAGACTACATGTATACTGTATGTAAGGGGGACAGACTACTGTATGTATACTGTATATAAGGAGGCGAGGCAGACTACTATATATAAGGAAGGGACAGATTACTGTATATAGGGGCAGACTACTATATATAAGGAGGGACAGATTACTGTATATAAGGGGGGAAGACTACATGTATACTGTATATAAGGGGGGAAGACTACATGTATACTGTATATAAGGGGGGAAAGACTACTGTATGTATACTGTATAAAAGGAGGAGGGGCAGACTACTGTATGTGTACTGTATATAAGGGGGACAGACTACATGTATACTGTATGTAAGGGGGAAGACTACATGTATACTGTATGTAAGGGGGAAGACTACATGTATACTGTATGTAAGGGGGGACAGACTACATGTATACTTTATGTAAGGGGGACAGACTACTGTATGTATACTGTATATAAGGAGGCGGGGCAACTACTGTATGTGTACTGTATATAAGGGGGGACAGACTACATGTATACTGTATGTAAGGGGGGAAGACTACATGTATACTGTATATAAGGAGGCGGGGCAGACTACTGTATGTGTACTGTATATAAGGGGGGACAGACTACATGTATACTGTATGTAAGGGGGGACAGACTACATGTATACTGTATATAAGGAGGCGGGGCAGACTACTGTATGTGTACTGTATATAAGGGGGACAGACTACATGTATACTGTATGTAAGGGGGGACAGACTACATGTATACTGTATGTAAGGGGGGAAGACTACATGTATACTGTATATAAGGGGGACAGACTACTGTATGTATACTGTATGTGTACTGTATATAAGGGGGGACAGACTACATGTATACTGTATATAAGCGGGACAGACTACTGTATGTATACTGTATATAAGGAGGCGGGGCAGACTACTGTATGTATACTGTATAAAAGGGGGACAGACTACATGTATACTGTATATAAGGGGGACGGACTACTGTATGTATACTGTATACAAGGAGAAGGGGCAGACTACTTTACTGTATACAAGGAGGACAGACTACTGTATATAAGGGGGCCACAGGCACACTATAGTATATAAGGAGGACAGACTAATGTATGTATACTATATATATATATATATATATATATATATATATATATATATATATGTATATGTATGTATGTGTGTATGTGTATATATATATATATATATATATATATATATATATATATATATTGGAGGGGCAGATTACTGTATGCATACTGTATATAAGGGACAGACTACTATATATAAGGAGGGTGCAAACTACTGTATGTATACTGTATATAAAGGGGAGGGGCAGACTACAGTATGTATACTGTATAAAAGGGGGGGCAGACTACTGTATGTATACTGTATATAAAGGGGAGGGGCAGACAACAGTATGTCTACTGTATATAAGGGGGGCAGACTACTGTATGTATACTGTATATAAGGGGGCAGACTACTGTATGTATACTGTATATAATGGGGGGCAGACTACTGTATGTATACTGTATATAAAGGAGAGGGGCAGACTACAGTATGTATACTGTATATAAGGGGGGCAGACTACTGTATGTATACTGTATATAAGGGAGGACAGACTACATGTATACTGTATATAATGGGGGCAGACTATATACAGTATACATACAGTAAAGGGGAGGGGCAGACTACAGTATGTATACTGTATATAAGGGGGGACAGACTACTGTATGTATACTGTATATAAAGGGGAGGGGCAGACTACAGTATGTATACTGTATATAAGGGGGGCAGACTACTGTATGTATACTGTATATAAGGGGGCAGACTACTGTATGTATACTGTATATAAGGGAGGACAGACTACATGTATACTGTATATAATGGGGGGCAGACTACTGTATGTATACTGTATATAAGGGAGGACAGACTACATGTATACTGTATATAATGGGGGGCAGACTACTGTATGTATACTGTATATAAGGGAGGGGGCATACTATTGTATACAAGACTACTGTATACCATATATAAGGTGGAGTGGGGCAGACTACTGTATACAAGGGGAGGGGACAGACTACTGTATATATGAGGGGGCAGACTACTGATGTAGACCATATATAAGGGGGAGTGGGACAGACTACTTTATACAAGGGAAGGGGACAGACTACTGTATGCATACTGTATATAAGGAGGTCAGACACTACTGTATGTAGACCATATATAAGGGGGAGTGGGGCAGACTACTGTATAAAAGGGATGGGAACAGACTGTTGTATGCATACTGTATATAAGGGGCAGACTACTGTATGTATACTTTACATAAGGGAAGGGGGCAGACTATGCATAATGTATATAAGGGGGAAGACTACTTTATGCATACTGTATGTACACTGTATATAAGGTGACAGAATACTGTATGTATACTTTAAGGGAAGGGAGCAGACTACTGTATGTATACTATATATAAGGGGGTCAGACTACTGTGTGCGTACTGTATATAAGGGGCAGACTCTATGTATATTGCATATAAGGGGTCAACTACTGTATGTATACTGTGTATAAGTGGGGGGGGCAGACTACTGTATGCATACTGTATGTAAGCCATGTATATATGCCATGTGGAGCTTCATATCTGTATTATGTAAACTCTAATGTAAGAATGTAACATTTTGAAATTTGTATTTATTTTGAAATTTTTATTTATTTTATTTTTTACTGAGCTTTTTTTTTTTTTTTTTTTTTTTTGCTGTGTAACAGTGTTCTAATATGTCAATATGTCTAATATGATCGGACACTCCTGGAAATTCTTAGAACTGTAGTATTTGTTCATGCCCACCTTGTATTTAATATTATATTTCTTATTTAATTGCTGTTGTATAAGCCAAGATTAGTAAAATGCCATTGAAACCAATGATGGGCATAGTTGTGGGCCTACTGAGGTATGTGCCTGCGGGTGCTTCATGCCAGAAATGCCAACAAGCCACTTTGTTTTGAACACAGTATTTAGATTGAGTTGCCAGTGTTAACCATCTGGTATAACAACACCACAGTTGTCGGTGACTACTCTAGGCACATTCAGTCCTATGCAGTTCAGGAGTAGAAATGTTAAGACTCGAATGGTTCAAAAATTATATCCTGTACTTGAGGTTTTAGTGATGTCAGTGTAGCCCTGATGGTTTGTTAAGGGAATTTGTCAGATTGTGGGTTCAGAGTCGCTTTAAACAATGGGACCAATGGGACATATTCCTCACCTCTTTAGGCTTGTAGGCTTGACTGACAAGTCTCTCCCTATATACACATGGGCCGCAACATCACATTGAATTATGGTGCACTGAGTTCCCAGTTGGCCTCAGCACTACCCTGCCCATATGTAGTGCTCCGGCCATTCTGGAGCTCACTGCATCATAATTCATTGTGGTGTTGTGAGTCTCAGCTGACAGGTTCCCATTTCATAAAGTGATTGCAGATTGCTAGGAAATGCCAACACTGTATGACTGGTGGAGGTCTAACCACTGGGACCTCCACTGATCATGAGGATATAGCAGTGGTGTAGTGTTGTGTTCCCTGTACTGTTTCCACCCTATACAGCAGCTTGAAGACTCCTGGCTGTTCAAAGTAGTGCAGCACAGCTCCATTCAGTTGAATGGGACTGGCTGCAGTTCCTGGCACAGCTGGGTGGCTTAGAGCACCATTCTGCAAGCAAAACTCAGAAGGGGATGCAGCTCTATACCACCACTGCATCCTGTTCATTCTCATGATCAGGTTCCAAAGGTCAGACCCCCACCAATCATATACTGTATGCAGATGGCAGGGACTGTGTTAGGCCCCTTCCCTTTGTGCCCTGCACTAGGCACAGTACAATATATTAGTTTTATAGTGTTATAACCTTGTACACTGGATGATATTACAGGTGGCAGCATTGACTTCCAGGCCTTCCGAGGCTTAAAGTTATCCTCAGATTTGAAGATCCCCGTATCTCAGCAGAATGTATAACATTTAGTTAATATATGCCTCCTGCCAGCCGCCAGAGCCATAAAGTGTACTTGATACTCTTGATGTTAAATTGCTGTACAGAGAATGATTACTGCTGCATTTAGCGAGTGATTCGCTTGATCTACGCGGTAATGTATTAGTTTATATGTCTCAGCAGTGCCATCATTTTAATAGAAGCACAAGTTTTAATTTGCGCCATGGTAAAAAGTTGGGTTCTGGCATAAAGTACTGTGATATTATCCAGAATGCTGAGCCAGGGCGGCAACATCCACATCTGTGCTGAGAAACCAACACAGATGTCCCTACACTGGGAATCTCAGGGACTGGTTAACCAAACAATGTGCCGAACTGTGGTCATAGCTATAGGCAATGAGACATATAGCTGTGTGACCCATACCAAGGGCTCCAACTGGTATCAATATCATCCATTACAGCTTCAAGTAGATACATTAAAGCCTACTTCTTCCTTATTTTTGAGTGCATGCTGGGAAGGCTGTCAAGCTTTCAGAGGCACCGCCCCCTGGACTCATTAGCCCTTAGAAAAATGTAAAGTGATTGGTTGCAATAGGCATCAAGACTAGTTAGGATAAATAATGCCTGATAGGTGAGATATATAGAAAGCAAAGCCGAGGACAATTTGAGCAGTCACAGCCCATTTTAAAGGAGCCTGGAAGGGTTAGAAGCTGGTTGGTTGCTTTGGGCATCTGCTCTGTTTTTCTTTGCATCAGTTTTGTTAATCTTACTGACTGTTCTAACTTGCTCTGGGGGGTTCCATGTGTATTGCTTTTGTATTGTGTTGAGTGAAGGGGATGTGGTTAAAAAGCTTTAAAATATGCCAAATATGCTGAAGATGTGCTTAATTTTTGGCATAAAATATTGATGTGTACTGGAGCCTGAGGTGGTATAAGGAAGAGAGATGCATCTAAGGCTGTGTTCAGATCCATATTGGAGGCTCGGACGTGCACAATATTATGGTGATGGAAACCACAACCGCATCATTTTGATAAGCTGTGTTAATTTTGCATATTAGCACAAGACTTAGGGTCTTGACAAGTAGCAGCAACCATGACCTGGCAGGGGTTTCTTGTGATTCTCAGCTCACCACTACTTTGCGGGTCACAGTGTGATCCCATTTACATACCTTAGGTGCAAGACAGTGGGATCTAGTATGATACAGCAATTTTCATTACATGATCGCCATTGTTAAAATTGCTGTGTAGCCCCAGCCTAAGGCCGTACTTTGTACAAAAAGACACGCTGCCTTATCTTCTATAGGATCCCGGCCGTAGCGTATACACATAGTATATACTCTGGCCGGTATCCCTAGCGGCACTGCAAAGAATTGACATTCAGTGAATAGCGGCCGCAGAAAACCATGCGGTTGGGGTCGCACGCTCAATAGTGCGCAGTAGGGAGTTCTGATGCGGGCGCGCATGAATGCGCCCGTATCAGAACTCTGCGGCAGGAAAGATCATCCGGCCGGGATGATCTTTTCCCAGATGGGTCACGGAACAGCCGGTCTCTTACGACATGTGAACACAACCTTTATAGAGCAAACCTCGATGCCCATTCTCCCTGGTGCTGGCCACTTGCCCTACATGTAATTGCCAAGGGAGGCAAGTGGAGTGTGGGTCCACAGGGATAGTTGGTGGCCTTAAGGCCTTCACTTATCTCCATTTGCCTCTTATTGCGTATAGTAACAGAGCCCAATGTCTTATACATGAGCCCCGCTGGGTTTGTGGCCAGGCTTCTCAGCAGGACTTTGCAGATTTGGCCCAATAAAGATGAGTAACAAAGAGCATTGAGAGTTTGGCAGATGTGATGCATACACACAAAGCTTTGGTGGAAGGGTCAAGCTCTGATTTCATTTTTGCTCCAGCTTTGTGCTGTGCTGGGAATGGTTTCATATTCTAATCTGTAGTCTGTTATCCAGACTTCTCTGTTGCGTAATAGACATTTGGCCGGCGCTCTGTGCTCGTTTATCAGGTTTTATTCTGTGGTTATTATAACAATGTATTATTATATGTACACGTATACTCCTACACCAGGGCTCAATGGCACAAAGGTTCATTGGCGCAGAGTTAGGATATTGGTGCCACTTTTTTCATCTGCTGACTGATAATTATTTCCAGCTGCTGCTCTGTTTGCACATATGAACTGCATCCCTATACGACACAGCAAAATGTGCCTTACATGTGTCTAAGGGCATTCGCTTTACCTTATTCATCTTTCAGCTTAAAGCGTAAAACAGTAGGTTAGGAAAATTCGGTGGAATTTAGGATTCTCTGCAGGTAAGGGTGTGTTCACATTAAGTGTCGAATGCCATATGAAGTCCAAATCGCACTGTTTACTGGATATAGATAGACGAATTGTGTGTCTGCATGCATCACTTCCCCCCTCACAGCTTAGTCCGACCTAAGAGATTGGGTCCATAGACTTAAAATAGAGCCATCTCCTACAACAAGTTACCCAGGAAGTGAATCGGGCCGACGTGTACTTTTCTCAACTATATCTAGATCGGCGGAAATCTCAGCACAGAGACCGCAACCTAAGTTTTTCCTAAGTGACAGTAACTCTTTAAAAAGCTTATCTTATCTTATCCACCCCTCTAGTAAAGGCCCTATTCCACCATCGCTCTTTAACAATCACTAAACCTTTTTTTTTAGCAAACGATAACACATAACACACGTGGGAACGTGAACGATATATGTAGTTTAACGATTATTTTGTGGTCGTTACATGGTCGTTTAAAACGTTCGCCGGGGTGATCATGACCACCTACTTTTTTTTAAACCTTTTTACGAACGACTGAAAGATTTCTAATTTTACAAACCGATTAGCGAATTATCTTTCAAAGACCAACGATTTTTTTCGACATGCTGAAAAACCAAACGTGGAATTGGTTCGCTCGTTTACACCAATTCCACGAAGCGATTATGGTTATGATTATGGATTATTGCTCCAACGAGCGTTCGTTGGAGCAAGGTTATGAACGATAATCATTCCGTGGAATAGGGCCTTAAGCATAACAAAAAATAACATATAACATAAAATAACAAAAAACTTATAACCTGTATAATCCCACATAGTAGTTATCTCCCACTTGTGCCCCACAATGTAGTTATTCCCCTTTTTGCCTCCCCATACAGGCATTCGGTTCCCCTTGTGCCTCCACATAGTAGCTAGGTCCTGTGTGTGTCCCCATACTGTAATTAGGCTCTTATTGTGCCTGTTATGCAAGATGTCAGTCCCTTACATAATATAATTAGCTCATTCAGTTACTCAGGCCCCACCAATCTGATAGGGGTAGGCCATTAATTTAGTAGTCCTGAAAAGACACGATAAAGGGAACATATTGCCCAATTTTTACCAGTTAAAACTAGATAGTGATACATATTTCTGTCTTCCTTTATTTTCTGATTGTGTTTTATTTTATTTTATGTACATGATGATGATGATGATGAAGGCAGTCATCTTGACTCTGCTGTTAACAGCATTTAGAGAGATGCTTTACAACAAGTAAATGGACCAACAAAAATTCTTAAGGGTACAAACCCACTTGACGTATTTGCTGCGTGAATCAGTCTTAAAAATAAGCAGGCAAAATGCAGGTTGGCTTTATACAATTGTTCTGCGTTAAAATACGCAATTGCGTATTTTTGAAGTGTGAAGCTACATGCGTTTTTCGCACAGGTTAACAACTGATGCTTTGCTAACAACAAGCTTCACGCTTCAAAAATACGCAACTGCGTATTTTAACGCAGAACAATCGTATAAAGCCAACCTGCGTTTTGCCTGCTTATTTTTAAGACTGATTCACGCAGCAAATACGTCAAGTGGGTTTGTACCCTAAAGGGGTTATCCAGCATTAGAAAAACGTGGCCACTTCCTCTGTCCTTCCAGAAAAAGCACACGTCTAGTCTCCATTTTGGTGTGTAGGTTTTACTATCAGTTCCATCGAAGTTGTAGTTTTGCAACAGCTGGGGAGCCAAAGTTCCCTACCCCTGTTCTAGTGGATGGGTGCAGCACAGGAGAAGTCCCAGTGGCAGAACTGTAATGCTACATTCACATTAGTTTATTATGGCTGCAAGTCCCATCTTGACTGTATACCTGAATACCAGCTTTTAGACCGGCCGTAATACGGAGACAAGAATGTGTTCATATTTTGCTAGGGTGTTCCCAGCCTCACATTGTAACCTTAAATCGTTAGGCCTCTCAAGAGTCATAACCCATTATTCTAGTTTGTGATATTGCTGACTATGCTCCATGCATTAATATGTTATGGTGTAGGAGTCACTAATATGAGATTTAGACATTTGACATTTTATAAGTATTATTATATCTTTTGTATAGCGACTTTATATATCATTCCATTAAAAACAAAACTTCATATCATATAGGTTAGATATTGGGTGGAAGTTAAAATCTCCTACAAGTGTGAAATGTATACATTCCGGCGGGTGATACTAGACGGCTGGGAGAAAATAAATGGGAATTTCCTGCCTTGTTACTGTTCAGATACTTTTAAGTTTCAATTATACATTGTTACTGAGCTGGCAGCGTGTGCCATGTCTCTGTTGGGTTTGGCAAGCGATATAATGCTGAACTGTACACCTCTCCACGTTTCATTTAATGTGCTGTTTAAAAGGGATTTGTGAGTTTTGATAGCTTTATAAGTAAAGTTGAGAAACGCAGATTTTACAGTCGAGATTTCAAGGCACAAAACCAGTTCTGATGAATATAACATATCAGCATTCCAAGATTCTATTCTCTGTTGGCCTCTTGTGCTTGTCTTGTTAATGCGTTGCGCTCTCTGGAGTGTTACATCAGTAGACGTGACACAGATTCCCCCATCTCTGGTAGAATAAGTTATCTGTCCCGTATTCAGTGGGGGTTTGTTGTAGCAGCAGAAGCTGGAGATCATAGGAGTGCGAATTGTCAGTCATCAAATTCACTGAGTACGCCAGACAGGCTGATGTGATGTGAATTGCCTCTGCTGCCTCTAAAGTAGGCTATAGACTTATGATAGCTGGCAGACTAATGATCGGTCCGCCAAAAGCTGTCCTCCCTAAGGGAGGAGACAAGCGGCCACTAGACATCTTTAGAACCAGGGGTATAATTATAGGAAATGCAGAGATTTCAGCTGTGTCTAGACCATGGTGTCTGAGGGGAAGCAATGGCATCCTGATAAGAGGAACCTAGCACTATGGGAGATGGGGAGCTGGTACTAATTCTGCACCTAGCCCTAGAAACTTGCCATTACCTATCTGCTCTTTGGCCTAGCTTTTCTAAAGGCCCATTACACAAAACAATTATCGGCCGTTATGGTGCATTTACACGGAACGAATATCGTTCAAATTTTCACAATAACGATCGCATTTGACTGATAATCAGCTCGTGTAAACACAGCGAACGATCAGGCGGCGAGCAATAAATCGTTCATCGTGATCTTTTAAGTTCTTAAATCGTCGTTGGTTGTTCACTGAAAACTCGCAGATCGCTTTGTGTAAACAGTCTTTCACCGATTTCACCGATGTGTGAGATGGGCTTAAGCGATATTAAAACGATCGCAATAATGATTTTTCCAAACAATATATCGTTCCGTCTAAACGCTAATTGTTACTTCAAAATCGTTAATGTTAATAATTGGGTAATTTATCGCTCCGTGTAAACGCAGCATTACAGCCCATAATCATCTGGTGTGATAAAAGACAACGATCAAGGCTGATTGTTGTCTGTCATTTACTTTCATGATGTTGAAAGACAAACGACTAAGGGCCCTATTCCACCAGACGATTATCGTTCAGATTATCGCTAAATCGTTGGAATCTAAACGATAATCGTTCCTTTGAATAGCAGTTAACGATTAACAACCGAACGAGAAATCGTTGATCGCTTTACAAGACCTGGACCTATTTTTATCGCCACTTGTTTAACGTTCGCAAATCGTTCGCATTGAATAAGACGTCATTCGGTCGTTCGCAGTAGATACGAACGCAATAGCGAAGAAAAAACGTTCGCAATTACGATCGTAAGTAACGATTATCGTTCCATGGAAATGAGTGAACGTTTTCAGGTCTTTTGCAATAGCGGTCGTTTGAGATCGTTAATCGTTAACGATTATGCGAACGATAATCGTCCGGTGGAATAGGGCCCTAAGATAGCAACGATCTGCTGCCGTTGCTCTGTGGAATAGGAGCGTCAGCAGCAGACCATTGCTATCTGCTATGGGCTGCCCGGACAATCTAGTGATCACCCAGGTGGCCCCCCCCCCCTTCTCTTACCCGTTCGCTGCCGAGGTGTGTAATAGTGCTGGCAACGAGCAGGGAACGAGAAGCAAGCAAGCGCTGACAGCGCTCATTTGCTCTTCTCTATCGCCCCGTGTAATAAGGACTTAGGCCAGGGCCACACTACGTTTCTTGTAGTCCTTTTTTTTTTTTTTTTCCATCTGTTTTGATCCTTTTTTACAACTGACTTCTATTATAAAAAGAGAGTAGGTTCTTAACCCTCATATGCCAGTAGAATAAACTTGGGCACACTTCTTTTTTCATGCTTCAGTATAGATTTTTTTTTTCCTTTTTGTATTGTGCCAGCACATCAGCCATATTGTCTGAACTTTCTGCCCACCCTTTAGATATGTTTTACAACAGCCCCATGAACATTGAGACAACAAGCTAGCTCAGTGGTATGGAACCTTGGCTCTCCAGCTGTTGCAAAACTACAACTCCCATCATGCCTGGACAACCATAGCTTTAGCTTTGGCTGTCCAGGCATGTTGGGAGTTGTACTTTTGCTATAGTTGGAGAGCCAAGGTTCCCTACCACTGAGCTAGGGGGTACCCTATTGACTTATGTAAGAGAGTTTTCTAGGCATGCACTGTGATCTCTGCATGTAGATTCTGACTATCTATTGATATTTATCTGATTTAATCTTATCTAAGGTTTTATGTTCATTGTAATCATGTTTGTGTTGGTGATTATTAGGACTGCTTAAAAAAAAGACAAGGCAACTTTCTTCCAGAAACAGCAGCACTCTTGTCCTTGGTTTGGGTGTGGTTTTGCTCAGCTCAGTTCCATTGAAGTGAATATAGGGCATGTCCTGCTTCTTGGCATGATGCGAAGAATGACCACATATCTGCCCCATAGACTCATTTAAAGCAGGTGGAGTTAGCCAGACAGTTTCATCACAGCCAACCTATGATTGCCCAAAAAGGTTCAGGTAGAGATGGCGACATTTATCTATATAACCCAATGCACCTCTTCAATATCTGGATTGATGGGTATGTCCAACCCTATATTAGCCTATTATTAGGTCCCAGGCAGATTCTCCCTATAGTATACGTCGAGTTAGAGAACTGTACATCAATTTAGTAGCAGAAATAAAAAAATGATCAGGTTTGCTCCCTGTCTCTGATTCATGTGGCGCTCAGACAGACTTCAGTAGGAAAGTCCACAAAGCAAGAAAACTAGGAAACCCAGTGTCACTGTGGAACGCTTTCACATTTTTTTTCCAGCTTTGTTGAATCGCATATAAAGAGGATCCAACACTGGAAACCAAATCCACATAGCTTAACATACCTCAATAAAAAAAAAAACCTTGCGCAATGCTTTGAGTAAGTTTTTACTGAAATATGTTGGATCACTTTTATCTGATCCAGTGAACCTGGAAAAATGCTAAAAGTGTATGGCTGTAATGCTGGATTTCCCTTTTTTATTTACTTTTCTGTGCAGAGTAAAGCAGTAATTTATAGAGGTGTGAGACCCTTGCATTTGTCACAGAGCTCCAAATCCCCTGCATACAGGTAGAGATAACTGATAAAATTGCGACTGCCTTCAGCCACCACTAGAGGGAGCTTATTGTAGACCCAATTCTTTTTTTTTTTTTTTTAGGTGGGAGTAATATAAATCCATCTTCAGTAATCTCCCCCTAGTGTTGGCTGCTGGTAGGCAAAATTTTAGCAATGGGGCTCTAAGCACATTCAAAATATATTAGGGAATTAACCATTAGAGAATTTTGGACCTAAACTGAATCAGGGTAATCTGAGTGCAGCTCATACTGGGTTTGTAAAAACTTTTTTTTTTTTTTTTTCCTCAGAAAGTTATTGTGATCAGATTTAATTAACTCCGTGAACCATGTTTCCAGCTTGTACTTTTGTACATTATTTAGCTTGGGACTGATGTGTGTATACATTCCCTCCGCTCTGCTGGATCAAGTTTCTGTTCTATGTTTCCAGCAATACAATTAAAACAGCTTTTTGTAATCTCAGAAATATTCCATTTGGCTTCCTGGCAGACGCTTGGACGCAAACCCCGAATCAGTCATGTGACCTAGTCTTGTTAAGGTCGCTGTTCTTCTTACACATAGACAGAAGGGTTCCATACATTGTTGACAGGTCAGGCTTTTGTATATGCAAAGAGGCAATTTCCTTGGTTCTAGCTTCATTGTTATTATAGTTTTCCACAATCTTCGCGTTAAAAAGTCAAGTGAGATTAAGAAAGAGAGAGCTGAGGCCATGCCCCACATGAGTACTATGCAATACTTAGGGGACTGTGTTTAGAACAAAAAAAAAGCTTAATTCTTGTAGTAATTAAAGGGGTTATCCAGCGCTACAAAAACATGGCCACCTTCTTCCAGAGACACCACCACTCTTGTCTCCAGCTTGGGCGAGGTTTTGCTGCTTAGTTCCATTGAAGTGAATGGAGCCTAATTGCAAACCGCACCTGAACTGGAGACCAGAGTCGTGTTGTCTCTGAAAGAAAGTGGCCATGTTTATGTAGCACTGGATAACCCCTTTAAATAGGCCCTTATTGCTGATTTGTCACCATGCTGCAGCTCTGCCTGTTCAGATTGGCTGCTGTGTATTAGCACAAGCTCACCAGAAAGTCAGCTTTCCTACAAAATGATTAAAATCCTGAAAAGAATTCACAATGTGAACTATGGCGCAAGTGTAATGGATCATGCATTGTACTCACAGAAAAACTAGTAATATATCTCTATATCCTGTCCCATAATGCTTCTGTTCCCAGAGCTTACAAACTGGAAGACCATTTAGTACCAGTCCATAATTGACAGGAGCTCAGTGAGACCAATCAATCTACTAGAGAACATCACACGATCCCATGTCATGAGGTTCTTGTTCTGCTCAGCGCGGAGCGGCTACGGCAACTATCATTTATTAACTTTGAAGATAATTGTCTCCTAGTTGTCGAATCCATAAAATAAAAATCAACAGCGAACCCTTTTTATCCGAGCTGGAATCAATGATTTTGCAGCGTTGCGTCTCTTCAGAGAATGACACCTGATAAACAGCTTGTCTAAGCAGATGTGAGGCAAGCAACTCTTTATAAAGCCGTAATTGATTGATCTGCCACAGGGAAAATGGATACAAATGCGCTTTTTGATTTTCGTATTCCCTCCTGGTAGCGCTCGGAATAAAAGACACAGCTCGCTATTGTAGTGGATGGCAGGGGCCTTCTTTTTATTCTTTTTTGGCAGAACTTTTTACTCTGCAGGTAAAAGTAGTTATCGTGACCTCCATTTACATGTAGCAGTGCGGTCGGTGGCTGTGGAGCTTTGAGAGAGGCTCCGGAATAAATGGAAAGCATGGGGTTTTATCAAGATTTAAAGGGGTTTTCTCCACTCTATTTTATTTTTTTTTTTTTTATAAAGAAGCCAATGTGCCTCAATAGACATGTTTCCGTTTTGTCAACATTAAGCTAATGAGAACGGCCATCTTAAAGGGGTATTCCCCCCCAAAATTATTTTTGCATTAATACGTTGCCCACCCGTAGCTTTCCATCTTTCCAATATAAAGTTTTTTACGGATTCTGCACAGTTTTGCTGTTATCCAGCTGCATTCACCTCCATGGATTGCATAGAATCATCAGACCGCAGTCCACACCGACACGCTTCCTGCTCCTGGCCCCCACCATCCGTGTCGGCATCACGTGTCCTCAGTCCCAGCACAGTGAAGTGACTGAGAACACTGATGCGGTGGCTGCTGCCATCACCCGTGGCATCCCTCACTCACCCGCAGCATAGCCTCCGCACTCACCCGCGCGATCACCCACGTCAAGCACCGCCCCCCCACAATTGCCCGCGACTAGCTCCGCCCCCGCAATGGCCCGCAATTAGCTCTGCCCCCCGCTATCGCCTGCGACTAGCTCCGCCCCCGCTATCGCCCGCGACTAGCTCCGCCCCCCCCCCCCCCCCCGCGACAAGCTCCGCCCCTCGCAATCGCCCGCATCATTGCCAACTCAGCTCTGCTACACCGGCGTCCCCAACTCAGCTTTGCTACACCGGCGCCCCCCCAACTCAGCTCTGCTACCCCGGCTTCCCCACCAACTCAGCTCTGCTACGCCGGCGTCCCCGCCAACTCAGCTCTGCTACACCGGCGTCCCCGCCAACTCAGCTCTGCTACACCGTCCCCGCCAACTCGGCTCTGCTACGACGTCACCGCCAACGCAGCTCTGCTACACCGTCACTTCCAACTCAGCTCTGCTACACCGACACAGCCATCTCAGCTCTGCTACACTGTCATCATCTCCTTCATTGTCTCAGCTCTGCTACTTCACCATCCTCAGGCAGTAGCATTGCATGATGGGAAATGTAGTTTCCTATCTTGGATATAGACCATGTTTTAGAAAAAGTTGTAACTCAGGAACGGCAGCAGCTAGAAAGATGGGAGACGTCTCAAAATACTCAGGGGGACTTGGTGAGTAAGGCCAGCTAGGTTTGGGAGCATTTCATTTTTTTTACCTCTTGGGGGGAATACCCCTTTAAACTGTCCCTTTTACTTAAAAAAAAAAAAAAAAAAAAGTTTGACATTTCAAAAGTTTTTAAAGTCAAGGAGTCTGGGTTTTCGGGCCCTCACTGATCATTACAGTGAGCCAGGAAAAGCATGCAGCTGAGCTGTTCTCCCCTGTATTTCTGCAGGAGATACTAGAGTTAAGGCCCTATTCCACCAACAGATCTGACAACACATTATTTGCCAAAGATTTGAAGCCAAACCCAGGAACAGACTATAATCAGAGAAGAAGGTCATAAAGGAAAGACTGGATTTCTCCTCTTTTCAAATCCAATCCTGGGTTTGGCTTCAACTCTTTGGCAGATAATCTGTCGTCAGATCTCTTGGTGGAATGGGGCCTTTAGTCTATGAAACCCATCTGCTAATCTGAAACTTCCTGTTCTCAGCCTCCCCAACATTGTAAAATGACCTCTGCACAGGTCACAGAGCATGCCCGGAAACCTTTCCCATTCTTTCAAATCAGTCAGCTCTAGACTATTTTTGTATGTTTTCATGGCATTTGCTCTAAAGCATTTACCTGAACGCTGATTAAAACTGCAAAGGCAAGATGGCTGCACCCATCATGTAAGATAGCATGGATTATGTTGAAATATTGAGGTTTGTTCTTTTTTTTTTTTCCCATAGACTTTTTGTAGTCTTGGATACCTTTATTCCAATCCTGTCCAAGACAGGAACTGTCCAGAGCAGGACAGGTTTTTTTAATGGGAATTTGCTGCTGCTCTGGACAGTTCCTGTCACGGACAGAGGTGTCAGCAGTGAGCACTGTCAGACTGGAAAAAATATACCACTTTCTGAAGGACATACAGCAGCTGATAAGTACTGGAAGGCTGAAGATTTTTAGTGAATTGTAAATTGCAAATCTATATAACTTTCTGAAATCAGTTGATTTGAAAAAGAAAAAGGGTTTTACCGGGGTTCCCCTTTAAGAGGCTGAGAGGTGTGAATAAGGCTTGCATCCATTTTTGACGTAACATTCATACCAACATGACTACCAGGGACGTGTGCAAATAGTCAACTAAAAAGTAAAATCCCTATATCTCAGGAACATTGTATAGGGGAAGGGGACTATCAACAAGCAGGCTCGTTCCAGAACCATGCTTGTAATCCAAATCCATTCTTAAACCAAAGCAAATTTTCCCATAAAAAATCATTGAAATGCAGACAACTGGTTCCACACCCTAAAAATAATGATTTTATATTCTGAATAACATGTTAAACAAATGAAACAGACATTTATAAACAGCAGAATATGTGACATTATAAGTTACTGTACAGTATAGCAATCAGCATGTGGTGTATAATGTATAGTAACTGCATAAACCTGAAAATACAGCAGCAGTTTGTAGATACAGGATGGAAATGCAGATCCCCATAATGCAGTAGCCTAGTACAACAGGCTAGAATAGAGAAGCAGGGCTGCTGTCGGAGGTCTGTGTGGTCACATGACAGCAATGGGGAAGGGGTGTGTGTTCAGCATGGACCAATCAGGACTGACAGAGACTGCAGGGAGCATGAAGGAATGAGTGTGAATATGTGGGCACATACATGCAGCACTCTCTGACTGGGAGAGAGGGGTTACAGCTATGAAGAGATTACCTCCACAGTCCTGTCTCCTGATGTGAGCCCCAGCCTGAAGTGTATGCTATGATTTGGAAGGTAAGGGAGACTTCCTGGGTCAGAGTACAGGGCTGTAGACTCCGCTATGCAGACCGTGCCCCTCACCCACTCCCCCTCCCACCCAGTACAGGGAGCTCTTAAACCAAAGCAATGCTCTTAAACCAAGTTTTGAAAAACTGTGCGCTCCTAAACCAAAACTCTCCTAAACCAAGTTACTCTTAAACCAAGGTACCACTGTATAGGTATTAGACATGTGAGGCAATAGAAACATAGAAGATTGTTGGCAGAAAAAGACCACCGGGTCCATCTAGTCTGCCCTTTTAGTATTTCCATTCTTATCTTAGGATAGATGAATGTTTATCCCAGGCGTGTTTAAATTCTGTTATTGTAGATTTACCAACCACATCTGCTGGAAGTTTATTCCAGGTATCTACTACTCTTTCAGTAAAATAATATGTTCTCCCCCCAACTAACATCTCACTGTGTCCTCTTGTTCTTGAGCTCAGTTTAAAATAAATAAATAAATAAATAAAAATAAAATCAAAAAATAAAAAACAAAACAAAAAAAAAACAGCTCTTTAAACAGTGCAGACTATAGTGTGTGAACCTAAACTGGAGGAGGAGAGCTGGATGTGTATACAGTGCCAAACATGAAACCTGTGAACCAGTCAAACCCAACAGCAGGCAGTGTATCTTGGAGCTCTCTCCTGTTTTCTCAGGGCAACCCGATCCCATACTTAGCAAGGAGTTCAACAATCTGGTAGAACTGACAGCTGCTTCCTTCTGATCAGAACCCAGATGTCCTGTCAATGTGCATGTTAAAGGGGTCTTATGAGATTCTTTATAGGAGTCTGTTTAAACAGCGCCACTCGTGTTAATAAGTATGTGTTCATTCCGTGTAATTTACCTGACCCATTTGTAAAATGGCCAGCTGATCGTATCATTTGTGCAGGTGTAAGGGGGCATCCACATGTTCCGTGCATGGAAGATGTGTCAGTACAGCAGCACAAAGTTTAAAACGGTTTGCTTTATTCCGGTCCATGGCATATCTTCAGTATTTACAGACCATAACCATGGAACTATATTTAATTGCCCCCTTAAGGGTACGTTCACACTTACCGCATCCGCAGCTGATTTTTTGCTGCAGATCCGCAGCAGATTTCATTTAAATAACTGAACACAGCATTAAATCTGCACCATCAAATCTGCTGCAGATCTACTGTGGATCCTGTATGTGTGAACACACCCTAAAAGGAGTTTTCCAGCGACAATCTTTTTCTTTCAAATCAATTGGTCTCAGAAAGTTATATAGATTTGTAATTAACTTCTATTTAAAAAATCTCAAGTCTTCCCATACTTATCAGCTGCTGTATGTCCTGCAGGAAGTGGTGTTTTCTTTTCAGTCTGACACAGTGCTCTCTGCTGACATTTCTGCCTGGACAGGAATTGTCAAGAGCAGGAAAGGTTTTCTATGAGGATTTGCTACTCCTCTGGACAGTTCCTGTCTTGGACAAAGGTGGCAGCAGAGAGCACTGTGTCAGACTGAAAAGAAAACAACATTACCTGCAGGACATACAGCAGCTAATAAGTAGGGCAAGACTTGAGAATTTTAAATAGAAGTAAATTACTAATCTATATAACTTTCTAAAACTAGTTGATTTGAAAGAAAATGATTTTTGCTGGAGTACCCCTTTAATGTGTGTGGGGATGTGTGGCTGACAAGGATGAAAGTGAAGGGCTGCATGAATCAGTTACTAAACAAGCACCTATCTACCAGATGATGACTTAATGACGTGTCAGCCTGTCTAAAAGGGTCCTAAGGTAGTGACATTTGAGCATAATGGGGGTTGGCAATCTCTATGTACTGGTCAGCAACCGCCATTCGGCCTGTAGATTGGGATAGTCTCCTAGCCCGGCCCTGATAGAACCATTATAATGAATGCTCCCCATTTGTGGTCAGGTGACTATTCACTATTATTGCTTTTTGAAGGTTCTTTGTAATGGCCCCTCCAGGTGGTATTGTGCCAGTGTCAGGGATTCTTAATTTTTCCGTAGAGGTAAATTATATCTGAGTGTAAATGTGCGGGATAAGAGGCTGCTCTGCACTTGGAGGGTTTTAAGACCGTTCATTTAATCCTTACTAATCTAAAAGATCTGAGAAGAACATAAGAGTTTCGGATTGTTCTTCCATTGTCATGTAAATGCCATAGAACTTTTTGTATTAACAAGAAATAGCTGTTACATGCACACAAAAGGCTCTGCGGGCCGGCTTTCTAGATGGCTAATCTGTCAGCGGAATGTGCTTTTATGTGCTTATATGCTTTCATAACGTTTTGTGTGGTTTTTTTTATTCCTAAGCCTTAAAGGGGTAGTGCGGCGCTAAGAAATTATTCACAGAATAACACACATTACAAAGTTGTACAACTTTGTAATGTATGTTATGTCTGTGAATCGCCTCCTTCCCCGTGTCCCACCACCCCCGCACATGTACCTGGAAGTGTTGGTACATTATACATTACCTGATCCGTGTCGCGCATGTCCGCTATCTTGTGCCAAACGTCATCTTCGGACAGACGGCCGAATCGCTGCCGCCGTCCCTGGTGCCGTCCCCCCTCTGCCGCGTCATAACTGTGCTCAGCCGTGATTGGCTGAGCACAGTTATGCTCAGCCAATCGCGGCTGAGCAGCTGATGACGCGGCCGCATCATCAGCCATGCAGCCGCGATTGGCTGAGCACAGTTATGCTCAGCCAATCGCGGCTGAGCAGCTGATGACTAGGGACTGTCGGAGCGGTTCGGCCGTCCGTCCAAAGATGACGTTTGGCACAAGATGGCGGACATGCGCGACACGGATCAGGTAATGTATAATGCACCAACACTTCCGGGTACACGGGCGAGGGTGGTGGGACACGGGAAGGGGGCGATTCACAGAAATAACATACATTACAAAGTTGTATAACTTTGTAATGTGTGTTATTCTGTGAATGATTTCTTAGCGCCGCACTACCCCTTTAAAGGGGCGTTAACCTAAAATCCAAACATATAAAAGTAGACAGTTACAATCTAAACTGCCAATATACAGTAGTTGACATATGTACAAAGTTGCATGTTGGTGTTATCAGAACTGAAGTTATGGGATAAAGTAGTGACATGGGCAATAGGGATTTCTCTTAACTGTGACCGTGATCCTACTGGAGATTATAGTCTGTTTTAGACCAACATCAATAGGATTGCATTCAACAGCCTGGCATATGGATGTGTTGAGTATATTGCTGTCTCTAGGACAAGCAGCACTTTAAAGGGGTTAGCCAGCGCTGCAAAAACATGGCCAATTTTTCTCCAAAGACAGCCCCACTCTTGTCTCCAGATTGGGTTGGGTTTTGCTGCTCAGTGCCATTGAAGTGAATGGAGCTTAATTGCAAACCTCACCTGAACTGGAGACAAGAGTCGTGTTGTCTCTGAAAGAAAGTGGCCGTGTTTTTGTAGCACTGGATAACCCCTTGAAAGTTCTATCTGGCATCACGTTTTCTATTAGGCAGTAGAGCCAAGTTGTTCTGTTCTTAGTAGAGATTGTAGCCCTGTTCACCTATTACAGTATTCTTGTTTCTGGGCAGTTTCGTCTTCTCCTTTGTTTCTGACTGTACCCCTGAGAGAGGTCACCATAGGAGGGACCCTTCTATATTTCATCCATTGCGCTTGTTACTTTCTAAACCAGCATAAAATCTACAGATGGTGTCCGCACTAGAGACTGATTTACAACCTCTAAGTGTGGAACTTGCTGTGAAGTTTGTAGTAGATTTTCATCACTCTTGAGTGATTCCAATAAATCCACTCTTCTTCTTACCATGCATACTGTATGAAGCAGTTCTCTAATATACCCTGTAGCCATGGTTATTGCAGTGTCATAGGTAGCATATAGACTGCTATATACAGCAACCAGTGTGCGGATAATGCCTTGCAGGACAGCATTTCCTGTTGCTCTATTATTAGATTCCACTGTTCGTAGGGATAGATCCAGATTATCACTTTTTTCCCCAGAAACCAATCCTTTTTTTCCAGAAACAGCGCCATGTTTGCCCATTGGCTATGTCTGGTACTGCAGAGAACTCTCATTCATGTGAAATGGTCTGAGCCACAATATCTGGACAACTTAAAGGGAGTTTCCCATTAAAGACACTTGTCTCTTATCTGCAGAATACAGGATGAGTGTCTCCTTTGTGGGGGTCAGACTGGGGTTCACAATTTTCTCATTTTGTGCTATTTCTCCTTTTAATTCTATGGACTAGACCAGGGATGGGGAACCTTTGGCATTCCAGCTGTTGCAGAACTACAATTCCCATCATGCCTGGAAAGCCAAAGGTTTAGCTTTGGCTGTCCAGGCATGATGGGAATTGTAGTTAAGCAACAGCTGGAGGGCCAAAGTTCCCTATCCCTGGACTAGACAAATATAGCTAAGTGCTGTACTGAATGGAGCTTTTCAATAACTTAGAGTTCGGACGTGCATTCTCCATTTAACACTGTGGGCCAAATAAGATAGAGGTGTACAATTACCTTACCTCATCTGTAAAGTTGAATAGGGTGATAGCCGTTCCAGCGGGGGACACAAGACCCTCCTATTTGGTTGGAGTCCCATTGGTTAAACACTTGTCACCTAACCTGTGGATATGTGGTAAGCGTCTTGCATGGACACTCCCTTTATCTGAGGATGTCCATGACATTTGGTCTCCTACAGTTCTAGTTCCAAACTTCTGTAGTTTTCCATACGCACCGCCATATGTTTTCTAGTACGAATGCCATTGGTATTTTGCTTGTGGTTGTCCTTTTTTAGTTATGGATGACAAAATACTTGAAGATAAAGTATATTATGTGTAAATCATGAATCCAGCAGCTGAGATTATGGGTTTTAACACGCAGCAGCTCCCTTTAATAATTCACGGTGTTACATTAAAAGCTGGAAGGTAAATACTAATTCACATAAATGAGTTCATTCAATATTTATGCCCCTCTGAAAGTAGAATTTAATTAAGACCTAAGCCTTCTCCAGTCTTATTGATACTCGCATTGCGTGATCATTGCACAGTAGTAACTCTTTTAAATCCAGCAGTAAAGCTATCATTGTGACATTTTATTCATGGATCTCGCTTGGTATTTCTCAGACTCTCATATTTATGTAAATTACACTTTGTAAAAGTAATAACTTTGTAAGCCAGTGTAATTCTGCTGTGCTCAACGCTGCCCCCTACTGAGTATTGCACTTTGTATGTCCTATAGAGCAGAGTAGAGAGCTTCTGGGTACAGAATCTGTAACAGGGCCCATAACTACCATGTGTCATATATGGTATGGGTCCTTGATGTAATTGCTAGGGCAAGGAAGTGACCGTTCCCCATAAACGTTATACTTTTGTTGGCTGTACCTGTCGCCCTTGGTGGGTTTGGCCACCAGTATAAGGTGTATGGGGCTCTCCAGAACGACTACCGACAGGTGATGTGGATGAGGATCAGACATAAAACAAAATTACCACCCCCTTGTTATCTAGCTTATTCTCATGGTCCCCTACCTGGGAGAATACCATTTAGACTATCCTAGTTGGCTTGCAGCCCTGGACTTTCCACTAAAGCCCTGTATCCTGGTTACTCCTGAAGACATGGTACCCTTTTGGGTGATATGCACAAAGCCCAAGGGGCTTGAAAGTAAGTACCACATCAGTACCTTGCACTATACTTTAACCTGTTTGTACAGTCTCACACGAGGCGCTGCTGCCCGGCTTTTTCCTCTTCTCTCCCTTCTTCTGAGAAAAATAAGTGGCAGCCAGAGCTTACCCCTTCCCATGGAGAACACATGAACACTTAGCCGTGCTGAATGTTTCTGTGTATGGGGAGGATAGGTACAGATTTGTAATACCACACACAACCTGAAGATAACTGTGGCATTGTTTTTGCAAGGAAGAAGGTGTGCTTTTTCCAATACCAGGTTTAAAAGGCTTATCCTGGATTGGAAAAAAAGCGGCTTTCTTCTATAAACAACGCCACCCCTGTCCTGAGAATAAAATATTAATATGGTCCCTGGGAGCAGATTTTAAGGGCCGCATATAGGATGACCTGTTTGCACAAACATCAATGGGGTCCACAGTATTTTCATTAAAGCTTCTAACTATAGAGAAGGGAGCCCCTTCCACCATTGTGTTAATCTTCAAGACTAGGCCGGAGTGGTGATACCTTCCTCACAGCTTTGTTTTTCAGTTGACCTCTTCCTGTTTGGAGCTAAAACCCTTCGCTAACTGATACAACAATAGCGTAGTAGTGAGCGTGTGCCAAGTTGAAGAGGAAGTTGTGCCTCTATTGTTGATCTTTGCAAATAAAAACATAGTATGTTGAAAGTTTTCAAGTCGAGAAAAAGATGTGTAGGAAACCGATGGGTCTTTAATGGGGTGTGGTGCTGCGTGGGTGCTTTGTAGGTATTGTGGACATAAGATCTGTGCATGATATTGGTGCGGTATGATGGCTCTGGAGGTACCAGAGTGGCCGTGCATACAGTGTGGAAATAATACTGACCTTTAAGGTGGCCATACACCTTTAAAGTGACTATATCACCAGGCCCAGGCTGAAGCACTGGAGGCGGGCCGATCTACCCTTAGTGGGAGGAAACCCTAGCCCCTCTATGATAGGGTTACATTGATTGTAATAGAGTCACGTCATGGAGGGGCTGGGGTTTCTTCCCACTGGGGGTGGGTTGGACCGCCTCCAGTGCTTCAGCCTGGGCCTGGTGGTACAGTCACTTTAATAACAGTCACCTCTCCCAGCCGCTGCCCATCCTCTGTACACTGGAACGTTCAGCGTTGCTGAGCCAACAAACTGCATAAGAGCTGTGGTTGTGGCTTATCTGTTCCAGGACAAAGGGGTCAGGTGATGGTCTGTTGGTAGACTGTTGGAAGAGCTCTATACATCTAAGGGCCCTATTATACAGAGCAATTATCTGACAAATCAGATATTGTCCCGTGTAATAGAGACAGCAATCAGCAAAGGAGCCAACCATCATAAACATGTTTTAAAATCATCCTCCCTCCCATACATCTCCCCATGTAATAGCAGATGCGTGGCCGACGACTGATTACAGCCAGGGCTGCACGGCCATCACTAACTATGTCTGTGCAGCCCTGCCGTGTAATAGGCTCAGTAAGGGAGATTGGCGCACGCTTACAGTGCGGGGTTGGGCCCTTAGGTTGATGGCCGAAAGTGATGCAAGAGGTAGGTACGGCCAACTGAAGTCTAAGCTGTATGGGGACCTTAAGGTTACACCAGGATGGTTACTTGTATTAAGCAACTTTAGCTGTATGGCTAAAATGAGCAAATGGGGCACTTGTGATAAATTACTAAAAGGTAACACTTAAAATTAGTATCAATATATAGATTGTTCACATCTCATAAGTTAACTCCTCAGTAGATATGTACTTATGGCAGCATGAGCCTAATATGTTGTAGTCTTAAAGGGTTCAATCCTTGCCTGTATCAATTGTAAAGGAGTAGTGAAAGTTTTCGATAGTAAAAAGTCTTTACTTCACACATAGGAAATGAATTATATAACGATTTGTGAATCGGTCCACAATGCAGTGGTGGCAATATCTCCCGTTCTACCGCTGTTTGTATGTCCATCCAAAGTGACAGGCCGAGTTTCATTAAAGGGGTTGGCCACTTTATAGTAAAATTGCTCAGTGTACAGTATGTCAGTGTACCTGTGTACCTCATAGAGCTAAAATCAGACTCCCTCCACCAGGCTGTACTGTCCTGCTCTGTGGAGGTCCTGTCCATAATATGGCTGACATGAGGGACCATGTGACCATGCCCCACCCCCCAGTGTCCTCCACTGGGCTTGTATATGCCTATGGTGGACACTGGGGGGCAGGGCCTGGTCACATGCTTCTCCATGTCGGACATCTTATTGACAGAAACACCACAGAGCAGGGCAGCCCAGCCTGGAGGAGAGAGTCTGATCTTAGCTCTATGGGGTACACAGGGAGCTGCTGTCAGTAAGGGCTGTGAGTACACTGACTGATACTATACACTGAGCAATTCTACTAGAAAGTTGCCAACCCCTTTAAATTATGCTGGGAGCAGTTATGTGTCTCACGTTCTGCCACTGTGTATATGATTGCTCAAAGTGGTCAGACAGATTTGCTTAAGATACGCTGCAAGTGGTTACAGCGTCTTGGACTCTGCTCGTTGTCGCTGGACACTGCTCGTGATCGTCTACAGACATCCTGTTTTCTCCTTAGTGTTGCTGGGGAGTCGGGAATCGGCCGTACAGCGACTTCAGTATGACAGTTGAATAGGTGAGAGCTGCAATACCAGATAAAGCCTGTGTAGGGCGCTGTAACTTGATGAAAGCATCCCTATAAAATTGTATTTTATAGGATCACTATGTGATAACCAATAAGTATGGCAATAAATGTCTAAAAAAAGAGACTGCCACATGACGGTTGCACTTTGGGTGTAGTGAAATTGCACCAAGACCCAGGTTTTGTATTCAGATTGGAATTATAATGTTTCCTCAATCTTTCCACAGAGTACCAGAACAAAAGCAAAAAACCTTGGTCCCCGAGGAGCGGATGCACCTGGCAGTGGTGGCTTGTGGAGATCGTGTAGAGGAGACTGTGACTATGGTGAAATCTGCCGTGCTCTTCAGTGTGAAAAAAATCACTTTCCACATATTTGCCGAGGACGCATTAAAACCTGAATTTGATCGAAAGGTAAGTGAATGGGACAATGTACAGTAGTGGTGTGAAACCACTGTGACTATACACCCTACCAGCAATACCATAACCGTATTGTAAGAGAGACATCCCAACAGAGCTAACACCCATATTAGTTACATGAGCAGCAGGTAAGGGAGCCGCAGGCCTTCAATATTTGACCTGCTTAAAGGGGTTATCCAGTGCTACAAGAACATGACCACTAACTTCCAGAAACAGCTCCACTCTTGTCTTCAGTTCGGGCGTAGTTTTGAAATGAATACAGCTTAATTGCAAACCACATCTGAACTGGAGACAAGAGTGGTGCTGTTTCTGGAAGAAAGTGGTCATGTTGTTGTAGCACTGGATAACCCCTTTAAGGCTATGTTCACACAACGTGATGATCTTTTGGCCGCAGGGTTCTGATGTGGGAGCATCAGCGCGCGCCTGCATCAGAACCTCCCACAGCACACAATGAAGCAAGCGGCCGGAGCCGCTCGCTTCATTGTGTTATCTGACAGGGTTTCCTACGGCCGCAATTCATTGAATTGTGGCCGCAGAAAACTGACATGTCAGTTATTTGCGGCCCCCTATGGGATCCCGGCCAGAGCGTATACGAAGTGTATACGCTCCGGCCGGGATCCCACAGAAGATAAGGCTATATCCACACTGCATAAAGTACGGCCGTCAATGCCAATGTACTTTTACGTAGTGTGAACATAGCCTAAGTGTAGAAGCCTCTATACAATGCAAATGGGCTACAGAGCTCAAAATCCGTCAAAGACTACAAGTTGGAAAGTGCCACTTTTGTCTATGTGGTTGTGTCTGGTACTGCAGCTCAGCCCTATCCACTTCATTCTAGCTATTGGTGGTTCCCAGCACGTTAGCAGCTTTGGAATTCTAGAGAACTGTCTTTATCCACCCACCTGCACACATTCTGACCTCTCAGTACCTGTCTATTTTGTGTCTTTTAGGCTTCCATTATATGGGGCAATTACTAGCCCATGTACACAAGGCCCATCGATCAGACCATGCTTATTAGTTGACTGATCATGTTTTATAGTGTGTTTTACGTAGACAGATTATCTGACAGATTTTTGAAGCCAAAGTCCTTTATGACCTGTTCTCTGTTTATAGTCTCATCCTGGCTTTGGCTTCAAAAATCTGGCTATGTAAACGTACCATTAGGGAACTAGCAATGCCAACCCTTCTCATGATTTCTATCAATTACAAGAAAGCTGAAATAATATTTATAATGATTAGTAGTAATAACAACTGTCCTCTTCTCGTACAGCTTAAAGAATGGCCACATCAACTATCCAAAAAGTTTGACTACAAAATATACCCAATTACTTTTTCTGTTGGAAATGCTCAGGAATGGAAAAAATTATTCAAGCCCTGTGCCGCTCAGAGACTCTTTCTTCCGGTAAGTTCTTTACGATTGGATTCAGATTTATTCATCTCCTCATTCTACATCTGGTCATCTCGGCTGGATTATGTGCAACTTTTACTTTCTCCCTCCAGCAGGGATTTTTTATGGCTTCTTAAGACGCTCCTGGCCAGCATATGTTTTCCTACTTCTGATCTTTTCACTGTGTGATTTGCTCTTTTGAAGACCCGGTCACAGGTTTAGTCATCCTGCCAGGAAAGCAGAGTGTGCCACGGCATAGAATACTGATTCTGATGCCCGTATTCTTCCTCTAGTAAAATTAGCCAATCTGCTAGAAGAGGAAAGGGTGTCCCCGTGAGAGAGACAAGGGAGGAACAATGGGACCATTTAAAGGGTTGTGATGAATGAACAAGGTTGGGCTGGCCTTTGAAAGGTGCACTACATTTCAATGGCGCCTTTATGGGAAACTGTTGTTTTGCTTAAAGGGACAGTAACCCTAAAAATGAGATGAACAGAAAGCAAAGACTTTTATACAGTGATTATTCCACAAGATAGTCTTCAAATTTAGAAAATAAACTTATAGTAATGAATATTCGCTTAAGACTGACTGAAGGATGGGCCTTAGTAAAAGGGAATTGGCTTTTACTAGTTTCCAAATTGCAGTGAGCCTGTTTCCTGCGGTGAGACAGGGAGTATGATTTCCTAAACTCCCCAACCCTTACTGATCAAAACTTTTGGCATGTCTGTGATAGGTCAAAAAATTGACTGTGATAGTATGCAGTAAACTCTTTGGCGCCTCCTAATGGTGACTGCAATTTTACATTTTATGTCTATACAAGAGACTGTTTTAGAGAAAACACAGCTTTGACCATTATAAGGATACGTTAAGATAGTAATCTACATAGTGTTTAGAACTTTTTTAGATCAGTGTTCAGACATAGATCTAGCAGAACTACAGTGGGGATGTCACTTCCCAGTTCTTTGTTTTTACAGATGTCTTGGTTAAGTAAGATTGTGTCCATAGGAACAAATGCTGTTTGATTTCATTATTCAGTGTTATATGTATATTATTTCACAGTTTAATCCCCTGATGGAAGGAAACACTCCAGACCCCGTAGCGCCAGAGCTGTGTGTGACTTTAGGGGGGATGGGGTGGGGAGTTAGCTGGAGCACCTGTTCTTTTAGTTTGACTAAAACATCCTGGCATTTGGAATCCAATGTACTTCTTAAGCAATGAGCTCAATTTAGTCTTCCTTCATTGCATACTTGCATTTTACCTTATACTGGCAGGACTGGATTCTTATGGCATGGGAGGACCCCACGTTTTTACTGTATGTGCCACCACCACCACCATGTTGTCCACGCTTTGTGGGCAAAATTGCATTTAGTTGAGCTTTACTCATTCCCAAGTTATCTCCATAAGAAATATGAAAGCCTCAATAACAGACTGGAGCTAATAGTCACTGTAGATGTGATGTGACTTTAGGCACGTGTACACATACAAATACTGCTCACACATACTAGTGCCAAAGCTCTTGAGTCCCAGTTACCAGTGTCCAGTGATATGGCAGGTCTGCATACTCCTATTTGTATATAGGTCATGTTTATAAACATGTTTATAGGACCTGAGGTCACTCCTTTCTGAACCCACCAGAAAATCCAGTACTAAATATGTTTCAATCTAGCCAGATATCCCTCTGGGAAGGGCTCAACCATGGGGTAGCTCCTGTAGGGAAACCACCATTCTAAGTGTCCCTATAAGTCAATGTAATGACAAGGGAAAAACCAAGGCCAGGCATCCATCCACATACAGCTGTTTTGGGGTGTTGCCCCTCATCGGCATGGAGCAGGATTCTGGCTAGGTGGGAGCAGTGCCTAGTAGCGACATACGGGAAACAGATCACTGATCTCAGGGAGACAAGCCAAAGATAATACTGTCAGCTGCCGCTAAAGCGCTCAATACAGTAAAATCTTAGGTGCATTGCTCCCTGGTTTTGATAGTTTCCCTACAAGAGCCATCCCTTGGCTGGGCCCTTTCTGGAGGGCTATCTGGCTAGTCCTGTGTTTTGAGACTGTTTAGACATGAGCGAACCTCAAGTGGCTAAAGGAGTTGGATGAAGCCCTAGGGATTCCTGGAAAACATGAATACAGACTATGGCCTATGTATCCAAATTTTTCAGGCAGCCTTAGAGCTGCATCCAACTTCCTCAGCCACTGGTAATCAAATGCAGAGCGTTCAGGTTTCAAACTTGTGTGCTTGAGGTTCGCTCATTTCTAATTACAATAAATGAGGGTCTCTGAGGTCTGACCCCTACTTATCTAGCAGTTATCACTTGAATATCCGTGGATAAGTGATAACTCTTTTACTGAAATATCCCTTTACGTACCACTGAATCTAGGTTTAATTTTTTTAGTTTGAAGTGCACAAAGTACCATTGATATCTCACTGTAAAAATACAATTTAAAAAGCTTTAGGTGAAAAAAGTACCAGCTACGAATTACAAATGAAATTGCTTAGCCTTAAATGACCTCTTGAGTAGGATGTAGGGAGTGCTTCCATGCTTTGGGGTGTATTAAATGTTAAGTATTCATCTCTCATCCTGGGATTGCTGGGTGAGATTATATCTTGTGGCGAGTTACAGATAATTACCAAGCGCGTTGAAGTGATTCACTGTGCGCAGCAGCTGTTAGGTTGAGTGCACGGAGGTTAATTACAGTGTTTTCCCCAGTGATATTGCACCCTTTTATCTACCTTCATTGTAAGGTACAGAAGTGTGTTACCAGTTCTCACTTCTCCCCTCGCTAAATAGCAAGGAGCTAACGCGCTTCGGCAACAATTTAATTTGGGACTCCTGGTATTTAATTATCATTGTCACCTTTACTGATGATAATTGTTACTTGGTGAAGTTGTACGCTGCCTGTATCACTGCTCGGGTCATTGATGGGGAATCATTTGGATGGATTATGGTCGCTACCTATTATCACTTATTTTGTTGTGTTCTGCATGTAATTTTGTGAATGTTGAGACATCTTTACAGGTAATATTGAGGGGAAGGGGGGGCATGACTAATCTCCTTATGGTCTCTTATTGTTAGAATGGCTTCTAAGAGAACAAGCTTTCTGGTTTCCAGTAGTGAAAATTTCTTTAATTGACCTGTGATAATAATGTGACATTTCACAAAACCAGAAGAGATTTAATAAATGTTTTATCAAAAAAATTATCTGTTTTTTAAATAAGTATTTCCACTAGGGTAGCTATGCCCTATATGCATGCTTCTTCTCCATTCAGAGAGGAAAGTTGCATTCAGCCCACATTGGCAGTTCTGTAGAGAATGAATGGGATGGTGGGGGTGACCAGCAGCTCCGTTTAGCTGGGATTTTGGGGTTCTTTGATCCATACTCGTGTGTGGATGGCCCCAGCAGGTGGACCCCTGCAGTCTCTTGCTGTGTGGGATGGGATTGGAAAACCCCCATAAAGGTAATATCTAATCAGAAAATTATCTATTGTTTAAATCAAACAATACAGAGACAGGTGACACCAGGAGATAGATACTGTAGCACCAGTTAGTTTAAGACAATAGCAGCTCCCTGTGGAATGCCTCTCCAAAGGTCACAGCAGGCACAGTATTGTTTATCATCTGAAAGGGGACAGGTCCTGTCTATTGGTGTCTATGTCCATGGGGATTGCTGTAAAGCATGTCATTAAATGCTGTTGGGCATCAGATGGGCGTGAACTTAATTTTAGTAAGGGGGGTCAATATAAGGTGACGGATGTGACATTTCCCTGCAGCTAGGGTTACTGGTGTTAAAATCTTTTGCTTTGCTTTTGTGGAAAGATGATACTGCAGGACGTGGACTCCTTGCTGTACGTAGACACAGACGTTCTTTTCTTGAGGCCTCTGGATGACATCTGGGCCTTCCTCAAGCACTTCAATGACACCCAGCTGGCAGCAATGGCTCCCGAACACGAGGTACCCAAGATTGGCTGGTACAGTCGCTTTGCCCGGCACCCATTCTACGGCACGACAGGTGTCAACTCTGGGGTCATGCTGATGAATCTGACACGTATCAGGAAGCAGCAGTTCAAGGTAAAAGGGGTTAATAACTCCTGACTACAGAGAAAATAAATCAGATCCCGCAATATCGCTTGATGATTTGCTGGATAAAATTTATCTGGATGGATGAGTGAGCTTAATGTGCCCGACGTAGAGGGGAAGAGAATCTGTGACATATTAATAGTCTGTACAGCAGGAGGGGGAAGACGCTTCTTCAAGGGAATTAAGATAATGGAATGAAATTTGTCATACGAGGACTGTTCATAAAAAAAAAATATCCTCAATATTAGAAAGTCTCCTTGACTCCCTCAGAGCACAGCCTTAAAGGGACATGATTGACTTATTACATTTTCTTCCTATACATTTATAGTCCATTTTTGCAATAATAATGTATGGCACAGAACATTTGTTTAGTAACATTTTTTATACACAGGCCACAGACTTCCCAAGGAGATGTATTGTCATTTACCTGGTCTCCATTACAGAAAGCAGCGCCACAGCCAAAAGCTGCCCAAACACATTAAATTTAGTCAAACCCATCAATTTTGGCAGCGTTGGCCAACCATTTTGTGCATATGGACTCTAACAGCAGATGTTTGGGAGAAGAGAATGATTGGGCATGTTTAAGTTCAATATGCCCAGTTAAGTTCTTTGGGAGATAAGCCACCTCTTCAGGGTAGGAAGGATTATATTCTCATCTCTCACCACCCACATAGCTCAGAGGAGCTGTCCTTTGTGTAAATGTTTGTGTACCTTTTACTATATGCCAACAGTGCTGCAGTATAGAGTAATCTCCACCCCATTTAGCTTGTCAGGAGCAGTCAGTGCTTGGTATAACCCATTCATTGTTGTGCTGCTGCTGTTTCCTTCCTTTCTGCTCCCCCTGCAAAGCCAGTGCATTGGTAACCTCCTTCTTTTTTCACATGCCATCTAGAGCAGTGTACTGTATAAACCATCCCCCAGCACAGTGTATTGCACTGTGTCATAGCATGGTGATGAGGAGTATGCGCTGTGCTGTGAATGGGCAGAGAAGTAAGGAAAAGGAAGAACCTGCATGTGTACTACTGGCTAATGGTCCAGCCCTATGCCTGAAGCTCTCATGGGCTCAGTAACATCTATGAGACAAATTTATCATGTCACAACAAAACTATGCACGTTATTAAAAATCTTTGCTTTGATCTCCTTCTATTTCTTATACTCTAGCACTGGTGGAAGGAGAAGGAGGGATAGACAAAGGGTAAACTATACGAATGTCTTCACCTGGTGAAGATGGCCAAAAGTCATAATTTTTTGTGCAAACCGATTTTTCCAAAATGTAGCAAATTTTTGCCGACTTGCAGTGTGCTCACCTAGTAGGCGGGGCTTGCTGAGGGGGTGTGGCTTCACACACAACATTTACTACAACTTATGCCTACCAGCAGGCAGATATCAATACAGGTCTGATCTGATGTAGACTTCTAAGGCTGCCACTGGTTTTGTGGTCCCTTCATTGTAAATTCCTCCTAATATGTATTGCTCCCAAGCCTGGGAGGGCCCCAAGGTCCTCCGGTCTTATATGCAGTGATCAATGCTCTATATCTTTATAGTTGTCCGTCCTGTTAAGATTCCGCAATGGGCTTAGGAGCTTCATATTAAAGGCAGAAAAATCACGATAAATCCCATAAGTAGCCATTTTCAACCCTGCATCCCCCTAACGGCTCTTTGATAGGTTGGTTCCCATCAGTGTCAAAATAAAGAGCTTTGTAAGTGCTGCCGCAATAAAACAGGTACACAGGAGCTGCGGATGAGACTAGAGGGCTGATAAATTGCCAACATTCTACCGTAAATCAAACCAATCTCCGCTCTAAGTCACTCACTCAGTGCTACATTGTGACAGCCGTGTTACGGATCAGTGGGGTCCTCTCTCAAGGTGAACTGCAATGTTCACGTCCTTACTGATCTGAAACATGGATGTCAGCGGAGAACAATGGGGAGATCTACAGCGCCGATTCTACTCTGGCCCTGGTTATTTACTGCAGTGCACAGGATGATAGTTTAGTGGATGTGCAGGGCCTGTGCGAAGATAACAGTGTAAATAAATCACTAAATCACACCGTGCCACCCTGGCGCAGGAAATTACAGCGAAACCGTCATGGAATTTAATGGGTTTTTAATTGCAGATATTTATGACCTCTTTAAATGTAACAATACATAACCATTTATATCCCTGTGCAATTAAAGGCATCTTTAATAAAAATTACTATATAATGAACAGCTTTGCAAGTTTTTAATATATGTTGTCTCAACTCTTTGAAAGGTCTTTGCTTGCCCATCATTGAAAAGAAACCTTTCTGTTTATATTGACAGGCTGAAAACTCCCCGATTGTATCCAAGGTGCTGGGCTAGTTACATGAAGTGTCCTGCAGGAAGTGGTGTATTCTTTTCAGAGTGACACAGAGCTCTCTGCTGCCACCTCTGTCCATGACGGGAACTGTCCAGAGCAGGAGAGGTTTTCTGTTTCAATCTTTTCTATGGGGATTTGCTAACTGTTCTGGACAGTTCCTGTCACAGACAGAGGTGGCAGCAGAGAGCACTGTGTCAGACTGGAAAGAATACAGGACTTTCTGCAGGGCATACAGCAGCTGATAAGTGCTGGAAATGTTGAATAGAAGTAATTTACAAATCTGTATAACTTTCTGACACATGTTGATTTCAAAACATTTTTTTTCTCTGGAGTACCCCTTTAAAAACTGAAACCTGAGTTATTTTCGAATGTTTCAATATATAATATAAAGAGGTTGTCCAGGAAAAATTACTCGGTTCTTTCCGGCACCTCCATAGGAATGAAAAGAGCCGTGGGTTACCTGCCGTGCCCGCGGCTCCGTTCATAACAAAGAAGTCGGAGAGTACGGAAGATGGACCCCCTGCGATCTCTTAATTTTGCCTCTTTATAAAATACTATATAAAGCTTATGAGACCAGGGGGCAGAGTAATTAACATTCCATCTATGATCATGGAAATGGTTGTCAATCACTGAGTGAGACTGCTCCCTGTACTCATAAGCCCTTAAAGGGAATCTGATGAGGACAGCATAAACTAGTGACAAATGCCGAACAGAACAGTGTTTTACTTACTTCATTCTGTTCAGCCATTCTAATATATGGAGAATGGGCTTTGTGCCGCACCACTCTGTCCTCTGTCTGCTCTACACAGTATATATTTACAGTATAGACAGACAACTCCCAATCAAAGGGAGTTAGTGCTTATCAATATCAAGGACTACTGAACGTCTCACATGGGTATAGTGTTATACAAGTTACTAATAATTATGCCATTTGATGCCAAGTTATCAGCATCATACAGGATGGCTAAAAATGTAGTCACTGTATCTAAGAAACCATGCCACGTCAGGCCACAGTAGACGGCTGATATGCACACGTCCACACACCTGGCTCTGTACTCGCAACCAACAAAGTCTAATAATCATATTTGATTTTTCTTCTGTAGAATAACATGATTCCTGCTGGTCTAACATGGGAAGAAATGCTCCATCCGCTGTATCAGAAATACAAAAACTACATCACATGGGGAGACCAGGACTTATTAAATATCATTTTTTATTTCAACCCAGGTAAGAGTCACAGCTCCCTGTGTAGACAAGTTCAAGTGATCTTTAGATTTAAAAATTCCTGTAATCTGCTATCAATGGGCCTGAGCCCCTTTGTACAGTAAAAATATTCTGGTAACCCTCCTAATTAGAGGGATTTTCCAATTGCTTTTCCTATTTAAAAAAAAAATCCATGTTTCACTTTAGTTATATACAGGATTTTTAGATTTGCTAGATTATCAGATACTACATTTTGCTTCATATTGTAGCCTTTGCACCCAAATATAGCAATACTTCAATTGTGTGCCCTTAACCCTCATACTAAAGTAGGTTGAACTTGCCTTCACTGGCATGGGGGCACCACAACACTCCACTGACAGAGGATATGGGTGAAGAAAAGGGTTGGGCATGATGGATTTTAAGCATTCAGCTCTTGTTCTGGGAGTGATAAACTGCTGCAAGAGCAGTGTGGCTTACCTCTCTTCCTTCGGGAACACATAGCATGGCTGAAGGCTCATGTGCTTGGGGTGCACGGGAGGAAAAAAAGACGTCTGGATGATTATTGTTTTCTTATTCACTGTAAATACTACTAGTGTGTTTATATGAATGTAAAGGCCATATTAGAGAGCCGACCTTGCTAGATCAGCACTCGCTTACCGAGCCTATTACCTGTCCGTTCAGTTCTTCTTTTATTCATCCATTGGTCGGGCATTAGCTTTTACAGAGATGAGAGAGAGATGCTTTTTTGACAGGTTAAATGATTTAGATCAGCTGATCAGCTTAAATGATTTGGCACATAATCACTTCGCGTAATAGTGCCTGGTTAACTAATAAAATGCATTAAATTCCAAATTTTACATATTTTGAGGGTTTTTTTAGCATCACATATTTCACTATGTTTATATGCCACTCATGAGATTGTGTTTAACACTTAGTAAGTTGTTAAGAAAATTTTTTAACTTTTTTCGTTTATTCTATTTAGAGAATCTGTTTGTATTTCCATGTCAATGGAATTATCGACCTGATCACTGCATGTATGGGAGTAACTGTAAGTCAGCAGAAGATGATGGTGTATCTATTCTCCATGGCAACAGGGGCGTCTACCATGATGACAAGCAACCAGCGTTCAAGGCTTTCTATGAAGTAATTCGTGATGTATGTGTGATGAATAATCCATATCTTTATGTGTAATTTGCAAACCCCAATTCTAAAAAAGGTTGGGATATCCTGTGAAATGTAAAAACACAGTGCAATGACTTGCTGGGAAAAACTGGATCTAAGTTTTCCAGGCACCCGGGGTGGAGCAGCAGTGAGTTAGTGCCCTATTACACGGAGTGATAATCGGCTGAATCATCGGCCCCCGAACACGCATCACTACGCTCTTATACATTACCACTCCACACTTCCATTCTTCTACTTCCCTCTGCTTGCTTTCCAGTCGCTACAGCTTCAAAACAGGCTCTGAGCTGACAGGCTGCTCAGACAATCACTGGCCGCGATGGTCCCCTGTGCTGCTGCCCCTTAGTAGATGGTCTCCTGTGCTGCTGCTGCCTCTTAGTAGATGCTGCCTTCTGGTAGATGGGCCCCCTAGTTCCATGGCACCCTGCTTGTAGTCCCCCGATGATTGTGGTGGCCATCCCCCATGATAAAAATAAAATAACAAAAACAAACTAATTTCCAACACTCTCCCTACGTTTCTTCTCTCTGGACACAGCTCTGCTCTTTTGACTTCTGACACTGGCAAGCTACAGATACTGCCTGCGCCAGAAGTCCTGGCCGCATTCATAGAGCATCAATTGTGTCTTTATCTTAAAGGTGCCCACACAGTTGAATAGTGCACTCAGTAAGGATGGCGCTGCAGTGCGGCACATCACTCGGGTCCACTGGAGGATTCGGGTATCCCTAAGTCATGTGCAATGCCACTTAAATTTATTTTAAGTGGGCAGTTTGGACAACCATAGGCCCCCCAGGAGCCTCAGGCCTGGCCAAACCGCCCACATTATTATCTGTTACTGTAGTTTGTTGGGTTTAGTAAGCAAATCATGGCCCTGCAAATGATGGTTATACGTTTGCATATAAGTGAAAGTATAGGTTGATCTCTAACATACCAGCCCTACCAAAGTTACCGCCAACATTTTTGTATAACATTTTTTTTTTCTCCTCCTTGCAGTACCCGTTTGATGGAAATCTTTTTCAGTCCATGTATTACCCCCTTCAGTCGAAGTTCCTGGAAAGTGTCCATACATTATGTGGTAGGATCCCACAGGTGTTTCTCAAGCAGATAGAGAATACTATGAAGAAGGTGTATGAGAGGCGAGTGATCTTCTATGCCGGATCTCGAGTACGAAGCTGAGGATTATGACAGTGATGGCATTTTTGCTTTAAGAAATTATTTAAAATACATCTTTTCATATGGATAAAGTTTTTATCTGTGAAGTTTAAAGCTATGCAAAAGTAGCAGATTGGACAACATGATTGAGAAACCCTTCAAAGACACACACCGAGGTATTCAGTGCATCATCAATTCAAGGGGAACGACTATCGATTTCTTAGAATATAACAAATTCTGTCAATGAGAAGTATAAATTATACTGAAATATCATGACAGAAAAAGAAAACACGAACTATTGTAAACATTGGGCTTCTTTATGTAAAAACTGATGCTGAAAAAAATTGGTGGTGTTCATAGGTTGGCATAAATTTTAAAGAATGGACATTGTCAGTGATAGCCAAACGGGGATCAGCGTACATTTTTTAGTATTAAACAGTGTTCTAAAACCTGTTGGTCTCCAATTGTTGCAAAATTAAAAGTAGTCTGCCGAAATGTAAAAATCATCAGAAGGCAGGGGGTGCCTGTGCTCCCCTAGTAGTGCCTTCTTGTTACCTCCCCACTGTCCCACTCCAGCAACTCCAAATGCTGAAATGTCACGGCCCCGTTGATGGATTGTCCGCTCAGCCATTCAGTGACTGGGGTGGGACACCACTGCTGTTACTAAGTGGCTGAATGGGCAATTCATCAGCGCTGGCCCCGCCTTGCTGCGATTTTTACTTTTCCTAAAACTTCCTCTTAAAACTCTTAGGGCCATATTACATGGCCTGAAAATGAATGGAAGGCGATCGCTTATGGAACCTATTCGATGGCTTGATGATCGTGAAAGAAGACATTGTTATCGATGTCCGTGCAGCCCTTGCTGTATATAGTAAATAATAAAGTATATACCTCCCTACACTCCACAGTGTCTTTATAGCTTCTCCCCACTCACCGCTGGCACAGCTGAAGCCATCTCTAAAGTCACAGGCTGCTTAACCAATCACTGGCCAAGAGGGGTAGTGCCGCAGCCAGTGTTTGGCTGAGAAGCCATCAATACACTGAGGTATAGGTATCTCTTTACACAGAGATGAGGTGAGCGGGGAGAAGAGAGAAGAACACAGTGTGGAGTTTATTATTCTACTATACCCATTCCTCAGCCATCAGCCGAACATTGCTATTACACAAAGCGATGCGTGGTTAGTGGCCGATGCTTTATAACGTCTATGTCTTTGCAAAAAAAAAAAAAAAAAATGGATGAAAAAACGAATGTATATGTGTGCATCTGTTTTTATCCGTTTTTCCTTTGACTTCCAAAAAGATGCATTTTGAATGGAAGTCAATGGAAAAACGGATCAAAACGGATGCATACAAATGCATCCATTTTCCATCCGTTTTTTTTGCAAAAACATAGTGTGAACCCAGCCTTACATGGGCTTTGTGTAATAGGGCCCTTAGTTGTCCATTGTCTATGATTTTACCAGGAGAGCCATGGGTTGCAGAACACTGCTATAGACAATGAAAAAAATTATTTATGTGTGGGCAACATTTCCAATTTTGCCTACAGCAGTTTTCATACACTATGCCCAATTGTGTCATTTTTTATATATGTTTTATACAATTTTTTTATTCTCCTGTGTGAGGAACAATTGTGGTATTCCCAGGAAGGGAACTGTTTATTTGCTAGACCCATAGGTCGTGCATAGCAGGTAGTGCAAATAATTTGTTGTCCAGATGACATCTTATTGTCATGGACACCCTCTCACCTTATTTCCACAGCATTTATTTTTGTACGTGATCACTATAGGAATTTCCCTGATAGTGAAGAGTATTTATCAATAATGTCAGTAATGACTGGAAACTAAAAACTGGGCTATAACTGGGATTGAAAAATCTGATAATCCAGCATTAGAGATAAGTGAACCCGAATGCTTGGCATTTGATTACCGGTGGCTGAACACGTTCAATGCAGCCCTAAGGCTGCCTGCAAAACATAGGCTTTATCCATGTTTTTCAGGACTCCCTAGGGCTGCATCAAACTTCTTCAGCCACCAGTAATCAAATGCTGAGCGTTCTGGTTCACTTATTTCCATCCAGCACCCATTTCCAGTCCAGAACTACTTAATAATCTGGAATCTCATAAAAGCAGAAATAACTTTTTATAAGATTTTCTGTGGCCATCTGATAATCCAGAACACAGAATGATCCTGCTGTCACCAGGACCAGTTAGTTATTAAAATGGTAAATTAAGCAATTTTTTTGATTGAGAATATTCCACAGTTTCTTTTCTACAGGTTGTATGTGTCTCCATAGTAACAGACTATAAACAAACCCACTAATCCTAGTCATACTGCCTCCATCTGTTCCCTATCTCTCTCTCTCACACACACACACAAACACACACACATACATACATACATATATATATATATATATATATATATATATATATATATAAATAAAATTTGGTGTGAAATGGAACAGAATGTGACTGCAAGATCAGACTGCGTAGGGTTTGTTTGTAGTCTGTTACCATAGATACAGATAGATCTGCTTAACAGCTATAAACACTTTCTCCAGATTGCTTTATTTTTCATTATGGATTGGAGTAATAAATGCTGGTGAAAGAGAAAATAGACTTAAAGGAGAAGTCCAGAGTAAATAAAATTTTTAGGCATACGGGGCTAGGAGGAACATAATAAACAAACCCTACTTACCTTTTTAACCGCTTTAGGACTCCTGCCAGGCCCGGGGATCTTCTGCTCCAGTGACATGACTCTGATGATGGATGGCCCGCTCAGCCAACCAGTGACTGGGATGGGACGGGACACCTGTGCAGTCACTGATTGGCTGAGCGGGCAATCTATCAGCCAGGTTAAGCATTTTCCCTGAGTGGTGACTACATTATAAGTGAGTTCCAGTGGGGATCCTGGGGCCTGTGAAGCGGTGCTGCGGAGACACAGGGAGAGGTAAGTAGTGCTTTTTTATTATGTTCCCCCCGGCCCTGCCTGTTTGTAAATTATCGTTTTCTCCTGACTTCTCCTTTAAGGTAATAACTATTATGCAGCCAATCAGATGTCTGTTTTTTAGGACTAGCAAAAAGTAAGGGACATTCTGGTTGGATACAAATGTGCTGGTTTTACATTGTGTTTTAAGAGCTTTAAATGTGTTTTTAAGCTTTAAATAAGAAGAAAAATAGATATTGTGTATAATGGTATAATGAACTTATCACCCACACATTTTTAGCTATCAGTTAATATCTTTACCTGCCAACTTTCATCTACTGTCCCCATACTTGGCCCAGATGTACACTTGGAGGGTGAGTCTGTGTGGAATGAAAGGTAGAATCTGATTGGTTGCTAGGGGCAACTGAGCCAGTTTCACTTTACACCATGTTTGATAAATCTCCCCCATGTTGTTTGTATGATATGCAGCTGCCAGACACCTCTGGTACTAATTATTTTGGGGAATCCACTAGATTTTTACAGGAAAATATAACCCAATCAATATAAAAGGGTTGTCCAGAATAAAACATAGCTGCACAAATTTTCTGATCCTTGCAAACTTTTTAAAGAGGATCTTTTTAGTTTTTTGGACATGTCTATGGTTTTCCTTAAATAATAAAAATTCTGGAGTATGTTTTGTTTTAATCAGCATTGGGTCCAGCTAAAACTGTATTCAATTCTTAAAGGGATTTTCTATCTAAAAGCATCCATTGGATAATGCTAGATTAATGAAAGTCCAACCACTGAGGCCACTACTGATTGCTAGAATAGGAGACCCTGATCCTGCCCTCCCCAGCTACAAGACAGTGGCCAGAAAGTGTTTCAGTGGAGCAGCGGATGAGCATGTCCTCTTTTGCTCTATTCTGCTGCTCCTTTTTTCTTGCAGGAGTACTCCTTTAAACTTGCCTAAATGTGGTATTTATTTAAGAGAAAGAACAGTAGATTGTAATTCAGGCTTCATCACCCAAGCTGGAAGTCTGGCAGTTTCTACGCATACAGTTTCATTACTGCCCATCGTCTCCACTTTTTCACAGCATGCAGTAATTGATAGTACTGTGACTACAGCAGGAAATCCAATACATTCGCACTTAACCGACTTTTGTGTAATGCTGATGAACTGTGTTGCGCTGGAAGGAGGGTAGATTAAAATGTTTGTTGTCAAACAGGTTATGATTCAGTGCGAGTGCAGTAAGGAGCATGATATTGATTCATGGGGAGTTGGCATCAGACATTGAGATGCCTACTGGAGCCATGTATTGACAGTATTAGGGTGGTGCAGAAGGAATGTCCTACATGGGGCTTATATCAAGCACATTATAAAGTGATAGAGCTGACTGATACGTAAAGAGTTTGTATACACTAAGCAAAGATTTAAAGGGAACCAAACAGCACAATTGTGCTGATATGGTTCTCAGCTGCACAGTATAGATCTACCGTGCAGTTCCCTGAGGCTACCAACCGTGTCTGCGGTGGTAGCTTTCCATTGGGGAAGAAGTAGTTTTATTTTGGCGCGGAGAGGGGTGAGAACATGGCATCTGGGCGGGAAGCCACCGGTGACTAGTCACGGCTCTCTATCTGTCAGCGCGCAGTGTGGGGATGATAGACAGGCAGAGACACCCATTAGTGGAATAAAACTAAATTTTCCCTGAGGTAAACCTACCACCGCAGACACGTGTAGTAAATCTATACTGTGCAGCTTGGAACTTTATTAGCACAGTGATACTGATTGGTTCTCTTTAGGAGAGCTGCAAACTGAGCAATTACCTTTCCCTAAGAGCAAACTAAAACCACGCAAAATGATTTAGCGGTGTATCATCATGGTATTACTGGGGAGTTGGAGTGTAGCATTATGGTGGAACTATATCGGATATGGTATTATATAGATACTAGAAATAAACAAATATTGAGCACACTCGGGTCCATCTGAACCTGAGCATGCGCCATTTGATTACTGTTAGTTGCAGAAGTTGGATGCTGCATGGAAAACATGGAAACAGCTATAGGCCGAGTTTACACAACATAAGACATCGGCTGTTCTGTGACACAGCCGTGTCACAGAACGGCTGCTGTCAGTGAAGTTCATCCCGGCCGGTACTGCAGTTCATGAACTTAATTTCCATAGAAATAGGATGCGTGAGCATTTTGGTGTGCCCGCATTCCAATTACACATAGCACACAATGTAAAGTGCGGCTGGAGCCACACTTTGCATTGTCTGCACAGTCAGCTTTGTGCGGCCGCTATTTAATGAATAGCAGCCGCACAAAACTAACATATCAGTTTTTCGTGCAGCCACAAGGAATCCCGGCCGGAGTACACTCCATAGACTTAAATACTATGTATATTTCACAGCCAGTGTTGCAATTTGCAACAAAAGCTGTGATTAATTGAAATTATACATTGTATGAACTTAACCATATGCTGTTTCCATGTTTTCCAGGACTCCTTAGGGCTGCATCCAACAATTTCAGCCACCGGTAATCAAATTCAGTGGGTTTGGATAAACCTGAGTGTGCTTGAGGTTCTCTCATCTCTAGTGGCTGACAATAATAAATTTTTCAAGGGCATTGTGTATAATGAAAAGCTTTTTCTACTGAGTTCCAACTGCAGAGGCCCTAAGCACAGTGAGGATACCTGGTACGTGTTGGAGAACACCCATCATGTATGTACCACACAGTGTGTTAGGGTAAAATGTACAGTTGTTGTCTACATGAGACAATCCTTTAAGTGAAAACCCCTATACAGTGCTTAGATAGTTAAACCATACAGTTGTATGCAATTGCTAAATAATATCTAGCATGGAAGCGAGCGGTTTTAAGACATTAGTGGTTCCCAATGTGAGCAGGTACCTCAACAGTAAGGCTGGTTCACTGGGTAAAAAACACAGTATGTAACCATTGTTGCTTTCCTCAATGCTTCATATAATAGATACTATAAACCAGTTATTACTAGGTGGACACTATGGTGCCTTTAAAACATAATGGAATATTCTGTATATACAGTCAGCATCACTATTCAGCAATGAGGCCTTTCTTATTGCAGAATGCATACATACTTCCACTTTTACACCATTTGGACAATAACAACTCCCAGGTTTCAAATTTGAGTTCAGGGCCCTGTGATAAAGCTATGCTTACAGATGGCTTTATACCCTTTATTGCTTTGTCCAATACCCTTCAGCTCCATCGAACCCTGCTTTTGTTGTTACTCTACAACTACTTGAGTCAATGTTACAATGTGCCTTTTGGGTTTTTATGGTCTTCAGTTATGTAGATAAATATGTGGGTACACATCCCCAGTACACCTCTATGTGGGTACATGTCTCCAGCATACCTCCATGCGGGTACACGTCTCTAGTACATCTCCATGTGGGTACACGTCTCCAGCACAGCTCCATGTTACTTCAGCTTGATGCATCACACACATTAGTATGTTGCTGTTTTTATTGTTTGCTTTGCATTTCTATTTATCTCCATTCTATTATACTGGAACTGTAAAACCCTTGTCGTGACTTCCTGAGGTAACGCTGTATTGATTGTTTATGTCTCCCAAGGAGACAACCATGAAGAAAATATGTACTCTCCTCATTTACAGAGGTACTGGGACTTCTGGATCCAACACATTGCTGGCTGGTGTGTTACGATTCAGATTGTCCATATAAAACAGTGGTCTGTGGCCTGGCAGATCTTTAGCAGTTGTGACATTACTGCTCCCGGTGGACAGTGCATGCTGGGAGATGTCATAACGACGACCACCAGGTTGCAGACCACTGATGTAAATGAACCAGTTTCCTACATGTAACTGAGGAGGCTATTTTGTGGACGGATTTAGCACAATACAATAATATTCGGACACAAAATGACTGTTCACAATTTGTGCAAGTTATTCATATTTTAAATGTTTTTGGTTTTATTTTTGTCTTTTGTTATTTGCTAATTTTTCTAACTTCTCACGTGTAACATAAGGTTGAGAATAAAAGTGGTAAAAAACTTAAGCTGTTGTCTGGTGCTTCCTTATTATCTGGTTTAAAGGGAATCTATCACTAGATTGATGGTCCTTGAAACGACTCTACCCACAATATGACCCCCCAAATCACTTGTACCTTTGGATAGCTGCTTTTAATCCAAGATCTGTCCTGGGGTCCGTTCAGCAGGGGATGCAGTTATTGTCAGAAAAACAACTTTTAATCTTGCAGCGCTGTGTCTAACGGCTGGGGCTTACATTTGTATATGCATTAGGCTGGCACATCCTCTCTGTCGTTCCTCCCCACCCTCCTCATCATTAGCAATGCTCCAGGCAGATTGCTTCCTATTCCCCATCTGTGGCAGCACGGCACATGGGCTGGATCATTAATACACCTGTGCATAGCTCAAACAGCAGTAAATGTTCCTGGATCATTCCTAAAGATGAGGAGGGTGGGGAGGAAGGATGGAGAGGGTGTGCCAGCCTAATGCATATACAAATGTAAGCCCCGGCCGTTAGACACAGCGCTGCCGGATTAAAAGTTGTTTTTATGACAATAACTGTATCCCCTGCCGAACGGACCCCAGGACAGATCTTGGATTAAAAGCAGCTATCCGTAGGTACAAGTGGTTTGGGGGGGGGGGGGGGGGGTGTCAGAGTCACTTTAACCCCTTAGTGACCGCCGCATATATATTTACGGCAGCAGAGCGGGTGCTCATATTACGGCGGCAGCAGAGCGGGTGCTCAGCGGTCACACTGCCCGGAGCGTAGGATTCTCCGCTCCGGGCAGTTTAACCCGTTAAATGCCTCTGTCAAACCATGACAGCGGCATCTAATGGGTGCCGGTGTGTACCGGTCGGCGTCGCGGGTAACTTACGCGATTGCGATGTCCTGCTGCGCCGTCCGGTGTCCTGGTGGTCTCCATGGTGATCCGGGGTCCTAATGAAGGCCCCCGGGGTCACCATGGAGATGGATGGAGATGGCCGTGGCTATTGCCTGTCAGCATGAGGCATGATACAATAGACTGCAGTACATCAGGTACTGCAGTGTATTGTATCAGTGATCTAAGTATTTTACACTAGTGTAAAGTAATGTACACTAGTGTAAAAGTAAAAAAAAAAGTGTGCACCAAACACAACACAGCCCCCCCCAATAATAAAAATGCATTACATTCCCCATACACAATAAAAGTTGACATAAAAGTGATCAAAAATACAAATCCTATACATATTTGGTATCGTTACGTCCGTAACGACCCAATCTATAAAACTATATCAATAACTACACCGCACGACACACGCTGTAAAAAAAAAAAAAAAAAAAAAAAACAGTACCAGAATAGCAGTATTTTATCAATCTGATTTAGAAAATACGTTATAAAAGAGATCAAAAAGTCATATACATATAAAACTTGGTATCAATAGAAACTAAAGATCTTCCCGCAAAAAATAAGCCCAAAACCAGCTCTGTCGCGCAAAAGATAAGAACGCTATGGATCTTGCAATGTGGCGACAGTTTTTGTGAGTTTTTGCTAGGAAGATAGTTTCTATTGCGCCTAAGCGGTAATAGTTAAAAAAAACCTACACAAATGTGGTATCACCGTAACCGTAGCGACCCAGAGAATACATGTATTATGTTATTAGTGACCGCCGATACGGATTTTTACGGCGATCACTAATGGGCTCTATTCTACTGCCATCAGCTCTTTATGGCGATGGCGCAGAATAGTGCAGCGGCGCCGGTAATGCGCGCAGCCCCCTCCTCTCAGCTATCGGGGGTAGCTGAGGGGTTGGGGCAGAATGTGGGGTCAGTCCCGGCCAGTCCCCTCACCGGCGATCGCCGTTATTACCAGTATAACGGCGGCCACCGGTAACGGGCATTCACTTCTCACAGTGAATCCACAGTGAGAGGAGATGAAAACATGTCCCCCCCCCCCCCCCCCCCCCGTCCCCAGAATTAACCCTAGTGACCTGGTCACTGACCCTCCCCTCACTGGGCGGCCATCTGATCCAAGATGGCCGCCGCCATCACTGTGAACAGAATCTGTTCACAGTGATGGATTCCTAAAAATGATCAAAGCTTCATTCTCTCCACCACCGGAGGTGGCGGAGAGGATGGGGCAATGATCGGGGACCACCCGGTGTGGTCCCAGTACAAGCGATCAGCGGTATATAACTATATACCGCTGATCGCTTGTTCCAAATGGTGCCGGCACTTTTTTACCCCTGTCACCAAAGTCAAAAGCCGCCCCGGAGTAACCCACAGATTGCCCGTAACCATCGCAGACAGCCCGTCGCCACCCCAGATTGCCCGTCACCACCCCAGATTGCCAGTGAACACTCCCAGATTGCCCGTAACCTACCCAGATTGGCACAGACTGCTCGTAACCACCCCAGATTGCCCATAACCACACCAGATTCCCTTTCGCAACTTCAGATAGCCAGTAAACACCCCGAGATTGTCCATTACCACCCCAGATAGCCAGTAAACACCCACATATTGCCTGTAACTAAAATGACACTCCTTCCCTTCTGAGCCCTGCTGTGTGCCCATACAGTGGTTTATGCCCACGTATGGGGTACCGTTCTACTCAGGAGAACCTGTGTTACATATATTGGGGTGAGTTTTCTCCCCTGTTCCTCGTGAAATTGAGAAATTTCAAACTAAACAAACATGTTATTGGAAAATTTTAATTTTTTCATTTTTACGGTTTAGTTTTGAATACTTTCCTCCAATACCTGTGGGGTCAAAATGGTCACCACACCCCAAGATGAATTCTTTGAGGGGTGTGCTTTCCTAAATGGGGTGACTTTTGGAGGGGGGGGGGGGTTACTCTGCTGACACTACAGGAGCTCTGCAAATGCACCTGACGCTCAGAAACTTCTTCAGAAAAATCATGCACTGAAAATGCTAATTGGCGCTCCCTTCATTCTGAGGCCTGCTGTGTGCCCATATAGTGGTTTATGCCCACGTATGGGGTACCGTTCTACTCAGAAGAACCTGCGTTACATATATTGGGGTTAGTTTTCTCCTCTGTTCCTCGTGAAATTTCAAACTAAACAAACATATTATTGGAAAAATTCTATTTTTTAATTTTTACCGTCTTCTTTTGAATACTTTCCTCTAATACCTATGGGGTCAAAATGGTCACCACACCCCAAGATGTATTCTTTGAGGGGTGTACTTTCCAAAATGGGGTGACTTTTGGGGGGGTTCTATTCTGCTGACACTACAGGGGAGCTGCAAATGCACCTGGCGCTCAGAAAATTCTTCAGCAAAATCTGAACTGGAAATGCTAATTGTCGCTCCATCCCTTCTGAGCCCTGCTGTGTGCCCATACAGTGGTTTATGCCCACATATGGGGTACCATTGTACTCAGGAGAACCTGCGTTACAAATTTTGCATTGCATTTTCTCTCATGTTGCTTATGAAAATGAGATACTTTAATCTTAACAAATATATTATTGGAAAATTTCTATTTTCCATTTTTTTCTGGCATAATTGTGAATACTTTCCTCCAGCCCCTGTAGGGTTAAAATGCTCTTTATACCCCTAGATTAATTCTTTAAGGTGTCTAGTTTCCAAAGTGGGGTCACTTATGGGGGTTTACAATATACAAGCCTCCTAAATCAACTTAAAAATGGACTGGTGCCTAAAAAAAATCAGTTTTGGAAATTTCATGAAAATTTCATAATTTGCTGATACATTTCTAAGCCCCGCAACACCCTAAAAAAGTGAAATATGTTTACGAAATGAAGCCAGAATAAAGAGGACATATTCATAATGTGACTTACTAACTATTTTTTGTCATGTGACTTTCTTTTTTTATTGGTATATTAGTGGACTTGGCAGCTAAGTACCCTCTCCCCCCCCCCCCCCCCCCAATGCAATAAAGAGGCTCCTTAATAACAATGTTTGCTATTTACATGGTGTTAAAAATTATCAAGTGAAGAGGTATGACATTAACTTCCATAGGATGGTGCCACCTGCCTTTTATAATGTATAGCAATGTACACATCCACCTAGTGTAATGGTGTGCACATGCAAAGTCACTCACTTGCAATCAGGTCTCTGTATATTTCTGTTCACTGCTGTGGGGAACAACTACAGAGGGGAGAGGGAAGTATACAGTATGGGGAAACATTTACAGGGGTGTATACAGTATGGGAGGCCTTATTGCAGGGGGGAGATGTTTACAGTATGGGGGGGGGACTACACGGGGGAGGGATGTATACAGTATGGAGGCCTAACTAAAGAAGAACTTAGTGTAGGAGGCTAACAAGAGTGGGGCATACAGTATGTATACATTGTAGGGTCATATTGTGTTTCTCAGAAAATAAGACTTACCCCTATTTTCTGACTGTAATTTTTTTTTATTTTCCCTTTTTTTTTTTTACTTGAGTTGTTCTTAACAGCATTTAGTGATATGCTTTACAGCAAGACTCATGTACATAGATGACAATAGCCAAAGTCTGTCCCCTTGAGATGAATGTGTAACATTACTGAGCGCACTCTGTACCCTTTTTGAAGATGCCATTCCACAGGGAGCTGCTATTGTCTCCTCTATCTACTGGTGTCACATGTCACTGCAATGCTGTACAGATCACTTTTCTGCAGCCTCCTCTGATCACCACGGACACAACAGGATATATCAGCTTAGTTTTAGCCCCAGTGGTGAGAATGAAAACTGTCAAAATGTCAGGACTATTTTATAATATAGATGGAAAAGTGGAATATTAGAAAAACATCAAAAATTCTTAACAAATGTTTGACATAAAAACATTATTTAAACAATAAGCCATTTTCTGATGACGCATTCCCTAATAAAAGACAGTTTTAAGGGAAGTGGGATACCTAGTTGCCTAGTCTTTAGGGCTTTTCTCAGGAAAAGGGTTCATTATGGGTAAATTAAATGATTTTAAAATATGTTAGAATCCATCTAGACTATCTAATGCCGTGTTGGGGAACCTCCGGCCCGTGGGCCGCATCCGCCCCTGAGACTAGAGATGAGCGAACCAGACGGATTTCTGGTTCGTATGAATCAGTAATCTCGGCGGCTGACTCCCGCTGTCTGCCGGCTCCGTGCAGCGGGTGGATACATCGTAAGGAACGCCTGGAAAATACTGGGATACAGCCAATGCCATACTGCTGTATGTCCTGCAGGAAGTGGTGTCAGAAACTGTCCAAAAAAGTAGCAAATCACCATAGAAAACCTCTCCTGCTCTCCAGACTGGAAAGAATACACCACTTCTATATCACTATCTATATTACGGACACAGTCTGCAGCACTATGCCACACAATTAGAGCTTGTACTGGATGAGTGCTAGTTAAAACACTCTTAACTAGCACTCATCCAATATGAGCTCTAATTGTGTGGCATAGTGCTGCAGACTGTGTCCGTGATATAGATAGGAGGATAATTATATCTCCAATAGTATAGACATTGAGCTAGCATCCTGGGTGTTTTGTGATTTTAATAGTTCACCTACTATTTTAATATATATATTGATTAAAAGTTAAATTTTATTTATTGGGGGGTGTTGTATAAAGGGGTTTTGTACCCCGGGCCTTGGCCTGAGGGTTTAGTGTTCTGTATCAGTTTGTAACCCCTAACCCGCCAGTGAGAGAGGCGTGTGTTATTTGTTCATATAGGAAAATACAGACTCCAGAATAATTTAAATGGACCAATCAGCACGATTGTGCTGATATGGTTCCCTGGAGCAGAGCATAGAGCTCGCGGAGCATACCAGCCACTACTGCAGCAGTAAATTTATAAGGGGGTGCTTACAGTACAGGATCTGCAGCAGATTTGATGGTTCAGATTTGATTTGCTTTGAATCTGCGACTTCATATTTGCGCCATCAAATCTGCGGATCCTGTGCGTGTGAACTCACCCTAAAAGTGAAAAAGAAGTTGGGGTATGCCCAGTGAGATGTCCAAGAGCTCTATACTGTGCTCCAGGGAACCATATTAGCACAATTGTGCTTATTGGTTTCTTTTAGACAACAGTAGCGTTTACTTGGCAGTCTCCTAAGATACAGTATTTTCCAATGACTGCTTGAGACGTAAATTTGCAAACAAGTTCCCTTTAAAAGGTTAGCCGTCCTCATGCTTATGACTGATACGTCAATGCTGGCTAAGTACACAGAATGGCAAGCCCAGTAGCACGGGCCCCAGGAATAATCGTCTAGGCGGACATTGCCCCTCAACATTAGCTGCAGAAGCTGAGCAGGGAACAGCGCGGCATGTCAGCGAATAGCAATTTCTCCACTTTGAATAAGTCCTTGTTCAGGCTGGTAGGATTTTGAGAAAACTTGAGTCCGACAATGCCCCTCAACGTGGACAGGTGTATTCACCTAATCTGTGGTAGTTAACCCACTTTGCCTTTCAGAAACTTGTAGAAATAAGCTTAAGTTATTTTAGGCACTGGCCACAGGGCCAGGCCCTGGAAATGACACCCTCAGTACTCCCTGTTCTGCTGTGCTCTTTACACTGGAACCAAAACTAGTCTTTAGCTAAGCTAGAATTGAGCACATGGCCCCCTCCACTAGACTTATAGGCTAAGGCCAGGACTTATTTCCTATAGGTGGAGTAGGCTCTGAGGTACCTAGGCACCTGATATGGCAGAACTGGAGGAAAACTGTTACAGAACTGTGATAGATTCAGATAGGAGGGGGCTGGGGAACTCCCTCTCAAGCACATACAGATGTTACATGTAAACTTAACCTTTCAGCATATTCACACTATAGAAGAAAACAGTTAGTGACACCTAGTGACTGAAACAGTACACTGCTCAAAAAAATAAAGGGAACACTCATAACACAGATCTGAAGGAATGAATGAAATATTTTCATTGAATACTTTGTTCTGTACAAACTTGAATGTGCTGACAACAAAATCACACAAAAATCATCAATGGAAATTAAATGTATTAACCAATGGAGGCCTGGATTTGGAGTCCCACACAAAATTTAAATGGAAAAACACACTACAGACTGTTTACTTCTCGATACCTATGCTTTCTGGCTGATGTTTTGGTCACTTTTGAATGTTGGTGCTTTCACACTCGTGGTAGCATGAGACAGACTCTACAACCCACACAAGTGGCTCAGGTAGTGCAGCTAATCCAGAATGGCACTTCAATGCGAGCTGTGGCAAGAAGGTTTGCTGTGTCTGTCAGCGTAGTGTCCAGAGGCTGGAGTCACTACCAGGAGACGTGAAGGAGGCCGTAGGAGGGCAACAACCCAGCAGTAGGACCACTACCTCTGCCTTTGTGCAAGGAAGAACAGGAGGAGCATTGCCAGAGCCCTGCAAAATGACCTCCAGCAGGCCTCAAACGTGCATGTGTCTGCACAAACGGTTAGAAATCGAGGATGGTATGAGGGCCATTAGGTACTGAGATGAGATCCTCAGACCCCTTGTGAGACCATATGCTGGTGCAGTTGGTCCTGGGTTCCTTCTAATGCAGGATAATGCTAGACCTCATGTGATTGGAGTGTGTCAGAAGTTCCTGCAAGAGGAAGTCATTGAAACTATGGACTGGTCTGCCTGTTTCCCAGACTTGAATCCGATTGAGCACATCCACCAATGTCATCTGGCACCACAGACTGTCCAGGAGTTGGCGGATGCTTTAGTCCAGGTCATGGAGGAGATCCCTTAGGAGACTATCCGCCATCTCATCAGGAGCATGCCCAGGCATTGTAGGGAGGTCATACAGGCACGTGGAGGCCACACACAATACTGAGCCTCATTTTGACTTGTTTTAAGGACATTACATCAAAGTTGGATCAGCCTGTAGTGAGTTTTGTCATTTTAATTTTGTGTGACTCCAAATCCAGGCCGCCATTGTTTAATAAATTTGATTTCCAATGATGATTTTTGTGTGATTTTGTTGTCAGCGCATTCAACTTTGTACAGAACAAAGTATTCAATGAGAATATTTCATTCAGATCTAGGATGTGTTATTTGAGTGTTCCCTTTATTTTTTTGAGCAGTGTACAACACGTCTATCTAAAGATTACCCTGTAATATACAGTATCAATGCTTACTTACATACATATATACATGCATACATACAGACACACACACACACACACACACACACACAGCAGTGGCATACGGGTTCTGGGACAGTGCACCTGTTGGCTGGGTGTAATAATGCACCATAGTGCAATAATGCACTGGAGACATGTGCATCTCTGAGGGTCTGAAAGTGAAAGGTGAGCACAGAAAAAAGAGGGTGAAGGACTCCTGGGATTGCAGCACATATTCATTCATGTGAATAGAAAATGTGAGTCTGGTAATGAAGAGACCGCAGGGCTCGGCCAAAAGAGTCATGATTTCAATTAGCTGATCAGTGAAGGTTCATCACCCACTGTTCTGATATTCATGGTCTATTCTAGAAATTGGCAATCCACAGTAAAGGGATTATCCAGAAAGCCCAGCATCCGCACCAAAACCCCCACTGGCTAGCACCACACAGCCTAGCATTCCCACCAAAACCCCCAAATTGCTATATCCATCACACTGCCTAGCATTTTTGGGGTATGCTTCGGTAGCAGCGTTCGAGAGGTGGTTTGGGTGCTGAGGCTGATCGGGGGAGGGGTTGGCAGGGATGCTAGGCAGTGTGACGCTGGCTGGGGAAGGGGGGGGGGTTGTCTACACACTTAATGCATATGACTCTCCTGGGGGCCAAGTTACGAAGTCAGCCCCCAGAGAGGAGATTACGTGTACTCTATCTTTGAAAGGGGGTGGGAGGTGGAGAGGGAGCAGCGTTGTCTCTTAGACTTCCAGAGCAGGTAAGTATGAGTTAAAAACAGGGAAATTATACTGGATGGATTATCCGTATATTAGTCAGAGGGTGGTATTGGGGATTGTTTAGAACAGGGGTACTCAACAACTTTTAGTGAAGCTCCACTTACCGGGGTCTTTTGTCAGGTGAAGGTCCGAGCTGAACATCAGTAGGAAACGTGTTTTGTTACTTTTCACAAACGTTGTTGAACTATTTACATACAGAATTGCTGCTTATTGGTGGAAAAACTGTCATTTTCTCTCTCTCAACAGCCCTTTAAAATTAGGTACACAGGGGGTGACTGCCTTAGTAGTATATAGTTCCCCCTGTAGTATATAGCCCCCCTGTGCGCTTTCCCCCAGTAGTATATAGCCCCCTGTGCGCTCTCCCCCTGTAGTATATAGCCCCCTGTGCGCTTTCCCCCAGTAGTATATAGCTCCCCTGTGGCTCTCCCCCAGTAGTATATAGCTCCCCTGTACGCTCTTCCCCTGTAGTATATAGCCCCCTGTGCGCTCTCCCCCTGTAGTATATAGCCCCTGTGCGCTTTCCCCCAGTAGTATATAGTCCCCGCTGTGCACTCTCCTCCTGTAGTATATAGCCCCCCTGTGCACTCTCCCCCTGTAATATATAGCTCCCCTGTGCTCTCTCCCCCTGTATATAGCTCCCCTGTGCTCTCTCCCAGTATATAGCCCCCCATGTGCTCTCTCCCAGTATATAGCCCCCATGTGCTCTCTCCCAGTATATAGCCCCCCATGTGCTCTCTCCCAGTATATAGCCCCCCTGTGCTCTCTCCCAGTATATAGCCCCCCTGTGCCCTCTCCCAGTATATAGCCCCCATGTGCTCTCTCACAGTATATAGCCCCCCTGTGCTCTCTCCCAGTATATAGCCCCCCTGTGCTCTCTCTTCCTGTATATAGCCCCCTGTGCTCTCTCCCCCTGTATATAGCCCCCCCTGTGCTCTCTCCCCCTGTATATAGCCCCCCTGTGCTCTCTCCCCCTGTATATAGCCCCCCTGTGCTCTCTCCGCCTGTATATAGCCCCACCTGTGCTTTCTCCCCTTGTGCTCTCTCCCCTGTAGTATATAGCTCCCCTGTGCTCTCTCCCCCTGTATATAGCCCCCAGTGCTCTCTCCCCCTGTATATAGCTCCACCTGTGCTCTCTCCCCCTGTATATAGCCCCCCTGTGCTCTCTCCCCCTGTATATAGCCCCCCCCTGTGCTCTCTCCCAGTATATAGCCCCCATGTGCTCTCTCCCAGTATATAGCCCCCCATGTGCTCTCTCACAGTATATAGCCCCCATGTGCTCTCTCCCAGTATATAACCCCCTGTGCTCTCTCCCAGTATATAGCCCCCCTGTGCTCTCTCCCCCTGTATATAGCCCCCCCCCCTGTGCTCTCTCCCAGTATATAGCCCCCCCTGTGCTCTCTCACTGTATATGGCCCCCCTTTGCTTTTTCCCAGTATATAGCCCCCCTGTGCTCTCTCCCAGTATATAGCCCCCCTGTGCTCTCTCCTAGTATATAGCCCCCCTGTACTCTCTCCCAGTATATAGCCCCCCTGTGCTCTCTCTTCCTGTATATAGCCCCCCCTGTGCTCTCTCCCCCTGTATATAGCCCCCCTGTGCTCTCTCCGCCTGTATATAGCCCCACCTGTGCTTTCTCCCCCTGTGCTCTCTCTCCCCCTGTATATAGCCCCCCTGTGCTCTCTCCCCCTGTATATAGCCCCCCCTGTGCTCTCTCCCCCTGTGCTCTCTTCCCCTGTATATAGCCCCACCTGTGCTTTCTCCCCCTGTGCTCTCTCCCCTGTAGTATATAGCTCCCCTGTGCTCTCTCCCAGTATATAGCCCCCCATGTGCTCTCTCCCAGTATATAGCCCCCATGTGCTCTCTCCCAGTATATAGCCCCCCATGTGCTCTCTCCCAGTATATAGCCCCCCTGTGCTCTCTCCCAGTATATAGCCCCCCTGTGCCCTCTCCCAGTATATAGCCCCCATGTGCTCTCTCACAGTATATAGCCCCCCTGTGCTCTCTCCAAGTATATAGCCCCCCTGTGCTCTCTCTTCCTGTATATAGCCCCCTGTGCTCTCTCCCCCTGTATATAGCCCCCCCGGTGCTCTCTCCCCCTGTATATAGCCCCCCTGTGCTCTCTCCCCCTGTATATAGCCCCCCTGTGCTCTCTCCGCCTGTATATAGCCCCACCTGTGCTTTCTCCCCTTGTGCTCTCTCCCCTGTAGTATATAGCTCCCCTGTGCTCTCTCCCCCTGTATATAGCCCCCCAGTGCTCTCTCCCCCTGTATATAGCTCCACCTGTGCTCTCTCCCCCTGTATATAGCCCCCCTGTGCTCTCTCCCCCTGTATATAGCCCCCCCCTGTGCTCTCTCCCAGTATATAGCCCCCATGTGCTCTCTCCCAGTATATAGCCCCCCCTGTGCTCTCTCACAGTATATAGCCCCCATGTGCTCTCTCCCAGTATATAACCCCCTGTGCTCTCTCCCAGTATATAGCCCCCCTGTGCTCTCTCCCCCTGTATATAGCCCCCCCCCTGTGCTCTCTCCCAGTATATAGCCCCCCCCTGTGCTCTCTCACTGTATATGGCCCCCCTTTGCTTTTTCCCAGTATATAGCCCCCCTGTGCTCTCTCCCAGTATATAGCCCCCCTGTGCTCTCTCCTAGTATATAGCCCCCCTGTACTCTCTCCCAGTATATAGCCCCCCTGTGCTCTCTCTTCCTGTATATAGCCCCCCCTGTGCTCTCTCCCCCTGTATATAGCCCCCCTGTGCTCTCTCCGCCTGTATATAGCCCCACCTGTGCTTTCTCCCCCTGTGCTCTCTCTCCCCCTGTATATAGCCCCCCTGTGCTCTCTCCCCCTGTATATAGCCCCCCCTGTGCTCTCTCCCCCTGTGCTCTCTTCCCCTGTATATAGCCCCACCTGTGCTTTCTCCCCCTGTGCTCTCTCCCCTGTAGTATATAGCTCCCCTGTGCTCTCTCCCAGTATATAGCCCCCCATGTGCTCTCTCCCAGTATATAGCCCCCATGTGCTCTCTCCCAGTATATAGCCCCCCATGTGCTCTCTCCCAGTATATAGCCCCCCTGTGCTCTCTCCCAGTATATAGCCCCCCTGTGCCCTCTCCCAGTATATAGCCCCCATGTGCTCTCTCACAGTATATAGCCCCCCTGTGCTCTCTCCAAGTATATAGCCCCCCTGTGCTCTCTCTTCCTGTATATAGCCCCCTGTGCTCTCTCCCCCTGTATATAGCCCCCCCTGTGCTCTCTCCCCCTGTATATAGCCCCCCTGTGCTCTCTCCCCCTGTATATAGCCCCCCTGTGCTCTCTCCGCCTGTATATAGCCCCACCTGTGCTTTCTCCCCTTGTGCTCTCTCCCCTGTAGTATATAGCTCCCCTGTGCTCTCTCCCCCTGTATATAGCCCCCCAGTGCTCTCTCCCCCTGTATATAGCTCCACCTGTGCTCTCTCCCCCTGTATATAGCCCCCCTGTGCTCTCTCCCCCTGTATATAGCCCCCCCCTGTGCTCTCTCCCAGTATATAGCCCCCATGTGCTCTCTCCCAGTATATAGCCCCCCATGTGCTCTCTCACAGTATATAGCCCCCATGTGCTCTCTCCCAGTATATAACCCCCTGTGCTCTCTCCCAGTATATAGCCCCCCTGTGCTATCTCCCCCTGTATATAGCCCCCCCCCTGTGCTCTCTCCCAGTATATAGCCCCCCCCTGTGCTCTCTCACTGTATATGGCCCCCCTTTGCTTTTTCCCAGTATATAGCCCCCCTGTGCTCTCTCCCAGTATATAGCCCCCCTGTGCTCTCTCCTAGTATATAGCCCCCCTGTACTCTCTCCCAGTATATAGCCCCCCTGTGCTCTCTCTTCCTGTATATAGCCCCCCCTGTGCTCTCTCCCCCTGTATATAGCCCCCCTGTGCTCTCTCCCCCTGTATATAGCCCCCCTGTGCTCTCTCCGCCTGTATATAGCCCCACCTGTGCTTTCTCCCCCTGTGCTCTCTCTCCCCCTGTATATAGCCCCCCTGTGCTCTCTCCCCCTGTATATAGCCCCCCCTGTGCTCTCTCCCCCTGTGCTCTCTTCCCCTGTATATAGCCCCACCTGTGCTTTCTCCCCCTGTGCTCTCTCCCCTGTAGTATATAGCTCCCCTGTGCTCTCTCCCCCTGTATATAGCCCCCCAGTGCTCTCTCCCCCTGTATATAGCCCCACCTGTGCTCTCTCCCCCTGTATATAGCCCCCCTGTGCTCTCTCCCCCTGTATATAGCCCCACCTGTTCTTTCTCCCCCTGTGCTCTCTCCCCTGTAGTATATAGCTCCCCTGTGCTCTCTCCCCCTGTATATAGCCCCCCAGTGCTCTCTCCCCCTGTATATAGCCCCACCTGTGCTCTCTCCCCCTGTATATAGCCCCACCTGTGCTCTCTCCCCCTGTATATAGCCCCCCTGTGCTCTCCCCCCTGTATGTAGCCCCCCTGTGCTCTCTCCCCCTGTGTAATAGGAGCAGTGGCAGCAGACCACCGCTGACTTCAATGGGCAGCCCCTCCAGCTGCTCCCTGTCTGTGCATGTAATCGCACAGCTAGCAAGCGGGAAACATGGGGTAAGCAAGAGCTATGCTGACCGGTTGGTGCTCACTTCCCCTGGATTTATCGAGTTGTGTATTACAGCCTTTAGTCCAGAATGAAGACCCTGAAATCTTGGCCACCACTGCTTGTCATCTTTAAAGCAACTCTGTACCCACAATCTCTCCCAGTATATAGCCCCCCCTGTGCTCTCTCCCCCTGTATATAGCCCCCCTGTGCTCTCTCCCCCTGTATATAGCCCCCCTGTGCTCTCTCCGCCTGTATATAGCCCCACCTGTGCTTTCTCCCCGTGCTCTCTCCCCCTGTATATAGCCCCCCTGTGCTCTCTCCCCTTGTATATAGCCCCCCCTGTGCTCTCTCCCCCTGTATATAGCCCCCCTGTGCTCTCTCCCCCTGTATATAGCCCCACCTGTGCTTTCTCCCCCTGTGCTCTCTCCCCTGTAGTATATAGCTCCCCTGTGCTCTCTCCCCCTGTATATAGCCCCCCAGTGCTCTCTCCCCCTGTATATAGCCCCACCTGTGCTCTCTCCCCCTGTATATAGCCCCCCTGTGCTCTCTCCCCCTGTATATAGCCCCACCTGTTCTTTCTCCCCCTGTGCTCTCTCCCCTGTAGTATATAACTCCCCTGTGCTCTCTCCCCTGTAGTATATAGCTCCCCTGTGCTCTCTCCCACTGTATATAGCCCCCCAGTGCTCTCCCCCTGTATATAGCCCCACCTGTGCTCTCTCCCCCTGTATATAGCCCCCCTGTGCTCTCTCCCCCTGTATATAGCCCCCCTGTGCTCTCTCCGCCTGTATATAGCCCCCCAGTGCTCTCTCCCCCTGTATATAGCCCCACCTGTGCTCTCTCTTTCCCTGTATATAGCCCCCCTGTGCTCTCCCCCCTGTATGTAGCCCCCCTGTGCTCTCTCCCCCTGTGTAATAGGAGCAGTGGCAGCAGACCACCGCTGACTTCAATGGGCAGCCCCTCCAGCTGCTCCCTGTCTGTGCATGTAATCGCACAGCTAGCAAGCGGGAAACATGGGGTAAGCAAGCGCTATGCTGACTGGTCGGCGCTCGCTTCCCCTGGATTTATCGAGTTATGTATTACAGCCTTTAGTCCAGAATGAAGACCCTGAAATCTTGGCCACCACTGCTTGTCATCTTTAAAGCGACTCTGTACCCACAATCTGTTCCTCCCAAACCACTTGTACCTTTGGATAGCTGCTTTTAATCCAAGATCTGTCCTGCGGTCATTTCGGCAGGTAATGCTGCTATTGTCCAAAAAAACAACTTTTAAACTTGCAGCCCTGAGTCAAACGGCCGTGGCTTGGAGTATCTGTGCCCTAATTTTGCACCACCCCTTTGTCCCTCCTCCCCACCCCTTTATCATTAGGGATGCCCCTAGAACATTTTCTCCTGTCTGAACATTGCACAGGTGCCTTAACGATCCAGCCCATGTGCCGTGCTTACACAGGTGGGGAATAGGAGACAATCTGCCTGGAGCATTTCTAATGATGAGGAGGGCGGGGAGATGGGACAGAGAGGTTGTGCCAGCCTAATGCATACACAATCTATGCCCCGGCACGTTGGGCACAGGGCTGCCAGTTTAAAAGTTGTGTTTTAGGACAATAACCACATCACCTGCCGAACGGACCCCAGGACAGATCTTGGATTAAAAGCAGCTATCCGAAGGTACAAGCGGTTTGGGGGGGGGGGGGGGGGGCGGGCAGATTGTGGGTACAGAGTCACCTTAAACTGACAGCATGGATATATACATATACAGTGGTTTGCAATAAATTAGAAGATCAACAAAAAAAATTTTATTTCAGTAATTCAATTGAAAAAGTGACCTCATATATTCTATAGAGTCATTACATAAAGAGTGAACTTTTTCAAGCGTTTATTTCTGTTTAAGTTAATGATTATGGATTACAGCCAAGAAAGACCTAAAAGTCAGTATTTTAGAAAATTTGAATATTATATAAAACCAACTGAAAAAAAAATGTTTTTAACACAGAAATGTCGACCAAGTCTGTACAGTAAATGCCCTCAATACTTGGTCGGGACACCTTTAGCATGAATGACGGCATCAATGCGGCATGGCATAGAGGCGATCAGCTGATGGCACTGCAGAGGGGTTATTGAAGCCCAGGTTGCTTTGATAGCGGCCTTCAGCTCGTCTGCATTGTTGGGTCTGGTGTCTTTCATCTTGACAATACCCCATAAATTCTCTATGGGTTAAAGTCTGGCGAGTTTGCTGGCCAATCAAGCACAGTGATGCTGTGGTTAGTAAACCAGGTATTGATACTTTTGGCAGTGTGGACAGGCGCTAAATCCTGCTGGAAGATAAAGATTCCATCTCCAAAAATCTTTTCAGCACAGGGAAGCATGAAGTGCTCTAAAAGTGCTTCCTGGTAGACGGCAGCATTGGCTTTGGTGTTGATGAAACACAGTGAACCTACACCAGCAGAGGACATGGCTCCCCAAACCATCACTGATTGTGGAAACTTCACACTGACATCAAGCAGCTTGGATTGTGTACCTCTCCACTCTTCCTCCAGACTCTGGGACCTTGATTTCCAAATGAAATGCAAAATTTACTTTCATCTGAAATCAGCACCTTGGACCACTAATCAACAGTCCAGTTCTTCTTTTCCTTGGCCCAGATAAGACGCTTCTGGTGTTGTTTATTGGTCTGGAGTGGCTTGACACATGGAAGGCAACACTTGTAGCCCATGTCCTGCAGACGTCTGTATGTGGTGGCTTTTGAAGCACTGACTCAAGCAGCAGTCCACTCTTTGTGAATCTCTCCCAAATTTTTTAACGGAGTTTTCGTTACAATCCTGTTAAGACTGCGGTTCTCCCGGTTGCTTGTGCACCTTTTTCTACTACATTTTTTCCTTCCACTCAACTTTCCATTAATATGCTTTGATACAGCACTCTGAGAACAGCCAGCTTTAGCAATGAACTTTTTGGCTTACCCTCCTTGTGGAGTGTGTGAATGACTGCCTTCTGGACATCTGTCAAGTCAGCAGTCTTCCCCATGATTGTGTTGCATATAAAGATGAGCGAACCGGGTTCGGGTTTGAGTCCATCCGAACCCGAACGTTCAGCATTTGATTAGCTGTGGCTGTTGAACTTGGATAAAGCCCTAAGGCTATGTGGAAAACATGGATATAGTCATTGGCTGTATCCATGTTTTCCAGACAACCTTAGAGCTTTAGCCAAGTTCAGCAGCCACTGCTAATCAAATGCCGAACGATCGGGTTCGGATGGACTCGAACCCGAACCCGTTTCGCTCATCTCTAGTTGCATACTGAACCAGACTAAGGGACCTTTTATAACACTTTTGGTTTGTTTTGGGTTAATTTATCTAATTTTCTGAAATACTGACTTTTGGGTTTTTCTTGGCTGTAATCCATAATTATCAACTTTAACAGAAATAAATGCTTAAAAAAGTTCACTCTGTATGTAATGTCTTAAGCCACTGACTGGATAAGCGGGCCTGGCATGTCACATCCAAGGTCCCCTCTCTTATTAGGAAACGGCCAAGGACCTGAGCTGCAGGATACCAGCATCAGCGCTGAAGCAGGGGAGGTAAAAGCATGATACTTCTTTCATCCTCCACCTCCCCAGCACTCTACCAAAAAACAGCCAAGCCCGGAATTCTTTAAGTTCTGTTTTTCTATCAAATACTTATTTTGTGCAGTAAAATTTTAAATAATTATTTAATCGTCATACAATATGATTTTCTGACATTTTTTTTGTAGACTGTCTATCACAGATGAAGTGTACCTACAATAAAAATTACACACCTCTCCATTCTTTTTAGGGGCGAAAACATACAAATTCGGCAGCATATGAAATAATTATTTTCCCCATTGTATTGCTATTTCGCCCGACCCCTCTCTCACATACCCATGCACACTTGCCTCGGCCTCCATGCATTCTGGTTGCGGCCTCTCTTCCCTGACATCTGCCAATATACATAGATGGTCAGCCAAACCCGCTGAAATCAAGGAGGGTGAGGCCATCATAGAACTTACATGTACGACATTCTATGAAAAGCTATGGGTACTTTTTATTGCCATTTTTTTTTTTTTTTGCATTGTTCAAGACACACCACTTCACTTCACTAGAAAACTGTGAGCACCACAGTTTACATGAACATCTTTGAACAGTTCTACAACCAATGAGTACCAGAAGAAAAAAATGTCCTGCTTTTTCCCAACAAGATGGGAACAAGCCTGTATTTAGAGTTCATGCTGCTTGATGTCCGCTGCTTGATGCCCGCTGTTCCATCAAACAGACGTGATGGAGGAAGGAAGGAGGCCGGGGACGTCTTAGTTTGGGGCCCACCAATATAGAACCAGTGAGACATGACATGCTTACCCGCTCCTTTCCTGGATTCATCTGTATCTGTGACAAATCCCTCCATTTATAAAGCTCTCAGGGTATGCTGGGAGTTGTAGTTTCTGAGATGATAACGCTTTAATAAATCACTGTGTGCAGAGGCTCCTGGTGGCTGCAATCTGTGGGTGACAACCATCAGCCCTGAAGGCCCAGCAATACATCTGTCTACAGCGGCAGTTATCAGAGGATTGTACTTCTGTACTACAACTCCCAGCATATCCTGAGGGCTGCAGACTGTCAGTTAATTCTGGGAGTTGTAGTTGGGTCCTAGGTGTATTATACCCTCGAGGCGTTGTGGCATATAAGAATACAGAGGTCTGTGGGGGCTTAGTGCAGGTAAGTGACCCCAGAACATCACTAATAGGGGATAGGGGTAGATGTTTTTGTTCTATCCCCTATTAGTGATTTTCTGGGGTCACTTCCCTGCACTGAGCCCCCACAGATGTAAATATTCTTATATGCCACAAGGATTCACTGTATGATGCACCTAGGACCCAACTACAACAGCTGCAGGCATTACTACTCCCAGCATTTACTGACAGTCTGCAGCCCTCAGCATATGCTGGGAGTTGTAGTGCCTGCAGCTCTTGTAGTTGGGTCCTAGTTTAAAAGTTTGCGCTAGTATACTGTAGTGAACATGGGGCTGTGTCAGTACACTACCGCAAACAATACACTGACCCATTTATACCACGATGGTACACAGGCTCTGCACACTATAGAAGTGATTACAGTGCAGTTACTAATGACTCACAGGTGACGTCTTCTCCGATTGTCGTCACCCACTTTTTGCTTTCTTCTCCATCTGGCACGGCCATCATGAAGACTTCTCCAACCACAACTCATCTGCAGGCGGGCAGCTGGGGGTGGCGGGGGGAGAATCTGGGGAGGCCGGCGTAACAGCTGGGGGGGCAGGGGTAACAGCTGGGGGGCAGAGGGAACAGCTGGAGTGGCAGGGGGAGTAGATGGGGCAGGAGGAGCAGCTGTAGTGAAAGGGGCAGGGGAAGCAGCTGGGGGGCAGAGGGAGTAGATGGGGGCAGGAGGAGCAGCTGGAGTGAAAGGGGCAGGGGGAGCTGCTGGGGTGGCAGGGGGAGTAACTGTGGGGCAGAAGGATCAGCTGGGGGGGCTGGGGTGGCAGAGGGAGTAGATGGGGGCAAGAGGAGCAGCTGGGGTGACGGGGAGTAGATGGGGGGCAGAAGGAGTAGCAGGGGTGACAGGCAGGGGGAGCAGATGGTGGCAGGGGGAGCAGCTGGGGGGGCAGGGGGAGAAGATGGGGGCAAGGGGAGCAGCTGGGGTGGCAGGGGAGAAGCTGGGGGGCAGGGGGAGAACATGGGGGGAGGGGGAGAAGTTGGGGGCAGAGGAAGCATCTGGGGTGGCAGGGTGAGCATCTGGGGTGGCAAGGGGAGTAGATGGGGGGCAGGAGGAGTAGCTTGGGGACAGTTGGAGTGACAGGCAGGGGGAGCAGATGGGGGAAGCTAAGGTGGCAGGGAGAAGATGGGTTGCAGCTGGGGTGACAGGGGCAGGAGGAGCAGCTGGGGGGTCGGGAGAGAAGGCGGGGGCAGGGGGAGCAGCTGGAGGGGCAGGGGAGAAGCTGGGGGGGCAAGAAAGAAGCTGGGGGGCAGGGAGAGCAGCTGGGGGCAAGGGAGAAGCAGGGGGAACAGCTGGGGGGGCAGGGGAGCATCTGGGGGACAGGCAGGTGGAGCAGATGGGGGCAGGGGGAGAACCTGGTGGGAAGGAAGAGCAGCTGAGGGGGTGCAGGGGGAGAAGCTTAGAGGTGAAAGGGGGAGAGGCCGGAGGGAAGAGGGAGCATCCGGGGGGCAGAGGCAAGCTTGGCAGGTCCCCTGTCATGCAGCTTCGAGGCCGGCCGGGCTGAGCTTCCGGCACACACTGCCTCTATCACAGGCCGGAAGCTCATAGCTTCAGCCCCGCGGTCCCGAACTCTTCTCTCGCTCGGCAGCGCACGAGACTCATCGCGACGAGCAGGAGAGGAGTTCGGGGCTACGGGGTTGCAGCTATGAGCTTCCAGCCTATGATAGAGGCAGTGTGTGCCGGAAGCTCAGCCCGGCCAGCAGCGAAGCTGCACAACGTCCCCCCCCCCCCTGGGCGTGGACAAGGCACCCGTGGTTCCCTTTAAAGGGGTTGTCCGGCGATAAAAAATTATTCACAGAATAACACACATTACAAAGTTATACAACTTTGTAATGTATGTTATGTCTGTGAATGGCCCCCTTCCCCGTGTTTCCCCCCACCCACGCTAGACCCGGAAGTGTGGTGCATTATACTCACCGCATCTCGTGTCGTCCACGGTCTCCGATCGTCAGCAGTGACGTCTTCTTCGTGAGTCCGGCGGATCTTCCCGAGTGCCGGCCGCCCTCTGCAGCGTCATCCGAAGCTCAGCCGCGATTGGCTGAGCATAACTGTGCTCAGCCAATCGCGGCTGAGCGGCTGATGACGCGGCCACGTCATCAGCTGCTCAGCCGCGATTGGCTGAGCACAGTTATGCTCAGCCAATCGCGGCTGAGCTTCGGATGACGCTGCAGAGGGCGGCCAGCACTCGGGAAGATCCGCTGGCCTCCCGAAGAAGACGTCACTGCTGAGGATCGGAGACCGTGGTCGGCACGTGACAGGTAATGTATAGCGCACCACACTTCCGGGTACACGGGTGGGGGTGGTGGGACACGGGGAAAGGGGCCATTCACAGACATAACATACATTACAAAGTTGTATAACTTTGTAATGTGTGTTATTCTGTGAATAATTTTTTATCGCCGGACAACCCCTTTAAGTGGGGGCAAAGGGACACCTTAAATCTGTGGGGGCACAGAGGGGTGTAACTACTATAGAGGGGTATAGGGGACCTAACTCCTGTATGTGTTGGAGCCTAAAATATTTCTCTGACAAATTCTGGATACAGATAGTCCACGGCACTCCAATAAACTTCAAAAAAGTGTAGTGATGTTTATTTCATAGTAGCATAGTGCATTACATCAGACAAATTCTGGAGAGAGGATTCACAGCCGGGAGAAGACTTCAAGGTGGCCCACGCTGGATGGAGAGAGAAAAAAAGAAGTAAAAGACGCTGATCAGAGAAGACACCCCCTGTCAGTGACTGGATGTATCTGCACTCTGTTATAGGCTTGTAGTGATAGTGGTCATAGTGTGGCAGTATTATGGAATGTGTGTATATGACGCCCACTTTCAGCGCTACCCTGTATGGTTTTATTCACATAATTTTAATTATTTTAATTTTTAATTAAATTAATTTTTAATTAATTATTTTAATTTTTATCTGAACACGCTCCTCAGTTGTATCGCTATATCCACATTGGTAGTAAAGCGATCTTACATAACACCAAGTTTATATATTCCTATACACAGTCACTCAGAGCAATCTGTTAATTAGCTGCACCAGCTGTGAACTGCAGTGTGTTGATGGCAACAATTAATGACAGTACAGTATATCCTGTTCACATTCACTCACCAGAATCCTGCAGCTTGAAAACTTCTGTGCTGTAAGTGTAGGTTCACTCGGAGCACTCTGCTAACAGTGTTCTGAGTGACTGTGTATGGGAATATATCAACTTGGTGTTATGTAAGATCGCTTTACTACCAATGTGGATATAGCGATACAACTGAGGAGTGTGATCAGATACAAATTAACATAGTATTATGTAATGGCATTGGTGATATCTTTCTGTTTTGTTCAGAGCAGTTTTGAGGCAATATGTAATCTCTGTATGGTGGTAGGAGGGTTATAAGAGGACTACTGGGGGGGAGCGCATGTCGAGAAGGGGGGGGGGGGGGGGGGGCCTGGGACCCTGAAAATATGTCAGGGTTAATACATGCAAATAAATACCAGAACAGGTAAATAAACCCTTAAAAATCCCAGCAACTATGAGCTATGAAGTTCATTAGCTCAGGCCCTTATATGAAAACTAAAAGATGTTGGTTGCTTTTAAAGCAGCAAATTGGGCCAATGTACTCACAGATTCAGCTGTTCAGGTATGTTTATTTTGTGGAGGCATATAGGAAGAAGAGAAGTGAAACGGCAAGCCCTTCCCTGCTTCTTTTATTTGTAGTGTGAACTCAGATCTCACATAATTGCTGGATTTACAGCTAACAGTACGACTCTATAGTGTCCTCCATGCTGCTGCGCCTAAGGATGTGCTATTGAGATATAAGAGAGCAGGATCTCCTCTTCTGTGTGTATGTGGTGCATGGGAGACATCAGTGTCTAGGCTTCACCCTCTAATTTGGTGACAACTGATAACCAGAGATGAAACCTTGTCTGAACTGATATTGCTTCAAGATCGTCAACAGCCTTTGGCTGTATCTATGTGTTCCAGGACTCCCTATGGTGGTATTCAACTTCTGCAGCCTCAGGGAATCAAACGATGAGTGTTTACATTTGGATAATGTTGCCCGAACATTTTGAGATCTGCTCTACACTAATTATAATGTTTCCTTGGTCATCCGTGGTATGCAGATTGTTGGTTTACACTTTTTTTTTAATTTAAGCAAATAGAAACATAGAAGATTGTCGGTAGAAGAAGACCAGGCAGGTTTACATTCTGTTATTGTAGATTTACCAACCACATCTGCTGGAAATTTGTTCCAAGTATCTACTACTCTTTCAGTAAAATAATATTTTCTCACGTTGCTTCTGATCTTTACCCCAGATAACCTCTCACTGTGTCCTCTTTTTCTTGAGCTCAGTTTTTTACTAAAAACACTTCCCTTCTGAACCTTGTTTAGTCCTTTAACATACTTAAAGATTTCAATCATGTCCCTCCTTTCCCTTCTTTCCTCCGGACTATACAGATTCAAATCCTTCATTTTTTCCTGATATGGTTTATGCCTCACACTCTCCACCATTTTTGTAGCCCGTCTTCTGGACCAGTTTTATTTTATCAATATCCTTTTGTAGGCGAGGTCTCCAGAACTAGACACAGTATTCCAGATGTGGTGTCACTAGAGCTCTATACAGTGGGATCACAATCTCCCTCTTCCTACTGGTTATACCTCGAGCTATACAGCCCAGCAAGTCCAGCAAATGTACCAGTAGAACATCGCTTTGTGTTTTTTTATATGAATATACCTGTGCCGCTACGGGGACACCATTGCTGCCCCCAGTGTGATGATCTCACCTCCCCTCTGTGACGCCGCTCTATTAAAATCAAAGGAGCCACGTCACAGAGGGGAGGTGAGATCATCAGGGGAGGGGAGATTGTCACACTGGGGGCAGCAATGGCATTCCCGTAGCGGTGCAGGTCTATTCATATAAAAAAAAACCACAAAGCTATGTACTACCGGTACATCCGCTTTAAATAACATATGAGTGTCAATGATTCCTGTGAGGTGTGGCATGCTGCTCCCATCCAGGGCCGTATTTGCCACTAGGCACCCGTGGTCCGGTGCACAGGGCGGCGCCCTGCGGGGGGGCAGCACCCGCAGGGAACAAAATTTTTTTTTCTAAAAAAAAATAACGGTGCGCTGGACTCTCCTGTCATTCTCTATGGGTGTTGGACTCATCTCTCAGCGCGCGCTGGGCTGCAGCGGCTGAGATCTTCATCACCCGACCGGATCCAGAAGCGGGACCCGGCGGGATTAGGTGAGTATAGGGGGCTCTAACGGGGGGTCGGGAGCCTGTCACCCCGGCACGGGGGGTGACAGGTTCCCTTTAATACTTAGGTATGTTCTGTGCCCCAGTATAGTAATAAGGTATATAGGTACCTCTGTGCAATCCCAATGTAATATAGACCGCTGTGTCTTGCCCTCAGTAGTATATACCCCTTGTGTGCTGCCACCAGTAGTATATACCGCTTGTGTGCATCCCCCAGTATTATATACTTTTTGTGTGCTGCCCCCAGTAGTATATGGACCCCTGTGTGCTCCCCCAGTTATATATAGACCCTTGTGCTGCCCCCAGTAGTATATACCCTTTGTGTGCTGCCCCCAGTAGTATATAGACCTCCCTGTGTGCTACCCGTTATATATAGACCCCTGTGTGCTCCCCCAGTTATATATAGACCCCCTGTGTGCTGCCCCAGTTATACATAGCCCCCCTGTGTGCTCCCCCAGTATACTATATAGACCCCCTGTGTGCTGCCCCCAATTGTATATACCCCCCTGTGTGCTCCCCCACTAGTTTATAGCCCCCCGTGTGCTCCATCACTTGTATATAGCCCCCCTGTGCGCTCCGCCAGTAGTCTATAGCCCCCCTGTGTGTTCCCCCCGTTTATATAGACCCTGTGTGCCCCCCCATTATATAGGCCCCTGGGACACAGAGCGGCCTCAAGAGTGACTGACAGGGAGGGAGCTAATAGCTCTCACCCTGTCAGTGCCGCTGCTGCGTGTAATTATGTGCGCTCATTACGAGTTACAGTTAAGATCACAGCAGCGGGGCATCGGTCTTGGGCACCAGAGCGGGGCCCCCCTGGATGTCGGGGGCCCCAAGAAATTGCGTGGGATGCTTGGTGCCCAAGACCGCTACTGATGCCATAGAAAGAAAGCCTGAGGGCTTCTCTCTTACCTCTGATCACCCATAAAGCTCAAAGCAGCAGTTCCTTATGTAAATATCAGTGACCTTATGGCTGTATGTGCACAGTGCTGCAGGGTCATCCTCAGTGATCAGTGTATCTTCTTCCAGCATGTCTGCTCACATAGCAGTCTGCACAGCCAGTGCATCAGTCACCCATTCTCCCCTGCCATTCTATATATAGTACTAGAAAATGTACCCGGCGCTGCCCGGTATAAAGTGTCAGTGTGTTAATTAGATTTATTCCAAGGTGCCCAGGACGCCAATCTATGTCCTTGTTTTTTTTGTTTAAGGGGAAATCGCAAGTAGCCCTATATGCCCCAATATACCCGACAGTTCTGCACTGTTTATATAAATTGTAGCTTATGCACATTAGAAATAAACTAAAAACTTCAAACATCCGTCCTGTATACCTGTAGTGTATAGTTGGGGTGGGGTGTATAACTGTAGTGTATAGTTGAGGGGCTCCTGTATACCTCTAGTGTATAGTTGAGGGAGGTCCTGTATACCAGCAGTGCATAAATGGGGGGGGGGGGCTGTATACCTGTACTGTATAGTTTGGGAAGTACTGTATACCTGCAGTGTATAGCTGGTAGAGGTCCAGTATACCTGTATTGTATAGTTGGGGGTCCTGTATACCTGTAATATATAGTTGGTGAAGGTGCTGTATACCTGTAATGTATAGTTGGTGGAGATCTTCTATACCTGTAGTTTATAGTTTGAGGGTCCTAGATACCTGTAGTGTATAGTTGGTGGAGGTCTTGTATACCTGTAGTATATAGTTTGGGGGTCCTGTATACCTGTAGTGTATAATTTGGGGGTTCTGTGTAACTGTAGTTTATAGTTGGTAGAGGTCTTGTATACCTGTAGTGTAAAGTTTGGGGGTCCTGTATACCTGTAGTATAAAGTTGGTGGAGGTGCTGTATACATATAGTATATAGTTGATGGAGGTCCTGTATACCTGTAGTGTATAGTTTGGGATCCTTTAAACCTCTAGTATAGAGTTGGTGGGGGTGCTGTATATCTGTAGTATATAGTTGATGGAGGTCCTGTATACCTGTAGTGTATAGTTGGTGGAGGTCCTGTATACCTGTAGTGTACAGTTGGTGGAGGTCCTGTATACCTATAGTGTATAGTTTTGGGGTCCCGTATACCTGTAGTGTATAGTTGGTGGAGGTCCTGTATACCTGTAGTGTATAGTTTTAGGGTCCTGTATACCTGTAGTATATAGTTTGGGGTCCTGTATACCTGTAATATATAGTTTGGGGTCCTGTATACCTGTAATATATAGTTGGTGGAGGTCCTGTATACCTGTAGTGTATAGTTTTAGGGTCCTGTATACCTGTAGTGTAGTTGGTGGAGGTGCTGTATACCTGTAGTATAGAGTTGGTGGAGATCTTGTATACCTAAAGTATATAGTTCGGGGGTCCTGTATACCTGTAGTGTATAGTTTGAGGGTCCTGTATACCTGTAGTATAGAGTTGGTGGGGGTGCTGTATACCTGTAGTGTATAGTTTTGGGTTCCTGTATACCTGTAGCGTATAGTTTGGGGTCCTGTATACCTGTAGTATATAGTTGGTGGGGGTGCTGTATACCTGTAGTGTATAGTTTTGGGTCCCTGTATACCTGTAGTATATAGTTTGGGGTCCTGTATACCTGTAGTATAGTTGATGGAAGTCCTGTATACCTGTAGTGTATACTTTTGGGGTCCTGTATACCTGTAGTGTATAGTTGGTGGAGGTCCTGTATACCTGTAGTGTTCTGTAGTATATAGTTTGAGGTTCCTGTATACCTATAGTATAGAGTTGGTGGAGGTGCTGTATACCTGTAGTATAGAGTTGGTGGAGGTCCTGTATACCTGTAGTGTATAGTTTTGGGGTCCTGTATACCTGTAGTATATAGTTGGTGGAGTTCCTGTATACCTGTAGTGTATAGTTTTGGGTCCTGTATACCTGTAGTATAGAGTTGGTGGGGGTGCTGTATACCTGTAGTAAATAGTTGGTGGAGGTCCTGTATACCTGTAGTGTATAGTTTGGGGTCCTGTATATCTGTAGTATATAGTCGGTGGAGGTCCTGTATACCTGTAGTATAGAGTTGGTGGAGGACCTGTATACCTGTAGTGTATAGTTTGGGGTCCTGTATACCTGTAGTATATAGTTGGTGGAGGTCCCCTGCACCTGTAGTGTATAGTTTTGGGGTCCTGTATACCTGTAGTGTCCTGTATACCTGCATTAGCCACTCGTGGTCTGCCTAGGGCAGCACCTTGCATGGGGGCAGCACCAGGGAGCAGGGGGAAGAAAACTTTTTTTTTTTTTCTAGTCTTCCACCTCCTGTGTCTTTTCGAAGGGGGGTATGGTAGTATTAATCAGGTCTGGTGTGGCAGTGTTATCCAGTCACGGCATGGTGGTATTGGTCAGGTCTGGTATGGCAGTGTCATCCAGTCACAGTATGGCGGTAGTATGGGGGGAGATCCCTCCCACTAGACACCAGGGACATGCAGTACAAAGCTTAATTAGCCGGCGCGGCAACGGGACCCGCACCGGCTAATAGAGGCACTGCCCGGCTGCAGATTGCAGCCGGGAGCGCTGCCGTTCAGAGCAGGGTCCCGGCAGGACCCCGCTCTGAACACCCCCCGTGGCACCATGACGTACCAGGTACATCATGGGTCGCTAAGGGGTTAAACATCCTAAATACCTAATAGCCAAACTGAGATGTCATGTGATCAGACTGTATACAGAGACTGGTTATATACAACACTGTCAGTGTTATTTACAGCCTGGTTATATACAACATTGGCATTGTTATATAATGCCTGGTTATATAAAATGTTGGCAGTGTTATTTACAGAGCCTGGTTATGTACAACATTGGCAGTGTTATATACAGCTTGGCTAGATACAACATTGGCAGTGTTATATACAGCATTGTTCTATGCAACATTGGCAGTGTTATACAGAGCCTGGTTATATACAACATTGGCAGTGTTATACAGAGCCTGGTTATATACAACATTGGCAGTGCTATTGCCAGGTGCATAGACATAAAGATTTTTACCTGATACAACTCTGGAGCAGCAACATACATTTATCCATGTGGAAAACATGCAGAATCCAGATTTATGCCGCCACCTGCAGTGATCGCCCTTGGGCCTTGTTTATTGTCATTGCAAATGGTGCTTAACAGGAAACTGCAATCTTCTAAAAGGTATTGTTAATCAGTGGAATTAGTGTATACCTGTAGTGCATGGTTGGAGGGGTTCTGTATACCTAAAGTGTATGGTTTTTAGGGGTCCCGTATATCTGTAGTGTATACTTGGGGGGGCTGTATACCTATAGTGTATAGTTGGGGGAGAGGTCCTGTATACCTGTAGTGTGTAGTTGGGGGGGGGCTGTATACCTGTACTGTATAGTTGGAGGAGGTCTTGTATACCTGTCATTTATAGTTCGAGGGTCCTGGATGTCTGTAGTGTATAGTTGGTGGAGGTCTATACCTGTAGTATATAGTTCGGGGGTCCTGTATACCTGTAGTGTATCGTTTGAGGGTCCTGTATACCTGTAGTATATAGTTCGTGGAGGTCCCTTGCACCTGTAGTGTATGGTTTTGGGGTCCTGTATACCTGTAGTATACTGTATACCTGCAGGGTTGTATTTACCAATAGGCACCCATGGTCTGGTGCCTAGGGCAGTACCTTGCAGGGGGGCAATACCAGGGAGCAGGGGGAAGGAAACAACTTTGTTTTTTTTTATTTTTCTAGTCTCCCACCTCCCGTTGTGAGTTGCCAGAAAATCTGGTGTCTTTTCGAGGGGGGTATAACGGTATTGGTCAGGTCTGGCGGTGTTATCCAGTCACAGTATGGCGGTATTGGTCAGGTCTGTTATGGCAGTGTTATGCAGTCACAGTATGGCGGTATTGGTCAGGTCTGGCGGTGTTATCCAGTCACAGTGTGGCAGTATTGGTCAGGTCTGGTATAGTGGCGTTATCCAGTCACAGTTTGGCGGTATTGGTCAGGTCTGGTATGGTGGTGTTATCCAGTCATAGTATGGCGGTATTGGTAAGGTCTGGTATGGTGGTGTTATCCAGTCACAGTATGGCGGTATTGGTCAGGTCTGGTATGGCGGTGTTATCCAGTCACAGTATGGCAGTATTGGTCAGGTCTGGTGTGGCGGTGTTATACAATCACAGTGTGGCGGCATTGGTCAGGTCTGATATGGTGGTGTTAAATGTGACGTCTGGAGCTATTATATACCAATCCTGATGCTAATTGGTGAGTGAAGATGGGGCATCCTCATGTTTAGTGCTTAGCTCAGCATCAGCTGGTATACTGCCCGGTATACATGTACTGTATAGTTGGAGTAGGGGGTCCTGTATACCTGTAGTGCCCTGTATATACATGTACTGTATAGTTGGAGTAGGGGGTCTACCAGTTATTTTTGTGGATCTGTTGTGAGGCAGCTGGCCCTAGAAACCACAGCTCCCTGTGAAAATGAAAGTAGTAATCCTATTGGTTGCTAAGGCTCCCAACTGCCATTTCTCCTGGGCAGCTTATGGTTGTGACTAAATCCCATACCGCAAGAGGACCTGGTCCTTCCCAGTTATGGGAAATAGCCAGCTCTATAGCAGCTGTCTATTTCCCATAACTGGTAAGGACCTTTTTGCCCCCTAGTGGTGAGGTCCTGTATAGGTATAGGATTTAGCCATCTCATAATGGATTGGCTATTTCCCATAACTGGTAAGGACCTTTTTGCCCCCTAGTGGTGGGGTCCTGCATAGATCTAGGATTTAGCCATTTTATGGTGAATTGGCTATTTCCCATACTGCAGAAGGACTTTTGCCACCTATCCTATACCATGAAGGTGACATGTAGGAAAAGTCCTTTTCAGTGATGGGATTTAGCCTCCTCACATAGTAATGGCTATTTCCCATACTGCAGAAGGACCTTTACCACCTATCCTATACCATGAAGGTGACATGTAGAAAAGGTCCTTGTGAGTGATGGGATTTAGCCATTTTATGGTGAATTGGCTATTTCCCATACTGCAGAAGGACCTTTTCCACCTATCCTATACCATGAAGGTGACATGTAGGAAAGGTTCTTTTCAGTAATGGGATTTAGCCTCCTCACATAGTAATGTCTATTTCCCATACTGCAGAAGGACCTTTTCCACCTATCCTATACCATGAAGGTGACATGTAGGAAAGGTCCTTTTTAGTAATGGGATTTAGCCTCCTCACTCAGGAATGGCTATTTCCCATACTGCAGAAGGACCTTTGCCACCTAGCCTATACCATGAAGGTGACATGTAGGAAAGGTCCTTTTCAGTGATGGGATTTATTGTCCTCACATAGTAATGTCTATTTCCCATACTGCAGAAGGACCTTTACCACCTATCCTATACCATGAAGGTGACATGTACGAAAGGTCCTTGTGAGTGATGGGATTTAGCCATTTTATAGTGAATTGGCTATTTCCCATACTGCAGAAGGACCTTTTCCACCTATCCTATGCCATGAAGGTAACATGTAGGAAAGGTCCTTGTGAGTGATGGGATTTAGCCATTTTATGGTGAATTGGCTATTTCCCATACTGCAGAAGGACCTTTGCCACCTAGCCTATACCGTGAAGGTGACATGTAGGAAAGGTCCTTTTCAGTGATGGGATTTATTCTCCTTACATAGTAATGGCTATTTCCCATACTGCAGAAGGACCTTTACCACCTATCCTATACCATGAAGGTGACATGTAGGAAGGGTCCTTTTCAGTAATGGGATTTAGCCTCCTCACATAGTAATGGCTATTTCTCATACTGCAGAAGAACCTTTGCCACCTATCCTATACCATGAAGGTGACATGTACGAAAGGTCCTTGTGAGTGATGGGATTTAGCTATTTTATGGTGAATTGGCTATTTCCCATACTGCAGAAGGACCTTTGCCACCTAGCCTATACCATGAAGGTTAACATGTAGGAAAGGTCCTTTTTAGTAATGGGATTTAGCCTCCTCACTCAGGAATGGCTATTTCCCATACTGCAGAAGGACCTTTTTCACCTATCCTATGCCATGAAGGTGACATGTAGGAAGGGTCCTTTTTAGTAATGGGATTTAGCCTCCTCACTCAGGAATGGCTATTTCCCATACTGCAGAAGGACCTTTACCACCTATCCTATACCATGAAGGTGACAAGTAGGAAAGGTCCTTTTGAGTGATGAGGTTTAGCCCCCTCACATAGTAATGGCTATTTCCCATACTGGAGAAACACCTTTTTTACCTATCCTATACCGTGAAGGTGACATGTAGGAAAGGTCCTTTTCAGTGATGGGATTTAGCCTCCTCACTCAGGAATGGTCTCTGTTGTAGAGTTATATCAGCCGCACTTTCAGATATTGTCATCAGACTATTAAACAGTGGTTCTTCAAGTTACAATATTAAATGGTTCCGGGAAGATGATTGTATGTCATGGTATTACAACACCAAATGCTGACGAATGTTTGTCTAAGCTATTAGATGCTCAGACATTGTGCGGATGGCAGAGGGAGTGGCTGCCCGAACAATCATTTGGATTATTTGTGCGTCCCTTCACTTTCATCACTCATTGCTCCCCTATTACACAATACATGTATGAGCAATGGGCGAGGATTTTATGCTTGGTGAAAACCAAGCAACCAAACGATGATATTACACGGGCCGATTATCGGTGTTTCGCTTAACAAACCGCTGATAGTCGCCCTGTGTAATGGACCCTTAGCTCTATTGATCACTGGTAATTGTCTTTGAAGCCACCAAAAGAGAAAACAATGGATCCTAAAAGCCCTATTCCACGGGTCGTTTGCTCCTCGTTCCCCGCTCGCTGCCGCCGCTATTCAACGCGGCTGCAGCGAGTGGGTGAGTGCGGGAGGGGCAGCGGGGAGCTGCGGGGGGGGGCTGCCCGGGTGATCGCTAGATCGTCCGGGCAGCCCATAGGATACAGCACCATCTGCTGCGGATGCTCCTATTCAACAGAGCAACGGCAGCAGATCGTTGCTATATCAGTCGCTTGTTTTTCAACATGTTGAAAAACAAGAGACTGCAACGATCAGCCGACATGAACGATGTCGGCTGATCGTTGCACTCTATTCCACAGGACAATTATCGTTCGTAGCGGTCGATGTCAGCCGAATACAGACAATAATCGTTCCGTGGAATAGGGCCTTTAAGAAGAATTAGCAGATAAGTAACACAGATAAAGCAAATCCATATAAGAAAGAGCTGCTGGAAGTTGGAAATCAATGTGATGAAGCTGCAGGAGGGTCCTGCGCAATGTGATTAAGATGCAGGAGGGTCCTGTGCAATGTGATGAAGCTGCAGGAGGGTCCTGTGCAATGTGATTAAGATGCAGGAGGGTCCTGTGCAATGTGATGAAGCTGCAGGAGGGTCCTGTGCAATGTGATGAAGCTGCAGGAGGGTCCTGCACAATCTGTTGTAGCTGCAGGAGGGTCCTGCGCAATGTGATTAAGATGCAGGAGGGTCCTGTGCAATGTGATGAAGCTGCAGGAGGGTTCAGTACAGAGTGAGACAGAAAAATAAGACACAGTCACCCGTCCATCCAAAGAATTGACATGTCAATTCTTTGGGTGGATGGCGTTATCTGCCTCACCATAGAATGGAGATGCGCGCAAGTGGGGGCGAGCAACAGAATCCAGAGCAGGTTATCCCATAGTGTGAATGCATCTTAAAGTCACACCCTCTAATGTGTCACCGTGTTCCAATGAACTGTCACTGTCCTCATGTAATGTGCTACTACCTCCACCTCTTGCATTGTGTCACTGTGTCCCCCTCATGTACTGTGCCATTGTCCCCTATTATTAATGGACTGACTCTCTAATCAATTTTTCCCAATCTTTGACTCTCCAGCTGAAAAACGACAACTCCTCTCATGAACTGCCAGCAGGACATGATGGGTGTTGTAGTTCCGCAACCGGGAGAGCTACAGGCTGCAAAACTACAACTCAAACCATGAACTGTTAAGCAGGGCATGATGGGGGTTGTATTTCTTGGGATAAGCTCACCTGTCCAGATTCCTGCTCTTCTTCTTGGGCTCTGGTCTCCTCTTGTCAGGTGAGGCAGAAGAGGAAACTCCTGCCAGCAGTATATTCAGTTGTATCAGCAATTGCGGATAGAACTGAATGGGGAGGGAGAGCAGCCAGTAAGGTAAGTGAGTGTTATTCTGTTCACCGCTTATCCCCCAGGGCATTCAGAAAAAAGCCAATGGCCGAAGTACCCTTTTAACCCCCTGAGGGGTTTTTAGACACCGGTATTTCCAGGACTATGTTGGATTCCATGGACGACGTTAATGACTAGTTTTTTTTTTTTTATAAAATGGTCAACGAGGGTTTTTACAAATAAAAAATAATTATCAATTGTGTCTTGTTTTTTTTTCTTTACATTACAGGCTTAGTAGTGGACGGCATCCATTACAAAGTCGGGGCTTAATGTTAGTATAAAATGGTCAACGAGGGTTTTTACAAATAAAAAATAATTATCAATTGTGTCTTACATTACAGGCTTAGTAGTGGACGGCATCCATTACAAAGTCGGGGCTTAATGTTAGTATAAAATTGCTAACGCTACCCCCACAATATTACCCCAGTACCCAATGCTACCAGATTACTAGGAAGAGCCGGGTGCCATTAGTCCCGGAGCATCAAATTTGGCTCTCCTGGACTGGACAGTAGCCGGGGGGGGGTGTTTAGTGTTAGCCATTTTATCACTAACACTAACCCACAACTTAGGGTACTATTACACAGAACGATAATCGGCCCTATCCGGCCGATTATCGTTCTGTGTAATAAAGAAAAGATCATCGGCTGATACTTGATATAGGTTCTGACCTATAATTGTCGGGCGCCGACCACGCACCGCTACGTGTAATAGCGGTGCGTGGCTGACGATATGCAAAGAAGAATACATACCAATACAGGCTGCAGGGCTAATCTTCCTCTGTGCTTCTCCCTGGGTCCCGCGCATCAGGGCGGCCTGTGTCAGCTGACAGGCCGCTCAGCCAATCACAGGCCGGGACCGCAGTGGCCAGTGATTGGCTGAGCGGCCTGTCAGCTGAGACAGGCCGCTCTGAAGCTGGAGTGCGCGGGACCCAGTGAGAAGCACAGAGGAAGAGGAGCCCTGTAGCCTGGATAGGTAATGTATAGAGTTTAAACAAGGGCTACAAGGACATCAGTAACAATGTCCCTGCTGCCCTTGTTAAACAATTATCGGGATGTGTAATAGTTATTATCGGGCTCCCATCGGCCCATGTAATAACACCCTTAGTAATGGATGATGTCTATCAGACAGCTTCCACTACTAAGCCTGTGATGCAAATAAAAAAAAACACAAGACACAATTAATACATTTTTTTTAATTTAAAGCCACCCCTAAACCCCTCATTGACCATTTTATAAAAAAAAAAAAAAGCTGACCATCGACGTAGTCCACAGAATCCAATGTAATCCTCTGGATACCGTTATCTGAAAACAAAAAAAAAAAAGAGACGCACAAAAAAGGCAGGAGTAGAACACCCATCATTATGACAGGTGTTCTACTGCTTACAGTAGCAGCATCTTTACAGATAGCTGTTTACTGTCCGGCACCTTAGGGGTTAAGTATGGATGGATGGTATCCACACTCAACCCTCTGGGGGCCAGACACTTCAAACTGCACCCATACCAGCAAGGAAGGGGGTTAAGTGCCCCCCTGGGCTGGGTGCAGTGTAAGATACAGGCACAGGGGAGAGAAAGCAGCATCTTCAGGACACAGCCTGGTTAATAGCCTTAACCCCTGCCTCACTGGTCCAGGCTGCAAGTAAATCTATAAGTGCTGCATACTCACGGAATCGGGCCGCCGCGCTGATTCCATTTTCAGATCTGCTGCTTCATTCCCGAGTTCCGACCTTCTCTGTATACTGGTGTCAGGTCTGATCCATCAACATACAGAGAAGGTTGTAACTTGGGAACGGAGCGGCGGATCTGAGAACGGTAATGTCTAAATCCAATAGCGTAAATACACCTGCTGACGTCACGTGGTCACATGACTTCCTCAATTCACGTGACTGTACAGCAGGCGTGGCTTATTCAGTTTAGCCTCGCTGGTCTACACGGCTGCCACGAGTTTGCGTCTCCAATTGTGCCACTGCACGTCCGTTCTACTGGAAATTTTTATAGGGGGGGGGGGGGGCACAACAGTAAATATGATGGTTTCACTAACAGGTGGAAGGAGGCACAATGGTGGGTGCAGTAGTATATGGGGGAGGGGGTGCACCCACCATTATGCCTCCATGCACGACATCCACCATTTACTACTTCACCCACTATTGTGCCTCCTTGCGCCTCCTCCCCCATGTACTACTGCACTCACCATTATGCTGTACTGCACCCCTCCCCCATGTACTACTGCACCCACCATTATACTGTACTGCACCCCCTCCCCCATGTACTACTGCACCCACCATTATGCTGTACTGCACCCCTCCCCCATGTACTGCACCCCCTCCCCATGTACTACTGCACCCACCATTATACTGTACTGCACCCCCTCCCCCATGTACTACTGCACCCACCATTGTGCTGCACTGCACCCCCTCCCCCATGTACTACTGCACCCACCATTATACTGTACCGCACCCCCTCCCCCATATACTGCACCCCCTCCCCATGTACTACTGCACCCACCATTATACTGTACTGCAACCCCTCCCCCATGTACTACTGCACCCACCATTATGCTGTACTGCACCCTCCCTCATGTACTACTGCACCCACCATTATACTGTACTGCACCCCTCCCCCATATACTGCACCCACCATTATACTGTACTGCACCCCTCCCCCATATACTGCACTCACCATTATGCTGTACTGCACCCCCTCCCCCATGTACTACTGCACCCACCATTATACTGTACTGCACCCCCTCCCCCATGTACTACTGCACCCACCATTATACTGTACTGCACCCCTCCCCCATGTACTACTGCACCCACCATTATGCTGTACTGCACCCCCTCCCCCATGTACTACTGCACCCACCATTATACTGTACTGCACCCCCTCCCCCATGTACTGCACCCACCATTATGCTGTACTGCACCCCCATGTACTACTGCACCCACCATTATACTGTACTGCACCCCTCCCCCATATACTGCACCCACCATTATACTGTACTGCACCCCTCCCCCATATACTGCACTCACCATTATGCTGTACTGCAACCCTCCCCCATGTACTACTGCACCCACCATTGTGCTGCACTGCACCCCCTCCCCCATGTACTACTGCACCCACCATTATACTGTACCGCACCCCCTCCCCCATATACTGCACTCACCATTATACTGTACTGCACCCCCTCCCCCATATACTGCACCCACCATTATACTGTACTGCACCCCCTCCCCCATGTACTACTGCACCCACCATTATACTGTACTGCACCCCCTCCCCCATATACTGCACCCACCATTATGCTGTACTGCACCCCCTCCCCATGTACTACTGCACCCACCATTATACTGTACTGCACCCCCTCCCCCATGTACTACTGCACCCACCATTATACTGTACTGCACCCCCTCCCCCATATACTACTGCACCCACCATTATGCTGTACTGCACCCCCTCCCCATGTACTACTGCACCCACCATTATACTGTACTGCACCCCTCCCCATGTACTACTGCACCCACCATTATACTGTACTGCACCCCTCCCCCATATACTGCACCCACCATTATACTGTACTGCACCCCTCCCCATGTACTACTGCACCCACCATTATACTGTACCCACCATTATACTGTACTGCACCCCCTCCCCATGTACTACTGCACCCACCATTATACTGTACTGCACCCCTCCCCCATATACTGCACCCACCATTATACTGTACTGCCCCCTCCCCCATATACTGCACCCACCATTATGCTGTACTGCACCCTCTCCCTCATGTACTACTGCACTCACCATTATACTGTACTGCACCCCCTCCCCCATATACTGCACCCACCATTATACTGTACTGCACCCCCTCCCCCATGTACTACTGCACCCACCATTATACTGTACCACACCCCTCCCCCATATACTGTACTGCACCCACCATTATACTGTACTGCACCCCTCCCCCATATACTGCACCCACCATTATACTGTACTGCACCCCCTCCCCCATGTACTACTGCACCCACCATTATACTGTACTGCACCCCCTCCCCCATGTACTACTGCACCCACCATTATACTGTACCACACCCCTCCCCCATATACTGTACTGCACCCACCATTATACTGTACTGCACCCCCTCCCCCATGTACTACTGCACCCCCTCCCCCATATACTGCACCCACCATTATGCTGTACTGCACCCTCTCCCTCATGTACTACTGCACCCACCATTATACTGTACTGCACCCCCTCCCCCATATACTGCACCCACCATTATGCTGCACTGCACCCCCTCCCCCATATACTGCACCCACCATTATACTGTACTGCACCCCCTCCCCCATATACTGCACCCCCTCCCTCATGTACTACTGCACCCACCATTATGCTGCACTGCACCCCTCCCCATGTACTACTGCACCCACCATTATGCTGTACTGCACCCCTCCCCATGTCCTACTGCACCCACCATTATGCTGTACTGCACCCCCTCCTCCATATACTGCACCCACCATTATACTGTACTGCACCCCCTCCCCATGTACTACTGCACCCACCATTATGCTGCACTGCACCCCCTCCCCCATATACTGCACCCACCATTATACTGTACTGCACCCCCTCCCCCATATACTGCATCCCCTCCCTCATGTACTACTGCACCCACCATTATGCTGCACTGCACCCCTCCCCCATATACTGCACCCACCATTATGCTGTACTGCACCCCTCCCCATGTACTACTGCACCCACCATTATGCTGTACTGCACCCCCCCATGTACTACTGCACCCACCATTATACTGTACTGCACCCCCTCCCCCATGTACTACTGCACCCACCATTATGCTGTACTGCACCCCTCCCCATGTACTACTGCACCCACCATTATGCTGTACTGCACCCCCTCCCCCATATACTGCACCCACCATTATGCTGTACTGCACCCCCTCCCCCATATACTGCACTCACCATTATGCTGTACTGCAACCCCTCCCCATGTACTACTGCACCCACCATTATGCTGTACTGCAACCCCTCCCCCATATACTGCACCCACCATTATGCTGTACTGCACCCCCTCCCCCATATACTGCACTCACCATTATGCTGTACTGCAACCCTCCCCCATGTACTACTGCACCCACCATTATGCTGTACTGCAACCCCTCCCCCATGTACTACTGCACCCACCATTATGCTGTACTGCAACCCCTCCCCCATGTACTACTGCACCCACCATTATACTGTACTGCACCCCCTCCCCCATGTACTACTGCACCCACCATTATGCTGTACTGCACCCCCTCCCCCATGTACTACTGCACCCACCATTATACTGTACTGCACCCCCTCCCCCATGTACTACTGCACCCACCATTATACTGTACTGCACCCCCTCCCCCATGTACTGCACCCACCATTATGCTGTACTGCACCCCCATGTACTACTGCACCCACCATTATACTGTACTGCACCCCCTCCCCCATGTACTACTGCACTAACCACTGTGCCTCCTTGCACCCCCCTCCCCATGTACTACTGCACCCACCATTGTCATATTTACTGTTGTGTCCCCCTAAACATTATCTGTGGAAAGGACGTGCAGAGAGAAGCTAACCTGTTACAGCCGTGTAGACCAGCCAGGCTAAACTGAATAAGCCACACCTGCTGTACAGTCACATGACTTGAGGAAGTCACGTGACCTTGTGATGTCATCAGGTCCTTTTACAGTATGGGATTTAGACATTACCATTATATCACCTGTGTGTGCAGATTTTACCATTCATCTCTATGGGGCGCTCTTTCCCCTCCCCCTCCCCTCCTGTACATCTGGCAGGGACGGGAACTTCGCTCTAACCTTTTTGGGCACCTAATGTATCTGTGGGCCAAGTTTGGAAGTCTATATGGGACAGACAGACTTTCATTTTTATGATATAGATTGTACTGTGTAACTCCTTAGCACAGTGCTTGTCTGTTCAGCGCTCAGGAGAGCAGTTAGCCCTTCTTGCCCAAGGTGTTACCACCATAGACCCTCATTTATATACAGTTGAAGCCCCTTTACCTCACAGCTGTACCTCACAGAGGGCACTAGCAGTTCTTCACTTTTCTAGGTTGCAATAAAATGTCACAGGACAACAGATACAGGTCGTCCAGGTCAAGCAGCTATAACCGCAGTTTATTCATCCTTTGGCTGTGGTTCACACTGGCCGTTTCAGTTCTTAGCGCCGGACAGGTAACAGAAACCCGTAACTACCAACCAGCGCTAAGAAACAGGCAGGTCACAGAAACCAACAGCTATAGCGGCTCAAACAGCCATGACGTCATTCAAGAATAACCAATCAGAACGCTGTCTGCTACAAGAATTCACCAATCGGCGAGCTATCTAAGCTTCCCCCTGATATTACGTGCGCGCACTCCTGACTCTTGACGTGCTCGTTTCCGTGACGCTCCCTGTAGAGAAGCGCGCCTCCGTCACCGCCTCCTCCTCTGCGCGGTGCCGGTGACGTCACGAGCGCCATATTGAACGACGGCTTTTGCTCCTCGTTCCCGAAGCTGCTTCCGCCGCCGTTGTTGAGACTGTTACCGGCTACAGCGACCTGCAGGTCTTTTATTCTTGTCAAAGTAGAAGAGCAGGGGGCCCCATCCCGGGGGTGAAGTGGGGTCTCCTGGTTCTGGAGGACAAAGTGTGGCTCAGAGGCTCGGAAGGCAGCCGGTGTGCGACAAACTCCTTCCGGCCATGGACGTCGACCGGCTCCAAGAGGCTCTGAAAGGTCAATGCTCTTCCTCAGTGTCTGCTTGTGGTGTCTGTAGGGAGGAAGTGCTGATTGTGGACTTTATAGTGGAGGCTGAACAGTAAGGAGGCTATAGGATGGGGAAGGTGGGGAGGCTGCAAGGTGTGTGGAGGCAGCTGGGAGGACAGGAGCATGGAGGCCAGGAGGTGGGGGCATGGGCAGGGAGGCCAGGAGGTTAGGGCATGGGCAGGGAGGCCAGGAGGTTAGGGCATGGGCAGGGAGGCCAGGAGGTTAGGGCATGGGCAGGGAGGCCAGGAGGTTAGGGCATGGGCAGGGAGGCCAGGAGGTTAGGGCATGGGCAGGGAGGCCAGGAGGTTAGGGCATGGGCAGGGAGGCCAGGAGGTTAGGGCATGGGCAGGGAGGCCAGGAGGTGGGGGCATGAGCAGGGAGGCCAGGTGGCGGTGGGGGCATGAGCAGGGAGGACAGGCGGTGGGGGCATGAGCAGGGAGGCCAGGCGATGGGGGCATGAGCAGGGAGGCCAGGCGATGGGGGCATGAGCAGGGAGGCCAGGCGATGGGGGCATGAGCAGGGAGGCCAGGAGGTGGAGGCGGTGGGGGCATGAGCAGGGAGGCCAGGAGGTGGCGGCGGCGATGGGGGCATGAGCAGGGAGGCCAGGAGGTAGCGGCGGTGGGGGCATGAGCAGGGAGGCCAGGAGGTGGCAGTGGTGGGGGCATGAGCAGGGAGGCCAGGAGGTGGCGGCGGCGATGGGGGCATGAGCAGGGAGGCCAGGAGGTGGCGGCGGCGATGGGGGCATGAGCAGGGAGGCCAGGAGGCGGTGGGGGCATGAGCAGGGAGGCCAGGTGGTGGAGGCGGTGGGGGCATGAGCAGGGAGGCCAGGAGGTGGAGGCGGTGGGGGCATGAGCAGGGAGGCCAGGAGGTGGAGGCGGTGGGGGCATGAGCAGGGAGGCCAGGAGGTGGAGGCGGTGGGGGCATGAGCAGGGAGGCCAGGAGGTGGAGGCGGTGGGGGCATGAGCAGGGAGGCCAGGAGGTGGGGGCATGAGCAGGGAGGCCAGGAGGTGGAGGCGGTGGGGGCATGAGCAGGGAGGCCTGGAGGTGGAGGCGGTGGGGGCATGAGCAGGGAGGCCAGGAGGTGGAGGCGGTGGGGGCATGAGCAGGGAGGCCAGGAGGTGGAGGCGGTGGGGGCATGAGCAGGGAGGCCAGGAGGTGGCGGCGGTGGGGGCATGAGCAGGGAGGCCAGGAGGTGGAGGCGGTGGGGGCATGAGCAGGGAGGCCAGGAGGTGGAGGCGGTGGGGGCATGAGCAGGGAGGCCAGGAGGTGGCGGCGGCGGTGGGGGCATGAGCAGGGAGGCCAGGAGGTGGCGGCGGTGGAGGCATGAGCAGGGAGGCCAGAAGCTGGCGGCGGTGGGGGCATGAGCAGGGAAGGCAGGAGGTGGGGGCATGAGCAGGGAGGCCAGGAGGTGGCAGTGGTGGGGGCATGAGCAGGGAGGCCAGGAGGTGGTGGGGGCATTAGCATGGAGGCCAGGAGGTGGTGGTGGGGGCATGAGCAGGGAGGCCAGGAGCTGGCGGCGGTGGGGGCATGAGCAGGGAGGGCAGGAGGTAGCGGCGGTGGGGGCATGGGCAGGGAGGCCAGGAGGTAGCGGCGGTGGGGGCATGGGCAGGGAGGCCAGGAGGTGGGGGCCTGAGCAGGGAGGCCAGGAGGTGGAGCTGAAGTAGAGACCGTGAGGTGGTGGGGGCATGAGCAGGGATGCCAGGAGGTGGTGGTGGGGATGGGGGCCAGGAGGTTATGGTGGGGGCATTAGGAGGAGGTGGTGGGAGCTTAAGCAGGGAGGCCAGGAACTAGTGGTGAGGATGGAGGCTATGAGGTGGTAGGGACATGATTGGGGATGCTACAATGAGGTGCTGGTGGAGGACGTGTGAGCTGAGGCTATAAGTGGTGAAGACTTGAGGTGGACATGACATGAGGACATGAGGATGGAGACTGTAAGGAGGTGGAGGTTATGAGGAGGTGGAGTATCTTAGTGGGAAGGCTGCAAGGAGCATGTGGTGGAGGCTATGAAGATATGGTAGGGGACATGAAAGCAGAGGCTTTGAGGACGTGATAGGGGACACCAGAGCAGAGTCAACAAGGAGACAGTGGTAAGGGAAACCAGGGCAGAGGTGGCACTGGAAGGAGACTCCAAAGCGTAGGCTATGAGGAGGAAGTGGTGGTAGGGGGACACCAGAGTGGAGAAACCCCAGAGCAGAGGTTACGAGGAGGTGGTGGTAGGGGACACATGAGCAGAGGCTATGAGGAGGTGGTGATGGTAGGGAACACCAAAACGGAGGCTACGTGGAGATGGTAGGGGACACATGAGTGAAAGCTAGGAGGAGGGGGTGGTGGTAGGGAACACCAAAACGGAGGCTACGTGGAGATGGTAGGGGACACATGAGCAGAGGTTATGAGGTGGTGGTGATGGTAGGGAACACCAAAACGGAGGCTACGTGGAGATGGTAGGGGACACATGAGTGAAAGCTAGGAGGAGGGGGTGGTGGTAGGGGGGTACACAGAAGCAGAGGCTACAACGAGGTGGTGGTAAGGGAGACGAGAGTGGAGGCTACGAGGACAAGGTGGTAGGAAGACGAGCAGAGGCTACAAGTAGGTTGGGGAGGCTATAATGAGGTGGTAGGAGACACGATAACAGAGGCTAATGGTGCGTTTACACAAGAGATTTATCTGATAGACTTTTGAAGCCAAAGCCAGGAACATACTATAAACAGGGAAAAGGTCATAAAGGAAAGACTGAGATTCCCTGTCTTTTCAAGTCCATTCTTTTGAAGTCCATTTGGCTTTCAAAATCTGTCAGATCAATCTTGTCTGTGTAAGGGTCCATTTACACAGAGAGATTATCTGACAGATTATCTGCCAAAGATTTGAAGCCAAAGCCAGGAATAGATTTGAAAAGAGGAGAAATCTCAGGCTTTCCTTTATGACATGATATCTGTTTCTAGTTTTCTGTTCCTGGCTTTGGCTTCAAATCTTTGGCAGATAATCTGTCAAATAATCTTTCTGTGTAAATTTACATAAAAAGATTATCTGACAGATTATCTGCCAAAGATTTGAAGCCAAAACCAGGAACAGACTATAAACAGAGATCAGGTCATAAAGGAAAGCCTGAGATTTCTCCTCTTTTCAAATCCATTCCTGGCTTTGGTTTCAAATCTTTGGCAGATAATCTGTCAGATAATCTTTCTGTGTAAATAGACCCTAAATGCACCTTATAACGAGGTGGTGATAGGGGACATGGTGGTTACAAGGAGGAGGTGGTGGAGGTTACGAGGAGGAGGTGCTGGAGGACATGAGATTGGAGGTTACGAGGAGGAGGTGCTGGAGGACATGAGAGTGGAGGTTACGAGGAGGAGGTGCTGGAGGACATGAGATTGGAGGTTACGATGAAAGGTGGTAGTGGAGACAATGAGGAGGTGGTGATATGGGAGACAAGAGGCTATAAGGAGGAGGGTTGGCTATGACAAGGTGATAGTAGGAAACACACGAGTGGAGGCTATGATAAGGTACTGGTGGTAGAAGGCACAAACATAGAAACATAGAAACATAGAAGATTGTCGGCAGAAAAAGACCACTGGGTCCATCTAGTCCGCCCTTTTAGTATTTTCTTACTTATTATCTTAGGATAGATATATGTCTATCCCAGGCGTGTTTAAATTCTGTTATTGTAGATTTACCAACCACCTCTGCTGGAAGTTTGTTCCAGGTATCTACTACTCTTTCAGTAAAATAATATTTTCTTACATTGCTTCTGATCTTTCCCCCAACTAACCTCTCACTGTGTCCTCTTGTTCTTGAGCTCAGTTTTTTACTAAAAACACTCCCCTCTTGAACCTTATTTAGTCCCTTAACATACTTAAAGGTTTCAATCATGTCCCCCCTTTCCCGTCTTTCCTCCAGACTATACAGATTCAAATCCTTAAGTCTTTCCTGATATGGTTTATGCCTCACACCCTCCACCATTTTTGTAGCTCGTCTTTGGACCCGTTCTATTTTATCAATGTCCTTTTTTAGGTGAGGTCTCCAGAACTGGACACAGTATTCCAGATGTGGCCTCACCAGAGCTCTATACAGCGGGATCACAATCTCCCTCTTCCTAATGGTTATACCTCTAGCTATACACCCCAGCATACGATTTGCTTTCCCCACCGCCTGGTTGCACTGGTGACTCATTTTAAGGCTTTCAGAAATCATTACCCCTAAATCCTTCTCTTCTGAAGTCTTTTCCAACACAGTACTGCCAATGTGATACTCGGATAGAGGATTCCTCCTCCCCAAGTGCATTATTTTACATTTGGAAACGTTGAACTTCAATTTCCACTGTTTGGACCACGTATCTAGCAAAGCTAAATCATTTTCCATATTACTGACACCTCCAGGAATATCCACCCTATTGCACACTTTTGTGTCGTCAGCAAACAGACAAACTTTACCTACCAAACCTTCTCCTATGTCACTTACAAACATATTAAAAAGAATAGGACCCAGAACAGACCCTTGTGGCACACCACTTGTAACCAGTCTCTGCTCAGAATATACACCATCAACAACAACCCTCTGATATCTATCCTTCAGCCAACCACAAATCCACTGTACTATCCAGGGATTTAGTCCAATTTTCTCCAACTTCTCTATCAGCTCTTTATGGGGAACTGTATCAAAAGCTTTGCTGAAGTCCAGATAGGCGATATCCACAGCACCACCTTCATCCAGCACTTTTGTGGCATAATCAAAGCAGAAGCTACAAAGAAATGATGGTAGTGGCCACAAGGGGGGGCGGGTAATGGGTGGTACACGATAGCAGAGGCGTGTGTGTGCAGGCTACAAGGAGATGTGGTGGAGGGTGATAGCGTGCAGGCTGTGAGGTGGTGGAATACACAAGCATTCTGGTTATTAGGAGATGGGGATGGAGGCTGCACTGTGGGGGTTGGGAACGACCATTGAGGATATCTGGTAGAAAGAAGACATGAGTGTGGAAGATGGCAATGGAGAGGCTTTGGGGTGGTCATAAGAGTGGTAGTTGGGGATCTGAGAGTGGAGGATACATTTTTTTTTTCTTTTTTTAATAAGGTGACATGTAGTGAACAAGATGTAGGGGTTTTCCAGGCAGTGGTCACAGATGGCCTCTGGATATATCACCAATAGCTGATCTGTGGCGTGCAGTCACCCGGCCCTCCCTCACTGGTTAGCTCTTCTGTACAGCCATGGGGCTTGGGTGTGCACCATGTATGAAGCCGGAAGCCTCAGCTCTGTACATTGTGGAATTGCTGTGCCAAGTTCACTTTAATTGGAGCTGAGCTGCAGTGACACGGCACACCCTCTCCATAGTATAGAGCTGAGGCGTGCGGCTCCATGCCTTCTGTACATCCTGGGTGTCAGCACCTTACTGATCAGCTAACCCTTTGTACAGGACACTTTGTACCAGCTTGCCTCATAAAAGAGAGAACTGTGCTTGCCTCCCTTGCTCCCCTGCAGTCTCCTGTATCATTGTGGCCTGTCTCCACTGCGCTTCACTTACTGGTGCTGAAGATGGCACAGGGCATTGCTGCTCAGCCAATCACTGTGTGAGGTGGGACACCACTGCTAGCAGGGACTGGCTGAGCAGGTGGAGCACCGTGGAGACTCAGCGCCATGACACAGCATTCTGTGGGGGAGTGAAGTACAGATTGTTTTTTAATTATTTTACATGGTAGTCTGGTCATATTTGTGGGGAAAAAAACTCTAATACTTTGTGACTGACAACCTGTTTAAACTATTCTGAGCTGTTCCTCGTGCTTTCCCCATGCTCGGCTAAATGTGTATGCATTGTAGGTGGGAGGTGGCACCTGGCGGAGGCTTGTTTCTGTTGAGAAGTAAGGCATCAGGCATAATGGAATACAACAGCCCAATCCTCATGTTCATATCTGACCTCCACTGTAAGAGAACATTCAGACACTCCTGTGTACATTAGATGGATGACTGTCCTGTCGATATCGGTGGCTTTGGCCGGCATAAAGGCGTTTGGCCTATTATACTTGCTGAAACAGTAGTACTATATTAGGTGTGTATTATGACTCTGTAAGCTCTGTGTCCCTCCATGTGTAACTCCCCAATGTTATAAGGACTGGAGGTGGAGGCTTTCAGGCGGAGATCTAATATGGTTGTCTGTGGAAATTCTCTGTATCAGTGACCATTGGACACCACCTTGGATGCGGAGTGTGGAGAGCAGTGCACCTCTGTGTCGTCCTCTGGCTTTATCAGTTTGTCACCAGATACTGGACTTTGCAAACAATAGTTTTCTTCTGCAACAGGTTGATCAAGTATGGAAACCAACAGGGATGGCATTGCGGCTTGCTTTATGTGGTCTTGTAGTAATCTGATACATGGTAAACTCTTTCTATAAGGTAGCAATACAAACCGTAGGCCAAATACTTGTTCAGGGATATGTATGAATGTTCTGCTGGACCTCATGGTAATGTGCTATAAGTGGGGGGACTCGGGTAAACTGCTGCCAGACACCTCTGAGAATGAAAGAATTGTGCCGATGAAATCTACCCTGCCTGATCCTTCTCTTCTGACGTCATCTGTCGGTGGTAGTCTGAGTTCTGTACCAAGTAGTTCTTTTTGATCAGTGCTCTCTATTATGATGCTTTGAGTACTTGTCTGGACAAGTTTTGCTCCATGATAAGAAGTTGAACTGAATTTTGGGCTAAACACAGAGGAATAGCCTAGAAATTTGTTGCACCCTATTGAAGTTTCCCCCTCCCCCCTCGCTTCCCCATTTATTACTCTAGTTTTTGCGGATTCCCAAACTTTGGTGCTTTATCTTTGTAAAAGTTGTGGCATAGATGTTTGAGCTGTTCTGTGGCCTGTGTAGAGCCTGGCTGGCTTGGGATTGCTGCCCAGCACAGCTAGTTTTCTGTCCTGCTTGGTGAACGGTTCAGCACAATGTCAGTCCTGGCAGGGCTGGTAGGGGGAATGTTGGGAGGGAATTGTGTGGGGGCATTGAGCTGGGTGTGCCGCTGCTGCTGGGTGTGTGTGAGTGTGTATACTCTGTTCAGGAGACACAGGCATTTTGCGAGCAGTTGGATAATGGTTGTCTGCAGTATTTCCAGGGATTCTGCCCCCACCCCCTCCCAGCAGGACCAGCACAATCCAGCTTTTTGCTGTCACAACCTTCAGCTGCTTCTCATTCGTTTGTAACAGGGAGAAAAAAACAGAATGGCTTCTGGATTCTGCAGATATTTTCAGCGTCTAAGTTTTCACATTTGATTTATTCTATTAATTTAATTGATAACTCACTGTACACGTACTGGCCGTGTGATTGATCTACCAATATTTTTCCAGCAATTCTTTCTTCCCCAACAGAATTAGCTGTGCCTTATTGCTCCATCCGTGTACACAGTCTGAGGATGGATTTTGCTTCCACACCATGTTGGCCAAGTACTCTTAAGTGTATGTGCCCATTACGGAATTAAAGGAAACCTGTCACCCCCCGGCACGGGGGGTGACAGGTTCCCTTTAAGCAAGGAGTTTCAAGCGTAATCTGCGCCTATCTCATTGATTCAATGTGACTTCTCAAGTGCAATCCGTGATCCGCCCAAAGATTTGACATGTCATTGAGCCTGAGAAAAACCTATTGAATCAATGGAACAGGCAGAATTTCAAGTGGAGAATGCCGCTTGAAATTCCTTACCTAGTGTAAACATACCCTTAGAGCTCCTGGTTGTAAAAGACAAAGGAATTTGCAAATCACATGCAGTTTTTGTCATAGGCAACCATTGAAGTCACAACCCCTTTAGGGTCCTTATTTTTGTGTGTGGTGCTGTATTAATCAGCATTAGAAGCATCACATCTGATGGAGTGTGCCGTATCTGCCAGAAAAAAAATCATTATGCCCCTTTAGCGCCACCAAGGCAGAAAGGGAATACAAACCCCCCCTTTAATAAACTCCCCATGGAACCTGGTATCATTTGCTGTCCATCCATCACATGATTATGCCAGCCCCATGAAGTTGCTATTAGGTAGACATCTGCTTTATAATGGAACATGCACAGTTACATAGAGGCCTGTGGGTGGGGAGCGGTGGGAAGAGTGTGACCACAGCCTAAGGGTAGAAGCACATGATGTCTAGTGAAAGAAACAACTTGCCAGTAGTATGAGCTCGGCTAGGATGCGGGCTGCTAGTAGTTAGTGGGAGGGAGCAGGCTGAGCTGTCAGAACTACTGATTACTACCCCAACCAGGAAGGGTTAGTGAATAGTGCGCAATGTGTAGGTGTATGAGCACACCGAGGAATTGTAGAGGAAAGTTTTCTGCTTGAAATTCCTCACCCATTCAGCTCAGGCAGGATAGGAGCAGAATTTGAGCAGACCTCGAGCGGAATACAAGCAGAATTTAAGCCCCATTGACTTGTATAGGATTCCTCAAGCAGAATCCACCAAAAGGCCCCGTTCACACTGAGCAAGAACGTCGGAATTCTGCTACGGAACTCTCCGCTGTGGAATCCCGCTGTGCTCAGTGTGCTGCTTTAAGCGAATGAGAGGGCGCCCATGTGTCTGCTTCCTCGCCTCTCCTTTCAAAGAAATGACATGTCACCGCAGAATTCCGACGTTCTTGCTTAGTGTGAACGGGGTTATTGAATTGACATGTCAATTCTTTGGGCAGAAAGCAGATCGGCAGCAGAAAATTCTGCTCTGAAATTCTGCAGTGTGAACGACAGAGTGGAAATCCCGTTGAACACAATGGGACATTGCTCTGTTCATATTTTACGGGAGGAATTTTAAGCTGAAATAAGAGTGGATTCCTCTTCACTGTCTCACCCAATTCCTCATCTTTTCCTCAGTGTGCACATACCCAAAGGCCCAGTTCACACTGAGCAAGAACATCGGAGCTCCTCCGCAGTGTGCTGCTTTGAGTGAATGAGAGGGCGCATGCGCGCGTTCTCTTCCTCTCCTCTCAAAGAAATGACACATCACTTCCTCGAGCAGAGAGCGGCGGCTGCGGAGGAGCGCTTGCCCTCTCATTCACTCAAAACAGCTCACTGAACACGGCGGGATTCCACGGTGGAGAGCTCCGCCGCAGAATTCAGACGTTTTTGCTCAGTGTGAACAGGGCCATAGAGAGCACCAAAAACACACCAAGGTCTTAAAGGACATGTGCCATGAAAAACTTTTTCCCAGTAATTGAAGCACATTACAAAGTTATATAACTCTGTAATGTACTTCAATCACCTATCTGCCTCCCTTCCCTGTCTTTTCCCCCCTCCACCCCCCACCAGGAAGTGTAAGAAACTCACACAGACCTAATTACTGTTGTCACTGTCACCAAGCTCTTCTCTCAGCTCCTTCTCCTGTTACACTAGCCTCCCCTCTCCCCTGCCTTGTCAGGTGACTCAGCTTGCTCAGCTCCCATCACTTGGACTGGGGAGGGGGGGGGGCTGGTGTAACAGGACCTAGAGCAGCCCTCCTGCTGATGACTCATCCTCACAAGAAGGAGCTGCCTGGTGATGGTGACAACAGTAATCAGGTCTGTGTGAGTTTCTTACACTTCCTGGTGGGGGGTGGAGGGGGGAAAAGACAGGGAAGGGAGGCAGATAGGTGATTGAAGTACATTACAGAGTTATATAACTTTGTAATGTGCTTCAATTACTGGGAAAAAGTTTTTCATGGCACATGTCCTTTAAGACCTTGGTGTGTTTTTGGTGCTCTCTATGGCCCTGTTCACACTGAGCAAGAACGTCTGAATTCTGCGGCGGAGCTCTCCACCGTGGAATCCCGCCGTGTTCAGTGAGCTGTTTTGAGTGAATGAGAGGGCAAGCGCTCCTCCGCAGCCGCCGCTCTCTGCTCGAGGAAGTGATGTGTCATTTCTTTGAGAGGAGAGGAAGAGAAAGCGCGCACGCGCCCTCTCATTCACTCAAAGCAGCACACTGCGGAGGAGCTCCGATGTTCTTGCTCAGTGTGAACTGGGCCTTTGGGTATGAGTTGGGTAGAGTTATATAACTTTGTAATGTACTTCAATTACTGGGAAAAAGTTTTTCATGGCACTTGTCCTTTAAAATAACTTGTGAGTCTGTGTGCATGCTCTGGAGAACTTACATGTAACAATGTGGCTGTGAGCCCTGGCAGAATAGCACTTGGGGCGCTACAGATACTTGGCACTGTTCGAGTGGATTAGGTGTATCCCTACCGATGAGCTTCCTTATTGCACAATTGTGACTTCATAGCAGAAATCTGTGTAGGTCATGTTTTTCTTCTATACCGCCACATACAAGAGAGTTTTGAGATTTAATGGAAACATCCCCACTTCTACCTGCCACGTGACAGCGTTATATCCTGCAGCTATATGGGGGTGTCTAATGCTGATTGACCTCATACTGTCAGACCTACAGGTCTGGCATTCATATGTTATAATTTAGCATAAGTCTCTGCAATTACATAATATCTATTATAACTGAAAACAGTATACTCTATTAGTAAATTCTAGTCAATGCGTAGATGAGGCCCAGTGTTCATCAGTGTACATCATGGAAACTACTGTCCCTGTCCATTCTGAATGTGTAATGTAATTCCTTGCAGTGGTGGTACAGACAGCTGCCAACTTTCTTTACAGATAACAACAGCTTATTATTGGGGGTCCCAGCAGGGAGGCAATGCAATAGGGGAGGTCAACCTCTTTTAGTACAGCTTTCTTGGTGTGATTCAGTTTGGTTTCACTGAGTTGGTTTGCATTCTGCAATGTGACCTCTGCTTTTAAAGCGGAACTGTCATGTTTTTTTTTTTTTATATTTCAGAAATCAGTAGTCTAAGGGCTCGGCCACACTAGCGTTTTTCTTTGTTTCTAACGGATCCGTCTATATTAAACGGATGAGCATAAACTGATGAGCAGACTGATGCAAACTGATTGCAAAATGTTCATTTTTTTTTTAATGGTCCGTTTGTATTTTGGCTTTAAAAAACTGACTTTGGTACATCAGTTTGCATCAGTCTGCTTCTGCGCATGCTCAGTGCATAAACGGATGAAAACAAACGGATGTGAACGGAAATACCTTCCGTTTTAGATCCGTCCTCATTGACTACAATGTAAAAAAAAAAAACGGAACTGCACTTTACGTTCATGATCCGTTTTTGAAACTGAAAGAAAATTACTGCAAACACTTATTATTTCCTCCGTTCAAAAAAACGGATCTTGAACGGATTGCATGCAAACGGAGCACAATCAGGGCGAACGGAGCACACTAAAATATCATGGGAGTCTATGGGGATTTTAACGGATCCGCCAGTTTCCGTTTTACTTACTCCAAAACGGAAAAGGTAGACGGAATGGTGCCGGATGGTCAAACGCTGATGTGAACGAACCCTAAGCGATTTTAAGAAACTCTGTAATAGGTTTTATCAGCCAAAAAAAGCCTCCTTCTGTACTCAAGAAGCAATCTCCCAGCCTCCCCCCTGACTTCTTATCTGTGCATTATCAGGCAAACACGTCTTCATTACAGAGAAGCCAGTGAAGACGGGTTCTGCTCTCTCCATTGTAAGCCTATGAAGGGGGGGAGGGGCCGAGGGAGATGAGGGAGCAGGAAGAGGTGACATGAAGGTCAGCTGTTTCTAGACTGTCTGGGCACCTAAAACGCTAAATTCAGGTGTCAGAAAGGTCAGTGCTTATCTATGAACTTACTGAGAGAAGATTGCAGGGTGTTGTGCTTTGCAGAACTGCTCCGTGCTCAGTCACTCCTAACAGCCCCTCCCCTCTCCATAGCCACATAATGGAGACAGAAATCCTGCTGCTTCTGATGTGAGGGGGGAGGGTGGGAGATTGCTTTTTCAGTCCAGAAGAAAACTCTTTTAGTACATAAAACCTATTACAGAGTTTCTTAAAATCGCTTGTACTATAGATATTTATTGTTTTCAGAAAAATGACGCTGAAATGACAGTTACGCTTTAAGATCAAGTTGTGAGTTTCCTTTCATTCTACAGTAAAATCTAGTGCAGGTTTGTCAAACCCGTGGCTAACTGTTGGAAAACTACATCTCCTGGCGTGCCACGCTTTAGCTGTTCAGACATGATGGGAATTGTATTTTTGGAACTGCTGGAAGGTCATAAGTTTGACACCTGTGGGCTAATGGTTAGCTCCTTTATTAGTGGATAGTGGTCTTGCCTTCTCACTGTAGCATTTGTGCACATTTGTTTGTTTGTAGATGACCAATGAACAGTCTATATTAGACAGTAACGTTATGGTGTGTGCATGTGTTCATGTTTAAGTGTACACAAGTAACAGTTTAATTATTGCACAATATTTTACTTTTTTATTTATTTTTTTAGATTTTGAAAAAAAAGGGAAGAAGGAAGTGTGTCCGGAGCTGGATCAATTTCTTTGCCATGTGGCGAAAACAGGGGAGACCATGTAAGTGGGGATGTAAATGTCATCATTGTCTTTTAAAGGAGTATTCTCATCAGGACAACTGTATCTGTAAAAGTAGGTCATTAAAAGTTAGTGACAGTCACCTCCTTTTTGCATTCTGAATTCTCTACACAGGTGTAAACAGTATATTTAGCAGTTTTTACACCTTATGTTATATCATAGGTCATGGTGCTTGTTCCAGTAAAAGGTGATCTTTTATCACCTGTGGATTGTGCCACCTGATTAGGCTTCACGGCTGCAGCGCCACCTAGCCCCGCCCATATCGCCACTGTAGGTTTGGGCTGACCTAGAGGGGGTGAGGTCTAGACCTTTAGGCCAGCCCGTTCCAATGAGTGTCGATGTGGGCGGAGCTAAGTGGCGCTGCGGCCATGAAGCCCCGCCCGGTAGCGCAATCCGCAGGGGATAAAAGATCACTTTTTGCTGGAACAAGCACCATGACGTATGATATAAAATAAGGTATGAAAACTACAAAATTTATCCTTTACCCCTCTGTAGAGAAGTCATAATGCAAAAAGGGGCGGACAGTCACTTTTCTTAGCTTTGTTTATTAGCTCTCTGCTAGGCACTCTGAACTGTCTGTCATGTTTACAGCTGCTGTCTAGGTTCCCGGCCACCTCCTTTTATGTTAGGTTCCCTTGCACGGCCATCTTATCTGGAGTAATGATCTTCACACTGACAGGTCCAAGCCCTTGCAGAGCAGAGGGGCACAGTGCTGCTGGCTAGAACAACCAGTGATTGTGGAGCTGCCTGCCCTCCACCCAAAGCAGGAAACCGAAGCAGGCCAAGAGCATGAAGAGGGGTCATTTTGAACGCTGAGAATACCTATTTTCCTCCACTTATTTGTAGAATGGTCAGTGTAGGGATTATGATATGTGGAGTAGTAGTAGTAAGGTTTACTTACATAATTCTTCTGATGTGTGTAGTTTGTTAATCTATGGGGTAATGTTTGACTAGATGCAAAGAAATAACTTTCCCCTTTGTCATTGCAGGAATAACATAAGGAAGATATTGGGTTATATTTTGGCTGTGAAATGCTGTTAAATATAGTTTGCTGTATAAACACAGCACTAGATCACATAAACAATGGAAGATGAATAGTTTTTGGGATATTTTTTTTTTTTATGCTTGGGCTCAGCTCAGAGTTGCAGGGAAGTGTAATGCTATTCTTACCACTGTACAGCAGTAAAAGTAAAAGGCCACATTTGCGTAATCTGCCTCAGTATTAGAACCAAAACACAGAGGGGGGTTGTAAAGTTCTCTAAATGTATTTGTTTCATTTTTTTGTGTTTAGGTTCTATTCTTGGTATTAGCTTACAAATACTATAGCAACGTAAGGGAGTGTTGAGACCCATACCGATTGTGAGAACGAGCGGGGAGAGGACCACGCTGAATTACAGTCTGCTCCCTGCTCCATGTCAGAGAGAGATTCGGGCTCATCACGTCATATAGAGCTGGGAGAGAACCGCGCTAAGTGCAGACTTCTCCCAGCTTGTTATGATCAATGCAGGTCTAAACACTCAGAACCAGACCGATCTCGGACATGTCAAAAGATTTTTTGAAACAGCAGTGACACTTTTATTTGATTTTTTTGCCGAAATCAAAAGTACAGGCGAGTTTAAGAAACTTTGTAATTGGGTTTATTCATATGCCATTATCTGCATTCAAAAAGACTTTTCCCAGGTCCCCCCCTCCCTCCTCTTATCCACTGCTCATTATCGGGAAATCTCAACGGTTACATCAGTTGGGCCCTGTCTGTTGTATGGAGAGGGGAGGAGGGCAGCAGAGCACAAAGGATTACACAGTGGGAGCTGTATGAAAGGTCAGAGGTCAGTGCTGACTTCAGAGGAGATAGCCCTGTGATGTAGCTGTAAATTAACTTTGTTGTCCTGTTTTGGTGCCTCTTCTCCCTCAACTCCTCCCCTCTCCATAGACAATCATGAAGACGGGGGAGAGCTTCAAACTGATTTTGCATTATAAAAATGCGTTTTTCAGTTAATAAACCCAATTACAAAGTTTCTTAAAATTGCCTGTAGTATTGATTTCTACAAAAAAAAAAAAATTAAACGACAGTGAAACTTTAACCCCTTAGTGACCACCGGGGCTGCCTTTTCCCGGCGGCCACTAATGGGCTTTATTCCGATGCGTACGCCTTTTAACGGCGTACGCATCGGAAGGAATTGCCGCCCTGGCGGCAGTGCAGGGGATCAGCTGTCAGTGTGACCGCTGACACCCTCCTGTAGCTGCCCGGAGCGGAGGATTCTCCGCTCCGGACAGTTTTAACCCGTTAAATGCCGCTGTCAAAGCATGACAGCGGCATCTAACGGGTTCCGGTGTGTACTGGACGGCGCCGCAGGTCCACTTACGTGATCGGAGGTCCCGCGGCACCGTCCGGTCCCCCGATGTCTCCATGGTAACTCCGGGGGCCTAATGAAGGCCCCCGGGCTTACCATGGATAAGCCATCCTGATGACAGGGGTGGCTGTGCTACTGCCTGTCAGCAGGATGGTCACATTATACAATACACTGTACTGCAGAAGCAGTACAGTGTATTGTATAATGTAATCTAAGTGCACCAAAAAAAAGTGCACCAAGCACAATCCCCCCTCCCCCATAATAAAAATGCATTACATTCCCCATACACTATAAAACATTACATAAGTGATCAAAAACACAAATCATATGGATGTATAACGACCCAATCTATAAAACGATATCAATAATTATATCGCACGACACACGCTGTAAAAAAATAAATAAAAAAACAGTACCAGAATAGCTGTATTTTATCAATCCACTTTAGAAAATACGTCATAAAGATCAAAAAATCAAATACATATAAAACTTGTAATCAATAGAAACTACAGATCTTCCCGCATAAAATAAGCCCAAAACCAGCTCTGTCGCGCAAAAGATAAGAACGCTATGGATCTTGCAATGTGGCGTCAGTTTTTGTGGGTTTTTGCTAGGAAGATAGTTTCTATTGCACCAAAGTGGTAATAGTTAAAAAAACCTACACAAATGTGGTATCGCTGTAACCGTAGTGACCCAGAGAATACATGTGTTATGTTATTAGTGACCGACGATACTGATTTTTACGGCGATCACTAATGGGCTCTATTCTGCTGCCATCAGCTCTTTATGGCGCAGAATAGTGCAGCAGCGCTGGTAATGCCCGCAGCCCCCTCCTCTCACCTACCGGAGGTCGCTGAGAAGTCGGAGCAGAGTGTGGGCTCAGTCCCGGCCAGTCCCCGCACCGACGATTGCCGTTATTACCAGTAAAACGGCGGCCACCGGTAACGGGCACTGCATGCTTTCATCTCCTCTCACCGTTAATCTGCAGTGAGAGGAGATGAATACGGCACTTTTTGTCCTGTCACCAAAAATCATTGGTGACTGGATAAAAAGTCAAGTGCCCCGGATTACCTGTAACCACCCTGCATTATTCATAACCACTCCAGTTAACCTGTAACCGTTCAGATTGCCTGTGTGCCTGTCACTCCTCCCCCAGATTGACCATCACCACCCCAGTTTGCCTGTGACCCCCCCCCCCCCCCCAAGATTGCCCGTCACCAACTCAGATAGCCAGTAAACACCCCCAGATTGTCCGTTACCACCCCATATAGGCAGTAAACACCCCCAGATTGTCCGTTACCACCCCTAGATAGCCGGTGAACACCCCAGATTGCCACAGACTGCTCGTACCACCCCAGGTTGCCCGTCACTACCCCAGATTACCTGTAATCTCATTTAAAAAAATTTTTTTAGCAACTGCGCTATTCTAATAACCGATACTAGCTGCGGTTTTGCACCAGCAAAATGACGCTCCTTCCCTTCTGAGCCCTGCTGCATGCCCAGACAGTGGTTTATCCCCACATATGAGGTACCGTTGTACTCAGGAGAACCTGCTTTACAAACTTTGCGGTGCATTTTCTCTCCTGTTTCTCGTGAAATTGAGAAATTTCAAGCTAAACAAACATATTATTGAAAAAATTCATTTTTTTTTTTCACTTTTACTTTCTGATTTTGAATCCTTTCCTCTAATACCTGTGGGGTCACAATGCTCACTGCATCCCGAGATTACTTCTTTGAGGGGTGCACTTTCCGAAATGGGGTGACTTTTGGGGGGTTTCTCTTCTGCGGACACTACAGGGGCTCTGCAAACGCACCCGGCACTCAGAAACTTGTTCAGCAAAATCTGCACTGAAAATGCTAATTGTCGCTCCTTCCCTTCTGAGCCCCGCTGTGTGCCCATACAGTGGTTTATGCTCACATATGTGGTACCGTTGTACTCAGGAGAACCTGCGTTACAGATTTTGGGGTGCGCTTTCTCTCCCTTTCCTTGTGAAGTTGAGAAATTTCAAACTAAACAAACATATTATTGGAAAAATTCTGGTTTTTCATTTTTACTGTCTAATTTTGAATACTTTCCTCTAATACCTGTGGGGTCAAAATGCTCACCACACACCAAGATGTATTCTTTGAGGGGTGCACTTTCCAAAATGGGGTGACTTATGGGGGGTTTCACTCTGCTGACACTACAGGGGCTCTGCAAACGCACCTGGCGCTCAGAAACTTCTACAGCAAAATCTGCACTGAAAATGCTAATTGGCGCTCCCTTCCTTCTGAGCCCAGCTGTGTGCCCATGCAGTGGTTTATGCCCACATATGGTGTACCTTTCTACTCAGAAGAACCTGCGTTACAGATTTTGGCGTGCCTTTTCTCTCATCTTGCTTGTGAAATTGAGAAATTTCGAACTAAACATACATATTATTGGAAAAATTCTAGTTTTTAATTTTTACTGTCTAATTTTGAATACTTTCCTCTAATACCTGTGGGGTTAAAATGCTCACTGCACACCAAGATGTATTCTTTGAGTGGTTAACTTTCCAAAATGGGTTGACTTATGGGGTGGTTTTACTTCACTGACACTACAGGGGCTCTGCAAACGCACCTGGCGCCTGAAAACTTGTACAGCAAAATCTGCACTGAAAAACTATGTTACAAAAAACAATCTCGGAATTGCTAGCATATGTAAAAGCATCACTGAGCCATAAGCGCATAAAGTGAGACAGGTCAGATTTAGAAAAAATGAGCCTGGTCATTAAGGCTCAAATAGGCTTGGTCCCTAAGGGGTTAAAGAGTCACTGTCGTGAATTTTTTTTTTTTTTTCCAGAAATCAATAGTCCAGGCGACTTTAAGAAACTTTGTAATTGGGTTTATCAAGCAAATATGCCATTATCTGCATTTAAAAAGCCTCCCCCCTCTCCTTTCTGTCATCCACTGCTCAGAATCAGGACATCTATTCAGAGTGCAATTCAGAGGTCAGATAGCTCAGTGGTGACTGTCATAGAAGAGAGCATGTGTTGTAGCGTTTAATTAACTTTGTTGTCCTGTTTTGGTTTCTTATTTTTCTCTCTCCATAGGAGAACAATGAAGACAGAGGGAGAGCTTCAAACTGCTTTTTCATGATAAAAATTCATTTTTCGGCTAACAAACCCAATTACAAAGTTTCTTAAAATCGCCTGTACTATTGATTTTTGCAAAAAAAAAATTCACGACAAGAGCACTTCAAAGCGGGGCCACATGGCAACCCCGCTTTGAAGCGCCGCTGTCCCGGGTGCCGCGTGTAGCCCGGGACCGCCGCTATTAGCGGGCACGGTCTGATCGCCGTGTCCGCTAATAAGCTAATCGGAGGCAACCGGTCCCTGGTGTCCGTTACTGCTGCCGGCCGGTGACCACTCCAAGATGGTGCCGTCCCCGGCTCAGCACTCGTTTGTTTCCGGCTGCAGCAGCCGACAGCAAACGAGTGCTGATCTCATTGATCTTTGCTGTATATCTATACAGCAAAGATCTCAATGAGAGATCAAAGTGACAATTCCTGTCTCAGCCAGAGATGTCAGCAGACAGCACTGTGTCAGAATGAAAACAAAACAACATTTCCTACAGGACATACAGCAGCTAATAAGTACAGGAAGGCTTGAGATTTTTTAATAGAAGTAAATTACAAATCTAATGTAACTTTCTGACAATGGTTGATTTGAAAGAAAAAGATTTTCGCTGGACAACCCTTTTAAAGTACAAACAAAAATATTAAAAAAAAGCTTTTCAAAGGTGTCCATAGGCTTGTAAGGGGTTGTCCCAATTCACAAGGTTATCCACTGTTCTCAGGACCCATGCGATCAGATAGTTATCCCGTGGATAGTGTTTAACTTTAAGGGGGAAAACCCTTTTAAAGGTTAGCAGAGGGGATTGTTTCTAGGGAATTGGGCTTCTCTGCACCAGTTTTAAAAATATATAAAAGCAACTTCTTGGGTGGGGCAGATTTATCAAAACTGTTTAAAAAGTATGTTTTCCATGGCAACCAATCACAGCTCTGCTTTCATTTACCAGCACAGTTTGTGAAATGAAATATCTGTTCTGATTGGTTGGTGTGTGCAGCAAAAACAGGTTTTTCTTTTAAAATGTTTTGATCAATAAGACCCTGGGTCTTGGTCTAAAGCACTCACACATTTTGGCCTATTGACAGTTTGCTCATGATGGGACTGAGAGGAGCAGGATGGTCATTTCTATGAATTGCCCCTGAATTAGGCCATACTGGCCAAGCTATTAGTTGTTAGGACCATTTACAGATGCTTATCAGAAGAAAATGTCATGGTTTCCATCACATCATTACACCTGCCATTGACAGCCGGCCACTGTTGCCGTCTTTTTAATCCTGCCTCTGATGTGGAGTGAGACTGGTGTGATGATCTGAGGAGCCATAGGGTATAACGGTCAGTCCCCCCTAGCAGTGATATGTACAGGACATCCTGCAGCCACATGTGTTGTCTCTTATGGCAGGATGGATGGCCACATTTTTCAGTAGGATGAAACTAAAGCAAGTTTGAGAGGCATGGGAGTTCAGTTAATACAGCTGTATAGATACGGCAGTCTTGATAAATTCCCACTTTTCCGTCTGTAAAACTAAATACAGACTGTTAAAACTTCCTGAACTCTTGTCTCATGCTGATAATTCGGCTTGTGCAAAACAATTGCCTGAATCCAACTTTCCCTGGCCATAACTCAAGCTATTGCCATTGGTTAGAGGAGCCGGACTTGTGGCCTTCTTTTCATAGAGGTTACCTTTTAATCTGTGCTCATGCATAGATGGCCTCTTTCTGCCAGAAAGCAGTGGCAGAAACTAAACCTACCCGGATTCTTGGAGCTGACTGAATTTTCATGTAGTGAAATGTTTTTTGTCTGTCTTCCATCCAGAAATTGCTGCGCGACAGTGTCTCTTGCCCAAAAGAAGTATTGGAGTATGAGAGAGAACTGTGCATGACACAAAGTTTGCAAATTTCTTGTCTCTACATTTGCTTTTCTCTGAGCTAATCCGGTTGGTGAATACTGCTAAATCCTGGTTTACTGGCACCTGTGCACGACTTGTCTAGTTTTATTGGAAAAACTTTTAAAGGATGAATATCATTCCACTCACCCGTCAGGATAGTCCTTCAAAAGTCCAGCAGGTATGTAGTCTGCTGCTAAAGCGAGTGGTGTACAGAACTGCTGGAGGAGTCATAGCCTTTCATTGTAAGTGTATTATAATGCACGTGCTGCTTCAGGCGGTTCTATACACCATTGGTTTTAGGAGTGGACTACATACCTGCCAGAGTTTCGAAAGGTATCCTGCCGTGTGAGTGGAATGATTGGTACCCTTTTCTACAGATCAAGGGAGGCATAGGGCTGTATTACACAGCCCAATGGGCAATGTAAGCTAACACCGCTCTGCTAGACTCATGCTCGCTTTCCAAGCCTTTTACGCAGATGATCATGCAGCCCTTGCGGGTGTTCTGGTATATTTTTGAAATAACAAATATTTTACTTACCTCCCACGCTCCCCTGGTGTTCTCCTAGCTTGTTTCTGCATTGCCTCCTGACTGCAGCAGCCCCCAATACTTCCAAAGATGCCTCTGTGGGGACAGGCCGGTTAGCCAATCACTGGCGTAACAGCACACAGCTGAGCGGCCTGTCTCTGCCGAGACTGGATCGGAAGGATGGGAAGTGGCTGTGGTCTGCAGAGAATAAAGACACAAGCCAGGAGGACACCTGGAGAGGTAAACATGATTGTTATTTTCTAAATACTTTAATTGTTGGCTGTGTATCGCCTATTCTACAGAGCGATTAGCCGTCGGCGGCTAATTGTTTCCAAACCTGTTATAAGACAATGATCAGCTGAAGTTTGGCTGATTTAGCAGGTAATTGCTCCGGCAATAGGGCCCCTATCAAAGCTGCATTAATACAATCGGATCTATTTATTGTCAATCAAGTTCTCTGTAAAATACAAGCTGCCCTATGATTGGATACCAGAAGCAACTACAGTGCAGCAGTTTTGATTAACTATTACTGTGTCTATTCTTTTCTTGCAGAGTTCAGTGGCCTCAGTTTAAAGACTACTTTATGTTCAAACTTGAGAAGGTGATGGACGACTTCCGATCATCTGCACCAGAACCCAGAGGGCCTCCCAATCCCAATGTGGAGTACATACCCTTTGATGAGATGAAGGAAAGAATACTTAAGATTGTTACTGGTTTTAATGGGTATGTGACCTCATTTGTTCCTCAACAATTGGACTGTTAACCATATTGTGCGTCAAGTTAACATTGGTTCTCTTCTCGTAAAGGGTACCTGTCATTAGGTTTACTCACCTGCTGCAAGAAGTTCAGGTAACTATGGATGCAACTACAGTGTGTTGGTTGCATTCACAAGCCCTATTCTGGTTGAATAAGGCTTTTACACAGACCGACCAGGCGTGGTTGTATCCATAATTTCTCTAACTTCTGGTGGCAGGAGCGACCGCACGCCGATCGGGTGAGTAAACCTAATAACAGGTAGCCTTTATTCTGAAGCTAAAGACTTCTCCATTAAAGAGGCTACCCAACGTTATAATAACATGGCCACTTTATTCCAGAGACAATGCAACTCTTGTCTCCAGTTCAGGTGTGGTTTACAATTAAGCTCCATTCACTTCAAGTTGTAAAACCCACACCCAAATTGGGAATCAGAGTTGTGCTGTCTCTGGAAGAAAGTGGCTATGTTTTTTTTTTTAACACTGGATAAAATCTACATGTAAATCTAAATCTACATACATGCGATTTACCCCCAATCAAACACGCACTTATTTGTATTGTGGATTAGCTGCGGATTTTGAGCGTGAGACTCGCGGCAGATCCGCCCGTGTGAATTTACCCTAAAGGTTTTTTCCAGGGTTATGGCCTTTATAAAGCAATGTCTATGTACAGTAATCAAGAGAACAAACTTAAGGTTCTTATAAAATGCTTTGTGCTGGACCAATAGGAAGAAAGCTTTGGCCAAAGTATTCCATCCTCTATGGAACTAGTGTGATATACTAGGCTCGAATATTCCATCCTGAAAACCTGTGACTGCATGGGCCTAGGTATCATAAGTATATATTTGTAAGGACTTTCTTCCTATATACTCTGCATGTTCTTACTGGTAGTTTTAATAGCTGACCAGTTTTCTGACGCTGGCAGAGAATCAGCCAATCAGTGGTAGACTTGTTATGCTCTTCCCCTACCTGCTCATCACAAGCTGCAGGGGAGTTAGGAATGGTAAGAACATGCACAGGTACATTAAATAAGAGGGGACAGAGGGTACGTGGGCCAGCTACAGAGTGGGAGGGAGATATACAGTATGGTGCAGAGGGGGGATTAATATAGTGTGGGGGCAGAACAACACCGGGAGGGAGAGGTATACAGTATGGGGACTACCTGCAGAGAGGAGATGTATATAGTATGAGGCAACAACTACAAAGGGTGGAGGAAGGTATACAGTATGGGGGTCTAACTACAGGGGAACTTGGGGTACAGGAGTCTAACATCAGTAGGACATCCAGATACAGCGACAACTAACTACCGTATAGAGTGGGGCTACAGTGTAGGTGCATACAATATTTTTTCCGAAAATAAGCCCTAGCCCTTTTTTCAGAGGAAAAAAAGATGTATAAGACCGTCTTATTTTCAGAGAAACTTTGTAGTCCCATACAACGGCTTTTTTTTTTTTTTTTTTTAATGTACCAACTACCACAGTGATGTTTAATCTGTGTGTATCCAGTTATTGTGATACTACAACTCCCAGCATTGCCAGACAGCTGCATGCTTTTATTCCAGCTTTAGCGATAGTTGGGAAACCACTGTGCTATGGCATATGTATTGTCATAAGCTTCTCTCTTCATCTGTGTCAAAATGGTCATAAAATCTTGGATTTGGCAGCATTACATAATATTGCACAATAGCTGTCTGCACGGTGCAGGGCTCTTTATCCCAGCAGAGGATTGTCACAGCTGTTTCAATGGATTGAAACTAGACTGAGCCAGAAACCTTGTTTGTTTTATTTCAGCTCATCCCTGTGGGGTTCAGGCGCTGGATATGGCAGTATCTTAGAATAGGGGAAAGGACTGTCAAGCTTCAGAACTGTAGTCTTTGACCTGTTTTCTGGCTGTTTGCAAAAGTACAAGCCCCACCATACCTTAACAGCCACAGGCCCCTTCATACGTTCTTTTTATATGTTTTATCCTTGTATGTTTTAGGAATGTTACATTTAATATTTTTTTTCCCTCTCTTGAAGGACACCATTTACTATTCAACGGCTTTGTGAGCTAGTTACTGACCCCCGGAGGAATTATACTGGCACCGACAAGTTTCTGAGAGGAGTGGAGAAGGTAACTTTAGTGTTGTACAACCTTTAGGTACAGAGATGTGAGATAAAGTGATTATTATAGGGGCTGACTCTTTTCTGGATGGCATGAAATGAATAGCTATGGAGAAGCTGTACACGTAACCTCTCAGTAGTCTGAAATGGCTGATATCAGAGGCAATAGCTGAGATTTTACACTAAACATTTTATATGAAGTATTTTGTATTTCTTTTAGGTAATACGGGTAAACATAATTGTTAACGCTTCCTGCGTGCTTGGTGGATAAAATATAACTAATTTCTGTTTCTTCTTTGACAGAATGTCATGGTTGTAAGCTGTGTATACCCTTCTTCTGAGTAAGTATAATATCTTAACTAATTGGTTGAGGAAAAGTTTTGATGCCATGCTTGCATGGTTGGCTCCAGGTTTTTGCAGGCCCTTGGGTGACAGAGCCTCAGCGGGCCCCCTCATTCATCCACTATGCAAGATCACTTGAGACACCACTAATACACACAAACACACGTTATTGACCCAGACACTGACTGAAACACACACTGACACACAGCACTTATAGCTCAGTCTTCTTCCTCTTCCTCTCTGCTGCTCTCCACACTTTAATGTTAAGGACCTTTGGGTCATGTGATCAGGTCCTTCACACTTCACTTACCCCGCACTACGGTGACCGGGCTTAACATTAGAACAATGGCCCCCTCTCCCTCTCTGGCCCCCTAGTGGCAGTGTGGGCCTCCGACACTTGCCTGGGTAGGCCCTGTGCTGACGCCGGCCCTGCATGCATGCTGCATGTTGAGTGACCTGCATTATAACATTGGAAACTTGATAGGTTGACTACATTACCGCGTAACCGTTAAGTCTTTTCTGTAGGCTGTATTCAGCATTACAGCATTCAGGTGAATGGGGCTGCAGTGCCTGTCACAGCCCAAGGGTGCTACTATTTCTAGGGACAAACAATGGCAACCTTTCTCTGATGTCAGTAATATGAGTGGTTAAAAAAATGTGCTTGGACTAAATGTACCAAATGCTGGAATAACTACCACACTCATGTGCCCACCCAAAATTAGGATCCATTCTGTTCATAGGGTAATCTTATATTAAAGAGGAAAGGGTTTATTTATTTTTTTGGAGTTTATTTGTTTGATTTGTAACAAGGGAATAGTAGATCTCTAATACACAAGCGCATAAAGCACCTATAGTATTGTTTACCTGTCAATGATTGTATTTCAAGGCCTCAAAGATCGTTTGTATACTTAAAGGGGTTTTCCAGGAAAAATTGATTTTTGGTATTGGGAAAGGGTTAACCAAGGTTAACCCTTTTCTAATATACTTCCCTAACATTACTTGACAGCTCTAGGAGATCCCCCTGCTGGTCATGTGAGTTGCCTGCTCCTGAGCTTCTGACTTCCTGTCACATCCCGGACCGTCTGTGTCTGTGTTTCCGGTTCGGTGACGTCACTCCTGTGTCTGCATGTGTCCTCTGATAGAGCTAGACGCTGCTGAGTCCTGTGTGTGGAGAGGAGAGCTAGACGCTGCTGAGTCCTGTGTGTGGAGAGGAGAGCTAGACGCTGCTGAGTCCTGTGTGTGGAGAGGGGGAGGGACTCAGGTGTTGATGCTTTCTGATTGGCTCTCAGCAGCAGCACAGACTTCTACAGTGTCTCTCCCTCCCCAGAGTGAATCACACAATGCTGCAGCAGGCTGTATCCCTTCCAGAGCAGGAGCAGTGAGAGTCACTCTGGGAGGGGGATTGCTGTGTGTTTGTGCTGCTGCCGATCTGATAGCTCTCTTTGTCACACCACAGAAATCATCTCCACCCCGTCCTAAGCCGCCCCTCCCCCCTCCACACACAGGACTCATGGGATGTCAGTGTAAACCTTCCTATAGATAGAGCTGCTGCTGGTGTCCTATGTCTGTGTGGAGAGGAGAGGTCGGGACAGGGGTGGAGAGGATCTCTGTGTGGCAGAACTCTGTTATGGTCTATGTTCCTCCAGCTTCTCCAGCTTCTGCCTTTGGAGCAATGGTAAGTGTCAGGATTACCATGATCACTGACCAGGGTTCACATCCTGTCACAGTTTGATTTATTTATTTTTTTCCATCTTATTTTCCAGTGATGGCTTGTGCTAAGCATTATGGTGATTGTATTTCCTCTGCAAACAAGAAACACTGAGGTATTATACAAACATGATGAATTTTCAAAGAAAACAATGCTCCACTGACAATACCTATTGACTCTATACCTTCTAAAACTGCCCTGGATATCTGTATACATGTATTACCTAACCAAGTCTATAAATAAATAATAAAACCAAATCTATTTGCAATAATAATAATAATTATTATTATTTTATTATTATTATTTTATTATTATTATTATTATTGTTGTTGTTGTATTATTGTTTTGTTTTATTATTGTTTTATTATTATTATTATTGTTTTATTATTATTATTATTGTATTATTATTATTGTTTTATTATTATTTTATTATTATTATTATTATTTTATTATTATTATTATTATTATATTATTATTATTGTTTTATTATTATTATTATTATTAATGTTTTATTATTATTAATGTTTTATTATTATTATTAATGTTTTATTATTATTATTAATGTTTTATTATTTATTTTTAGACTTGGTTAGGTAATACATGTATACAGATATCCAGGGCAGTTTTAGAAGGTATAGAGTCAATAGGTATTGTCAGTAGAGCATTATTTTCTTTGAAAATTCATCATGTTTGTATAATACCTCAGTGTTTCTTGTTTGCAGAGAAAATACAATCACCATAATGCTTAGCACAAGCCATCACTGGAAAATAAGGGTCCGTTAACACAGAGTAAGAAAGGCGGAATTGTCGCCAGCCTCCGTGTCATAATGACGCTCTATGGGAGGTGCGCCCTGCATTTCTTGGGGCTGAAGAATGAACATGTTCATTCTTCAGCACGGGGAGAGGAGCGGCGCGCGCCTCCCATAGAGCGTCATTATGACATGGAGGCTGGCGGCATTCTGCGGCGGACAATTCCGCCGTTCTTAATCTGTGTTAACGGGCCCTAAGACGGGGGGGGGAAAATAAAATCGAACTCTGACACCAGACCCGAACCCTTCAGTGAGCACAGTAATCCTGACACTTACCATTGCACCATAGGCAGAAGCTGTGGAAGCAGGAGTAAAATAGTCCAAAAAAAAAAAATAGATCTAATTCTATGCCTAGGCCAGGTTCACACTATGTAAAAACAATGCTCGCATTTCATAACAACTACGGCCATTGTTATGAAATACGGACGTTGTTTTTACATAGTGTGAACCTGGCCTGAGGCTGCAGCACATGTGGTATTTGATTCCCTTGTTATATACTGCAATTCCAACTCTGGCCACTGGGTGTGCTGCATATGTAAACAGACAGAGCAGCTTGTAAACAAACAATACAAGATATAAAAAGAGCTTTTTCATCTCAAGAGAGGCTGATAGAGAAGAAAAATGTATATGGGGAGGTTTGTCTTGACTTAGGCAATAATGCTAGATGATTTTTGAAAAAACATAAAAATCCTGGAAAACCTCTTTAAGGGTGCCTTCACACCTACCGTATCGCAGCAGAAAATCCGCTGCGGATCTGCAGCAGATCCGCAGCAGATTTAACTAAATGAATGAACACAGCATCAAATCCGCACTGTCAAATCCGCTGCGGATCCGCAGCAGATTTGTAAGTGCGGATTTGATGCTGTGTTCATTCATTTAGTCAAATCTGCTGCGGATCCGCAGCGGATTTTCTGCTGCGATACGGTAGGTGTGAAGGCACCCTAAGTGTGTATGAAAGACATAACCATGATCCAATTTCATTCACATTCACTTGACGCCAATCTAGATGCATTGAATAGGACTAGTATATTGTGGAATTAAAGGGTGATTATAGCTCTCACAAATCAGACATGTCATCTTATTTGGTGGAGGTCTGGGTGCTGAGGCTCCCTCCAACTGCTAAGATGAATGGGCAGAAGCACTCAGCTGAGTATCTGGTACAGTGTCAAACTATAAAGACTATGGGAGAGATTTATCAAACATGGTGTAAAGTGAAACTGGCTCAGTTGCCCCTAACAACCAATCAGATTCCACCTTTCATTTCTCACAGACTATTTGGAAAATGAAAGGTGGAATCTGATTGGTTGCTAGGGGCAACTGACCCAGTTTCACTTTACACCATGTTTGATAAATCTCCCCCTATAATTCTCAGCACTAATTACACTACTCTCCCAGAAGAAGTGGAAATAAAGATCCAGTGCTCTGCTGGTCACTGCTATCCTATACTTTTAGGGGTCCCTGCACCCAGGCCTACAAACAAAACGACGTCACTATATAGCAGAGCTTTCTTTAAAGGAGTTATCCAGCACTACTAAAACACTGACCCTATTCCTCCACTCATCTCCAGTTCAGGTGTGGTTTGCAATTAAGCTCCATTTACTTCAATGGAGCTGAGTTTCAAACCCCACCCAATCTGGAGACGAGAGGGGAAAAGGGGCCATGTTTTTGTAGCGCTAGATAACTTCTTTAAGAGAAAGTTGGGACCCTATTACTCTGTGTTTTTTTCTCCTTGTAATAGAGGTGTTTATTATCAGCTTATCGTTTCTTTAGGCCCAGACCTAAAATCGATCACCGATCACACATTGCAATAGCGATGTCAACGAGGGAATAAAAAATGCCCTCTGCTGGCAAACACCAACTTCACAGTTAGTCAACAGTCTGAACCAATACTAATACTATCCAATCCTAACTAGAACCAAGACCTTATGTGTCATATGATTGCAGTACAAAGAGGCAACTCCACAGTATAGGAAATGCACCTTTTTATTGTTTAAAATATGGCAGTATAAAATATCAAAAATCCACACATGGATAACAGCGCCCCAGGTTAAGCAGCTTAGGATAGCCTCATGATGCAGGGTGCACCCACACTATAAGATAACTGCCATGCACAACAGTACTATGATAACGTTTTGTATGGCATACTGCTCAATTACAATCTGTTAGATCATCATTAGTAAAGTGACTAGTGCAAGTATAACCAACTGTAGGTTCAACACATACTCAGACACTTTGCGCTGCTCGTGTAGCAGCGATGTGCGGCCAACGGCTGACAGTTGCCCAAACAGTTAATACCTTACCTGTCCACGCTCTGTCTTCTCTAGCACCTATAGCACCAAACAGTCAATATTTTACCTGTCCATACTCCAGGGTCTTCTGTTGCACTCTGTATGCGTCCCAGTGCTGTGGCTTCAGAGCGGCCTGTCTGAGCTGACAGGCTGCTCAGCCAGTCACTGGCCAGGACCACCGTGGCCAGTGATGGCTGAGTAGCCTGTCAGCTCAGACAAGGGCACTCTGAAGCCGCAGCACTGGGACGCATACAGAGTGCAGCAGAAGACCAGGGAGCATGAACAGGTAAAATATTTACTGTTTGGGCATGGTCTGCATGGTCATCGCTAACTATGTCTATGCAGCCCTTGCTAAACGATTATCATGCCGTGTAATAGGCCCAGTGACCGAGTGCTGAACTAGTAGATTGGCGCTCTTTTACAATATTGATCAGTCCTTAATTGGCGCATGTAATAGGACTCTTACTCTTTAAGAGCTGTGCTGCCTTGGTGGGAGTGTTAAAGAGTACCTGTCATTAAAAATAACTTTTGGCATTCTAAAAGTATTGCTTACAGTAGGGTTTCACTGCCGAGATCCACTGTGATAAGGAGATAGGTAGGGAGAGAGTGTGGCGGCCATGCCATGCACTCCCAGGCGGCTAGCTAATTCCCACGATGTAGCTTCATAGACTTGTGGGGATTAGATGGCACGGCCGCCATACTCTCTCCTTTGCTATATCTCCTGATTACAATGGGTCTCATTATGACAGATACTCTTTTTTAGGAAACCTCAACATATCAATCAGATGACTTTCTCAGTCTATAGTGTGGTTCTCATCACATAGATTTGTACTCTGCAGACTGGTCTCTTGTAGAAAGTTTCCACCCCTGTGGTTTTCTTCTACGGCTAATGCACAATTCTAATTAACTTTCAAGATTGTCTAGATGGAACTGATGTCCTGCAGTGAATACATTTTTCTTTGTCTTGCCTACGTATCTGATTTTTTTTTTTTTTGCAGGAAAAATAATTCAAGTAGCATAAACCGAATGAATGGAGTGATGTTTCCTGGCAACTCCCAGAGTTACACTGATAGGTATGTAGTAGAGTGCTAGCAATCAAGGCTCTACTAGAGTTTTTTGGTTTGTCTTTTAGTACCCTGCATGGTCTACAAACGACTATAATAGTTTCTGCTAGTAATAACCAGTATTTACCTTTCTAAAATACTGACACACACATTATTTATATATATATATATATATATATATATATATATATATATATATATATATATATATATATATATATATGCGCACACACATTATGTAGATAGTAAACTAAGGCTGTAGACTGTAAGATCTGAATAGGAGAATCAGAACAGAGCAAGAGCAGTGTATTACATGGAATGCACTTCACTAATATTGCAGTGGAGTACTGTTAAATGCTTTTTCTTTTACCACTTTATCAACCAGCTTCTAATTATTTGTACAAAACCTCTGTTTATAAGTAAATTTTCTTCCAGATCGAACGTTAATGGTCCAGGGACCCCAAGACCACTGAGCAGGCCGAAGCTTTCTCTTTCAAGTCCCATGACAACTAATGGTTTGCCTGATGGTGGTGAAAACAAAGACTCAGACATACAACAGAAAGATGAGGCTCACAGGTTATTAACCATTTAATTTTGTTCTCAACTGATAAATGAGTGGCTGATGAATATAGCTCTAGTTTCTAAGACCTCAACTAATGGGGCACATTTACTAACCATGTAATGCTCTGATAGCATCATTATGTAACATACAGTTCAAGCTGCCTCATTAGAGGTTAGACATAGTGTGTGTTAGATAAATGTATGGTTGACAAAATCACTTTCATGTTTCTGGTTCACCGGATTTATTTTTGTTAATGTTTAAACTTTTTTAACTTCTTTCTACAGTGATTCTCTGTCCCCTGAGGATGAAAGTTCTCCTTCAAGTACTGTAAAGAACAAGCATATGGAGGAAGATCCAACAGAGGAGCATGAAGTAAAGAGACTGAAGTTTGACACCGAAGAGGAGGAGGATGAGGAAGAGCAACTTGCCCCAGAGGACTCCTCTTCCAGCCAGTCATCCAATGAAATGGCTGATGAAGCAGAAGCTGTGTCGACAAGTGAAGAGACGGAAAAAGACAGTTGTGATGCAGATCTTGCTGCAGAAGGTGAGTAACTTTTCTATGCACTGTAATATATTTATTGATTAATGGAACAAACCAGATGTTACATACCTATAGTTGGGTGTGACTGATTTTGGGTGTACTTGATGTATTGAACCAAAAAGTCTGATCTGCAACTTTTGAGCAAAATGTGTAGTAGAAGCATCTTCTAATACGATATAACGTGACAAAGTGCTAATAGGGTTAGATTCCCCTTTCCAGCCCATTGGTGTGAAAGGGTTGTAGCAGAAAATGGCTGGTGTGTTGGATGGCTTCGGCAAGAGCTTTGGTATCTGCCAGCTAATCCACTCACTGGCGGTTGACAGAACCCTCTTTTTGATTTTTTTTTTTTTTTTTCTCTCTATAGAACCATTAGTTATTGACACTATGTATACTTGTTTGTGCTGCTTACTTTGCATCTACGCATTCAAGCGGCAAGAGATTTTGATAACATTTTGCTTTGATATTGATGGGCTGTCTGCATTAAATGGTGATGGGAAAATTCTAAAGGGTATGTAATGCCAAACCAGTGTCACATGTCCCTCATACTTAGGCTTTAATCTCAGGATATGTTTATATGTACTGCATATGCTGCAGATATCATGCTGTGTTCGGCTACTTAGTGTTATTGGTTTAAACAGCAGAAAGTCATAATTGTGTAGATGTAAATATACATTTAGGGCAGCATATACTAGTGACAAGTTCCCCTATCTACCTGGCCATGTATATGACAGATATAAATGTGGATATAGATTTAAAGCTTCTAAAGTACCTAGAAAACATTTCTTATTTGTATATTCTACAATACAGAATCTTTAGTGACATCAAGCGAATCTGCTGCTGAGGACAAGGCCGACAAGGAAACCGCTGACAACTTGTGTGTAACTGAAGAGACCCCCGAGGAATCCCATCAAATGGAGCAGTCGGAGGTTTCTGAACCTGAGAGTGGCTTGAGCACAGACGAGGCCGAGAGCACAACCTCGACAAGTAAAGCTGACACAGAGTGTACTGAACCTGAGCACCCAGAAACTCTTGAAAAGACCCCTGAAATCCCTCCTGAGTCTCCAATGGATAACAGTGAGGGGGTCACAGATGTAGCAGAAGAACCTATGGAACAAGACTAACTACACTGACAACTAGAGACACAGTATTTTCCAGACAGTTCTGTTTTTACACTGTATACAAATTTTACTTAATAAAAGCGGACCTTTAGTTTTACAAAAGGCAGGTTGTGAAACAAAAAAAACACAAACTTTTCTGGAATAGAAACTGAGCTTTATTCACCCCATTTCAGAACTGTGAATTTCTCAATCCTTCAGGTTCTGTTCACCGCTGACTTGTTGGTTTCGTCAAATCAGTGGTTTGTGTATAGAATTTTTCTTTTTATTTAGAAAGGTTTTTAAACTGGAAGGTTATAATTTTGACAACCCTTTTTGAGGTTTTCCACATTTTTTCTGGTTAAGAATGAAAAAAATCGAATCTCTATGGCGTCTCGTCCTTCCTCGTCATTGACTTTCATTTCTGCTACACTTTAATCTTTACTTTTTTTTATTGACAATTTCATAGAAAGTTTGTTTCTTCTCCACACTAATTCCTATGGCAGTGAATGTGCTAGCAAAGAGCTCCTCAAAACCTATGTTTTTGACTTTTCAACCAAAATTTAAGTGTACCTGATTTTTGTTCATGGTGGAAGGATCCATAAAGGGCATAATAAGTGCAGCCAATGTGCTTCTTGGAAGCTGGTGTAGTCAAGGCATAGAGCAGAACATCTGAGATATTGTTTTACTTTTACTTTACCACTTTGATATAATATCTACCTATAAGAGGGCTTCCTAAACTCAATAGACAGGCTTATGCCTCTGCAAACAGATCAAGGCAGTTTCACATGGTCATGTTATGGCTGCATTTTTGTGTCCATATTGTGTCCTGGCCTGACCAGAGGGGTGGGGTCTGCGTACCCGAACTGATGACTGTCAGTTCAGGTCATTAGACCCATGCTGAGACTACAACGACTCTGAAATACACCTATCATAAGGGACTCTCAAGATCTTCGGAGCCTCTTGAGCGAATTCCAGCAAAAATTATGCATGCCGCACACTTTTTCCTGGTTAAGTGACAGACACCATACCAGACAGACAATGGTTCCCATTCTAGTTAATGGAGTTGGGCATGCATCTAGATAAATATGTAAATGAGGCCTTATTTGTGTCCTGAACACTAACGTTTAAAATAAGTAAAATTGAGACACCTGTGAAAACTTGTCTCCTCTGTGCTGCCATAACAACTATGTGGTGCCTCACTGGGAGGACTTACATCAGTTTGGGAAGCACCGATCTATTACTACTTTTTTTTTTTTTTGGCCTTTTATTTGGAATACTTTCCTGTACTTGTGCAGTGACGTCTTATGTTACGTCAGGCCTCCACTTTAAAATACCTGTGGTACCTTATTAGGATGATAATTCCTCTAGAAGCTTTGATGTAATTCAGCTTCTACTAGGGAATGCCACATATACGTTCAGGCATGTACAGGTACTGTAGGGTCCTATAGACTTCTATAGGTGCAATACTGCTGCTCTGTACAACACTGAGGTGGTGTGGAGCTGCAGTATGGCTGGGTGCATCAGATCTTTATTCTCCAAACTAATCTTTTGCTGTGTCTGCTGCTTCCAGATACCTCCTGAGATGCTATAATACCCTATACACTGTGGCAGTGTGTCATGAAGAGGTAGTTCCTTCTCCACCTCTGAAGTAATCAATAAAACCTCTGTGCATGCACTTACCCAGCAGGGGGCTTCTGGGAGTTGGCAGGTTCCTGTAGCTAACAGGATACTGTTAAATGGATGTGAATGGAGTAGCTCACCCGATATAACTGTGCAAGCGGAATGAAAGGTGATGATTAAACGTGAAGCCACCTTTTATTTAGATAGCTTCTATTACTTGAGTGAGCTCCCCAGATGGCTGCCACTGCAAGGTGTACTGTAATAGTGCAAATCTCTACTTTGGAAAGTGCAGATCTTGCAGTTTTTGTTTTAACATTCCAAGAGACTGAACCGCCTTTCTATTCTTTTTATGTATTTTTATTTATGATGTGCGCTCAATAGCTGCTGCCCTGAAAGCAGTTACAGATCAGTCGCTGTAGTGTAGATACTGGCAAACTTGATTTACAGAAACACTCAAAGGGTACGTTCATCTTCCTCGTCTCTTGACTTCAGACGTCTTTGTATGAATGCAGTGGTCGCAAGAGAGGTCATTATTTTTCCGTATGTACCTGTACTGAATGGCTGACCTTCTTGAGATACAATGAGATCTCTATGATTTCAAGTTTTTTTTTTTTTTTTCTTGAGCTTTTTTTTCTCCAAATTTTGCCTTTTTTTGTCAGCCAGTGATGAACATTTTTCGACCAGCTTCAAAGCACAACCCCCACTCTTTTAACATTACGCCATCCAAGACATCGGTAACTGAGCATCACAATTCCTCCTGGCTGCCGAGTTTCTACCTGTTTCTTCAAACGTAATAGCTTTTTTGATATTTAGAATTTTTAAATTTCGGTAAAGTAGATTTTGTAGGATGTATCGAGTGTTCACTGCCTTTGTGGAACGTTATCTAATTGTATAATTTCTGTGTGTAAAACTGAATGCTTTGGGCTTTCAATACAGTATTCATATGAAGCAATAAATATTTATGTTATAAGTGACGGAGTACATTTTTATCAAATATATATATACCGTACAATAAAAACTATAGATCCTGAATTCTAATGATGAGTGTAAGCTGTTTATATGAAGGTCTAGCTCTGCAGTGTAAATGGTTCTGGGGTTCCAACTGCATAAAGTGTATGTAAGAGGTTAGGAAAAGTCTTTATTCTCATGTATAATGTACATGAATCATGGGGTTGCAGCTCCGCTCAATACTCTTTAGCATTATTTTTGCAATTAAAAATATCTTCTAGACTTTTCTATAGGGTTTATCGAAATTTGTGCATAAATGAATCTGATATAGCGGTCATGGCTCCATTATAAGCCAATGCATGAAGAGAATGTGAACATGCCTACATCCTACTTTGACTATGTATTTTTACATTGCGGAATCTTTGATATAATCAATGCATAAATATGCATAAATATTTGATGGTGATATGTCCCCATGTTACAGAAATCCTCTCAATTCTTTCAATGTGTGGTTGAGATGGCACACTTGACCATAATACAGACGCACCAAAAACCTATTTAGAATGTTTGTATAGTACAAATTGCTGTAAATTTTGCATTGATTTCTGGCTAAACACTGCCACCTACAGGCCCATGTGAGTAATACACAGCTGTAATTAAGACTGACTAGGCAGCATTTGTAGGGAAAGCTGCTCACTAATACAGCCATGTGTAGGGTTAAGGCTGATGTTTCAATAGAAGAAGAGGAAAAAAAAAGTCTGCTTTTATGTGCTTGCTTGTATTTGCTATCTCTCGACATTGGATAGATAATTGATTTCTATGCCAAATTGAAGGTGCTGAAATTGTAGCAGTGCATCAATTGAAAAACTAAATGTGGCAGAGGTAATGGACAAAAAAAATAGTAATAATTCCCCCTTCTAGGGCATGGGTATACTGGATCTATGCATGGATATAGTGGTCTGTAGGCCTATAGAAATACAGCTCATATATAGGCATCTTTATGTATTAGAATTTGTTTGCGTTTAGTAAATATTGCTAAAATATGGCTATGTACATATGAAATTAATCCTGACAAAATGTAATCCTATCTGCAACATACCCATAGTTTCCTTATTGGAGTGTAAGCTCATCGGATCAGAAGCTGCAGTGGTTTAATAATCCTTATTTGTGCAGCTGATTCAGTCAGACATTTAATGGTGTGGATATTCTGAGTATAGCAATAAAGGGGGCAATAAAGTTACTACTTTTTTACCCCCAAGTTTTCAAGGGCTGCACCACCACTTAGGACCACTAGGGGTAGCTGTGGATTTGGAAATGGCTTTTATGCTTTGCTTAGTGTATTACACTCTTATTTTCAGAGTACCATCAGGTAATGGAATATTTTAAGACCTCTCAATGCTAAAGCCCTCCTGTCCTATTTTCATTGGGACAGTGATGATCTTAGACACTGATCTGCAGAAAACTGGGATCTTCCTGTGCCTAACATTTGTGTGGTGCAGGTGCAGAGTGTCTACTAAAGCTGCTGTCTGCACAGTACCAACCCTGCATTGACCTAGATGTCATCTGACACTTTGGCTGCTATGGGCTCCTGGAATACTCAAGGAGAGAGACGAACTGTCATAGCACAATATTTTACCACCATGTACTGATAGTAGAGCAGTCTTTCTCATTGGGCAGTGACTCTTAGGGGACACCTGCACTCTGAACTGAAGGGGCGATGAACTATTCACTCCTCTGTCACTGTCATTCTGTCAGTCACAAGGTTGGGGGGTTAGGCCTGTTCACAGCTCTGCACAGGGGCCCATAATGCTGTTAAAGGGGTACTCCAACTAGGGGTAAAAAAATAAACCTTCAGCAGAAGCATTTAGCATTGCTTACCTGTCTGACCCAGTTCTGAAACTACCAACAATTCATTTGTTTTGGGGGTCTTAGTTCTGTATTTTGTGTCTGTACATCATAGTCCTCCACCCTGCTTGTTCCCTGCCCAAAGCTGTTGCAGAACCTCTAGGCTGTACATTGCATTTTCATTGTGTTGTTAAATAATTTCATTGTTTCCACCCACACAGCACACTATTCTCTAGCTGTAATGCTGATATTGGCATAAAGGACTTTGTTTGTTGAAGCACAGAAAAGCCACTAAATCAAGGACTATTAGTAATAATATATTGGAAAGTTCTATATCTTGAGGTGATAGTTTAATTTAAATACAATTTTCTCGTACTGGAGTACCCCTTTAAGACGGCCGTGACTGATAGGATGGTGCTACCATATTGTTTGGAAATGAAAACCATACACAGACAAATATTGTCTGTATACTGCTAGACTCCAGTAACATACAGGTGCTCTGCAGACAGTGTAAGGGAATACAGTACAGTTACGTTCAGTGACTACTTGTTGGAAATGATTGATCCCTTCTCTGGGAGTGCTCAGGTTACTGGGACTTCCTGTGTTCAATCTTTTTTTTTTTTTTTTTCTTTTTTTTAGTAAGCTCAGGAAGTCCGTGTTTCCCATGATAACTAAAAAAAAAACTAATATGTAAATTGTAAACATACTTTACCACTTCCCCTGCTGATTTAGAATTTAAAAGTTATAACGACAGTAACACTTTAATGGCGGGAAACCAGTTTATTATGCGATAGATAGTAGACCAGGGTAGTTGCACGTTATATTGCTGCCAGCTAGCTACTCACTGGTCCCAGTAAGTATAGATGCCTTGGGGGTACCAACCAGCCAGGTCACTGATCTCTCTAGAGTTTGATGCTGTAGAAGTAAGATGACCAATTATAGTGACATGAGTTTAGGTAATAGTGAGATTCCCCCAGGCAGAGTGGTTCTAGATACAGCACTTTCTGCAGTGTCTGTTCCGAACGCTGTCCCAGCTTTTTCCATTGTACTATTGACTAGAGATGAGCAGATTTACAGTGGAGAAGAAGCGAAGCAATTTGTTCCGATCAGAATTCTGCTCATCAGGCTGTGGGCTTTGAAGTCTGCTCCACTCTGTGCCACTCCTCCCAGGGTGCTGGGAATAGATGGATTCAGCCCTTGGGAGAAGGGGGGCCCAGGACTGGATCCGGTTTACCCAGCACCAAGGGAGAAGCTGCAGTCTGTTAAATGGCAACCGGCTGATAAGCAGATTGCAAAGATAACTAAGAGCTTTGCTTCGTTCCTACTGTAAATTTGCTTATCTCTACTATTGACATTACTGGAAGGTCTTCTGAGCTGGTTGCTGTGTACTATACCTACACGTACTTGACTGTACTTAATGGACGTCAAATGTTTACCAGATGGTAATACTGCTCCACACAATAGTTCATAAATAGAGAAAGCAATCAACACTACTGTCCAACGTTCAGTGAAAAATAATCCAAATGAGAAGACAGTATGAGTATTGCACAGAAATATTAATGTGGTGTCACCAGACACTTGTGATGCTTACTGTCATGTGCAAAACAGGTTTCACGCTGCCATGAATTACTGGCGTCTCTGCTGTCTGCTCTACCTTGAATGGAATTTTTTAAGATTTTGCTACAATAAAAGTTTTTTGTGGTGAGTGCCAGTGGCGTAGCGACCGTGGTCGCAGCGGTCGCTGCTGCGACCCGGCCCGCCACGGAGAGGGGCCCGCGGCCCCTCTCCCTGTATCCTCTGCGCCCGCCGCTCCACTCTCCAGGACGGCCCCCGGCTGACGCTGGCTCCCTCCTTTCATCCCCTGTGCCCGCCGCTCCGCACTCCCGAACTCCCGGCCGATGCTCCACTACCTGGCGGTGTCCCCGGGATTCCCCTGCAGCACACGCATCAGGGAGCTGTGTACGCCGGGGCTGTTACTTCCGGGTCAGGGAGCGCTCCCTGACCCGGAAGTAAAAGCCCCCGCGCACACTGACCTTCCGGGTGCATGTGCTGCAGGGGAATCCCGGGGACACCGCCAGGTAGTGGAGCATCGGCCGGGAGTTCGGGAGTGCGGAGCGGCGGGCACAGGGGATGAAAGGAGGGAGCCAGCGTCAGCCGGGGGCCGTCCAACACCGCAGATGAGAAGGGAGCTGCAACGGGGGAACGAGGTTAAAGGTGAGTTGTTGTTGTTTCCCCCCCCCCCCCTTTTGTTTTTATCTGCTTGACAAGGGGGCATATACAGTGGGGGCATAAATATGGGGGCAACATGGTGGGAGCATCTACATGGGGGGGGGATGTATACGAAGACAACACAGTGGGGGCATATACATGGGGGGCAACATAGTGGGGGCATATACATGGGGGGGTAACATGGGGGGGGATGTATAAGACGACAACACAGTGGGGGCATATGCATGGGGGGCAACATAGTGGGGGCATATACATGGGGGGGGGATGTATAAGAAGACAACACAGTGGGGGCATATAAATGGGGGTAACAGGGCGGGTATGTATAAGAAGACAACACAGTGGGGGCATATGCATGGGGGGCAACATAGTGGGGGCATATACATGGGGGGGGATGTATAAGAAGACAACACAGTGGGGGCATATACATGGGGGGTATGTATAAGAAGACAACACAGTGGGGGCATATACATGGGGGGATGTATAAGAAGACAACACAGTGGGGGCATATACATGGGGGGTAACATAGGGGGGTATGTATAAGAAGACAACACAGTGGGGGCATATACATGAGGGGGAAAGTATAGGAAGACAACACAGTGGGGGCATCTACAAGGGGGGGGAAACATAAGGAAGGCATCTATATGGGGGAAAAGATAAGGGGGACAACACAGAGGGGACCATCTAAAAGGGGGGACTACACTGAGAGGGTCTGTCAAGGAGATGCACATGGGGGCCATATATATGGAAGACTGAACAAGGGTCCATCTCTACACAGAGGGGGGCATATACTATAAGGGGGGGGGTAACAGAGTCAGCCTACCCACTAACTGAGGGTGTAAAGGGGCCAATACAGATGTGCAGTTTGTATAGAGATGAGGATGGTGACAGAGTGAGGAGCCTAATATCTCTGTCTGGCAGATTCTGTGGATTCGTGGCTCGGAGAAGTTCTCATAATGGCCCAGATGGAGAAGATGATGAAAAGGGAAGAACTCCGATCAAAGAAGACGTCCCCTGTGAGTCACCTGATGTAAGTGCACTGTAATGTATATGGTGTACAGAACCTGTGTAGAGCTGGGTCTGCCTCTTCTGGATGAGGTGATAGTGATCTGTGTACAGTGGATGTTATTCAGTACCAGCGGTGGTATTAGTCAGTATGTGGTGGTGTTAGTCAGTAGCAGCAGTGGTGGTAGTATGTGGTGGTATTAGTCAGTATTGGTCTCAGTATACTGGATTTGGTCAGTAACAATATGGTGGTGATGGTAGTGGTTGTGGTGTGGCGGTAATATTTGCGCCTTGGTAATATTGGTCTCAGTATACAGGATTTGGTCAGTAACAGCATGGCGGTAATATGTATGGTGATTATATTTCCATCCTATATACTGGTATTATTGGTAATATCAGTCTTTATCTATCTATCTATCTATCTATCTATCTATCTATCTATCGCATAGCTTGGTCAAGGAAGGGGGGGGGGCCCAAGTTGAACTCTTGCACCAGGGCCCAAGGGACATTAGCTACGCCCCTGGTGAGTGCCCTTATGAATTTCTAATATTTCTACCGTATGAAGGCTCCGCACTATAACTATGCTCCGTAGTGGCATCCGCACAGTAAGAGTGACCCTTTTTTTGTCCATCACATCTGCTGCTAGCATTGTCCCTGGTCAAGTGCTATAGGGGTTGTCAAGGTTTAGGAAAATATGGCTGCTCTCAAGTCCATGGCTCTGTGCTTTGTCATAGTAAACAATTGTATGAGCATCCTGAAGGCCCCCATATAGTTGATGGGTATTTCAGCCCCAGGTAACAATTTTAAAGAGATTTAGGGTGATACTTTAAGTAAAAGATAAAAGGACATTCGACTACCCTTTATCTCACAGCTGCTGTTCACTGCGGCTTCCTGAGCTCCTTGATAGGTTGAGGTCTCAGAAACTGCCCACTCTGCCAGTCACTAGCTGAGTTAGGTCACCATTGTATACAGTGTTCCTGAAGGGTTTACATTAAAGGGGTATTCCACTAAAGAGCTAAAAAATGAAATTCTCCCAAACCTAGCTGGTCTTACTAACCAAGTCCCCATAAGTATTTTGAGCTGTCTCCCATCTTTCTAGCTGCTGAGCTACAAGTTTTTCTAAAAGCCAGTCTATGTCCAAGATGACGAGGAAATGACATTTTCCATCACCTCAGAGACAAGTATGTGCCTCATCTTGTAGTATCTGCCCATCTCTGGCTCAATCTACTTCTGCTTTACCCTGTAAATTAAATACTGTATGTATCAATATATCTGTTTATTCACAGCCACTTTTACAGTATAGCAGTGTGGGGTATTGTCAGTGTGATGAGTTATTTGAGATTTTGCAGGAATTGAGGGGGGTTGCCTTGGGTCAGGTCCCTTAACCCCTTAGTGACCGCCGATACGGCTTTTTACGGCGGTCACTAAGGGTCCTTATTCTGCTGCCATCAGCTTTTTACGGCGATGGCAGAGAATAAGGCTGCGGGGCCGGGACGGCCCCCACCCCATCCCCCCGGCTACCGGAGGTAGCTGAGGGGTTGGGGCAGTGTGTGGGGTCCGTCCTGGCCCCCCCCCCCCCCTAACCGACGATCGCCGCTATTAACGTTATAGCGGCGGCCGTCGGTAAAGGGGATTACCGGTGCTGCCGCCGCCTTTCATCTCTCCCCGCCGTGAATCTACGGCGGGGGGAGATGAAATAAGTGTCCCCCAGACCTCAGATCAGCCCCCCCTAGTAGGGCGATCACTAACCCCCCTCCCCCGGCGGCCATCATTTCCAAGATGGCCGCCGCCATCGCTGTGAACCGACTAATGTCGGTTCACAGCGATGGAAAAGTCAAAATGAATGAAAGCCCCATGCTCTCCACCACCGGAGGTAGCGGAGAGCATGGGGCAGTCATCGGGGGCAGTCATACTATATACCGCTGATCGCTTGTACCATGTGCTCCTGGCACTTTTTATCCCGTCACCATGAATGATTGGTGACAGGGGATAAAAAGTGATGTCCCCCCACCCCCCAAGTCGCCCCCCCCCCTGTCACCCCCAAGTACAAAAAGTGACAAACATACAAAAAAAAAACACACACTTTTTATTATAGTAATAATTGCAGTTTACTCCCAAATTACCCCTAATCCCTCCCCAGATTACCCGTAACCACCGCTTGTTGCCCGTAACCACCGCACGTTGCCAGTGACCCCCTCCCGATTGCCCGTAACCACCCCAAATTACATGTACCCACCCTAGATTACCTATAAGCACTTCAGTTTATCAGTAACAATCCCAGATTGTCTGTATCCCTTCCAGGTTGCACATAACCCCCCTAGGTTTCCCGTAATCATGCCAGATTACATGTAACCCCCCCCAGATTGCACGTAACCACCGCGCGTTGCCTCTGACCACGCCACGATGCCTCTGACCACGCCACGATGCCTCTGACCACGCCACGATGCCTCTGACCACCGCACGTCGCCTCTGACCACCGCACACGCCTCTGACCACCACACGTCGCCTCTGACCACGCCACGGCGCCTCTGACCACCCCAAATTGCCAATGACCCCCTCCAGATTGCGGTGCCCATGCCAGATTACAGGTATCCACCCCAGATTGCCTATAAGAACTTCAGTTTATCTGTAACCACCCCACATTGCCCGTAATCACCCCACGTTACCCGTAACCACCCCAGATTGTCAGTAAGCACTGCAGGTTGCCCGTAACCACCCCACGTTGCCCGTATCCATCCCAGATTGTCTGTAAGCACTGCAGGTTGCCCGTAACCACCCCACGTTGCCCGTAACCACCCCAGATTGTCTGTAAGCACTGCAGGTTGCCCGTAACCACCCCACGTTGCCCGTATCCACCCCAGATTGTCTGTAAGCACTGCAGGTTGCCCGTAACCACCCCACGTTTCCCGTAACCATCCCAGATTGTAAGCACAGCAGGTTGCCCGTAACCAGCCCACGTTGCCTGTAACCAGCCCACGTTGCCGTAACCACAGCAGGTTGCCCGTGACCACCCCACGTTGCCCGTAACCACCCCACGTTGCCCGTAACACCGCACGTTGCCCGTAACCACCCCACGTTGCCTGTAACCACCCCAGGTTGCCGTAACCACAGCATGTTGCCCGTGACCACCCCATGTTGTCCGTAACCACCCCAGATTACCTGTAACCACCTCAGGTTGCCCATAACCACCCCTGGTTGCCCGTAACCACCCCACATTACCTGTAATCTCATTTTTTTTATTTTATTTTAGTAACTGCGCTATTCTAATAACTATTACTAGCTGCGGTTTTGCTCCAGCAAATTGGCGCTCCTTCCCTTTTGAGCCCTGCTGTGTGCCCATACAGTGGTTTATGCCCACATATGGGGTACCGTTGTATTCAGGAGAACCTGCGTTACAGATTTTGGGGTACATTTTCTCTCCTGTTCCTCGTCAAATTGAGAAATTTCAAACTAAACCAACATATTATTGGAAAAATTCGAGTTTTTCATTTTTACTGGCCAATTTTGAATACTTTCCTCAAATACCTGTGGGGTCAAAATGCTCACCACACCCCAAGATGAATTCTTTGAGGGGTGCACTTTCCAAAATGGGGTGACTTTTGGGGGGAATCTATTCTACTGACACTACAGCGGCTCTGCAAACGCACCTTGCGCTCAGAAACTTCTTCAGAAAAATCTGCACTGAAAATGCTAATTGGTGCTCCTTCCCTTCTGAGCCCGGCTGTGTGCCCATACAGTGGTTTATGCCCACATATGGGGTACCGTGCTACTCAGGAGAACCTGCTTTACATATATTGGGGTGACATTTCTCTCCTGTTCCTCGTGAAATTGAGAAATTTCAAACTAAAGGAACATATTATTGGAAAAAAATCGAGTTTTTCATTTTTACTGTCTACTTTTGAATACTTTCCTCAAATACCTGTGGGGTCAAAATGCTCACCACACCCCAAAATAAATTCTTTGAGGGGTGCACTTTCCAAAATGGGGTAACTTATTGGGAGATTTTACTCTGCTGACACTACAGGGGCACTGCAAACGCACCTGGCGCTCAGAAACTTCTTCAGCAAAATTTGCATTGGAAAAGCTAATTGGCGCTCCCTTCCTTCTGAGCCCTGCTGTGTGCCCATACAGTGGTTTACGTCCACATATGGGGTACCGTTGTACTCAAGAGAACCTGCATTACAAATTTTGGGGTGCTTTTTGTCTCATATTCCTTTTGAAAATGAGAAACTTTAATCTAAACGTATATATTATTGGAAAATTTAAATTTTCCATTTTTTTACTGCCTAATTGTGAATACTTTCCTCCAGCCCCTGTAGGGTTAAAATGCTCATTATACCCCTAGATTAATTCTTTACGGTGTGTAGTTTCCAAAATGGGGTCACTTATGGGGGTTTTCAGGATACCAGACTTCTAAATCCATTTAAAAAAAGAACTGGTCCCTAAAAAAATCAGTTTCACGAAAATGTGATAATTTGCTGATAAATTTCTAAGCCCCATAACACCCTAAAAAAGTAAAATATGTTTACCAAATTATGGCAGAATAAAGAAGACATATTGGTAATGTGACTTAGTAACTAATTTATGTGCTACGACTTTCTTTTTTTAGAAGCAGAGAATTTCAAAGTTCATAAAATGCAAATTTTTAAAATTTTTCATGATATTTTGATGTTTTTCACAAAAAACACACAAAGTAGTGACCAAATTTTGCCACTAACATAAAGTGCCATATGTCACGAAAAAACATTCTCAGAATCGCTAGCATACGTTAAAGCATCACTGAGCTATAAGAGCATAAAGTGAGACAGGTCAGATTTTGAAAAATTAGCCTGGTCATTAAGGCCCAAACTAGCTGCAGCACGAAGGGGTTAAAGAGGATGTACCACGTGGTACATCCTCTTTAACCTAAACCCACTGATCGAACGGCGCCGGCACGGGGAAGCCGGTGCCGCGGTCCGTTTTTCGGACCGAGGCCCGGTTCCCGTGCACAGCGCCGTTCTATGCACCGGAACCGGCCGGTGCTCAAGCAGGTGGTACATCCTCTTTAAGTATATCCTCTCTATAGCACACTTAATAAAGTTGAGTATGGCCCATTGTAGTTTCTACCTCACAAACAGAACTTTACTCTATTTTACCTCACAACACACTGACTGGTCTCCTCTCAAAAGATCCTTCTTTCCTTTTCTCTATACTGCTAAGGAGGCTGTCACTGTTCTGTTGTTTCCCTGCCCCTTGGCCTGGTGCTTACTGATTGGTGTGATGTCAGTGTCGGGTGGGGTTAGAGATGAGGTGTTATGGCTTGCCTGGCAACAGAAGAGTGACTCTGACTTTGGTGTCAGAAGGGTGGGGGGAACAGAGGAGCCGAGACCATGTGGACCAGGAAGTGAGGATTTTCTGCAACTACAGGGTGTAAGTCAGAATGTACTGCAGACAAACGGTCCAATTCATGTAATAGCAACCTATTACAAACAATTAAACAGGGTTAAATTTTAGTGGAGTACCCTTTTAGGAAGTGGTAAGCATCGAGTACTGGCATCAACAATTGAAGGATTTGGGGAGATTGGGGCATGTTTTTTTTTAGTTTTCTATCATCCTGAGTCACTGTGTACATTTTTTAATCCCTTTAGGACCATGAAACCACCCCGTTGTGTATGTATGTTCCTTTATTGGCACACTGCACAGCAAACTAAGGGGGGCATTTATCAAGACTGGCACTGTTTACCCCGCCGGAGTTATTGAGAGGTGTAAATCTGATGGGACCTTTGCCTGTTGCATGGTGGGTGCAGATATCTACACTTGTTGCGGAGCAGGTGTAGATTTCTGCCATGATTTCTGCCATAGACGTGTTTGCAGACGTAAACCATAATATAACAGGTGTAACAGTACTGCTCTATGTACACCATGTGTTTGTCTAAAATCTGTTGTTGTTTTTTTTTTTTTTTTTTTTTTTTTTTGGGGGGGGGGGGGGGGGGGGGGCTTCGAAGCTTTTTAAATGATTTTTCTTAATAGCAGTAAAGTGTTGCCGTCCCAGCAGCACCGGAGAGGATTCCAGAAATGCCTACTGCCATTTCTATGGCAACATCAGTAAGGGATGTATGCTTGGAATCTGACACGATCTTAAATGGCTGAATGTGGAGGTGAAAAGACACCCATTCACTAGAGTCAGAGTCAGGGGACCGGTCTGTTCTGTTGGATAATCTGCTTTACACACTGGTTTATACTGGTTTACAGAACACAATTTTATTCATCCATTGTTGATTCACTGGATTACTTATGATCAGCTGAATGTTTATGGAAAATAAGGCAGTACACAGTACCCACTGAACTTGAAACTTATTTTATTGAACACCAGTGGTCCCCCAAAACAGGTGCAGCTGCTGGCTCTTACTTAAAGGGTACCTCTCATTTCACCCAGGCGGCGGGATCCAAGGACCCGACAACTCCACTCTCTGCCACTAAAGGAAGCAGCATAGAGGATTGCTAGAATCCCGCTGAAGTGTATCACAGCGGAGATCAGAGGTGACAGGACTTTTAATAATGATTTTACTAATGAACAAGCATTTTCCTGTTTATCGACTGACCTTTGTACACAGACCAGTTATCGGGAACAAGCTCATTTGCCTTAAAATATGACCCGGGAGGGGGGGGGGGGGGGGTTTGGGCATGCCACTCTAGTCACTGATTGGCCAGTCCATCAGCTGGGATAGGCACTTTCCCCCGAGTCCTAACGTCATCACAACTCGGGGGAAAATGCCATCTGGTGGTTCCGCTGCTCACCGTGGCCACGGGGAGAGGTCAGTTAGTACTTGTATTCAATTTCCCCCCTGCTGGCTTTTATAATCCACCAGACTTCTCCTTAAAGGTCACCATACACCTTAGACTTTAGTTGGCTGTATGTGCCACTTTCGGCGGGTTCATCTGTCAATAAAAGGTGTATGGGGCTTTCCCGACCAACCACTGCCAATTGATATCAGTGGTAATTGGGGTGAGGTGTGATGGGAAATCACTAGAGATGAGCGAACCTGCCAGATTTCTGGTTTGTACAAACCAGAAATCTCGGCATCTGACTCCCGCTGTCTGCCGGCTCCGTGCAGCGGGTGGATACAGCCTAAGGAACGCCTAGAAAACTGGGATACAGCCTATGCCATAGGCTGTATCCCAGTTTTCTAGGCGTTCCTTACATTGTATCCACCCGCTGCACGGAGCCGGCAGACAGCGGGAGTCAGATGCCGAGATTTCTGGTTTGTACAAACCAGAAATCTGGCAGGTTCGCTCATCTCTTGAAATTGCCACCATACCCCTTTTTTTCAGGAGAGATAAGCCGCAACCTGTGCTCTCTGGCTCCGGCTTATCCCTCCCCACAGAGAATATTACACATAAATGTTCTATTGAAGTATTGGCTGTGTCTGGTATTGCAGCTTGGTGGCATCCAACACAGGCACAACACGACATAGACAATACTATTGCTAAGCACTCAGCAATGTTCAGAAGCCGCACAAATAATTACTGAAGATGCATGAATGGAGGACAGGTGGAGAGTTTTCCTTTGTTCTCAGGATGCATGGAGATCTATGTGGGGATCAGCTTTTTATCTTCTATCCCATGAACAGGTTATAATGTTGTAGGTTGGACTCCCAGTAAAGATACTGTATATGGGTATACAGTATAAAAATATGCAGGGAAAATATTAGGAAAAAGTCTCATCTGTTCCAAATGGTGACAATAAAAATACAGCTCATGGCACAAAAATCATGGCTCTTCTCAGCTACAGATAGAATCTAGTGACGTGAAGCATTTTAAAAACTCATCAGTCCTCCGAATAACCGTAACAGAGAGATTTATCAAAGTGTGGTCAAAGCAACAGTGATAAGTATCCCCCAAAGTGTCATTTATACAACATGGTGAACATTCAAAAAAACTGCACAGTAGCATTTTCCCCCCCAGTTTATTAAATTGAAGGATGCTATTAAAGAGTAGAATCTAATATAGTGTGGTGTTTGGGAGCCATACCCTATAAGTGATAGTGATGCCTTATAAGAAAACCAGATCAAGCTTAGAGTGTGTTTACAGACAGACAGATTTATCTGACAGTTTGCTGAAGCCAAAGCCAGGAACAGACTATAAACAGAAAACAGGTCATAAAGGAAAGACTGAGTTTTCTTCTTTTTTCAAATTCATTCCAGCCCACACAACAGACTGAAAAAATGCAATAGTTATCACATGTCTTAAGGCCCTATTCCACGGAACAATTATCGGCCGATAATTGTCCCGTGGAATAGAAGGCAACGATTAGCCGACATCGTTCATGTTGTCGATTGTTGCGTCGTTGGTCTTTCAAACATGTTGAAAAACAAACGAATCATACAGCAACGATCTGCTGCCGTCGCTCCGTGAAATAGACCACTGACCGCTGCTGTATGCTACGGGCTGCCTGTTCCCTGGCAGCCGCCTGCAGCTCTGCGCACCCCCCCCCCCCCCCCCCCCCCGGGCTCACCCGCTTGCCTGTGGAATAGCAGCGGCAGCGAGCAGGGAACGAGTCGGCCTGTGGAATAGGGCCTTTAGTGCAGTGTCAGAGAGGGGGTGCACCACTTCTTCATTTGTGTTCATTCCCAGCAGTGTATCTCCCCATAGTTGCCTTTCATTAATATCCCAAAGGGCTGAGCACAACACTCTGAGTACCGTACTATTTGCATGTTGCCTTTTTATTGTTATGTTGTGACAGGGTATGGCGACTTTTGCAGCCTCAGGACATGAATGGCAGTAAGTGACCCCCGGCTTCAATTTCTACCCCTTCCCCGTCGATCCTCCAAAATACCCCCTGGCCCGGAGTACTCCTTTAAAAAAAATAAACCTGCTGCAGAAGCATATAGCATTGCATACCTGTCTAACCCAGTTTTGAAAATACTAAAAATCCATTTGCTTTGGGAGGTTCTGTTCTGTATTTTGTGGTTGTACTTCCTGGTTGAGCAGTTGTACATAGTACTACAGGTTCCAGAGTGCAATGCTTTCCCTCAGCTGTTCATCACAGTCCTCAACCCTGCCCATTCCCCGCCCAAAGCTGTTGCAGATCATCTAGGCTGTGTTCACACATTGCAGTTTCACTGCGTTACTGAATTAATTGCAGTACTTTATCATTTCATTGTGTTCCCACCCACACAGCGCACTTATTCTCTACCTGTAACACCAATATTGGAATAAAGTTAAGAACTTTTTGAATAAAATTTTGTTTATTTTTCATCTTCACGCACAAATTTTGATCAAGCATCTTTAAACTTTGAGGTTGATCCCCACAATAAGGACTTTATCCGATATACTGTTTAGCACCTCGTTTTTTGTCCAGGTGGGATTGGCAGTGCCGGCTTTGATCCTCTGTGCCATTTAGCAGCATTTAATTGTGTTACTGCATCATTTTTGTAAAGATGCTGCAGTACTGCAACAAAACTTCAACATGTGTGAACATAATTTACTAATTTCACTGCAGACTTTTGCACAATCAGTGAAGTTACAGCACCTGCTTCTGGCCGGTCAGAGAATGGTGAATCACTCAGGGGATTGGAGGATCCAGCCAAGCCTCCTGTGACACCACACCCTGCCCCCTGTCTGCATCATCAGCCTGTGCTCAGCAAACACACACAATGTGAGACTGAGGCATGGAAGATTTGTCTCCTAAGGTGGGAGAGCAGTGGGAGCAGGAGACAATGTGGATTGGCACAGAGACCATTTTTCTTCACTTCCTGGATGTCAAACAGCTACCAGTGTGGCAGAACCGTACAGATATGGTTATATGTTATATAGACATGTCTATATTACTTTTAATGTACTTTTAATAGAAAAACAGTTTTGCATGGCTAAGGTTGGTATTACATGGGCAGACTACTGGCTAATGAAAGTACCATTCAGCTGTATCCTTTATTACACAGGATGATGGCAGGCTGGCGGAATTTTTCAACAGGTCAAAACCATTCAATTCACCTATGAACAAGTGTTTGCTCATTCATTGGCTGGGCAAATTAAAAAGAGCTATCATAGACTTGTTCAGCCAATAATCATGCCACGTAATAGGCTCCTAAAGAATCAGAGTACACAGGGTTTAGTTGTAGTCTATAATCAATGGTGGCTCAGTGATTAGCATTATTGTGGCCCTTGGGTCCGAGGCTTCCACCAAGGACAACATCTGCAAGGAGTTTGTAGGTGGGTTTTCTCTGGTTTCCTCCCACACTCCAAGAGATACCAAATTTTAAAAGGGGGTATTCTATTGTTGTGGATGGAACTCAATTCATACCAGACTGTTAACTATCTGCTTTTTACAATTATTGGCCTCCTTCCTCACCCCGCTACAACTGTTGTATCTGTACTTTCTGTGGTCAGGCTCCAGTATGAACCATGGGACCATGAAAAAGCTGTATTTCCCAGGATGCATTGCATGCTCTACAGATTTCTTTGCATGTGTCATATTCTGCGGTGCCTGATGATAAAGCCAGCAATGGAAATTGTGTGTCCACCACTGCATGCTGCACAGAAATCAGCAGGAACAGCAGGGGGCGCCACCACTGACATTTTAATAAATTGCTATAGATAAAATGCTTTTTTTTTTTACACAATATTTATTCTGAAAATAGTTTCCACCAGGAGTTGTATATTTTTTGACATTTGTTCTTAGTGATATTATAAATAAATGGCGCTGTCCATTAGTGAGTATTACCATGTTATTCTATCATTCTTTCTTTTATATATATTTGGTTGTGGCCACAAGGCAAGTGGTATGCTGATACGGTGTGTGTGACAGGATGCCGAGTGTTTTATGGAGAATCTGAGGACGGGGCGAGCAGCTTAAAAGGCAATGAAAGGAAATTGAATTTAAGAAAATGTTTCAGGAAACAATTTAGGAGTGAAGAGATGCTCAGAAATAACACTGAAGTGGAAAGAAATGATGGAAAAGAGAGGAAGGAGATTTTTTTCTAATCAAAGAAAAAGTTTTTTCTCCAGTCCTTAATGGGAAATTAAAGGCAAAGCATTATGGGATAAGACAAGTTTCTTTTCTACTTGTGACAGTAGGAAACTTACGTGGGGAGACATCAAATGATCATACATTCAAGATCTCTCTCCAACTGGATCTATCTATCTAGATGTGATCAAAACCTTTAAATACATAAGACCTCATGAACATGACTGTAAAATTTATTTGAGCAGGAAAAACTGATAAATCTGTATTGACCATGGACACACTTTAGTATATTTGCTGAATCGTGGCACGGATAAGTCCATAGAAGCCTATGGCACCCAGGATTATGGACAGCAATAAATGAGTGTCCATAGAATTCCAGAAGGGTTGCCGTTGCCGGGATATGTCAGGGGCGTTTCCCAATTGTAGGAGGAACCCAGAGACACCACAGGAGGACACAGGGGGAGCTTAAACAGGTAAGCTTCTTTATTAGTTTCTATAATACATCTTTAAAGCAGGGGCTGCACGGTCATCACAATCACCTACTCATTGGACCATGTAATACAGCCCTAGGCATGTTCACACTGCGTATCTTTCCGTTCGTAGTGCTAACCGCGAATATACGCACGTAGTTTTGAGGTTGATGCGTTCGCTTGAAAGTATATGATATACGCCCGCACAATGCACACTACGTATGAGCTTACGGCCGGATCGTATACAGCACCGTGAAGAATGAACAAGACCATTGTTTGAGGACGGAAATGTTCCAACTCACGGCCTTGGATTTCCATGCGGTCCCGTACGGAGTACTTATTTCAGCCAACTTGAACTTGATTTTTCGATCCAAAAGGTTCTGTGAGTTTTATTGGGCTGGGCGAAGATTTCCAAGTAAATGACCTGTTTCAAAACAAGCTAGGGAAGCATAACTACGGGCATGTACTACGGGCGTATGTTCGCGGTTTGTACGCATCCGGCCGCAGGTCGATTTTTCCCACGCCCGTAGTTTCAGCCGCACATGTACGGTGGCGTACGAACTACGGACGGAATCATGCGCAGTGTGAACATAGCCCTAAGTTGTATGGCAGCCTCCTAACTTTTCACCAGCAGATGATGTCAGTGGAGAGAAGGGTCGGACATCATGGATTTTCGATACCTAACTAGAAGCCAACAGTTTGGCAGTGCCTTAACCATCCCTTTTCTTTAGGGTCATGTCAAATATTCATGTGTATGGGAAAATGAGAAAAGATAGATATTAGCCGGATAAACTTTCGGTTTACAGTTACTGAAATTATATGGCCAGCTTTAAATTATCTAAATCATCTCGATGTTTTTTGTTCAATTATTATGGTTTATGCTAAATCATAACTAATAATAGTGAATGTGTTTGTGCTGGGACTTACAAGTTATCCCAACACGGTACGCAGCTGAGATCCAAACCTTCCGAACTTCAGATTGATCACAATCACTATTAAGAGTTGTAATTTTGCAATCTTAAGTTGCCTTGTAGCCCTAACCTTATTGTTACCTTATTGGGGCTAGCAAACAAGCCATGCGGGAACTCTGCACACAGCTTGTGATGTTTCATAAATGTATTTACTCTAGATGTTTCCTCAGCTTCTTCAATACGTAACCTTAGTCCTCAACCTCTATTACTTCTGTCTTCTGTCAGACTCTTGATGGACTAAAGAATATGCTATGTCTTAGGAGACCTAAGATGTGTCACTCTGTACCTGCCAAGAGAACATCATCTTCTTATTAAAGTTTCCTGACATTTGATGTAGGTGGAAGGTCACCAAATTGGACAGAGTGATTCACCTTACTTTAGTGGTGTCCTTACAATGACTCAGGATGTGCCTGGGAGATAATGCAATGGTCAATATTGATTTCCTCGCAGCTATGACATTTCCCACTGAGATTTCTTAGCCATGTTTCCTATCTTCATTATTTTTCAATTGACGGACCTCATTCTTGGGATATCTTGTGTCTTATCAGTCGTGCACCAAGATGTTCAATTTGTGAAGTCTTCCATTTAACACAGTAAAGAGATTTAGTAGATACTGAAGCAACAGTTTGTAGATTTAGTGTCATCTAAAATGATGAAATATAAATTGGGTCCATAGGGGTCCTAACAAATCCTAGCAAATAACCATGGAGCCTGATACCTAAAGGAGGACGGGGCCATCTCGACCTTAATCACCATCAGTACCGACTTGAAACAATGGAAAGTTTATGGCCAGCAGGATAGTGTGAATCTCCAGCCCTGACTCACCTACCCCTGCACCACTTATAGCTACACATCATCCGTACCACCTCATCAACCCTGATAACTCTTAATTGCTTTACCAGTGATAGAGATCTCTGCTCCATAGCATACATTAGAATACCCTGCTTGTTACACCATTGTAATTGATAACGTGGCAGTGTGATTGACATATGCTGACAACAACACTGGCTGGTATCAGAGAAAACCAAAATCCTGACTGTTTAATCTCATTGATCATGGTATATGTTATGTCCTGCACCTGCATATGCCTAACACATCATTATAATGTTGGACTGGGGGACTATGAAACTAATGGGGTTGTAATGTTTTTTTTAGGGATTTGAAAATGTTATAAGTCCAACTGAGCAGCTCCTTCTTTTCCTTAAAGGGGTTGTCTGGACAAAACAAAATTTTTCTCCATTTATTAAAAATAATATATGTGCTACACACACCTCCGCTGGTCCGCTGCAGCTGCTACACAGCACACCTGGTCCTCTACTGGTCTCTTTGATGCAGTGGCGTTCCACCTCAGTGACTGATTGACCAGGTGGACAGATTCTATGGTGTCAGAATGGCATACATCTGACTAGTGGAAACCGGGAGGGGACCAGTAGTCGGTGCAGTGGCAGGAAGTGCTAAGTATAGAATGTTTATTATTTTTACATCACCTCCAGCCCTGGATCAATTTTTGTTTTGTCCAGGCAACCCCCTTAAGGGCCATGATTGGCTGTTTTATAGATCCATGTTGTACTTTAATGCACCACCAGCTGTACTGGGGCCATGTACATAGATACTATACTCCTGTGTACCATTGGTTTTATATATTGGATTTTATATTCTTGTTTATGTTTTATATAGAGACATCAAGGTATGAATTATTATGTCCATCATTCAACTACCGGAGCTCTCAAAGCTTTCCCCAAACCCTAAATGGCAAATTTTTCTGGTTCAAGCAGCAATACACCCCTGTTCCTATACTGACAGAATTGCTTTTCAGGATCCTAAGAAAAACTAGATATCAACCCCTGTAGATGCCAAACATAACAAACAAAAATGTTCTTAAAATGTTCTTTAAAATGTTAACATCTTTAGATAGATAGATAGATAGATAGATAGATAGATACGGTAGATAATAGATAGATAGTCTTTCTGTCCACTGTTATAAAAATGGACTGAGACCTTTAGTAGTGTGAATTGCCTAAACTTCTGCAGATAATTCCTAACCACTCATTTGTATGAAGAATGAGCCAGGAGAGATCTGTAGCCATAAAACATTCATTTTCTGGTTACAGTCCCCAATTATCCATTGTGTTACTACATAGAACTGTAGAACTTCAAGGGAAGTTTATCATACCCCAGCATGGTGGTACATTATGATGTCTATGAATAAAGATTGCGGAGCATTCCCAGCAGGTGACGCCATTCGCGTTGTCTGATTACATTGTGACCCATTTGATGGATGCCATAATGCAGCTCGCTCTGTGCATCGTTACCAGAGGTTTATGTTAATTTTATACTGCTTTATTAGTTTTTGGGTGCCCCACAATAAACAAGGGCCCTGGGGGCCAGATCATCAAACACAGGTTGCTTCATCCACTGACATGACATTTCCACAGAAGCCAAATAGAGCCTATTACCAGACACAAGATTGTAAGACAGCTGTGCTCATCCTTACTTACCATACCAGAAAATTAACTGGGGACCAGACATTTGTTTAATAAACTGCCCTTTCCTGCTCTCTGCTGGGTCTTGTTCTGGCTGTGAACATTCGGTTGTGGAAAATAGTTCTCAGAATTGAGCCAAATATGCCGATCGGAATTTATCCTTAACACTGTGTGTTTATTGTTTACCCAATTTTAGAACGAAAAAAAGGAATATTTGTAAAATTAATGTATAACAATGCTTCGAAATGCGTTGGACATGAAAAGGTTACACTGCCTTATATACAATATGAGTATTGTACATTAAGATAATTTAACTGACAAATGTGATTTGTGTGTTCTAAAGTGCTTATGGATTACTGAATACAGGGTTTGAAAATGCACTTTAAAGTTACACTTTAAAGGGGTAGTGCGGAGCCCCCCCCCCCCCCCAAAAAAAACAACAAAAAACAAACAAAAACAAAACAAAACATAGACATACAAAGAAAATATACTTACCATCCCACCAGTGATGCTCGCCGTTAAAATTTCCCGCCGGCTGAGTCCCCGCCATCTTCGGCTGCCATCCTCACTTCCGGGTCCAGGTGCAGTGAATGGGAGAGAAAAGGCTGCTGGTGCGCATACACATGGGCACCAGCAGCCTTTTCATTGACTGGAGCGCATCACATGGCTTCCAGCAAGCTCAGCCAATCAGGGCTGAGCAAACTGAAAGCCATGTGATGTGCTCCAGCCAATGAAAAGGCTGCTGGTGCCTTTTCCTCTCCCATTCACTGCTGTAGAAGACAGCGAAGAGGAAAGAGACCAGGACTGCCCCCTGCTGTGACGACATCGACCCAAGATGGCGCCCATGAGAAGAGGACGGGGTTGACAGTGATTTGGTATGTATACTTTATTGAACTTCGGGGGGGGGGGGGAACAGGGCCGGACAGCTTATTAACACACATTAAAAAAGTTATATAACTTTGTAATGTGTGTAATGTAAAAAATAAAACTAAGTCTAGCTTGGAGTTCAACCAACTCTTTCTCTCTTCTACTATGTGGGAGGCTCCTATAGGTGTAGTGTGTGTGGTGTGTGTGTGTGTGTGTGTGTGTGTGTGGGGGGGGGGGGGGTATAGTCAAGAAGGTATAATGGGAGAAGCCTGGGCACACTTAGCTGAATTCCTTATTTCCACCAGTTTGACTACATCTGGCTAGTTATCCACTGATATATCCTCTCTTCCTTAAAATTGTTATTTGTGACTCAAGGAAAGCTGGGTAATGATCCTTCTAGGAGCTGTAATAGTGGCCATTTTCTTGTGACTCAGGTAAAACTGAAACTTAAAGAGGTATTCCAAACTCAACTATTACAATTAGACTTGTAGGGCTCATCAAATTATTATTTTGCTAATACATTCATTTAGCAAACTTGCCTCCTCCTCCTGATATGCTGCTCTTCCTCTCCCATTGTTGTCATCTAGGTTACTGATCACCACTCTGCTCTAAAAACAGTGTTCTGAATAGTGTAAATACAGCTATAGTGTACATATTTATATTTATTATATAGCATATATACATTGTATCTCAATATATCTACATTATAGCTATATATATATATATATATATATATAGATAGATAGATAGATAGATAGATAGATAGATAGACAGACCACTGCTTTTAGAGCAGAGTGGTGGTCTGTAACCTAGACAACAATCTGACAATGATGGAAGGGAAATAGCAGTATATCTGGAGAAGGAGACATGTTTTCTAAAAAAAGTATTTGCGAAATTATTTAACCTGACAGGCCCTACAAGTATAACTATATTAGTTCAGATGGGAATACCCCTTTAAGGAAAACACCCTTTTAAGAAACAACTGCTGTTTGAACAATGTACATAGAATTATTGGGAATGGTATAGATAATTCATCAAATGACAATAAAAAATAAATTGTCTTAACATAAAAAAAAATTAAAACCGTGAAAACAAATTGTTTCTGCACATTAAAACCTGCTGAGATTGTCAACTGGAAATTGTGATGTGCAATGGGAAAATTAAAACTATTGATTTTATTCTGCCAGTTTGTGAATATCAGAGATCTAATTTGTGTTTGCATTTACCGCTCTGTATCCCTGGAGGTCACGATGTATATATCCCGCAGAAGCAGTCTCCCAGCCGCACAATGAATTGATTTAAAGTGAAAATCCCTAAATAAATATACCCATTAATAACCCAGGATATACGAGTGTATTCTCCAGACCGTGCTGAATGTCATTAATCTGTTCCATATATGTACTTAGATGTTATATTCCTTTACAATACGGGGGAAATCAGCTAATGAATACACTTATTCCTACACAATTGTGGTTGTTAATTTTAAAAATATGTTTTCTTGTCACTTATAAGCAAAGCAGGGGCACAATTTATGCCTTTAATTAAAATAAGCATAGATAGAGCCAGCTTATTTATACCCCAAGTCCTGGGGAATTGGGATATATGAAGGGGAAGATCTACCATAGTCTTTGAGTGAAGCCCTGCAGGGCCTTTCATGCAATCGTCATCCATACTAAGATGGGGTCTGTGCAGAGGGGGACCCGAAATCCTTGGCTATCAATGCAAAATCTATAACAGGGTCCCAACTACCATGTGCCATTTACAGTTATGGTGTCTTATTAAGCTGCAGAGGAGCATTTGGGACCCTTCGGGATACTGCTGCTACTGCTGCTTCTGTACCCTGAGCACATCTGCCCGAGTCCGTATACACCCTAGAGGCAGGCTGTGCAGATGTTATTGGACACATTAAAGTAGGATAGTAGGAAGTTCTGGGCTGGAAGACAAACAAGCCCAAAAGGGCCCAATAAAACCCCCATCACCCCATACTGGGTCTCTAATTAAAATGTTTTACTTTTACTATGAATTTGCAAGCATCTCATCAAAGCTGCCTTATTGGGCCTGTACACCAATGTTGTGACAGAGGCAAGTAAATCTGTATACGTTGCTGACTGACTTCTTAATATATCTTTATATGTGTTACAGACCCATTTTCCACTATAGAGCTCACACATCACCATAGAGTTAAATGACAAAATTCTGGCTCCTTGAAGCCATCACTATGGGGGATTAGCTTAGGAGCTTACTGCATGCAATATTGATCTTATGGTAAAAAGGTCTGAAGTTAGTTCCTAACCTCCAGGACCGGCCTTAGAATGCGTATTGGGGGCCTTTTAGGCCCCCATGCTTACTTTTTTGCTATTATCTGCAAAATTACTTAAGTTAGACTTTTGAAACTCCAGGTAATCCTCAAGTATGTCGTTTTTGGTAATATCCAGTTGTTCATATAATTTTTTTCATAGGCATTTCGGTGTAACAATGCTTTTTTTGTGAAAACCACATCTGTACGTGTTGGGGGCCTTTTAGGCCCCCATGTATATTTTATCATTTTCTCAGTAGTGTTTGTGTCTCAAGTTACTTTATTTGTACTCAGTAATGCTGGTGGGGGGGCCAGGGTGTGGATAATGCCATATGAGGATGTCATGTGATTTTGTGAGGGAGTGGTAAGGCCATGACATCATCTCAGGTCCTTCGGAATACAGTAATGAGCTGTGTATAGAGTAATGACGACAGTATACACTGTGAGCTAATTGTGAAGGACCTGAGATAAGATAAGATGTTGAGAGGAAGACTGATTCAGTTTCAGTTTCTCTGATTCTAAGAAGCCTGCAAATGGTAAAGCTATTGAGCTAAAGACATCCAGAGAATTGTACACCACCTAAAATAAAGTATAAAAGGTAAGAGCTGCTGAGGGTGAGAGGAGGGAGGGGGCACATTACCCTTACAGTGTGTCACACACAAGCAAAGAGTGGACAATCTTGATTGTGTTCATTGTTTTTTTCATAGTTTGCTAACATCTAGTCAGCAATGGCGCAGTCTTCCACCAAGCATCTGACTGACCAAGAGATTGAAGCAATTATGTTTCAAAGTGATGATGAAAGTGAACTATCTTTGTCCGATGACGAGTACCTGCCACCAGAGAATCAAACATCCTCAAGTGATTCTTCTTCTTCTGATGATGAAGAAGTGAATACAGTGGATCCTCAAGAAGTGATAAGTAGAACATCCAAAACGAATATTTTTTGGGACAGTAAACCTACATTAGTCGGACGTACTGCAATCCATAATATTGTGAGACCGGCTCAAGGAGCCGTGGGAAGTCCCAGGTACTTTTCCCCTAAAGACGTATTCTGTACTTTTTTTTCTGACAATATGGCAGAAGAGGTCCTTTTATGTTCAAACCTAGAAGGAAGACGTATTGCTTCTGCAAAAAATAAGTCCTGGAAAAATATCTCAAAAGAGGAACTTTATGCATACATTGGACTTTTACTGCTGGCAGGAAGTCAAAAATCGTATGATGTTCCTATACGAGAATTATTTCTGGACCCACTTTCTGATCCACACTATAAGGCGACAATGTCAGTGGACAGATATGAGGAAATTAGAAGACATATTCGATTTGATGATAAGCGAACACGTGCATTGAGGTTTGAAACAGACAAATTAGCCCCTATCAGTTATATTTGGAACATATTTATCAAAAATTGCACCAAACTTTACAATCCTAGTGCTAATGTTACAGTAGATGAGCAACTTGTACCGTTCAGAGGACGCTGCAAGTTCATACAATACATGCCCAGCAAGCCAGCCAAATATGGAATCAAAATCTTCTGGATGTGTGATTCGGCATGTTATTATGGCATAAATGGCGTAATCTACTGTGGCAAAGAGGTTGGTGCACCAGCACAGAAGGATCTGGGGTCTGAAATTGTCAAAACTCTTGCTGTTCCAATATTCAGTTCAGGTAGAAACATTACCATGGACAATTATTTCACCAATGTTGAACTAGGCAATTTTCTGCTTCAAAAACATATTACACTTGTTGGTACTATCAAGGCAAACCGCCGAGAAATTCCAGAAGCACTGAAACACAATCGTCAGCGAGCACTTTATGAGAGTGTCTTTGGATTCAATAACAAAGCGACTTTGGTATCTTACAAAGCAAAGAAGGAGAAATCAGTGATTTTACTCAGTACCATGCATCACAATTGCAGTATTGACAGCAATGACAGAAAATTAAAGCCAGAAATCATCCTGTATTACAATAAAACTAAAGGAGGTGTAGACAAAATGGATGAGATGGTGGGAGAATATTCATGCAAGAGGCAAACAAAACGATGGCCTGTAGTACTTTTTTCAAATATGCTTGATGTAGCAGCCCTGAATTCATTCATCATTTATACAGAAAATCATCCAGAATTCCATGCACGGAGGAAGGACAGGAGACGCCTATTTTTGAAGGACCTTTGTCATGAGCTTGTAATGCCTCACATGATACAGCAAAGTGACGTGAAAGGCTTGATAAAGCAAACTAAAGAAGCAATGAAACGGTGTGGCGTACAGTTTCAGATGATTCCAGGGCCAGGAGAAAGAAAAAGAAAGCGCTGTTTCATGTGTTCAAGAAACGTAGAAAGGAAAACTGAGAGATTTTGTTCAATTTGTAAGGAAAATGTCTGCAAAGAACATTCTTCCGAAAAAATAACTTGTCAAAATTGTTTGGAAGACTAATAGAATAGAAAAGAAACATAATAGAAATGTAGCTGCAGCTAGTTTGGTATAGAATTCTATGCGTTTTTTCATATGTTTGTGAGAAATTTGGAAAAAAATAATTTTTTGGGTTTTATTTGTGAAAAATTAGTAAAATTTTGTTTACTAGTCATATTTTATTTAGCAGTTTTAAAATAAACTTGTAGAAGTTTTATATAAGTGTGTTTTGCCATGTGATTCGCATGGGGGCCTAAAAGGCCCCCAACACGTTAATATGAAGATTTCTGATGTCACGCATTCTGCCCATTATGACTGAAGGGGTTGCTGCAATACAACATAACTTTTATATGTTTTATTAAAGCCTAAGACCATGTTCACACAACGTATATTTTCGTAAAAGTACGGCCGTTGTTGCCGATTGCAACAACGGCCGTGATTAATACGAAAATATTCGTTACGTGTCCGTCTATAGAATCCCTGACATGTCAGTTTTCTGCAGCCGCTATTCATTGAATACAGGCCGCAGAAAACCCTGTCAGTGCACACAGTGGAGTGAGCGGCTCCGGCCGCCTGCTCCATTGTGTCCAGTGGGGAGTTCTGATGCGGGTGCGCACGGATGTGCCTGCCTCAGAACTCTGCAGCGCTAAAGATCATCCAGCCAGTACTACAGTACCGGCCGGGATGATCTTTTCTGAACGGCCGGTCTCATACAGCGTCTGAACATAGCCTAAAGCGGTAGCCTGAATTGAACATTTTGTGTAAACATTTGCTCAGCCTGGTAGAAAACATAATAATACCCTATTCTTAAAAGGATATTCCACTCAAACATAACTTTTGATATGTTACTGCCCTTAGTGAGACTAACAATTCCTTCCATACTTCCCATTATCTATTCAGTTCTGATCTGCTGCTTTCTGCTGAAGACACAAAATTCTGTGTGTGAGCTTTTCTTTTAGTCTTCCCTCCTCCCCCTTCCTTCTTAGAGAGCTGATGTAAAAAAGTCCCTGACTGGCTTTATCTGCAACATTGTAGTTTCTTTGTAATGCTGGGAGGGTTATCCATAGTGAAATTATCAGCAACTTGACCTTAGATTAACCCTCCCAGCATTACAAAGAACGTACAATGTTGCAGATAAAGCCAGCCAGGGACTTGTTTACATCAGCTGTCTCAAAAGGGAGGGGGAGGAGGGTTTGTCATCATGAGATCCATCTTTTGCATATGTTCTGGAGTTGCAGGGAATTGGAAACTTCTAAGGGGTGTTCGCTGTAACTGGGTGGTGTGGGTGAGGTAAGTCACACAAACTCAGATTGGAGGACTATATATTACTGGGGATTCAGAGAGTACTCTATCAAGTATGTAAAACCACTGCATGTAAGTAGATTTAGCCGAACCCTCCCATCCTCTCTAGGTTTATGTGTAGCATAAATGCTGTTTTCTACCTTTTATATAAATGTCCCCATGAATTAATTTTGGGTCATTGCCCTGATACCCCTTGCCTGCCCTTTGACATTATTTTTCAGATTTGAATTACCCTGTGCAAATGTTGTTCTGACATTATTGCTCTTGAATAGTATATGTAGTGTTGACTTTCTTAGTGGGTTGTGTCCATTGCCACCAGACAGATGCTCTCTCTCTTTATGGCTGTATACTTTGATCAGTGTCTGCTGTATGAACGATTGTACTTTTTCTTGCCTTTCAGGTTATTATTTCAGGACAGTAGGGTGACTGTTTCATTATAACTCAAGAAAACACACACAGCTACCTCTTGTTGTCGTGACTGTGATATCACTGTGGTCTTCCTGAATGTTGTTAATCGCATTAAAACTTTATAGACAATGATCTTTAGAGGTGCAGAGGTGGGCCAAAGCGGCAACAATTGCTGTGAATAGCTATAAATGGCAGAACATTATTTGGCTCCCAATAAGAAGACTGACTTGTCTTGATTGTTTGATCTAGAGAAGTTTTGCTCCTTCAATCTGCTGCAAAACTCATCAGATCACCATAGGGTTCTATGTATTTCAATTTAGATCAGTAGAACCATTGGAGGACCAATTTTTTTGTGTTTTTTTTTTTTTACAATATGGATGCTAAAATACTCTCCACTTACAGCAGTGTGAGGACAACCTAGAGCTTCCTATTTATACCATGTCAACAGAGTCTATTTACTAGATGTTCTTTCTAGAAAATCCCACATATATGGTACAGAAATCTATGGACCTCCATTACCCAACTTGAAACAGTACAAAAATGTTCAAAAGTAGGTATTCAATTTAAAGTGTACTTAAATTGCATTAGGTATGTTGTCCATTTTGATTTTCATTGCGCTGCTCCAGCAGTTCATTTAGTGCCCCATGCTTATACTTCTGCATTTCGCTCTGAGCTTGTTAACGAGCCTTTTTTTTATTAGTTAGTTTACTCATCTGTAGCATTACACGGCTGCTGGCCAATCAGCTTTCACTGGGACAACTGACATCACTTCCAGCATTTGGTCTATTTTTGCGGTTTCTAAGGACCAAATGACCTTAGTGATGGAGCCTCGACTGCAGTTTTCTAGTAAGTGAGACACCTAGTGGCTGAATGTATAACATTGTATTTCATATAGAAAACAGGCAATAAACCAAGTAAATTTCAAAGATGTAGCATATCCCCCCCAATGCTGATTTAAGATGATTTTTTAGTAATAAAAATGTCCATTTACCCCTGCTGATCGCTAAATAGAGCCAGGAAAAGCGTGCTGCTGAGAACTTTTCTCCCACTTGCTGTATGTGCGACACAACTATCCTGTCTAGTGATCTGTGGGAGTCTAAACACTCAGACACCAACAGATCGAAGCTTTTAACATGCCTCTATTAATGTGAACATTTAAAATTTTTATTAGCTATAGAGTGGTTATTGTAAATCTTCTGAAAATGAATATGTTCCTTAACCCAAATCAGTTAACTGGTTTGATGGTATATACTGACGTGACTGTAACTCCAACCTGGATTTGGCCATCCAATGTTTATGAATGAAATATTCTTCATAGGCGTCATTCTTAAGATTACATAGGTTCAGATCATTAATGGCTGCCCCCTCTGGCTACACTTTACTTTGTCTGTTCGGAGCTGTCATAGATTCCACTACTTTCATGTTCACACAATAAAGCACCGAGAAGCATTTACTGTGTCTCCTTGAGGATTAGCCGAGCACAGTCATCACAGGAAATTATTTGATCACTTAGCTTCTTAAAAAATTTTTTTTTCAATGTCATGCTGGGTTTTTCAGTAGTTGTGAGGTGAGATTTCTTATTTTTTTTTCCTTTTAATCTTCCTTCCTTATGTTCAATAGTTTTATCAATGTGTAAGGATGAGAGCAACAGAATTTTAATGAACAAAGGAGAAGTGGCTCATTTTTTTAATATTTGTAATATTTTATACATTAGACCACAGTGTAAAAGTTTTTTCCTTTTTTTTAGGTATAAAGAGAATGAGTATTAGGTAGATCTGCATATGGAAGAGACTGAGTGCCATAGATCTTGCTGCAATTCCAAAGCAATTCTGCATCAAAATTCACATTTAGATTCTGCCTGAGGTTATCAATACCACATCCACATCCACTTATATTGTACCATACATTGCTGTAAATTTATGGAATCCACATGGCTATAGCTGCTGATAATGTAGTATCCCACTAGGATTCCTATAAAGGGTGTGTTTGGGTCTTTTATGTGTTTTTATATAGTAACACTTTTTTAGGCTATGTTCACACAACGTAAGAGACCACGGGTCACGGAACGGCCGGTCTCTAAAAAGATCATCCTGGCTGGTACTGCAGCACCGGCCAGATGATCTTTTCGGCCCCAAAATTCTGATGCGGGCGCATCCGTGTGCACCCGCATCAGAACTCCCCACGGCACACTATGGAGCGAGCGGCCGCAGTGTGCACTGACATGGTTTTCTACGGCCGCTATTCACTGAATAGCGGCCGCAGAAAACTGACATGTCAGTTGGTTGCAGCGCCGCTAGGGATCCCAGCTGGAGCATATACTATGTGTATATGCTCTGGCCGGGATCCCATAAACAGCAATGCAACGTATATGCTCATAATAATCACGGCCGTTGTTTTACGAAAATATATGGTGTGTGAACATAGCCTTATAATGTTTCCCTAGTCATGAGCATAGTAAGAAAGTCTACAGATCTGCACCCCAAAATCAACCTATGAGCTGTTTCCTATAAAGCACTGTAAGATTCCTCAAGTTATCAGAGTGTCTGGTCTCATCCTTGCATCTGACCATCATGGGAACACCAAAATACCATCAGTCCAAACACAGGGTGTACCCTGGGGTTCAAAATCACCACTGATATTGTAGAGCCCCCCTTGTACTGTGCTAGCTTATGGAAGGGTGGGAGAGCTCTTGGACCACTAGAAACAACTATCCTCATCATCTCACTAGTACAACCTTACACTATTATTATCCAGTGGCTCATACTTCCCCAATTTTCCAATAGGAGACAAGTACAAGATCTTGCAGAGGAAGGGGAGGGGGCGATCTACGTGCCTCCTGAGGTTCTCTCTATCCTTTGGAGCCACCAGAGAAAGCCGAGAACAGCACGCAATTTATAACAAAGGAGTGGTGTCACCGATAGAGAGATCCCGCTGGGGCAAGGAGGACAGACAAGAATTTTTAAATTGGAAAACCCCTTTAAATGACTTTAGGCCGTGATGCCTTAAGTCACTCTTCTACATATGTGTTATAACATAATAAATGTAGGGTTGGTTTTCAAGTGGAGCTTCAGGTTATGTCTCTGCTTAGTGCTTTCATTAGGGAGCGGTCACTGCATATAAAGTCATTAAGCATCAAGTGAATTCTATGGGAGTTGTACATACATGTGCCATTAGCTTTCAAAAGGATGCATAAATCAATAGTACAAGCAAATGAAGAAGTATAATCTATCTTAGAAAAAAAATCCTTTTTGGCAGACTAGATAGACTCAAGGAACAGGTTACATGTTGCTTATCAAAGTTGATGGGGGGGGGGGGGGTGGAGGATTTAGCTAAACAGTGAGACTGAAGCAGAGAGACACAGAGAACTTGATGAAAGCTTTAGTAGGTGTTCTATGCTAACCCAGTTTTTGATTTAAAGCTTACAGTGTTCAAATACTGCTCTCTAATGTCCTTCGTGCTGCTGATGCTTCTGATGGTGTGCTATAGAGACGTCAGAGAGCAGGGTCTCCTTTCCTGTGTGTGTACAGTGTATTGGAGACATAGGGAAATAAAGTCTAAAATAGAGTCTAAAGAGGCAAAATCTTGTGAAAATTGCAACACATATTGTTTTATAATGGTCAGTTTTATTTCCCAGCTTAGGGCCTGTTCACACTAAGCAAACTAGGCGAAATCATGCCTGCCTTAGTGTCAAGCAGTGTGTCTATGGGAGGGCTCACGCGCCTCCACTCTGCTCTGCTCTCCACTCAAAGAATTAACATGGATTCCGCCGAATTTGCTCAGTGTGAACAGGCCCTTATTCTGGAAAATCAACTGAAAGATCATGCTTTAAATTAGAGCTCCGTCTCTGAAAAAATAGAATTGCATCCCTTTTGATAATACATTAGGGAACTGATCTGCACATAGCTAAGGCAATGATGATCTAAGTTAAGGTCAGTAAAACCCACAGTCTAATTAGGATGTTGTCGTCAATACAGATGAAAAAATTAGGGACGAGTGAATTTTTGAAAAGTTCGGTTTGGTTCGATGCGGCGAATTTTCGTGAAGTTCGAATTCGTACGAACCAAACCTAAAACGAACCTTGCTATAACGGCTGAATAATTGCAGCTACAATAGTGGGAGTGTGATAGGGTATAGTTTCGTTTAGTTGCAGTTGCTATTACAATGAAAAAAGTGGAAAAAATCAAAGTGCAGAAATAGTGAAAAAAATTGTGACTAAAAAAATAATAATAATAAAATATAGTGAATAAGGCTATGTTCACACTACATAAAAGTACGATGGCAACAACGGCCATACTTTTTGCGAGGTTGAACAATGCCTTATTTTTAATGGGATCCCGGCCAGAGCGTATACACATCGTATATGCTCCAGCCAGGATCCCGTGCGGGGCCGCAAATAACTGACATATCAGTTTTCTGCGGCCGCAATTCAATGAATTGCGGCCGTAGGAAACCCTGTCAGTTCACACAATGAAGCGAGCGACTCCAGCCGCTTGCTTCATTGTATGCTATGGGAAGCTCTGATGCGGGTGGGCTGATGCGCCCGCATCAGAGCTCTGCGGCCAGAAAGTACCTGCCGGGCAGAGACCGGCCATTCCGTGACCTGGACGATCTAATACGTAGTGTAAACATAGCCTAAAAGTGCAAAAATAGTGAAAAAAAGTGGAAAAAAAAGTTAAGGAGGAGAAGGCGGCAGCACTTGATTGCACCCAGGCCAGTATTGTTGAGAAGAGACAAGTTAAGGAGGAGGAGGAGGCAGCAGCACTTGATTGCACCCAGGCCAATATAGTTGAGAAGAGACAAGTTTAGGAGGAGGAGGAGGAGGAGGCAGCACTTGATTGCATCCAGGCCAGTATAGTTGAGAAGAGACAAGTTGAGCAGCAGGAGGAGGCAGCACTTGATAGCTCTCAGGCCAGTATTGTTGAGAAGAGACAGGTTGAGGAGCAGGAGGAGGCAGCACTTGATTGCACCCAGGCCAGTATTGTTGAGAACAGACAAGTTGAGGAGAAGGAGGCAGCACTTGATTACTCCCAGGCCAGTATTGTTGATAACAGACAAGTTGAGGAGGATGAGGCAGAACTTGATTGCACCCAGGCCAGTATTGTAGAGCAGCAGGAGGCAGCTTATGAGAAACAAACTTTTTTTGTTGTTGCGGCTAAACAGGGTTGATGGCACCCAGCAAGGCAGAAATAGACAGGTTTTGTGGGGCGCTGGCTTAGCGTCACACTCTATGGAGAGCTTCAATAAGTTTTGCTGCTAAAGGTTACTTCACCAATAACAGCTTATGAGAAACAAACTTTTTTTGTTGCAGCTAAACGGGGTTGACGGCACCCAGCAAAGCAGAAATTATGAGGTTTTGTGGGGCGCTGACTTAGCATCACACTCTATGGAGGGCTTCAATAAGTTTTGCTGCTAAAGTTTACTTCACCTATAACAGCTTATGAGAAACAAACTTTTAAAAAAACTTTTTTGGTTGCAACTAAATGGGGTTGACGGCACCCAGCAGAGCAGCAATGTGTAGCGTGTACTCTCAGTCACGGGACAGGAGCTGGTTCAATGCTACCTGTCCTGACTCTTTTCTCCCTAGATCTCACTATTTTTTTTTTTTATTTAGATGCCTATCTCTCCCTCTCTCTACCTATCTCTTGATTTCTCAGCCTCTTTCCCTATCTATCACATTATCTTCTATATCTAGCTTTCCCTGGATCTTGCTTTTTTTTTTTCTCTTCCTCTCTCCTGCTTCTCTCACTAACACTTTCTATTCCTTCTCTATCTCTCCCTGTATCTATCTAGTTGTTTGGCTATCTATCTCTTTTCCCTCTCTATCTAATATGGAGCTCCTCTCTCTGTGTAGTCTGGCAACACACTGACAAGCTGCTGACGCTCTGAGGCACTTCCTGGTGCTGGGGAGTGACGTCACACATCTTGATTTTCACAGAAAACCAGGATACAAGGGATTATAGGAGTAATAATCCCTTGTATCCTGGTCTATTCTGTGAAAAATTACAATTTTGCGTCGCCACTGTTATTTTAACCAGATTCATAACAAACTTTCTCAAAGTTTGGTTCGCTCATCCCTAGCAAAAATACATCTTATTAGCGTTATGTAGTGTTAAAGTAAATATTCAACTTTAATCATTGTGTATTTTTAGAACTAAAAATCAGTACTAATTAATTTTTTAACATATTTTTTACCTCCAGAACAGTGTGTTAATCTGACACACCAAATCTTCTGCATAGACCTGGACTGAACAGGTAACATGCTCGCTACTGGCAGCTACCACTACAGGAAGCTTAGCATCTCACCACAGACTGATTCAGGCTGGGTTCACTCACAGTATATTTCAGGCAGTATTTGGTCCTCATCTCAGGCCCTCATAGCAACCAAAACCAGGAGTGGATTGAAAACACAGAAAAGCTACGATCACATAATGGTGAAATTGAGTGGATGTCCGCCATATATCAGTAAATAACTGCCATTATTTCAATACAACAGCCGTTGTTTTAAGATAATAGCAAATATTTGCCATTAAATGACGGCCATCAACTCAATTACAACATTATGTGAACAGAGCCTTTCTGTGCTTTCAATCCACTCCTGGTTTTGGTTGCTATGAGGACCTGACATGAGGACCAAATACTGTCTGAAATATATTGTGTGTGAACCCAGCCTTAATGTATAAAAAGTATGCAGTAAACTCCTAAGCGCCACCTAGTGGTGAGCATTCACTTTGAAAGTATGATAAAATTGTTATATTCTTTAAACTTTGTTTTGTGTATTTAAATATTTTTGTTTTATTTCATAATATTACTTTGCAATGTATTATTATTGGTGGTAATAATAATAATAATAATAATAAATACTGGTAGAAATACATGTAATAATAATGTAAAAGCAGCAGCATTTCAGAGTCATAACTTTCACAGCCGGAGTGTTTTACACAGCCGGAGTGTTTTAATTATGTCCTAAGCTTCAGATTTGCTCCGTGCATAGAAATGAGATGGGAAATACATGCAGAGTGAATGTCATTAGGCACAATTGGATTTCCACTTGATAATTTACTAAAAAAAGGAAATACTGATAATCACCCCCCGAAGGAAGGAAAAAACTGCAAAACGAAAGAGCCAACAACAGGCTGCAGTATCTTGTAATCATTCCAGTACATAATGCAGCATAGAAATAAAATACTTCAGCAGGATTTTTAACTAAAAAGGAAAGAAATGTCCCCTTAAATAACCCAAATAAAATACATGGTTGGTGGGAGCAGAGATACAGCTGTCATTATAGGCCGTGTTACTGGTTGAAAAGCCTAGATAAGGAAACGTATGAGCCCATCTTGCACATAAAAAAAATCAATTTACTTATGGATAAATCCTGGAGCTGCATCGTAGAGTGCTTCACCCCACGGGAAGCGGGCCGCGGTTCAAAAAAAGGACTGTGGCACCGGCTTCCCTGCGCCAGCGCTGTTCTATACATGTGAAAATCTTAAAACGAATGTACTGCTGGTCAGCTATGATCAGCAAGTGATTTCATATCACTAGGACCTCTGACAATCTGAGAATCATGGGGCTACTGTGCTGGTTTAGTGCTGTGATCCCTTCACTTTTATTGCATCCGGGCAAGTAGTTTAGTGCCTGGTACCTTCTAACTAGGGGATCAGCAGCAGTTACTTACTTCACCTCTAGATACCCAACAGGGTCCATGGTTAGCAATACCCAATCATCATGACCCTCACAGTTATGGGACTGATTTAGGATTAATGTCTTATTAGTGGTTCAGGCTGTTTGATAAATCTAAGCAGCTTAAAACTGGCTATGGTGCCTTTGAAATGTAGTGATTTGTTGGCCGTGAGAGGTTGCAAAAACACGCAGGTCAACGAGAGCGACTGTGCAATATATGAAGTGCCTTTACATGGCAATCCAATGATGTCAGTTTACAAATCACATTAAAGTGCATACTTACCTAGTGCACTGCCGCTGTGATCCAACATTTTGTTCCTCCGGCTCTTCTGTACAGCCGCTGTTTCTTCAGGACCTTCTGCTATGATGTCTCCCATACACTGTACACACATGATCCCAGTAGCACGCCCTCTGAAGCAGTAGTAGCATGAAGGACATTATACAGCAACAATGAGTAGTGTAGCTGAAAATACAGCTCTGACATGAGATAGAACATCTATTAGAAGCAACAGCAGTGCCACAGGTTGTGATATTACAGCTCTGAACAAATGGGTTTAGGTGCAATACTAGACACAACCTGTGCACAGATGTGGCCATATTATTGAAAGAAGTATCCCACATATTTTAATCTTTAAATAGATTGGACAGGAGAGAAAATGCATTACAGAAACTGTGAGGGTGGGTTCACACTGAGGAATTACAGCGCGTACAGCCGACGGAATTCCGCTGAATTTATCCGCAAGAATTCCTCAGTGTGAACCCGCCCTTACATCTGTCTATGGGGGTCGTCTGCTATTGCAGCCCAGCTCTACTGAGGTGAAGGAGCAGGACTGCAGGACCACATACAACCTGGGGATAGGCCTTGTGCTCATTTAGAACATTTTAGGACATTATACAGCTACAGTATATATGTTGGGACCAATTGCATATTAGGGCCTATGAGGTACAGCAGCATTTATAACATGTACTGGTTCTATATGGCCCTCAGCTACATGTCATCTGGTGGCTTTGAGGCACTCCAGTGTGACCCGGGTTGGCACTATATAAATACCACGTCTGTATCAGTCTGATGCAGTGAACAAAGGGTTAATCTGAAGCCAAAATGATGAATACCCAGACCAAGCAATAAATACACAAAGCGATGTCACCTTTGAACCCTGAAGCCTGTGTGAAGGTCAGAGATTATAGAGGCCGTAATTGTGATTTATGCCATGTCCTCTCAGGAACATACAGACACAGACATTCTTTGTCTCATTTCAAAGATTTTATTATTATTTTTTTTTTGGGAAAATGTCCCGTTCATTAATCCGGTTCTCATACGATCTTGCCATATCCTTTCATAGGGGCTTATAGCTAGAATGGTATCCCCACAACCGAATAGAACATGTCAGACACGTGAACCATTCAGGGGGAGAGCCCCTCAGGCACATTCCCCGAATTATTCTCTTCATTCATTAAACTATTAAGGCAATAGATAGTTTGTTAATACTGTTAGATGGTATATATGACTATTCTTTATCCATTAACATTTGAACATGGTGGCAGATATTTCCTCAGGTAATTCACCATTTCCATAGATTTGAATATTATACATAAGAATTGATATTTTCTCTTTCATATTCTTTCTTACTATTGGGATTATATGAAGGAAATTTTTTTCTCCAGATACAGCACCACCCTTGTCTGTTGGCTGTTTCTGGTATTGCAGCTCAGCCTCATTTACTTGGGTTGGCTGAGCTGCAATACCAGACAATGCCTGGGGACAAAGGTGGCGCTTTTCATCTAACCTTTCTTAACAGTAGCTCCTCTGTTGAGCATGATACTTTCTATTGATGCCTAATTGTGTATTTATACTATTAAACTAGTTGCTAATATGTAGCTATACCCTTTATGTTTTGATCCTGGGTTACAGTTATGTCCAGCGCTGCATTTAAAATAGATGCTACTTGGAGTTTTTTTTACAGGCTTACTTTATCATCACTCACTTGTGCCCATATGACTCTTGCCCTCACTACTCTTTTGTTCAATATCTATCTGTATTGACTTAAGCTTGCTGCTGGTCCCCCTCTGCTGGGTTTTCTGTCTCTGGCTCAGTGTCTGTAGTCTGACTCTGGCCTCTGAAAAGGAGAATTTCGGGCAGGGACTTGCACTTACCTCCCCACTCCAGCGCTGGTGTCCACTGCCCTCCGCTACGGTCCCCCGATCCCTGGCCATAGAATAGCGGCCGCAGAAAACCTTGTCAGTGCACACTATGGAGCGAGAGGCTCTGGCCGTTCGCTCCTTAGTGTGCAGTGGGGAGTTCTGATGTGGGCGGGCACAGATGCACCCACATCAGAACTCTGCGGCACTAAAGATCATCCAGCTGGTACTGCAGTACCGTCCTGAAATTATCTTTTCAGAGACCTCTTACATAATGTGAACATAGCCAAAGGCTGTATCCATGTTTTCTATGACTCCCTAGGGTTGCATCTAAAATCTTCAGCCACAAGGATAGATTAGGTTTCTTATCCATGCAAAGCCGTTTTTCTGTTTAGTTCTGAGCTGGTTATGAAGTTCATCTCTCTGCCGCAACTCTGATCTTCTGCTTCATTTCAGAACTGGAAGAACTCCTCCAGACCCAATCTTCTGCTTACATATCATGTTGCAGAAACTCTGTCAGATCACTCCTTAATGTAGTTGACTAGAATTTTCATCTTCTGCCTTGGTACCTTAAACTGGTATCTTCTTTGCATTTTTCACATTAGCAAACACTAGTGTGAAGGACCAAAAAATCTCTTAAACTCCACTACCCAGTTTAGCCCAACACCAAATCCATAGTAATACTAAGATTCATGACAGGATATATTAGGGTTACGCTGACAGACACACTCTTAACAAGTACTGGCTTTTGCCTTGGAAGGCCCTATCTATCATGTATCAATAGCTGCATGCAAGACTGCATTCCCCCTGTCATGGCCACTGCATGGAAAACTTTAGCTACAAAATTAAGGGGAAAATGTCAGCTAAAAAACATGTCACAAACATCTACGTAAGCAGTGAGACTATCTATACCTTTATGATAGTTGTCCAAGTTTGCAGGCCTCTGACACTTCGAAGCAATAAAAAGCATTTTTAGGCCAAGTTTTCACCATGTCCTTCTGCATGCCGAATGGCTGTCTATTGGTAATTGTGCCTGTCACTTTTACATAGTGCAACATGGACGCAAGTGAGTGTCGATCCTTTCTGAGACACATTTTAGAAGGCACAAGTAATCAAGCGGCTGGGCCACAAAAACAATCACTGCATTGTTCGTACGGCCATAAAATATACTGCGACCAGCTGCTATCTCTAATAGCGAGAATTTTTTCCGCTGCACAAAAGATGTGATCATCCGAGGATTGAGTGTTTTATTGCTTCTTGGCTGATCGCTGTTACTTTTACACAGGCCGATTATATCTGCCAAAGGAGCATTTCTAGCAACCCTCCCTGCCCATAATGGACCCATGTAAAAGGAGCTTTACGTAGTGGAAATAGCCTAAAGGTGATTGCAGCCTCATAAAAGTGCCCATTTATCAATATTGTCACAATAAACAATTAGGAGGTTCATTTATACGACAATGAATACGAATTTAAGTAAAATAAACAAAAACACCTTACAATCTGGCTGGTGACTTGATAGAAATCTATTGTGATATAAATCCATATCTATTTGTCACGTCTTCTATGTCAGACTCCCGCTGGTAGCAACATCCCTGGCGCAATACATTATGACAGACTTCATTACATCAGAATACCTGACTTTTTGAATAGAATTCTCTCTCTGGGTGCCGTTACTGCAGATTATTGCATTTCATCTTTGATATTGGGAATAAATGTCACTTTTTCAAGGATGACGCCAATAGGATAACCGTCCATATCAACAATGCTTTCTGCATCTTTTAGATTAGGATGGAAGTAATAGAAGGGATTACTATAAATTGTATTAATACATATTGAATCCACTGTTCTTATATAAAATCAGATTTCAACCTCATGCTACAAACATATTATCATTTAGTGCACTGGGAGTTAAAGTGCACCTGCAGTATACAGAGGCGGATGTCAGATTTCAGCTGCTTTGTGGTCATTGTTCTCTATGGGGGCTTCAACCCTATTTTATAAATTGTCACATACAGTGGTGAAATAATTAGGGTATTAGGGTGGCAAAATTAAAGTCATACACTAGGCCAGCAATGGGGAATCTTGGATCGTCCAGCTGTTGCAAAACTACAATTCCTATCATGTAATGACAGCCACAGCCAAAAGGTGTCAAGACAATATATAATTGGACATATACACAGATACATAATGTATAGATGCTTTTACCTGCATTCTGTGATGTCCACTTGACATATGCACCAAAAAACAAAAAAACAAACTCCCAGTGAATATTTAAATTATATTATTAGGCTCTTAAGTTAGTTGACAGACGCCAAAGTGTTTCCTTTTGTCCTATGCTAGGCTAGTGTATACTTTTGTTGTATCAAACAGTGAAGTTTGCTTCTTGGCACAATATACATTTTTATTTACAATGGGAGTCTATGTGTAATGGATAACTGAGCGCCTATGCAATGGCATCTGGCAGAAGCATATGTAACAGGTATGTGTCAGGAGATCCTCCAAATATAAACCACTCATAGACACTGCAAAATTCATTGTTAAAATTAATTTATTCTATAGTATTTTTCAAGCTTTTAAATGTAATGTCTCACTTTTATGGTTTTAAAAATAACCTGAAAGTTGTGCAGCTTCCGGCACACACTACCTCTATTACAAGCCAGAAGCTCATAGCTGCAGCCCTGCGGTCCCGGACTTCTCTCCTGCTCGGCGCGATGACATCACATTTGCCACCGAGCAGGGGAGATGTCCGGGACCGCGGGGCTGCAGCTATGAGCTTCTGGCTTGTAATAGAGGTAGTGTGTGCCAGAAGCTCAGCCCGGCCGGCCCCGAAGCTGCATGGCAGGAGACCTGCCTAGCCTGCCTCTGCCCCCCGGATGCTCCCCGGCTGCACCTTCTTCCTCCCAGCTTCTCCCTCTGCACCCACCCAGCTGCTCTCCGTGCCCCCTGGTTCTACCCCTGCCCCCATCTTCTCCCCCTGCCCTCCCAGCTTCTCCCCCTGCACCCCCCCAGGTTCTCCCCCTGCCCCTCTAGCTTCTCCGCTGCCCCCCCAGCTTCTCCCCCTGTACCCCCCCAGCTGCTCCCCCCAGGTTCTCCGCTTCCCCCATCTGCTCCCTCTGCCCCCCCAGCTTCTCCCCCAGCTGCTCTCCCTGCCCCCCACGTTCTCCCCTGCCCCCTAGCTTCTCCCCCTGCACCCCCAGCATCCCCCAGCTGCTCTTCCTGCCCTCCAGGTTCTCCCCCTTCCCCCATCTGCTCCCTCTGCCCCCCCAGCTTCTCCCCATGCACCCCCAGCTGCTCTCCCTGCCCCCCAGGTTCTCCCCTGCCCCCCTAGCTTCTCCCCCTGCACCCATCTGCTCCCCCTGCACCCCCCAGCTTCTCCCCCTGCACCTTCAGCTGCTCTTCCTGCCCCCCAGGTTCTCCCCTGCCCCCTAGCTTCTCCCCCTGCACTTATCTGCTTCCCCTGCACCCCCAGTTTCTCCCCCTGCACCCCCAGCTGCTCTCCCTGCCCCCAGCTTCTCCCCCTGCCCACATCTGCTCTGCTTCCCCTGCCTGTCCCCCTGCCCCCCCCCCCCAGCTTCTCACCCGGCACTCCCCAGCTGCTCTCCCTGCCCCCAGGTTCTCCACTGCCCCCATCTGCTCCCCCTGCCACCCAGCTTCTCAATCCTGCACCCCAAAGCTGCTCTCCCTGCCCCCCAGGTTCCCTCCTGCCCCCATATGCTCCCCCTGCCCCCCAAGCTTCTCCCCCTGCACCCCCCAGCTTCTCTCCCTGCCCCCCAGGTTCTCCCCCTGCACCCCCACGCTGCTCCCCCTGCCTGTCCCCCCAGCTGCTCCCACTGCCTGTCCCCCCAGCTGCTCCCCCTGTCTGTCCCCCCAGCTTCTCCCCTGCCCCCTCAAGCTTCTCCCCTGCCCCCATCTTCTCCCCTTGCCCCCACAGCTGCTCCCCCTGCCCCTTTCACCAAAGCTGCTCCCCCTGCCCCCCATCTACTCCCCCTGCCACCCCAGCTGCTCCCCCTGCCTCCCCAGATTCTCCCCCTCTTCGTCACCCCAGCTGCTCCCCTGCCCTGTCACCCCAGCTGCCTGCCTGCAGATGAGTTGTGGTCGGAGAAGTCTTCATGATGCTGTGCCAGATGGAGAAGAAAGCAAAAAGTGAGCAATGGCAATCGGAGAAGACGTCACCTGTGAGTCATTAGTAACTGCACTGTAATCACTTCTATAGTGTGCAGAGCCTGAGTACCATTGGGGTCTATAAGGGTCAGTGTAATGTTTGCAGTAGTGTACTGACACAGCCCTGCGGTCACTACAGTACCCTAGCGCAAACCGTTAAACTAGGACCCAACTACAAGAGCTGCAGGCACTAAAACTCCCAGCATATCCTGAGGGCTGCAGACTGTCAGTACATGCTGCAGCTGTTGTAGTTGGGTCCGAGGTGCATTATGCACTGGATGCTTTGTGGCATATAAGAATACAGAGATCTATGGGGGCTCAGTGTATGGGAGTGACCCCAGAACAGCACTGATATAGGATAGGGGTAGATGCTTTTGTTCTATCCCCTATTAGGGATGTTCTGGGGTCACTCCCATACACTGAGCCCCTGCAAATCTCTGTATCCTTATATGCCATGAAGCATCCAGTGTATAGAACCCAACTACAACAGCTGCAGGCACTACAACTCCCAGCATGTACTGACAGTCTGCAGCCCTCAGGATATGCTGGGAGTTGTAGTACAGTGTAGACAGATGTATTGCTGGACCTTCAGGGCTGATGGTTGTGACCCACAGATTGCAGCCACCAGGAGACTCTGCACACAGGGATTTATTACAGGGTTATCATCTCAGAGGCTACAACTCCCAGCATACCCTGAGAGCTGTATAAATGTAGGGATTTGTCACACATACAGATGAATCCAGGAGAGGAGCGGGTCAGCATGTCGTGTCTCACTGGTTCTATATTGGCGGGCCCCAAGGATCATTTTCTCTGGTGGGCCCCAGGTACCCCAGTCCGACACTGGACAGAAGCGGTCCCCGAACTAAGACGTCCCCGGCCTCCTTCCTACCTCCATCACATCTGTTTGATGAGAAGAGTGGGCATCAAGCAGAGCGCCACCCAAGTGCCAGGGTATATACCATGCATATGACCTGCCAGTGGGGGGGGGGGGCCTCAGCATCCGAAGTGCCTAGGGCAGCATGCACTCTAAATACTGGCCTGACCCTACCTGGAGCAGTGCCTAATGGAGCATGGGAATCTTTACTCTTAAAGGGAAAGTATGAAGACAACTGCATGGGGTGAGTTCCATCGATAAGGCAGATTTGATTCAATAGTGTTCATTAAAGCGACCCTGTACCCACAATCTGACCCCCCAAACCACTTGTACCTTCGGATAGCTGCTTTAAATCCAAGGTCTGTCCTGGGGTCTGTTCGGCAGGTGATGCAGTTATTGTCCTAAAAAACTACTTTTAAACTTGCAGCCCCGTGCCCAACGGCCGGGGCTTACAGTAATTGTGCCTTAACTTTGCACCACCCCCTCCGTCCCTCCCACCACCCTCTTCACCATTAGGAATGAGACTGGAACATTTTCTCCTGTCTGAACATTGCACAGGTGCCTCAATGATCCAGCCCATGTGCCGTGCTCACACAGCTGATGAATAGGAGACAATGTGCCTAATGATGAAGAGGGCAGGGAAGATTGTGACAGAGAGGTTGTGCCAGCCTAATGCATACAGAATTTAAGCCCCGGCCATTGGGCACGGGGCTGCCAGTTTAAAAGTTGTTTTTAGGACAATAACTGTATATCCTGCTGAACGGACCCCAGGACAGATCTTGGATTAAAAGCAGCTATCTGACGGTACAAGCGGTTTGGGGGGGTCAGATTGTTGGTAAAGAGTTACTTCTGGCATGGTTGTATTCATAGTTAGTTATTTGATCTGGTGGCAGGAGCGACTGCAGGCTAATGTTGGTAAAGCTGAGCAATGGCAGGTACATTTTAAAGTGAGTTTTTCTTTTGGGATCTATACAAATTTTTAATTAAAGAAGTGACATCCACCTACCCCGATTTTCTGGACTACCCGGCCTGTGTTTGTTTTTTACACTTTTAGGACTCATTCAACAAACTTTTCATAAATTTGTGAATAGAATATTCTCAAAATATTTGCAAGGAAATTGTGCAAACAAATTCACCTGGTAAAAAGTTACAAATGATCAATTGGGCGCAAATTTATTTATAAACAGTGCTCTCTGCTGACATCTCTGGCCGAGTCAGGAACTGTCCTGAGCAGGAGAGGTTTTCTATGGGCAATTAGCAAAAAATAATTGCCTTCAATTGATATATAACCTGCAGAGAAAAGACCAAATATTGGTACAGAGGCAGGATAGACCATAGTTTGACAGGAAGGGAGACACCTAGTGGCCATATGTATAACATTGATTTAAAGAGGACCTGTCACCCCCTGTGCCGGGGTGACAGGCTCCCGACCCCTGTTAGATTCCCCTATACATACCTCATCGCGCCGGGTCCTGCTTCCTGAGCCGGTCGGGTGACTGAGATTTCAGCGCGCGCGCTCACAGGAGAGTCAGATGCTCATAGAGAATGAATGGGGAGTCCGATGCTCCGTCATTCTCTATGGGCATCGGACTCTCCTGTGAGCACGCGCGCTGGGCTTCGGGCGCTGAAATCTCAGTCACCTGACCGGCTCAGGAAGTGGGACCCGGCGCGATGAGGTAAGTATAGGGGGATCTAACAGGGTGCCGGGAGCCTGTCACCCCAGCACCAGGGGTGACAGGTTTCCTTTAAACATAGAAAACTTATTGAGAATTGACCTAAGAAAGTGCACGAGGGAGTAAATTTGTTCCCAGACAAAAGTACTCAAGAGGAATGGCATAAGTGCTGATGTAGATAACTGGAGTCCATACCTGAAGGAGCTTCCTTTTACAATAGACCTTTTATGTACATCACTTATTCTAATGGCTGTTTCTGGGTGGAACTGAAAAAAAAGGATATTATATATAGAGCAATCAATAATCAGTTGCCCCTTATACTTTTTATATTTCAGTGCCCCTGGCCTCACTTTGACCATCTGTGATGTGTATGACCTCTCGACCACTGCAAAAGGGCCCAGAATAGCCTGTCCATGCTGAGGAACTTGCTATACCTATATCAGAACTACAGGTGAATCCAGTAGGTAACAAAGCCAACGAAGGATGTTCACAATCCCCTCCATCTGGTATGACCTCTTCAAAGATCACAGGGCACTCATACACCTTTCCAATCCATGTCAATGGGGCAGCTCCTTTCCATTGTGACCTATATATGGGGCTGCTGTAAAGTATATTTCTAAATGCTTTTATGAACAGCTCATCCGAAATACCCCCAGAATAATATGCAAAAATGTTTATAAAAATTATAATTAAAAAATAGAAACACTTTACAAAAAAGAACATATTTCAGCTTTAGGCTATGTTCCCACACAGTATTTTTGCTCAGTATTTTGGTCAGTATTTTTCAAGCAAAACCAGGAATGGATTGAAAACACAGAAAGGCTATGTTCACACACTGTTAAAATTGTGGATGACCGTCATTTAAAGGGACAAATAACAGCCGTTATTTTAAAACAATGGCCGTTGTTTTAAAGTAACGTGAATTATTTGCCATTAAATGACGGCCATTCACTAAATTTAAATAGTTTGTGAACATAGCCTTTCTGCCTTTTTAATCCACTCCTGGTTTTGGTTGAAAAATACTGACCAAAATACTGAGCAAAAATACTGTGTGGGAACATAGCCTTATATAGTAAAAAGAATATCTTGGAGATACATTCTCTTTCTCATGTGAAAGAACACAGAAGACCATCTCTGGTTCGCGACTAAATGCCCTTTCTGACTCCTCCAGCCTTACATCCTCCTAATGTCGTTCCCATGCAGCCTTACATCCTCCTAATGTCCTTCCCATGTCTCCTGGGTTGCCCCACGTCTTACTTGGGTTCAGACTTGAGGAGGGAAATTCTCCACCATTATATTCTCTATCTCGTACCATCCAGCACAGTCTACACAAACAATCTAATTAAATTCCCATCACAAAGATGCAATTATTTCATGCACTATCTACAGCACTATGTTAACTAAACGCAGATTCCAACCTGATCCTCGGGGACCTATTGTGCCAGTAACATTATTCCCACTAATTTCCCAAAAGAGTGAACATGGATGGGATTTAATAATTGATTAGAGTTTCTCTATTTTATATTGTGTATCAATATGAATTACTTTGTTTAGCTCAACCTAGAGCTCAAGGAACTAAATGCAGGACTAAGCAAAATAAGACGACTTTAAACCCACCTATAAAAAGCAGATTTACAACGCTGATTAATAATTTAATTGACTGAAATCTATATGCTCACTATAAACGGAATAAAAAGGAGGGTATTCAAGAAAAGAAGTAAAATGTATGGAAAACGCCATAAAGAAAAAGGAGCAGAATTATCTGCAGAGGTTCTGGTTATACTCGGGCCCTGGAGATTACAAATTCACTATTCCTCGAGGTGAGGGCAAAGAGTTGAGGTAAGCAAACTTAGAGCACGCTCAGGTTCGTCTGCACCCCAACACGAATATTACCAGTGGCTGAAGAAGTTGGATGCAGCCCTAAGGAGTCCTGAAAAACATGAATACTGCCTATGGTTGTATCCATGTTTTACAGGTAGCAACAATGGACACAAATGGAGCTTGGCAGACCTCATTGACTTTAAAAGGAATCCATCACTAGGTTTATGCCGCCTTAAATGAGGGTAGAATAAACTAGTGACAGAAATGCTGAACAGATCGGTGTATTACTTACATCAATTTGTTCAGCCGTTCTCCTAATATGCAGGAGAATAGGATTCTTGCCACACCCCTCCCTTGCCCTCCAGCTGCCGATTTACAGTTGACTGCCTATATACAGCCTAGATAGGTAACTGCCAATCAGCAGCTGGTGGGTGGAGTTTTCTGCTTCTTATGAATATTGAGGACTACTGGGCTCATGCACATAATGGAGAGGACTACTTATTCTCCATGTTATTCAGGAGCATATCTCTGAATCAGCTGCACAGAATAATGTAAGTGATAGATCATTCTGTTCAGCTTCTCTGTCAGTAGTTTATGCTACCCTCAGATAGGACACCATAACCTACTGACTGAGTCTTTTTAATGGGATCCATTGGGTTTTCTGCTCATGTCCATAATTTTACAGTAGACCAAAGGGACAAAAAAAATGCTGCTTGCAGCTTTTTTTTGTCTCGCAATTCTAAACAGATTTTTCAGTGGAGGCTCCGAACAAAACCTCTGAACCAGTGTGAACATAGTCTAAGATTTTGTACAAGGCTAGTTAAGAGGGGGGGGGGGGGGGGGGGGGGGGGGGCTCAGCGGAGAGGACACACGCAACTTGGCTGTGACAGACGGCTGTCTGTATAATTTCTACAGGCTACCATGCTTTAAGTCCTCCCCTCCTTTGACTCAGTGATGGCAGTAAGCTCAGGAGGGAGGGGAGTGCGGAGGATGCCCATTATATAAATGTACAGTAATGCTGTGCATCCTCCATTCCAATGCTACTGAACATTTATTCCCTGACTAAGCACCATAGCAATTGCATGGTCTCCCTCTACAGTAAGTACGCCACTGACTCCAGGGAAGCAGTAACCTGGCAATTCCCTGTGGGAAAGTCTATACTTACATGATGGGCATAAGTCTGGTGAACTCGCATTCCCTTAGATTTAGGAGAAAGAATTAAATGGAAGAGACATTTCTCATGGAGAAGAGGAATGGAAAGGAATAAGAAGGGAACACGAGAGGAATAAAGGGGGGAGAATAGGAGAGAAGAAAGCCACATAGCAATCTGAAATTCAGTTTTCTTATGTTCTGTGAATAACTTTTTCAACCTTAAAACTGAATAAATGAATCCAAGATTTGCTATCTTTCTTGTTCAGCCAGTTCTGTGCTTGGAAAGCAATATCTTACATTTGGCATATGTTTTATGGGAAAGGATTGATGCTTGAAGTGATGACACAGTGGGTGCTCTGACTTGCAAGTCTCTGACAAGGATCTAAAAATGCTACAAAGCCGACACCTGCTGAGACGCTGTTGTAGCACTAGTCTCTTTTTTAGCAAAATTAGGATTTATGGCTTGTGTGAGCTGTGCAGACAGTCTAATAACTGTGTTTTATTGTTTTGTGTATATTAGACACAATATAAAATGGAAATTGAATCAATATGTTATGCATTATGCATTTTAAACAAAGCCTTATGTTTTGAACCAAAAAAAAAGTGAAATAAATAAAGGAAATCTTCACTTTGTAAGACACTTCTGTTTAGACCTCAATGCACAGTAAGGCATGAATTTTGTAATTTATGGTATAATAGTTTTGCCTTTGTAGGGCGCTGTTCCTATATGTAAACTTATAAGATTCTAAAGGAGGGTCAAGGGCATAGGTGAGAGACCCAGATGACAGAGGATGTAGGAGGTCCCTAGCAGGGGCAGATTAACTTTACCATGGGCCCCAGGCTGCTCACTAAGCTTGCCCTCCCCCCAATCCAATGTAACTATGGCGGCACTAGCTTTAGTCTTTTTCCTCCATAATGCGGCCCATTAAAGTCCTTCAGTATGTTCTCTAATGTTACTGCATTGTCTCCTGGCTACAGTTTTGCCCTGATTTGTGCAAAATTGCAGTTAAAAACTGCAGTTGTCTTGAAGTATTTAGAAGAACGAGTAGATATTGTTTTTTTAAGGGTTGAGGCAGCCTGGCGGGGAGAGAGTCTTGGAGTTGGTGGAAAATATTTGGTAAGTGGGAGGATTCGGTGTGGCATATGGTCCCCTCACCTTTAAAAGATCTTTGGGAGGGGAAAATTACAAGAGACGTGTCCCTCTTGGGGAGTCGGATGGTTAATTTTGCCACTTTGTGGTCCTTGTGCGCCCAAGTCTGTGATTGCAAAGGGTGCCGGTTAGAGGGCAGTTTAGAGGGTCCTTGTTGTGGGTCTTAATGGGAATGTATCTCCTGTTTAAGGGTAACTTCACACATACCGTATCACAGCGGATTTGATATTGCGGATCTGCAGCAGATTAGAGCTAAATAACTGAACACAGCATCAAATCTGCACCTTCAAATCTGCTGCGGATCTGCTGCAGATGCTGTATGTGTCAATGCACCCTTAAACTATGTATTGATACATATTCTTTTCTTAAGGCCATTTCACACTGAGTAATCAACTCTGAATTTCAGCGCTGATTCCTCACTGAAAATTCTGCCCGGAAATACAGTGCAGAGCCAAATTCCATTGAGTTCAATGAAATTTGCGCTTTGCAGTTCACACAGCGGAATTGACACTGGCGGAATCCCATTGAAATGAAATGAGCAGTGAGTTTCTGCTCTGAAATTTTTTAACATATTCACCCATCCACCCAGACCAGTGTTTTTCTCTTTGGCCTCCAGTGACTATTTAGTAGTTAGAAGAGTGCCATAGAGGTAAATCCTGCAACACTCTAGTGAACACTATATTGTCAATAGAGGCTAAAGAGGAAGAAACAGGTCCATTCCTGGCCACAGACAGGAGTGGGGAGCAGGCGATTATTTTAACAACGCATCCCTGTATGCCGCTATATACAGGGTATGCCTGACTGCTCAGCAAAACTGGCACAAGAAAAGCCCCTGAACACCATTAGAAAGCTGAATCTCTACTCCTGTGTTTTTGTGTAGAGGATGGTATGGCATCAGGTTGGCAGCATGTTGTGCAGGTGTTGGTGAGCAAGGTGCTTACCCGAAATATGACCATCCTTGAGTCCTCATGGGGTGGCCTGAGGAGGAAGGGGAGGATATGACCCCATGGTGCTTTCCACCACTGACCAGCTTCTGAGAGGCTATTGAGTCCGACTGAGATGTCCAGGCATTTCAACCTGATCCATGACCACCGTCATACTGGAAGGCAACGTGGAGTGACGCTCCATGTGAGTGTAATTGTGACGCTCCATAGAACCAGGGTGCAGCAGTCCCACTGAGGCCAACCGCCTTTCATGAGCATGCACTTTTTTCCCCATCTTCAGTGGCCCATCACTGGCCAGTGGCCATTTTTAAGTTATTCCTCAGATAGAATGTAAACCATTGTACCTGATGTTCCAGTAAAGCCACTGTTGATTGATAATGCCTAGTCTCCCTGTTGGCTGATTTCCATTGCACCTCCCAAACACCAAGGGCATCCCTGTGATCACCCTGTTTCACCTGTGAAACTACAAGATCCATCAATATCGCCAACACCTAGGTGCAGCCCCCCTTCAACCTATGTAGCTGATCTCCTCAGAAGAGAATTATAGGAAACAGCCTGTGACAACCATTTACACACCTCATTTACAAGGGGGAATGGCAACACCCAGTTGTCAATTTATTGGTACTTTCTAAGAGCAATAACAAATGAATAATTTTTTCACTCTTTACCTCCTTCTGTAGTTCTACCCATAATGCTTCCACATCATCACAGTCATCGCCCACTATTGCATCTTTTACACTCACTTTAATATCATTTCTGACATACAGACATACTCCTCCTCCCCTTCTGCCCACCCGGTCCCTTCTGAACAACGTAAATCCCTGAATATTGACAGCCCAGTCATGTGAGGAGTCCAGCCATGTCTCAGTCACACCAACCACATCAATGGACTCCTCCAGAACCAAGGCCTCCAGCTCCCCCATCTTGCTGGCTAGACTTCTGGCATTAGTAACCATACACTTTATATTACCATCGCGTTTAACCGCTTCATTATAAGAAATGGGATTTATTACTGCGCTGTGGCTACAATCATCCTCACTGTTCATCCGCAACAGATGGATCTCTCTATCCACTGCTCTTATCCTCCCCCCCACAGGACCCTTCTCCTCCCTCCTCATTGTTCTGTCCCCTCTCTAACCTATCTGCCACTACATTACATACTACATTGTCCTCCCTCCACATCCCTAGTTTAAAAAACCCTCCACCCCTTCTAGGATTCTCTCCCCCAGCACAGCGGACCCCCTTCCATTAAGGTGCAAATTATCTGCGGAAAACAGATTGTACCCCAATGAAAAGTCAGCCCAGTGCTCTAAAAACCCAAACCCTTCTCCTCTACACCATGACTTGAGCCATGCATTTAACTCCCTAAGCTCCCGCTGTCTTTCCTGCGTTGCGCATGGCACAGGCAGTATTCCAGAGAATACCACCTTGGAGGTCCTTCCCTTCAACTTAGCACCTAGTTCTCTAAAATTATTTTTAATAGACCTCCACCTACCTTGTATCCTGTCATTAGTTCCCACATGGACCACGACAGCTGGGTCATCCCCAGCCCCCCCAAGTAATTTATCCACCCTTTCCACCACATGCCGAACCCTGGCACCAGGGAGACAGCAAACCATTCGGTTGAGGCGGTCTTGGCGACAAATTATTCTATCCGTCTTCCTGATTATAGAATCCCCTACAACCACTAGCTGTCTAGGCCTACCTACAATACCATCCCACCCACTACTAGTTGGACTGTTCCCCCGGCTGTTAGGGAGAACAGGTTCCACTAGAGCTGCCATTTCTGACACGGATGCCCTTGCATCATCACCTAACTTGGCAATTTTGCTTGGGCATATAGTAGGAGAAGTGGCCTTCCTTTTCTTGGATCCCTTACTGGTCCCTCTCAAGGTGGCCAAGTTCCCTCAGTGTTGCAATATGCTTCTCCAGATCTCTAACTCGAGCTTCTAGATGGGCAACATGCTCACATCTGTCACAGCGGTACTCACCCTGGAACACCTGCTCCAGTTGTGCGTACATGCGGCAGACTGCGCACTGAATGAATCCTTCCATCTCGCTAGCCATCATCCTCAGTGCAACAAAAACAGTGAAAAAGAAAGAGATTCAGCACTTACCAGAACTTGTAACTCCTTCTTTCAACTCCACTTATTTTCAACCACTTGTCAGCAAGCACACACAGTGAGTGCTGAGCCTTGATTTAAGCACCTGAGATCAATTAACCCCACCCCCAGGTGCAGAGCAGACCAGAGAAAAAAAAAACTGTTTGGACCTGTTTAACTAAGCAACTATGGCACTAGCTATCTATGCACTGCAGCAATGCACACCACACAATTGCACAAAAACAACAATATACCAGTCACTCCAAACCCACAGAATCACCAACAACTCCTTTTTTAAACTCCACTTATTTTCAACCACTTGTCAGCAAGCACAGTGAGCGTTTTTAGAAAATACGCTTAAGGATTGATATTTTAGAGTAATAAAATTTTTTACTAGACATGTCAGGGGAGTGAAAGGTCTTTTTAACTATGATCTAGCTGAAAATGAAAAACAATAACTTCAATTGTTCATTCGGAAGTGGACTAATGATTCTCCCGATTACTGAAAATATTTGATACATGGCAACATGATGTCGAATAATTTAACAGTATGTGCAATGTGTCTGCGCTCATGTGTATTGCAATGTAAGTCTATACCGCAAAGTCACTTGCAGCTTGCAATCAGAAATTCAGCAGGTTTGGATTTATTGCGACTGCCATGTTGCATTTGGAAGATTATTTACTTGCAGTGTTGCAATTATCATCGCCTTGTACCCCTAGCCTTATTCATTGGTGCAAATAGCATGGATTAAAAGGCTTCCCATAAAAATAGAAAGGCTTATTATATCTGGGGAGGGGAATATTCACAGCTTTATACTTTATCTCCCACAAGTCAAACAGTCTCTTTTTTGTCTGTGACTTAATTTATAGGCTGTGGTGGACACTTTTTATATGTCCAACACAGGAAGATGTCAGATGAGATGTAGCTTTTATGGCTCTTGTCCGGTGGATTTATCATCTCCTCTTCTAAATTCCTGATATTTGAGTGAAGACACAATATATGGGAGGCCAAGTATTTCCATTCCATCAGGACACCGAGCATTAAATGGTGTCATTACAGCCGGTGGTGTTTAGGTATTAACCCTTAGAGAGTAATAACTTTTGTATATGACTTACAGGGTCAGACTGATTTTATATTCTATAGTTGTGAATCCTTCACGGAGATTGCTGCAGACATTTCAGTTTATATTAAATGGAAAGATTATACACACACCTGAAAACATGTCTTGATGGATGGCTCTGATTTTGAAGGGACCTGCGGACAATCAGAGCATACAGATCCTTACATAGTGTTTGAAGTATATGGTCGCTCGTCCACCTATCATCCATGGTAATAGTTGAATCTGCTGAATCCTTTGTTTCCCTATAGATAGAGGTGCCAATTTACTGATATGGCTGTTGGCAGAAGAAACACTCTGCTACTTGTGATACTTACCTGCCTGATATCCAGTACTCACCGCCTCCTGCTTCTGTCTCTATACACAGGAAGTGCCCACTTCACTAATTCCTAGCTGCAAGAGTGACTGCATCATCCAGTGATTGGCTAAGTGGGCATTTCAATCATGTAAAGATGGCACTAGAAGTGGCAGTGGTGGGGGACTGAGCAAGAGCTTATCTTTAAGATATCCGGACCCTAACAACCTTTTTATATTCCCTGGTAATCTCTGATTTTCTTTTTCATCCAGGAATCCAGTTTTTCGTTCTTCAATTTCTAAAAGCATTACACAATTCCTGGTCAGGGCTAGGTTCTAATGGGAATTGTTTTACACATCTCCACATGGAGGCGACTGAGATCAGCTCCTCAATCATTTTATATTTGTTTAAATCAAAATTTTCACCCCCCTCTAGGGGACTTACGCAATGATTAAAAGTGTCACTGTCGTTTGTAAAAACTTTTGACGTCATAGAGACGTTTTGATCAGTCCGCGTCTGAGTGTTCAGACCCGTACTAAGAACGAGTCGGGAGAAGACCCTGCTAAGCACAATCCTTTAACAGCTTTGAGTCACATGATCAGTCGGGCTCTGTCTGATTGCCTATGTAAGTCTATGTAGTCCGACTGATATCACTCGACATAGAGCAGGTAGAAGATCGTATTTAGCTCAGTCTTCTCCCAACTCATTCTCCTGATCAGTACAGGTTTGAACACTCAGATCCGGACCGATCAAAATTTTTGACATGATTCCATGTCAAAAGTTTTTACAAATGACAGTGACACTCATCACTCATTAAGTGTTTTTGTATACTCAATATGGCACAACATTATTGCCTTGCAGTGTCGGGCTATGTCTCTCCATGGTCACCCAACAGCTGCCCTCTTGGATGGGCGCCAATCCCGGCACCAAATCGCAGGCATCTTACACAAACCATGATCATAATTTACACAGTATGCCCATAACCCACACCAAAGCAACTGCAGTCTAAAAGGGTGGCCACAAAAAGATGTAATAGATATAAAAGATATAATAGGCCAGGCTGCATATTAAAACTAGGCTCCTTCCCCTGTTCATTGTTTATATTTACTGAAATGTTGGTTGTTTACCCCCCTTCCCCCTCCTTCCCCATCACCCCCCCTATCCCCCCACTGCATTTAAACACCCTAGAAAAAGAAGAATATTGTTCCCAACCCCTTTGGCATCCAACACCTGAGACTAGACCTCCACCACCTTGACCAATAAAAATCAGGGAACCATATAAAATTTTTGGTAAACCAGATACTACAATGATGTTTAACAGAGAATCCCTCCCAAAACTTGGTGGCCAACATTTAGTGGAGATTGCATTGCCCTCCTGAGTTATTTGTGGTTAGGAGCTGGTTATGCCCTTTTGTCAATCTGCAAAGAGATGGGTAAAAAAGGAGGAAAAATAATGGTATTTAGTATTTCTGTTATGTTGATACAAGGTGCAGTGTATGTGCTAAAACCAAATGTTCTGATTCCTTTCAAAAAGGGTTAATAAGGGAGATTTCTGGTCTTCACACCGCACGCCGCCAAGTGCTTCCATATAAGGAGAAGACAGGCGAGCGCTGCCAGTGACTGCGAGACGGACAGGTGTCTGATGAGAGATAATGTTGTCATTATTTACTAAGCTGCATCTGCGCTGTCTTCAAATTAGTAGCTGTAGGATATAAAGGAGCCAGCAAAGCGGCTTGTGGTTCAGGGAAGGGATTTCTTTTAGCAGTATCTCAGGACGTGCTGAACATCATCAAAATTAAGTATATAGTTTTCTAGGGGAAAATAAATAGAGCGTATTTCCAATCAGCCGCCATGTGAGTCTTTTGGGACTCTTCTAAATGGGTAAAAAGTCTTGGTGGGATGTTGTTTTGTGCTATGCAAATAAATTGACATGTTGCAACTCATTACAGACGTCATGGGATGTTTACTCTATCCTACATGCTCAGTAATGGGTCGGATCTCTCCCTTAGATATAAATGCTGGTTGATTCTCAACTCAAGGCTTTAGGTGTAAGAAAACACTTTTTTATCTCTAGGTTGTAGTAGTGGTCAACTCCTGCTCATTCCTTGGTCCAGCAGAGTAGATTACTTATAGTTATAAATATCATAAAAAGACCCTTAGAACCCTTAGAGCCCTGTTGGTTCTAAAATCTCCAGCTTTAAATGGGGGTTGGCTCCTCCTATATCTTTGGGGTGTTGGTGTTCTAGAGACCAATTTTTGTGCCATCTGAGTACACTGGAGGATCTTGTAGCATTCTGAAAGGCTAGTTTACATTTGTAAAGAAGAGACATTTTCATGTTACACTATATATGTGTCAGAGCCCGAGGAGCTGGTGAAGATGCTGATGGCCTCCGTAGTAACTATTCAGGCCGGTTGCTGGGGGCACGCCTACAGCGTCCTTAGCGGCCGGCCTGCTTCCTATAGCACTGCAGCGCTTTTTTTATGTAGCCGCGGCCGGGGTTTCACCTCCCCCAGCCAAACGGCATGGTGTTAGTAATGTGTTTGATTATGACTGACAGCTGACATACCTGGAGTCTCAGCCTCAATCATTTCTGGGGCTGGGACTCCAGGTTTCATAAGTACCTTTCCCTGTGTCTTGTTCCTTGCCTGCGATAATGCCTAGTTTACTAGTGTATCTTGAACTAGCGTTTTTCTACATTGTATTTCTGGTCATCTGACTTCTGGCTTCTGACTTTTTGACACGTTTTTGTACCGCACCGCTTGGTTGTTATTGACTCGGATTCATGACTTTGCTTTTATTGTGTTTTGTCTGTCTTGTTTTGTTCTGTTATTGCACTTTAGTAAGATCAGGCATTGCCGTCCAGTTGTCCGTTGCCGCTTAGGGCATCTGAGTTAAGTAGGTAGGAAAGAGGGGCGGATGCCAGTGTCATGGCTCACCTGTCCTTGTGTATTGCTGTCTCTATCCTAACAATATGAATATATGAGAGGGTAAAGGTTCAGCGACCAACTTTCTACAAGTCTTATTAGGACATATTAGGACATTGACAAGATGGAGGGAGACATTCCATTAGCCATAGTGGAGTGGAGATTCAGTAACTCCCCATCCATGCAATTATGTGGTCAGTTATTCATCTGAATCTAGATGCAGCTTGCTTCTGCAAAAGTGACTAATCCCAGATCCAGTTTTTTGAGTCCATTTAGGGTGGTTTCACATACAGCTTTTATTGTGGCTTTTATCTTGGTGTTTTTTTCAGGAATTTTTAACTTTAGTTGTGATTGGCTTTTTTTGCCTTTGCCTTTGTGATTGGCTTTTTTTGCCGTTTTTTTGTGCTTCCAGGAATGGTATTTTTGAGAAGAACAGAAGAAATTCCATTAAACTCTGTTAGCAATACTTGGCTGCTTTTTTGACAAAAAAACAAAACACAACTGTCCACAAATTGTAGGTAAAACTTAAAGGGGTAGTGCGGCACTCAGAAATTATTCACAGAATAACACACATTACAAAGTTATACAACTTTGTAATGTATGTTATGTCTGTGAATCGCCCCGTTCCCCGTGTCCCACCACCCCTGCACGTGTACCCGGAAGTGTGGTGCATTATACATTACCTGATCCGTGTCGAGGGCCGTCCGCCATCTTGTGCCAAATGTCATCTTCGGACGGACGGCCGAGTCGCTGCCGCCCGTCCCCCCTCCGCCGCGTCACAACTGTGCTCAGCCGCGATTGGCTGAGCACAGTTATGCTCAGCCGCGATTGGTTGAGCACAGTTATGCTCAGCCAATCGCGGCTGAGCATCGGATGACGCTGCAGAGGGCGGCCGGAATTCTGGACAGTCGGAGCTGTTCGCCGTCCGCCCGAAGAAGACGTCACTCGCTGAAGATCGGAGACGGGTGTCGGCACGTGACAGGTGAGTATAGCGCACCACACTTCCGGGTACACGGGTGGGGGTGGTGGGACACGGGAAAGGGGGCCATTCACAGACATAACATACATTACAAAGTTGTATAACTTTTCAATGTGTGTTAGTCTGTGAATAATTCTTTAACGCCGCACTACCCCATTAAGCACATCCTGTAGAGCAAGTAGCAGGTAAAGTATCCATAAGAGCAAGACAAAAGCTGAGTCAAGAACAAACTGGATTAAAACCTGAAGGTAACTTGAAATGGGACAACTTAAAGGGGTTATCCAGCGGCTAAAAACGTACTTCTCCGCATTACCCCAGTGTCCTCCTGTGGAAACTCTGGGTCCCCCGCTTACCGTGTGGTGTCCCACAACAGGTGTTACCTGTCTTTACACCTCTCACAAAAGCCTGTACTTTAAAGTGTTAGTGGTGGTGAGGTATTACCTAAGTTTTGCCACTAGATGTCACTAGTATATGTACTGTATGCCTAAGTATTGCACAGCTGGGGAGTCTAGAGGGTTATTGGTTCTGTGATCTGTACACCAATTAGAGCTTTTTCCCTTTCTACCTATCTCTATACTTGTCTTTTCACTCTCTTCCCACCCACTCACAGCACACTTTACAGATGCTGTAGGAAGTTGTCACATGGGGAGAGGAAGTGTACCCACACCTTAGGGAGTCTTACTTTAGATTCTGTAGAGGACAGACACAAACAAGAACGTTCCCTACAGTGATCAAGCTGGGCCCTAGTCAATGCCAGGTCCCCTGTTACGGGACTCACACAACTAGTCCAGTGTAGTGTAGTCTGAGGTGTGGTAGTGGACGCATGCACATGGGACCAGAGAGCAATTCTTTCTTGAAAGCAGCACTTCTACACACTATGCAGTGCTAAACGCACACTCAGAGAGGACAAGTCTGGGATCATCCCAGCCCACGCCGAGAACATCCGTTATATATATAAAGCTAGTGGGCACCACTAATAATCATGGAGTGCTAAACCAATGCATATGAGTAGTACATCATCCTCTCAAAAGAAAAAAAGCATATGCACAGAAAATGGTAGCACATCACAAAAATCTTTATTATAACACTAACATAGATACAAAAATACCACATAAATATATGAATGTACAGGAGTAGCAAAATGAGGGAGACAACACCCCAAATACTGCTCTACATTAAAAACACTAAAATGTCACCATAAGTCCTGCTGGTGTTCCACAAATAATGGAGAATAATGGAGAATACCATCATGGTATGATTTTTTCATCTAATCTGTAATTGCTTTCACATGTTGTATAGGTGTATATATACTATGCCCCTCACTTTACTGCCCACATCCCTGAGGAAGCTGCTAGACGGCGGAACGCGTGGGGTGATTTCTTATCCCATCTGACTCTCATTCTGTTGGACTGTATATGGTGATCTTTTCCTATTTTTTTCTTCCTATGCTCCATTATTTGTGGTTATATTTTGTTTTACTGGATCTCTGTCTAGGTAGAGATGTTTGATTTTTGTTATTGTACATACGGTCCAGAGTCAGAGTGGTAGATTAACCCTGGCTGGAACACCAGCAGGACTTATGGTGACATTTTAGTGTTTTTGATGTAGAACAGTATTTGGGGTGTTGTTTCCCTCATTTTACTACTCCTGTACATTCATATATTTATGTGATATTTTTGTATCTATGTCAGTGTTATAATAAAGATTTTCGTGACGTGCTACCATTTTTTGTATATATGCTTTTTTTATTTTGAGAGGATCACGCCGAGAACATGTCTAAAAGTGTAGGACAGTATCCTGAAGAAATAGGAACTAATCCGGATAGAGCAAAGTTCCTAGAAGCGCACATACTCTATCGCAGCGCGGGTGTAACCAGAAAACTCTGACCACTTTGCTCATCCCAGGTAACAAGGTCTGGGGCTTGTGTCACCCTCTAGGAAGGGTTGTAAGACACTGGTGGGCAGTAGGTGGTGCAAAGACCAAAGAGTCAAAACAAGGGCATAAGTATTCTCTCTACTCTCAAGTATTCTACTCATTCTACTTCTTAAGTTCCAGCAGAGCACAGTACTACTTTGAGTTGGGACTCTCTCGACATCCTCCTTTCTACTTCTATGAACTTCTTCTGTCTCTCAGCATGCAACTCAGTCAGTGCGACTGTACTCCTTCTCAGCTCTCAGTACAGATCCGGTCACTAAGGTGTAAAGTAACTTATCAAGCTGAAACTTACTGTGTATCACTGTATCAAGTATTCTGGCAGTAAAGAAGAGTTTATTTATTTTAACTGGACTCTGTGATCCTTATCCAAGCACCTACACAGCCATTGCATCTTTGGCCATTTCCCCTTTCTGTGGGTGGCAGTACCAATAGTCTGGGTGGGTCACAACTCCGGACCACTGTGATAAGTACCAAAGGGACCCCCAAACAGCCCGGCAGGTTACTGACCACAGGGGAAAGGGTATAGCCAGCCTTACTAAATAAAAGCAGGTGTGCCATCATACCTGTGTGCCCAACCGGCACAGCATAACACCTGGCTGAGCTATATCTAGACCACCCACTACACTAGTGGAGTCACACAACACCATCTGGCAAGTGACCGGTCGCGCCTCCTAGCGGGGCGAAACCACTTACAAGCCAAATTCATCTTCACATTGCTAATAATTGTCTAGTCCTTTACAATAACTTTTATAATTCCTTGCTGGTTAAGTATTTAAACTTATTAGCCTATTTCATATTTTCATTTATAGGGGACAGCGTTCTAGGAGTTAGCGCTGGTATAGTAAACCTATCATATGAGGTTTGTCAGGGCAGCAGCTGAAATGCCCTAGAAATTGACAACCACTTGACTGAGTCAGAAATGCAGAAAGGTGCTGAGAGCGATTGTCACATCACATCATACAAAGTGTGATACCCACCAGGGGGTGGCCATGACATCACACAACAGTCCTGTGAGAATAGGAAGTCTGTGCGCTGTCCTAAAGCATGATGGGAATAAGGCAGAATAATATTTTATAGTTAAGAATGGTGCTTGACTGTCACAACGTGAATAGATGGCACATATGTAAGCTGATTACCGTAAGTAACACAATCTGCTTGGTGAGACATTAACCTGTATTAATGGCTTGTTTCTACTCATCTCTATGTGCCAAACTCTTTATATTTCCAAAGTTATCAATTACAAACGTCTCTACCAATTGTTCCAGACCATGGGCAATCTAATACAATACCCACTAGACTGGAAGCTTGTCTCCCTTGCTCAGCAGGCACAACAGCTGCTGCATATGGAGAATTAATTAGTAATATATATAATTCTTGCATGCTAATTGTCAGTAATTAGAAAAGAAAAAAAACTGCCAATGTGTGGAAGGTATTAACATTGCCGAATATAGAGACTGTTACATACACTGATCAGCCATAACATTAAGTCCACTGACAGATGAGGCAATGTTGATTATCTTATGACAATGGCATCTGTCAAGGGGTGGGATGTAATAGGCAGCAAGTGAAATTGATATGGTTGAAGCTGGAAAAATGGGCAAGCATACAGATCTAAGCGACTTTGACAAGGGCCAAGCTAAACCACTGGATGACAGCATCCCCATAATAGCAGCTGTGTGCACATGTAACTATGTGAAGGCGGCAGAGGTCCAAAGGAGTCCTGCCTATAATGGAGCACTAAAGGACACTTATAGAGTATGTTCACATGACATTTTCTTTCCATTTTATTTTTTTTTAAACGATGTCCGTCATTTCGCTGTTTGGCCGCCTGTCATTACAATGACGGCTGTAGGTACATAATTCTAGTTCAGGTGGACTGGTTGGCCTTTGGGTGTGTCTTTAATTGAAAGTCTATTGAATTTAATAGTAAAGACAGTGAAAAAAGAAAAACTGTGTGTGAACAACTAAAACATAACAGCCATAACGTCCGCGACGTTATGATCATAATTTTGACGTCCGTGCAAACAATGTCCGTTATTTAATACACTGTGTGCATTGGGCGGCCGTCAATCAACTAACTTAAATGCATTCCATTGAGGTCCATTAAAATGGGGTAATAACGGATGTCATTTTAACCCCTTCACGTCAGTAACATGTATATATACGTTCCTATTACACATACCCCGTGCAGTAGGAATGTATATATACGTTCCTGACTGAGGGGGGTTTTATGATGAGAGTGGGATCGCTGCAGAGATAGTGATCCCGCTCTCATCTGAGTGAAGCACCAGAGGTAATGAGAATCAGCTGCGATCCCGCAGCTGACCCCCAGTAACCCCTTAGCGGCGGTCACTAATGCGCCGGTGCCGCCGCTGCATTTCATCTCCCCCCACCGTGAATCCACGGTGGGGGGAGATGAAATAAGTAAAATCAGACCCCAGATCAGCCCCCCTAGTGCCCCAGTCACTAACCCCCCCTCACCGCGGCGGCCATCAGATCCAAGATGGCCGCCGCCATCACTGTGAACAGACTAATGTCTGTTCACAGTGATCTTAACCCTTTGAGGACCAGGCCCAAAATGACCCAGTGGACCGTGCAAATTTTAAACTTAGTGTTTTCGTTTTTCCCTCCTCCCCTTCTAAGAGCTCTAGCACTCTCAGTTTTCTATCTACAAGCCATGTAATGGCTTGTTTGTTACAGGAATAGTTGTACTGTGTAATGGCGTCATTCATTTTACCATAACATGTATGACGGAATCCCAAATATATTATTTATGAAGATATAAATAGGTGAAATCGTAAATAAGAATGCAATATGGTAACGTTTGGGGGGTTCCTGTGTCTACGTAATGCACTATATGGTAACAGCGACATGACACTATTATTCTATAGGTCAGTCCGAACACAACCATATGCAGGTTTACACAGATTCTCTAATGTTATATATGTATTTTTTTATGAAATCCTTTTTTTTGGCAATTAAATATTAATAAAATGTGCCTATTGTGACGCTTATAACGGTTTTATTTTTTCACCTACGGGGCTGTATGGGGTGTCATTTTTTCCGCCATGATCTCTAGTTTTTATTAATACCATATTTGTGAAGATCGGACGTTTTGATCACTTTTTATTGATTTTTTAAAATATATAATGTAACATAAAATCGGTAATCTGCGCACTTTTTCCCCTCTTTTCGTGTACGCCGTTTACCAATCACAATGACGCTTGTTATATTTCAATAGATCGGACAATTACGCACGCTACGGTATATTATATGTTTATCCATTTATTTATTTTTATATGTTTTATTTATATAATGGGAAAGGTGGGTGATTTAGACTTTTATTGGGGGAGGGGCTTTGGGGTAGTGTAATAGTGTTTTGAACTTTTTTTTTTTTTTACACATTTGAAGTCCCTTTGGGGGACTTTTACATACAGTACTTTGATTTATACACTGATCATTGCTATGCCATAGACATAGCATTGATCAGTGTTATCGGCGATCTGCTCATTGAGCCTGCCTGTGCAGGCTCAGTGTAGCAGATCGCCGAACGGACCGCACGGAGGCAGGTAAGAGACCTCCGGCAGTCCGTTTCAACGATCAGGACCCCCGCAGTCACACTGCGGGGGTCCCGATCGGTAAGTGACAGGGGACTCCCCCTGTCACTTACACTTAAACGCCGCGGTCGCGCCGCGGCGTTTAAGGGGTTAATGACACGCGGCAGCACGATCGCTGCAGTGTGTCATTACCGGTGAGGTCCCGGCTGCTGTTTGCAGCCGGCCCCCACCTGCTGTGAAGCACGCTCCGCTCCGGAGCATGCTTCATAGCGGGAGAAACACCCAGGACGTAAGGTTACGTCATGGGTCGTCTGGGGACAGACTTCCATGACGTAACCCTACGTCAAGGGTCGTCTAGGGGTTAAAGTAAAAATGAATGAAACACCCATGCTCTCCGCCACCGGAGGTAGCAGAGAGCATGGGGCAGTGATCAGGGACCACCCTGTGGGGTCCCGGTACAAGCGGTCAGCGGTATATCGCGGTGATCGCTTGTGCCATGTGCCGCCGGCACTTTTTATCCCCCTGTCACCATAAATGATTGGTGACAGAGGATAAAAAGTGAAGTGTCCTGTCCCCCAAGTCGCCCCCCACCCCCCAGTCACCCCCCGTACCCCAGTCACCTCCCCTTCCCCATATACTCACCTGATCCTGGGAGCTCCTTCCTCCTCAGGGTCCTGGCTGGTTATGAAGTGCGCATGCGCTCCACAACCAGCCAACTCTGAAAATTTAAAGTGACAGAGACCAATTTGGTCTCTGTCACTGAACTATGATTACTGAGATAGAAAATATCACAGTAATCATAGTAATACAGTGAAAATTAATGTATAAAGTACAAAAAGTGACAAACATACAAAAAAATAAAACACACACTTTTTATTATAGTAATAATTGCAGTTTACTCCCAAATTACCCCTAACCCCCCTAGGTTGTCCGTAATCACGACAGATTGCACGTAACCCCCCAGATTACACGTAACCACCGCACATTGCCCGTAACCACCGCGTGTTGCCCGTAACCACCGCGTGTTGCCCGTAACACCACACGTTGCCCGTAACCACCGCACGTTGTCTCTAACCACCGCACGTTGCCTCTAACCACCGCACGTTGCCAGTGACCCCCTTCAGATTGCCTGTAACCACCCCAAATTACATGTACCCACCCCAGATTACCTATAAGCACTTCAGTTTATCCGTAACAATCCTAGATTGTCTGTAACCCCCTCAGGTTGCCCGTAACCACTGCAGGTTGCGCATAACCACCCCAGCTTGCCCGTAATCATGCCAGATTACATGTAACCCCCCAGATTGCACGCAACCACCGCAGGTTGCCTCTGACCACTGCAGGTTGCCTCTGACCACCGCACCTTGCCTCTGACCACCGCACCTTGCCACTGACAACCGCACCTTGCCTCTAACCACCCCAAATTGCCAATGACCCCCTCCAGATTGCCCGTAACCACTCCAGATTTCAGGTACCCACCGCAGATTACCTATAAGGACTTCAGTTTATCCGTGACCACCCAGGTAGTCCGTAACCACCCCAGATTGTCCGTAACCACTCCACATTGCCTGTAACCACCCCACGTTTCCTGTAAACACAGCAGGTTGCCTGTAACCTAGATTGTCTGTTACCACAGCAGGTTGTCCGTATCCACCCCACGTTGCCCGTAACCAGCCCAGGTTGCCTCTAACCACCCCAGGTTGCCTGTAACTAACCCAAGTTTCTTGTAACCACCCCAGGTGCCTCTAACCACCCCAGGTTGCCGTAACCACAGCAGGTTGCCCGTGACCACCCCATGTTGAACGTAACCACCTCCAGATTACCCGTAACCACCCCAGACTGTCCGTAACCGCCCCACATTACCTGTAATCTTATTTTTTTTTATTTTATTTTAGTAACTGTGCTATTCTAATAACTGTTACTAGCTGCGGTTTTGCTCCAGCAAATTGGCACTCCTTCCCTTCTGAGCCCCGCTCTGTGCCCATACAGTGGTTTTTACCCACATATGGGGTACCGTTGTACTCAGGAGAACCTGTGTTACAGATTTTGGGGTACATTTTTTCTCCTGTTCCTTGTGAAATTTTGAAATTTCAAACTAAACCAACATATTATTGGAAAAAATCGAGTTTTTCATTATTACTGGCCAATTTTGAATACTTTCCTCTAATATCTGTGGGGTCAAAATGCTCATCCTACCACAACATGAATTCTTTGAGGGGTGTACTCTCCAAAATGGGGTGACTTTTGGGGGGGGGTTCTATTCTTTAGACAATACAGGGGCACTGCAAACGCACCTGGTGCTCGTAAACTTCTTCAGCAAAATCTGCAATAGAAAAGCTAATTGGCGCTCCCTTCCTTCTGAGCCCCGCTGTGTGCCCATACAGTGGTTTACGCCCACATATGGGGTACAGTAGTACTCAAGAGAACCTGCGTTATGAATTTTGGGGTGCTTTTTCTCTCAAGTTCCTTTTGAAAATGAGAAACTTTAATCTAAATGTATATATTATTGGAAAATTTTAATTTTTCAATTTTTTTAATGTCTAATGGTGAATACTTTCCTCCAGCCCCTGTAGGGTTAAAATGCTCATTATACCCCTAGATTAATTCTTTAAGGTGTCTAGTTTCCAAAATGGGGTCACTTATGGGGGTTTCTAGTATACAAACCTCCTAAATCAACTAAAAAAAATAACTGGTCCCTAAAAAAATCAGTTTTGGAAACTTTCACGAAAATGTGGCAATTTGCTGATAAATTTCTAAGTCCTGTAACCCCCTAAAAAAGTAAAATATGTTTATGAAATGAAGCCAGAATAAAGAGGACATATCGGTAATGTGACTTAGTAACTAATTTATGTGATACGACTTTCTTTTTTTAGAAGCAGAGAATTTCAAAGTTCATAAACTGCTAATTTTTTTAAAATTTTTCATGATATTTTGATGTTTTTCACAAAAAACACACAAAGTAGTGACCAAATTTTGCCACTTATTTAAAGTGCCATATGTGACGAAAAAACTCAGAATCGCTAGCATATGTTAAAGCATCACTGAGCTATAAGCGCATAAAGTGAGACAGGTCAGATTTTGAAAAATGAGCCTGGTCATTAAGGCCCAAATAGGCTTGGTCTTGAAGGGGTTAAAAAGGAAAAGCGGACACCTTTTTACTTAGTGTAAACATAGCCATAAACCAATAGCAGTCATAGAGTTTCCTCATAAACCAATGCCAACCTCAGAATCCCTCATAAAATATTGCTGCCAAATAATGTGCCCAGTGCTCTGCCCAGCCAGTGTGCTCTGTCCCATGACAAAATGCATTCTGCAAATGCAAAAAGTATCCCCATAAAGAAAGAAACCTGCAAGGTCCCCTATAAACCAATAGAAACTGGAGTATGCCCTATGAGAATGCAGCCAGGGAGTTTGCCAATAATCTGCTTACAGACTCCTTGAAGAATAAATCCTAGAATCTCCTAACAATTCTAAGAAAGTAGTCATGGTTATAGCATTTAAATGGACCAAATTTACATAACTACAACTACAGCACAGAATACATATTTTTCTACAAAATAATGTTTCCTATTGACCCCTTCCAGAAGGCCTCATTGCCTCTCACAATAGAAACATACCAGACTTGGCATTGCCATATAAAATTATGAGCAGTATTAGCCCCTACTGAGCGGGAACACCTGCGGGATAAGCAGCCAACTGTGAGTGGGCAAATGTCTGTCATTTGTCATCTAGAATATCTTCACTCTTCATTAACAGAGGAACTGGTTCTGCATTCTCAAATAGGCACCAGAAGATTTATTTTTTTAACATGTGTACATTTAGGGGTGCACAAACTTTCTTGGTTCCAAGGCAACATTGTCAGATTCCCTGTTTTAAGTAACGACTTTAACGGTTTAAGGAAAAATATTATGTTATCAATAGGAGATATGTGACTAAAACAAGACCATGTAGACACAGGGGGAGATTTATCAAACATGGTATAAAGTGAAACTGTCTCAGTTGCCCCAAGAAAACACCTTTCATTCCTCACAGACTCTTTGGAAAATGAAAGGTGGAATGTGATTGGTTGCTAGGGGCACCTGAGCCAGTTTCACTTTATACCATGTTTGATAAATCTCCCCCACAGTGTATAATAGTAGAAGACAACTGTACTGTACTTTACTGCTGTGGAGAATTGCTGGTTGGTGGAAAGGGTTGAACATTGTGACATCTGCCTAACACCCTAATGGACTCCAATTAAAATTGGAGAAATTCTCCAGAAAATATAATTTTTTTTAGTTGTAGGTTTTGAAAGAGATACGGTGTGCTGTTGGTAAGCTGTTAGAGTTGGATAGGCCACCTGTAGCTAGTACCATAGTGCCATAGAGGCAGGCCATGTGATTTTCTGCAAGAAGGGATGCCTGGAGGATCTTTATGATAGCAGACCGTCGCTATGATTATCTGGATTTTGGTTCATGCAGAAAGACAATGATCAGCCGACCATTGTTGCCTTTCAGCATGAGCCATTACATGAAACAATTAACGTCTGGTAATCGGCCGTTAATCTCTTTCTGTAATAGTACCCCAAGGCAGTATAACCTCCAAATGCAGGCCAGTATGAACATCTCTAATCTGTGACCAAATCAAATCAGTTTTGGCCTATGCCCAGGTTAAACCTCAGCTTCCAAACATCAATACACAACCTCATATGACAGGTTTCCTCCACAACTATTATCAGATATAAGGGAGATTTTGGGGACAACATATAGGGCAATATAAGACGATTATCCAACACTTGATAACATTAAAGGAGAAGACAAGCAAATTAAAGTATTGTATTGCCCCCCAAAAATTTTAGAAATCACCAATATGCACTTATTATGGGAAATGCTTAGAAAGTGCTTTTTTCCCTGCACTTACTATTGCATCAAGGCTTCGATTCCTGGATAAAATGTTGACGTGACAACCCGAATCCCAGAGCTTTGCGGTCTGTGGCTGCTGGAGAGGATGATGGCAGGGGGACACTGAGGGACACAGGGCACTGGAGGGACCCTGAGCATACCCCTGTCATCATCCTCTCCAGCAGCCACAGCACGCACAGCTCTGGGAGTCGGGTCGTGACATCACCATTTTATCCAGGAAGTGACATCACCATGTTATCCAGGAACTGAAGCCTTGATGCAGTAGTAAGTGCAGGGAAAAAAGCGCTTTAAGTGTATTTGCCATTATAAGTGTACAGTATATTGGTGATTCATATAACTTCTGGGGGGGGGGGGGGGGGGGGGTAATACAATACTTAATAAAAAAAAAAAAAAAAAAAAATTTCGCCAGACTTCTCCTTTAAGTATATCCAAAACAAGAATCCTGCATAGAAGACCTCCCAGTACTATACCAGCGGCAGATGGTACCACTGGGCCAGTATTCCATCAGGACTCTCGACAAATCCACACCTTCTATGGTAACCTTTGTTCTTTACTCTTTATTGGGCCTGTGGAATAAAAGCCTATAAGAAAATGAATAGAAATAAGAAGAAATGAATTGGACAGCATCAATAGAGCCAATGGCCATTAAGATACTTGACATATAATGGTCTCTGCCATGGCGACACCTTTACATGTACCAGACAGATTGTGACCGAAGCAGAATTCACAAATTACTAGGAAATCAAGCAGGCATTTTATCTATGTGGGAACCATTGAACACATTCCTCGTGTTAGGAGGAATTTGGTTTGGTGTTGGTCTTATTTTCTCTAGTCTTTGGTGGCCCGAATGGTGAAATATCTCCACTTGTCATTTCCCTGGCCCAGTTAATACAGCATGCCCTGTCTGTGCACTTTGCCTTTTCAGTTGTGTTCTGCAGAAAAGAGAGGAGGGAGGCCGTTTTTTGTGTAGGTCCAGCAATTGATATGGTGTTTAATGGCCTCATTGACAGATTGCACCTCTTGGAATGACTTCTGTAGACACAAGACACTAGAATCACTGACACAGCAAATCCTGAGGATCATCCCTCCCACACCCACCATTGATACTTATGACAAATACCAGCATTTTTGTTGGTTAATGTGTTCCTTGGTCCGTATTTTATATCTTAGCCTTGTGCTTGTCACATAACTTCCCAGTATTTTTGCTTCACGACTGTTTAATAAATATATATATATATATATATATATTCAAACTTTTTATCTTTTCAAAAAAGCTGCAAATTATGCTATTTCTCATTGTTAGAAATGATTATTTGTATTATTATATAGTTGATTATTTCTTTATAAATGGTTGCTTAGTGGTTAGTCTGTTGCCTAGCATTGTTGGGGTTCCTGGGTTCACAAGGAATTTCTATTTTCTTCCCATAGTGGGTTTCCACTGTGTAATCCGGTTTCCTTCCACACTCTACAACAGGGGTGGGAAACCTTTCTCCTGTCTAGGGCCATTTGGGCATTTATAAAATCATTTGAGGCCAAACACTCCATGGCCGCAGCATTCAATGTTATACTGTGCACGGCAGTGGCGTAGTATTGGTTGGCAGCACCCAATTTCTCTAGTATTGTAGATAAAGGAGAAGTCCGGCCAGTGGAAAGAAAATCATTACCCGCAGGGGGTGGGGGGAAGATAATAAAGACAGTATGCTTACTGGCCCAGCGTCCGCTCTGCTCCGCCTCACCTGGCTTCCCTACCCCACCTGATGTTGTCTTTTCCTGGCTTTGGGGTACGTCACGACTCGGTTGACATGTCAGAAACGAGTGGGATTAAGCCCACTCAGCCAATCAGTTACTGCAGTGGTGTCCCACCCCCGTCACTGACTGGCTGAGCAGGGCATCCGTCAGCTGGGTCGTGACCTAGCCGCAGGGGAGCTAGGAAGACTGCTGACTGGGGTCCAGGAGCGGGACATGGCACTGCACTGACACTGGGTTAGCTAAATACACCTTCTTTATTATAATCCTCCACCCCCAGCCCAAAATAATCCCCCCCCTTCCCCCGCCGGATTTCTCCTTTAACCCCCTAGTAAGACTCCACCCAGTATTGCAGTTAATTGTCAATGATGCCCCTGGTGTCTCTCCTATATATTTTTATATCTTTTTTTATATTTTTATATTTTATAACTCATGACTATCACCATATTAAGGGGAATTCTACATCTAGAAGAAAGAAGGTTTCTACACCACCACAGAATAGGATTCTTTACTGTAAAAGCAGTGAGACTTTGGAGCTCTGTAAGAGGAAGGGGTCATGATTAACTCAATGAACAAGTTTAAAAAGGGCCTGGATGTCTTAAGTACAATATTTCTACAAGTTATAGATAGCAGCTTTCCAGAAAATGGTTGTTGATCTAAGGATTTATGCCAATTGCCAGATTTTGAGTTGGGAAGGAATTTTTCTTGATACCACTTTTTTCAGCCTTACAAATTATGCTAGGTTACTTTTACTTATGTATAATGTGGATGCATTCTTATATCCATATTGTGTCCACAAGTCCCTGCCTGACCGTGGGTTTAATGACCAGAACTAACAGCTGGTTACAGAGCACAGCAACATAGCCATATTCCCATGATAACATTTCTATTAGGTGCAGTATTGTGGATCCAAATGACCAAATACAACAACAATAATTACCGCAGCTCACCTTCTTACCAATCTGACATTGTCATTATTGGCACACACTACAAGCACTATCCCTTTTATTGTGAAATGCATCATAATGGGACCACTTAAAATGTCGGAGATGTTTTGACTGACAATTCCAGCTCCGCCATTCTTCCTCAGATGGTATATATTATCACCAGATACAAAAAGGACCATTATTTTCTTTACACATTTTTCAAATTGAAGCTCTTTAATTCATATAATTAAAAGGCAAAATTTTGCAAAAAACAACAACAACAAAACGACTCAAAAACCATAAAAAATACCATTTGAGAAAACCAAGTAGCTTTAAATTTGTAATTCATGTGCTGCGTCTGCTGAGACTATGAAAGCATTGGAGGGCTCTGTGAGCACAGTCAGACCGCTGTTAAAAGGACAAGTGCACGAATGAGTGTATAATTACAGGCACAAAGCAGTAGGGGCCACATCGAACCTCAAACAGGAGGTCTAACAGCGCAGACCCTAATTTTCTTCTTAGCTGGTGGGATTTCTTTTTTCCTGATGCAGAAGACACTGAGTAAGTGCAATTAGTTCAGAAAATGATAGCTAAGATATGCAGGAAGCTGCTGGGGTCTATTCTGTGAAGGGTCCTTCCTAACTCAGGGGAAGGATAAATGCAGTGTGCCTCTTTTCTTCCAGATGTCTAATATGTTCACATTTATGAAGCTGGAGCAGTACAGATTAGGGATTTGTTTTACTGTTCATGGAGGTTGTAAACTTTAACCTTGAAAAAGTATTTGCCCTCTTTCTTATAATTTTTTAATAGAATAAAATAGGAGACAAAGCTCAGAGATGTGGATGTTTGATATAAACTATTAGGGCTATATTATTACACAGACCAACCCATGGCCAATGTGAGTGCCTATCTCCTAGATTGCTGGATCGTGTGTGCAACCATTGTTACGTGTCTCACATTTCTGACTAAACAGGGGATGTGCAGCTGATAACAATGCATCTCATGGTCACAAGAACAATAGGGCGATCATTAAATAATTGATTCATTGTGCTTTGTGAAGACACTTCAACTGAGCGGCAATATCAGGCCATGTAAAGGGGCCTGAGAACTGGGCGCCAAACCTCTATCTATTCTGTCACTTAAAACTATGTACCAAACCACTGGTGATCAAGAATTGAGCACCAAACTACTGACCAGTTACACCATTACACTGGGCAAGAAACCGACATTAAAGAGACTCTATCTAAGGGTTTATGTAAGGGTAGCATAAAATATTGACAGAGAACCTGAACAGAATGATGTATAATTTACATTGTTCTGTGCAGCTGATTAAGAAATATCCTCCTAAATAACAAGGACTCTGAGCACTAGTCCTATAATGTGTGTGTGCTCATTGTCCTCGATATTCATGAGCAGCAGCTCCGTCTGCCAACCGGCTGCAGATTGGCAGTTATCTGTATATACTGTGTATATACTGAATATAGGCAGACAGATGTCAATCAGAACCTGGAGGGCAGAGTGTGTTGCACTGCATGAAGCCCATTCTCCTCCATATCAGGAGAATGGCTGAACAGAATGATGTAAATATACACCGCTCTATTCAGCATTTCTATCGCTATATTCACCGCAATTATTGATAAATACCGGATTGCACAGTCACAACATATTCACAAATTAACCTCTGGTTAAAACAGTCCTTTATTGATATGCCCTAAAATATGCAAATTGTCACAAAAAAAATCATAAAAACAAGTACTCACAATACTGTCTATGACTTACATTAGGACCTGTATGGTAAGTATATAACACAAAACAAAGAGATCTAGATGGTGTACTCATGCTTTAGAGTTCTCTGCTTGAAATAGCTTGAATAGGGAATAATCAAAAACAAAAAAAGGTGTTCCTTGATACTCGGGTAGTGGCCCTACTGAGTCTAATCTGGCTCCTGTCTATCCTCTTTTGCCTTCAAAGTCCCTACTCTCTCCCTTACTGAAAGCAGGAGGCCAATGCAGTCAAAGCAGCTGTATAACCAGCAAAAAATGAGAACATTGGATATCAGATAGTCCAAGTCCACAACAATCCTGACATGGCGGTTCACCCATGTTTGATGTATTGCAAGGGGTCATTATGGGTTATGTTACAATACCATGATATATGTCCAATAGGCGGAACATGTAAATACATGCATGAATCCAAGACCAAATGGAGGAGGCGTTCATTTCTGTCACTAATTTGAGCAACTCTCATTTGAGGCAGTATAAACCTAGTGACAGATTCCCTTTAACCACAGATTACCAGTAAATTACTGTACAATCAAATGACTATCTCTGTACATGGGCAACTTGCGTTCAAAGCCATTAGGTAAACAAGTGTGCATTGTGGGAATGCTATGTGTCAGACACTCAACAATTTGATATTGATGACCTTTCTTAAGGATAATCCAACAACAATTTTTTTCCTGGAACACCCCTTTAAATTGACACATGGAAAAGGGGGAACTGGGCAACAAGCGAATTTTTAGCTGTACTTTCTCTCATTGCAAAATAAGATGAGATTGGGTTCATATGTTCCTTCTCCTCTTATCATATGCTTTTATTGCATACATGTATGAAGTACGTACGTAACCTAGATAACACAATATTTAGTCACATATTGTAGAACGTCTTTATATTGCATTTTGGGCCTAATGACCCTTTAAATTCCTGAGATGTCAATGAGGCATCCGCTAAACATCAAGTAATCTGTTCAGAGAAATAATTAGGATTAAGACTGCAGTAACTGTTTCAACCAGAGGATCAATGTCATGTGTCAGATGTGCGGAGTCTGGAGGATGTTCTGTGCTGCAAGATAATGTGGATATTGAAGTCCATTGATTAAAGGGATGAAAGGGATGAAGTTTTCTATGAGAATTTGGAAATAATTATTTCAAAACAAGGCAGTTAAAGGGCCAAGAAAAAAACAAAAAACAAAAAACAAAAACAAAACAGGTCTTCATGTGCAAGTAAAATAAATGTCATTGTTTCATATATTTTGCATGTCTTAATGGTGGGTATATAGTGTATAGGTTGTGAAATAAACCTAGGTAATGGACATTAAATTGCTGTTAAAGGGGTACTCCAGCAAAACAGAAAAAAAATCTTTCAGATTAACTGGTGTCAGAAAGTTCAACATATTTGTAATTTACTTCTATAAATTTTTTTTTTAGTCTTCCAGTACTTATCAGCTGCTATATGTCCTCCAGGAAGTAGTTTATTCTTTCCAGTCTGACACTTTGCTCTCTGCTACCACTTCTGTCTGTGACAGGAATGCCAAGAGCAGTAGAAAATCCCCATAGAAAATCTCTCCTGCTCACTAGACTGGAAAGAATACACCACTTCCTGCAGGACATACAGCAGCTGATAAGTAGAAAACTTAAAGACTGAAAGACTTGAAAATTTTTAGTAGAAGTAAATTACAAATCTGTGGCTAATTAATTAATTTACTTTTTTGCTGGAGTACCCCTCTTAATTTAAAAAGAAGTGCCAGAAAACCTACTTGCTAAGGCCACCTAAATCTACTGCAATGACTACTATTTCCTTGGCTAAACAAGCATGTGGGGCAGCCTTGAGAATACAAGATTAACAGTGGTCCCAACCTGTGGTCAGGTTATTATATAGTGACCCTTCTAATTAAAAGGGATTGTCCAAAGTTAGCAAAAGCCTTAAAAGGAATCATCCCCCCAAAAAAAGCACAAAAAGCATACATGTGCACTCACCGATCCCCCACCGATTGTTTGACGTCTTTCCCACTTGTCTATGCTGCTCCTAGCCCCAGATTCAATCTTTTACAAATCATCCCAGTTTGACAACATCGCACTTGCCTAGGAAACTACATCTCCCATCATGCATTGCACCTCAATACTAACTGCCAGGTACCCGCCCCTGTTTTTCAGTATCTGCCCATCACTGGGCTCAATCTGCTTTGCACAGTAAACAAAGTATCTATCTATCTATCTATCTATCTATCTATCTATCTATCTATCTATCTATTCATCTACATCAGTCATGTCAAACTCTTGGCCCACGGGCCAAATCTGGCCCGTGGTGCCATTATTTTTGGCTCGCAAGGCAATGAAGGGTTTGAATTACATCTGGCCCGCCATGGCTACTATAAACGAGACTATGGGGGAGGGCTGGCTACTATATGAGACTCTGGGGGAGGGCTGGCTACTATATGAAACTATGGGGGAGAGCTGGCTACTATATAAGAGACTATGGGGGAGGGCTGGCTACTATATAAGAGACTATGGGGGAGGGCTGGCTACTATATAAGAGATTATAGGTAGAGTTGACTACTATATGAGACTACTGGGGAGGGCTGGCCACTATATAAGAGACTATGGGGGAGGGCTGGATACTATATAAGAGACTATGGGGTAGGGCTGGCTACTATATAAGAGACTATAGGGGAGGGCTGGCTACTATATAAGAGACTTTGGAGTAGGACTGGCTACTATATGAGACTATAGGGGAGGGCTGGCTACTATATAAGAGACTATGGGGAAGGGCTGGCTACTATATGAGACTATGGGGGAGAGCTGGCTACTATATAAGAGACTATGAGGAAGGCTGGCTACTATATGAGACTATGGGGAGGGCTGGCTACTATATGAGACTATGGGGGAGAGCTGGCTACTATATAAGAAACTATGAGGAAGGCTGGCTACTATATGAGACTATGGGGAGGGCTGGCTACTATATAACAGAGACTATGGGGGAGGGGTGGGTACTGTATAGGAGACTATGGAGGAGGGCTGACTACTATATAAGAGACTATAGGGGAGGGCTGGCTGTTTTGCAGTATCTGCCCATCACTGGCTTAATCTGCTTTGCACAGTAAACAAAGTATCTATCTATCTATCTATCTATCTATCTATCTATCTATCTATCTATCTATCTATCTATCTCCTATCTATCTATATATCTATCTCCTATCTATCTATTATCTATCTATCTATCTATCTATCTATCTATCTATCTATCTATTTATCTATCTCCTGTCTATCTATCTTCTATCTATCTATCTATCTATCTATCTATCTATCTATCTATCTATCTATCTATCTCCTATCTATCTATCTATCTATCTATCTCCTATCTCTCTCCTATCTATCTATATATCTATCTCCTATCTATCTATCTATCTATCTATCTATCTATCTATCTATCTATCTATCTTTCTATCTATTCATCTACATCAGTCATGTCAAACTCTGGCCCGCGGGCCAAATCTGGCCCGTGGTGCCATTATTTTTGGCTCGCAAGGCAATGAAGGGTTTGAATTACATCTGGCCCGCCATGGCTACTATAAACGAGACTATGGGGGAGGGCTGGCTACTATATGAGACTATGGAGAGGGCTGGCTACTATACGAGTCTATGGGGGAGGGCTGGCTACTATATGAGACTATGGGGGAGGGCTGGCTACTATATAAGTCTATGGGGAGGGCTGGCTACTATATGAGACTATGGGGGAGAGCTGGCTACTATATAAGAGACTATGGGGGAGGGCTGGCTACTATATTAGAGACTATGAGGGAGGGCTGGCTACTATATAAGAGATTATAGGTAGAGTTGACTACTATATGAGACTACTGGGGAGGGCTGGCTACTATATAAGAGACTATGGGGGAGGGCTGGCTACTATATAAGAGACTATGGGGGAGGGCTGGCTACTATATGAGACTACTGGGAGGGCTGGCTACTATATAAGAGACTATGGAGAGGGCTGGCTACTATATGAGACTATGGGGAGAGCTGGCTACTATATAAGAGACTATGAGAAAGGCTGGCTACTATATGAGACTATGGGGAGGGCTGGCTACTATATAACAGAGACTATGGAGGAGGGGTGGGTACTGTATAGGAGACTATGGAGGAGGGCTGACTACTATATAAGAGACTATAGGGGAGGGCTGGCTACTGGATAAGAGACTATAGGGAGGGCTGGCTACTATAGGAGACTATTGTGGAGGGTTGGGGTTTCATCATATCATAGCCAGGGCCGCTTTAACCAGAGGGCACATGGTGCACGTGCACCGGGCCCACTGGTTAAAGGGGCCCCCCGAGCAGGCCGGCCGTTGCTATGTGCAACCAGTGCGGTCGCACAGGGCTCCGGCCACCAGCCTGTCAGGGGGGAGCGCCATGGATGGGTAATCTACTTACCCCTCCATGGCACCCCCTGCAGGGCCCCCCCGTCCGCCGCTGCCCCCGCCCGCTGCTGCGCTTCAGCAGCAGCGATACTGACAGAGAGAGAGCCATTGGCTCCCTCCCTGTCAGTCACTCTTGTGGCTGCACTTCCTGCGGTCACAAGAGGCCGCACTCTCCCTCTAGCGCCCGACGTCACTGGAGCGTCAGCGCGAGTGTAAGGAGAGTGCAGCCTCTTGTGACCGCAGGAAGCGCGGCCACAAGAGGGAACAGAAGAGGAACGCGTGGACCTAGGTGAGTAAAAGTGTTTGTTTTTTTCAATGTTATATGGGAGGGGGAGCTATATACTATTGGGGAGCACAGGGGGCTATATACTATGGGGGAGCACAGGGGAGCTATATACTATGGGGGAGCACAGGGGGCTATATACTATTGGGGAGCACAGGGGAGCTATATACTATTGGGGAGCACAGGGGAGCTATATACTATTGGGGAGCACAGGGGGCTATATACTATGGGGGAACACAGGGGAGCTATATACTATGGGGGAGCAGAGGGGGCTATTTACTATGTGGGAGCACAGGGGAGCTATATACTATGGGGGAGCAAAGGGGAGCTAAATACTATGGGGGAGCACAGGGGAGCTATATACTATGGGGGAGCACAGGGGGCTATATACTATGGGGGAGCACAGGGGAGCTATATACTATTGGAGAGCACAGGGGAGCTATATATTATTGGGGAGCACAGGGGGCTATATACTATTGGGGAGCACAGGGGGCTATATACTATGGGGGAGCACAGGGGAGCTATATACTATGGGGGAGCACAGGGGGCTATATACTATGGGGGAGCACAGGGGGCTATATACTATGGGGGAGCACAGGGGGCTATATACTATGGGGAAGCACAGGGGGCTATATACTATGCGGGAGCACAGGGGAGCTATATACTATGGGGGAGCACAGGGGAGCTATATACTATGGGGGAGCACAGGGGGTTATATACTATGTGGGAGCACAGGGGAGCTATATACTATGGGGGAGCAAAGGGGAGCTATATACTATGGGGGAGCACAGGGGAGCTTTATACTATGGGGGAGCACAGGGGGCTATATACTACTAGGGAGCACAGGGGGCTATATACTATTGGGGAGCACAGGGGAGCTATATACTATGGGGGAGCACAGGGGAGCTATCTAATATGGGGGAGCACAGGGGGCTATATACTATGGGGGAGCACAGGGGGCTATATACTATGAGGGAGCACAGGGGAGCTATATACTATTGGAGAGCACAGGGGAGCTATATACTATGGGGGCTATATACTATTGGGGAGCACAGGGGGGCTATATACTATTGGGGAGAGCACAGGGGGCTATATACTATGGGGGAGCACAGGGGGCTATATACTATGGGGAGCACAGGGGGCTATATACTATTGGGGAGAGCACAGGGGGCTATATACTATTGGGGAGCACAGGGGGCTATATACTATTGGGGAGCACAGGGGTCTATATACTATTGGGGAGCACAGGGGAGCTATATACTATTGGGGAGCACAGGGGTCTATATACTATTGGGGAGCACAGGGGGCTATATACTATGGGGGAGAGCACAGGGGGGCTATATACTATTGGGGAGAGCACAGGGGGGCTATATACTATTGGGGAGAGCACGGGGGGGCTATATACTATTGGGGGAGAGCACAGGGGGGCTATATACTATTGGGGGAGAGCACAGGGGGGCTATATACTATTGGGGGGAGAGCACAGGGGGGCTATATACTATTGGGGGGAGAGCACAGGGGGGCTATATACTATTGTGGGAGAGCACAGGGGGCTATATACTATTGTGGGAGAGCACAGGGGAGCTATATATTATTGGGGAGCACAGGGGGCTATATACTATTGGGGAGCACAGGGGGCTATATACTATGGGGGAGTACAGGGGGCTATATACTATGGGGGAGCACAGGGGGCTATATACTATGGGGGAGCACAGGGGGCTATATACTATGGGGGAGCACAGGGGGCTATATACTATGCGGGAGCACAGGGGGCTATATACTATGCGGGAGCACAGGGGAGCTATATACTATGGGGGAGCACAGGGGAGCTATATACTATGGGGGAGCACAGGGGGTTATATACTATGTGGGAGTACAGGGGAGCTATATACTATGGGGGAGCACAGGGGAGCTTTATACTATGGGGGAGCACAGGGGAGCTTTATACTATGGGGGAGCACAGGGGGCTATATACTACTAGGGAGAACAGGGGGCTATATACTATTGGGGAGCACAGGGGAGCTATATACTATGGGGGAGCACAGGGGAGCTATCTACTATGGGGGAGCACAGGGGGCTATATACTATGGGGGAGCACAGGGGGCTATATACTATGGGGGAGCACAGGGGGCTATATACTATGGGGGAGCACAGGGGGCTATATACTATGCGGGAGCACAGGGGGCTATATACTATGCGGGAGCACAGGGGAGCTATATACTATGGGGGAGCACAGGGGAGCTATATACTATGGGGGAGCACAGGGGGTTATATACTATGTGGGAGTACAGGGGAGCTATATACTATGGGGGAGCACAGGGGAGCTTTATACTATGGGGGAGCACAGGGGAGCTTTATACTATGGGGGAGCACAGGGGGCTATATACTACTAGGGAGAACAGGGGGCTATATACTATTGGGGAGCACAGGGGAGCTATATACTATGGGGGAGCACAGGGGAGCTATCTACTATGGGGGAGCACAGGGGGCTATATTCTATGGGGGAGCACAGGGGGCTATATACTATGAGGGAGCACAGGGGAGCTATATACTATTGGAGAGCACAGGGGAGCTATATACTATGGGGGAGCACAGGGGGCTATATACTATTGGGGAGAGCACAGGGGGCTATATACTATGGGGGAGCACAGGGGGCTATATACTATGGGGAGCACAGGGGGCTATATACTATGGGGAGCACAGGGGGCTATATACTATTGGGGAGAGCACAGGGGGCTATATACTATGGGGGAGCACAGGGGGCTATATACTATTGGGGAGCACAGGGGGCTATATACTACTGGGGAGCACAGGGGTCTATATACTATTGGGGAGCACAGGGGAGCTATATACTATTGGGGAGCACAGGGGTCTATATACTATTGGGGAGCACAGGGGGCTATATACTATGGGGGAGAGCACAGGGGGGCTATATATTATTGGGGGAGAGCACAGGGGGGCTATATACTAATGGGGGGAGAGCACAGGGGGGCTATATACTATTGGGGGGAGAGCACAGGGGGGCTATATACTATTGGGGGGAGAGCACAGGGGGGCTATATACTATTGGGAGGAGAGCACAGGGGGGCTATATACTATTGTGGGAGAGCACAGGGGGGCTATATACTATTGTGGGAGAGCACAGGGGGGCTATATACTATTGTGGGAGAGCACAGGAGGGCTATATACTACTGGGCAGAGTGCACAGGGGGGCTATATACTAATGGGGGAGCACACAGGAAGGCTGTATATAACTGGAGGAGCACATGAGGGTCTATATACTACAGGGACACCTTAAAACTATAGAGGCACAAAGGGGTGTAACTATGTAGGGGTACAGAGGGGTGTAACTACTGTATAGGGGTACAAGGGACCTAACTACTGTATGTGTTGGAGCCCAAAATATTTGTCTGGCAGATTATGGAGAGAAAATTCACAGTCAGGAGAAGACTTCAAGGTGGCCCAGGCTGGATGGAGAGACTCGCTCCCGGTGAGTCACTGGATGTAACTGCACTCTGTTATAGGGTTGTAGTGTTAGGGGTCATGATGTGGCGGTATTATGTAATGGTATCATTGGTGATATCTTTCTGTTTAGTTTAGTGCAGTTTTTATGTAATATGTAATCACTGTATGGTGGAAATAGTGTTATAAGGTAACTACTGTATGTATTGGGGCTCTTGATACAGTGTGGGGGCAAATTCAGTACATTATACAATGTGCCGAAAGGGAAGGGGGGGGCCACTCTTGAGGGCTGTGCACTGGGCCCACCAATGTATTAAAACGGCCCTGATCATAGCAATTTATCATGTCATTTATCATAGTGCACAGTGCTGGGAGTCGCACACCACTGACAGTGCCAGGACCGCAGCATTCGCGATTCAATAATTATCAAGGTTGGCCCGCGACTTTCTCCAATTTTTTAATTTTTGCCCACTGTGTATTTGAGTTTGACACCACTGATCTACATAGATTAGAGAGAAAGATGAAACAACAGTGTCTCCTTTCCCCTGGGAGAGGCTGTTGTTTCCCCTCTCCTTGGCCAGGTGACCACTGTATGATATCAGGGGTAGGTGGGGTTACAGATGAGGTGCTAGAGCTTGCCTGGCAACAGAAAGGAGAGAGATCATGTGACCAGGAAGTGCAGATTTTCAGCAGCTTCAGGATGTAAGTCAGGATGTGCTGCAGACAAATGGACCAATTCATGTAATAGAAACCTATTACAAAAAAGCTTAGATTAAGGGTGGGGATTGAACAGAGTTAAATCATTCTTAACCTCAGTTCCCCTTTAAACAATGCTTGTTTTAACAAAGATCTGACACATCATAGTGACCTCTAAATGAAGGGTCTATCCTTTGTTTTCCGTTTGGCTCTGCTTAGCTTTTCCCCTTTCATTTTAGCAATCATTGGGGATTTTAGCAGCCGGATTCCATCAATCAAAAAGATAACTTCCCTAAAACATGTCACACAAATGTTAAAATAATAGTAATATAGTCTCATAGGCATTGCATGAACTTCCTGGGCCTTAATGCAGAAACTGTACTGAGACCACACCCTACAACACCTGAGATCTCAGCCTCCTAGTCCTCAGTGACATGAGTAGATTGCATGTCAGTGCTGGACATTACATAATTTGCTTCAACTGAGTAGTCGTAAACTGACATTATTACATTTACAGGAATCTTGCCAAAATTCCTAATGATAACATCAATAGGGTCTTTGTACCAAGCAGCGGTGTTACATTACATCTTATATGTTACGTATTTCTCCCTGTCTATTACATGTCAGCTTCTCAATCTGTTTCCCTGTCCCGCTGTGCGTTGCAGCAGCCCCCAGCACACCTGTATTATAGTCATTGATTCGTGCACACTGAGGAATTTTCACACATAGCTTAAGGAAGCAGCTTGGTGTCCTGCCTCTCGGCTGAGTTACTCCCCAAGGAGTCGCCATCCAATAAGCCCAACATGCTTGCAGAATGGTAGAAGCCGACAGCAGCCAAATATTGCTCAAGGCAGCAGGAGAGACCCCTGGGAAAACATTTAATTAAAGACTCTGAGAATGCATCAAGCAAATCCCACACATATTACATATTCCAGGTGAACAAAGACGTATTAAATAAACTTCCACTGATCAGTACTGTGTACGCAGCTGCATCTTTATTAATAGCGAAGGATGAAGCCATGTGCTGCGCCCAATGTCAGGAGCCAAAAACAGTTTTTAATTATGGGAAGACATCGATGTAGCTATAGAAGATGCACACATAGCAGTGACACCCGGCCCTGATCACTGTGGAGGCCCAAAGGCCACATAAGGTGACACCAGTGCCATGGCCCAGGACACTGGATATTGGTGTTGAAGCAGCCGATGGGCTCTGGTGTTTTGGGGCGACTTGTCACAAAGGCCAGAAGTGGTACTACCCACTCCAGACACATGGGCACCGGACCTTTGGTAGGACTAGTGTGAGGGGCGGGTGCAGCCGCAGAGATGACAAAGTCCCGACTTAACAAGATATTAACTTTACTTAAATCAACTTTACTTGAATCAACTCAATATTAGGCCATTACTGCTCACAAGTGCAAAAATATATGACTCAATACTTCTTAGAAAGACTGTGGTAGCAGAAGGTAGAAAAAGAAGAAGAGAGTTGTCTGTCGGGGTAGTGTAGGGGCCAGAAAAGAGCCTAATTATTAAAGTACTCTGCCAGAATGTGTGTGAAATATAACTTAAAGAACTCCTCGTACTCACGTTTAGATAAATCTGTGTTATCTGACTGCCCTGTGAGGTAGTATGAGTCCCAGGCCTCTGTCTCTGGGTAAAGCTATCTAGTGAAGGTTTTCCCATGTAGTCGAGCGTTGTCAGTAGAGAGTGGCTAACTTGCATCTGAGCTCTACTGTGGATCAGTCCCTCTTTCTCTCTTTCTAAGAGGGTGACTATCCTGCAGTGAAGATGCTTGGCATAGGCAAGGGTGGTTACTATTTCTCCGGTTACCCCACTGCTAAGGTCTAGCAATACATAACTGCTGTAGTCTCTCACACTGGAACTGGGACTAGACTGATCTGACTCCTCACTGGTCTAGCCAGACTACAACTAACTACTAAGACAGAAAGTGTGTGAGTAAAGAGGTGTAAAGCAGGCTAAACCTTCCTACCTGAACTGCAGCTGTGCTCAGGGGGAGTGAGACACCTAGTGGTTAGAGTATGGCACAGAAACTATATTTACCTGGGTGTCTAAGAACCACTCGTAGTGGGACACTACACCAGTATTATAAGTGACACACGGGAAGCTGGGAACCTACTTACAGTTTTTGTATCATGGCTTAAAATAATACCCCTAGATTTCATTGTGGAACTATAACTCTCACCAGAGCTGGATTACATAAAGATCATCCCAGATACACTCAACAGCAAGACATGAAGGTTTGAAAAAAAAAAAAAATAGTTATGTTGTATTTGTTACTATGGGTCCATTTACCATCTGCCTGTATTGCTACAAGAAACCTAATGGTGAATTTGCTATGTATATAGTGTATGCTGTTTGTATAGTGTTTTCTGTATGTGTATTGTATACAGTGTATATATGCTATGTACACTATGCACAATAACCACCATCATCATCACTTATTGCTCCTAGCTCTCCTTCATTTCTCCTTCACATATTATATAAACATTTATATCAGCAATAATGTTTGCTCCTGTCACATGATAACATCTAACATGTAGCTATATCCTGGAGGCATTGGAAAGTTTCCATGACGAAAAGATACAGGTGCCATTCCATGCATTTATGGAATGTATAGTTTATATCTTTGTCCAACAAAAGACTTAAAGTGTATAACAAAAGAAAAAGAACGCAAACCTAGAGAAAAAGAAATGGCTGCACCTCACACCTATGGCTGACACTAATGCCTCTCGGCTACATTTAAAAAACAATGCCAGAATTTTGGTGTATAATTTGATCAAACCATATTGCCTCATGTACCGCGTGCAGGTCTTCTGGCACACATAAGTCCCTACACTAAAAACAACACTGTTCTTATCAGCGACCGCCAACCCCGACAAGCAAGCGCCAACAGGGGAGGGGGGGCACAGAATGGCTCTGCAACCCCACTGTCTCAGGACCAAACCCCATGAGCCCCCCGCACGCCAGCGGCGGAGAAGGCTGCCGCCAAGCAACGCGTGTGTGAACAAGGTGTTACTACTCCATAATGCATCAGCACTTGGTACATGAGGCAATATGGTTTGATCAAATTATATACCAACATCCTGGCGTTGGTTTTTAAATATAACCAAGAGGCACTAATGCAAGCCATGGGTGTTAGGTGCAGCCACTCCTCTTTCTCTAGGTCTGTATTTTAATATTCTCCTCTTTCTTTGTGGCTAGCTCTCCTCCCTTGTAAGACCCAAGTAGCCCCAATCGGCAGGAAGCACTTATGGTAAGTACCTCCTCTTTCTCCCATTCTACCTGTTGGTGCATTGGTGAGTAGGAACACCTTGTTCACACTTGTGCTGCTTGGCGGCCGCCTTTTCTGCCATCGGTGCCAGCGGGGTGTGTGGGGGCTCAGGGGGTTTGGTCCTGAGACAGTGGGGTTTCAGGGCCATTCTGTGGCCCCCCTCCCTTGTTGGTGCTTGCTTGGCGGGGTTGGCAGTCGCTGACCAGCACAGTGTACATGAGGCAATATGGTTTGATCCAATTATATACCAACATTCTGGCGTCGGTTATAAATATAGTTGAGAGGCACTAATGCAAGCCATGGCTGTGAGGTGCAGCTTCTCCTCTTTCTCTAGGTCTGTAAAGAAAAAGAATCACTGCCCAACATAGGGCAGATGGCCACATAAGGTCTGTTTGTTACTGCAAAGAAATAGGAAATGTGCTAACCTTCTGATTATAAGACACAAAACCTATATACACCTTATGGTCACCATTGAGCCTTTGTGAAGCTGTTGTCAGATTTCCCCAGGTACGTCACCTATTTAGATTAGAAAGATGGAGATTTTCATAGTCGCTGCTTCTAAGTCATATAGTTACAATCCCAAACATACTTTATTAATCTGCAAAAGGCATTGCGTTTTTCAGGGTTGGACTAACATCAAATGTAGAGTTGAGTTTGGGTTCAGGCGAACTCGAACATGCTCAAGATTTGTTCATCTCTAATCACTACTTTGGAAAAACTTAGCATATGGGCAGGGTTTTTCTTGATTTATCTGGTTGTTTCTAGAGATGAGCTAAGCAAATCTGGCAAATCAAGGTTCTCTGTGAATCGCGATGTCAATTCGCTTAGCTCTGCGAAGTGAATTCCTGCCGTTTCGTTAAGGAAATTCACCACAAAAAAAAAAATGATGGCCGCACATGCTGTCTGGAGTGTCACTGGGTGGGAGACAGGGATGAACCATAATGCCTAGCGTCCATCCAATTAGCTGCAGGCCCCTCTGTAAAATCAGAACCTTTCCCTACCCCTCTTCATAGAGAGCAGGATCGCAACAGGCAGTTAGAGTAGAACAGGGAGAGGCTAGCAGAGCGATATATGGACAGAGAGGAGAGGATAAGAGGGCTGATTGTGGGTGATGTCAGCACCCCCCCCCCACTATATAAGGTGGTGCAGTAACGGAGGTGGCCAGTCGGCTGTGTGTGGAGGAGAGAGCAGGATGGCAGCAGCAGGCAGTTAGAGCAGAGCAAGGAGAGACTAACAGAGCGATTTAGGGACAGAGAGGAGAGGAGTGGCAGAACATGGATGATTTTCCGATTTTTTTACACTTTTACAACAATATGGTTTATCAAATTCGCCCTTCTGTAATAGTCCCAGTGCTGCAGCTACTATAGTTTTGGCTGTTTTAATGAAATTCGTTAAGATTCGATTCATGAATCTTTTTTTTTTTTTTTTTCAACAACATTTTATTCAATTTTTCATTTTATACAAATAAAGACAAAACAGGCTGTATTCAGTCTGTGCAAAAGAAAAGGAAGGTGTGTACAAAGATTCAGTGGAGTACATATACCTTTACAGTACAACAATAGGTTGAGGAAGGGCTGTGCGGCAAAGTTCATCTGCTGATGAAAGGGTCAGAACAGCACGTCTAATGTGTGAGTCTTTAGCCATCATGGCAAGGAATCTAGGACCAAGACAGCGAACTCCTCACCACCGGTATGTTATCTTGTAGGCAAACTAGATTCCACCTTAACAAGGCAGTAGTTTCATCAAGCATCAAAATAGCAGCCTAAGAAACCAAACTATAAACACATACGAAAGATGAGCCTTGTGTCCTGGTACCTGGGGCGTATACATCGGCTTGATTCGTGAATCTTAACAAGTTTGACCGAAAATTTGCAAAGCTCCGGCTGCTTCGCTCATCTCTAGTTGTTTCATATCGGTGCAAGGTGGCACGTGTCCAGTTGTGCCAAATTTATAAGGATTCATGTACCATCAGGCCCAGGCTGAAGCACTGGAGGCAGGCCGACCCACCCCTAGTGGGAGGAAACTCCCGTCTCCTCTATGACGCAGCTCTATTAGAATAAATGGAGCCCTATCATAGAGGGGCGGGGGTTTCCTCCCACTGGGAGTGGGTCAGCCTGCCTCCAGTGTTTCAGCCCGGGCCTAATGGTACATTCACTTTAAACACAATTGCCAAGAGCGTGCTTGAAGTTCGTTCAACTCTAATTAGATGTAAATCCATGGTGTACATTATGTGGCGTATCTGATTAAGGGGTTAGTTTAGCTGTGAAATGCCATAACCTTCTGGTGTAAACAGGAAATGTCGTTGATGGCATCCTTTGAGTTGACCTCAAACTCATTGTTAATCGTTTGCAAATCTTTCAGTGTTAATACTCATCGTTCGTCGTTTTGTTTGCAGTGATCAGTATTATATTACCATTGTATTAATGATCTCGTTAATGAGTTTTCGTAGTGATTTCTCTTTTCATCTAAATGTCTATGAACGATAAATCATTGTTTGTCGTTCATTAAACAAACTGTTAAACAATTTATCTGTACGTGTAAAAGGACCTTTAGGCTGCTTTCACTCTCCTGTAATATCAGCACCTTTAGTGGTTCTGCTAAAACAGACCCAAATTACCTTAGAACCTCCCCCCCTCCCCCCCAGTGATCTCTGTTCATTTAAACTACAGGATATTTTGTATGATCTAACAGATAAATGTCATATTCAAGTGAGGGCAACCACTTTGGGAGGACCTGTAGTACTTGGGAATTGCTGTAGTCTCACTGGTAATAACTAAACTAAATACCCAAAAGTAGGAACTATGTCAAGGCTATGTCATAATAGATAGCATTGCCTCCTACACTAGACATTTCTTATGATTTAACTGATGTACAAGCCCATTGCCTTTTGGTAATTTGTCAATGAAGGAGAGTATGTGCAATCTCGGGTCTCCTACTGTAATGGAGAGTCAATGAGGAGTTGTGGCACAGCGTTTATGCCTCACTGTAGCACACTTCACTACTGCTGTCTCTTCCCTCTTCTTCATGAATAATTAATGCTGCTTGCTCACTGTCAGTATCTGCCAACAGAGGACTGATCTGCAATCAGTGCAATTGAATTTCCTATCCTGTGTTGGAGCTGTGATCTAGTGGTAAATCAGCAATATTTTTTTCCCTTTGGTTTGATTCCTCTGATGGAAGTTAATTTTTTTTTTTACTCACCATTGTATAATTTTTAAAAGTGCAAAGAATTCCCAATCAGGTCCAAATTAGTTTTAAAATACAGTTTTTTTTATACAATGATGAGGAAAAAACAAACAAACAAACAAACTATAATTTCCATCAGAAGAATCGGACCCAGGAAAAAAAACTGTTATTGGTCTCTAGGCAATTGATTTAACCCTAGACCACAGCTCAAACATGATCAGAGACACTGGCTGACAGCACACGTTAGCAAAAGAGATTATTCATGAAGGGGAGGGAAGAGGAAGGAGTGGTGAGGCATTCCAGAGTGGAGCAAAAACACTGAGCCACAACTCCTCTTTGAGGCTATGTTCACACAGCAAGAGACCGGCTGTTCCATGACCCGGCCAGTCTCTGAAAAGATCATCCCAGCCACTACTTCAGCATCGGCCGGATGATCTTTGCAGCCACAAAGGGCTGATGTACCCGCATCAGAACTCCCCTCAGCACACTATGGAGCGTGCGGCCGGAGCCGCACGCTCTATAGTGTGCACTGACAGGGTTTTCTGTTAGTTTTCTATGGTGCCGCAAGAGATCTCTGCTGGAGCGTATACTATGGGGGAGATTTATGAAAGGGTGTAAATATACACCTGGTGTAAATTGCCCACAGCAACCAATCACAGCTCAGCTTTCAGATCTGGTAATATATAAGAGGAGCTGTGATTGGTTGCTGTGGGAAGTTTACACCAGGTGTATATTTACACCATTTCATAAATCTACCCCTATGTGTATACACTCCGGCCGGGATTCCATAAAAGATAAGGCAATATATCTTTTTGTGAAAAGTACAGCCGTTGTTGCCGATTGCAACAACAGATGTACTTTTACGAAAAGATACGTTGTGTGAACATAGCCTGACGCTGCATTACAGTAGGAGACCTGAGATTGCGCATAATCCTCTGCACGGACAAATTACCAAAAGGTAACATGTTCACTATAGGACTGTCAACTACAGCACGCTGTCAGCACTTTAAGTAGGGCTTGAGTTCTGACAGATTCCCTTTAAGTATATTAGTCTGGCCCTCGAAAACCATTTCAATTTCATGTGGCCCCATTGGAAAATTAATTGCCCAGCCCTGTTGTAGTCCCCTCCAGTAGTAAGACAGCAGAAAGTAGTAAGTGTGCCTCCGACATTGTAAGGGTGAATTCAGATGTGTCACTTCAATTTGCATGACCCAGGGACTGCATAGCATGGCTGACTACTTTTAATGTCCTTTCTTTCTTGGCTACCAATCCCACCTCTTTTACCCTTTCCCAAGTAAGATTCAAACAAAAAAGGGATTGTATTGTATTATATTGGTCAAAGTAGTTATTTTATTAAAAATGTACAAGACAAATTACCAAAGTAATGTTCATTGACAAAACAAACAATAGGGAACGGTCCTTACAGTTATAAATGTACACACACAATGCGGGGTGGGGGTGGGGACGTGGTTCTTGATGCTATAAATGCACACATGGGGTTGGGGGGGTCCTTGCAGCTATGTGTATTGCTGTCAATTTGACAACCACCTCTATTAATCCCTGTCTGCCCACCACAGGCTCAGGAGCGCTAAAGCAACTGAACATGGCAACTGAATAAGGGTGGGTTCACACTACGTTTTTTTCATCGGTTTTTGCAATAAAAACCTGATGAAAAACAGATAGAAAAATGGATGCATTTGTGTGCATCGTCCTTTTTTCCATTGACTTCCATAAAAAAAAAAAAGGGATATTAATTCCTTCGGTTTTTTTAATGTACACAAAAATAAGGTCAGCTACATTTTTGTGTATGTTAAAATAAAGGTTGGTTTTGATCCTTTTTTTCATAATGGAAATCAATTGAAAAACAGATGCACACAAATGCATCTGTTTTTCCATCTATTTTTCTTCAGTTTTTTTTTAGCAAAAACAGACGAAAAAAACAAAACAAAACGTAATGTGACCCCAGCCTAACTAAAAATTACTCTATGGGACACTACCCAGCCAGGAGCCCAAAGTAAGCCAGCCCAACCAGATGTCTTATAAATATGGTGAAAATTCTCCTATAATGAATAGCCCCACTCAGGGGCATAGCTAGGATTCATGGGGCCTCATAGCATAATACTGTATGGGGCCCCCTTCCCCTATGCACAACACAAAGAACTATATATATATATATATATATATATATATATATATATATATATATATAATATATATATATATACAGTATATAAAAGAGCCAATGGCTGCTTGTCAGTCCAATATATTTAAAAAATAAGGGCTCATTAGGAGCCCTTATGGTTAAATACATACTGTAGGTGCAGGAGCAGACTACCTTCTGCTTAACCCCTTATGTACTGCAGTGTGTGACCCAATGTTCTATTACATGCTGCAGCACAAAAAGAGAGTTAAAAAGGAAGATAAAGAGATCTCTGTTCCACTGTTCCTGCACTGATAACCCCTGTCCTCTGGATGGAGCTCCACACATTTTTCTACTTGATTGCAGCAGCCGGTGAACATAGGTCAGGGGTTATCAGAGCAGTGAAGCAGAGATCTCATTGTCCTCTACTTATTAACCCTTTTTGTGTTGCAGCATGTAATTTAAAACTGGATCACCTATACACACAGGACAGCTCTTATTTTCCCTGTGAATCCCTGACCCCCCCCCTCCCCTACGGGCCCCATAACAGCTGCCTACCCTGCCTCTTTGGTAGCTACGCCACTGGCCCCACTACCCACCAGTTTTCCATTAAGTCCAAGAAACCTTTACAAACCACACCTTGTTATGGCATACAAAAAGCAAGGGCAGAGCAAGCTGTACTCTCTGTCACTAAAAACCGACATGAGTGCCAGGAAAGTCTTCTTAAAACTCCATTCACTTCGTCCACCAATCGCTGCCACTCATCCTCACCCTCTTTCTTATGAATCTCTAGCCTTTCTGCACTCCTGGGTCCAAAACTTTCTGTACAATGCATACAAATGGGGTTTTGAAACTTGAGCATGCTTTGGATATTCAAATATGTATGTGGTGAAATCCACAATGGATACACAAGATAATTACAACCATTCTTCATGCCCTTTGGCTGATTAGGCACATGAGCATTCTTATCAGGCCCGATTCTAGGTTTTCTGCTGCCTGAGGGGAAACCTGAAATTGCAACAAGTGAAAAAAATCTGATGATCTGTGTTATGCTGTCCTCACTGAGGGCAGCATAACATCTGTACGGACACATTGTAGTAGTCTGTCCCCAGCACCATAGCAGCCTGTAGTTCTTGGGAGATACAGTCATGCACCAAAAGAAATATATTCAATGTTGTGGACCATGCCCACCTGTCAATGAGTAGCAGGTGTTTCTCTACACATAAGAAACCCCTGTCAGTCATCTTGGGGTGGACGGGGTATGCAACATCTCACCCATCTTTTGTAGTGTAACTGTTATTCTGCCCTGAGTAAAGAAAGTGTAACGTAGATGAAAGGCTATTTCTAATTCTACAAGGTGGTTAGGAACCTAAAAAGAGAATCATGTCAGTCGAAGAAATTATAGACCTGTCACTTTAACAAGCTAAGACTCCAAGGTGGCAATTAAAGGAAGAGGGTCCGGCCTGCTGGAATGGGCAGATAGTGTTTCTATTAAACATCATGTGTCCATACAAATGGATTGACTACAATCAATGTACAGTAATTACACCAACTTCCATGCGGTCATTTGGACACAGTGATAAGATGACATTTACCGATAGTATCTACTAAGGTTTTACGAGAGGCTTTGTGAACATTGTTCCTTGTAATCTGAAGACTATAAATGTGTCTGTAAAATTATCTGCTTCATCAGACACAGGACCTGCAAACAAAGACTTACAATGATACATGGCTTTTTAGTGATGTCATTATTTCTTATGGGAAATGGTGCCGTTCTATGTCCTGCTACCTTTTATCTATCTCACAATGTTAGCAGATGGGTTATATACCCACTGATCTGTCCTGAAGATGTGAAGACTATCTATACTAATATAGGAACAACTGCTTATTTCTTCTCTTGACTGAGAATCAGGGTGTAGGAAATATTAAGGCCAGTTTGACACAAAACGGATCTGCAGCAGATTTCATGCTGCAAATTCCCAGAAAAATCCGCTGTGGATCCCTTGCCGGTCATATTCAATCAGATTACATACTCACGGGGGGGCTGTCACTTACATACTAGTATGTCATCTGATCGAAATTGACAGGCAAGGGACCAGTAGCGGTCTTTGGCACCAAGCACCCCAAGCAATCGCTTGGGGCCCCCACCATCCAGGGGGGCCTCCACTCCCCGCTCTTCTCTCGTGCTCAAGACCGCTAGACGGGGCCGCTGCCCCACTCGCTGCTGCGATCTGAACTGTAACTATTAGTACTCGTAATGAGCGCTCACAGTTACATGCAGCAGCAGCACTGACAGGGTGGGAGCCATTGGCTCCCTTCCTGTCAGTCACTCTTGTGGCCGCAGGAAGTGTTTTCCCTGCGGTCACAAGTGGCCGCTCTGTCCTTGTGGTGTCGGTGCTCCAGGGCCATCGCTGGAGCATCGGCGCCAGGACAAGGGGAGCGTGGCCTCTAGTGACCGCAGGGAAAACCCTTGCGGCCACAAGAGTGAAGAGAAGAGGAGATGCCCGGACCCAGGTGAGTATAAGTGTTTGTTTTATTGTGTTATATACTATTTGGGAGGGGGAGCACACAGGGGCCTGTGTAACTGGGGGAGCGCACAGCGGGGGTCTATATAAATGGGGGGAGCACACAGTGGGGCTATATAACGGGGAAGACACAAGGGGGCTATATATAACTGGGGGAGCAAACAGGGGGGCTATAGACTACTGGTGCTTCACAGAGGGATCTATATACTACTTGGGTCAGCACACAGGGGGTCTATATACTACTTGGGGCAGCAGAATGGGGTCTATATACAACTGGGGGAAACATAGAAACATAGAAGATTGTCGGCAGAAAAAGACCACTGGGTCCATCGAGTCTGCCCTTTTAGTATTTTCTTTCTTATTATCTTAGGATAGATATATGTCTATCCCAGGCGTGTTTAAATTCTGTTTAACACAGAAGCACACAGGAGGTCTATATCCAGCTGGGGGAGCACACAGGGGGTCTATATACTACTGGGGTAGCACACAGGGGTCTATATACTACTGGTGGGGCACACAGGGGGTCTATATACTACTGGGGGAACACATAGGGGTCTATATACTACTGGTGGGGCACACAGGGGGTCTATATACTACTGGGGGAACACACAGGAGTCTATATACTACTGGTGGGGCACACAGGGGGTCTATATACAGCTGAGGCAGCACACAGGGGGTCTATATATAACTGGGGGGCACACAGGGGTCTATATACTACTGAGGCAGCACACAGGGGTTCAATATACTACTGGAGGAGCACACAGAGGTCTATATACTACTGGTGGGGCACACAGGGGGTCTATATACTACTGGAGGAGCACACAGAGGTCTATATACTGCTGGAGGAGCACACAGTGGTCTATATACTACTGGGGGAGCACACAGGGATCTATATAATACTGGTGGAGCACACAGGGGGTCTATATACTACTGGGGGAACCACACAGGGAGTTTATATACTACTGGAGGAGCACATAGGGGTCTATATCCAAGTGGGGGAGCACACAGGAGGTCTATATCCAAGTGGGGGAGCAAACAGGGGGGCTATATACCACTGAGGGAGCACACAGGGGGTCTATATACTAGTGGGGGAGCACACAGGGGGTATATGTAACTAGGGGCAGCACACAGAGTATATACGACTGGGGGCAGCACACAGGGGGTTTATATACAACTGGGACAGCACACAGGGGGTCTATATACTTTTGGGGGAGCACATGGGGGGCTATATATAACTAGGGGAACACCCAGGCGTCTATACACTACTGGGGGAAGCACACAAGGGGTATATACTACTGAGGGGAAGCACACAAGGGATATATACTAATGGCGGCTGTGCACAAGGGGTATATACTACTGGGGGCAGCACACAGCGGTCTATTGTTGTGCAATGCATGTCGAGGGGGGGGGGGCCCAGACATAGCTTCGCTTGGGGCCCCAGAAATGCCAAGACCGCCAATGCAAGGGACCCACAGCGGATTACACTGCGAAATTGCAGTGTCTCAGAACATGCAGACTACTACTCCTATTATGGCCATTTCTATTGCTGTGTCAACGCCTGTTCTGGTAAGTGTTTGCACTGCAACTGCTGCTGGTTTTCCCCTAGTATTCTCTGGTAATGTGCATTCTCATGTGTATTCTCATGTATTCCTGTGTAGTATTACATTGTACAGTGGTATGCAAGGCTGTTGATCACGTGACCGTGCCAGTGCCCTGTAACCATGGTTCCTCCAATGGCCGACTAGCTCTGGCCAGGAGCAACCATGTGACCTCCCACTTCCTCCTAACAAGTTAGTCTTCCCCCTGCTTCCAAGCAAGGAGGGTGTGTGTCGTCCCTCTCCTACCTCAGAGGAGTTGGACTTCTTCTTTACAGCTCCCACTTCACCACTAGAAGTGTGGATCGAGTGCTCTGCTGTGTTCAAGTCTTCGGCTGTATCTGCCTGCTCAAGTGTCCGGAGTCTTCTCTCATCTGGGTGTCATTCCGTTATCTCTCCTCATCGCTACAAGGATTCACAGCAAGTATTACTCTCAAGCTAATCCACCCAGCAACGCTATTTCTCTCATACTCCTACTCCCATCATCCGGCACGTATTCTCACAGCCTATGCAGCACCACTCCTGCTTTATTTGTCAAAGCCTGCTATATACCCGGTTGCATCCGGACAGAACTGTTGCTACTAGTTACCTCATCTATAATAAAACCGCTGTTACTGAACCCTGGCATTGGTGTCCACTAACTGGTGCCCTGACTAAGTGCAGCGAAGAATCGCATGCCCATCATCACCCGCAGATTCCACAGACCGGCTCTACAGCTGTGCCGCCCTCAGGCCTATACCGTGACAAGTATACACCCTGCAGCTGCCCCGGTTATTACCTGCTCATTACACCAGCACTGCGGAAGTGGCCCCAGGGGCCAGGGCATCGCAAAATCGCTGCATGAAATCCGCTGCGGATCCGTTACATGTCAAACTGGCCTTACTGGCAGACCAGGAGTGTGAAAGTTAGGTACGCACACTTATGTTCATGGGGGAAAAAGTGCCTTGATTATCCCAGATGTAGGCTCTATTACACCAACAGATATCTGACAGATTTTTACAAACAAAGCCAGGAATGGATTTGAAAAGAGGAAAAATCTCAATCTTTCCTTTATGACCTGTTCTCTGTTTATAGTCTGTTCCTGGCTTTGGCTGCAAAAATCTGTCAGATAATCTATTGGTGTAATAAGGCCTTATTTAGCTCTTGGGGATAGGGCAAAAGATTCTGTACGTGAGGATATGATACACTCTCTCGCTTAGTGGCCACCATTTTGGAAGAGATAAGGTCACAGAATTTTCTGTGATGTATTGTTACTACCTTAAAGCAACCAATACATTTTAGATAGCTATCAGACATCAGCTATTCCTCTTGACTTCCCCATAGACATGCTTACTAGATTTGGCAAAATAGGCAAATGTTTTCATTGACCTCTCACCTAGCCAGCACCCTGCTCTGTACAGACAAGGGCCCCAAAACAGCAGTTTAAAGATGGGTAACTCTTCCTTCTAGGAAAGATTCTGGCTTCGCATATAATCCCCAGTCATGTTTCTCATTGATTTGAAGGATGTTAGTTATAATAGGTGGCAGTGAGGAGCAAGCCTTTCTCCTTCTGTGGGAGAGCTAGGCTTATAAGACTGTATTTGCTAATTTGGCAGTCTCCTCTAGGATTTACCCCCTCATTTCCAATGAAGTAAGGCAAATTAGTCACTGACCCACTGGCTTATCTTCTATGGGAACCATAGTTTGGTATATGAAAATCCAACACAACCATTTCTCCTCTCCCTGACATCTGTCAATGAGATAGAGTCAGGACACACCCATAGGCATTAGACAGTCTTCCAGCAACACTAAAATAATCCAGTTTGGCTTCCTTTCATCTAATTACCTTTATTTCCTATGTATACTGATTGTTCCTTTTGAAAGGTCCACCCCTCTTGAAGCCAATTTCCCCATCTTTGGTAAAGAGTAGAGATGAGAGAACCTCGAGCATGCTCAAGCCGATCCCAACCCAAACTTTCGGCATTTGATTAGCGGTGGCTGCTGAAGTTGGATAAAGCCCTATGGCTATGTGGAAAACATGGATATAGTCATTGGCTGTATCCATGTTTTCCAGACAACCTTAGAGCTTTATCCAAGTTCAGCAGCCACCGCTAATCAAATACCCAACGTTCGGGTTCAGATGGACTCGAGCCCGAACCCGGTTCGCTCATCTCTAGTAAAGAAACAAAAGTACATTTTTGCTTCGCTGTAAATCTATCATCCAATTTTCAGTTAATATGGTAACCATAGTGTGCAGTATTCTTACACGTATTACCACTATAGATAACATCTTGTATACCCAAGAATTCAATCAATTGTAAACTGTACATAAATCAGGAGATACATGAAGGAGGGGATGGAAGAACAGCATCAGCGTTACATCTCCTCCAGAGAGTCCACAACATCTGTTATGAAGAATCTACAAGGAGCCTTCCAGCTGCCTTATCTGAAATAGGAATCTATCACAGCGGGTCTACTGCTTTTTGCTTATCTGGCTTTGTTCCTGGACAGAGCTAATGGCCGGAGAGATAGGAGGTTGGAGGTCTTATCACAAATCTAATGTCTGTGGACCTTGAGGTATCTCTAGGTCACAAGAATATTTCTGGTAGCATTTTACTGTCTAAAAAAAAGGTCCCCCCTATACAAAAGAAATCTGATTGGATGCATTTTTGCAGTTGGTTACCTTAAATAGGGGTCAATTCCTAAGAACACAAATTATGAGGATGCAAAGCGGGTAGCAATAGATTTTCCCAAGGATGCCATGTTTTCTGTATGGGGATTTAGGCTTCTCCGTGTAATGATTCCTACAATATTTCTATCCCTTTAAGTGGGGGAATAACCACCAACAAAGCAAGGATAAATAACAATACCACATTCATTTTGCAGTATGGCCAATTCTGGTCGAGAGTCTAATTTTATTGTGGGTCTGAAATCACAGTATATGGCAATTATGAAAACACAGCATATTTCTGGAGGCACATAAAGTGTTACGGTATATTTCTGGGACAGAGTACAAAATTGTGGGATCTGAGAACTGAACTTCTGTTTTACTATGCCAGCAAGTGGGCCCTCACCTTAACTTGCACATGGAGCTAGTAAATGCTCTGAACAAAGTGGGCCAATTTAAATGTTTACTATAGATCACTGCATTTATTACACTTATGCCTCCAAAATACCTTCAAAAGTCTTCACCTGTAGCACCTGCTTAGTGCCCTTTTTTGCAGTCATCTTTAGCTAGGTAGGACTTGTGAGAATGTGAAAGATTAAACAATATGAGGAGAAGTCTAGCATACACACCACGTTCAGATTTGGCAGGCTTCAAGTAAGGGGCTTAAGGGTAGAGATGATCAGGTGCGATCGAACTTGAACCTTCTCGAACCTTCGTCATTTTATTCCGGATGCCTTTCCATTCTGTGGGGAAGGTGGAGACAGCCCAAGTAATGCCTGGAAAACAGGGATACAGCCTATTACCTAGGCTGTATCCCTGTTTTCCAGGCGGTACTCCGGCTGTCTCCACCTTCATCCATGGAAGGGGAAGGCATCGGAAATGAAATGACGAAGGTTCGAGTTCGATCGAACCTGAAAAATCCCGATGTTCGATCATCTCTACTTAAGGGTAGGCATGAAGGCTGGGAGATCAAGAGTTCCAGTGCAGTGGAGCCAAGCAGGATGCCTTCTGAACCAAAGTGTGCTGCAATAACAGAATGTGCACAAGTGGGCCTGACACCAGCTACCAGTACCCCACAAGCAAGAAGGAGACCTACCAGGGTTGGAATCAAGTCCAAGCCTGTCTTATCTATCTAATGTCAAATTACTCCTTATGGAGGCATAAATTTCAAATAAGCCATTGTAGGAGTGGATATACAATATTTATGACCTGTTCATTCAAAACTGTGTCCAGTAGATTACAAGCCCCACCTTAAAGGGGAGTGCTGACACCCTGCACCCATGCCATTCACCTTTCCAGTTTCCACACTACACAGTATAAAAAAAAAACGTATAGTATGGTACCGTGTTAGCCAGAAAAATCCATATCGTGGTAAATACTTGAAATCAAAGTATTTTAGGAGTGATATCTTTATTGGCCAACAAAAAATTGTTAGAGCTGTGAGCTTTCGGGATTCACAAGATCCCTTTGTCAGACAAGTTCACAAATGAATGACTTGTTGTAAATTAAAGCTTATTTGGAAGTCCAAGATTGTTGGTCAGTTCAGTCTTATCTGTGGAGTGTGTCCATGTGGTGGGTCATAAATCCAGGTGCCAGGTTTAATCCAAGTGTTAATGACTGGAATGTTTTTATCAATTTGAATTCCCACATTTTCCTCTCTCTGTCACTCTGGAAGTGACCTTTGAGGACCATAAACTTATTCTGTGGTCCAGTCCTGAGAAATGTTGGCCTACAGGGGTGTTGAGACTTCTTTTTATTGTATGTCTATGTAAGTTCATTCTAGTTTGTAGTTTCTGTTTTGTTTCCCCAATGTAAATCCCTGTTGGGCATCGTGTACACTTAATCATGTAGACGACATTGGAGGATGTACATGAGAAAGCATTGGTGATTGTGTAGTCCCGCTGTGTATTGGGGATGCGGATTGTGTTTGTTTGCAATATGTGGGGACATGTGCTGCATTTTCTGTTGTTGCAAGGGAAGGTGCCAGTCTCTGTTGTTGATGTCCGAGCGCTTTTTACATGGAGGTTTCTTAAATTCGGGGGTTGTTTGAATGAAAGAAGAGGTAATTCTGGGAAAATCTCTTTCAGTCTGTTGTCCCTCTGGAATATTGGTTGTAGTTCAGCAGAAATATTTTTTAGGATCTTCATATGAGGGTTATAGGTGACCACTAATGGCACCCGGCTGATTTAAAGGTTATGGTCCTCAAAGGTCACTTCCAGAGTGACAGAGATAGGAAAGTGTGGGAATTCAAATTGATAAAAACATTCCAGTCATTAACACATGGATTAAACCTGACACCTAGATTTATGGACACACTCCACAGATAAGACTTAACTTACCAACAATCTTGGACTTCCAAATAAGCTTTAATTTACAACAAGTCCTTTTTATTGCTCTGGCGTATCTATGTGATGTATATACCCCCCCCCATTCACAGATGTCTCTCCCTTCCTGCTTGTAACCCTAAAATGTTGTGCTGTTTCTGTAAGTCATTCATTTGTGAACTTGTCTGACAAAGGGATCTTGTGAATCCCGAAAGCTCACAGCTCTAACAATTTTTTGTTGGCCAATAAAGGTATCACTCCTAAAATACTTTGATTTCAAGTATTTACCACGATACACACTACACATTGAACTGGGCTGGAAGCAGTTTACATTTACTTTGTTGTGGTGACAATCTGTAGTTGCAGATTGTCTGCTGTTTACTTGACCAAGACCTGAGTTGCTGGTCCTTTCTGTTAGATTAGCAGGTCATTTCTGTTAGATTAAGGTCAGGACTTGGCGTGACCAATCCAAAACTTAAACTCTATTCTTATTGAAATACTCAGTGGTAGAACAACTTAGAGTTTGCTTAGAGTCTTTGCCTTCTGCACGAGGCATGTCTTCTTGAGAATTAGCTCAAGGATATTTTCCTTTAGAATTTGCTGCTGTAATTCAGAATTCATAGTACAATGTATCTTTTGGCATTTGAATACCAGTGGCTGAAAAAGTCATATGAGCGCTACATTCATCTTCTTCAGCCACATGCTGACCAATCGGACTTGAGCATGCTTGAGTTATGCTCTTCTTCTGATGTCTTCAGAATTCTACCTTCATTGTGCCACGTCCGGGGGACTAGAGATCACAGTGTTCTGTACCTTCAATACCACACCACGTGTTACAAAAACATTAGGAAAGAACAAGAAAGATAAATTCTATTTAATAAAAGGCGCCCCCCAGTTTTGGTGTAGGGGTGTGGATGTGACAACAAGGATCAATAAGCTGCCAGATAAACACATGCTCAGAGGTCGATGAAATGTGAAGAGAGTTTGCTTCCCCAAACAGTAAAAGATGAAAACCATTTCCACTAAAACAAAACGTGTCCTCTACCCTCATCCCAGTGCATGCTGGGAAGCAGCAGGCTCGCCACCTGCTTCTCTTTCACACCCAGCACAGTCTCAGCAGGGTATAGACTATCAGACCAGCAGGGATTTCTGTCTACAATGCACAAAAACGAATACAAACCTGCAGTCAGTGCAGTCACGGGCACTGGAAGGGATGAAGGTCACCACCTCCTGCAAAGACTGGGATGTTCTCAAGTTTAACATTTTCTCAGCTGTACTAATGGCTACTAAAGAAAATATGTAATTCCTTTAAAGTGTTCTGAAACCTCAGCATAAGGATAACATTTAGCTTTATTTTAGCTTCTTTTTTTTTTTCCAAAAGAGCAAACAAGGAAAAAATGTTTTTAAATTAATTTCTTAATTCTACAAGACTATATTTTCCTGGTGCTTTGCCTTCTGTGTAGAATATATCTGAATGGGGTCATTTCAAAGTGAGTGTGGAGATGGGGCAGGGGGCCATGGTACTAGCGGGCAGCCCTTCCAGCCCTTTACCAACAGCACCTCCCCTACGGACAGTAACGGGGGAGGCATAGCCACTTGGAGCATCCACCTCCCAACCGCCCCCCCCAGCAGCCCCCCAACAGTGACAGTGTCACTACCTGCACCTCCCATCTGCAACACCCCTAGGATAGTGACAGGGCACTCCCCTGTGCACCAGAGCGCTGGGAAACTGGGAGATTGAAACACTAGCGGGACTATGCCCGGTCATGTGACAATGTGACAATGTCTGCCTTCTGTTCTGTACCATAACACCCCGAAACACCATCAGCCCATACACTATACAGGGGGTACACCAGAGGAACTATAATGACTATCACCTATGGGGCAAAGGTCCCAGCCATCCCACATATGTTGATTCCTGCTGCAACATCTGTGTTCGCTCTGCTCTGCTGCAAACTTAATTTGTTATGAACTTCAAGCAAACTCAGCATCACACTAGAACTGGTGGGTATCCCGTGGCCTAGCCAAAGGCATAGTAAGAATAAGGAAACGGCGTCAGCGAGAAGCCGAAACAAGAGACTGTAATGTGAAATGGAAATGGTGCAAGGAGCACCAGAAATTTAAGGGTTATTCCTGTGTCTGAATTTTTTTTTTAAATAACACAATTAACCCAAAACATATACTTATACTAATATAGTGTTATGGTATAGTAATGGCTTCAGCATGTTTTTTGGTGACAGTTGAAAATGAAGTTGAAAATGAAAGAACTACACAATGTAGTATTGTAGTACAGCTTCCCTGCTCCTCCCTCTCTCCTAAGACAACACATCATCCTCTGCTGTCTCAAGAGGCCTGGTTGGATCTTTTCTCTGAACTTATCACCACTTCTAACCAGCCCCTCCATCCACCATCATCATCTCCCTATCATATACACCTCTACATATATCTATTTTTGGGACATTTAAGGAAACATTTGATATTGTGCTGAACAATGCCACATGCAGAGGAACAGACAGGGAATACAGCAGATTTTGCAGATTTGTGTGAGTGATAGTCTGTAAAGAGCTGTAAAGGGAAATGTTCTGCAGCACCTCTGACAGGTGTATTTTTTAGGGTGGAATGGGCAGGGTAGAGGGACTGTGATGAAGAGCTTAGGGAAAACAGTGCAACTCCTCAACCAGGAAGCACACTGATTATCTTGCATAGAAAGAGACCTATAAACATACAAAACAATTAGACTTTAGGTGGTTTCAGAACTGGGACAGATATGTAAGCAATGCTGTATGCTTCTGCAAATATAAGCACGTAGTTTTGAGGTTGATGCGTTCACTTGAAAGTATATGATATATGCCCGCACAATGCACACTACGTATGAGCTTACGGCCGAATCGTATACGGTGCCGTGAAAAATGAACAAGACCATTGTTTGAGGACGGAAATGTTCCAACTCACGGCCGTGGATTTCCATGCAGTCCCGTACGGAGTACTTATTTCAGCCAAATTGAACTTGATTTTTAGATCCAAAAGGTTCTGTGAGTTTTACTGGGCTGGGCGAAGATTTCCAAGTAAATGACCTGTTTCAGATCGCTTCGAAACAAGCTAGGGAAGCATAACTCTACTACGGGCGTATGTTCGCGGTTCGTACGCATCCGGCCGCATGTCTATTTTTCCCACGCCCGTAGTTTCAGCCGCACATGTACGGCGGCGTACGAAATGCGGCCGGACTCGTACGCAGTGTGAACATAGCCTCAAGAGGTGAAACAAGTTGTCAGGTGTGTGCAGTTGCTGCAAATTATATTAAGACTCTCAAAGAAGCAGAATCCCTTTAAGGTCTAAAGATTGAAGTGTGGTGACCACACACAGGCAGGGCCATTTTCCAGACCTAACCCATTATAGATAAAATAATAATGTGTTAGTGGTTAACCCACTGGATGAACATGGCCTAGCAGTTGCAGAGATCCACTGAAGATCAAGGGCGTCAATAAACAAGAAGCTAATGCAACCCCAAAATAGGCAAGAGCTCTTATGGAATGGAGGATTGTAGTGTCGCACACAATCCTCTGAATACCAATAAGAGACTGCTAAAAAGTTCTGCAACTTCTATGCCCACCATTTGTGAGAGAGAACTCCTCAACTCGGTGCCTTTGTCCGAACCCAAATTCTTTGTATTTGTTTATTGGTTGCTAAAGTTGGATGCAGCCTTAGGGAGTCCTACAAAACATGCATACAGCCTATGGCCTATGGCTGTATCCATGTTTTCCAGGCAGCCTTAGGGCTCAATCCAACTTCTTCAGCCACCGGTAATCAAATGCTGAGGGTTTGGGTTCAGACATACCAAAACGTGTTTGAGGTTCACTTATCTCTAGTAATGATAAAACACCAAATTTGCCAATATCAACCCTGGAATCAGTGCTAAAGCACCCAGAAAACAGCCAGGTGGTTGACCTTCCCTCTTTAGGACTGGTGGTAACAATGAATGGTAGGAACCAAAAAGTGTTAAAAATAGGTGCAAAACAAACAAACAAACAAACAAAGGCATGGAGTGTGGTGGTATACTTCCCTTCTGCCACATAAGAAGACACAGATATTAGAGGGCTTTCCTTTATTTGTGGCAAGGGTTCAGTACCATGCCCTAGTCCTGTATCCTATGATTCTGGGCATTATATAGAAGCATGTTGCTGCCCTCCCGGCACTGATAAAATGACCAAGTATAGGAATTCCCTTTGCAATTGGCAGTCACTTTTACAATACTCAGGATTCTGTGCAGTCTATATTAAAATAGTTATATAATATACGTCAGCCATTGCCTGTAATTCCTGTAAGGCACGGTATAAGGAGCGCACAGGGGGATGCAGGGAGAATACACTAATCATACTGCGCATCTGTTTGCTTTGTAAGTGCCTGCCTGGAGTCGGCAACCAGCAGAAGAAATAATCCTGTTTGTGTTATTAGAGGCTCTCCTGGGTATTTCGGGGAGATTAGTGAACCTCTAATCTGGTTATTTTATCCACAACACTAGAGGATTAACAAGCTAAAATGGGCAGAGAACATGCATGTATTTTCCTGCAGGCTACGGCCTGTGTAATTTGTTATATTGATAGCCTCATTGCAATTATTCCATAGCAAACATGTTTATCATGGCTTATTTTTTGCATACATTTAGCATTGGACATCACTTGATCGGTAGACTGTCTGCTCTTAAGACCCATGGTTTTGCTTCGTACTGGAGGGAATTAACATGGAGGGAAAATTGGATGATGTATTTCATTTTCATGGCTGGTTATGGCTATTAATATAGCATGTCTGACGATACTTCTGAGATTGCCTGTACACATTATGTTCTACGGCTCACATAGGACCGGGCTTGTGCGAGCGGCGGAAAGTATGTTTATGTTCCTGGAAAAGGTGGTTGTTCAACAGGCATGTGATATCCGAAAAGAAAGCCAGATCAACTGGACACAGAAAGAGTAGGGATCATAGGGATTTATGGGGATTTTTAAAGTAGTTTTCCAAAATTATAATCTCTAAGACTAGGCATCTATATTTAATTGGTATATACAGGTGATACATTAGCCTGAAGCCATGGTGTAAGGGTGTATTCACATGGTCCTACTGTGTAACCTTGGTGCTATAGTTATTAGAGTAACATGAGTAACATGGGAGCTTTATAAGTCTGTTTGCAGTGAGCCCCCCCCCCCCAGTGGTGGCACTGGGTAAACAAAATATTATCATTATTTAGCATCTTAGACGTACCATGGCATGCTGGAAGTTACTTCACAGATCCTGAGGCATGATGGGAATAATATTGGTACTAAAAGGGTGTACACCAGAACCTGTTCTCGACAATATTCTGCAGTGGAGATGTAGCTAATTCAGGTAACAATTATTGGATCTCCTATTTGAAAGGCCACTAGAAAATAATTACATTATGGTAATTTACATTCTTTCACTTTTTATATTTAATTACACGTTCATCTAGAAGTCCCGGGGGGATACGCGGCTCTGTCTCATCTCATTGAGGATGTGTAATGTGCACTGTTCTGTTTTAATTCACTAACAAAAACTCCACTTTGGTCGAGGACCCCCACTACTGAGAGATGATGAATGATTCACACATAAAGGCACATACATTACACAAAGCTGTAGCCTGTATCCTCCGAAAAGCATCATGCTGTGCAAAATTAACAGAAAATATATAGTTTCAATGGATGATTATCCAGGAATAGGCCTTAATTATCTAGAAATAATATACTTATTATAGGATAATTATCATTTTTATTAGATGTGTATGTAGTAGTTTGCATCTTGTGTTGGGAACATGTATCTAACTTGTGTACGCTCAGTGTTTTGGTCTGTTTTTCAGCCATTTTTTTCTGCTATTTGTCTGTCTTTTAGGTGACGCTCACACATTTTTTGCCATTTTTTTTGGCCCATAAAATATCCTTTGTGAACTTTTTTGGGAGTAAAGCAGCACACAAAATGTGAACAGCTGAAAGCCAGTGCACTTAATATTATATGTGGGAAAAAAAATGTTTTACTATTGAGTTCAATAGAGTGTTATATGACCCAAAAACCTTGTATTTCATTAGATTCTATAGAACTCCCTTGTGAAGGATCAATTATCTGTCTATCTCTATCAGGTCAAAAATGGCCTTTTTAGCTTTTGGGCAAGTGGACTTATTTAGCAGGTACAGAGAGGGTCTCCTTGCCTGGAGGAGACAACAGGTCTGCATATTACACAGAAAGCCCACTATATCTAATAGGCACCATGTAATACTTTTTTTCTCCTGTGGTGGTGCTGTAAAAAAATCTCACACTTGGTACCTGGTTTTCTTACAGCTTATGGCTAATCACTAGAGCATGCCAACAGTAGAAAACCCTGTGACCGGCTTATCAACAGGATACACACCTAACAAAAAAGGACAGTACCTATAGGGTCCTCATAGATGATGAAATGCTATAGTATTTAAAGGGGTATCCCCTCTCAGCTTGTTATCCATAGGATAGGGGATAGCAAGCTGATAGTTGGGGGTCTTACCACTGGGATCTCCACTAATAGAACAAAGCAATGGCAAAAAAGCTGTTGGAGATGGGCACAACTAGAGCATACTCGAGCCCGATCATTCGGCATTTGAATACCGTTGACTGATGACGTTGGTGAGTCTAGGGAGTCCGGGAAAACACGGATACACCATAGACTATATCCATGTTTTTCTAGACCTCCTAGGGCTGCTTCCAACTTCTTCAGGTATCGGTATTCAAATGCCGAATGATCGGACTCGAACATGCTCAAGTTGCGCTCCTCTTTAGTAGCTCTTTAATTTATTCTCTATGGGGGTCATCGAGCGCTTCAGAGTTCAGAGCTTGGGAGCATTCAGGGGCCCATAAAGAATAATGCAGCACTGAGTGCCCCACAATGAATATTGTGTCCCTCTTCTCTGGATCGTGGGTGTTCCACTGGTCGGAACCTTTACGATCTACTGTCCTATGTACATGGCAAACTGAGATGAGAATACCTCTTTAATAAGACAGAAAATAGTGTAGCATAGAAATTCAGAGGCAAACTCAGTTGTGTGGGTGGATATACTGTATATTGAAGAATTCTACAGAAACACCTGCTACATTGCATACCAATGGATCCATTAGAAACGACTGTATATTTAGGAGACGCGAAGGAGTAATTGTCTAATGAATCTGTAGTGTAAATTGATTTTTCTTTCCTTTTCTTATAGGATCTGCCTCCAGTAAAATCATTATGGTAGAAATTAATTCTTTTGTGCTTATTCTTGGGCACCACGCACCATGCAAGATGACTTCTGCAGGAAGGAAATTAAGTGTAAAATGAGTTTATTCTCCTCGGTGCTCATTAAGATGAGAGAAAAATTCTCACAATAAAAGAGGAATTATGAAATGTGTTATCTGAGAGCTGGAAACGTATGATGGCACATTCACACTCGCCAGTGAAGCGGAACAGAGGTGGCAAGCTAAACTTTTTAAAAAAGTAAGGGCCATAGTTGCCCATAAACAGTACCATCAAAGGGATATTTTGGTATCAGAAAATTATATTATAACAACTTGGGTGGGGAAGAGTGTTGTGGGAGGGGAGTAGGAAGGGTGGGTGAACTGTGATGAACAGCTGGGGGAAAGCAATGCATTATGGAACTTTCTGGGACTGAGCAACGGCTCAAACAGAAAGTACAACCATGAAATACAGAACTAAGACCCCAGAACAGGTAAGCAATGCTATATGGTTCTGCAGCATCTGATCTTAGAGTACCCCTTTAACAGATTCAAAAATGTTGGGGCTTTTTCAACCCCTTTTGGCATCTCTAGGAGTACAATTCTACCATGTTGTACTTCAGCCCACTAAATACATTGAATGGATTGTTTCATTTGGAAAATCTTCTCCCAATCATAGTCAATTGTTAAGGCAAAGGAAAGTGGCCAAGGAAATTGAAGTATTAGTACAACTGCTCAAACTCTGCAATTCACAAATGTACCAGGTTGCCTAGATGTTGAGCGCTCTGGACTAAGGAGCTTTCTTTCCATAACCTCTTAATGCAAAAATAGGCACTCAAGGGGCAGTGCAAAGATTTCTCTCATTATCTACTAAAAAACCAGGACTATAGCAATAACAAGAGGACATCCTCTACATGTAAAGGGAAAAAAATGTTTCTACACCAACACAGAAGGGGATTTTTCTCTGTAAGAGCAGTAAGCCCATAGAGCTCTGTGAAAGATGAAGTGGTAAGGGTGAACTTACAAAAAGAACTCACTTGGGCCTGTATGCATTCTGGAATGTAATAATATTACATGTTATAGTCACAAGATTGTGGATCACCAGCTGTCGATCCAGGGATTAATTCCGATTGCCACATTTGGAGTAAGGAAGCCATCTTTGTTCCTAAAATGAGGAAAATTGGCTTCTACCTTTTTTTTTTTTTTTTTACTTTCAAGCTTACAAACACTGCATCAGGGATTGTGTCCTACTCCTTCATACAGATTTTCTCCAGATCTTTCAAGTTTTGGGGTTGTCGCTGGGCAACATTGAGTTTTAGCTTCCTCCAAAGATATTCTATTGGGTTCACATCTGGAGACTTCGGGAGCTTCAATACGGTGCAGTCTTCCTGTGCCCTTTGCAATAAAGAACCCCCAAAGTATGATGTTTCCAACCCCATGCTTCACGGTTGGGACTGTATTCTTGGGGTAGTACTCATCCTTCTGCTTCCTTAAAACAAGGAGAGTGGAGTTGATAAAAAGTATTTTGGTCTTATCTGACCACATGACCTTCTCTTCTGGATCATCCAGATGGTCATTGGCAAATTTGAAATGGGCCTTGACATGTTTTGGCATTAGCAGGGGGACCTTGTTTGCCCTGCGGGATTTTAATCCATGGCTGCGTAGTTTGTTAATAAGGGTAATCTTTGAGATTGTGGTCCCAGCTCTCTTCAGGTCATTGGCTAGGTCCTCCTGTGTAGTTCTGGGCTGATTCCTGACATTTTCTAGAATCATCCTTATTCCCAAGAGACAAGATCTTGCATGGAGCTCCAGACTAAACAAGATTGGCAGTCTTGTGTTTCTTCCATTTTCTAATAATTGCACCAACAGTTGTTACCTTCTCACTAGCTGCTTACCTGTTGTCATGTAGCCCATTCCAGCCTTGTGCAGGTCTATCATTTTGTCCCTGGTGTCCTTAGACAGCTCTTTGGTCTTGGCCATGGTGAAGACGTTAAAGTGTAATTGAGTGTGTGAACAGGTGTTTTTTTTATACAGGTAAGTTCAAACAGGTGCAATTAATACAGGTAATGAGTGCAGAGTAGGAGAAGCTTCTAAAAGAAAAAGTAACATCTGTAATGCTACGTTTACACGGAGCGATAATTTGCCCAATCCATCGTTTAACAATTTTGAAGCAACAATTTGGTTTTTATAACGATCAGCGTTTAGACAGAAAAACCGTTAGGAAAATCATTGGAAAAATCGTTATTGCAAACTTTTTTAAGATCGCTTAAAGGGAACCTGTCACCCCCCGTGCCGGGGTGACAGGCTCCCGACCCCCCGTTAGAGACCCCTATACTTACCTCATCGCGCCGGGTCCCGCTTCTGAAGATGGTCGGGTCCCGGAGATCTCAGCCGCCGCAGCCCGGCGCGCGCGCTGAGAGATGAGTCCAACGCTCATAGAGAATGACGGAGCGCTGGACTCTCCCGTCATTCTCTATGAGCGTTGGACTCATCTCTCAGCGCGCGCACCGGGCTGCGGCGGCTAAGATCTCCGGGACCCGACCATCTTCAGAAGCGGGACCCGGCGCGATGAGGTAAGTATAGGGGTCTCTAACGGGGGGTCGGGAGCCTGTCACCCCGGCACGGGGGGTGACAGGTTCCCTTTAAGCCCATCTTTTACATAGGGTGAATCTTTGAAAGATTGTTTACACGAAGTGATCTGCGACTAGCGACCGAATTGAGAACATGTTGAAAGATCCCAATTTCTCGATTTCTCGATCGTCAGTTGATCGTTTGCTGTGTTTATACGAGTTAATTATCGCTCAAATGTGATCGTTATTGCGAAAATTCAAACGATAATCTTTCCGTGTAAATGCACCATGAGAGTCAGAATTCATGCTGGTTGGTCAGTGATCAAATACTTATTTCATGGAATAAAATGCTAATTAGTTATTAATTAAAAAGCAAAGAATTAGATTTTTCTGGATTAAAAAAAAAATAGATTCTGTCTCTCACAGCTGAGGTGTACCTAACAATTACACACCTCTACTTTCTATGTAGGTGGGAAAACTTGCGAAATTAACAGTGTATACTTAGTTTCTCCATTATACTGTACTAAGGAAATCCTCAAAACATGACCTGTTGGTGAGGCCTGAAGACTGGAATTGAGAAGCACTGCTATAGAGTATACTTGGGCTCATTCTGATTTCTCGTATGGGACCCAAGTACCGATGTTAAGAATTTTCTTTTGCATCTAGTGCCGTAGCCGCTCGCTTCACTGTGTGAACTGACAGGGCTTTCTGCGGCCGGAATTCACTGAATTCTGGCCGCAGAAAACTGACATGTCAGTTATTTGCGGCGGCGTATGGGATCCCGGCCGGAGGGCATACCATGTGTGTACACTCCGGCCGGGATCCCATTGAAAGTAAGGCATTGTTACACCGCGGTAAAAGTATGGCCGTTGTTGCCATCTGCAACAACGGCCGTAGTTTTACGTAGTGTGAACATAGCCTTAAAGGGCCAGTATCGAATTCCCTATTAAAAGGGCCAGTACAGAATTCACTGGTAAAGGACTGGTGCAGAATTTACTCTAAAAGAGACAGTAGTGAACTTACTATTGAAAGGCCAATACTGCATTCACTCTTAAAGGGCTGGTACCGAATTAACTCTTAAAGGGCTGGCACCAAAGTAACTCTTAAAGGGCCGGTACCGAATTAGCTTTTAAAGGGCTGAAACCAAAGTTGCTCTTAAAGGGCAAGTACCGAATTTGCATATAAAGGCCAGTACCAACAAATTTGCCCTTAGTCACTCTTGAAGTTCCAGTACCAAAATCACTCTTAAGGGGCTGGGGCTGAATTTACTCCTAAAGGTATGGTACTCAACTTACCATTAAAGGGCCAATACCGCATTCTCTCTAAAAGGACCAGTACTGAGATCACTCTTAAAGGGCTGGTGCTGAATTCACTCTTAAAGGGCTAGTATTAATTTTTCTTTTAAAGGGCTTACATCAAAGTTGCTCTTAGGGGACAATACTGAACTCACTTTTAAAGGGCTGGTAGCACATTCATATAAAGGTCCAGTACCGAATTCACTCTTAAAGGGCTGGAATCAAATTCACTCTTAAGCTTATTAAAAAATGCCCCTTCTTTAAATTTTCATGCCATCATTCCCAAATAGGCAGCTGTGGCCAACATAAAAGTCTTATATGTGTGCAGTACAAGGCTGGGAGGGCCATTTTGGAGCTATAACTGTGCATACGCAAGACTTCCGGGCTGGCTGCAGCTGCTGGGTAGGCTCAGGACTGTATTTACCACTAGGTACCCATGGTCCGTTGCCTAGGGCAGCACCTTGCAGGGGGGCAGCATCAGGCAGCAGGGGAAAAGAAACAACTTTTTTTTGTTTTTATGTTTTTAGTCTCCCACCTCCCGTTCAGACTTGCCAGTAAATCTAGTGTATTTTCGAAGAGGAGATATTGGGGTATTGGTCAGGTCTGGTATGGTGGTGTTATCCAGTCACAGTATGGCAGTATTGTTCAGGTCCGGTGTGACGGAGCTACATGTGATGCCTGGAGCTATTACCTACCAATCTACCAATCCTGTTGTGAGAATTCCGTCAGACAATATGCAGACGGCTCTAATCATTGATTCAATGTGGAAATTAGTTTATGTTTTAAGCAGTTAAAAACCATGAAAAACGTGATTCAGACAATATTTCTACATGTAGAGAAATGCATGTGGCCAAAACCACGCTCCCCAGGATGGGGTATCTTCAGGTTTAGCGCCTAGGGCAGCAGCAGCTGTTAATACGGCCCTGGGTAGGCTGAGTGGTAGAGTGCCATTGGCTACAAGTGGGTTATTATACATGATACTGATGTTAGATTTATTCTAAGGCTAGGTTCACACTACGTATATTTCAGTCAGTATTGCAACCAAAACCAGGAGTGGATTAAAAACACAGAAAGGATCTGTTCACACAATGGTGAAATTGAGTGGATGGCCGCCATATAACAGTAAATAACTGCCATTATTTCAATATAACAGCCTTTGTTATAAAATAACAGCAAATATTTGCCATTAAATGGCGGCCATCCATTAAATTTCAACATTGTGTGAACAGATCCTTTCTGTGTTTTTAATCCACTCCTGGTTTTGGTTGCAATACTGACTGAAATATACTGACTGAAATATACATATACTGACTGAAATATACGTTTTGTGAACCCAGCCTAATTAGGCTGCGTTCACACTATGTATATTTCAGTCAGTATTGTGGTCCTCATATTGCAACCAAAACCAGGAGTGGATTAAAAACACAGAAATGATCTGTTCACACAATGTTGTAATTGAGTGGATGGCCGCCATTTAATGGCAAATATTTGCTGTCATTTAAAAACAACGGCTGTTATATTGAAATAATGGCAGTTATTTACTGTTATATGGCGGCCATCCACTCAATTTCAACATTGTGTGAACAGATCCTTTCTGAGTTTTTAATCCACTCCTGGTTTTGGTTGCAATATGAGGACCACATTACTGACTGAAATATACGTAGTGTGAACGCAGACTAAAGGTGCGTTCACACGGACAGCACATCTGCAGCAGATTTGATGGCGCAGATTTGAATCTGCAGCAAACATCCAGCAGATCCGCAGCAGATCTGCGGCAGATTTGATGGTGCAAATTTGATGCTGTGTTCAGTTATTTAAAATTTAAAAAAAATACGCTGTGGATCCGGTAAGTGTGAACATACCCTAAAGAAACATTAAAACAGCAAAATATTTTTGTTTCTAATCCCCATTTTATTTATTGCCCCCTAATTTCTAAAAATCAAATCGTGTTTAATTGAAAACTGATGTATGCCATGTGGTATTGTAAGGTGGAAAAAAGTGGCTCAGAGGATCCCTGGGTGACAATGGCAGATCACACAGGTACTGTACATGTAGATCCACTGGTGTCTATCATAGACTGTTGCTATAAAACAACCCACATTCAAACAATATGTATGTAAAATAAAAGTAAATAAACAATTTTAAAATTTTGTGGATACAAAACAATAATTTATTTTCTTACATTGCCATGTTTGCAACCATTTGTGATTTTATGAAATTACATTTTTTTTAAATTTCAGTACAAACAAATCCTGAAAAGAAAAAAAAAATTACACAATGCGACCTGCTCTTGTCATTGATCAAGAACAAGGCAGAATAACAAAAAACATTTCTTATAAAATCTTCTTGATAAGAATCGATACACAAAATTCATGTCTCTGATAGACTGCTGGCTTACATTGTACGAGATATCCTGTCATTGTAGATATGGATAAATAAAGGTCGGCTATATAAAACTCAACAGAAAAGTAATATCACAAAATACAGTTTTATAAAATATCAGTTTTTTTATATTGGCAGTTGCTTCTGTGTTTTCAGGCAAGAAAAAGCTTGTGTTTATTACGAGTAAAAGTTAAAATGTATTACATATGAAAAAAAGGATTATTTGGCAATTCGGTTTAATAAGAATGTCATGGAATAAAATGCACTTGATATATAGAGAAATACTGCAAAGCCAGACCTGGCACTGGCTTTAATTCATCCATTGGTTACCAGTAAAGTGAAACACCACCTTTCATTGACATTAGCTTTTTCTTTTTTTACTCATTTTTTTGTGTCTACTCTCTACAACGTAGATGCATGGAAACCATCAACAAGCAGGCTAGCTGCTGTAGGTAGAATGGTTTTTATACGTTTATTTTTAATACATTGATGGGTTAGTGAGCCAAACAAACCCACAGCCAGTTCTAAGTAGAGGCAAACAAAACCCACAATAATAATCCATTATCAGCTTCTAGCCTACTTGTTGGTAATCTCCATGTAGCACCATAATTTTACTACATTGTTAAAAAACAAAAACAAAAATAATATATGAAAATGGCAAAAAAGCAGATAAAATAATGTTATGAAGTTGTCAGGTCTGACACTTTATCAAAAGTGGAGCTTCACTTAAATGGGCACTGTCATTAAAAAAAACTTTTGATATGTGAGAGAAACATATTGAAAATTCTGATTGGTCGGTGTCTTAGTGTTTAGATCCCAACCGATCAGGCAAACAAGATGGGAGAAGTACACGATTAGCACCTTCACTCCCAGCTCTGTCATATAATGGACGCCCAATGCAAGTCTATGGGGCTGTTTGGGTCTTAGACACAAAGTGGGGAGAGAAGCATGCAGCAGCTTGTTCTACTGATCGGTCATGGTCTAAACACTTAGGGGGAGATTTATCAAACATGGTGTAAAGTGAAACTGGCTCAGTTGCCTCTAGCCACCAATCAGATTCCACTTTTCATTCCTCACAGACTCTTTGGAAAATGAAAGGTGGAATCTGATTGGTTTCTAGGGGCACTTGAGCCAGTTTCGCTTTACTCCATGTTTGATAAATCTCCCCCTTTGACTCTGACATATAAAAAAAAACTTTTGATGTGTCTCTCTGATGTGTCAAAAGTTTTCTATCATTGACAGGTATTCTTTAAATGACCAAGCCGTGTATTGGTTAGATACATAAATCAAATTGTAAGATGTAAAATTATTTTTCATAAAAAAGAAGAAAAAAAAAAACTATTAACAGTGACTGTAATTATCTTATATTTACAAAACAAAAACATATTTGCCACATTGAACGAGGCGGGGAATTCTACCACAGCGGTAGTTTGTTATATACAAAAAAAACAAAACAAAAAGACCCAAAACATCAGTTTGGACAATTTATACAGTTGTGACTGACAGCAGGGAGTTGTAGACTCGTGTACCATCGGGAGACCTTGCTCCGTGTGTTAACAGTTCTTGTATTGTCATCCAGTTGTCAAAAATCTTTTTGTTGCGCTTCTTCATCATCTTTTTGTGGCTGAGGTCAATGATGCTGACCTCCTTGTTATCTTCAGCCGTCTGCTTCTCCTTGAGACAATCCAGTCGACTCTGCATCATAAACTCTCTTCTTTTCCTCTGCTCTGAAGCCTTGCGGATATGCTGCTTGCGTTCTTCCTTGCTCCAATAACGTCCCATTTTCATCTCACTAATAGCGTCATCATCTGTCGTCATGCCACTCCTCTCTTCTTTAATCTTAATGGCACGTTCTCTCAACAACTTGTCTCGGACCGGTCGTTTTGTGATGTACCGTGTCCCATCGCTCCGTACCTTCACTTTCCATTCCATCCTGGGTTCTGCTGAATTCTGAAGATCTTTACACATACTAACCAGACTCATCTGGCTCTGGGCATACTCTACTGCTGACTTTTGTTGAATGAGCTGCATGTAACTTTGATAGTGTTGGGCGTGGGCGGGGATGTGGGCGTGTTTGTAAGGTGAGTGGCGATATGGTGGTGTAAATGAGCTGGACTGTTTTTCTGAAAGGCTTTTTCCTACCTCACTGACTTTTTTGTCTTTGCCTTCAGTGGACTTGCTTGAGTCAGAGTCCTTGGATGGTTGAAGGTGCCTGGCTGGGCTGGATTCTCGGCTCTCTCCACTTGATCTCAGATTCTTCTGGGTTGCATTGTAAACAGAACTACCAACAGCGCCCTCGACATTTGGGCAGTTGGCAGCATCGGCCGTCCTACGCAATGAGTTATCAGGGGAAATCTCTAAAGTCAGTGGGGTGCTACGGCAGCTTTCCCCAGTGTTGTAGGCACTTGAGCTGTCTTTGTCTGACTTTTCTGGCAATTCGGTGATATCGGAAAGTTCATGGCGGCGGACATCGATACTAGTGTTGTAATTTCGGAAACCACTGTTGTGTAACATCCAGGACTCTCTGTATTGCTCTTTTAGCTGTTGCATCTTGTGCGCCCGTACAATGTTTAAACACTCAAGCTCAATGCTGTGTAACTCTTCATTCAACATCTCAAGTTCCCGATCTACACTCTCCTGGTCACTCCGGTTGGTGTCCATGGTGCTTGTTTGGTAATATCTACAACGCTGGTTGGAGCTTTGCACTTGGCACTTGAGTTCAAGCAGTTCTCGGAATCTCTCACACTCATCCATGGGAATGCCCAAGAAGTCAGCATCTGTGCAATCTGCAGATATGAAGGACTCATTGCTGAACTGCATGTCTCCACTGCCCAAAGTGTCCTGACTGTATATCAGTTTTTTCTGACTGCCAAGAGTATTGGATGATGTAGTGTGATCATCCTGCTCTGAGCTCTCATCATTGCGAGTGCTTTCATCTGTGCGTCCAACACCACTGTCTTTCTCGATCTGGTTGGACAAAATGGTTGCTGTGTCTGTGGTTCCTCCATCTTCTTCAAGTTTTTTCTAAAGATAAAAAAATTTATATATTATTTTTGCTTTATTTATAAAAATACAGTTTGATGATGATCTGAGTTCAGATGTAAAAACTGAAGGTTCATGGCAGAGAGCGTACCACTAGTACAAATTACTAAGGACATGTCAAAAGTTTTAATTTGCTGGGGTCTGAGTGCGTTGGTAGTCTTTCCAGGTCAAATGACACAGAGCTAGATGTGGACTTCTCACCCCTACCAAAAAAAAAAAAACTGTCTCTATGACATACAGTATCAACCTTTTTTTTTTTTTAATAACAGGTACACTTTAAATGGGTTGAGCTGCAATACCCGAAACAACCTATAGACCAAGGTGGTGCTGTTTCTGAAAATAAAAGCTTTTTCTCTAATCTTATACTTTCACTTTAAGGGAAACCGATCAATCACCTCCCTGGTGAAGTGTAAATCTGTCCCAGTACCTTATAGTTGCTGGGCACAGCTCTCCGACACTGTGCCCGACAGTCTCCAGTGGGGCAGCAGTTTTTTTTTTTTTTTTTTTTTAATCTTTATTTCTCGGTCCCAAATCCTGCTATCTAGGCATGGGGGCAGAGCTGAAGTGGCATGCAGTCATGCTGCCTCTCCCCTCTTTCCAACCAATCACTCTTGATTGCATTAAGTTCCCAGTGCTCAGGCTGACAAGTGTGAGTGGCTCGAAAGACTACATGCCGCTATGGCTTCATCCCAATGCCTACATACCAGTCGGGATCAAGAATAAAATATGTATTTTTTTGATTGCCACCGTGCTGGGGACTGCTGGGCATAGCATCAGAGTTCTGTGCCCCTTAGCAATAGGAACTCCACCAGGGAGGTGATCGGTCCCTTTAAATACTCTCAGACCTGTTCCCACCTCCCTACATTTTTGTTTGCAAGCCGCAATCTGTGTATTTTCCATAGAAATTTCTTATCCCGCACTGAGGAATCCTACAGCGCACAGAATGGTTCTGCTTTTAAGCATGACCACGTAGAAAAACAATATTACCTCTCTGGATCATTTAGTAACTAACACTTTTGGGAATTCAATGTAAGAAAAAAAAAGTTTTACAAAAAAATATATATACTATTCTTCCACACACAATATTATACATTTCACCAGCGGCCGTATCTTTCTAAACTGTCAGTCCAGTTATCTTAAGCGCATCCAGCTAAAATAATGGAATGTTTTCACCGCTAAATATATCATCCTCTCCCCTGTGGGCCTTTAATGTAAAACTCTGCCCCCCTCCTTCCCTCTGTTCCCCGCTACTCATAACCTCATCTATTTATTATAGTGGCTGGTTAGTTTAATCCATTTAATGGAAGTCGGGAATCGGAAAATCAGATCGGACATGAGATGTTGACAGAGTACCTGCTGGAGCATGCTGGCTGTAAATTGCATTGCTTGGTGGTGTTGTTCCTCCAACATGTCCATGTGTAAATCATCCAGGAAATCATTTCTGTCATCGTCCATCCATCCTTCATCCAGCTGGGAAGCAAAAGAAGAGATGACATGAAAAACTGTTGTCAAGGGAACAATGCCTGTCGGTAAAGCATCAGCCCTATCCTGTTGTGATACCAGAATCCGCTCAAGAATTATTCTGTTATCCATAGTTCCAGTAGTCTGGAGTCAGCAGGATGAACATGACGCTAAAGATTGTTCTGGGTAAAGTCTGATGGGAAAAAAATGGAGTACAGCTACCTTTTTAACTCTATGACACCAAACCTGGTCTCTCACCTAGTTAGTTTAACTAGGCATGCCACTCAGGGAGGAGGACATGCTGGTAGTAGGGAAAATCCCATAAAGAATATGAAAATATGACTATACGTTGCTGCCAGCCAATTCCCAAAAGGTAGTCAAAGAAATTGATCAGTTGGGGTCAGTGTTGATCTAGTTTGGGGAAGCATGCAGCGGTGTGCTTCATTCCCAGACACATTCCATGAATAATCCACGGAAAATGTGCTACGGACTGTAATCACGGACCCTGCGGCATCATCTATCATTATAATACCTGGAGCTCCAAAACAGTTTAAATGTTCACATTACTGTACTGATACAGTCATGCGTCTGTTTCAGTACAGTGGCGCGGACATTTAAACATTGTTTAGGAGTTCCCGGCATCAGTCCATAATACATCTCCCGTGAACGGACCATATTCACGGAACGTGTGAATGCTCCCTAAATCTGTCCCATTGCAGGCGACAATCTATGAAGTGCAACCAGGGAGTGAAGAGTGCCGCTATACATATCATGTACGGCATTTTGTTCTTCTGCCTTTTTTTAAAATTATTTTATTATTTTTTTTAGCCCATACATTTAATACTGTCGATTTTATCAACCAACGCCAGAAACGAATCCAGCGGGAAGGGAAAGTCCTTCCTAGGTCCTTCCGTCCTTCCTAGGTTTCTGTTCAAAAAACTAAACATATAACTTAAAAACACTGTGTTTATGAAAGTATTTATATCCTGTGTACATCCTGGGTTCTTTCCATGGTATTTATCCTTAAAAACGTCTTTACCTTTCTCTATGCAGTACATACCTGTAGTTCTGGCCTTGCCACCAATAAAAAAACATTTCTGTCTTCACTTGTCAGAAGGGCGACGGCTTCTTCGTGGTTATGAACATCGATGCCGTTAATCTATGAATAAAAAGACAAAATTCTTCTGTTATGAGAAAACTCAACAGGTTCCTTGTCGTTTTGTTCCCCATTATGGTGATGGGTTTCCTCATCACACGCTTAAAGAACATGGTTCTGGACTGGGCTGGTTCTGGGCTGGACTCCCTTTTTCCAAGGGCCACAAAGCAGTCACATGGTCACCTGTATGAGTCTCTTTTCCCACTATGGGAAATTAGCAGGGAAAGGCGGCCGCCTTGTAGTATTGACAGCCGCAAAAAAAGATCATGATTGGACGCCTTTAACTGCTATGTTTCTGTAGTAGAAACATACCCACAAACTTGGAAACAAGTGAAATCTACTTATATAAAACTAGAAACCCCCTTTACGCTGCATTTTTGGGCTGCAGAGGAGACTGTCTGCCCCGGAACAGGCCCCCCCCCTAACCGGTCCCCTGTAGTGTGACCTATAGTCTCACCTGTATAATCCGATCTCCTTCTCTGATTCGTCCATCTTTAGCGGCAATACTGTTAGGGTCGATCTACAAAAATATAAACATTGTGAATACAATGAATTCCATTCCATAGTAATGTGTATGCAGGCGTTACTAACACCAAGGCAATAGGGATGAAGAGCAGAGGAAGTATAACTGCTTGATAGAATTCTCTTGATAAAATTTATCAATGAGCTAGGATATCCTTAGGATAGTTCGGCAATAGTACTGGCACCTGACACCCCCACGCATCATCTGTTTGCCAGAGCCATGGCGCCATAGAGAGACGCAGAGTGGGAGCAGACAACTCCGTACTCTGTGTAGTGGCCATGCAGGGGTACTGCAGTCCAGCTCCCATTCACTTGAATATACTGTATGGAGCCTTCTGCTTCACAGTATGTATAGGCGCTGTCGTACTTGCAAACAGCTGATCTGTGAAGCTGCCAGCTGTCGGCAATGCACTGATCTAAAACTGGTGATCTATCCTCTGGATAGATCATCAATAAATGTGACCCAGAAAACCCCTGTAAGTAAACATTAAGGGGGAGACAGTACAGTATTAATGATGTGCCCCTGGTGTTGCGCCAGGGAGAAGGCAGATTCTTGCCTTCTCCCTGGCATACACCAGCTGTATCCCCAATATTTTAAAATAAAAGTAAATTACAAATCTACATAACTTTTTGACACCAGTTGATTTGAAAGAAAATATATTTTGCAGGAGTTACCCTTTAAGTATAACGCTATAGCCATCCAGTGTAGGATGTTGCCCACGCAAGGACATGATGTTCCAAGAGGCATTTTGTTTGGGTCTCGGGGCCATACATCTGGGGTGTTATCTTTAATCCTGCATTACACGCGGAGGCCGCTTACTTTCATGTAAGAATATGATATGGGCGGCAATGGTCTCTATAGTTATGGAATAATTGGAGGAGTTCATGTAAGATACTTTCTGGTAATCGTTTCGAGAAGCAATGTGTAGAGCCCCCTGGCAGTGATGATGACTGTCACCCGATACTATTCCTTACTGTAATCTCCCCGGGTCTTACCTCACTGACATAAATCCCCATGTCATCCTCATCATCCGTCCTGTAGCAGACAGTCAGGCCCAGCTTGTCTTGGCTGTTAACTCTGTACAGGTCTATTTCCTAAAGGAGAGACAAGATGGCAGTGAGCACATGTAGATGTAGCAGAGATGAGCTTGTCAGAAGTAGATTTTTTTTATTTAGCAGAGCTGAGTTTGTTAGATATCATAGATCCCAATCTCTTGCATGTAAGGGTGGGTTCACACTGAGGAATCCGCACAGGGAAGTTCCCACAGATTCAGCAGCTTGCCACCTCTCACAGCCACGCACATCTCCGTCCATGTCATAGACTCCATTCTATGGTCGGGCGGATTCCGTTGTCCGTCCAGAAAATTAACCTGTTCCTTCTTTGGACGGACGGCTGAATCTGCCCGACCATAGAATGGAGTCTATAGCACAGGTGGAGATGTGCACGGCCGTGCACGGGGCGAGCTGCAGAATACGCCTGGATTCCTCAGTGTGAACATACCCTAAGAGAGATGCATTTTTCTCAATCAATGCAGGGCCAAGTCTCATAAAAGGACTACATTTTTCAGGCAATGCAGAAAGGTTTGTCATAAGTAATGGAGCTGTGTATTACCATGAGGTATTACCAGATTTGATAGTGCTAAGTTTTTCAGACAATGCAGAGCTAAGTTCCCCGAATATAACATAGCTGAGTTTGTCACTTGGCGTTTTTTATCTGGTTTTACATAGCTAAACCACAAACAAAGCAGCTTGTATCGCTACGTGACAAATTTGGCTCTGCTACATCTGTACTCCGTTCCCTCAGAGACATTTCATTCTGGTGATGTATATCTCAGATCACTTTTCATTTCCCTGGAAAAAGGCCGGTTAACTTACTCAGCTCACAGTGATTTTACATCAGAGCGATCAATAACGTGCGGTCTGAGTCTATTTGTCAATACCAAGCCATTGTACAAAAAAGTAGAAAAAAAAGACCTTCTATTGATTTCTTGTGAAGGGGACGTTTCCTACATTGTCCGGACCGTGAAAGCACAAAAGCGTCAGAGACATGGTAGTATCATTTGTTCTCCACTTCTGACATGTGAAATACTAAATGTAATTGGGCGGGCGGTGACAAAATGGAATGAACAACATTAATCTGGGAGGGAATAATGGCAGCTGTTTATTAGATTAGTGGCGTCCTGTTCAAATAGATAACACTGGATATGTCAGGGTGCCCTCACACATCTCTTTTGTGTGGTGTTTTTTAGGCCTTCAAAAAAACGCCAGTAAAACTGCCAATGCTTTTTTTTCAGGCATTTGCATTTTTTTCTGTCATTTTTTTTTTTATGGTTTAGGCTTTTTGTGTGCTGAACTTTTTTTTCTCTACCATCACATGATCTAGTTGCTGGACCACAAAAAGTGACAAAAACACCAGAAAAATAGCTATACCCTCACCATGCTGCATTTTGGAAAAACTGTCAAAGAGCCTCAAAAAAAAAGGAGGAGAAAAAAACGCCACCCTTAAAAATACCATGGGGGAGTGAAACTGGCTCAGTTGCCCCTAGCAACCAATGAGATTCCACCTTTCATTCCTCACAGACTCTTTGGAAAATGAAAGGTGGAATCTGATTGGTTGCTAGGGGCAACTGAGCCAGTTTCACTTTAAATCGTGTTTGGTAAATCAGCCCCCATGTGTGTAAGGCATATCATAAACTTGTATTGACTTCCAGCTAACATCTGGCCCCTGGCGTTTTTGCAACAACAAAAAAAAGCCCCCCCCCCCCCCCCCCCCCCCCAAAAAAAAACATTGCATTTTCATTGGCGTTTTTTCCAAGATTTTAAGTCAGTGTGAAGCCAGCCTCAAGATATTATGAGTTATAATCTGCCTATCTATCTATCTATCTATCTATCTATCTATCTATCTATCTTACTATGTTTAAGGGACAATCCCATAATACAGTGTGACTATGTGGAACCTTTATATTCTCTGCAAAGTGTTCTATAAGAGGTTAGAATGGATACAATGCCGCAGAATAAGACATACATAGGAAGTCACACTACATAAAGGGTTCACATACTTAAAAGACCCTTGATATAGGATACCTCTCAGCCCTTTGCCCTATGATGAGAAAGTGAGACTAGGACTATTGGTTGACCCTGAAGCTCAGAGAGACTCGTCTGTGGTGAGCAGTGACCGGGATAAGTAGGCCATGTATTAAGGAGTCTCTGTCAGATAATTAGGGAAATGGCATTGACACAAAGCTTTCGCTGGGCCAGATGACAGCCCTTCCTCCAGCTCATGGACATAAGGCAGGGGGTGATCCTGGCTGCCTAATGGGGGAAATATTCAAATGTGACATCTTTGCTAGCGGTCACAGAAGCAGCCCCCAGTCACTTTTGGAGAGAGAGCTACGTTTAAGATGTAAATGGATCTCTATTTATTCACCCCTCTCCTGTAATGTTTCTGCAGCCGTCTCTTATGACAGATCAATAAAACTTAGCGCCATTTTAAACACAGAATACTACGTGCAAGATGTCATTCTGTGCAGGGATAGCAAAGTCGGAAGTAAAACAAGCTCATGTGAATAATTGATGGAAAATGTGGTTAGACAGCTGCGTTATATGGTACTCTCTCCCACCTGGCATGGGGTGACACACTTGTAGTCACCAGCGACATTTCCACTTCAAACTTAAGACAAGTTAAGAGAAAATCTCCAGTGTTTGAAAATGCAATGACCCGGAATTACTTACACTTTCTAATTCTAAGTATAAACTTCTAGACAGTCTAACTATGCACCAGATTTATCACAGGGGCTCAGGTTTTTGGCTAGTCTATGTTTAGAACAACTATTAACCGTATAACTATTAACCTTAAAATTCTGGTACATGGTAATTTTTTTTGGCGTATAGTGGTGCATTAAAACCACACCGCATTTGCAGTAACCACACCTAGTTTTTACCCATCTGTTGGGTTTAAGAAGTAAAAGATTTCTGCCTTTTTTGCTCAACTCTTCCCTCTTTCTCTTATACCAGTAAGGCGTCTGAGTACTGTAATGAGTAAGGAATAGGAATAGGCAACAGTGGTAACATTTTGACTCCAGCAGAAAACAATTGGGGAAGGTAATGTAAAACTCCGCCCCCGAGGAACCCTGACACAGTACTTATCTTCTGCATACAATTCTACAACATAAAAGCCACTTAGCTACACTCTTAGATAACCCGACAAGTAATAGACCTGGTAACTGTTCCATGATTATTAAAATCTCCAGTAATGGAAGATCGCGGTGACTGTGTAAAGAACTAGCATTCAATTATCTCACACTTTATAAAGACATACCTCTAATTCTAACTCATCTCTGTCAATATCTTGAGGCAAACCTCCCATGAAGTCATTGGGGTCAAAATATTCATGAGGTGACGAATGCCTGGAAAAAAAGAAAAGAAATGAGAACACGCCCTTTCTCCAACTAACGACCAATTATTTTCTGATTCTCATTTGAATAAAGTGAAACTTGTCAAAAGTGCAAAACCTCTGGCCTGTAGTATTCATAATTAAAACCCGCTAAATGAAGAGAAGAAACGGTAATAAGGACGTTTCTGGTACAGTTTGTGTTCAGGACAGAACTGGGGTTGTTTGTTTTTGAAATGCAAATGTTTCATTAATACAACAGGAAGGTGTGAGGAGCACTGTGTCTGCCATCAGTGTGTGATGCATCTTCACAGACTAGACAAAAGGTGGCAGTAAGTTATAATGGAACAGGAAAACAACATACTAATCAGAGACATGCAATATCTATCTATCTATTCATCGATCCATCTAAGATCTATCTACTTACCTTAGATCGATCTATCTATCTTATAGCAATCAATCTAATATCTATCTATCTATCTTATATTTATTCATCTATTATCTATCTACTTAAGATCTATCTATCTATCTATCTATCTATCTATCTATCTATCTATCAGCAATCAATCTAATATCTATCTATCTATCATATATTTATCCATCTAATATCTATCTACTTACCTTAGATTGATCAATCAATCTATCTATCTATTTATTTATAAATCGATACTCCGCAGCACTCCAGATGAGTTGAAAAAACGTGAAGTGAATTTATTGCATCACAAAAAACGAAACACAGCAACCAAGTAACAGGTGACACGACGTTTCGGCGTCCACATACGCCACACTTGAAAATGGCGTATGTGGACGCCGAAACGTCGTGTCACCTGTTACTTGGTTGCTGTGTTTCGTTTTTTGTGATGCAATAAATTCACTTCACGTTTTTTCAACTCATCTGGAGTGCTGCGGAGTATCGATTTATAGTTAATTTGGACCCATGGTCTCGGTCCGGTCTGCTGGCACCTACCTTCGTGCATATCGGGGTGCTGCCTATATGATTGAGATATCTATTTATTTATCCATATAATGTCTATCTATCTATCTATCTATCTATCTATCTATCAGCAATCAATCTAATATCTATCTATCTACTAACCTAGGATTGATCTATATATCTATCTATGGTATCTATGCATCGGTCATGTCTATTCAATATCTATTTCCAATATCTCTATTTATCAATACATTCATCTAATATCTATTTATCTAGATATGCAAAAATAAAAAATAATAAATGTAGAGGGTGCCAGCTATTAACCCACCTAATATCCATCCATCATAGCACCTGCCATTCTTTTGATGACCTATCTGTGAATCTATCCCCTATCTATCTATCTATCTATCTATCTATCTATCTATCTATCTATCTATCTATCTATCTATCTATCTATCTATCTAGTCCTGAATAAGCATCCGGCCGCCATTCTGACATTGAAAGCAATGTCAGTGACTTTGTGTGGGTGACCTGTCAGGATTGTGCGGCATGAGCTTCTCTCCGGCTTTCTGTGCTGGAATTCCCTTTCTCAGCTGGACACATCACACTTGCCTGACACACCACTCTGACACTTGTCGGCTGTGTCTGCATTTATAATTACCGTGTGAATCTGCATGACGAAGCTGATATCTGTACCATCAGGGAGGCAGAGGGGTTCGGTTACAGACAGTATATAAAATATAAATGCTGCCCCCCGGCTGTTTGTGACCAACTGCAACTTTAATGTGGGAACTGTAATGGCGGCCTTGTTAGGCAGATATACAGAGCAGATGATGCATCCCTGCATTCACACATTCTGTGATCGTGAGATTCCTTTTCTGTGCATGAAAGATGTGCTACGCGAAGATGTGCTACGAGATGGAGTTTGGAGCTAGCGGCATCATGAATCATAATGCCAGGAGCTCCGAAACAGTTTAAACCTTTACTGATCAGTACAGTAGCGCAAAGATTGAAACTGTTTTGGAGCTCCGAAACTCAGAATTTTCCATATTTATGGACCATGCATGGAACAAGTGAATGCCCCCTTAATCTTCTATCCTTAAAGAAGGGGTCCTTAACCTAGGTTCCATAGACCATCATCCAGACTTTGGACACAGCTTTTCCTTTTTGGACAATCTTTTTCTTATTATCAATCAATAAGTATCAATAATTCATCAATAAATCAATTGACTGTCCTTCCAATGTAGGGAAAGGGTCCTCCTGAGCAAGAGACATTCTTTGTAGCTGCTTGGAAAATTTTGAAGAGTGGATCCGCTCTAATAACAGAACATCCCCTAACCAGGTGTCTCACATTAAGTTTGGCACTTAGCAGATACATGGCTTGTCTGTAGTTGGCACTGAAGATCATGGGGATTCAATCCAAGCATATGCCATCCCCATGAACTAAAAACATATAACGTATGTCATTTAGGAATTCATACTTACTCTTCATTTAAGAGATAGGGGTCCAGAGCAGACACTGATGGGGACGGAGAGTTCATTTTGGTCAAGGCCATAATGTGCTCAAATGTTATGTCAGTCTGTGTGCATGTGTCCATCATCTGGACGTCTGAGGGTGGGCTGTACATCTTTGTGCGAGGGGTCCTCCGTAACACTTGCACCACGATTGGTTCTTTGGCTGTTTTAAAGGCTTCCACCGCTTGGTCATGTGTGGCTCTTGATAAGTCCTTTCCATTTACCTGCAGAGAATATAAAAAAACATTAAATTAACTTTGGTCTCATCTGCTTCTCATCTTAAAGGCATTACTTTTTAAAAAGGTTGTTCAGGATTAATAGACAACACATTATTATAATTTTTTTTTTCAGAAACAGCGCCTCTCTGGTCCATGGGCCATTTTTGGTATTGTAGCTCTACTTCAATGAAGATAAGCTGCAAAATAAGCCATAGGCAATTGACACGGAAGGCAAAGCGAGGGGAGAGTTAGTATTTTATAACATTTCTTCGACTAGTTATTGTATGATTGACGTTAATATCAATAGCAGCTGGAATTGTGTTTTAAGAAAAAACGGCGGCAAAAGAAATGTCACCCTAACAATGGTCAGAGAGTGTTTGTCACTCAGTGATGTAGATGGGGAGGAGAATCATGTATTTACTTGCGATGGCTCTGGGGAGACTGTCTAATGGACTCATTATATTTCACACATGGAAGGCTTCCCGACGCATTTTTCCGTACGTATGTTCGTCCTGTGAATTAAATGAAGCTTTGTGTCTGCATTATCTCTGCTCTACCAGAGTTCATAGCAGAACGCAGGCAGCGGAACACATTGATTGCCTCCAGCTACAGGTAATAAACAGCTCTTATCAAACAGGAGGCGGCAATCAATATCCTCAGACACTTGTTGTTCTAAACACCCCAGAGCTTGTCCAGCTGGTTGTAATGCTACCTGCACCACCACCCACCCCTTCCTAAAAAAAGACCTGGAGATACTGATACACAGCTACAACTTCAAGGACACGAGAAGATTAGAAAAAGGATCAAATTTTTTTTTTTTATTTATTTCCAGAGACAGCACCACTTTGTTAATGGCTTGTGTCTGTGGTATTGCAGCTCAGCCCCATTCACTTTAGGCTACGTTCACACAACGTATATTTTGAATTAATCATGGCCGTTGTTGCTATTTGCAACGTGATTAATTCAAAATATGCATTCCGCTGAAATCAGTGGAATCCGGGACGGAGTGTATACACATATTATACACTCCGGATGGGATTCCTAGTGGCCGCACAAAAACCTGATATGTCAGTTTTGTGCAGCTGCTATTCATTGAATAGCAGCCGCACAGAACTGTCAGTTCTCTAAATGGAAAGTGCGGCTCCAGCTGCACTTTCCATTGTGGGCTATAGTGAATTGGGATGCAATTGCACACGGATGCGCTCGCATCCTAATTCAACATAAGTGAAGTTCATAAATGAAGGATGATCTTCACTGACCCAGGCCATTTTGTGACATGGCTGGGTGTCTTATGCTGTGTAAACCCGGCCTAATAACAATAAGACACAATACTAACTAAGCCTATTGTAAAAAAAAAATAATAATTACCCCCCTTTGTAGGCAATCCCTTTTTATTTGACCCTCTGAATATGCCATCAGTAATTAATACCCCGCACCCGCTATGGATCAGCTGTCTAAATGGTTCAAGCACGATAGACTCTTCAGTGTTTACTAGTGCTCCTCCTTGTAGTGGTACAAGGAACTAAGGCCTTGTCCTGTTGTCCCTGACACCCTAAACAGTGAATTTGGAGTTTGCATAAGCACCACAGTCTCTTCAAACAGACGATTGGGGAGGGTTCCAATCATAACCCTCATTTCACAATTGCAATGTTATGCAGGTACCACCCTATAGATTATCGTGCTTGAGACAATCAGAATACCGAGAAGGCTGCCATGCAAAAAAATCCATATTTAGCCAGGTTCCAGCAATAGTCCTTCCAATAAATCCTGAGTCTAGTATTCCAATACCCTCTATAGTTGTGAACCAATGACTAGTAGCATCTGTAGCCATAAATTTCCACCAAAAACATACAATTGTCCATTAGTAAATCAGATAGTAGAGAGATATGTAATTCTTTGTATCGCTGTGGTAAAAGAAGTAACAACAAAAGCTGCTGCAATATTGGTTGTGATTTTTAAATTAGAAACTAATGCTACATTTACACGAAGCGATAATTCACCCAATCGATCGTTTAACGATTTTGAAGAAACAATTTGGTTTTTATATCGATCAGCGTTTAGACGAATAAATCGTTAGAAAAATCGTAAGAAAATTCATAAGAAAAATCGTTAATGCGATACTATACTTTAGTTAAGGCTATACTTTAGTAAAAGAAGGCCCCTAGTTGTCACTAGGGACGTATCAGGTACTTAATGTATTCTGTCCTCTGTAGTAGAGACGAGCAAACGTCGAGTGAACCGGAGAATACGGCATTCGATTACTGGTGGCTAAAGAAGTTGGATGCAGCCCTTGGGAGTCCTGGAAAACATGGATACTGCCTATGGCCTATGGCTATATCCTTGTTTTCCAGGCAGCCTTATGGTACTCTTACACGGTGCGATAATTCGCCCGATCGCACGATTAACGATTTTGAATGAACAATGTGTTTTTTATATTGATCAGTGGTTAGACGGAACGATACATCGTACGGAAAATTCGCTATGCGATCGTTTAAGCCTATCTCACACATAGGTGAAATCGTTGAAAGACTGTTTACACTGAACGATCTGCAAATTTTTTGCGAACGCTCAACGATGATTTGTTAACATGTTGAAAGATCAAAATGAACGATTTTTGCTCGTCGTTTGATCATTCGCTGCGTTTACACGTACGATTATCGTTCAAATTCGTCCGTTATCGTGCAAAAACGAACGATCAATCGTTCCGTGTAAAAGGACCATTAGCGCTGCATCCAACTTCTTCAGCCACTGGTAATCAAATGCCACCTGTTTGGGTTCGTCTGAATGCGAGTGTGCTCACGGTTCGCTCATCTCTAGTCTGTAGCCATATTTATTGTCAGGCAATTTTGCAAAAAATAGATAGAACAGCTAAATAGACTTTTTAATCCTTTGACTGATGCATAAATAATTTTGTAATCTAATATTCCCATTGTAACCCTTAGCCTTACCATCACATAACACAATCATCTAGTAGACATAATAGAGCCGCTAATGTGTGACTGAACATTATAAGGCCCTGTAATAGAGGGCACCCTGTGTTGCTCAAGGTGGTGGCTCAGAACGTGCTAAGACCTACCCTGCCGTCCTCCTTAGCGTGTTTCTTTGATCTCACATGAACCATCTATATTGTTACTGAAAATGAGGAAAAAATTGAATTAACTGTATTAAAAGTATAAAGTGATTTTCCCGGGTCCTTTCTCTGCCGCCGCCAACCTCAGTTTTCAGAGCATGACCTCTGCTCTGGCTGTTTCTGTGTAAAGAGTTGCTTTATTCTTGTGGATTTTAATAACTTGCTCAATGATCTGGAAGTCACAGAGCTCCAAAACTATAACCTTAAAATCGCTTCTCCGTGGAGATTGACTTCCCCCTGCAGCTTAAATGTTTGGTAGCTTGTAACAAGTCCGTACCATGCCGTAAGCTGAGCGGCCAAAAGCCTCTGATGCCACATGAGACATCCCAGCGCTTGGTAATAAGAGGCATAACATGCTCTGATTGCTGTGTGAATGGCTGGGAAACTGCTCCTCGTGGCATCTAGTCACACCTGAGTGACTATTTGGAGGTCTAACCCGATATTAGGCCCTAAGCTACACAGCGTGGTCCCAATAACCAAGCCACTCGTGATCAGTTCCTATTGCTTTAGTACTCCCTCAATAGATTATAACAAGATCCAGATTGTGCCTAGGAAGATGCCTATAAGTGATAATTTGGGAATTGGTGCTATAGTTTATGAAATAGCTCTTCAGACATGACTACACAGATTGAGGTTCCAATACCATTTTATAAAGAACTGTTTTTGGTCCACTTAATGTTCTGGAGGTTCCAGATATCTGTGGAGCCCTCAAAGGTATACTTATCATGTGTAAGCTTAGACCCACTACAGATCTGGTGGACCAGGTAATCATTAAGCTCCATATACATATATACAATCCACAGCCTTGTTAATATAACATTGTACAGCACTCTGTCGGCTCACACCATTAAGGAGTCCCCATCTGGGATCATGTACTGCTGCTACATAAGTGAGATTCATGGGACTACAAATGACACTGAAGCCCAAGCCATTATCAAGACTAATGTATATGAACTTACGCTCAAAACAAAGGGAGTTGATATGTGGCATTGAGCTGCGATGGATGGCTGGCAGTACTCAAACCATTCATGTGCTTCGGACAGCAGTAAAAGTCTAGCTAATGGGAGCTTTCAAGGATGGTCCCTGTGCAATGTCATATGACTTTTAGGAAACACACCAAATAAAAGGGAAAGCAAGTGCCAAGTTTTTTGCTTTAGCAATTTCCCCAAAAAGGTGCACCAAGGTCTGGTTTAGGTTCCAGTCTAAATTCTCAAAATTCTATTGCCAATGTTTGCCTGTAGGTGGTGCTCTCTGCGTTTAGTAGCCTTCACTGACCTTAAAAAGGTCAGTGTTTTTAGGCTTTTATGCTATATTATTATTTCTCAAAGCCGGTGTGACCAATAGAAGCATCCCTGCCAAAACGCCCCTACCCCTCTGCCATGTTGAAAGACACCATCTTGCATACAATTTCAGTGTAGAAATTGTCTTCCTATTCCTTTACCTCTTCAGGTTTCCAGTCTGTTTAGTTTATTGTATAAAGCTTAGGCTGGAAGCTGTTTTGAGTTGTCTTCTATAAAGGGATGACATAAGATTTTGGAACCAAAGACGTTTTCATGAGCTACAGCTGTCTGACCTGCTTATTTAGCGCCATTGCATGGTAAACATTTGTATGCATTAAAGTGCTTGTTGGGTTGTCTTTATTTCACTGTCGGCAAAGGAAAGCTTTTATTCATTCTTCTGTTACCACAGTAAATCCCGTGATACATTCAGGGTCTATTCACCGTCCAGTATGGACCCTTGTTTTCCATCCAAACATCTCTTTCTGGTCTAACAAACATCTTTATTGAAATTCTAAGACTTCAATTTAAGAAAAAGATCCGAACCATAAAGAATTGGTGGATCACCAGAAATGTTTCCATTTTTCTTGTGAATTTCTGAAGAGTGGTTAAGGATACCAATTAATTCTTTTTGGTATCCACGGTTAATCCTTCCTTTCTTTTGTCAATCTTTCTTTTAAGCAGACGTTCAACCATATTGTGCTATAATAGACTCCTTCCTTCATAGGCTCCATTCAGGGAGATGTATTACATAGCACCAACTCCAGAAGACAAATTACACGGGCTCACTCAGCTCCTCTTATCCTCTTTTTTCACAGAAAATGAAAAATCAGCTTTAGAGAGACTGTGAGAATGAGACTCTCTTGTCCGAATTTGAGAAGCCAAAGATGAATAAAGTCAGTTGAATGTTTATGTAGCTTTGAATGTTCTGACAATGTCAAATTACTTACTCTTTGCATTAATAGACATGGCTTTAGATTTCCTTTTACATTCATGAAGCTCTTAAGGAGCCTGACAGGTCCTGTTTTCAGCAAGGCCATACCTACCATAAAGGCAGCTGCTACGGGGCACTTGGAAAGAGAGTCTTTGATTAGGTTGGTTCTTTGGGTGGTGAAAACCAGAGCATAGGCCCCAATCTGCTAGTGTGTGGCTAACAACTGTCTGATAGACTGAAGTCTTGAACACAAAAGTACTATATTTCTATAGTGCAAGGAAAGGCAGAGGGTAAAAAAAGGAGAAGGTGCCACAAGGACTAAGGTCAGGAACAACAGGGAGCTGGGCCAAACGCTATGGGAAGCATGTAGAGGCTCCAACACCTGGGAGGGGGCAGGGCTGGAACTTATAGGAGAGTGTGATGTGCAGCAACCAATTAGGGGCGGAACTGGCCCTTAAAATCTGAGACAGCCGGCGCGGGCGCGTCCTAGGAGGCGGGGACGCGCGCGCCGGCCGGCACAGTGAGAGACAGGAGCGGAGGAAGGTGAGGCGCCCCCAGGGGCCGAACTAGCAGCAGCGCCGGGTCCCTGCACAAGGACCCCGGCGGCTGCATGGGGCAGGAGGAGGTTGCGGTGGCGGCCCGAAACACGGGACGCCGCCGCGGCCGTGACACTGGCATTCCTTTAGACTTCTACCCAACGTAACTTTTGTATTAATTACAGCCGTTGTTTCAAATCGGCAACAACGGCCATGATTAATACAAAACTGTGTGAACATGGCCTAATAGTGCCAAGGACTTTTTTTCTGCTTGTGTGGACATTAATAAGAGCATAGCTTGGTCCTCATTGCTCCGCCAAAACCTGCCCTTCCCCATGATCTCCTCCAAAATGTCTGTGTGATCAGATGAGAGAAATTCTACACATAGAGAAAGGTTAGTAATAGGTTGAAAGAGAAAGTGAGGAGCCATGCTCCTGTTATAGATATGAATAAAAAAATGATTAGCCCCCCCTATAAAAACAAAGGTTTCCAGTGCTTGCTTCTTCTATTTGATTTGACACTAGACACGTAGAGCTGCTGCTGCATGTGGTGTGGGTCGATTTCTCAGGCGACCATGTGACACTTGTGTCATACACATGCTGATTTTTACTCTTCTGGTTATTTTACCAGGACTTTAGCTCGCTTGAGGTTCACTGAGGGCCTTCATAGAGAGTCATCTCAGGTCATCATCTGGTCTTAGTGGGACGGGATCTGACCCCTAAAGTCCCGATGAATACATGTTTGTGGTTTCTACATAATTATAGGCCTCAATCACCACAGGGTGTTCATCCTCATGTAATTTTTAAGTGGCAGTAAGGAATAAACGCTGGACGTCTCCTCATCATTAATTAGGGCAGCAAAGACTTTTATGTGTTCTGCACATTTTATCCATCCATATGCTTCACTCTGGCTTCTTTATGTGACATGGGCTGAGATGCGTCCCTCCCCACCACCTGCTTCGCAGTCATCAGCAGATGTATGGATGAACATAAGTAGTACGGGGGGGGTGGGGGGGGGGGGGTGGCATGACATCATTTAGAGAATAGAGGATGCTGTATGAAGAAATACTCTATTGCAAACTTGTGCTTGCACTAATATATATATGTGTGTGTGTGTGTGTTTGTATTCTGCTCACGAACAGACACAGCAGATGATGGATTGTTTAACTTGAGATTGGAAGATTTACCAACCGTCTGATATTTTTCACTCTTAAGATGCTGGTAAAGAGGCCACAGATGGACGGATATCTGTAAGGATGGGAATGATTTTCCCTGTAGGAAAAGAGCGAGTATTGCTGAAAATTAGAAGATATTATTTTATTCTATGGGAACATTGTTTCTTTCTTTCTAAGAAACTATGACTGTTGCTGGTATAGTGTCCCTGTAGTTGTATGTAAGAGTGAATGGTGGCTGAAGTTATTTGGGATACGGGGGTAAGGTAATTAAAAACAGTGTAATTCTTATGTATAAGCCTGGCCATACACCGAGGATATTGGTTGTTCTAATAGCATATTTTGTCGATATGGGCCCACCACCTTTACATTACAGCAACAATGTAACTGTCCTATGTTGGCAATGTCCCTGTCAATTTCAAGGTACTGTGACTGTCCTTACGAGGCCAGAATTGTTATTTATGTACTTGCAGGGAAATATGATTGTTGTGATGGGGATACTGAGGCTGTTTTTATGGGAAATTATTTTGGCTGCTACGCTGTGATGTTGGGGGACAATGTTGGTCATTATGGGCACTTTTGGTGTCATTATGGGCATTCTGTAGTCAGTGTGGCCATGGTTAGTCAGTCACTGGGTCTGCTGTTTATGGAGTCAATGGGGGAGATTTATCAAGCATGGTGTAAAGTGAAACTGGCTCAGTTGCCCCTAGCAACCAATCAGATTCCACCTTTCATTCCTCACGGACTCTTTGGAAAATGAAAGGTGGAATCTGATTGGTTGCTAGGGGCAACTGGGCCAGTTTCACTTTACACCATGTTTGATAAATCTCCCCCAACGTGACTATTGTTTTGAGGTGATATTACAGTTGTTATCTGGCTCTATTGCTGTAGTGATGGAGGACCTGTATCTCACATGATGGGGTTGCCAGTATAGAGGTATTAGCCAAGAATTGTAGGGCCTTGTAATTGAGGGTGGTGTATGTGAATGCAAACCAAGCAATGGCACAATATATTGTATTTCCTCCCTCGAGTCCTTTCCTCCATGCAGGTAACTATGTCCCACTCTATCACACAGACAGGCCTGAATGGCATTTTCATAAATTGGAAGAAAAAAAAAAGAAATCAGTGGGTTCGCAGCCCATAAATGGAATTCATTGCATATGAAGAGTCTGTTGTTCACTTGGCCCATAATAATACTCTCAGGAGCCTCTGTCGTTTTGTCTCAAGCTGACTGTTTGATTGTTCGCCTGCTCGTAAGTGAATATTCCTCTATTCATACGGATTTATGTGTAATAAAAGGATCTTCCAAGTGAGGACTCACACAGAGGAGCTGCATTATTCATACGCAAGTCAAGAGGAACATTTCAATTGCCAGCCGCTGATGTATGTCTAATTAAGCGGAGGGACGTTGGGAGCCGCGCACACAGGCGCCACCATCATTAGAGGGCAGTTTTCTGGAGATCACGGATCTTCCGAGTTGTCAAGCAGGGAATTTGTCGATGTGCTTTTTTCCCCTCTCTCCCTTCATACTGAACTCATTTGTGTGCTAGAAATTCTAGCCTTGAATGCAGTTTGTGGAATGAGAAGCTGAGAAAAACATGCGAATACTTTGATTTCTGTGAGTTAACAAGTATGCACCTTGTAAAGGTCACCATCTGGGATGCATTGAAGTTTGGGAGAATACGATTTTAAAGAGGACCTGTCGACAAATACTTGTGTTCCCTGTGAAATAATAATTTTAGAGAATTTTTACATTGTACATTGTGAACTGACAACTGGGTGTTACCATTCCCCTAGGGATTTGTCTCGCCCCTTTCTGACATTGTCCAGTCAGCTGACAGTATTAGACCTGTGGCATGGTTGGACCTTAAAAAAAACACCAATCTGTGAGGGGTGTACTCTAACTAGTTGGCTCTCTAGTGGATTCTCAAGAAATAAATAATATTTACTGAGCTGCAGGTGAGGTGCAGGTGTTCTGGATAAAAGGAAGCTTTGTAGCCACAAAGTCTCTAGCCTAGGGTTCTAGGATAGCTATGGAGCACTTGTACAACTTTCCCCCATGTCCTTCGCTTTTTTCTTTCTCTATAACTGCTCAATCTTCATGCTTCTCGCCCTTAAAAAACTAGGACTAGGGTAACTTCACCAGGATATACTTTTGACTCTTCAAGAGATGTTCAGACGGGCAAGACTTACCCTACCTAAGGAATTTATGCACTAAAAATATTGCATTCATTGAGCCTATGAGGCTGGCTAGACTAAACCACCCCCCTTCAGTAAAAGAGTCTGGGCTTACGTAGGGCCCTCCCACAAACTACAGTGTTCCTAATGTGAAATGCATGGGCCTGTGTAAAATGCATGGGGCTCTTCTTACTTGCAGCCATTTCCAAAAAGTATAATCACAAAAGAATAATGTAAAATAGCAAACATATTAAAACACAGGCCAGTGAGCTTAACATCTGTAGTAGTAAAAATGATGGGAACTCTTCTTAAAAAAAAGATAATGGATCACCTAAGAATCAACAATTTGATGGATCCAAACCAGCATGGCTTTACTCTCATTGACTTCTTTGATTATGTCATAAGTGCTGGATGAAGGTGGTGCTGTGGATATCACCTATCTGGACTTCAGCAAAGCTTTTGATACAGTTCCCCATAAAGAGCTGATAGAGAAGTTAAAGAAAATTGGACTTAATCCCTGGATAGTTCAGTGGCTTTGTGGTTGGCTGAAGGATAGATATTAGAGGGTTGTTGTTGCATTGGGTTGGTGTATATTCCGAGCAGAGACTGGTTACAAGTGGTGTGTTCTGGGTCCTATTCTTTTTAATATGTTTGTAAGTGACATAGGAGAAGGTTTGGTAGGTAAAGTTTGTCTGTTTGCTGACGACACAAAAGTGTGCAATAGGGTTGATATTCCTGGAGGTGTCAGTAATATGGAAAATGATTTAGCTTTGCTAGTTAAGTGGTCCAAACATTGGAAATTGAAGTTCAATGTTTCCAAATGTAAAATAATGCACTTGGGAAGGAAGGAATCCTCTATCCGAATATCACATCAGCAGTACTGTGTTGGAAAAGACTTCAGAAGAGAAGGATTTAGGGGTAGTGATTTCTAACAGCCTTAAAATGAGTCACCAGTGCAACCAGGCGGTGGGGAAAGCAAATCGTATTGCTGGGCTGTGTAGCTAGAGGTATAACCATTAGGAAGAGGGAGATTGTGATCCCGCTGTATAGAGCTCTGGACAACATCTGGAATACTGTGTCCAGTTCTGGAGACCTTACCTAAAAAAGGACATTGATAAAATAGAACGGGTCCAAAGACAGGACACAAAAATGGTGGAGGGTGTGAGGCATAAACCATATCAGGAAAAACTTAAGGATTCGAATCTGTATAGTCTGGAGGAAAGAAGGGAAAGGGGGGACCAGGGCCGTTTCTGCCATGAGGCGGAATGAGTATTCCGCCTCAGGCGGCAGATTCTGCGCCCCTGCAGCCGCTCACCTGTCCTGCCGCAGCCGTCCGGTCCCGCCGCCAACACTTACCGCTGTCCCGCGCCGTCAGTCAGCAGCTGTTATCGCCCTCCAGCGAGTCGTGAGTGCCCGTGGTCAGCGGGGGCCGCGATGCCCCCGCTGACCACAGGCACTCACGACTCGCTGGAGGGCGATGACAGCTGCTGACTGACGGCACTGGAGCGCGGAAAGGAACAGCGGTGGGACGGGACGGCTGCGGCAGGACAGGTGAGCGGCTGCAGGGTCGGGAGACAGCGGTGAGCGGGACGGGACGGCTGCTGCAGGACAGGTGAGTGCGGGGCGTCCAGGCGCGGGTGATTCGGTTACGGCGGGGGGGGGGTGCGGGGGTGCAGGCGCGGGTGATTCGGTTACGGCGGGGGGGTTGTCAGGGGGCGGCCGCCTGAGGTTTGCCTCAGGCGGCAGAAACCCCAGAATCGGCCCTGGGGGGGACATGATTGAAACCTTTACGTATGTTAAAGGACTAAATAAGGTTCAAGAGGGGAGTGTTTTTAGTAAAAAATTGAGCTCAAGAACAAGAGGAAACAGTGAGAGGTTATCTGGGGGAAAGATCAGAAGCAATGTGAGAAAATATTACTTTACTGAAAGAGTAGTAGATACTTGGAACAAACTTCCAGCAGAGGTGGTTGGTAAATCTACAATAACAGAATTTAAACCTGCCTGGGATAAACATCTATCTATCCTAAGATAATAAGAATGGAAATACTAAAAGCGCAGACGAGATGGACCCAGTGGTCTTTATCTGCCGACAATCTTCTATGTTTCCATGTTTCAATAGAAATGACCATTAAAGGGATTATCCAGCGCTACAAAAACATGGCCACTTTTCCCCTCTCTCTTTTCTCCAGTTAAGGTGTGGTTTGCCATTAAGCTCCATTTACTTCAATGGAACTGAGTTAGAAACCCCACCCCATCTGGAGATAAGAGGGGGAAATGGCCATGTTTTTGTAGCGCTGGATAACCCCTTTAAACAACCAATTCACAGACCCAGTATGCTGTGGGACACTACACAAAATGTAGGTTTGCCTTTGGTGAGCCTACTAGAATATATTAGGAAACTGTGTCAATGTCGAGGGATATATACAGTCCAATTCCCATCCATGAACATATTACATCAGTAACAGTCAAACTTGAGCAGATGTCAGGGCCCAGTGGGCTTTGTGGGCCCAGGATGGTATTGGTGAACATACTGTACTCTATGGTTATTACTGTGCGCCAAAAAATGGGGATAGCAACAAAATTTCACTGTCACCTAAGGGCCCTATTAAACAGGATGATTATTGTGCGAAAAATTATTCTGTGTAATTGCAGGCAACGATTAAAACGATTTAGATTTCAACCAAAAATATCGTTTATCGTTCGCTGCAATTCCACATCTGTTCACTCAAGTTACACATTTGTTCACTAATCATTCAGTGTAATTGCACATTGTTCATTGATTTGCTGGGATCAGATGGAGTAAATGATCGTAGTAACTATCGCAGTAACGATCATAGCTAATGCTAAGTTTACACAAGGCGATTATTGGCCCGATCGCACAATTAACGATTTCGAAGTAACGATTTTTTTTATAACGATCAGCGTTTAGACGGTACGATATATCGTACGGAAAAATCGTTTTGCGATCGTTTTGCAATTGCGCGCCTGCAGCCCGGCCCGCCCTCCCGCTCAACCGCAGCCCCCTGGGCCGCCCCGATCGCCACCCCCGCCGCTCCGATCGCCACCCCCGCCGCCGCCGCTCCGATTGCCATCCCTGCTGCCGCCGCTCCGATCGCCGCCGCTCCGATCGCCCCCGCCGCCCCGGCCACGAGCATACGTTACCTGCTCCGCGTAGCAGGTCTTCAAATCCACGGCTCCCCTCTTCAACGCATTGATTGGCTGAGAAGATGAGCCGGGAATTTCAAACGGCTCCTCTTCATCCAATCAGTGCTCCTCTTCAGCACTGATTGGCTGAAGGGGAGCTGTTTGAAATTCCCGACTCCCCTCTTCAGCCAATCAATGCATGGCAGCACTGATTGGCTGAAGAGGAGCCGTTTGAAATTCCCGGCTCAGTGCTGCCAATTCAGCCAATCAGTGCTGCCTTGCATTGATTGGCTGAAGAGGGGAGCCGGGAATTTCAAACGGCTCCTCCTCAGCCAATAAGTGCTGAAGAGGAGCCGTTTGAAATTCCCGGCTCCCCTCTTCAGCCAATCAGTGCACTGAAGAGGGGAACCGGGGATGTGGAAGACCTGCTACGCGGAGCAGGTAAAGTATGGTCGCGGCGGCGATCGGAGCGGGGGTGGCGAACTACGAACGACGATTTATGAACATGTTAAAAGATCAAAATGAACGATTTCTCGCTCGTCGTGCGATCGTTCGCTGCGTTTACACATACGATTATCGTTCGAATTCGATCGTAATCGTGCAAATTCGCATGATAATCGTTCTGTGTAAACCCAGCATAAGGGTCCCTTTACACAGAAAGATTATCTGACAGATTATCTGCCAAAGATTTTAAGCCAAAGCCAGGAACAGACTATAAACAGGGATCAGGTCATATAGGAAACACTGAGTTTTCTCCTCTTTTCAAATCCATTCCTGGCTTTGGCTTCAGATCTTTGGCAGATAATCTGTCAGATAATCTTTCTGTGTAAATGGACCCTAACTAACTTTAGGTTAACGATACACAATTGTTTGCCATCGTTTATCGTTAGTTGTTAATCAATACAAATTGCTTTGTCTAATAGGACCCTAAGATCCACATACACCCAAAGTGGCTTTTCCTTCCCCTTTAAGCCAAGAGTGTGGCTACATAGCCCACCCGGAACTGGAAATACATGAATGGGCAAAGGTATTCAACAGTAAAAAAAAACAACAACATTAAAATGCCGATGAACTTGTTCCTGAGCTTCCCACAATGGGGGCTATTACATTACGGTAAACTTATCTGGCAGTGCTATGTAAAACAAAGCCTAAGGTAGCAGCTTACTACATAACACCTGTGTATGTGGGTGTTACAAATCCTGTCACACGCAATCAATCAACCTGGAGAAAGAAGCTGAAGTGAACTGCTAAATTCGCTCAGTGTCACAGTCCAGCTGTAAAGTTTTTAGAAAGTCATTATTTCAAAACTGACCACTAGGTGGCAGAATACTTAGTGACATAAGACATGTAAAGCTTGTCTTTAGATAACCTGGCACTCTGGTTTTTAACAAAGTGCAATTTTGTGTTGATTATTCTGCACTGTTGTCTTACTATATCATTATAGGGAGCAAATAATATTTTTTCTGATACGGAGCTCAAAATCCCCTTTATAGATGTGCTATTAAAACATAAAATTCTGCCCACTAGTAGCCACCAATCAGAGGAGTATAACAGTTACCTTGCTAATAAAACAGTATGTAGTCAGCTACTGAGCTCCCTCTAGTGGTGACTGCAGGTAGTCAAAATGTTATTTGGAGGATTTGGAGCTCTGTATCAGAACAAAACGGAGCTCTGGCTGTTGTAGATATATATTGAGAAAGAGATCAGCATGGACTCTTGGGCACTGATTAAAAAATGAAAAAAAAAAAATGTTATTACAAACTTCTTCTAGACACAATTCTAGTATATACCCCTGACCTTCAGTCATTTTGTATATTTCTAGTGTACTGAGGCAATGTATATGACTGACGACTCCAGCTTTTTGTATCCATAAGGGCTGCACAGCTAGTGCATATTTCTAATGATTTATCCATGTGCGATGTGCGATGTGACCCATAGCCAGTAATAACTAGTGTCTTCATACACATTTCATTATGTAATTATAGGTACAATAAGGTATGGGGTTCTGCACAACAAGACGGAGGAGGAGGGGGGGATATTGCTCTGCATTATTACACTCTGGCGCAGCTCCAAATCCCTTAATGAAGAGCGGCTCTTTGAGTTATTAGTGGATGAAGAGGAGAGTCTAACATCAGCTCCGGCTATATTTGATCCGCTTTGTCTCGCTGATGCTGGGATTCAGGCAAACAGATGTACTGGGACCGCTTGGCTGTAATTTATTACTGAATCCTCTGTAGCTGGTGGGATTCTATGTATGTTGTGCCATTCTTCCACTGGTTGGATTGCCCAATGTATAATTTTCAACCTGGTCAACACTGCTATAGTCTTCAACATGATGGGAGTTGTAGTTTCACATCAGCTGGTGGGCTTTATTAGGTATTACTGCATGATGCAATGTTTTATAAAAGCCTTAGTATGATGTAAGGATAATGTAAGGCTGGGGTTAAGCCAGGCTTAATTTAAAGGGACACTATAGTCTAAAAAACCTGTTAAATTATATTTCTAATGTGTCACAACAGCCTTCTATATGTTTCTCTGGAGGTATTTTCTTTGCACCCCCCTCATTTCCACCATCCAGTGTGCATACGAACAATAGTTTAGACAAAGGAGAAGGGTTTTGGCTGTTTTTTTTCTGGCTAGGAGGTAGCTTGCAGCAGCAGAACCCCCAAATGTTGGGCGGTGTTGGGCGACGTAAAGGGCTTATGTTCACGGCTGGTTGGTGACCTAATACCCATACTGACTCATGGGCAGATGAATGGTGCAACTAGGAGTGAAACATCTAGGCAGCAGGCTATAGCATGGCATGGAGTACCCTCACAGTACCAGTAGAAAATAAATGGAGAACTGACCATACATACATGTCCAGGCTCCATTGATTTAGAGAATGTTTTGGGGAATTGTGGAGGTCCCATAAACTCTAATCATAACTTTAATTATGAGAATACCCGTTTAGGCGATATAAAACAAATTAACTTATTTGCTCAATACTTTCTTAGGCATTTCTATTAGAGAAGTACACCCTTACTACTTAGTCCTTAAAGGGCATGTTCACTTTTGCACAGCTCTCTCACTTTAATATCCATATCAGGAAAAAGTGATGATGAGGTCCCTCCCTCGTAGTGATATTATTAGCAGGTAGCAATATGGTATATATAAATAGCCTGTAAAAGATCATTTGAAAAACTTCTAGAATAAAATTCTAGAAGACGCCCTTATCGCCCCCTTCTGGCATTGACAAACGGCAGTCACGTTCATCTAGTCACTTTGTCATGTACCTGCGTTTGAAGAATTGGCAATGAACAAAACGTGTCCTATTATTCATCCTTCCACATCTGCTACTGCCTTCAGGCACAGGAATACAATCAATAGTTTGTGCTATAAGTGAACCAAAGGGAAGTCTAACAGACAGAGATAACAGCTCACAGACATGAGAATACCTTCAGAAGATGCTGTGCGTTACAGAAGCCAGGCGTTAACTCTTTCCGTCCGGTTAGGAACCCTTGTCTAATAATTCTGATCCTAAAAGATGTGTACTTCTCCTGAAACTGTTTTTATTGCCCAAATGAATCTAAATGTTTTCTGGTTAAAGCTTCTCTGCAGACCAATGTGTCTCCATGGTTACAGACTACAAACAAAGCCTGGGTGCAGTCAGATCGTGACATTTTATAGTCTATACCCTAATTTCTGAAGCTACAGGGTTCGCTTGTTGTTTGTAACCATAGAGAACCATACGTCTACATGGGAGCTGTAAACACAAAATGATAACACTTCTTTATGAAAACTATTTGAAAAGTTGCTTCATATATATATATATATATATATATATATATATATATATATTTGGAATAAACCCAGATTATACCTTATTTACATGAGGTATTGCAATAAGAGCTTTTGTAGAAGCATAGACTACAAATTTTATGTAGACATTGTGATGGTCTACTATGGTACCTGCAAAATGATACTGAACAATGGACAATGGTATATGACTCAAGCTCCTATATATGTCATCATATGTATTAGAATATGAAGAAGCCACCTCCTGTTACATGGTGGTCCCAGATTTAGCTTCCAATCCATCAATAAGCCCTATAGGATCACAAAAACTTGATTGACATTTATCCTGATGCACACATAGATGCACACACTGCCTCCAGCTTATATCCCGGATGGAAAAGATTATGGATTTCAATACGCTGCCCTTTGGGTAATGTAGAATTCACAGCTGTTCCAGGCATGAGACACAATCTGGACTCTTCTGAACTTGTATTGCAGAGGGATAGTAAATAACAAGATTTATCCCAATTAAATATGTTAATTAGAAAAAGTGTTCCCCACATCTTCTAGGTTTTCAATACTCATGTCACTGATAAAGTGTCTCATATTTCAGCAGCCGAATGACAGTAAAGCACAACTTCCCTTGGATACGTCCCCCTCTAATGGTCAAAGTAGAAACTGCACCTATGCACCTGTACAGACTGCTAAGACATCTTAAACTTCAATTTTGAGCAATCATTTTCCAATCATCACTTCTCATTTACCGTTCTAACAATTAGGCCGAGGCTGAAGTAAACTTGGCAAGACATGGGCATATTCAGTAACAAGGGCTTATGTTCATAGAGGAGGCATTGTGACAAAGAGTATAAACATCATAGTATCCTGATCACAATAAAAACATGTTGGAAAATCAGTTTATTACCATAGTCAGTGAGATGCCACGACTTAAGTGGTTTCCCCATGCCTGCTCCTAAAGTACTAATTCGGTTTTGTCATGTCTGACAGTCTGGTTGCTAGGAGCGCAATGCCTAACAACTATAGTCTTCTCAATTGTTAAGCAGCATGTCCCCATAAGTAGATAAGTAGACTTTAGACTTGGCAAAAAAATACAATATATTAGAGTCAGGGAAATCAATTGCTAGACATATCCAAGAACGTTAAGACCATCCCTTGGGACAAGATCTTGTCGTGCTCCCTCTCCCTCTGCCAACATTAAAGTCGTGATCCAAAATTAGAAATAAAGGGTCTGCTTTTTATTTATCTAGAAACAGCGCCCCTCTGGGTTACAAGGTTGTGTCTGGTACTACAGCATCAGACTTAGCAACAATACCAGACACAGCCAATGGACATGGGCCAATGTCAATGGGCGGTAATGATGTTACTAAAAACTGGCACGGGGGAACGATGTACCCCAAAGTGACTTCCCTTGACTCATTGGTTTTAGCCCTTCATGATACAGAAGGAGTTTCCCCTTTAAGAACATACAGAAATGGTTAAACAGTCCATCCAATATGGATTTCTAGCAAGTTACATAATTTATGCCATAACTTCCAGATCATTCAGCCTTGAGAGAAATGTGCATGATGGAGACACGCTAACTCCGGAGGAGGCAACATTTATGTTAAAGGGGAATTCCACTCTATGAGGAGGGGGTCCCAGGATAAGGACAAAGGCATCCAGGCTCTCCATGATGGCACACTCTCCAGCGAAGCCAGTGTAAGTAGTAGTTTATACAATCCGTTGGAGTTGGGGTTCCATGTTGTTCATTACACAGCACTCCATTAACCTTGATGGAGTCCTAACTCAAAGACTCTCAACAATGAAGTCATGTAGACATGGTCATTATAAGATTGCTTATTACGGTAAATTATATAACATCTCCCGCACTGGTCAGCTCACTCATACCAGAGATGTAGCAGAGCTGAATTGGTTGTGCATTGTTATAACTTGTTATAGTTATGATAAAGTACCAGTCCTGCTTATACATATACATAATACATCATGCTACCACACTCGGCTTTGCTACATCTTACAAACTCAACCCTTTTACATTGCAAAACCGACCACGTTACAAATCATTATCGCTGCCTAGGGCACGTAGGACCGGCAGCGCTTTGTACATTAAAGGACAGAGATTCCCCACTGTCAGATAACAAGGCAATAGGAAGGATCGCTCACGCTCTGCGCACTCACAACCTTCTTCTTGCCAACACTCTTTTCCAGTTTCTTTCAGCGCACAAAAACACAAAGCCGCACAGTCCTTTCATTAGACATGAAATACTAAAAGGGTCTATTACCGAGCACGTCTATCTCAAATTCCCCTGCTGCCTTAAAGGCATTAAACAGATCTTGTCTTCCAGAACAACCTTCATGGTTGTGCCCGAACAGAAGCGGGGGGCCTGAGGCATCTAGGGTGGGTGGTTGTGTTGGCATGCAAGAGAACGTAGGCTACCCATGCAGGTCTGCAAATAAACAGCAGCTTGAATATACTTCAGGGTCTAACGTAGTCAGCCCTTTCTTTGGCAGCATGCTACAAACAGATGTAGTGGTGCTGAGTTGGTCAAACGTATTAAAGCTGAGTTGGTCATTTTGCCCGATATACCGTAACATCGAGATCAGTCATTTTCTATAGAACTGCAGGCAAAATCCACTCTTATCTAAGCTCAGTGACAACCTCAGCTCTGCTATATCTATACTTGGATCATATCACAAGCCGTTAAAGTCTTGCATTTCCTTAATTTTTTTGCACGTGAGGATATTCCCCTCCTAAACAGTTTATTAACCCATTAGAATCAAGTGCATATCAGAAACATGTTATCCATAGTGTCATATAGTGAAGAATTACCTGGCAAACTTCATAGAGTAACCTGTAGTCCTCGTCTGTTCTCCTGAGGCTGCATAAGCTGCATCCCATGGTTATAGGATGTGACACATATCCCGTCTAGTTAAGTGGGGTCCTGGGGAAGCAGTCACATTGATGCTGCACACTTGGTGACAGGAGGCAGAGTGTTTCTGAGCGTGTTTCTCTGCTGTGCCGTCTCACACCACACAGCCCTCCCTCTAGTGCCTGGCTTGCTGTGCAGTGGTCCAGTGCACACACTAAATACTGCTCCTCATGCATATTAATCAGTTCTCATTGACTATTCAGATTGAGACACTGATACGGAGACCAGAACTGGGAACTGTGACAAGTGACTTTAGAGCGAGACAGAAAAAGACAAAATCCTGAACGGTTCTGTCAAAATATATATTTTTTGCAGTCATAGATGCAGAAGATTGAGCAGTGGGAGCCGAAATGTATTTAAATCTGTAGTTTCACCTCGCATCACCCATCACTGTGCAGACACTATATCTCACCATCAGTGGAGCCGCCATGCTGCGCATCTTGAAAAATATTCTAAAATATTATAAAAATTTAAAAAATAAATAAATCAGAGAATATAAAAAAAAAACCTTGGTCACAGTTATCTATTAAGTTGTTCCCAGTTTAGCTAATACAAGGTTATATCTCGTCCAGAGAAATTCTGGTGACAACCAATGTGGCCACCTTTTAGCTATAATGGGGGACATTACTAGTATGCAGCACTCGTCTTTTAATAAACCCAGCTGGACCTGTCGCAGGTCTTACCGCAGAAATCTACACTTGCTCCGTAGCAGGTATAGATTATTGGTATGATTTACACCTGCTTGCTGGTGTAAATAATGATAAATTAGGCGCGGGAGGAGGCCACACCTTGCCACGTCTCCTGTCCACCCATCAGACGAGGGGGCCGTATGCCACAGAAAAGTTGCAGATTTTTTCTCAAACCACCTTTTCCGTGGCGTACACTAGAGACGCAGTTTGTAAGCCAGCAAATAATTTGTCAAGCTGGCACTGGGCAGACTTGTCATTCAGGAGTATAGGAAATATGAGAAATATGTAAGATAATGCTCTTTTGGAATTATAATAGCAGCCATATCTGTTATCATCCAACTGTTCCAGATATAACTGCACATTTGATATATAATTCTATAAAACTTGTCTGTCTCTTCTTTCTGCTCTAAAATCACTTTATTTAATCAGTGGACCGTGTAACCTAGGTGGGGCTTCATGGCATTTAGGCCCCCTTTCTTATCTGGCCAGTGTCATCTAGGCAGGGCTGTATAGCAGTTAGGCCCCCTTTCCTATATGGCCAGTGTCACCTAGGTAAGGCTTCATGACAGTTAGGCCCCCTTTCCTATATGGCCGGGGTCACCTAGGTGGGACTTCACAGCAGTTGGGCCCCCTTTCCTATATTGACAGTGTCACCTAGGTGGGGCTTCAAGGCAGTTGGACCCCTAAACCTATATGGACAGTGTCACCTAGGTGGGGCTTCATGGTAGTTGGGCCCCTAACCCTATATGGACAGTGTCTGTGTCTACTTTCTGCTCTAAAAATCATTTCATTTCATTGGTGGACGGTGTTACCTAGGTGGGGCTTCATGGCAGTTGGGCCCTCTCTCACCATAGGAGAGGGGGCCCAACTGCAGCAAAGTCCCACCTAGGTAACACCGTCCACCAATGAAATGAAATGATTTTTAGAGCAGAAAGTAGACACAGAAAAGCTTTATACAGGTATATATCAAATGTGCAGCATCTAAGCTTGTGGATGGTTCGAAGAATAGCACTAAGAGTAAGGGGGGGGGGGGGGTTGACAATATCACTTTAAGGGCTTGAATCGACTGACTTGCAGGGATGCAACCTCCAATAGTTGGGGGTTAGTGTTCTAATTTACACCCTTACACTCTAGCCAGGAATTTCAACTACCCTACCTGGAAGGAAGATGGAATTGGCTGAATTCCTGGCTAGAGTGTACACAGGAAAAAATCCATTACACGATGTACACCAGACAGGAAGGTGGGCTAATGAAGAAAACAGAGCAGAGTTTGCATTAAAACCAAAAATAAAACATGAAAGACCACAGAAAACTAGTAAAACTAATTTACCAATATATGTTCATATTTTAGACAGTTAAGACAAGTTTTCTCAAGAAGCTCATAGGACAGGAGTCCTAGGATCAAACTAAAACCACCCAGTTTTATTAAAAGAAGAAATCGGGCCAGACCCATTTTTAGCAAGTGCTAGGGAGAGGGAGGATAAAAGAAATAAAGTGCACTTACCTCCCCCCGCTCCGTAGTGGGGTCCTGCCTTAGCCGCTGACTGGCTCAGCGGACCTCACACAGTTTTTTTACTTCCATCAGATGTATGGAACAAATTGGCTATGCTGCTTTGTTTATATAGACCTTATATGATAGTATTACTTGGTATCATGAGGTGGTATTATAAAAAGTTTGTGAAAATAACACTTTTCTGGCTACTCAGATGTCTATTTTCTGTAAAACTAGCTCTGATACCATCCGTACTGATACCACGGAAGACAGGATACAAATAGAAGAATATATTTCCTATATACAGGGGCTGTCTGATGATTTAGAAAGTTTCTTTTCCTCCGAGACTGCACATTTTTGCTTCCTCCTGCGCCTCAAACTTCTACAGGAATTCATGAAATAAATATTGCATATTAAAACCATCCCAAGATAGCCACAGGTCTAAGCTCAGGATTTATAAGACTCCGGCATACATTATTCTCTCCTCACTTATCGTCTATCTTATACAAGTTATACCAGAACCTGAAAAGATGCCACTGGTAGAAAAATGACATGTTGTCACTTGTCCCCGACACTGCCAGAAAGCAGAAATATAAGCCAAGAAACAGACTGGCAGCTGAGGAGAAGGAATTATTGCTCATTCAATCGGCTGGCTTCATATTAAAACTGAAAACTTTATATACTTATTTATATGAAGGAAAAGTGCAGAATAAATCTACTCCATTCACACCCAAAGCGAGACATTCGGTAAGCTACTTCTTGAAACCATTCTCCAATGCAATATCAATGGTAGGTGTTGTAGGGTGTCCCATAAGGCACCACAGTAGATTATAGTATTCAAGTTATACATCTTTACAGGAAACTGGAAAGCAGCTTTGCACCATGTGATTGGAATAAAAAATCTAAGTCAACATCAGTAGGAAATAGATAAAGAAGTTTCTAAGTTACTCAACATTTTCTCTTGATGTAAAAAGTTTAATGTAAAGAAAAGAAGAAGATCCAAGAATGGTATTAAAAAATAAAAATCAAAAGTATTAGAATTTATTTGTAACACGTTTTAAGGCTAATTATGGACAAATAAATTCTCGTTACACCTATGGTCAGTGTGTTTCAGGGCTTAGGATACCTTTTCCTCAAACCACAAGGTCATTAATTTATGGTATGATCACCTTGCGCTTTGAGGAGTATCCTGGACTGGCCCTGAAACTTATGGATAAATTCTATTTATACCTATGGTCAGTGCAGAGGAATTGTTTTTTGGAAATCCCATGATCATCTGCTATTCTGTGCCTATGATTGGTGGTACATCCATATCCTAGATTGATCTATACTATATTTTATATTTTGCTATGGTATAGTGGTTGTGTACACAATTAAACCAGGTAAGCCTTGGTCTGTTTGATTGGTAATACCATATATATTTAGATATTGTATCACCCAATGAGGCGCTCTGCCTGTTTTTTTCTATCTTGCCAATCCAAGAATAGCACAGTTGATACCCAAACACACTGCAATCAATGTCTGATTTGTGTTAGTCTAAAGCAAGTGGTCTTATCACACAGCAGTACATCCGGCCACAGACGCTAAGGTTGACATTGGACTTTTACCTGTTAGATTCTTGGTTTACTATATGTTTGGCCTTTATTTGTCTCCCATAAAAAAAAAAAAAAAAAAAAAAACACTTTCGCCAAAATGAATCTGCATACCAACGAAGGCATCTGTTCATAGCTGGATAGCAGTCAGGTTTGTGATGTCTAGCAGTCAGGTTTGTGATGTCTATGGAGCCTAGATTTGCACTTTTTGATGTCTTTATCCGGTCTCTTCTTGTACATCTGCAATCTCACTGTGTCCACCCCATAACCATTCATTACCCCGCACTGACTGCAATCTGGTTCCATTATCCGTTAAGTAATGTTGGATATTATTGGGCCTGTCCATCTTCTCTTTTATCTTCATAGTGATTCATTTTACTATTCCATCTCACAAATGAAATAATTCCCAACAGAAGCAGCTGAGCTGTTGTGGTTCAGTAGCTTAATCCTGAGCACTTGATGTTAGTGCACTTATACTTGTGGTGCCTCAGCAATGATCCAGGCCATTGGGAGGTCAGCAGTAAGAAGTCGGCTTTGGGCACTACGCTAGGTGTAGAGTATGTTCAATCTTCTCATTTATCATGGCAGAGAAGTTTGGAGGAACAGGAAGAAAATGGTTCGGTACATGCTAAAATTTAAAGAGTCCCACAATATAAAAATCCCTCTGGTTTACCTCCAAAGTGTATTCATATGAAAAGGTATATAGCCATTTGCCATTAGACATGAAGTACAAAAACAGCTAATGGTCACTGATGGATGGACAAAAAAATCCATCCCACCTAGGGCTATCTTCACATTGGAGGCCATTTTTTTTCCAACAGACCCCCTTTATATACCATTAGCAGACACTTTTACAGGTTGTCTGAAGTTACAGCAAACATTTTACACACAAAAATAGATGTTTTGTATTGTGTTTGTATAAGACCCCATTATATGTCAGTGGGGTCCACTGTGTGATGGATCCGTCACTGCTTCCAGTTCCAAAAATAAAGGAAAGGAGAACCCAGAGGCCAGTTTCATCACATATGTGTTAACTGAGAGCAATGAATGTGGTGCTGAGGATATCGCATATCTGGACTTCAACAAAGCCTTTGATACAATTCCCCGTAAAGAGCCGATAGAGAACTTAGGCCTCATTCACACGATCTGTGCCGCGATCCTGAGGAGAATCGCGGCCCGGATCGCCTAGCTGGAGCCCTTCACCACCCGGCCCGGATTCCTCCATGTGCTCTCCTGTCATCGCATCTACTATTCACGTATTCCCCCAAGCAGACTGGCTACAAGCGCTCACTGGAGAAAGCAGCGTACTCCAGGCCACTTCTGGTGAACATGTACGCCGGTCAGCACAGGGGAATAGGTGAGTAGTAGATTTGATGACAGGAGATCATCATGCTGTCCTGTCATCTCTACAGCCGGGCGGCGCGCAGATGAAGGTGATTCGTGCCGTGATACGCACTAGGACATGTTTTTTTTTTTTGCCGGTGTGGCTCGCGACACGGATCATGTGAATGGCTGCATTCATATCAATGGTCCCTAAATCTGATCCGCGACCACAGACAATTTTACGGGACGTGTGAATGCAGCCTTAGTGAAAATTCGGCTTTATCCCTGGATTTGTGGTTAGCTGAATGGTGTATATTCCGAGCAGAGACAAGTGGTGCGCCACAATAGTCTGTTCTGGGTCTTTTTAATATGTTTGCAAGGTTTGTCTGTTTGTTGATGACACAAAAGTGTTCAATAGCGTTGATATTCCTGAAGCTGTCAGTAATATGGAAAATGATTTGACTTTACTAGATAAGTAGTCAAACAATGGAATCTGCAGTTCAATGTTTCCAAATGTAAAATAATGCACTTGTGGAAAATAAATCATCTATGCAATTATCATACTGGCAGTTCTGTGTTATCAAAGACTTCAAAAGAGAAGGATTTAGAGGCAGTAATTTCTGAAAGCCTGAGTCACCAGTGCAACCAGGCAGTAGGGAAAACTAATGGTATGCTGGGCTGTATAGCTAGAGGTATAACCAGTAGGAAGAGGGAGACTATGATGCTGCTGTATAGAGCTCTAGTGACACCACATCTGGAATACTGTGTCCAGTTCTGAAGACCTAACCTACATAAAGATATTGATAAAATAGAATGGGTCAAAAAATGGTAGATGGCATGAGGCATAAAGCCATCAGGGAAACCAGGAAAAATTACAGATGTATAGTCTAAAGGAAAGAAGAGAAAGGTGGGACATGATTAAAACCTTTAAATATGTTAAAGGACTAAATAAAGTTTGGGAGGGAAGTGTTTTTAATAAAAAAAAAAATGAACACAAAAACAAGGGGGCACAATATGAGATTAATTGGAGGAAAGATCAGAAACAAAATGCAAAAAGTCTTCTATGTTTCTATATCTCAAACCAGTAGTCAGGATTGGAATGGTCCATCAAAGTACCAGAGGATCCTAAGGCTATCCTTGATCCTGACACTGTAACAGATTACACCCTACCAGAAAAAGGACCGCAAAGGTCCAGAAGTGGACAACTCCAAAAGCGAATAATTTTAAAGTAAGCCACTGTCTTTATGACCTATTTTTCATGGGTTGAATCACAAATCACATGTAAAGCTGCATGGAGCCTATTCTATACTATATATATGCTTTAAAGTTATTAATAGACCAGCATGCATTGAGCTTGGACGCTCCAGACTTCTAGAATTATATAATTTAAAGGTGTATTCCCAGAGTCACAAACATGGCACATTCTATCCCATTTAAAAATAATGGTTGAGCATGGGAAATTTTAGTCCAACCCCATTAAAGCAGTTTAAGTGATCTATAAAGAGGTCAGCGAGGGGAGTCTATACATACCGAGGTCCTGGCCACTGCAAGTGCCTAGGGGGTGGGTTCTTCTAATTAGCTTCCTGGAGCACTTTGCATTGAGAGTGTTCCTAGCCCCTCCCCTTTCAAAGTCAAGGAAAGCTGAGAGATAATCCCAAATAAGTTGTCACAAAAATTTTATGACTTCTCAAACAATTCTTGAAATTCTGAGTGTTGCCTTCTTTTCTCTGGTTTCTTTATTTCCCAATCTTATAGAAGAATAGGAGGCACAATGCAGAACAAAACCCGGAAAGAGACTAGGTGGCTGTAAATAGGGAAGGTTGAGTTACTACCAGGCTTACAGTAGGTATATGTTTCCTCCATAGGTGACCACCCAGGACTGTGATCTGGTTAATCGAGATGTCCATTTACTAGTAATGTCCTCTAATGGCAGATTGGACCCACCCACAGAACAATGGTAAATGTGAGAGGGGTCTCAGTTGTGCATGAGTGAACTTTTAACCTGCCTTTCAGGGGAAAATACATGCCGCTCAGGAATTCTAAGTCCAACTTAATTTCATTGTATCCCACTGCCGACCCCTTCCTAGGCTCTCAATCTTTCTAATCCTATACTAGCAAATGCAACACAGTGTTAAATTAGTCATTTAGTGGCAAAAATGGATGTTTGTTGGACAGTTAAAACCCCCAGCTATTGTTCAGGCCTAATGCAATTACCGCATGAACAGGAGCAAGGATTGAAGGCTGACGATAAGACGGCAACATAGACCTTTCTCTATAAAGACCCTGCTATTAATGCTGGGGAGCGGCAAGGCGAGGTAAGAGAGAGAAAGCAATGGAAAGATTCTTGGAAATGGAACGGATAACATAATACAGAGTAAAAGACTGAAAGAGACAGAAGGAAATAGAAAAAAAATCAATCAGGAAGACATATAGAATGGGACCTGCTCTACTTGATTTGTATACATAGATATGTTATACTGGCAGGATACAGTGATCTTTTAGGAGAACAGGGGTCCTGAAAAGAACAATCCGGAAAAAAATGATACACTGTGTAATGTTTAGTGCACAGCCTATAGCTCTTTTTCATGTATTGTTTCTTTCATTTCTTGGATTATACTTTTTATTATATAGTGCCTACCCACTGCTCTCTTAGACTAATTTCACAATGGATTTTGGCTCCTTCAGCCAATAGCCCCCCCCACACACACACACACACTCACACTCACACTTAAATCTTACCTGTTGTTCAAACCTGAATGGTTTTGTTACATTAACACTTCAAAGTAGTGACAAAGTGATATTTGGGATTTCCCTGCTATTATCGAGCCCTGAGTGTCCTCTCCATGGTGCACAGCTATCTTTTATTCTCTCCAGTTTAGAAGGTGGGAAACAAGCTGGGCTGGTTGTAAAACACACGCAATTTCTTTCTTTCCCTTGCTTGTCTGGCCATTTACAGCATAGCCCAATACCGTCCTCTTAACGCTAAGCCATTACATACCGCAAGTGAAATACTAAGCACTGGAAACAGCATCACAACAAGGAAAGGGTAATGCTTAGCACTGCTGCGGCTGAGATAGGAGGAAAGCCTTGATTTACCTTGCAGGGGCAGTAGGAATCCTCTGGAGGGCAAAGAAAGGATAACAGATACAGTATGCAGCTACAGGGTCCAGGGTCCCTCTTCTTTTCTAATGAACATAACAGTAGCTAAGCCCTGTCCATACTTCCTGTGCTTGATGGATGTAGAGCATTTAGTGGCCAAGGTTTTTGAGGTTTTTTTTCTGGGGTAAGGATTTATTTTTGTCAAATGTACAGATATGTTAGGAATCACATAGGCGATCACAGGGAGAGAAGTTGTTTGTAACACTGGTGAACACTTAAGTTTGTATATACTGAGTATCGTTATAAGGCTACTGGCCTCTGGTTCTGGTCTGACATACTGGAGTCATCCATACATTGTACTGATCTTCTGTGTAGCCTGTGGGAAGAGAAGGGGAGGGGGAATGGCAAAAGGATACCTCCTGACATTTATTTAGATGGATTGTCCTTTTGTGTGAATGTGTGTGTATATGTATTTGTGTGTGTATACATGTGTGTGTATATGTGTGTGTGTGTGTGTGTGTGTGTTATATTTGTGCATGTCTGTGTGGAGCCAGACTAGACTGATCAATGTCCTCCAAACCATATAATTTTATAATTTAAAGACAAATGAGACCAGAAGGGGAGGAAATTTGTGAAAATCCAGAACAATGACTTTATGACATTATTCACAGCCTGCACCATGCATCTTACCAGCCAGACCCTGCACAACTAGACATGGGGTGATTTTCCAAGGGAAAGTGGATATATTATCATTATTAATATATGAAGTGGATATGTAAGTTCATAGAAGAGGTAAAATGAAATGTGCTGCTAGAATGAGCTTTTTCATGGTTCACAAATGATCTTCAGCACATGTAATCACACTACTTATAAATTATCAAACACTCCTTCAATGAGCGTCATGGATCCCCATCATTCATACTACTACTCACCCATTCAGGTTATAATAAGGTTACTTTCCCACTGATAACCTACCAATGAGCAATTCTCAACTGTAAATAGGTTATAGCACCATCTTCTGGTTATGTGTTGTACAGCAGAGTGGTGTAATGATGGTGAATTACTTTAATTAAGTTGCAGACAGGTTGCAGGGAATGGGTTAATGACCTTCTCTCTCATAAGTAAAATACCTAATAATAGATTTTACCGTCTTACATAAGTAAATCATTGACCCAACGTGTAACTGGAGCAGAATGAGCAGACAAAGGCTTCCTATGAGCTTGCAAAGCTGGGACCAGGGATCATTGATACAGACTGGCCCCTGGCCATACACTCTATAAGATCAAGAGTTAATGCCATTAGCAAGCTGCAGTCTATGGATGTGCTTATTTATATACAGGGTGAATAGAGGAGTTCACAGAGATTCTTTAATAGCTTCTAGCAACTAAGTTTCAAAAAAGATTATAAATTTAGTAGCTTCATTAATTATGTAGATCTGAGAAATTAATTCTACAAACCATTTAGTACGATTCATCAGACATGGATATCAGCTTGTTTCGTTGGAAACTCAGTTGTGTTCATATGTATATGCGCCACATTTCATTATAACTAGGCAGTGCAGCAGGTATCACCACAGGTGTCCTTTGTATGAGATACCCTCAAATCACAACCTGTTGAGGGGACTTCAGGGCTGCACTGGTATCATGGGTACATCCCTAGACAATCAAGTTTATCCTGGAGTCAAAGACTTATGATTTTCTGCAGACCTCATTGACAAAAAGTTGTGCCAATCCTCCGGGGGATCTAAAGGGTTAACCAACCTCAAAGTGGCCTAACTTCAGAACTACTATTCTCAGCTGCCTTGGACTACTCCACCCTTCCTCCTTGCGTCCACCACAAGTAGATTTCTATGTACCCCATCCACTTTGCTGGTACTGTGGTATTCTGCAGATTTTCTGAACACAAATCTGTTGTGGAAAATCTGCAGCGTATTACACCCTGTGTGGATAAACTCTAATAGTGGCGTATTCCATTAGGTTGTGAGCTATTTCTGTGCGGCTAAATGTGGAAAGGGGTGAACTAATTTTATTACACACACACACGTTTCGTTTTATTGGGGTGACGTTATGTGACCTAATTTAGAGGGACCTCTAGACAATTTGTATTGTATGTAAGCCACAGAATCAGGAAAACTAAACGATATTGAAAGCAGTTCCAAGCATGTTACCATTTAGCTTTCCAACAATAACTAGGCAAAACCATCATGGTAACCTATGCGGTAACAAAAGTCATCACCTAGCTTTCCTTGATTCCTGAATAAGAAATCTTCCAATCTTCCCTAGTTCAAAATTTTAGCTTGGGCTGACCATCCCACCAGATCAGGTGCAGTCAGAGACTAAATACTTAGTTATATCCAATGACTCTCAGGTGACGTCCCCTAATATGCAACCACGTCCTAGTAAACTGTCACTGTCCCCCTCATGTACTGTGCCATTGCCTTCCCCTCATGTACTGTGCCACTGTCCCCCACAATTAATGTACTGTACTGTGCCATTCTCTACTCATTGTTTCCCAGTCTGCCAGGAGAACATGATGGGGGTTGTAGTGCTGCAACCTAGACGAACATAGGCTGAAAAACTACAACTCCCATTGTGAGGTGCCAAAAGAACATGATGGTTGCAGTTGTTTAGGGGGGTGGGGGGTTAAGTTCACCTCTCCTGGTTCCTACCCTAGTCCAAGCTCTGAAATCTTGTATTACAATAGGAGCAGACAATAGATGGTAAGGGGGCCCCCTCGCAATTGCAACCCCTATAGTTATGCAACTGGTGATACCTCTCTTGTATTATTGTATAATAATTTAGATTACCCCAATGACAAAGCTAGGCTTTCCTTTACCCACGGTAGTAGTTCAATTTGCTGCACAAGCCCTCTAAATACCCTACCAACACAGAGTAGATGGCTGAAATCATATGATCCAAAAGTAGCTGAATACATTTTTTAACAAATGGAAGAAAACAACAACTAAAGAACTTATATTTACTGCTATTTCGTTTCTTTCTAATTTTCAAAGCTAATGCCCTTTACAGGTGTTGTCAGGTTTAGGAAACCCACTTTCAAATGCTCTATTAGATGTAAAAAATTGTTTTCCATTTAGGAATCTATCTATTAGCTAGGACCAAGAGAAGAGATAAAGAGCAGGACCTGGCGCTTCTCTGCCCTGAGTCCTATTATATGGGGTGACTATCTTCCTAGAATTGGGCAGATATCCCTCGGTGTAATAAAGACAATGAACAGCTGATTAGGTAATCATCGGCCACCGACCCCACATCACTAATATAAGGTGCGCGGTTTGTGGCTGTTTAAAATATATAGAAAATGATAGATGAATAAATGTATACTTACCTGTCCATGCTCCTCCGGTGTCCTCCTGCCTATTCCCCACTGACCAGCCAGAGCTGCCACTGAAGCTTCTATTCCAGTCTCTGAAGTGACAGGCTGCTAAGGCAATCTCTTGCCGCGGCTCTGTCTTGGTCAGTGATTAGCTGAGCGGTCTGTCACTTCAGAGACAGGTGTAGAAGCTTCAGAGGCGGCTCTGGTCAGTGGGGAACAGGCAGGAGGACATTAATGAGCTTGGACAGGAAAGTAAACATTATTATTTTCTATATAAAGCAAGGGCTTCACGGACATCGTTCACGATGTCTGTGTAGCCCTTGCCGCCAGATAGTTGACCCATATAATGGGCTCTGTAAGCAAGTGCTCATCTAGCACATCGCAGAGCGCATCAGGCACTACTAATACGGCCCTCACACAGACAGCTTGTTGCATTTAATTGGAATAGTGTAATGCCTCATTTTGCCTGTGGAGGCACTGTAGAGGAATTAAACACTTGCTAAAGGCTAATCTCAGCTGATCCCCGCGCGGCTCCAGTAGCAGGACATGTGATCAACTTATTTTTGAGGAAACTTTCTAACAAAAAAAAACGGTATGTCAAAAATGAACTTATAATTATTTTCTGATTTTAAAAAACCCTCAAACTTCTAGTAACTAAACCATGACCTCATCTTTAAATTATCCCTTGGTATTTTTGGCTGCAGCTCTCATTATGACAGCGACATCGCAGTCGTCTGAATATTAAACATATCCGTGTTTTACAACTCACTTAAAGAGCCCGTGCCACCCGCTCTGCAGCTCAGGACAGTCAATAATAGCAAGAAGCTTTTAATGGGCTGCTGAAATCCCGATCACATATCCTTTGAAACGTAATTTTTTTTTCCTGCTTGAATTCACAGCATGCCATGAGATAACATCTAATTAATGCCTAATATATGCACTTTTTCGTTAGGGGGGCAGCTAACGAGTAAAACCCAATGTAATGATGTAATCTAGCTTGTCAAAAATACAGAAAAAGGCTGCGGAGACAGAAGGTAGGGCAGTGTCAGGGGACCCCGGGTGACATGTCATCCTCTAATTAACTAAGTGTTCCTTTAAACTGTCAAAGTCAGCCATTGCCCCTGCCCCGTTGCCTATAAATATTCATATGCGGCTGCTGCAGCGGCTCCCAACTCCGATCCCAAAGGCTGTAGTGGAACATGTGTCTCTGACCGTCGCTCATCACAGTTTTCACAGTCACCGGGACACAGAGAAAAGCTTAAATTGTGCATAAACCAGTGTTAATCCTCTTGGGGGTCGCATTGATTTCCAAATTATTATAGACAGTCCGTATTGAAAGAATAATTATGTCTCTGCTGCCTCATCAGAAGGCATTTATGAATAAAGTTCTTTATTTTCATGTAAAGTGACCCATGTACCTGCTGTAGACAAAAAAAAAAAAAAAAAACACACTGGAATGACAAGGATAAGCCTGGGACTAGCTCTAGGGAGTCTGAGGCTGTGGTAAAATATTAGCCCAGTATGAATAACCTGTATAGAGCTAGCGGTGGAGGGCCCATACATGCAAGAGCCTGTAGTAAGGGAGAAATTCTAGCCTCGCTGGGCAGGTGGATAACAGAGGGTGGAATTAGTTGCCCTGCAGGTCTGTAAAGTAACCATGGAAGTTAGTCCTGGAAGTGTGGCCTAGATTTTGAGGCCTAGCAGGCCAGGTTGAGAAAGATTATCCCCTACCTGTTCGGGAATAGAGTTGGAGTTAAGGTCCTAATACCCACACAGATTATCTGACTATACTGATTATTGAAGCCGAAGCCAAAGCCAGGAATAGATTTGAAAAGAGGAGAAATCTCAGTCTTTCCTTTGTGACCTGTTTTCTGTTTATAGTCCGTTCCTGGCTTCTTTGTCTTCAATGATCTGTCAGATAAATCTGCGTTTGTAATAGGGCCTTAAGGTCTTACATGGTTATTGCCTACTAGCCAATATTTTGGTGATCAGGATTAGATTAAGGCTAGGTTCACATACATCGGCTTTTTTCACAGACATCATTGTCAAATAATGGACAGCCAAAATATATAATATTATATAAAATATATAATATAATATTGTTCTATGCAACCCAGCCCAAGCTACAATGTGATGACATTTTTTTACAATGTATCAGCAGCCACAGAATTTTTTTTTCTACAGGTGTCATAAATTCTAGTGTGTACTTTTACCTGTTGCTGAGAAATCTGGATACCAACCACTATGACTGCCATTACAGGGTTGTCATCCATCTTCCTAAGAGTCTACAATGACAAGGGTAAAAATCTATATACAGTACTACTAAATATTTCTGTCGATTTGATATTCACACATCTGGGAAAGCTGGGTGACAATGGGTATGGTGGCAGATTTCTGTTTTAGCAGATTTATTTTTACTTTTGCTGTTTTTCTTCCCAGTGCACAGTCAAGAAATTGCGTATTAACAGAGCAGAAAGGTCGACACTCGACAGTTGGATATTCTGTGTGATTCTGCTCAGATTGGGAAATAAATGGCAGAACAGATAACCAGTGATATATATGTCATCCCCGCTGCCATTAGCACAAGAACCTTTCTGCATGATGGCAATTTTTTTTCAGCACAAGACCTTCTTAAACTGGCAGAGCACAAATGTTGAATATGTTGACTTGAAATGTCTACAGGGAGCATATGTTACGGATCAAAGGACTCACTGATTAATCCAACTGAGACACACGTCTGTCACATCGGTCATGCCACAGTACACCATCCACAATTACCGAGAAGAAAGACTGAACGATGGCAGAACCCCCTATCACCTCAATCAAGAGACATTTCCTATGCACCAACCATTGTCTGTTAACACTTGGTGATTGCGTTTTGGAAGCAGACTTCAGTCAGTAACACTATAGGATCCTGGTGATTCTGAGGGATTTAACTGACATATGTTAGGGTTAATAAAGATAAATTGTACATGAAATGACTGTATTATTACACTACTGATTAGTTTTCTAAATCAGAATTTCAAAGGACCTTGTCTAGACATAGGGTGGTATTACACGGAACGATAATCGGCCGAATTGGCCCGATTCGGCCGATTATCGCTCCGTGTAATAAATGCAACGATCAGCCGATGACAACGATCATCGGCTGATCGTTGATATAGGTTAGAACCTATTTTCGTCGGGCGCCGACCGCGCACCGCTGCGTGTAATAGCGGTGCGTGGCCGTCGACTAACGATATACATTACCCATCCACGTTCCAGGGCTGCTCCTGCCGTCCGCTTCTCCCTGCGTCCCGCGCGCGCTCTAGCGTCACAGAGGCCTGTCAGCTGATAGGCCGCTCAGCCAATCACACGCCGCGGCGGTCCCGGCCTGTGATTGGCTGAGCGGCCTACCAGCTGACAGGCTGCTGTGACGCTAGAGAGCGCGCGGGACCCCTGGGAGAAGCGGCCGCAGGAGCAGCCCTGGAACGTGGATCGGTAATGTATGCCAGTTTAGCAAGGGCTGCAAGGACATCGGTAACGATGTCCTTGCAGCTCTTGTCAAACGATTATCGGGCCGTGTAATAGGTCCAGTAAACGAGCAACGATCTAGCAGATCGCTGCTCGTTTACAGGTATTATCGGGCCCCCATCGACCCGTGTAATACCACCCTTAAAGGGGTATACTCATTACCAATAGTTATCTCCTATCCAGAGGATCAGTGAGGATCTGAGTGATCATATCATAACAGCAGAGGGCGAATGTCTTTTGAATAAATGGAGCGACAGCTCACATGTGCAACCAGCACATCATTCATTCTCTATGGGCCCTCTGAACATTGCAGTTTTCAGAATCGGTTGGGGTTCCTGCGGTCTGGTAGTTAACTCTTTTAAAGGTAAAACTCTGACTGCTTGAATTTATCAGTAAAGTAAGCATAGTGGATACTGTCTATCATCAATGTATACACAGTAAGCTCCTAAGCTCCCCCTAAAGGTGGTACTGAGAAGTCAGTATTTATCATTTTAGCTCTATGGGGCAGAAAACTAAAAAAATAAATTTCAAACGATTTTTTGGTGCATACAGTTTCTCCATATGTTTTATGTAGGTGATGTGACGATCTGGGGTTCAAGGGTGGGGAAGGGCATGATTCAATTGATGTGCCCTAGAACAGTAAAGGTCAACCAATAAAATTATGGTGGCATTGCTTTTGGCCCTTGAATCCATCCAAGGGCTACTGATTACTATCAATGCTAAGAGGGTGTAGCCATAGTTGGCTTTATTCCCTTTGCAAATCGATGTTAGGACTCTACATAGAGGCTGCATTGATAGGACATAAAGGAAGGAAGGTAAATCAACCATACAATTGGAGGTCCAGTTTGATATTTCCTGTTAGACCTTCTGTGCTGTAAACTAGAGCCAGGGGCCACAGAGCGGGCAACCATTTGGGCTACATTACAACACAGGTAATTCATTTTAGTTTCAAGTTAACTTCACACTTGACTAACTCTGCATAATTTATTAGACACCTGTCACACAGCCGCAGTGGTCTCAGCACCGACATTCGTATTGTAACTAACAGCAAAGGGACTGTATACTTCAACATACTGACATTTCCAAAAGTGAAAAAAAGAAATGACATGAAACATGTGGGGGTTTTGGGGGGGAGAGAACCACATCAAATTATCAACTCCCCCAGGTCATTATATCATTGCCGAATGTCCCAATGCTGCCAAATTATTTTTGCAAGACTGTGATCTTAAAGGAGGAAGATTCCTGCCAAGTCCCCTGTGTAATTATGTCAAAAAAGTCAATATGATTAACTGCAGATCATGAATAAAAATGTTGTGGGTGGAGGGGGGATCCACATGTAGAAGGGTTAAAGTTTCATCCATGCATAGTAACATTCCTAATGATCTGTACTTATCATTCAAGTGCAACTTGCACCCCTTAGGGTGGTATTACACAGGACATATTGTTCGAAAAATCGCTATATGGTTCGGATTTGAACAATAATCGTTTAATGTAATAGCAGAAAACGATTAAACAACCAACGAGAAATCGTTGGTCGTTTGATAGAATTTGGACCTATTTTGATAGTTGACCATTTGCAAATCGTTCGCATGTAATAAGACGTCGTTTGGTCATTCACAGTAGTGGTGAACGCAGTGGCGATGACAGGACGACCGCAAGAACAATCATAAGTAACGATCATCGTTCTGTGTAATTGGGTGAATGATTTCAGGTCATTCACCCTAGGGTTCGTTTGGGTTAATTTATAATTAATCGTTGATCATCGAAAAAGTGCCTCCTGGAATACTACCCTTACTGTTCGCCAGATGTATAGTATGATCTGATACTCAGCTCTGATATTTACAGTATGGCTATATACAGTACATATATGAGGTCTGGCTATTGAAACCCTTAAGGTCCCATACACCTTATAGTTTTGTCAGCCATACCCATGCTCGTGGCAGGTTTAGCCAATGGTTTAAGGTGTATGGGGATCTTCCGAACATCCAATGACAAATCACGTCCTTCCCCCTTTGTTCTGGGAGAGATAAGCTGCAGTCAGAACTCTGTGGCTGAGGGTAACCGTGTAACAGGAGCGTCGTGCCGCTATATCCTATGGGCTCCCCGTGCCCCCCCCTTCCCCCGCCCCTCTCTTACCTGCTTGCTGCCAGCATGTATAATAGCAGCGGCAGCAAGCGGGGAAGGAGGAGCAAATGAGCACTGATCTGGCAGGTCCCCGGGCGGTATCCTCCTTCTGCACACATCTAGCAGCCTCTGGGAGATTTCATATGAAGCGAAATGGATCTGTTTTGCTCATCTCTAACAGAGAGACTACATGGCAAGACAAAATCCTCTGTCCCGCACTTAAATGAGATTTAGCTGCAATACCATTGGCAACCTAAGGGCACGTGTGGCGCTCTTTCTGAAAAAAAAAAATAGCAGACCTTTTTTTCCCCTCTCTAGTGCTTATATTTTGCTGTCTCCCTTCCTTTACAAAGTTTATGTATCTTATTATTACCATTCCCTGATGCAGAACATGTAACCAAAATGTAACAGCTTAGCCAAAAAGAAACAAATAAATAAATAATCCTACATCTTCCTGCTGAGTCAGCGATAATTAACAAAATCGCAGATAAATAGATCTAATTATCAGTGAAATATGTTCACGTTCAGGATGTGAACCCCCCTCATTTGTGTCCTGTGCCCCCTCTGTGCCCATCTAAGATTTACAGTAGAACAATAAGGGGACACTTATTACTGTGTCAAATAAAAATAAATTGTGTTATTACTGCACACGACTAGGGGCCTAGCTGGAAAGGCCTGTTGCTTATCATCTACTGACGCATTAATTCCCTTTAATCTTTTCCTTTTGCTCCGTAGCTTTATTGCTTGTTATCACCGTCCAACACCAACATTAACACTTCAGCTGAAAGACAATTCATAGCCAATAAAAACAGCTGCCTGGACGTCCCCGTGGGGAGCTGTGTAAACAGCTGACAATACCCAGATCTTACCTGACGCTGTAAATTTTACTATTTATTTACCAGTTCTTAAGAATAGCTTGAAATTTAAGGGGGTTGTCTGGTTCTTTTAACTCTGATAAAGACTGTGGGTCTCTGAAATAAAGCTCCTCATTAGAAGTCACCCTATTGGCATTACCCAACAAGCTATGGGAGATGCAGAGGTAACAGCTGGACCTGCATCCTAGTGCCTAAACCTGCCCAAGGGCCCCTCTGCCACTTACAAAAAAGTAGGTAACAAACAAGTTGGAATATTTTTACCTGATCTATCATATATGTATACCCCATTTTTATACCCATTTGATCTTAGGTTAGGCCTTTCACTGAAATGAATGGAAACTGTAAAACAATCATTTGTTTTTGCTATCTCTCAGGGTGCATGTAGGTTGTGGGGTGTACGTCTATACACAGTTATAGTACTGCTCTATACCAGGGTAAATATTTAGTTTACTGCTTTAGCCCTTTATCTAAAATTCAGGGCCCAGGGCATGTGTCATATTACTACCCCCTCAATTTTACCAGCATATCGATGAAGAATGGGGGACAAATAGACACAGAGATAGTTGATCGGGTTTGGAAGCAGGGAAGTACCTGTGTATAACTTTTATACCGATTGGGTGACCAGGGGGCAAAAGACAGCTCCTAATAGCCTCCAAAATGGCTGACTATAGTAGTATTTTGTGACCACAAAAGCTACTAAGCACTTGTGTAGTACTAACCAAACCAAACAAACAAACCAAGAGAAGAATAGCATTCATAAGCTCAGGTAATGTTTATCATTATATACAGCCAATTACCACCTCCTAAACTTATCTTTTATGGAAAAGAGCATGGAGAATGCTATGTCTCACTCCTATGCTCCTATTACAGTTTACACTGCTTAGTACTGCTCTATAATGTCCTCCATGCTGCTACTGCTGGTTGTTATATAGAGATATAGAAGAAGAGGATTTCCTCATTTGTGCAGCCTATGGTAGATTTTATAGCAGCTAGTCTCCACCCACAGAAAAATTCCATACATAATTTTAAAAAATTGCCAAAACCGCTGGATTACTTTACACCCCTCAAATTAAAGTTTACAATTTACACCTCAATCACATATACATGCTAAGTTCTGAAAATTACACACACACACACACACACACACACACACACACACACACACACAACAAACACAAAATACACTAAAATACACAGATTTTTTTTAAACAGTCGTTACTGCTATACTTGTGTTTCCAAAATGTGGTTGTTGCATCCAGCTGAAATCACATCCCAATAGCTGCATGTTTCAGATCAGTCCCGTCAACATCGAGCTACTATTAGCTCAATGGTGAGGTTTCAGACGCACAAGGTGACTATAATGTGTGAATGTGGGTCAGCATTTTGCTTAATTTGCATAAACCCATCTGTCACATCAAGGAGACCTCAATAGATGGAGCGTTTAAGGAGAACTCCAGTGAAAACAAAAAATACAGTGCAGGCAGGGGGTGGAGGGGAATATTGTCTATACTTACCCATCTCCATACCAATGCAGTGCTGCATCACTGCTCACGGACCACTGCCGGCCTCCTGCAGATCCTGCTCTTGCAACATCATGACCCAGCTCAGGAAGGCCGGCTCAGCCACTCAGTCACTAACTGGCTAACCGGGCACTTTCTGCTAGGTCATGACAACACCAAAACACAGGAGAAACTGGAGACCAGAGGATGAGAGCGAGGTGGTGATGCAGCGATGCCAGGGTTCAGGGACGGGTAAGTATAAATTCTTTATTATGTTCCCGCACCCCCCTGCCCACAGTGTATTTTTAGTTTTTCGCTGAAGTTCTCCTTTAAGCAGGCACCTCTCTTGGGCCTTAGGCCTACACAATTTATTCAGGTCAAGTAATCCAGCTATAGTCTACCTAAAAATGCTTTTGGATGGACTAATGTAACGCATAACCAAATTGAGACAGTCACTTCCCCATACCCAAACATAATAGGCAGCCTTTAAATATTTTTAAAAATGTGTATATTTATAGTAATATAATAATATGGCCGCTCTGCCATATAGGAAGACACTAGTATCATAAATGACACATGGTATTTGAGGACGCAGAGAAGCGTCACAGTACACCTCTTGGGCTTCTGATGCAAATTCATTTCCATCCTTACTTGACGGCACACATGAGGCATCCACACCAGTAAGGAGACACAATAAGATGCTCACATTGGTGACAACTCATTTAAAGCAGGCGCAGACTTTAATGACTGCTCCCTCCTAAAAGCAGCAGGCTGATGGCCAGTGAATGGCTTACTGCTTGCTGTAATGAAGGCGCTCAGACCTGCTCCTCCATCAGCAAGAGACTTAACAGCTTTATGGCATGTAGTTAAATGCAGCGTTCTCCCACCTGCTACAAGCAGACTGTTTTGTTTTCACTAGCGGAATGATTCTTAATTACACTTAATTTGCACTTATATCCCTCATTTCCTGCTCGCCCGGCCCCACTCCCGCACTTAGGTTGCAGTTCTATTGACAAAATGAACAGCTTTAGTGTTTTAAAACCCAACGCACTTTCTGCTATAAACACTGGGTTATTTAAGATGGCACATGGGGTAATGACGTTTTCTACCTCCCGGAGCTGGTCCAGGCTAAAAATCTCTTTTTAAAGGGGTATTTCAATTTCAACAAATGAATACACTGTGATACACATACTGTAGAGAATCATACACCTTTGTGTGCATCACATGACCAGGGCAGAGTTCACCAAATGACATTCAGTTACATTAGACATTAACCTTGGGCAAAAAGAAAGGGGATATCCAGGATTAAGGCCTCATTCCCACGTCAGTATTTTTCATCAGTATTTGCTGATCTGCAAATACTGAATTATTTGCAACCCATTAATTTCTATAGTGCTATTCATACATCCTGTAAATTATCGGATCCGCAATCCGTAATCCGCAATGCAAAAGAATAGGACAGGTTGTAAAGTGGTACAACTGCGGTACGGACACTCTAGTAGAAGTCTATAGGAGCCTCTGCAACTAAGCACTCTGTAAAACCATCCACAATTCTGTGACATCACCATTCAAGCTATTCCTGGCTCGTTGGGACAACTAGTGACATCATTTTATGCCACCCCCCCACCCCTTTTTTTTTTTTTTGCGGATGTGCAAAATACGGACACTATGGATGATATTGTGCGGATAGTTTTTTTTTTATATTTCATTTCACTATCCTAGTCATGCATCTGTATACTCTGGCCAAAGTAAAATGTCATGTTGATGCACTTCTCTGGTTCCCTGCAACAGAGTCACATGCTTAACCTCTGCCCAGCCTAGCTACAATCCTGCCTACTGGGGGTACAGAGGGCTTGATGCTGCAAGGGGCACATATGTCTATATGTCACAATAACTAGTATCATATGGGGCAGTGCAGAAATTCTAAGATGGTTTGAATAATATGCTATAAAATCTTTGATATAAATGTAATCGGAGATGTGCCACATTTTGTAGCAGGAGCTTAAGGCTCTAGTTTGGCATCACCTAGGGCTGCGCTCTTCCTCGGCTCTGGTGGGATCCTCTGTGCCCCCCTTCCTTTGAAAGTAAATATTGTGGTCTGAAGAGGATTGAGGATAATTACCCGGGAGTAAGGCTGTTTATGTCATTAAATATGAATACAGCCATCTGAAAGCGGTTGGCACTGAGCACCACTTGTGACAGACAGAGGAGATGACACACAGCGTGAGGATTCATGTCAGGCTGGGGCGGTAAAGCCCACATGACACGCTGATCGAGGAGCGATAAGTCGCAGGGTCATATTTGCTCCTGGGTATCTTTCACTCAACTCTTAGCAGCTGCTGAGTCTCCAGAAGCTGATGATTGAATTGTTTTCTTACTTCTACAGAAGAGAATTTAAAAAAAATGACATGTTTAAAGACAGTGCCCAAACTTATAAAATGCTTAATTTAACCCATTATAGTCTGGGGTAGACGAAGAGGTGGCATTGGTACAGAAAAGTCTTAAAACTCAAGCTAAAGGAATACCACTTGTTCACAAAAACTGACGACCAGGAAATACAATTCCCATCATACCTGGACAAGCTTGATGAGAATTGTAGTTTTGCAATAGCTGGTGGAAGACAGGTTACTCATTCCTGCACTACATGGACAGAGCATTGCTTATGGGCTATGTTAACACAATGTACTGTTTTTTAAAAGAACGGTCGCTGTTCTCCATTAAAACAACAGTTGTTCTTTTTTATAATGCAATAATATGCAGTACAATGTTTTGCATTAAACAACGGCCATTATATGTCAGCTGTTCATAGCCTTTCTGTGTTTTCAATCTACTCCTGGTTTTGGTTGCAAAATACTGAGCAAAAATACTGTGTGGGAACATAGCCTAAATATGTAATATTTCATTTCGCCTGTGGTAGTGCTGTGGGGAAAGCTTACACTCACTTCTGGGTTATCAAGGTTTATAGTTGATCACTAGGAGTGACACTTCTAACCAAATGAGATTGTCAAATGAAGACAATATTTTTAATAGTCCCTTTCAAGTATAAACCCTGTGGTTGGTTGGAAGTTTCAGCAGAAGTTAGGTCTATCTAATCCTGGATAAGCCCTTTAATTCTTTCCTCCGAAATAAAGTAGGGAGAAGTCCCCTTTAAGCCCAGCTGGGCAGGAGTCATTCTCAGGTACAGTACAGCAGATGGGAGAAGCACGCTGTATCTAGAACACATTATTCTCTTCAATACTCCCCTGATGAGATCATAGGATCATAGGGATGGAGCTGGCACAAGGCGGAGAGTACAGACATGAACATAACATTTATGGAGTGAAGCACACATCTAGTCAGAGAGACGCACAATGATCTGTTCTCTACATCATCAGATTGGTTTCCCTGGAACTAGAACAAACTCAGGACAAGAGATGCAAATGTCATTTACCGACTTCCTCTGATTATTGGGCAAAAATGATGAAACTTTATTTCTAATAAAAATATTTCCAGCCTGTGCTCTGAAGGGATTACAGCATCAATGGATCGTAAAGGAAAAACTAGAGCAAGAAGGATATTACGTTGGATAAATGTGTTCAGCAAGAATTTCATGTGTCGTTTTTGGAGTGACCCCCCCCCCCCTCCGTGTTCCCAAATAAGAAAGCAAGCCCAAAAGACAGCCATAAGTGCTAGCCAAACCTGCCCCAATAACAATTAGTCAGCCACAGATGTTTCTATAAATTCTAATTATAGATTCCGCTTTAACAATGTGCCAACCATAGGAACTCCCACATAGGAATGGGCAATCAACCAAGCCCTCCCACACATGCCTCCATAAAAATGTGCCCCTTTTTATCCTGGGCAATTCAGCAGTCATGAGAACAGAAGCCCCTTGACCCGGAGTGAACAGGGCAATGGCCGCTGCATCTCCATTCATTCGAGGTCATGGGGCCTCAGTTCCTGATTGGCAAAAGTTCCAGTGTTCAGGCCTCCAACAATCAGCAATTTAGCCCCTATCCTGTGTATAGGAATTAACCTTTAATCTTAGGGCCCTATAAGTTGGGCGATTATCTGCAGGCAGGCAGAATCAGGCAGAACTGAACAGATATCTCTTTGTCTAATAAAAGCAAAGATCAGCCGAGAAACTGATCATTGGCTGATTGTTGTCTTTCAGCACGTTTAAAGATGTCCGTGCAGCCCTTGCTGAACGATCATCGAGCTGTGTAATAGGCTGGGTAAGTGAGCACTGGTCTAGCAGATCGGCACTTGCTTACAGCTACTATCGGCCCCTAGGCTAACCCCTTTTAGTACCAGCTACAGATTTCTGCTGCTATGTATGCATCTGGCTTCACAAATGCACCCCTTTGATATTCTGTGAGCTAGAAGAGACAGATGGTTACATCTACAAGTGACCTGAACATGGCGCTTTGCTGTCAGAAGGTCTATGATGAGCTTGCAGTAACTATTTATATATCATGCTCTGAGGGCAAAGATTACACTCTTTACACTGTACGCTTTCCCACCTAACATTATGTATAACACAATCTATATAACTTTCTGATATCAGTCGATTTGAAAGAAAAAGATTTTCGCTGGACAACCCCTTTAAGTATTATTATATTTAATCAGCACTCCGCCTGGATGGAAAATTCAGGAATCCTGTTCTTGAGATTGCAGGGGTGTCAGTGGTCAGGCCCCCATAACCATACACGTTACCCCAATCCAGTAGGCTGAAAAGCCAAGAGAGTGGGAAAGCCATATGGAATTAGTGTTCCCAAAAATATTCATTCTGTGTTTCTACTTCGGGAACACATCAGTGCCATCTCATTAAATAGATCATAATCATTATTAGCGTCCGTCTATTTAACAAGATGTCCATGTTTGCTCGATGTGTTCCCGAAGTGGAAACATAGCCTTAAGGAGATATTGAATAAGGAGATATTGAAAAAATAAGCCGATTAAGGGGTGTCCCATTGCTGGGAACTACAGTGATCAGTTACAAACTAAAGGGAACTCCTGCAGCGCTGGCTTGGGAGCAATGAAACAACACTACATGGTTTCTATTATAATCACTTCACGGACTTGCTGAGTGCTGCAAAGAATGATATAGAGTTGTTCTTTCTAGATGCTGACCAATACGACCCCTTTAACAGCCTATAATTACTATTGCATTCGTGAACGTTTGGGAAATGTTCTACTTATTTACCTACGAAAAAATAATAATTACCAAATCCATTCCACGGACTGTTCACATGCTGCAGTAAAAAGCCATTAGCTCCGCTGAATGTAATCTCATTGTTTATAGGACTGTATAAAGCAGTGTTGCCCTATATGAGCTATTTCCCTGTCTAAACACAATTTTACTAGTAACAAGCTACTTTAATGAGCCTTGCAAACTACCGACTCCCCCGAGATCCATCTCTGATCTTACTTATAAATAACAGGAAATTTGAATTGCCCATAAAACTGCCCCATTATTTAAATTTAATTTAAATTTCCCTTATATATTTTAAGCGCAATTCCATTATAATAACGTATGCGAGTGGAAAATTGGGATGCCTGACCTGGCAGTCCTATGTAACATTAATAAAGCAAAAGGATACAGTGCTCCAACTATATACATGTGTAATATGTCCTAACAGACTTTCAGATATGGAGGCAGTGGCATACATAGAAGAACCAGACCAGTTTTTTTTTTTAGAAAATAAAGCAAGTAAAGTAATTCCTCCACATTCTTGAATTTTGAAAGCTGCATAATCTGTATATCACTTAAACATATATACCCTATGGCCAAATATATCAGACTACTGCCATACAATGACCATGTAATACCACCAACATAAGACATAAGTCATATACAGCCAAGATAATGCCATCATATAGTGCCAAAATAATGTGCACTATAATAAAATTACAATGAAACTTATGCACACTATGGGCCCACAGATTTCTATGGTCACACTATTTTGGATTTATACTACGGGGATCTCTAATACAGTCAATACCTTGGTCTGTTGGTTTATCCTTAGTTGGGGTACATCTTAGTGGTGGCATTATAGGTTACTGTTCTCATTCAGTTGTATTAAAGGGGTTCTGTCTTCAAAGTGTCCGACCATGGAAGGCCCACAAACTCCAGAACAGAGCCACAAATCTCTGTTATGTGTCGTGCACACTCTCTGTCTCTCTATTTGTTGTCTGTGGAGCTGGTGAAGGTGGCAAAGGGTTGTTCTCCTCTACCTAAGACCTCCATAGACGAAACAAGTGGCAGGATGCATGCGTTACTTGCTGTTCTGTCCATAACAATCGGGGCCTCTTTTGACACTGATCTACTATCCTGTGGCAAGTTGTATTAACTTGGCATACTGCCTTAATGGCACTCCCAGTAATCTTTCTTCTATTTTCTTTTGCCCTTTGCACTCTCTACCTTGGTCATCCTCAGTATGTTCTATAGGAGATACCTAAGGGGGCCTGAAGGCCATTCACCCACACCCTATTACAGATATTTCCAATTGGGTAAGTTATGTTTATGATCTGTGTCTATACCCATCAAACAATCCTCACTGCCCACTGGTAACTTCTCTATAAAGCATCTGCTTCCTTCTACATTTGTTTGCAGTAACTTTGATATGGTCCTACAGTCCTTGTTGTAGGATCATTTCATGCTGATCTGCAAACGTTCAGGACACTGGTGGGCGATGAGAGGATCAACATGGTGAAGGTATGAGGTCATATGAGAAATGTGATCTCTATGAAGCTATGAATTCCACCCTCATGGATATCGATGATGCCAAAGTGCTAAGATTACAGCTAGGTCGCTGCAGACAACGATAGGACAGATCTGTACAGACACATACAGGATCATCGGGGCCAAATGTGTAAAATACAACTGCACACTTGTGAATTAATGGGGTTAACAAGCCCTCAGGATAGGCGATTGATATTAGATTGGCAGTAGTCCAACTATTGCCCCCCATGCCATGCTGTATCCATATTTTCCAGGTCACCCTAGAGAAGCATCCAACTTCTTCAGCCACCGGTATTCAAAAGCCAAATGATCAGATTGAGCATGCTCAAGGTATGCTCATCTCTAGTCAAAGAGGCTTTTCAAGCACCTGAAGTGCTGAGGGCAGTAACGCCTCCTTGCTTCCCCTCCCATCCCTATCTCTGCTTGATTGACAATCAGTTGGAAGTTGATTTCCAAGCAGGGACAGGGATGGGAGGTGGAGTAAGGAGGTGTTACAGCTCTCAGCACCTAAGGAACTTGGGAACACCTCTTTGACAACTAGTAGAGTCGGATAATATTTTTATACATTCTGGAAGCACAGATGGATATATAAATGGTATCATGTATCTCCTTGACCTAACAGCTACTTAACAGTGTCAGCTGTTTGAAACATGAATTGCAGCTGACAGATTCACTTTTAGTGCAGCCCCCATCAGCACGGATGCCTAGTGGCAACTACGGCCTTGTTTACCAAGTCAAGTGCACAGCCGGGTTTACACTACGTAAGACACAAGGCGTTCTGAGACCTGGCCGTGTCACAGAATGTCCGGTTTCAGTACAGCTCATCCCGGACAATACTGCAGTAGTGGCTGAATGAACCTCATTTCTTTAGATTTGGAATTCGGGTGTGCCCGCTTTTCAAATCACCATAGCCGACAATGTGAAGTGCGGCCAGAGATGGACTTTACATTGTGTGCTCTGTCAGTCTTGTGTGGCTGTTATTCAAAAAATAGCTGGCGCCCAAAACTGACATGTCATTTTTTGTGCAGCCGCTTGGAATCCCAGCCGGAGTGCATACAGAGCGTATACAGACTTTAATGTGATCTGTAATTTCATTAAATAACAGCCATGCTTGCGAAACTGCAACTACGGCGGAAATTATATGCTGTGTGAAGTTAGTCTACATGTGTATGTGGGGACCAGGCACTTGACCAACTATTATCTTATGTGTAACGCTGGTACCATGAGTATTTTTTTTAACCCTTAGTCTTCTAAATTCTCTAGTGGTATAAAATATAAAATACAGCTTTGGATGTGAATGTAAAAGAAGACAAAATATAAGTCAGGATTAGGTAAAATAGGTAAAAAAATAAACTTTAATTAAATTCTTAATTGACATTAATTGACAATGTACAAGCTGTATTTAACAAGACACATATAGGGCTCAAACAGCCAGAAGTAAGGGGCATTTACAAGGCACATGGAGCGCTGCCACTCTCTCTGTATAGAAACAAACCTCATCAAATCTCTTCTATCAACTCATCCCGTTATTGATTTTTTTTTTTACATGTCAATTCAAAGCAGCTTGCTAACATGAGGAGCCACAGCACGAATAAGTAGTGCAGTAAAACAAGCAATCACAGAACATTGTGCTGTACAGAAATGTACAATTACCAGCCTGGCATTAAGGCGAGATCGCATAATAGGCTGATAAATGCACCAAGGGGAAAAAAGTGAGCTCGTCTATAATCCAAGGCTAAATTATCTTTGCAGCACTTGGGACCCAAATTAACCCCCACATTGCCTTGGGGGCTTGCGGCCCAAAGCTAAAATGATGAATTTCATGGCGGCTTAAGCCCTAATTTCCATGATCTATCCAGTCCCTCATATCCATCATTTAATAACAATCATATGATGTTCAAATGATCAATGATGTTCGTAATAATATTTGCAGCTACTATTACCAGTAGATGGCCGTCAGTTTTCCTTTGTGGGAACATAACCTAAAGGACTGCATATGTATAACACATATACAATCAACATATCACCACCATATGGCACCAACTACGAGAAAATATGTCTTATTTTGACATTATGTGAAGGTACTAAGGATGGTCCGAACCTGCCGAGGTTCGGGTTCGTATGAACCCAAACGCTCGGCATCAGATTCCCGCTGTCTGGCCGCTGCGTGCAGCGGGTGGATACAGAGGGAGGACCGCCTGGAAAACTGGGATACAGCCTATGGCTATGGCTGTATCCCAGTTTTTCTAGCGGTCCTCCCGCTGTATCCACCCTCTCCACGGAGCTGGCAGAAAGCGGGAATCATTGCCAAGAGTTTGGGTTCGTAAGAAACCCGAACGTCGGCAGGTTCGGACCATCCCTAGAAGGTACTATATGGACAGTATGGCAGCATTCTAGTATGTTTCGCTAAAAGGTGTGTGTATAAATATATAGAGCAGTGACCTCATTGGTTGATGTAAGCAACAATGCCGCTTTGCCTTTTATTTTGATAAATTGGGGTAAAGTTATCAATGTTTTTACCAGAAAATGTCCTGCAGGAAGTGGTGTATTCTTTCCGGTCTAACACAGTGCTCTCTGCTGACATCTCTGTCCGAGACAGGAATTGTCTGGAGCAGTAGCAAATCTCAATAGAAAACCTTTTCTGCTCTGGACAGTGAACTGTGTCAGACTGAAAAGAAAACACCACTTCCTGCAGGACATATAGCGGCTGATAAGTATGGGAAGACTTGAGATTTTGAAATAGAAGTAAATTACATATCTATATATATATATATATATATATATTTTTTTTCAGAAATCAATAGTACAGGCGATTTTAAGAAACTTTGTAATTAAGTTTATCAGCCGATAAAATGCATTTTTAATCATGAAAAAGCAGTTTGAAGCTTCCCCCCCCCCCCCCCCCCCCCCCCGTCTTCATGGTTTTGGGAAGGGAGGGGTGGAGGGAGATGAGGCACCAAAACAGGACAACAAAGAGTTAATTTACAGCTACATCACCGTCCTATCTGCTCTGAAGTTAGCACTGACCTCTCTGACCTCTGAAAACTGGCTTTCACATAGTTCCCACTGTGTAATCCTTTGTTCTCTGCTCTCTGCTGCCGACTAATCTCCCCCCTCCCCCCTCCATAGAACATACAGGGTTCGACTGCTGGAAAAGAGTCGAGATTTCCTGATAATAAGCAGTGAGTGAGAGTGAGGGGGGGGGGGGGGGGGGAGGACCTGAGGAAAGTCTTTTTGAATACAGATAATGGCATATTTACCTAATAAACCCAATTACAAAGTTTCTTAAAATCCCATGTACTATTGATTTCTGCAAAAAAAAACAAAAAACAGACAAACAAAAAAAAAATTACAGTGACACTTTAACCTTGGTGTTACATTCCCCCATTGTAATGTAATTGTTGTGGAACATTATATTGCCTACAAGGGCCACAAGGGCAACATATATGTCCTGGACTTTTATTTCTTTCATCCGCTGATTATTTGGGAGAGCGGTAAGAAAACAAGCGTCTCCAACCAGGTTCCGGATCTACAAGTGATTTGTAAGATAGCTTTGGTCTCAGTGATTATAGCGGTAGAGGCAGCAGTGGCGGTATAAACCTCCTTTTACTATATGTCAGTTCTCACTGTATAATTTGTACCTCCCTGTCTCTCATCTGCATTTTTTTTATTTCAGCTCATCTCATTAAGTTGTAATCTTGTCTCTGGGGAGGAGCGTGATAAATATTTTATCTTTGCATGCTCCAGGATATAAATAAGCGGCAATAAAACGGCGGCTTATTAACATCTTACAGTAAAAGCCGGCCGCACCGGGGAATATTTCAGACGTGTCTATAAGTGTAATTGATGAGAGTGTTTATCACACCGTATCTCCGTCCCTCATGGAACCTGCAATGTAATTGTGAGTTACGTTTTCTCTGTGGATATTCCCTCACATGACGTTACTTAAATACAAGGGAGTTGTGAGATGATTCCTCTGTGGAAGCTGCTATCCAAACATCTGAAGAATGACAGGTCCCTGAGACTCAGCGAGAAAACGCAGAATGACAGAAGAAAAGCCACTGCAAATATTCTCCACAGCTGTCCAGGAACTACAAGTCCCAGAAGTAAATAACAGAAAGAACACTTGAGAAACAAGGAAGGCTCAATAGGCAATGTTGGTTATATTGGAAAATATTCCTGCAAGTTCATATTCTTATACATAAGGGTCAGTATTATAGTAGTTATATTCCTGTATATAGGGGCAGTATTATAGTAGTTATATTCTTGTACGTAGGGGCAGTATTATAGTAGTTATATTTTTGTACATAGGAGCAGTATTATAGTAGTTATATTCTTGTACATAGGAGTATTATTATAGTAGTTATTTTCTTGTACATAGCAGGCAGTATTAAAGTAGATATATACTTGTACATAGAAGGCAGTTGTCAGGGAAAGGGAGGCAGGAACAAGACACGACAGAGAGCCCTGACACTGCGCCCACCTACTGTCCCTACTTACTTGCCTCAAATGGCGCCAGGCAGCCGCGGTCAACAATGAAGTACTAGATGTGCACACAGAACAAGACAGGCAAACAAACACAAAAAAGGAGAGTAAAACAAGCAAGGTCAGAACCAAACGGGCAGCGTAGTACAAAATCAGGTAACAATCGGATAGTCAAAAAGTCAAGCAAGAGGTCAGGTAACAAAGTCGAGCAAGCAGAGATAAGTAGGACAGGGGATCGCAGGAATAGACAGGGGGAGCTGGGATCAGGGTATGAAGCCTAAATAACCAGCCAGGAGTATACAAACTGGGAAAGTAATACAGGAGGCCAGGGGTCTGGTCCAGAATACAATTGGACCATGCCCCTGACCTCCAACCACAGGCACCTGACAACAAAACACATCCACTGGCAGGAAGACCTGCCAGTCACAGAAAGAAGCAAAACAAAAGATTAACCAGGAAGTGGCCAGACAGAACTCAGGTGAAGTCGGGTGTGTCCACGAAATCAAGTCAGCAGACAAAATAATTCAGACTAATGCAAAACAAAACACAGAAACAGAACAAACGCAAGAGAATTAGCGCCTTCTCAGCCACACAGCACGAGCTGAGGGGTGCATCAAGCTCCGTAAAGATATAGTCCTGACAGCAGTATTATAGTTGTTATATTCCTGTATATAAAGGCAGTATTAAAGTAGTTATTCTTCTTATATATTCTTGTACATAGTATATTGTATCTTCACATATTTAAATTTATCAGTGGGCTTGAGTTGCGATGCAAGCACATGGCCACCCAAAGCCCAATACACCACCGCATTCTAATAACAGAAAACAGATTTAGGCTATGTTCCCACTACGTATAGAGACCGGGCCTGTCTCTGCCCGGATGATCTTTCGGCCGCAGGGTTCTGATGCGGGCGCATCAGTGCGCGCCTGCATCAAAACCTCCCGCAGCACACAATGCAGCGAGCGGCCTGAGCCGCTCGCTACACTGTGTGAACTGACAGGGTTTCCTACGGCCGCAATTCATTGAATTGTGCCTGCAGAAAAGTTATTTGCGGCCTCGTGCAGGATCCCTGCCGGAGCGTATACAATGTGTGTACGCTCCGACCGGGATCCCACAAAACAATAGGCATTGTTCACCCGTACAAAGTACGGCCGTTGTTGCCAATGGCAACAATGGCCGTACTTTTACGTAGTATGAACATAGCCTTAAAGGGAACCTACTGTGACCAGTGACCAAGAAGGGTTGGCCTTACTTAGCCTGAACTAAGTGGTTCAGAAGGGTTGGTATCACATTCATGTGTGGTTGTTATGATTTCCTATACTATACAATACTGGGTATACTATACTATATTCCTTGGTCTGACGTTTTTGATATGCTGCCCTGTTAAGGCACAAGCTTTGGAGGTGGCCGAGAGGGAAAACTGATAACAGCAGCCAAATGACATATGGACTGATAAAGCAGAATCATTTCTTCTTGCCCACAGGATAATCTTTTCAGGTTCAATAGGTAGCAGGCAATTACAATTAAGTTCTATGGTCGTTGACTAACGCCGATCATTTACAGGAATAGGAGCATAGGCCTCGTGACAAGATCTGCCACGTTGCTTGACAATTACCATTTATCAACCACCACGCTATCCTTGGGCTATGTATTCATCAAATGAACATTGATTTAAGCCAAGGGTTGGGCAGAAGTGGAACATATTACCTTTAAATCCAATCGGGAATACAGAAATCAAGAATATAAAAAAAAAGAAAAACTCCCGCAGCGACGTCAATTGTCACCACACTCAGTTAACATCATGTTTTTATCTTCAGTAATCTTTGTAGTACATAATAGGTGTCAGGTCAGAAGTATTGTGTTAAACATATGTATATATATATATATATATATTGGAATGGCTTCCGTAAAGGTTATACACATATATACGACCTTTATATATATATATTTTATGAAAAATCACAGTGTATGCAACTGCTCCTCCTTAGACTTGGCATGTATGAATACATTTTAGGAAACTTCAGCTCCAGGAAACATTTTCCTGTTTCTTCCTATTCCACATAGATTGCCAATTCTGATACTAAACCAGAAAGCTCAGACTGGACAGTAAGTTAGGGAGGAGCCTAAATCAGTTCAACAGATGACATCATCAGTGACATCATTATGTTTAAATTTGACTTGGAACAGGTCAAGTCTATGGCTTTTCATGATGAATAAAAGCTCTGTCCTATAAGATCCTGTTAAGTTTCCATTAAATGGACTGGGTTGCAGAACAAGAGACGCAGTGTATACACAGTGCACTATATACGTGGGTATTCAGCAGCTGCCGCTGAATATACTAAATATACAATATGAAAATGGCGACATGAATAATGAGCTTGTTGTGCTGCATTATAACAGAAAGCCTTCATCCAATGACTTAATACTGACCCCAATGAACTGTATCTCTGGTCAACATCCAAAATCCAAGCAGTCAGCACCAGCCCTTATTTAACCTTAACCCGTGTGCAGTTTAATCAAACTTTAGTTGTTTGACAACTATTCATGGCAGCTATTACAAGGCTGTCACTCGGTTTTTCTTAGGATGGTATTACACTGGACGATTTTTCGTCCAATAATGATAAACGATCTCAAACGACCGCTATGACAGACGATCTTAAATCGTTCACCCTATTACACAGGACGGTGATCGTTACTTACGGTTGTTCTTGTGCTCGTCCTTTCCTGGCTATAGACCAGGGAACAACTAAACGATGTGTTATTACACTGAACGATGTTAGAATGATCAACAATGAAAATAGGTCTAGATTCTATCAAACGACCAAACCATTCTCGTTGCTCGTTTAATTGTTGCCTGTTATTACACAAGCTGACTATTGTTTAAATCAGAACAATCTTACGATTTTTCAAACGATAATCGTCCAGTGTAATATGGCCCTTAGACTTTACACAGCATACAAGTCCCCACTGTAATCAGAGACAGACGCTACATAGTCTTTGTGTCTTCTACTGCTCTGCTGTCAGTTTATACTGCAGTTCTAGTATTCTATTCACGAACCAAGATGCTCAGATTGACCAGGTTTCTCTCATATAGGGGAAAACCCCAGGATAGAAGGAATACACGTGGAAGATATTTACAGAAAATTCTACAATTGAAAGGGTGGACGTCCCGTGTATTGTCTATAGGTTGGCAGTAGGGCCCCACGTTGCACTGAGTTGGCAGATTAAGGCCATTGTTGTGTGCTCCGCAGCGCGTGGAGAGTTTTTATAAGCCTTGCTCCAGCCTCTGCTCACAAAAGCTATTTGTCACAGGCCAAAGAGCCCCAGGCTGAGCACAGACATTCACTTGCGGTAGACTTACAGTCTATTTTAAATAGGCCTTAGGGATTCTGCCACTGACCATCGAGCATTAGGCTGAACATTAGCCCTGGCTATTTGTTTTAATTGACTAGCCACAATGCTGCATGTAGGAAATCTCTCGAAGACATCTCCTGTCCTATGCTTGCCCACTAATGACCCTCTCCATGCCCTAAACGCATATGGCCAAGACAATACAAATCTCATTTGGGCGCTTGGCAAATCCAATAACTCAATTGTTACTGTACTGCGGTTACATCTATCAATCTGTGATCGCGGCGGTCGGGCGGTGGAGTGCGGCTTTGTACGGGTCAGACGTGTGGGTGACAGCGTCTAATCGATTTACCAATGATTAAATACACATTTGTAACACTTGTCATTATTAAACCTTCAATCTTCATTACAGGGGTTTAACAGCTGCATTAGGGGTCAGAAAACGCAGCCGTCCATGGAATTACATTGTTACTTCTGGGTGACATCACTGGATACTCTTTGAAGACAGAATGACAAATGCATTGACTAGAATGAGCCTTGAATTTACATCTACTCCCGGGAAAGCTGGGTGACAAGAGCATGATAGTTGCTGTAAGAGCTCCCACATCTTTTTCAAGTTGCAAAGCTACTTAGTCATGCAAAGGCCGTCAATGGGGATGGACTGTAATATTAAGCATAGTTGTAAGCAAGTAAAAAAAAAAAAAAAAAAAAAAAAAGGTCATTTGACATTGATCCTATTATAAAACAGCCCATGTAAGCCACAGATTAGACAATCAATGTTAAGAACCCCTCTAAATAATGCAATTACTTTTAAGAATTCAGCAGCTGAGGTATGATTTAAAAGGTTCTGCAGAATCTGAGGTGTGTATTTTGTTAGGTTTTGCATTTAAAGGGGAATTGCAGCGATTTTTTTCTTTCACATTAACAGGTGTCAGAATGTTATAGATTTGTAATTTACGTCTATTTAAACATCTCATGTCTTCCAGTACTTATCAGCTGCTGAATGTTCTGCAGGAAGTAGTGTATTCTTTCCATTCTGACACAGTGCTTTCTGCTGCCACCTCTGTCTGTGACTGGAACTGTCCAGAGCAGCAGCAAATCCCCATAGAAAACCTCTCCTGGGGTATGTGCACACTGAGCAATCTTCGAGGAATTGAAGCAGAAAGTTTTCAGGCAGAATTCAAGCAGAATTTAAGCCCCCCATTGACTTCTATAGGATTCCTCTAGCAGATCTGCGGCAGAAAATTCTGCTCTGAAATTCTGCAGTGTGAACAACAGAACAGAAAACCCATTGAACACAATGGAACTTTGCTCTGTACATATTTTACAGGAGGAATTTTAAGCTGAATTTCAAGGTGAATTCCTCGCCTTTTCCTCAGTGTGCACATAGCCCTGCTCTGGACAGCAGAGAGCACTGTGTCAGACTGCAAAGAATACACTACTTCCTGCAGTACATTCAGAGGCTGATAAGTATAGAAGTAAATTACAAATCTGTATAACTTTCTGACACCAGTTGATTTGAAAGAAAAACATTTTGCCGGAGCACCCCTTTAATGTTTGCCAATGAAACCAGAAATGTTTGCCTTCGTCTATTGTAGATTTACCTACCACATTTGCAGGAAGTTTGTTTCAAGCATCTACTACTCTTTTAGTAAAGTAATATTTTCCCATGTTGCTTCTGATCTTTCCCCCAATGACCTCAGATTATGTCCCCTTGTTACTGCGTTTAGTTTCTTATTAAAGGGGTTATCCAGCGTTGGGGCACTTGGGGGACCGGGGAGGAGGTGGCTGAAATAAAAGATGTCCACTTACCTCCCCGATTCCAGGGGCGGGTCCTGTATCATGGCGCTCCGGTCCCCAGTTCCCGGCCGCTTCCAGGTGTCTGACACTGCCCGAGACGCTACGCCTCAGGGCCGCTCAGCCACTCAGTGAAGGAGGCGGGATCTGAGCGGACTTCAAACGGATCCCGCCTCCTTCACTGAGTGGCTGAGCAGCCCTGAGACGTAGCGTCTCGGACGGCGTCAGACACCAGGAAGCGGCCGGGAACCGGGCACCGGAGCGCCGCGATGAGTGACCCGCCGCTGGAACCGGTCCCCCCAAAAAAGTGCCCCCACGCTCGAGCACCCCTTTAAGAACACTTCCCTCTTGAACCTTATTTAAACCTTTAACATATTTAAAGGTTTCAATCATGTCCCCGCTTTCCCTTGTTTGGTTGCGCTGTGACTTCTGACACAATATGACTGCAATGGAACACTCACCCAAAGTAAGACTTTGATGGATTTTTACTTGCAGGTCACATGACTTTGCCAGCATTGACCTCAATGCAAGTTGTATGCGGCTGTGAACTGCTTGGAAAACCAATCTGATAGGCCTCATGTACAGGAAGAGATAAGCGCTGCCTGTATAGCACCACTTGTAATTGTATAATCTATCGCTTTCCGACATAAAAAAGGGATATTTATATGAATATTACTTACAGATGTCTTTATTCATACAACCATTGCTCTATTGTATAGTGTATGGGGGCCCGAAGAGCTCTATGCCCTTTAGCATTGTCAGCACTGATCACTAACGTCTGGTAATAGGTCTTACAATACAAAATTGCTTTAGGATATATTTTTTAAACCATTGAATTAATATGAATCTGCTAAAGCCTAGCACGGCCTGATATAAACATTGATTCAGCCCTCGATCAATAATATTGATAATAAATTCATTTATGTAGGCGCCACACAGCGCCAAAAAGTGCTTAACTGCCGAAAAATAGTTCAATACAGAAACACAATTATACCCCCCACATCTCGGTGTAATTACCCTGTGTCATTACATGTGGTTCTGTGAATTATATTCATCAAACACCATTTTTATTTCCACGGCTGAGCACATACAATGCAGAACATTTTCGTGCGGATAATGAGGATTGCTATGTCTCCGCATTGTTGGGGCAGGGCAGTGAAGTCTGTGTTTACAGCATATTGGCCTGTAATTTCCGTCAAATCTAAACTTCATTTATGATAAGTGCATTGATCAAATGCCTATTATTGTTGTGCTCCCCCATCCGGGAGGCCATTAAATAACCCCTGTGTAGCGGGAGGTCGTACGAGTCCTATCCTTTTATTGAAGCCTCTGCCTCAGCACAATACAAGGCAGCAGACACAGAACATTGTGTGGATCTGCCATAGACAGCGACTCTTATTTAACCATTTCATTGCAGGTAAACAATGTATATCACACAGTAAAGATAGGGATACCTACCAAGTGACACAGTGAGACGGAGTAAAATCGTAATTGTGGCCCTACTCCAGTGTATCTGTATGGGGGAAAAACAACTATTCCAAGAGTATCCCTACACATAGTGTAAATGATGCATGTTGCCGCAGCATTTCCGCACCAATATCTGCAGAAGAATAACCCTACCACATCTTGAGGCTTTTGGTGATGATTTGAGAAATTTGTAAAAATGCGTAAAAATTTCTGTGGGTCCAATTTACTATTACAGATTGGACACAAGTCTACGTTGGCCATTGGCTCAAGTATACCAAAGCTTTCCAATTCTTAGACAATGTGGACAGTCTAGTCTAAAGGCCCTAATACACCAAACGATTATCAGCTGTACTTGGTCGATAATTGTTTGGTGTAATAGTGCATGTTTAAAGACCACTATCAGCCGACATGCACGATATCGGCTGGTCGTGGTCTTTCAACATGTTGAAACTGCTTGAACAGTGCCATTACAGTCTGGCTGCACGTCGATCCTCGTTTAAGAAGCGGTGGCAGCAGACCACCGCTGACTTTGATGGGCCACCCATCCGGGCAGCTACCCGTGCCACCAACCCCCCCCCCCCCTCCCACTCCTCCCTGCCCACTGTCTGTGTGTGTAATAGCGGGGAACAAGGGGGAAGTAAGCTTTGGCAGCTGCTTCCTCTCCTGTGTTTATTTCAGGCATGTTTACATTCAGTTATTTTAGATTTATCAACCACATCTGCTGGAAGTTTGTTCCAAGTATCTACTACTCTTACAGTAAAGTAATATTTTCTCATGTTGCTTCTGATCCTTCCGCCAACTAACCTCATATTGTGTCTCCTTGTTCTTGTATTCAGTTTCTTATGAAAAACACTTCCCTCTAGAACCTTATTTAGTCTTTTAACATAACTATAAATGTATAGAGAATAACTGACATTGTTATCAACATAATTGATCAGAACAGAATGTTGGCACCTCTAAAGTAAAACGTTAAGAAAAGTTCCCATCTTTACCTAATTGAAGACATAACAAGCAATGTTAGCGACTGGCAAAAAAACAAGAGAATATGGAGACTTTAAAACAGTGTTAATGGATTTGAAAGTGAATAACATATAGGGTCAGATATCCGGGCAAGCTGTCACCACATCTATCTGGGTATGAGGCATGGAAGATCAAATAGTCAGGACAGCTTGTGGAACTGAAGCTCCATCTGCTGCACTGACTTCTGGGGAATCCAAGTAGAGGGTCAAGGCTTTCAGATTTCAAGATGTTCTTCAGCAGCTGTTTCATTGGCATAAATAGATATGAAATCTAAATGTAAACAAAAAACAACTAAAGTCTGGTTGTGGACTTCCCATAGCCCAGGTGGTCTCCAAGAAAAAAGATCAGCTGATATGGCAACACATGTCGCCTATTATGAGAAACGATACAGGTGACACTAGGGCACATACAGAGATATTTGAAGGTGCATTTGTTGGGGTAATAAAACTTTCCTGAAGTCAGGCTTACTTTCTTAGGGATCCCATACAAACCATAAGAGGTACCTTTGTGGCATGGGTGCTCTTATTTTTATTGGTAAAACTTAGCTTTTTCCGGTAGAATTGCTGGTGATTTAGCTTTTTATAGCAGTACCAACTACATAGCTACCAACAGTCCCATTTTATATTACATTTTCACATTGTTACATGTATTGTTACATAAAGAATAATGTTAATCTGCCGAATATTGGTGTTTCTATGCACCTCTGGGGCAGTCCTAGGCAAAGCAGGGGCAGGGCCTAAAAGTACCCTTACTCTCACACACCTATACCTTCATAGGGAATGTCTCCATAGAGGTAAGGAATCATCTGTATGGGACACATCCCATGAAAATATTCTGGGAGCCCAGGTGTAATATTATAAGATTAGAACCATGGAATAGGAAACTACATACAGGGTTAAGCAAAATGGATGCTAGAAATGTAAATTTCATCCAAAATTTGTAGAAGGGGATGTACATGAAGAGGAAAGGAGCTGAAGCAGTAGAATAGAGATTATTAGATCTGACATAATGAAATCCAAATGCTTTTATAATTAAAAATAAAGAAGGTATTATGAGGCCAATATAGAGAGCGTTCCATGGCATCTGCAGGAAAAATCAGTGTGCCCCCTCCTCTTGCTATATGAAAGGACAGACAGGGGCTGAGAGGGGATTATATGGATAGGAATGTTTTTACTTCTTTCCTGCAGCTGAGACATTGACAAATTGTCCTCTTTGTGCCTTAATGATATTGGTGCAAAGCGGAAAATTGCACTAACTTTTATAAGCCCATCTGCCCCCTACTCCCAAAATGACTTGTCTGTATTAATATGGCCGTGCATGTCTTGAAGGCAGCTTTTTTTTGCTACATTACAGCCCCACTGAGCATTGCATTATCAAGAACACCAACATTTTCTACGCAAGCGGTTTTATCACGTCTGCTTTTAATAGGCCCTGTCAGCCTTGAGGTGGACACTAGTAAATCTTCTTTATGTCATATGGTAATGGTGCCATTAGCGGCCAAGACATGGCCTCTTGTTTTGGGTGAATAGCAGGTACCTGCTTATGGTCCCAGCATTTCAAACAGTGGGGACAGTATAGTCTCTTAAAATATCCATAAGAACTATAGTAAAGCATGTTGTCTATTTAAACTGATCTATCTATCTATCTATCTATCTATCTATCTATCTATCTATCTATCTATCTATCTATCTTTCTACAGTATCTGGTCCAGGTCTATGTGGGTCCTTTTACAACTGACTGACTGCCTCAACTTTAGGAGAAAGACTATATTTGCAAAGTTAGTAATTTAACCATATTACAGCTGCAAAATGTTGGTACAGTATTTTTTCTTATTTTTGCTAATTTACTATTTTTTGAAGTTACTGTGATTCCTAAGTATAGTACTCATGTGCATTTTAATTAAAGAATTGGTCAGGATTTTTAAAAAATATTTTTATGATGCAGCATAGGCTATTATTACAGAGCTTATCCAGGTTTAGACAAACATGGCCGCTTCCTTCTAGAAAAAGCACCACTCTTGTCTCCAGTTTAGATGCAGGTTTTGCAACTCAGCCTTATTGAAGTAAATGGAGCCTAATTGCAAACCACACCTGAACTGGAGACAAAAGTCAAGCTGTTTCTGGAAGAAGGTGGCCATGTTTTTCTAAACCTGGATAACCCCTTTAAACATAAAAGTAGAGGTATGCCCTCTGTATGCCTACTTTAGTTGATGTGGGCATGCATGTGTTGTCTGCCATCTTGATTCCAATTTTCACACAGATATGATTTCCTAATGTTGCCTACTTTTTCCATGATGCCTTAGGCTTTGCAGACAGTGGGGGAGAGGTCTGATCCCTGCACTTGTCTTATCTAGGTGCAGCAAGTTCTGCCCCCTTACACTATAGAGTATCATATGAGCTTTGGCCTAACTCAGAGGCATCACCCCATCAGAGGCCCAGCCGCCCCAAAAACTGTGCGTACGATAAAGTACACAGGTTGTAAGATTCAACTTACTGCCCTTGCCTTGTATCTGAATGCCATATCAAAGTGCATACAATAAAAAACTGCTGATAGAAACCAACCACAGCTCAGCTTTCAGCTGTGGTAAAATGGTAAAACTGAGCTGTGATTGGCTGCGGTGGGCAGTTTACACCAATATTACACAGTCTGAATAATCTGGGCCTAGGTTCTTTCTCCTATTCATCACTCATGGCACTAGACATTTTCTGGTTGATGTTTCTTCTGGTAAGTGCATGCTAAAGAACAGATCTACCACATAAACTGAGAAAACATTGATCCAAAACAAGCAATAAAAATAAAATTGAGTTAACGGACTGCTTGTCACTGTCTCTGATCCATCTCTATATATCTCTCCGGCTACTAACGCCTTCATAATAACACTTTATGCACTGCTCAGCCGTACAGCAAAATCAATATCGCACTTACGATATATTGACACATCGACTTCTATAGAGACGACTAGGATGTATTTGACTACGACTAATGACTAGGATGTATATGTTCCAAGCAGTCAATGTTATGCTAAAAAGGCAGCTATACAAGTCATGTACTAGAATGCTGAAGTTACTAAAGTGCGCTTTGTCTAAAGTGCTCTCTGGAGGCCATTAAACTCTCCCTTTCGTATGAAGTAGAGTGCTCTCTATTTTGTAGTCCCATGAATGCTTTCTGATTTGTATAAAACAGACTAGAATGCTGTTTTTATCCCATGGCGGTAGTTAGATTGCTCAGTTTGTATAGAGGAAACTAAAAATGATTTTAAGTTTGCATGGACAAGTATACTGAAGAGTGCCTGCTGTTTCGTATAAAATGCTTACTAGCAATCAATATTTTTGCCTGCGGGCTATATTGTGTTTTGTCTAGGGATTACTAAAGTGTTGTAGGTTATAAATGGATATAATTATATGGTTATAATTTTTTGAATATAGATTAGAGAGCTCACTTTATATGTAGGTCACTAGAGTGATCAATGTTCTTCATAGAGCTTGCTTAAATGTTATGTTTTGAAATGTGGCTTGTAGAATAGCCTTTGTGCTCTATGTAGTTTATCAGAACACCAATGGTTTCCTATGGATGCTACAAACACTTTAAGTCTATGTTCCCATTTCTAGAAAACATTTTGGGAGATGGTGGTCGTCTTGTTATATAGACGGCCGCTAATAAAGATCTTGATGATTTTTAGCTGCCGTCTATATAATGGCCACCTTCCCCCGATATGTTCCTGAAGTTTTGTATGACAATTACTAGAGTGCTCTATTAATGTAAAGCTTACCCAAACACCTAGGGGGAGATTTATCAAAGGGTGTAAATTTTAGACTGGTGCAAACTACCCACAGCAACCAATCACAGCTCAGCTTTAGGCAGTGCTGAAAGGAAAGAGGAACTGTGATTGGTTGCTGTGGGCAGTTTGCACCAGTCTAAATTTTACACCCTTTGATAAATCTCCCCCCTACTGTTTAGTATCAGTGTTGGTAGAACACGATTTTCTGTCTGTTGCTAGTATACCCTCTGCTATCTATACTGATACTAGAATGCCCTTTATTGTTGTTACTAGAGTGCTCTCTGTTTTGTGTATAGGTTACTAGAGTGCTCTATTAATGTAAAGCTTACCAGAATACCTTATGTCTAATATCAGAGTTAGTAGATAACAGAGCGTATACTAGGGAAAGACACAAAACATCATTCTACTAATACTAGAATGCCCTTTATTGTTACTACTAGAGTGCTCTCTGTTTTGTGTATAGGTTACTAGAGTGCTCTATCAATGTAAAGCTTACCAGAATTCCTACTGTTTAGTATCAGTGTTGGTAGAATAATGTTTTGTGTCGGTCCCTAGTATACCCTCTGTTATCTATACCGATACTAGAATGCCCTTTATTGTTATTACTAGAGTGCTCTCTTATTTGTGTATAGGTTACTAGAGTGCTCTATCAATGTAAAGCTTACCAGAATACTTACTGTTTAGTATCAGTATTGGTAGAATAATGTTTTGTGTCGGTCCCTAGTATACCCTCTGTTATCTATACCGATACTAGAATGCCCTTTGTTGTTATTACTAGAGTGCTCCCTGCCTTGTTTGTAGGATGCTAGGCTGCTCCCTATGGTACAACAAATGTAACTTCCTATATACACAAATATTTTGCTCACGGTACAGTATAAGAAATTACCCAGAAGACACCCCTGATAGAGCAGGATTCTGGGTGCTTGTAGGGCTGGTCATCTAAGGTCTATAGTGACAGCCGACGTATAATTTACCTCTGTGTCTTGACAACTCATTTAGCTATGATGGAAAGCAGCAGTAAAAGCATCACACATTGCATATATATTAAGGGAAAGGTTTAAACTCTCGCTGCTATTATACTAGAACAAAAATAAAGTTTTATGACTCGGTTTTACTACCAGCAAATGTATTAAAAGTTATCGGTGGAATTAAATGTTCTGACATTTTCCCGAGGCAGATAAATAAAAAAAAAATCCCTTGTTTTATAGGGAACATTTTGCATTTCAAGTACATGGGAGATGCAGCCATGGAGGCTCAACCCAATAAAACACAGGATGAAGACATACAGTTATCCTAAAGAATTACTGATCTGGAATTGGTTCTTGTGAGTATTTAAAGTAATTGTATGGTATCAACAGCATTTAGACAAAACAACTGCACTACTGATACATAGATGTAGATCATATGACTGCTATCGGGGCCTTGGCAAGAGGTAGCCTGGCACTGCACCCCAATATACAATAATTGCATTTTCCTGCAGTCACCACTAGAAGGCGCTCACAAGGGACAGAGATTTTTACAAAGATGAACAGTAAGGCTATGTTCACATTACCTGAACACCCGGCCGTTCCGTGACACTGGCCGGGCCACGGAAGGGCCGGTCTCGGCCCGGATCATCCCGGCCATTACTTAAGTACCGGCCTGGTGATCTTTCCGGCCGCGGAGCTCTGATGCGGGGGCATCAGCGTGCACCCGCATCAGAGCTTCCCATAGCACACAGTGAAGCAAGTGGCCAGAGCCACTTGCTTCACTGTGTGAACTGACAGGTCTTTCTGCGGCCGGAATTCACTGAATTCCGGCCGCAGAAAACTGACATGTCAGTTTTTTCTGGCGGAGCGTATACGATGTGTGTACGCTCGGGCCGGGATCCCATTGCCAATAAGGCTATGTTCCACCCTCAAAACTACGGCCGTAGTTCTGCGGCGAGAAATACGGCCGTAGTTTTACGTAGTGTGAACATAGCCTAAAGGTGTATAGTTCTGTCTACAGTGAGAATCCTCTAGTGGTAAATCTAAGCACTTAACAGTGTGTCCTATAGGAGTTCTATTACTAAAAAAGTATTTTTGTGGAATAAGGATGCACTTATTCAAAGTGGTCATCTTAGCAAAAAAAAAAAAAAAACACTAATATGTTTTAATTAAAGCTTAGCTGTAACAATTTTTTTAAGAAATCAAGGGGTTGTGATCGCAAGCAGTTTTGTGATACACTTGTGTTATTCTTTTTCATGGTTTAAATCAACATCATGCAAGTTGTATATCAGCTGCGGGCAATAACTTAGGCTAATTATATTATTAACTTTTGCTAATATTATCAGTTCTGCATACTTTCCAGGAGACAATTCTCTTTGTTATGCAACAATTCAGTCAGTATAATGTTACTGTATGGTTACAGGAGTTATGGTGCTGTGTGACAGGACAGCTGACCATACACTGCAAGCACCCCGCTACTGAATGTGGACATGCAGCAGCTTTACACATGTGCGGTGAAGGGAGTCACCTAGTGGCCATATGTATAACGTTGATATAAACATAGAAAATTTTAATATTAAGGGGGAGATTTATCAAACATGGTGTAAAGTGAAACTGGCTCAGTTGTCCCTAGCAACCAATCAGATTCCACCTTTCATTTTCCAAAGAGTCTGTGAGGAATGAAAGGTGGAATCTGATTGGTTGCTAGGGGCAACTAAGCCTGTTTCACTTTACAGCATGTTAGATAAATCTCCCCCACAGAACTTAAAATAAAGCATATTGCAAAACTGCTTTCCATCACAACTCCTGTTGATTTAAAAAAAAAAAAAAAAAAATCACGACAGTACCTCTTTAAATAGTCACAAATTTTTTAAACAAACTTTGCACAAATCAATAATACAGGTTAATATTTCTTACCTAGAAGAACTGCTAAAATCCCTCTTAAGGCTATGTTCAGACGTAGTATGAGGCCTGCCAGTCGGAACAGCTGGTCTCAGAAAAGATCATCCCGGCCGGTACCGCAGGACGCATCAGTGCGCGCCCGCATCAGAACTCCCCACAGCCGCTCGCTCAATTGTGTGCACTGACAGGGTTTTCTAGGGCCATATACACTCCGGTCAGAATTCCCTCAGCCTTCAGCACTACGTAAGAACTGCAGAAATCACAGCCATTGTAACAACGGCCGTGATTTCTGCTGAACTTACGTAGTGTGAACATAGCCTTATACTGATTAACTCACTGACATAGAAGTCTGAGGAGTGGGAACGGTGGAGAAAATGGGAGCTGCAGAGGAAAACTGAGGCCAGGAGGATCATTAAGATGCTGGAACCTCTAGTAAAGGTACTTCACCCAAGGGCTGGATTCACAGCTTACATTACTCAGTACTGCTCTACAATGTCCTCCATGCTGCTACTCTTTGAGACGGTGTGCTATTGACATATAAAAGAGCAGTATTTCCTCTCCTATGCTGCTCCCCTATAGCACTGCTCTTCATGTGCACATACAGGACAGCTTATCAAAGAACAACTTATCCTGAAAAGTACAGGTATTTCTTAAATTCACTTATTTACCCTTTTCAATTTAATTTTTTTCCATTTTATTTCATATATTTTTTGTTTATTTTTTGTTTCCTATTTTTCATACTTAAATAGACAAGATGAATTTGATTTTCTAGGAGCCATTCCCTCTTTGTGAGCTGTCTAGAAAAAAAAGTTTGTTCTGGTAAAAAGGAAATCCACAAAAACTGGTCTAATTAGATGAATCAAATAATTGTGTAAAGACGTGCAGCAGAGGGTGAAAAATCGGATTATTTCTTCCCGTCGAGCGCACATTTCATGTCTAATGAGTTCGTCTCACCAGGTAAATTGCTACCTGTGTTCCAAGCCCACGGACTAATGAGATTATCAGGCAGCAGCCGACAGACACAACAGAGCCCGGGCCACATTATGCAGCAGATCTCACGCTGCATTCCACACACACCGCCCTCTCTAATAACCAATCATGTTGATACTATCAAGTAATTTCACGTTTTTGGTTTTTGCTTCGGGAGGTAAGATAAATGCTGATCTGAGGTTCATGTTGATAAAGTGCTAATTTGTATTTTAATATATTGTATTAACAAAAAGGGAACTCCATTCTGCCCCCTGCTGGCAGTGCTAGATATATGACGTATGATTTGTTTTACTTGTCTTGAAAATTTTTGCCTTTAAAGGGGATATTCAGTTTTAAGAAAATAAAGCCATCTCAGTAATTACTCATCTCACCACATTGACTCCACACGGTTTAACTCTTTCAGTGCCTTCCATTATCTTTTATTTCTTTGGTAAAGTTTAGAGATGCTCGAGTCCATCCGAACCCGAACTTTTGGCATTTGATTAGCGGTGGCTGCTTAAGTTTGATAAAGCCCTAAGGCTATGTGGAAATCATGGATATAGTCATTGGCTGTATCCATGTTTTCCAGAGAACCTTAGAGCTTTATCCAAGTTTAGCAGCCCCCGCTAATCAAATAGCGAACTTTCGGGTCGACTCGAACCCGAACCCGGTTCGCTCATCTCTAGTAAAGTTATATAAGTTTTTAACATAATGTTATTAAAGAAAATGTGTGTGTATGTATATATATATATATATATATATATATATATATATATATTGTAGGGATCTTCCCGGGGGATGGTGTGTTTGGACACAGTTCACGGCAGACTTGGACTTGTAAAATAACAGCTTGGCGTTTATTTGCAGCATAAACAGTCCATAACAGAAATATAGCAACACTGTGCTTTAAGAACAAAACAAAAAGGTCTTGCCCGTCTGGGCGCTAACTAACACAGCAGGTTACCTCTCTGACACTTCAGTCGGCAGTATTGCGGGGTGTGAACAGGCCCCAGCAGCAATAGAACTCCTTGCTCCCAGGAAACACAGCATGTAGGCTGTTCACCCTGTCTGAGAGCAAGGACCTGTACACTGAGCCCACCTTTTGCCTTCTCAGGCTGATTGGGATCAGAGCTCACCTGATCCCAAAACCCACACTGGATCGAGGGGGAGGGAATGGCAAGTCCCACTACCAAAACCTACCTGCCATTCCATGTAAGTCCAGGCCCGGCAATAATAAATAATAGCTCAGCAGCATAACACTGCTGAGCACAGATGCCTCCTGGACTCACCATCTCACACTATGTATCAACCTGGGTGAGATGTACACCCCCTCCAGCACTTTACCAGTGACATGTCCACAATATATATATGCAGGTAGTCCTCGACTTACGTCAGTGATCCGTTCTTACGCAGCGTTGTAAACCGAATTTCAAAGTAATTCGGATCATATGTTCATACAGTACTGTACCATAACAACAGTACTGTCCTGTTAACACTTAGCCTATCCTAACATAGTACCCTACATAATTATCAATATCCTCAGTCTAGAACCGCATAACTGAGTACTGTACCAGTATAGTATCGTACTGTATTCTTCTGCCGCTGCATGTATTCGAGTTACGTCGATACCGTGTAAGTCGGAATAAGGCGTCGAATAAAGCGTTGTAACCACGAAACGATGTAACTCGAGACCGTTGTAACCCGAGGACCACCTGTATATATATATATATATATATATATATATATATATATATATATATATATACAGTGGTGCCTTGGATTACGAGCATAATTGTTCCGGGACCGTGCTTGTAATCCAAATCCACTCTTAAACCAAAGCAAATTTTCCCATAAGAAATCACTGATATGCAGACAATTGGTTCCACACCCCAAAAATAATGATTTATTATTCTGTATAACAAGTAAAACAGATTAAACAAACATTCAGAAACAGCAGAATATGTGATATTATAAATTACTGTACAGTAATGGAGAGGATGGGAAACACAAGGACTGACAGAGACTGCAGGGAGTATGAAGGAATGAGCAGGGCAGATGTGGGCACATACATGCAGCGCTCTCTGTCTGGGGAGAGAGGGGTTACAGCTATGAAGAGATTACCTCCACAGTCCTGTCCCCTGATGTAAGTCCCAGCCTGAAGTGGATCTGCTATGATTTGGAAGGTGAGGGAGACTTCCTGGGTCAGAGTACAGTGCTGTAGACCCCGCTATGCAGACCATGCCCCTCCTCCACTTGCGCTTTCACCCTGTACAGGGAGCTCTTAAACCAAAGCAATGCTCTTAAACCAAGTCACAATTTTGAAAAACTGTGAGCTCTTAAACCAAAATGCTCTTAAACCAAGTTACTCTTAAACCAAGGTACCACTGTATATATATATATATATTTTTTACATTAAATGGCAGGAGTAAGGGGTGACACAGCCTCTCTGCTGCCACCAATGGCTGTGTCAGGAAATGCAGGATTGCTCAAGCCCTGGTCCTGGCACAGGTACAAATTTGAGCCTTTCCTGATGCATGTATGCATGTTAGCTTTAGAATAGACATTAGACTTGCAGGAAACATTCTATGTTATGATATAGCTGAGAGAGTGACTGTAAGTTTAGGAGTTGTAGAGTTGGGATTAGCCCCTGGACACCCCCTGAGATCTGGCGTAAAAGAAGACACATGTATAGTCATCGTAAGTAACCCTGTAGGCTCTGAATTGTTTTTCAGGAGCCAAATGACAAGTCTAGTATTGTCATGTTCTACATTTTTACTGTATTTACTGTAGAGGGGGTGCATTTGCGATTGCAATGGAAAATTTAGGAAAAATAGAAATTCTCAGCAGAGAAGAGCATATTATCCCAATAAATGGTAACAGGGTAAAGGAAAGGGTCTTGGGACAAACACCTTCTGCTGATCAGGTCTGTGATATTTTACAAAGGAACATTGCTGCCATCTGCTGGCCAATGGTGGAAATGCCTGTCATTTGTAATTCCCTCCACCATCCCCAGCACTGTAATAATTAGACAACAGATGGTAAAACTATAACAAGCCTCACTATACGGAAAGCACTGGAGACCATGTATAAATCTTTACAGCCTTGTGTGATCAACTTGTATTGCTTTATTATTGCCTACTATGAGCAAGTGCCAGAAAGACATTAGCCTGTTAACCCCTAGATTACCAGGGTGTGCTTAACATTGGGAGCATAAAGATTAGAATGTGTAGGAGATAAGTGGAATAAAGCCATTAACTATTAGCTACAAATAAGATTTCATGTGTCGGTTCTCTAGTCTGAATTGGAGAGGGAAAGGAAATTGGTAGAAAATCTATTTGATCGACCTAACTATAGCTATTAATACTCAGCAGTCATAAGATTAAAACTTCTGACAGGTGAATTATCATGTGACAATGACTCCCATTTAAGGGTGGGGATATATTAGCGAGCACATTTACACGATCCGTGCTGCGATCCTGAGGAGAATAGCAGCATGGATCCCCTAGCCAGAACCCCCCACTACCGCCCGGCATGGATCCCCCCCCCCCACCCCCGGGCTGCAGAGATGACAGAGAGCGGGGGGAGGTGGAATCCGTGCCGCGATGCGCACTAGGGCATGTCCTATTTCTTTGCAGTGTGGGTCACGGCACGGATCATGTGAATGGCCGCATTTACTTCAATGGTCCCTAAAATTGTCAGTGGTTGTGGATCCGACGGACAATTTTTTGCAGCCAAGTGGATGGGCTGGTAACAGTTAGTAACAGGGAAAATGGTCAAGAGTCAGAGTGTCTGTACTCATACTGACCCTTGTACAACACTTACAGTGCCTACAGTGGGCACAAGAGAAATAGAACTGGACCATGGCACAATGGCACCAGGATGCCCTAAAGGCAAGCCAGTTGTGGCATTTGATGCTGTGGGCAATGCTCTGCTGGGAAAATTTCTGTACCAGTATTCATGGATTTTCCAAAACCTACAATTACCTACACTAGAGCTGAACCTTAGCATGCAGCATTTGTTTACCAGTGGCTGAAGAAGTTGGATGCAACCTTAACCCTTAGGGGACACAGCCAGTTTTCATTTTTGCGTTTTCGTTTTTCCCTCCTCGTGTATATAAGGCCATAGCGCCTGCATTTTTCCACCTAGAGACCCAAATGAGCCCTTATTTTTTGCGCAACTAATTGTACTTTGCTATGGCAGATGTAATTTTTGCCTAAAATGTGCCGGGAAACCAGAAAAAAATTATATGTGTGGTGAAATTGAAAAAAAAAACGCATTTCTTTTATTTGGGGGAAATGTGTTTTTACGCCATTCGCCCTGGGGTAAAACTGACTTGTTATGCATGTTCCTCAAGTCGTTACGATTAAAACGATATGTAACATGTATAACTTATATTGTATCTGATGGCCTGTATAAAATTCAAACCGTTGTTAACCAATATACGTTCCTTAAAATCGCTCCATTCCCAGGCTTATAACGCTTTTATCCTTTGGTCTATGGGTCTGTGTGAGGTGTCATTTTTTGCGCCATGATGTGATCTTTCTATCGGTACCTTGATTGCGCATATATGACTTTTTGATCGCTTTTTATTACAATTATTCTGGATTTGATGCGACCAAAAATGCGCAATTTTGCACTTTGGGATTTTTTTGTGCTGACGCCGTTTACCGTGTGAGATCAGGAATGTGATTAATTAATAGTTCGGGCGATTACGCACGCGGCGATAGCAAACATGTTTGTTTATTAATTTATTTATTTATTTTTATTTATAAAATGGGGAAAGGGGGGTGATTCAGACTTTTATTAGGGGAGGGGGTTTTGTGTTATTAAAAATACTTTTTTCTTTTACTTTAGACATATACTAGAAGCCCCCCTGGGGGACTTCTAGTATATGCACTCTGATCTCTCATAGAGATCCATGCAGTATAGTTATACTGCATGAATCCATGAGATCGGTGTTCTATTACTTTTGGCTGCTGCAGCCAAAAGTAATAGAATGCCGAGCCGGGATCAGCGCCATTACGGAGCAGACCCCGGCCCGGTATGGATGCAGGGATCGCCCCCCCGCAATCGCGCCGCAGGGGGGCGATCCCCCCACTAGACCACCAGGTATGGAGATTAGCTAGTATTTAGAAGCAGCTGTCAACTTTGACAGCTGCTTCTAAGTACTTAATTAGCGGGCACGGAGATCGGACCGTGCCCGCTAATAGCCGCGAGCCCGGGCTACACGCGGCACCCGGGATCGCGGCAGTTCAGAGGGTGGTCGCCGCGCGACCCCCCTCTGAACTCCCATAGCGGCACGAGGACGTTCAATAACGTCCTGGTGCAGCTATGGGTTAAAGTGACACTGTCACCCCCTTTTTGCATTCTGACATCTCTACACAGGTGTAAAGGGTAAATTTAGCGTTTTTCATACCTTATTTTATATCATACGTCATGGTGCTTGCTCAAGTAAAAAGTCATCTTTTATCAACTGCAGACTGTGTTAAGTGGGCGGGGCCTCGCGGCAATAGCGCCACTTAACCCCGCCCACCGCATCGTTTTGTTGTACAAGGGTCAGTAAGGCCACTCTGACTCTGCTCTCTATTAGACAAATAGGACATACCTAGAAATTGCTGCAAATCTTTTCATGGCAGCCTGATTCCCTGATAGTGGCCTCTTTCAGCAGGAGTAGACTGGCCACATTGCAGAACATGCTCAGGAAGGTGTGAGGAACAAAGTGGTGACTTGGCCTCTAAATACCCCAGATCTCAATATGAGCTGTTTACATTGCTGCAGAAATGTTACATTTGTGGGAAAGATATAAATATTCAACTTACTAAATCACATTTTCCAAAGTTCTGCCCTGCTGTGTCTATGTATGAAGCCATGGCACCTTGTCAGCCAAACCTTCTACCCTAGTGGCACGCTGGTACCATCTAGAAAGTTGCTACAAATGATCAGCCCCTTCCATTGATACACATCTGCAATACTCTTCTCAATGTCCAGGACTTGTGCAAGTGCAGATGGAAGTAATAAAAACATCTCTCTAGACATATCTTGTCAACCTACACAAAAGTGCAAAAAAATACTTTTTTCTGTATGTAGGTTTATGTTTAACTGTTTATACTGTATATAGGAAGCTGCACATCAATGTGTGTGTATTCACTATTCTTAGGCCTCATGCATACAGTTGTATCATGGATACGATTTTACATATATGATGCCTACAGCCTGCTATAGGTCCACATTACACTTCTGAGATGTTTCATTTCTGTTACATAGTTATGTAGTTAACAAGGTTAAATATACAAAGGTATATCAGCTTCAACCAATAATACTACAGTGGTAGCAAATGGAGATTTTTTTAAAAGTTATCTGCATTTCCACAAATGTCCACCAGATGGCGACATAATAATATTTAACCAACCATCTGGAGGGAAACTGGTTTTAATATGTTTAAGAAAACATCGGCCTTAGATAGAGGATGAACTGAAAGCCTGCCATATGTGAATCAAGACCTCTGCTTCATCTGCCAAAAATCACAGCACATGTACAGTACGGTAGGTCAGATGATATAACACAACCCATAAGAGCACAGTGTTCTGCTCCTCAAAGCTTCAGACTGCAACAAGAAAAACAGCCAAAAAAGAGAGCCAAAACAACTGTAGCAAACACACATCTGTGAGAACTAGTCGGTCCGTATGGGTTTTCAGCCTCTGGGTATAACCAAAAATCGTTCCCATTCACTGACCGCAAGAAGAGTTCTTGAAAATGATGAACCAAACAAAACATTAGAAAGTTTATAAAAAGTCACATAAAAAGTGCGGTGTATCTGAGCTACACAGACGCTATTACATGGAATTTATTAAAGCTGCAGCAGAGCAGCCATGACAGCATCCCTGAGCTCAAATCAACTGGTGTCAGAAAGTTATACAGATTTGTAAATTACTTCTATTTTATAAAGTCTTCCAGTACTTATCAGCTGCTGTATGTCCTGTAGGAAGTGGAATATTCTTTCTAGCATGACACAGTACTCTCTGCTGCCACCTCTGTCCATTTCAGGAACTGTGTCGAAAGGGAAATAATACACCACTTCCTGCAGGGCATACAGCAGATTATAAGTAATGGAAGGCTTGAGTTTTTAAATAGAAGTAATTTACAAATATATATAGACTTTCTGATACCAGTTGATTTGATTTTTTTCCCCATCTGGAGTAGCCCTTTAAACAGCCTGAAAAGCTCATGATCTATATGTTTAATAGTTTCCATTATAGCCAAAGATTGATGGATGCCAGTCTTAGGCCTCCATTACATTGTGTGCCTCAGGAGCAGTTCCTGGCAATGTGATATGATCAGCCCCTTAAAGCGATATTCTGCAGAAATATTTCTACATTTAAAACTGCTCAGCCTGGGGGAAAAATCAAGAAACCACCAATGCTATTCTGACAGCACTTCTTGTTCTAAATCCTGACTATTTAGAAATGCTGGCTGAGGTGGGTCACCGCTGCGGCCAGGAATTGGCTGAGTGGCAATTTCCTAAGTGTTGGAGAACAAGAAGTGCTGAGAGCAGGGACCAGTACTAATATAATGTCACCAGCAGAGTCCACTGATTGGCTGAGGTGCCGGTGTGATGTCATGTCACCAAACCTGGAAGCCTGCTGCATTAGAGAACTGCAGCGGCAGGGGAGTGGGGGAGGTAAGTATATGTTATAAAATTTATTTTTAATTTTTTTCTTTTCTTTTTTTTACTTCCCACCTCCCTGGGCACTATAAAAAAAATATGTTTGCCCCTACAGCGCATATCTCCGTGTTGTCTGGGCATGGTATTTTTTTTAGAAGAAAGAGCGGTGACTGCAGTAAAGGTATATGAAGATATGAATCAGTGCAGAATGTTCTAAGATATACAAGGTATTTATGGGTGGAATCTGGTACATGCCACCTATGTCCACACTCTATTTTCGGCAGTCGTTCATAGTAGTCACACGGTGCCGACTATCAGTATAGAAGCTGTTTGCAGGATGTGAAGCAGCTTTGTCAACATTTTTCCACTCAGGTGTCTGATTTTCCTTCCAAGACACTGCAGACATGATTGTAATCTTAATGAGCGTGTTCTGCAAATGTATTCTTATCAGCAGCCTCAATATGTGGTTCTTCTGCACACAGAGGTCACTCCCCGCTGTTATTTTAAGGTAGCAATGTCACCACCACCATTGTAAATCCCCCCTGTCCTCCACCATAAAGTCCAGCAGTTAAAGGTAATTATAAACCAGAACTGAATATCCTCTGCTTGGGTAGGCTCAGGGCTGAAGTTAATATCTAACAGGGAATTCTCCTTTAAGAGGGGCAGGGGTAGTCAGAAATGGTTTTCTCAAGAGATTTACTAGAATAGTGATAAAGCAATCTTTACAGGGTTTTCTAAACATTTGATTATAATATTTCATATCGGTCATTGCTCTGTTGCCCCCATTGTGATAAACAGCTCACACTGGCTCTGCAGACACCACTTGAGACTAACAGCTCTTGCTTAGGTTATGCCACAGTCCTGCATTGGGAGATCATTGCACATCTATCAGTGCTGTAAAATATTAGATATCTGGTGCAGATTGTTCATTGTTCTGCTTCTTGGAGGTTCCATCTATCTGTGTATATTTAGTCCAGTGAGTGAGTGTTGTACATTATCTGGCCATGAGGTGGTGCTGTTTTGCAGCACATGCCTTTGTCTATGGAAGAAGACAAGGACAAATAACAGCATGATTGTGGCCAGAAAAAGGAATTTTAGAATAAAAAAAAACCAAACAAACAAACAAACAGAATGAGTAACGCCAACTATTCTTGGAATTGTACTTTAAGGAGAGAAACATCTTAAAAGCAGAATGAATTCCTAGGCTACTGATCATAAGCAACCTATTAGTCAATGACATGATAAGGAAGATTAGTTATGTATAGAATATATAGCTCAATAGCTGTGATTGCTGCCTGAAACTCTTGTGAGCATAATATACAGGGTAGAGCAGGGAAGGGGAATCTGCCCCACCCCTATCTGATGCAAAAGTACAACTAATATCATGCCTGGACAGCTACAACTATGGCTGTCTAGAAATCATGGGAATTAGAGGGCAGCAGGTTCCTTGTCCACAGTGTCGGCTCCAGGTTTTTGTGTGCCATTGGGCGACAGCGCCTCAGTGGGCCCCTTATGCGTCCACTATGCACCCATCATCCACACACTATGCACAATCACTTGAGACACCACTAACATCTACAAATGCACATTATTGACTGACTGACACTGACTGCCTGACTGACACTGACAGACTGACACTGACACAAAGCACTTAGAGCTCAGGCTTCTCCCTCTTACTCTCTTTTGGGCTGCTCTTCACATTGTAAGGTTGAGGACCTTCGGGTCATGTGATCAGGTCCTTCACCCTTTTCTCTCTCTGTGCAGGTCCTGCTCCATCTCCTGTGTCTTCTGATGTTCAGCCCAATCACCCTGCACTACAATGAGCAGGCTGAACATTAGAACACCAGGCCCCTCTCCCTCTCTGGGCCCCTAGAGGCACTGTGGGCCCTGGCACTTGCCCGGGTAAGCCCTGTGCTGACCCCAGCCCTGCCTGTCCATGTTTATATATGCCTCAGCCTTGTCTAGAAGACTTGTACACTCCTACATGTACAAGTCATAAGGGAGAAATGGTGACAGGTCACCTGTAAATGGTTTATGTATAAAACCCAGGTGATCACCTCTTTCTCATGACCCACATGACTGCAACTTTAAACTAGGACTTTCTTTGGAAAGTGTATTTGCCCCCTGGCTGCAGTTAATAAAATTTGTATAACTTTTTTTATTCATCATGGGGAAAGAGGGAAATCACCCATGAAGACTTGAAAGAGTTGCACGCTTTTATATATTCAGATAACTAGAAAACACTTGTTTCCTGCCGGCTATTAATGCTCCAACCACATTACCTCTTAATATTGTAATGAGGATTTACAGTGCTGAGAAAGAGCACACTGGTCTGTGCCATGTGAGTGACCATAAGAACACCTTTATGGTATATGTTTGCCCATAGAAACCTGAAAATTTCCCATGATCTGCAGTCATAGACATTAGTGGCTTCCATAGGCTCCATCTGGTGCTGGTTATCACCACCACATCTCCTTTCCATGACCTTGGATAGATTTCCCACAGACTTCTTTTCCATGGAGTCAAGACCCTCTGTATTCTGTACACTCTAGCCCTGATAGACCCAATTATAGGTCAATGGCTGAGATGCAGCTATAGGGCTGCAAGGGTAGCAGCTGCAACCAGGCTTTGGTGCACATAAGCCTCTTTACCACATAGGAAGACACCAGTACATATTGGGCCCATTTAAAGCGAATGTACCATCAGGTACATTCGATTTAAGTGCAGCATATCAATGCTGCGTCGCAGAGGGGCAGGGGTTTCCTCCCACTGGGGCCGGCCCACCTCCAGTGCTTCAGCCCAGGCCGATGCCCAATAATAGACCGGTGCCAGGAACCAAGCACGTCAACAGAGCCGCGGTTCAAAGAAAGGACTGCGGCACCGGCTTCCCCGCACCGGCGCCGTTCTATTGATATGCTACACCTAAAATGAATCTACCTGAATGTACATTCGCTTTAAACATTTTGCATTGGGGCTCAGGCGCTTGAATGAATGCCTCAGGCCAATGGATAGTTTTCAGATCCATTTATGTGAATGTTTCACAGTTTCCAATAACTAAAGTCATGATGCCAGGGAAAACATTCGGTTAAGTAGCTATAGGGGCTGTAGGTGTAGCAGCTGCATGTGGGTTCTGGTACCACAGTATTACATGTTGTAACAAGTAGAGGTTATAAATGGAAATTGGTAGCAACAATTGAGGCATAATGTGGCTGAAACCACATGGCAGACAGAGGTCCCCTATTAGAGAGGAGTGAAGAGCATCGGGCCAGAAACATGGAACAGTTTTAACAGAAGCTTCCTAGCAAAGGGCGAGCCTCACATGAGCCAGTAAAGAGCGTTGCAGCTGTGAAGAGATATATGGTGGTGATATGGTTATAACAGGCTTCATCTAAATATCTGAGGAGACTATGATACAGGAGAACAACAATCATGAGAGCAGGGGTACAGTGTGAGGGACATACTTGTGGACTGTGTTAGTGAAAGTGGAGGGGACTGTGCGGATTTCACTTTGAGTCCATGCTTGCTTTACCCACAATGTCTGTGTAGCATTTTATTCCAGGTTGGGATGAAAGTGACAGGTCTTCCATATCCTGTCAGAGAACCAGGCAGCAGCAATGGTTATTTTCCTGGCTCCCAGCTTGTAGCAGCGAGTGCCAAGAGAGTAGTGCTGACGTGGTTGCATTTATTATGGCTTTGAAGCAATGTGTCACAACGCTGGTCGGACAGTGAAAGGAGAATCTATTGGAGCACATGGCGCTGTATAAGGCTAGCTTTACACTGCATTTTTGTAGTCTGTTTAATGTATCTGTTTTATGGAGAGAAAACAAATGCAATTTTGTACCATTGTAATGTAATCCGTAATTTAAAGGAGAAGTTCGGCCAAAAGTATTTTTTAATATGTTATTAATTATGAAAAGGTAAACAAATTCCTAACGTACATTAATTATGAGAAATGCACATTTAGTGCTATTTCCCTTAATTTAGTAGATCAGACAGGGTTCAGATTCTGTAAAAAAACTGTGACGTCACGAATCAGTTGTAATTCCTATGTAAAGTCAAGCAGGGGGCGCATCTGTAGGCGTCTATGGCACTGTATTGTGTCTATGGAAGTGTATGTAAAGTAATGTAATGTACAGTATGCTTTATTAATTGAATATATTTATGGAATACTTTGGGGAGCAAGTGTCCTTGCTCCCCAAAGTATTCCATAAATGTATTCAATCAATACATTTGGAGGGCACGGAGCAGGGAGGGAGAGAGGTGCCTGTGCATCTAACTACCTCCCCTCTTCTCCCTGCTCGGTGCTGGACACATATACACTGTACTACTCCTCCCATCATCTGCTCATAGTATGAGCAGATGATGGGGGAGTAGTACCAGGGCCATCCTCATCACCAATTCTTGTGCTGTGGTGCTAAAGAGTCTGACTTAGCCTCCTTAGCAGTTGGCCAGCTGGCGAGGAGGTCATGTGGGCGTCAACGGGATTTGAACGGCGCTGTAGCACCACTTGAAACCATGTAGACTGCATCAAGAACCTATAATATTTGGCGGCGTGTGGGGGGGTGCCTTTGGAAATTTCTAACCTGTGATTCTATGGTAAATAGATTTTCTCCTATCAGATATACAGATGGAGTCTGCAGGAAGATGCTGGCTTAAACCAAATGTCTTTTCAATATGTCTATAATACTTCTCCTCCATGTCAAATTTCTCTGGGATTATGGATTATGTAGCTGTGTGCACAGTGATGACTTAAAGGGAAAGTATTACACCAGTTTCCAAAGTAAGAAAATCTGTTTTACAACTGGGACAATAATCCTTGGTCTGATTAACAAATTAGCTGGATCTTTATAGATCAAGTAATAGTTAAGGGAAGCAGTGACCCTTACAGGGGGGATTAAACCAATGTAGAGCACTAATTTTAGGGCAGTTACTTCAGATGCAAAACACTGTCAGGTGTGCCCCCGCAGGTCACAAGTACCTCTTTATTTAAGGAAGGAAAGGCTCTAGGGGTTTATGTTGAATCCTTTGATGTGCAGGGAGGATATTTCTGTGCAAGAAGAAATAGGAGGGGGTTATGGGGTTAAAATATGCCAAATGGGGGCTTGGAATTTAGAAGAACATTGCGGTTTTGCTGCGATTTTTCAAGAAACAGAGGGAAAAACACTTTGTTACTAAACGAGAAAATAAAAAAAATTGCCACATATTCTAGCCACAAAATGATTGTCTGAAATAATAATAATAGTGTGTAAAAGAATACCATTCTTTACTACAAGTTTCTTGAGTCTCAAGTATGGCTCTCAGCATGGCATTCTGTGTCACAAACAATACTATGTGGGGAAGCAGGGCAACACCTGGCACAGACCTGACATAAACCTGAAATAAACAATATTGGGCAAACAGTAATGGCCCTATCACACTAGATGATTATTGTGCGAAAAATCGTTGTATTGTTAGAATTTTTAACGATTATCGTTCTGTGTGTATGCAGGCAACGATAAAAAAAATGTGTAATTGATTACATCTTTGAAGCTGAACCTATAATCATTGTTCTCTAATCATTCGTTAATCTTCCGCGTATGTACATATCGCTCGCTCTTTTGCTGGGATCAGAAGGACTAAACACTTTTAGTAATGACTGTACCTAACAACTATCACTCTGTGTGTTATGGTGAACCATTCCCATAGGTTGTTCCCAAAAACACTCATTTGCAATGGTTGCAAGTGAAAGCTAAACATCGCTTTGTCTAATAGGACCCTAACTTGCAATGCCTGCCAGGGAATGGAAAGGGGTGCACAATAATTCAACACTCAGAGACAGGTGAAATTAACTCAATGAAAATAACCCTTAGATGTCTGCCCTGCTCCCCCACTGATGCCATTCCAACATGTCAGGACCCCAGTTCTCTCCACTTCTTTCTGCTACTAGCTCTGCAGGAACTGCCCTCTCAGCCAATCACTGGCCGCAGCAGTAACCCTCCTTGACCAGTCATTGGTTGAGAGGGCAGATCCTGTATGATCAGTGTATGTCATTGCAATGAAGACGTTGAGAGGGCTGGGCGCTGTGAGAACAACAGAGAGTGGGATCAGGTCAGGTGAGTATGGGTTATTCTTTTTCTTTTGTTTTCTAAAATTTCTTGAATTTGCAATGTTTTTATTACCTGATCAGTTTATCAAAGATTTTATCAACAACAGGCCCAAACATTTCTGAGACATTTTAGTCTACTTTAGCTTTTTAGTTATATTTTTACTGCATCTGATCTCAGTTTGAATAGAAATGGGGGCGCTGTTGCATTGAAGTCAAAAGAAAGTATTTGCCATAACAAATTTAAAAACAAAGTAAAATTAAAAAAAAAAGGTCCTGCACATGATGTGTGTCATTGAAAGACAAATGTCCCACCTCCTTACTAGAAATATCCATTTTTTTATTATATTCTCAGGGTTCTGCTTAATATTATATCAATAAGAGAAACAGATCGCTCAACTTAGGGAGACCAGCCAAACAACAACACTGCCGGCTGCTAGTGAAAGCGCTCAAAGCAGTGAAATCCTAGGTGCATTGCCCCATGGGAAACATGAATATGCAAAAGAAGAGCCCGTGGAGCCTCATCAAAGAGTCTCGAAACACAGGACTAGCCAGATATCCCTCCGGGAAGGAGGTGGCTCCTGTAAGGAAACCACCAAAACCACCATATTAAGTGGCCCTATAAGTCAATGTAATGACAAGGGAAGAACCAAGGCTAGGTAACCATCCACATACAGCTGTTTCGGGGTGTTGCCCCTCATCAGTGTGGAGCAGGATTCTGGCTAGGTGAGAGCAATGCCTAGTAGAGCCATAAGAGAAACAGATCGCTGAACTCAGGCAGACCAGCCAAATGACAACACTGCCGGCTGCTAGTGAAATCGCTCAATGCAGTGAAGTCCTAGGTGCATTGCCCCCTGTCATTACATTGACTTATAGGGCCACTTAATATGGTGGTTTGGGTGGTTTCCTTACAGGAGCTGCCCCTTGGCTGGGTCCTTCCCAGAAGGATATCTGGCTAGTCCTGTGTTTAGAGACTCTTTGATGAAGCTCCACAGGCTCTTCTTTTTTAAATATTACATCAAGTAACAGTTTTCGTATCAGACAATTGTTTCCCTTTTAGGTGAAACTGAGGATAAGGAGCTAAAAGAGGTAGAATATTAGGAAAACATCTTCTGACCATAGAAAGCATGTCTGAATGTAATTATAGTGTAGTAAATGCCATCATGTAGCTGTGGAGAGCTGTGTTAACACTTCTCCTTTCATGTGGAGCTCATCCCTCACACTCAGGGCTTATCCCGCCTGCTTTATTTCTCGGCTGACAAGCCGGTATTCTGGTCGGCACTGGTGGATCTCTGTGCTCAGCTCTTTTCATGTTTCTCCCTATCTCTGATTTTATCTCATCTACGGTTCTACCATCTCCACTTACTACTTTTTACCCTATAACCTTATTTTACATTCCCATTTCTTCCAGTCGTAAAAGAAGGAATTTCACTCATGATGTGAGGTCAGCCTTCTACCAGAAAAGATGGCCATTTTTATGATTTACACTTGATTTGTTCACTGGCCTGTAGATTGTTCATAAAGATTAAAGGACTCTGACAGAATGTGATAAATTGTTCTTCTTCAAGGCTAGGGGACACTTTATGAGCGATGCACAAACAACTTCCTGTCTAGGAGCCCATGCTGCATTAGAACAATAGGACAGTAATATGTTATATTGATGATCTGTGACTTCCCAGTTTCATCCAAGCCCTGGTACCAGAGGAGACCCAAAGGCCCCTCTGTCACAGCAGTTTTTAACTATCACATGGTTGATGTGGGGCCCAGATGTGGGATTACAGAGATTTACGGCCCAGTGGGTAAAATGACACTTCTATGTGACTTTTTAGAAAATTGAAAAACAGTTAATACTGGGGGAAGGGAGGTAGTCTGCACCAAAATCGGGTACATCTGTGCCGCAAGACTGTTTAGTCTAAGCCTATACTTTTATACTTTTTTTTAATTGTTTGTATGTAGAGATGAGTGCAACTCAAGCATGCTCTAGTTCGATCATTCGGCATTTAAATACCGGTAGATGCCGATGGCCTTTGGTTGTGAAGCGTCCCACTATAGGTGTTTCTTTTTGTCTTAACACTCCCAGGTAAAACTAGTTTATTCAAGTGTTTTTTAGCTGCATTCTCTACTGCAGCCACTAGGTCTCTCACTCCCCATTTGCACAGATGAAGTCTTTGGTAAAAGGTTATGCTATGCTGTCTATATGATTATTTTTATGAAGCAGATTTTCTGTACTTTATTTTCTCTCACAGACATTACCTGGCACATCACCCTATATCATTTGGGGATTTCCTGTAAGGTGGGTCAGATGCAGTTGAGTCTTCGGTAAGTGTGAGCAAACTAGCTAAGATACAGTGTTAAAACAAGAGGTGGGGTAACTGGGACCAAAGGAGAGACCCCCTTGCCTATGCCGAGAATTCTTCAGTTAGGACAGTCACCCCCTAAGGAAAAGGCGGAGAGACTGATCTCCAGTAAAGCAAGACTAATCCGACATATTTTACTGACAGATGTTTGTCCACTTGGGGTTAGGCTTCAGTGGGAGCTATACTTAGAGACAAAGGCCTAGGATTCATACTACCTTTCAGAGTGGTCACCGACACCGGGAGGCAGAAGGCGGTCAAATAAGATAACTAAGACTTTTCTAAGTGTGAGTAAGTTTCTAAGTTCACAACAAAATTTCAAGTATTTTTCTTCACACACATCCTAGAAGATTACTGTACTAACTAGGCAAGGGCTCCTACCTGGCCCCTACACCACTGTCTCAAGCCAAGTCTTCACCTTATCCTATAGCTGTCTGCTCAACTCTGATTATTTATCTAAAGAAGTATTATTATCAAGTATTGGTGCACTAGCCCTTGTTACCAGACCTGTTCTTATATTTTGTATTGTACTAAGTATTTTAAGTAAAGTCAAGCACTATTCAAGTAGGGACTTGGTCATCTTTGTCACCGCATCTGCACTCTCACTTGCACCTCACCATTGTTAAACTAAAGGTCTGATGCCATTTGTGCCCGGGGGTGGGGACTATCACTCCTGGCCACTGTAACAGGTAGCCCCAAAACACCAGAGCCGACAAGCTGCACACAACATCTGCACTAGCACCCTGGGACACGGCAGATGTATACATGTTTCCCGTACTCCCTAGGGCTGCATTCAACTTCTACAGTTACCAGTATTCAAATGCTGAACCATCAGACTAGAGTATGCTCGAGTTTCACTCATCTCTATTCACATGAAAACTTCATTACCATGGGAGGAGCTTAGTCCTTAATACAGTGATGGGCAGTGAGTCTTCAGAGCAGACTCCAGACGCTTTTCCCTGCCCCATTGGCCTTGACTGATAGAGCACTTCCTGTACCCAAGTAGAGAGAGATCTCTTAGGGTCCTATTACACGGAGCGATTTTTAACGATTAACAACTAACGATAAACGATCGCAAACAAGATTGTTTATTGTTAACCTGAAATCGTTCACCATATTACACGGAACGATAATCGTTAGAAATGATTGTTACTACAATCGTTATTTCGATCATTACTATGATCGTTTATTCCTTCTGATCCCAGCAAAACAATAAACAATGTGCAATTACACTGAACGATTAGTGAAAAAATGCGGAACTTGAGTGAACGAATGTGGGATTACAGCGAACGATTAGCGATTAACGATAATTTTACGTTCAGATCTACATCAACAATCAACGACATACGAACGATTTTTCGATCGGTGCCTGCAATTACACAGAACGATTATTGTTTAAATATAAACGATATAGCGATTTTGCGCATGATAATCGTCCCGTGTAAAAGGTCCCTTAGTCGAGGCCAGCGAGGTGGAGAGAAGCCACCATTGGCTCGGAGACCTGCTTCCAGCCATTGTCACTAATATGATTCCTCTGAAATGCTAAGATTGAATTAATCATACATCATTGTAAAGAGGGAGCCAGTTCCTACAGTATTGGGCTATGTTCACACAATGTCTTTTTCTGTGCCGTATTTTGGACAGTCATGATTTTGTGACCATTATGTCCATAATGAATAAAGTATGCCTGTATTGCCTGTATTCAAAGCGTCCATCCAAAGATATGGCCGATAAAAGGACTGGTGACAGGTTTCCTTTAATTTTTTTTTTATCGCTATAAATTTTAAAAAGAATTCTATTTTGCTTCCTTGGTGGCTAAAAAAAAAAAGTTCTGACCGAGATCAGACAAAATGTCCATATTTACCTGGGGCCGCCAAGAACACAAACTTTAAAAGTAAACTGAGAGGAGACAGCGGAGGTGTAAATATTAGGCATAACCTTCATCTGGAGCAAAGTATGTTTTAAAGGGAGTCTTTCACTAAGGATGACCACCTTAAAGTGAATGTCCACCTTTAGCATCATGTTGTATTTATATCCAAGGTTCAGTGCTGGTTCCTTTTTTATTATATTGTTAAGGTGATTATTATAAGTTTCACAGCTGCAGTATTCTGATACAAAGTTCTAAATCCCCTGCATAGACATAGAGGTAAATGAAGATATAATCTCTTGCCTCCACTAGCATGGGTGTAACTCTTATAGCATTCAGTTTTACTGTTGAATCTAATGTATAAACAGTATACAATAAGCTCCTGATCTCCCCCTAGTGGTGCCTGAAAGTTAGAGAACTCTGCATCAGAAAACACCTCTTTATCTCATCACTATAGGAATATTAAAGGGGTTACCCAGAATTAGAAAAACATGGCAGCTTTCTTTCAGAAACAGCATAATTCTTGTATGTAGTTTGGATAGGCTTTTGCAATAAGGCTTATTCACTTGAATACATTCAATGGAACTGAGTTGCAAAACCTCACCCAAATTGGAGACAAGAGTGATGCTGTCTCTGAAAGAAAGCGGCCAAGTATTTCTAAGCCTGAATAAGATATGAATCTGCCTATCTAGTCTCCAGAATTACAACGGACATTTTACTGCTTAACTTTTTAAATCACATACAATTTTTTGTCTATACATTATAAACACAAAACTAGGATTTTATTCTATTGTCAGACATGGGCCGGTGTCTTCATAGGTACACTCTGATTGCTTGCTACAATCCACCATTTGTGAGTTGTATAACCCTGTCTATCTAGCTCCCAGCATTAACAGATCTTTCACCTTTTAAACTTTCTACAGTATAAACCTCTAGCAGAAAAGAAGCTTAGCATAATGCAGCCATACAGCACAGATCCAATATGCCATCATGTGTATGTTGCGTGAGTTGTGTAACCCTGTCTATCTAGTCTCGAGCATCACAATAGACCTTTTATTGCTTAAAGGGGTTGTTCACTCAATTTCTTTTTCTTTCAAATCAACTGGTGCCAAAGTGCCAGAGATTTGTGATTTACTTCTATAAAAAAATCTCAAGTCTGCTGTATGTCCTGCAGGAAGTGGTATTCTTTCAAGTCAGGAAAGGTTTTCTATGGGAATTTGCTAATGCTCTGGACAGTTCCTGACATGGACAGAGGTGGCAGCAGAGATCACTGTGTCAGACCGGAGAGAATACACCACTTCCTGCAGGACATGCAGCAGCTGATAAGTAGTGGAAGACATGAGATTTTTTAATAGAAGTAAATTACAAATCTCTCGAACTTTCTCGCACCAGTTGATTTGCGAGATTTGCGAAATTTTTTTTGGGTAAACTACCCATTTAACTTTCTAAATAACCTACTATTTTGTGTTTATACATATATACCCAAAAAACAAAAAGCTAGAATTTTCTTCTGCTTCTAGACACAGGCAGGTGTCTTCAGGGGTACACTGGGATTGCTAGCGCCTCAATAGATGATGCAGCCTGCATGAGAAAACTGTGCACTGCACTTAATGGAATCCAGCAGATGCAGAGACTCCTTGTAAGAAGGCCTTTGGGAAAATGGACTGAAGTTTTTGTCAAGCTACAAAGGGTTCTAAAACAGCTGTAATAATAGAGCTTTGCTGCTCCCCACACATTTCGAAGCCTCAGTCTAAAACTTTTCAAGTGTATAATGAAATCTGTAGGAGCTTATAGTACAGCAGTGTTCCAGAGGAACCCATTGATGGGTAATGATGTTTGCCTTGAGCACCTCTTACCGCTTCAAGTCCTCTTCACTATCAGGAAACTTACAAGTCAAGTTTGTCTTGTGTAAATGATCACATAGGATACAAAGTGCTCGGCTTCATTAGAGCTGCAGGATTAGCCATGCTGAATGGGCTTTGGAGAACATTACGTCTATATAAGACATTGATCCCAAATGTTTATCTATGAACCCTTTTGCTCCTACAACATTGTTCAAATTTTAGTGTCCATCTTTATTATACTTGCATTTACTTTCTGTTAAACACCCATTCCCCCCCCCCCCCCCCCTAAAATATAGATTGTTGGTATTTGGGATCCTAGAACATCCTAAAGGGGTCATCCAAATCCAACCAACCTATCAGCTTAAATCGACGTTGTACCCACAATCTGCCCCCCCCCCCCCCCCAAACCACTTGTACCTTCAGATAGCTGCTTTTAATCCAAGATCTGTCCTGGGGTCCATTTAGCAGGTGATGCAGTCATTGTCCTAAAAAACAACTTTTTAACTTGCAGCCCCGTGCCCAACGGGCGCGGCCTAGATTGTGTATGCATTAGGCTGGCACAACCTCTCTGTCCCTCCTCCCCACCCTCCTCATCATTAGGAATGCTCCAGGCAGATTGCCTCCTATTCCCTACCTGTGTCAGCCAGGGCTGGATTGTTAAGACACCTGTGCAAATGTTCAGCATGCAAAAAATGTTCCAGTGGCATTCCTAATGATGAAGAGGGTGGGAAGGAGGGACGGAGGGGTGGTGCAAAGTTAGGGCACAGATACTCCCGTAGGGCACAGGGCTGCAAGTTTAACATTTGGTTTTTAGGACAATAACTGCATCACCTGCCGAATGGACCCCAGGACAGATCTTGGATTAAAAGCAGCTATCCGTAGGTACAAGTGGTTTGGGGGGGGGGGGGGCCAGATTGTGGGTACAGAGTCGCTTTAATGCTTCAAGTCTCTGACAAACAAGAAAGCTGTGGGCAGCTGAAAATTTTCCTGAAGCGGCCACTGCTGGAAAAACAGGGTATTACATCACTTCCACTTAAATTGAGCAACCCAGCTATGTGACATAATCACATGGAATCCTCCAGCAAAGGCAACTCTTCTTTATCAAACCTATTTGCCCCTAAAAGGCACAGTGGTTCTTATCTTAAAAAGAGCTATAGAATCTTATATAAATAAAGGTAAGCGGTGTATAATGGAAAGCTATACAACACTGTAAAGTACTTTGGGAGAGATTTATCAGGTGTAACTGGTGTAAAGTGAAACTGGCTCAGTTGCCCCTAGCAACCAATCAGATTCCACCTTTCATTTTCCAAAGAGTCTGTGAGGAATGAAAGGTGGAATCTGATTGGTTGCTAGGGGCAACTGAGCCAGTTTCACTTTACACCATGTTTGATAAATCTCCCCCACAGTGTATTAATCTCTCATCTTTTCCAGGTCTATCTGTGCTGTGCCCAAGTCTTCCTCACCTTCCTTGCTGTACACAAGTCTTTCTCCATACAAACAATACTGTTTCCATTCACTGACAGCATCTATAAAGGAACATTAAACTTATTTCCATTTGCTGTACAGTTCATTGAGTCCCATTTCCCTGTTATCAGCCATCACCAGTCGTAGCCGATATCTAGTTGCCATTTTGGCTGCTTGAGACTTAATGCATGACTGGAGTAAAGGTTAGCAGCCCGGGCACACATGAGCTGCCTCCCAATAATCCCTGCAGTGCAGGAGCCACTGGTTTTTGCTGTGTACTAAAATGGTGGAGATTAAAATTACCAGTAATTCCTTTTGATGTCTAATAGCATGTTTAACTCTTCTTAGCACCGCAAAGAAATTAATGGACCCCATCACCTTGCTGGGAAATGTTATGATATTGTGCATTGCTCCTGTATCACATATCCAGGCATATAATAAGGTACATAGCATAAGTAACATTTTTGAAGGTCATCTGAGGTCATGCAAGAAAGTTTGCATTGCCAGAAGAAGCATTCTTTTTTTGATAATTTCCCAAGCTTTTAAGACTATGATCCATCATAAGAAATCTTATCCATGTTTGCTGGACAGATAAATGTAATCTATAGTTGTCTGTTATTAGTCATGTCAACGGAATTACTGCCAGGAAGTCCAGAAACATGGCTGCCCTCATGATCACTAATATATCTCACATGTTTACAGATTTGAGAACATCCAGAAGCATTGACACACATAAATGGAATTTATAATAAAAATAATAAATTTATATATATAGCTAATAGAGTTGACCGCAACTCATGCTCGAATTCAATCATTCGACATTCGAATACCAGTGGTACAAGAGGTTGGATGCAGCGCTAGGTAGTCCAGAAAAAATGGATTCAGCCTATGGCTGTATCCAAGTTTTTCTGGACTCCCTAGGGCTGCATCCAACTTCTTCAGCCATCGGTAATAAAATGACGAATGATTGGACTCAAACATGTTCCAGTTTTGCTCATCTCTAATGGCTAATGTTAAAGGGCCTGTCTAGCAAGCAAATTACAGCTTCTGGGCAGCACGGTGGCTCAGTGGTTAGCACTGTAGCCTTGCAATCCCACCAAGGATCTGTGTGCGCTATACAAATAAAAGCATTGTTGTTCTGCTCCCCAATGGTCACGTCCTCCTATGCCTTGTCTTACTATCTTGCTCATAAGGCTCCAGTACAGCTTTTCATAAAAGGGGAACTCCAGATAGGGAAAATTATGGGGGTGATAGCGCTGCGTGGGAATAGGAATGGCAAGACATATAAAGCAGGCAGAAAACTGCATCAGATGAGCGAGAATACTGTAAAACCACATGAAAAGTGTCGGGGGGGGGGGGGGGGGGGCGCCTTAGGTAAAAATCTTGCCTTGTTTGGAAGGTTTTTTTTTTTTTTTTTTTTTAACAAGGCTGCCCACAAGGATGCTCTCCAATTGTACCAAGTACTAAGTAACAAGTAAGTAAAAGTAGCCCTTTGTAGGAATACATGAAATATAAACAGGGAAAAATAACCATATGTTTATTGATGAACAACAGATAAACATATTGGATTAGACAACAAGTAACAAAGAATATGAGTAAAAGTCTACCGAAAGAGTTAACAGGCTTTTCCCTGACCTCGGATTTCAGTTTTTTAGCAACTTCATTTTAATCCTATTAGTCAAACATCAAAGAGAAGGGGATTGATTGGCTGAGTGAAATGAGGCAACAATGTAGGATTAATACATAGAGGAGCAGCACCCACAGTAGACTTTCTGTCTCAATCAAAATTTTTTCTTCACTAAATGTTGCTGGCAGCTGTGGTCACCAACTCCTGAAGTCTGAGCACTGAGGGGAGGGAACTCAACTTTTAATAGATTTAATAAACTTAGCATAGTCTGGTTTGTGTATTATTACCGACGTGTGAAGTGCCCACAGCATTGCCCTTATGAGCTTTTGTAGCCATGACAAGCAAAAAAGTATACAGTATGTGGGCTGGATAATTATTGTGATATGATCATTAATCAGTATTATTCTAACGGACAACCCCCGCCCATACGTCTTATGATGTCTTGTAGATGTCATAGAGGTGGTTTCCTCTGGTCTCGAAGCTAGGGAGCTGTGTCAAACAGCAGCATTTACCCTGGCTTTTTTGGTGCACCTAATCGAAATTATGTTGACTTTTTTTGGGTGAGAAGTCGTAGAGATGAGCAAATCTCCCACCATTTATTTTAGGTTGTAAAAAAATGTAAAATGCTCTGTATACATAACTTCTGTGGTACCCTACAGGACCTGAGCATGGCACCACATAAGGTAAGTACAGGAGCTGGGACTTTAGGCAGATGTCCCAGTCACTCTATACCGACACTGACACTTACTACAATTGTTGGGTCAATGTAGGGAGTAAACACTAATGCATACATCTCCACCACTCACCTCTGGGTGGGCATACACATTAGCTGTGAATGAAAACTGAATGAAAATGAAAAAGTTTGGGATTTTCACATATCTAAATTTTGGGGAAATTTGAAGCAAATTTCATTGAGTTGCTCATCTAAATCTTTTCTTCTTGGTACATCTATAGTACCTGTGTTGAGTTCTGGAGGGGCCAGGGGGGGAGGGGGGACTTATACTATATATCACCAGAAAACTAGTTTAAAACGTTTTTAAAAATTTTGCGCAACATGTACAGTTTTCACTCAATGCTCTCAAACTTTTGCTCAAAACACAGCGCAAATACTTGAACAATTGCTCAAAACCTACCGACAATTATACACCAAAACCTACACAAAACCATTGATAAATTAACCTACAATGCATTCTCTATAGGCACGGATCATCCACTATCTTCCTAACAATATTTCTTGCACAAAGGGGGCAAAAATACAGCACAAGCCACCCACAGTGCTTAGTACCTAATAATACCAGCATGCTTGGGCCTAATTCCTGGCAGGCAGCAGAGCAGGTGAGGGTTAGGACTTTCTTCTTCACCCAGATGTTGCTACTCAATGCTATTTGTGCGTGGCGATTCACTCATGTGATTTACCTGCAGCTGAAAAATTTGTGCGGGTGACTTTGTTTTAGTGTTTTTTGTTTTTTTTTATGTGCAAAGACAGCAGTTTTTCTTTGTGCAATGACATAACAATAAAGAGGGGGCGCACAGGTCTTACTCGCTTCATTTCCACTGTAACAAGAAGCTCAGGTGGAATGGTAGAGTAAATATCACCCTGTCTTTGCTCCTTTCACATGGGATGATTGAATAGTAAGCTGTTTTTTCTTAAATGTAGGCAGCGGAAGCATCCCATATGGCTGCACTTACCAAATAGTGAATGCCCACCTTAATGCCAGATGCTATTATTTAAGTCCCTTATTTTGTGCTGGTTAATCTCTTACCAGGGGTCATAGCCTATGTTTTTCTGATATATAGACATAGAGGGAAATTGTAAAACCCGAGCTCCTCTGCATTGGGAGTGGTCCTATATGTTAAACCTTGGCCCCAGTGAATAACATGCATGCAAGAGACCAGAAATATTTAAGATAAAACGGTCATTAAATTGTAATAAAATATAAAGCTGTATTGACCTGGAGTATTAATGGCACACATGGACATCATTGAGGGCGGTTCCCGCTCAGGAACCCATTCTATCGGTTTTATGGCTTTTAAATTTGTTATGAAAAGAAACACAGTGCAGATTCTTATTGAAGACAATGGAAGGAGTTTTTTTTAAAACATATGCCCTGCCAAGTGAGTGCTAAAATACTCATTGTTGCCCCCTATTAAATAATGCACAGTATTACATGTTCGCACAAACCCGAACAATTGGCATTTAAAGGGGTAATATAACTTGATATGTTGCTGCCCATGGTGAGACTATTAATTCATTCCGTACTTATTCCGTTATTATTAGAGATGAGCGAACCTCGAGCATGCTCGAGTTGATCCGAACCCGAACTTTCGGCATTTGATTAGCGGTGTCTGCTGAACTTGGATAAAGCCCTAAGGCTATGTGGAAATCATGGATATAGTCATTGGCTGTCTCGCCATTGGCAGCAACATATCAAAGTTTTGCCCTTTGGATATCTATGGTTTCCAGGCAGTCCTCAGGTAACACCCACCTTCTCTAGGCAGCAGGATTAAAAAGCTGTTTGTTTGCTCATCTCTAATAGATATATAATCAGTCAGAACGTGCAGGAAGTTGTAGTGCTGCAACAGCTGCTAAACCACAGGTTGGTGACTACTAATCTAAATGCTCATAAATCCAAGTGACTATGATATTTTGTACAATAACCTGGCCCTGTGTTGTATCAGTGCCCCGTCTTTCTGAAACTTACAATAAATTTGTTGTGTAGCAGGGACTATTTGTAGTGCTCACAGCTGCTCCATAGCAGAGGCGGCATTTAATTGGGTGTAAATCAGAAACAGAGACGGTCATTTGTATTATACTTCACACTTCAAGTTGTTTTATCCTTACTGATCCATGAAAAATATTCTATAATTAAAACACTTGAATATCATATACCTTCAAGTTACCATCTCCTGTGGGCCTTCTGTTACACCACACACTGCTTGGGTGCAAGTCAGATCTATACTATTTATTACACTACATACAGATATCCATGTATACATGCAATCTTAATTAAAAAAAAAAAAAAGGAAATATTTAAAGTTGTAAGAGAACAAATAAGCTAAAGTTGTCTTGTGGCAGAAAATCTGTCAGAACTGACATTGGAGGTATGACTTGTATGAACCTATCAGTGCCGCATAGAGGAACAGGATGTTTCTGATACATAATCCCCATCTACTTCACTCTGAAAAACTCTGGCGACATTTCCAAGTGTCACACAAGACGACAAGAGGAAGACAACCTCTCTAAATTAGGGAACAAATTGCATACTCCTAGGGAGGACGGCATGAGCTGGCAATGCAATATCTTCTGGACGGGCTGGCTATCAGACATGATCCTGAGGACTCTTACTAAGCAGTGATATCTCCAACATGTTTGCTCAGCACAGTGCTCAGCCACAGAAACTTTCAAAACTTTATTTAGTAGAAATTCTGGATAAACCAACTCTCTAAATAAGGGGGCGCTGCAACTTTGTCATCCAGCATCTATGGCATTAAGGAAGTTTGACATTAGAGCCATTTATATACTGATGATCCACGGTTTTAAGGCCCTATTACACCAAGCGATTATCGCCCATTACTGCCCATAATCGCTTGGTTTAGTAGCAACTGTTAATAGGCAACGATCAGCCGACATGCACAAAAGCAATAACGACGGTCTGCTGACCGCCACTCCGTGTAACAGGAGCGGCAGCAGCAGACCGCCACAATTTCTTATGGGCTTGCTGTGTAATATTGCCGGCAGCGAGCGGGGAACAAAGAGCAGGCCAGTGCTGATCTGACAGGCCGGTGCTTGCTTGCTCCTGCTCATCGGCCCGTTTAATAGGGGCTTTAGTAAAGGGCCATTGGAAGAAGATAACTTTGACACCTTCCTCCAGCTATACAGATGTGCGTGTCCATTTGAAATCTTTGTTGTTACCATTGTACACACAATACAGATCATTAATGCAGTTTAGGCTAGGTAAGTATTGAATTTATGCAGTATGCTGCCAAGAAGGGGATGCCAATTAGAAATGAGTGCAACTCGGGCATGCTTAAGTCCGATCATTCAGCATTTAAATACCAGTGGCTAAAGATGTTGGATGGCCTATGGCCTATGGCTGTATCCATGTTTTTCAGGCAGCCCTAGGGTTGCTCATCGCTAATGCCAATATTTGCTGTGGCATACTCCAGCAGTGTGAACTTAGCTTTAATAAGATATTTGTGATCCCATGTGTAAGAAATAGACTCTAGTGGCAAGTTATTTGCTCCAAAGTCTGCCCCAAATGGAGTTGTCTTTGCAGGACCATTAGAGACATGCTGTATTAGAGGCTCATTATTGTGTCAGTATTGAAGGGCACTAATGCAGGACCAGTACATAAAACTCATAAAACCTAAGATAAAGCTCATGCACTGACCCCTCGCCCCACCCCCACCATGCACTGGGCACAACACAGTGTATTAGTTTTTACTGTAGTATTTCTTTAAAAGGTCCACATCTAGACTGTAGATATATTGGACCAGTGGTAGACAGAAAGAAATACATTCCTGAGGCTCCTTACGATGAGCAGGAACATTTTTCCTTATTTGAGAAAACTTCTCATCTACGTCGCAGGAGGTCTTGCAATGATTTTTCCAGTACCAATCATTCAGTCTGCATTAAATCTTTGTCCCTTTAGAAAAATGACTGTTCTACATGAGTTGTGTTTGTACAGTGGTACAAAGATTCTGGTCTCTTATCGGCCTGAAAGACCTTCACAGTAAGTCTCTGATGAGCATGAGGACAAAGAAGGAAAACATATGTGAAACTTGTGGAATGCTGTATTCATTAATAAAAGCTTCTAAAAATACCATTAGCTGGCCACAGAGAGAGGGAGAAAAGAGGAGGGTGATGTTTCATCGCAGTTCTTTTATGTCTGCAATGAAAACAGATTGTGTAAGCAAAGCGATAGGTCTAATCTGTTGTGACAGCATCTCTCTACAGCATTTGATATAAACAGCGGAAATGTATCAGTGCTATAAATAACTGTCACTTTAAAAAAAAAAATGAATAAAAAAATTTCAAAAACTCTCCACGCTATGTGCTGCACTAAGAGAGATATCAACACTTTGCACTTTGACGAGTCAGGAGAAAAGTATTCCTTTAATCATTGCCTTCCAATAAGGGTAAGAAGTAAAAAAAGAGCCATCTGGACAAATTCAAGTGTCTTTAGATTATTAACTTCCAAGAAAGTCTCCTGTAGAAAAACAAGGGGACTGCCCCCCCTCCAAAAAAATTTTTTTTTTTATATATACATGACATCTATGACGCTACCTGTACAATGTGTGTCATGGGATGACATACAAACAAATGTTATTATTTTAAGATTGCATTCTAAAGGGAAAAGTCAGGAGGACCAGAGAATACTGAAGGGTTGGCTTGAGAGGAGACAAAGTGATAAAACATTTGCAAGACAAGGCTGAGAGGGCCTTTCTGAGTCTCTGTTTAAAGTAACTGAGAAGAAGCTTTGCCAAGACAAACAAGGGTTCAGAGCAGCGGTGGATCTTATTACAAGAGTCAGGACGGTCTGCTCAGTGGGACAGGGAACAGAAATGGAAAAAGAAGTAAAAATTACACAAGTTTTAGGAAGTAAAGTACGCCTGAAATTGAAGGCACCTCAACAAGCCAAAGAGGTCCACTCTCGGGGAGAAAAGTACTTGGCCCATGCAGTTCATGGAACATCCAGATGGTATAATGTGTCGTCCTTGACAACTCATTCCTCCTTGGAAAGTTCATATTTTTTGCGATATTATTATTCCCACGTATTATATTAGCATACAGAAAATCAGCATACTCAAAATGCAAAGTTCATTGAAGATTGACAACAATAGTGTTCCAGTGTTCAATATGTTAAAATATGTTCTCTTACTACTTTGGCCTCACAGTAGTAAAAAACTGTGGTATACCAAGGTCTGAAGGAGTCCAAAAAAGTGGATGCTGCGTTACTCAACTTTTTAGATTGGCATTTCATACTACTAACTGTACAGCATATTAAACAAAAATCATACACTAGGTAAGATCACATAGGGGCACAATACAATGTGATGGTTGGGGGCTTATTTACAGGCTTTACACCTGGGGCTCAGGCATATCAACCGATGCCTCTGTGAAAAAATGCTGCATATTCAAATAACACTTGCAGAAATCAGTATGTCACAGTATTTGTCATATGCAACTTTTTAGCAGCACATGATAAGAAAGGTGAACCCCTCTTTTTCTGGGTCCCTGTCGTCACTAATTTTATTGGCATTGGGACAATTGTGACCTCTATTCATAAGTGAGGAGCGGTAAACCCTGTTGTCTGGGGGAAAACATGGCGATAGGTCATCTTCAAAAAGCATACGCACTGTGATGTTTCTTTCGGAAATATTATTTTATAAAACTAAAATATACAGCTAAAATGCCTTTAATGCATATAAAAGTATAATTTATATACAATCTATATTCCTAGTGAGCCAAGGAAACAGCTAGCGGGTCTTCTCGCGGAGAATGATAAAGTTCTCATTTTCTGCTGAGCTGGTGAGAATTATCTATTCATCTTCTCTTTGTCAACTTTCCAAAACATTAAAAATAAATTCAAGTGTTTTATGTGAGCAGTATTTTATAAGACGTGGGGGCGGCTTGGGAGCCACTAGTTTAAGAGTCAGCATTTAAATAAATCACGCTAGCTTCCATTAAAAAGGTTGAGCTCACTAGTTTTGTGTAATGTATGTTTTTATAATTTGGCCTTCCGGCTTTCTCCTATGAGAAAATAATTTAGGGTCTCCAGTCTAGTGATAACACAATGTTTTTTGGGACATACTCCCAGAATTTGTTAAATAAATATGTCTGCAAAAAAAAAACCTTTTGTCAAATGAAGCCAGATGAGTTCTATGGATCCGGCTTCTGCAATCCATGCTGAACAGCTGTAATTGCCGGGTCAACTGGATGTATGTTTTCCCTGAAGGGAAAATGTAGTGTTTTTTAGCTGGCCAACTATATAATATATGGATAGTGCAGTTAGTGACCCTCCACACTGAATAATAGAGGGAGGTCTCTGAGCTACGGGGCTATTCTATTAAGTCCATATGCCCTATGAGGGATTGTCTCATTATCTATGGGAAACTTCTCAAGGAGAATTGTATTTTAGATAACAGCGTCTTTGTGTACATTATATACACTATAGGGGAAATTTATTAAATCCAGCAGTTTTTGCACTGGGCCAATGAATGAGTCGATACTTCGCAAATTTATGTAGAGTGAAACTTATGGCAGCTCAAACCTGGCGTAGGTTTCCTTATAATTTTTTAGTATGAAAAATGATAAATTTAGCAGACCCAGAGCCCATGCCCCCCATTCTGTCCCGTCCCCGCCCCTCTGGTACAATGGGCATAGAGGGGCCAGGTGCGAAATATATACGCAAAAACGGCATTTGTGAATACATTTTCTTCTAATCTAGCCCCTCTATGCCAAAAAAATACTACTTTTTTGGCTTGATAAATCAACCAATTACTGTTAAGAGCAATTCATAGTAATCAGGTGCCAGATATCCCCACATTTTGGATCAATAGTTGAATCTTGACTTTAAAGCAAATCTGTACACATTGACTCTCCCCTACCCGCCGAACTACTGGTACTGTCGCTTAGATGAGCTGAAGTCCTTCCCGCTTATCTCTTTTTTTAAAATGCTTTTTTGGGTAAAAAAAATGAATCTTTTACAAGAATCCAGGGCAGTGGAGAATACTACCACAGAGGCACGAAAACTCTAGACCCAACCTCATTGACAACGCTACTGAGGAATGAAAGATTATTTTTTTTACCCAAAGACGGCACCAGCAGCATTTTGGATAATACATCCGGGAAGAGCTTCCACTCATCTAAGTAAGGGTACCAGTAGTTTGGTGGGGGGGGGGGGGGTACAGTGGGTACAGAATGTCTTTAAGCCACCTACTAAACAGGACCCATTGGCTACCCAAATGTAAAATCAGGTGCTTTACATGTTACTTTTACGATTTTAGCTGAGAAGGTTATTATTGTAAATAGAAATTCTGTCCGAGATGCCAGGGAATCTCTTCAAATTAACATTGGTTTCAACGTATCCAAACTAATTGCAAACTCTAAAAACTTTACTTGTATCTGAGAGTGAAATTCTGCTACACCACCGCCAATCTACAAGACATCTACAAGCCTTTCCATGCTTTTCCACTGATATTCTGATTTTCATAAATTTCTCAAGAAAAAAAAACAGCTGAATGTTTAGAAACAGAGGGTTTGGCTTTTTAAATGTTAACACATGTTTTTCATTTTCTCACATTTGCATTATCTGTTTTCTTGAAAGATGATCTGGATTACTGCTCTATGGGTGGACATATGAAATATTCCGCAGAGCCTTCCTCACTCTTTGCCTTCCTGATTCATATGGAAGATGCAACATCTGTTGGCAATTTACCTTCCACAGATCTGTAATCCCAGATTAAATGCAATTTACACACATTCTGAATGGTTGCCAAGCAGCCCGGTGTCAACAAAAAATGGAAAAAATCATTTGTATCACCGGAAAATATCTCAGCGGTGCATTTTTTTTTTAAGGCTGGAAACACACAGCAGTTTTTTCTTTATTTTGAAAACTGCCACTGCAGTTTTTGTGCCAAAGTAAGAAGTGGATTAAAATGGGATGGGGAATATAAAGGGAGGACTAATATATCTCTTTCCTCTTGGATCCACTGGTGGTTTGGGCACAACACCCGCAGTTACAGTTTTCCAAAAAACTGCAGTGTGTGTTTCCATCCTAATAAGGCCTCCTTAACTTTGAAGTTCTTTATTGTTTAAGAGATTGGATATAGAAAAAGCAACATCTGGTTATTGGTAATAGAGGCATCCAATGGACCAGCAAACTATATAACCCGGGCTTTTGGAGTATCTGGATTTATCAGGGATTGAAAACTATTTTTAATGTTACCTTTTCATGTTCAAAATTTCACTTCGTCATAGAGTAATGATTGCTTTGGAATATAGGGGAGTGGTCATTATATTAAATGACTTATTAAATCCTATACTTCTACCCATTATGTCAGAAATACAGTAATTGGTCTTTGTTGGCAATAAAGCAGTTACATTTCGGTGAACTTTTACTGGGCTAAAAAAAACAAAACAACAATTACAAAAAAGGTGTTGACTGCTGAGACTCTACCTCCCGCCTGTGGAATGGAATATGCAGACGTTATAATGCAAATAATTGCTTAAAAATGAATAATCACTCCCAACAGTATATCCCTTAGCCACCTTTAACAGATCTTCAAGGTCCATTAAAGATGAAAACACAGCACTTTAGCTAGTCACGGTCAGCTGTACAATGGTGTTCTGAAGAGTCCATGCCAAAAGACGCCAATAACAACTTCCTAACTAGTAGAAAGAACTAATGGAAGAAAAAAACAGAACAGAGAGACCTATCGGGCGTAACGTCTGCTCCACAGGCTCACTGCTGGAGACTTTAAAAAGTAAAAGTAAAATATTGTCCTAAGAGCTTTACAATCAGGAAGGCATAATTAACAAAAAACATACTGTGCTTACGTTCAAAAAGTGCAAACCCAATTTCATAGGTCTTAAAAGGGAAAAAGTTGGCTCGATCTGAAAATCTACTAGAGGCCCAATCTAACTAAAGAATGGATAGAAGATAATTCAGCTCTTACTCTAGTAGGGATAATGTTATATAAAAATAGACATAGGCCATGTTCACATACCATCTTTTTCTGTCCGTTTTGGCATTTGAGGTCAAATACCGGCCATTATTTTATAATGGCGAATTTCCTTTATGGTTGTCATTATGACATTATTCGGATTCTGAATGATGGATGTTCTAAAAGACAAAACAGCCATTAAATTGCTAAGAAGAGATGTTGTGTGAACATAGCCATAATGGAATGGAAGCCTTTGGGTCTTAATTGATAATATGTTAGATTTATGTGATTGCGCCACCTAGTTCGACCTTTAAAATATCCCCATGCAGCGGTCTCCAGTCTGTAGCTGACCAGCTGTTGCAAAGCTACAATGTCCAGCAAACCTTCACAGCTGGGGGATGTCAGGGCAAGTTGGGAGGTATAGGTGTGCAACAGCTGTAAATCCACAGGTTGGAGGCCAGGACCCTAATGTATAAGGGCCTGTCCCTTTTAATTGCATATTTCCAAGACTGGGAAATACAATTCTTTTCTGCGGTATATGCAATAAAGCGTTTACATTCCAGACTTTCTCTTGTGAGGTCTGATAGAAAAATAATGTTCTGCTTCTATGTCTAATGTCAAAGGGCTTCACTCACAGCAATAAAATGATCAGAGCTCACTCTGTAATCTCTTTCTTAATATTGCCTGTAAATTGCTACATGCTATAAATTTCGGTGACACTCTGCCCTGAACATATTCATTTACCCTGCTGACACATTGTATTTACAGCTGAAAAATTAAATGTTGCTCTCCCAACTTGAAGTAAAAGAGTGTTATTTTCTATGTTCCCATGACATCGAGCAATAACTCTCTTTTTTTTCAAACTCATCCCAAAATCTATACTCTGTTTCTCAGTAGCGTGAGACAGTGATAACCATATGTATTTGAGTTGTTTCCTTCTGAATCTAGTAAACTGTAGTTACCCTTTCTCTACAGCAGACGTGTCAAACTCAGACCCTCCAGCTGTTTTAAAACTACAATTCCCATCATGCCTGGACGGCCAAAGCTAAAGCTTTGGCTGTCCTGGTATGATGGGACTTGTAGTTTTGCACAGGGCCGGACTGGGACTTAAAATCAGCCCTGGCAATCAAACCCCAGCAGCCCACATACCATATCCTTCCCTATATATCATGGATAGCCGTGTAAAATACGAGCTGTAGCAAATTCTGCTTCATTTATCCATGTCCCCACTACTCCCTTAAACATGTGAACCCCACCATCAGCACCTAAAAACAATGCTATAACATGATCTGCTGTGGATTTGATGTGGCATATATATATGCACTCATTCAACTGATTAAATCAGAAGCATCAAATCCGCATTGGATTAGGTATGAACGTGCCCTTAAAGGAAACCTGTGGGGTCTATACCAGGTACACAGCTGTAGATCCCAGCGTACAGATCAGGGATCGGATCTTTAGTCCAGTGTAAACCTCTATAATCGTTCTTTTCATTACCAGCTGAAGTGTCACAGAGGTGGAGCCACAGCAGCACCTTCTGCCCCGCCCCTTCCTGCTCTGACTGATGGACGTATAGGGTGGGGCTGCTGCTGCCGCTGCTGTTGTGAAACTTTAGTTGGAAATGAAAAGGACAATTATATAAGTTTACACTGGACTAAAGGTCCTGTCAGTGATATCTCGCTCACATCTGTCTGCTGAGATCTACAGCCCTAGACCTGGTACGGACCTCACAGATTCCCTTTATAGGAGAAAAACATGGCCACCTTCTTCCAGAAATAGCGCCACACTCTTCTTCAGTTTGTGTGAGGTATTGCAGCTCAGTTCCATTGAAGTGAATGGAGCCAAGTTGTAATAACCATACACTGAGGACAGGATGGTGCTGTTTTTGGACAAAAGTTACTATATTTTTTAAATCCCTTTTATCCTGACTATGTTTGCACACCATATAATGGCGGTCAAAGCTACATAATAAGCTGCTAGATAGCCATTTCCTACTGGATATCTATCTATCCATCTATCTATCAGTAGGGCCCCATGAAAAATTGAAGGATATATAATGGTAACATAGGTAAGAATTTTATGTGCATGATAACAGTGTCATAGTTAATAACACCAGTAAGCAAATATCACCATAGTGTACCCGTTACTGCCATACTGTTATTAAGCAAACCCACCAATACTGCCAATACTACCAGTATATAAGTAACAAATAATATCACCACACCATGAGCACTGCCATTATCACCACATAATGACTAATACCGCTACACTGTGACTGAATACAATCCACTATATACAACACTAATATTACCAATAATACGAGTAATACCATCACACCATGCCCACTACTCTCACCATACAGTGACTGGATAATACCACTATACCATCACACCATGCCCACTACCCTCAGCATACGGTGACTGGATAATACCACTATACCACCACACCATGCCCACTACCCTCACCATACAGTGACTGGATAATACCACTATACCACCACACCATGCCCACTACCCTCACCATACAGTGACTGGATAATACCACTATTACCATGAGAACTGTGAATCTGTGGAACAGTCTACCACAGGATCTGGTCACAGCAAAAACAGTAGAGGGCTTCAAAATAGGGCTAGACAAGTTCTTAGACCAAAATTATATAGATGCATATGTATAGAACATATCACCCCTCCCCCTTCCCTGTATCCATCCCCTCCTTGGTTGATGGACATGTGTCTTTTTTCAACCGTATTAACTATGTAACTATGTAACTATGTAACCATCACACCATGCCCACTACCCTCACCATACAGTGACTGGATAATACCCCTATACCATCACACCATGCCCACTACCCTCACCATACAGTGACTGGATAATACCACTATACCATCACACCATGCCCACTACCCTCACCATACAGTGACTGGATAATACCATTATACCATCACACCATGCCCACTACCCTCAGCATACGGTGACTGGATAATACCACTATACCATCACACCATACCAACACTAATATTACCAATAATACGAGTAATACCATCACACCATGCCCACTACTCTCACCATACAGTGACTGGATAATACCACTATACCATCACACCATGCCCACTACCCTCAGCATACGGTGACTGGATAATACCCTCACCATACCATCACACCATGCCCACTGCCCGCAGCATACAGTGACTGGATAATACCACTATACTGGCACCAAATAACAGCCACTATATAAAGACCAATATTCTCCCAGAACAGTGACAATAGAACACAGATGTCACACTCCGGCCCTCCAGCTGTTACAGAACTACAAATCCCATCATGCCTGGACAGCTAAAGCATGGTGGGAATTGTAGTTTTGCAACACCTGGAGGGCCGGAGTTTGACACCCCTGATACTGAGGTAGATCCCAGCTGTATAAAGGTTCTGCAGACCTGATAAGTGATTATAGTGCAATTACATCCTGTCACTCACAGTAGGCGTCTTCTCTGCATGACCAGACGTCCACTTTTCCTTTTCTTCTCCATCTGGCTCCGGCCATCATGAAGGCTTCTCTGGCCAGGACTCCTCTCCACGGGATCTGCCAGACAGACATTTTAGGCTTCATGCTCCAGCAACATCCTCATCTATACATCCCCCCCCATATAGAATAGCCCCCCTGCTGTACATCCCCCCCATATAGAATAGCCCCCCTGCTGTACATCCCCCCCATATAGAATAGACCCCCTGCTGTACATCCCCCTATATAGAATAGCCCCCCTGCTGTACATCCCCCCATATAGAATAGCCCCCCTGCATCCCCTCCCATATAGAATAGCCCCCTGCATCCCCCTCCATATAGAATAGCCCCCTGCATCCCCCCAATATAGAATAGCCCCCCTGCATCCCCCTCCATATAGAATAGCCCCCTGCATCCCCCTCCCATATAGAATAGCCCCCTGCACCCCCTCCTGTATAGAATAGCCCCCTGCATCCCCCTCCATATAGAATAGCCCCCCTGCATCCCCCTCCTGTATAGAATAGCCCCCCTGCACCCCCCTCCCATATAGAATAGCCCCCTGCATCCCCCTCCCATATAGAATAGCCCCCTGCACCCCCCTCCTATATAGATTAGCCCCCTGCATCCCCCTCCATATAGAATAGCCCCCTGCATCCCCCTCCCATATAGAATAGCCCCCTGCACCCCCCTCCTATATAGAATAGCCCCCCTGCATCCCCCTCCTGTATAGAATAGCCCCCTGCATCCCCCTCCCATATAGAATAGCCCCCTGCACCCCCCTCCTATATAGAATAGCCCCCCTGCATGGCCACATGTGAAGGGGTTAAAAAACAAAACAAAAAACATTCTCACCTCACCTCGCTCCCAGCAGCTTCTTCCTCGGCTGGATCTTCGGTCCACGGCGGCGGCGGCTCGTCCTCTCTCTCCTCCAGGTCCTCAGCGGCGCGTCAGGGAAGTGACGTCACCGCTGGGGGCCTGGTGGAGGTGGCTGCAGACGTGCCTGCGCGCGGCACGTCTGCGGCCCTCGGCACTTGGGGGGGGGGGGGGGGATAACAGGGCAGAGACACGCCACCGCAGCCCCCTCCCGCCACCACAGCCCGCTCACCTCGCCTCGGCTGGCCCGCTCCTGACGTGCTCCGCCAATCAACGAGGGGCCGCATCGGCCCCACGTTGATTGGATTGGAGCGGAGGAGCATGTCAGGAGCGGGCCGCAGCGGTGATAAGACAGCCGGGCGGCCCACGGACTGGTAATCTGGCCAGCCCAGCGGGCATTTGCCCGCCTTGCCAGATTACCAGTCCGGGCCTGGTTTTGCAACAGCTGGAGGGCCTGAGTTTGACATCCCTGCTCTACAGTATATACTAGACAGAGAAGAGGGGGTAGGAGGGGGTGCAGCAGCAGCTCTCTCTGCTGTATAGCTGCATGTTGTCAAAGCAAGTAGAACTAGACAGACATCTGATTAACTCACAATTCTAAGCAAAGAACCCAGCATTCTATTAGTGGACATTTATGCATTTAAAAAAAAAGTGCAGAGGTAAAACATTGTTCTTAGGATAGACCTGTGTGATTGAGGTCTGATTGCTCAGCAGATTAAAGGGGCTACGTTCAGGGCCGGCTCCAGGTTTTTGCAGGCCCTTGGGTGACAGAGCCTCAGCAGGCCCCTCATCTATTTACTATGAACCATCATCCACACACTATGCACAATTACTTGAAATACCAATAACATTCACAAACACACTGACACTGAGTGACAGACACTGATTGACTGACAGACACTGACACACTGAAGCACTGACTGACTGACACTGACACACAGCACTTACAGCTCAGTCTTCTCCCTCTTCCTCTCGGGCTGCTCTCCACACTGTAAGGTTGAGGACCTTCAGGTAATGAGATCAGGTCTTTCACCCTTCTCTCTCTCTCTGTGCAGGTCCTGCTCCATCTCCTGTGTATTCTGATGTTCAGCCTACTCAACCCTGCACTACAGTGATCAGGCTGAACATTAGAACACTGGGCCCCTCTCCTTCTCTTGGCCCCTAGAGGCGATGTGGGCCCTGGCACTTGCCCAGGTAAGCTCTGTGCTGATGCCGGCCCTGGCTACGTTGGTCCAGCAATCATCACCAGTCTTGTTCCCTGTGTGGCTGTACCTGGTACTGCAGCTTATTCCCACATGGACTCCTTCATTCTAGTGAGGATATCCTGGCATCTGGTGTCCCCAGTCCTATTTTGATGGCTTATCCTAAGAAGTAGTTGTCAATATTTTACTTCTTTCAACCCCTTCACTATAGGAGTCAACCTAGCTGTTACCAGCTATTTACATTTATACTATTAATTCTGTGTAGGCTTTAACCATTTAAAATGTGACTTTTATATGTAACTGGAGGAAGTTAATGAGGATGAGAAGGGTAACTGGAAAACAATTATAATATCTGGCTACATATGTGCTAGAATTAAGCATACGGACTGCTACTGGTTATTTATTATATGATAATCTGCCAGGGGCACAACGGTGTGGAAACCCCTATGAATGTGAATGATGGTTTCTGGCCAGTAAAGCACTGAAGTGGTAATTGTCAGGTGTTTTCAATATGAATCGAGATCCTTCTCAACCCTCGGGCTATTTGCTAACATTAAAATGATGGGAGATGAACCGATTCCAAAATAAAGCAGAAAAACTCTTAATTGAAGATGAAGGTAACGGCCAACGGAATCTTCATAGACACACAATACATGATATTAGGATAGTCTTCTATATAACAAACCCGGGTAACAACTGTGAAAAGTATCCTTGGAAAGACTGTTACAGCGTAGGGTATTGGGTGACCTCCACCTCTATCAGGTAAACTTTGATACAGTTGCATTGCTTCTTACCTCTAAAATGCTCGGTGTATAGGGAATGGGCTGAAAGAGCAAATCATCCAAAACAATCATAAAAAGTTCAGATTCTAACAAATCTCAATTTTTTTGGTGAATGTTGGACCAAACCTGATATGTACCAAATTGATTCAATGCTATTTAGTTAATTTCCTTTTTTTTATGACATTTTTGATGGTAATGCCACAATGACTATGCTCAATATAAAATAATAATAATAAAATAAAATAATATATACAGACCAACATATACCTATTTGTTTAACTTAAAGGGACTCTTCACAATTTTTTTATTCTATGGAAAAATAATTTTAGAGCATATATGTCCTCAAGATAATGCAGGGATTGCCTTATCTTGTAAAATTTCGCTACAGTGGAAACAGTATGGGAAAATCTTTCCTGGGAAAAGATGTTTAACCCCCTCTCGCTGATGCACTGTAAATTAACGTCACTGCAACCTATACATGAATTTATGATGTCAAAAAGGGCCAACCAATTTTTACCAATTCTCAAAGGGCCCACCCACAAGAACAGTCGGGTGGAACCAGGGCCGTATTTACCACTAGACACCTGTGGTCTGGTGCCTAGGGCAGCACCTTAAAAGGGGGGCAGCACCAGGGAGCAGGGGGAAGAAAATAACTTTTTATTTTTTTAGTCTCTCACCTCCCATTCAGACTTGTCTTTTCGAGGGGGGGGGGGGGGGTATGGTGGTATTGGTCAGGTCTGGTGTGGCAGTGTAAAATGTGAGGCCTGGAGCTATTACCTACCAATCTACCAATCCTGTGGTGAGAATTCCCTCAGACAATATGCAGCTGCTCTAATCATTGATTCAATGTGGAAATTTGTTCATATTTTATGCCGTTAAAAACCATGAAAAATGCGCTGTGGTGACGTACAGTAAACATGGGAAGGCGACCTAAGACTGATCAGATATTAATATGATGATCAGAAACTATAAAATCATGATGCTAATTGGTGAGAGGAGATGGGGGGGGGCGTCCTTAGGTTTAGTGCCTAGGGCAGCAGCAGCTGGTAATACAGCCCTGGATGGAACCAGTCGGGTGCTCCTCTTGCAACTGTATTTGCACTGGCAGCAGGATAAATTTTAGAGGCCACTCGAGCAACCTTTAACATCCAGAGAAATTCTATACATATGTTAGGAGCACTTCCTCTTTAAACAAGGTGCTCATGTTTTGGAGCGATTAATAAAACATGAAACGTAATAATTACTAATAATAAGGAGTGCCGCTTGTAATAAAGCAGGGACGGCTTGAGTACATAATTCACAGCTGTACGTGTAGTCTGGAAATTTTAAGCAAGACCTGACAGTTTGTCTGTATTAAAGGGTCCACTTGGGAATTCACAGCAGCCAGGGAGATCTGTAATTACCTTGAATGTGACACTCTAAGAGTTACGTCATCCATCACTGGCCAAGAAATATCTTTTACATGTTTATTCTGGTGTAATGCTGTATGTCCATGCTGCCCCCCGCTTGACAATGTTTCTTTTCATGAGAGTGGTGTTGGCCTCATTAGTAGGGGGGGGGGTGAGGGCTGTACAATAGCAGAACCCCCCAAACACTGTAAATCAGGGTCAGAGAGCCCTTCTCACCACCTTGGTCTAATAGAATCTCATGGGAACCTAAATATCCTGTTTCTCTAAAGTCACTTTGGCGTTGCCACGCCAGGCTGGTAATGGATGACATCAACTGTTTGCTTTTTGCTATTTCTGCACTGGTTAAAGGGACAGTTTGCTAACAACAGTAAGTTGTGGATAAATGATACTGCAAAGTCAGCTTTCTTTAAAGGAAAGAGTCAATGTATTAGATATTACCACTGTGCACTGAGAATGTCAGGTTGGGTTCCATCTTGTCCTGGCCTGTGCACAGCTAGAACAGAACTAGAGAAGAGGAAAAAGATCCATCCCTACTTGGTGTGAGAGCTTAAAGTGTACCTGTTGGGTGAAAATATTTTTAAAAACTTGCATCTTTAGACTAACCCTTCAGATTGGGGAAAAAGGTGATTTTAGTATTCTCACTCGTTATTCAACCCCTTAGAGTCCCCTCCATGGTTCACAGATATTTCAAATGTAGAAATACAGTCATGCACGTTCTTTCCTTTACATCTCTGGCCAATCACATATTCCTCTCTGATGAAAGGGAAACCTTGATTTACCTTTAACCCCTTAAGGACAGAGCCTGAAATGGCCTTAATGACAGAGACAAATTTTATGAATATGACCAGTGTCACTTTATTCATTAATAACTTCGGGATGCTTTAACCTATCCGGCTGATTCTGAGATTGTTTTCTCGTGACATATTGTACTTTACATTTCTGGTAAATTGGAGTCGATACTCATAACGAATCTTTATGAAAAAAACCCAAATAATGTGAAAAAATGTGAAAAACTGCATTTTTCCAACTTTGAAACTTTTTTGCGTATACAGAAAGTGGTTATACCACATAAATTATATATTAAATAACATTAGCAACATGTCTACTTTATGTTGGCGGCATTTATTAAACGATCTTTCATTTTTTTTAGACGATAGGAAGCTTAAAACATTAGCAGCAAATTTCCAAACTTTCAGTAAAATTTCAAAATCAGATATTTTTAGGGACCTGTTCAGGTTAAAAGTGTATTTGAGGGGCCTGTATGTTAGAAAGCCCCACAAAGCACCCCATTTCAGAAACTGCACCCCCCACACTCTTCAAAAGCATATCCAGAAAGTGTTTTAACCCTTTAGGGGAGTCACAGAAATAAAAGCTAAGTGTGTAAGAAATTTGAAAATTTAAAGTTTCTGTGCAGAGATTTTATTGTAATCCAATATTTTTCATAATTATAAACCTATTACCAGAGAAATGCACCCCAATAATTATTGCCCCGTTTCTGCAGTTTATAGAAATACCCCATATGTGGCCCTATTGCGCTATTTGACGCAACCACAAGCCTCAGATACAAAGGAGCGCCTAGTGAATTTCAACGCCTCCGTTATATTTGGTCATTTCTGACTGTACCACTTCAGGTTGGCAGAGGCTCTGGGGTGCCAAAACCTAAAAAACACCCCTAAAGGGACACCATTTAGAAAACTACACCCCTCAAGGAATGTAACAAGGGGTGCGGTGAGCATTTGGACCCCACAGGTGCTTCACAGATTTTCCGAACAATATGGCGTGAAAAAAGAAAAAATTATTTTTTACACTAAAACGTTGTTCTAGCCTTCAATTTTTCATTTTTTTAAAGGAATAAGAGGAAAAAAAAGACACAAAATGTGTAGCGCAGTTTCTCCTGAGTACGGAAATACCCCACATGTGGACATAAAGTGCCAAGCGGGCGCAGGACGAGCCTCCAAAGGGAAGGAGCGCCAATTGGCTTTTGGAAGCTGAATTTCACTGGAAAGGATTTCAAGGGCCATGTCGCATTTACAGAGCCCTCGTGCTGCCAAGACACTGGAAACCCCCCACAAGTGACCCCATTCTGGAAACTACACCCCTCAAGGAATCTAACAAGGGGGGCAGTGAGCATATGGACCCCACTGGTGACGGGCACAAATGTGGAACAATGTGACGTAAAAGTAAAAAATTTAATTTTTTCACTTTCATGGCACAAATGTGCCCGTCATCAAGGGGTCCATATCCTCGGAGTCTATGACACGAATAGAGACATGCGCCCGCATCAGTCCGCCGGCGGGTGCCAGCTGCGGAATGCACGAAGGGTTATCCTTCGCCATTCCGCAGTGTGCACGTACCCTAAATCTGTAAGTGTACCCTGAGGTACGCTCACAGAGTTTGTAGAATTTCACGCCATACCGTCATCTTTTATTGGGACGGTACTGGCGGAAAAGACGTGTCTGGGGGGCAGCGTACGCTACACTACCCCCAGACACATCACTGGATGATGAGGATGATGAGGATGAATGGAGGAAAGAAGGATCCCCCCATTCATCCTCACTGGCTGTTTTGGTGTCGGAAGCAATAATAACGTATCCCTCTGACGCCGAAAACACCCTGGGGGTCATCTTTATACGGGGATTGGTATATGGGGTATGTAGTGGTGTAGTGTCAAACTTTATTCAATGTAGTGTGGTGTAATGTAGTGTTTTTTACGTGTTTTTTTACAGTAAGTATAAAAAAAAAAACCTACGCCAACAAAGGAGTTGCTGATAAATGCCGCACTTATGTGCGGCACTTATAAGCAGACCGTGGCAGTAGAATATAGAAAAAAAACACCCTAAGCCAAAAAGGAGGAGTTGCTGATTAGCAGCGCACTTTCGTGCGATGCTGATCAACACTCAGCGGCGATAGGGTGCGGAAAATAGAAAAAAAAAATTTGGAAAAAAAACCAAAAACTTTTTCTACATTCTGAACATCCCTGTAGCTGCTGATAAGTGTATTACACATATCAGCCGCTAGAGGGCAGCAGAGCGCAAAATCCGGAAAATCACGAGGCTGGAGCCGAAAATAGCCGAAAGATGGGGACCGCCGGAAAGACCCGAAGACGCGCTGGAAAGACGGAGGACGCCGCGAACCCGGAAGACGCCGATCAGGACCCCGGGACAGGTGAGTAATGTACAAATACCTGCTCTGGACATCTCAGCTACCTAGCTGAGGGGTCCAGGGCAGGTATTTATTATTTTACTGGACTCTGATCGCCGTGCCACCGGCCCCATCGCCGTGAACGGCCGGTCGTTCACGGCGATCGGGCCGGTGGCGCAGTGACCACCATTACTTTTTACAGTAATGGCGGTCAGTGCCGTCCTCGGACAGCACCGACCGCCATTTTTTTCAGGTCATCGGGTCACCGATGACCCGGAAAGGTTCCAATCGCCGCTATTGGCTGATCTGAATTGATCAGCCTATAGTGGCGATCGTAAGCACGGGGGGTGTTAACCACCCCCCGTGCCGAGAAGCTATGATGGCCTGCTATGATTTATAGCAGGCCATCTTCCCTGATCGCTGTGTGCGAACACGCAGCGATCGGGGAAACATCGGGCGTAAATTTACGCCCTGATGCGCTAAGTACCAGGGCGCGAGGGCTTAAGTTTACGCCCGATGTCGTTAAGGGGTTAAGGAACAGTGTGGATCACCTTCAGCAGTCAAACTAGTCCAAGATTTCTCAGGGGGATCAGTTTTCATTCAAGGGCTGCTTCTGATTAGTGTATTGTTAGGCTAAGTTCACACAATGTATGACAGTGGCCATTGTCTGTGAAGTTCAACCCAGTCGGTACTTCAGTACTGGGCGGATGATTTTCATTTCTTTAGAATTGAAATGCAGGCACATACGGAGTGCCTTCATTCCAATTAGCCGTTGCAGACAATGTTAAGTCCGGTCGGAGATGGACATGTCAGTTTTCTGTGCGGCCGTATGTATACATACCGGCAGGGATTCCATAGGAAACACTGCAGTGTATTTTTTCAATAATTAGCTGCTGTTGTTGCAATCTGCAAGAATGGTCATTAGTAATTGAAAATATACGTTGCCTTATAGAGACAGTTTTCCCAATTGTTATTGGGGTATCTTTTACAGTGACTCATGGTGCCTTTGGCACAATATTGAGTCATCTTTGAGTTTCGCTAGCAGGGATTTTTGTCCCTGGCACTTTGTTTTACACCCTCTAGATGACAAAACTGGAGGATTCAGTGAGTGGCACCATTTTAGGTGGAAAGCGACATATAAAATAAATATGCTGCAACAATCTGACATTGCTGGTCTAGACTAAAAATGCATTAAAGCTGGCTTCATCACTTGCCATATAATATGGTTATGTAAGCACGCAAGTCTTCACTTAAGAGTATGTGTCTATTGCAGACAGCTATTGAACAATGCTGAGTTAAATGACAAATTCAGCTCTGCTACACCTCCTAATGACAATAAACATGTTCACGAAGCCCTAGTTACCAAGCTAAAAAAGTAAATGTTGCTGTCTATCCCAGAAATTTTTTAAGTAATCTAACAGACTCCATTATTCATCCTCTCTAGGGTTTAAAAATAACAAGTTATCAATGAGATCCATTTGTACATTCATTTCTCAATTTCCACTGAACAAACACAGCCGTACGCTTCCCTGGACGGCACTTTTCTTATCCAAATACTTGGACAATGGAGTTTATTTACCCACTACTGTTCAGCTGCAGGGGAAAGGACTTGGACTGGAAATGTGACCAGCTTACCCGTGCCCAAGCTGACAGCCTTGGCCTATGATACTGGGCACACTATCCCAAGTGATCTTGGGTATGGAGGCATGTCCTCCAGAACATCACTAGGCAGTATATCTTACATATATACATATATACACCCGGGTGTGTGCAAAAATCTGAGATTTTCAGACGTAAGCCCTATTCCCTTAATGGGCAGGCAGGGGGCAAGGCAAGGCAGGGAGGAGGCGTGGCCTCATAATTCACGGCTGCTAGCAGGCCTAGCTTAGTGAAGATGGAAGGACGGTAACCCATGGATCGGTGGTGCATGAGGAGGGGAGATCAAGCAATATGTGTAGAAAAAGACTCGGCACTCACCAAGTAGATTTGCTCTTTACTCAGTGCAGTGTTTTGGCCAGACATGGCCTTCATCAGCTTTAGCCAGGCTAGCAGGCATAAATCATGTTGAAAATCTACACTTGCTCCTGCATGGGGGTGGGGATTTATAGTAGATACATTTCTTAATAAATTTCCCTCTAAGAATACGAAACAGGCAACAGGATATTATAGATTAATTCAGTTTTGGGGATGAGTAAGAAGACAATAAAACATGTACTGAAAGTTATTCTTATCTCAAGTGGCTGAGTAGGTGACTCTCGGTCTTTGCACTGGATATGCCGTGTTATCTCTGGCCATCATTCCGCATCCTCCTTCAATGCTCAGTGTCCCTGATTATTTATACAAGTGTTCATTTAATCCATGCATTGAGACCTTAGCAATATCCATGTCTTGTTTATTTTTCCACAACAGAATGTTGGCAAGCGCTTGTCGGAATTGGCAGAAGTCGCATCTGCAGACAGAATCCATCCAGCGATATCAGTATTTTTAAGGTTGAAAACAGTGGATCCTTTGTGATGACTGAATAATGTCTAATATAGTCCAGTATCAATTTCCCTGCAGCGCCTCCAGAGGAGCAGCTGAGCATTACACAGTGACATTTGAAAACAATGAGCCATAGTGCACCAATGAACCAGATCCTTTAGATTTAGCCGCTCTGTCCTCTAGATTAGTATATTCAATGGGGACCCTCTTTTACCCTAATAAGCTATTTTAACAAGTGTTTTCTAATCCAAACGCTTTAAACAAGTACCATTGCTAAAATAATTTTTGATATGTCAGTGAGACATATCAAAAGCTTTCATCAGTCAGGGTCTGAGTGTGTTTAGACTGACTGATCAGTAGAATGGGGAGATGACTGCACTGCCGCATGCTCCTATCCCTGTTCTGTGTCTGTGATTTAGGGTCCTATTTCACAGGCCGATGGGGGCCCGATCAACGATGTACTGGGCTCGTTTACTGGGTCTCTTCCACGGCCCGATGATCGTTGAGCGAGGGCTGCAGGGACATCTTTACCAATGTCCTTGCAGCCCTTGCACCAAACATTACCAACTTCTCCTCCACTCCGTCCTTCTGCCCGAGTCCCGCGGCGCATCAGCAGCTCTGGAGCGGCCTGACTGAGCTGTCAGACAGCTCAGCCAATCACTGGCCGCAGCGGTCCTGGCCTGTGATTGGCTGAGCGGTCTGACTGCTCAGTCAGGCTGCTCCGGAGCTGCTGATGCTGTCCTGCGGGACCCGGTGAGGAGGACGGAGCGGAGGAGAAGTCCTGCCAGGTAATGTATGCTGCACTTCTCAAATCGTCGGTCACCTGCCGTGCACCGCTATTCCATCGTAGCGATGCACGGTGGGGGACCGATGATTTTAGTTCTGGCCTTAAATAAACGATCAGCCGATGACACGATCATCGGCTGATCGTTTTCTCTACTCCACCGAGCGATAATTGGCCGAATCGGCCAATTATCGCTCCCGTGGAATAGACGCCTTAGTCGGACCCCATAATCTTACATTGAAAGTACGTATAGACAACATGACATAGAGTCAGGAATGAATGCTCTGAGTATGGACTTCTCCCAGTCGTTCTGATCAGTCATGGTCTGAACACTCAGATCCCGACCGATCAAAAATGTTGATATGTTTTTCTGATATATCAAATGTGGTTTTTTTGTGACAATTTCCATTTGTTGTCTATACAATAAGCAATGTACAGCAATCTGATGTTGGAAGAATTACAACAGATACTCAGATAAGCTAATATTAGGAGTGTGTTGGACAATCTTGCTAAGTTGCCAGAATTATGAATACAGCTCTAATCTATAATGACGTCTGTATAAAGTTGTATACAGGTTTAAATAATGCTAAAGATGGTGGATAATAAAGTACATGCAATTTACAAAATATCTAGTAGAATGATCTGCTCATTATGTATCTGCTCATAATGTATAATCCTTTAAGAACTAATGAAAAGTAGACAATATCAGGATGAGGGACAAACCTATACAGTACCATTTAAATGACTAAATGTTCTGCTAAATCTGATGACTGTATGATCTTTTAACAAAAAGAAAAAAAAATCTTGTGCAAACTTTAAAATATAAAAACTTCTGTAATTCGAAGCTGCTCCAGACTGCATCAATATAATAAAACTTCACCTTTTGATGTCTGTCTTGAAATAAAAAGATCCTTTTTTTCAACTATAAAGTTAATTCCTGGCTTTGATTCGGAGATTGAAAACACAGTCTGTAAAAATCTACTCAGGTTTCAAGAGTTTCAAGATTTTCCCCTTTCAATGTCAAATAATATTTTAAGGGTTTTAGGGTATGTTCGCACAATGTATTTTGAGGCAAATATACGTCCGTTAACAATGATTGTAATCATTATTTACGAATGTTTGTTTCATAAACAACAAGAAAAAAAGGGGGAGAACCAGCTCATGAAAATGGGCAAAAAAATTGGGTGGATGTGAGGGGAGTCCAGTCTTAAAGAGGTATTTCAACATTAAGCATTGATCACCTACTGAGTGGTTAGACCTTCATTGATTGATTCACCAAGCATTAATCACCGAATACGCCTATAGGCTATGTTCACAGATTGTATAAGACCGGCCATTCCGTGACCCAGCCATTCCTGTCTCAGAAAACATCATCCTGGCTGGTACTGCAGTACCAGCCGGTTCATCTTTAGCGCCGCTGAGTTCTGATGCCCGCATCAGAACTCTCCACTGCACACAATGGAGCATGCGGCCGGAGACGCACGCTCCATAGTGTGTACTGACAGGTTTTTCTGCGGCTGCTATTCATTGAATAGCAGGTACAGAAAACTGACATGTCAGTTTCTTGCTGCGCCGCTAGGGATCCCGGACAGAGTGTATACCAAATCTATATACACTCCGGATGGGATTCCCTCAGTCTGCAGCACAACATACTGTAAGTACCACAGAAATCACGTCCGTTGTAACAACAGCCATGATTTTTGCGAAACTTACCTTGTGTGAAAATAGCCATAGGCTGTGTGTACACACATTGCAGTTTTACTGCTGTACTGCCTTTAACTGAAATAACACAGTACCACAACAGAATCTGCAGTGTGCGAAAGCAGCCTTAAACCCTCAAAATCAGTAAAAATGGTTGTCCCTTTATACAACTTCTTATTACAATGAAGCTACCTTGGTGATTAGCTGATCCCTATTGTCCATAATGATGTCATTTTTAGTAGTAACTGGTGATTGTGAGCCAGTGACAAGGAAAGAGCCTGAATGAGTATTCCACTTTGAGGTGTAATTTCTGGAGCAGCATTTATTTAACTTCCCTACAGTGCCCCATTAAGGGAAACAAAGAATTACATAGCCCCTATTCAAACCAATTGTCTGTAATAAATAACTTATTATTCCTAAAACCCATATAGGAATAAACACACACACAGCAGTTTTTGTGCCAGAGCCAGATGTGGCTTAAAAAGTGGGAGTGGGAAATATAAAGGTAAGACTTTTTCTTCGGATTCCTACTGAATCCACTTCTGAACTTGGTTCAAAAACTACTTTATGTGAAGCTAGTCTAAGGGAAGTTCACACATAGCCCATCATGACAAAGTTTAGTATTTTTTCATCAGACAGACAAATGTAAGTGGGACTTCCTATTGACAAGTAATGTACTGTATGTGTGTGTATGTATGTGTGTGTGTGAGGGATGGGGGGCTGGCGTAACGTTGTGTCTAAAGTCTGTGTAATCCCACGCCTGGGAAGATCTGATTGGAGCTCTGATTACATTACTCAGGTCTCCCCAATGATATCCTTCATGGCGACATCACTTTTATCCAATTACTGACAAATGTTGCAGTCTACGAATAAACATCCAGCTCCCCAGTAATACGTCAGTGTGTCAGTTACAAGTATATTATTTCATTACATTAGACATGCTATTGTCTTGTGTTACGTCTTTGTTCTTCTGCAAATCGCGGGAATTGCCAGCACTTGATGGATTAACAAGATTTGCACAGCAGCTGGTATATAGACAGCTTACGAGAGGCTAACTTGAAAGACTTGTTCACTTTAAGGTAAAGTTCCTATTACAGAATCATAGCGGGGAAAGGCGGCCATAATCATGATTATTATTTGCAGCCATCAATATGACATGATGGCCGCTTTCTCCGCTATGATCCGGTAGTGGGAAAAGCTGTTTTACCACCATAGACACTCATCCACTAGGCACAGACGTTGGACCCACAGCAATCTTGAGAACAGACCCTTTAAATCATTCATGGTAGCAAAATCCCTTTAAGGTCCTAGTGTCCAATTTCCCTGCAGCACCACCACAGGTGAAACAAAGAATTACACAAGTGTCATTGACATCGATGTGCCATAGTAAAGACCTAGAATGCCCACAAAAACAACGTTTTCTCATATCCCATGATGCAACAGGTCTGGTTTCTTTAGCTGCTGATCTTTGGGAAACACAAAGCTAAAGCCCCGACCTGTATAAAACTCTGCATTTTCTGACATGCTCCAGGAAATGAAGTATTCAAAGTGCATCACTTGATCTGACAGCATGTGGTGTAGGCATGGAATTCCTTGGCACCCACTCAAGCTCCATTTCGGAGGACTGGAATCCAGGTCCAGTCATAATTACTAACAGGTGATATTAGGCTGCTCATTGCATAAGCAGAGGGGGCAATAAGCCTTATAAGGGGGGGGGGGGGGCTGATAATATGGGACAATCAGATGTTAATCAGCAGAAATAGGGTCTGAAAAGTTACACGGTCACTCAGGAACATTTGGTGCAGTCACTACCTGTGAATAATTTTGTATAAACATCTGTATAAATATCTGCATTACTGAGTTCCTGGACACAAGCAAAGTCACGTCCACCTTCCGGGGAATAATCAACCTGAACCCAATTATAAATAAAATGCATAAAAAATATGCAACTATTGCCTATAGCAATCCATCAGATTCAAGCTCTTATTCTATAGACGTAAGAGCTTAAAGAGGTAAGCACAGCGTCTTTATTGTATTAGGCTATGTTCACACAACGTATATTTTCGTAAAATCATTATTATGAGAATATACGTTGCATTGCTGTTTATGGGATCCCAGCCGGAGCGTATACACATAGTATTCGCTCCGGCCGGGAACCCTAGCGGCGCCACAAACAAGTGAAATATTCAGTGAATAGCGGCCGTAGAAAACCATGTCAGTAGAACCATAGAAAACTGTGCTGCTTGCTCCATAGTGTGCAGGGCGCATCCATGCAAGCCCGCATCAGAACCCTGCGGCCTGAAAAGATCATCCAGACGGTACTGCAGTATCAGCCGGGATGATTTTTTTCAGAGACGACCGGTCTCTCACGTTGTGTGAACATGGCCTAAGCCTGTATGCAGTGAGCTACCCCTGGTGGGGCTTTCACCAAATGGGGTATTACCTACTTACAGGGGGCTATTCCCTAAGAAGGTGTGTGTGGGGGGGGGGGGGGGGGGGGGGGGGGGGTGTTGATTCTCTACTTACTTGTGGTGTTCTACCGTAGGGGGATCTACCTACTTGTGGGCATGTACCTAATTGGGGGGATCTACTTGCTGACAGCATCTACCTAATAGGAAGGGATTCTCTACAAACTGGGGGCATCTACCTAATTTAGGGGGATTCCTAATAGGGGATATTACCAACTAGGAGCTTCTAACAAATGGGGAGATTACCTACCTACCTACTGGTGGCATTTAAAGTGGTTATCCGGCGAAAATCTTTTTCCTTCAAATCAACTGAGTGCAGAATGTTGTATAGATGTGTAATTTACTTCTATTTAAAAATCTCACATCTTCCCGTACCTATGAGCTGCTGTATGTCCTGCAGGAAATGTTGTTTTCTTTTCAGTCTCTGACACAGTGCTCTCTGCTGCCATCTCTGTCCGTGACAGAAACTGCCCAGAGCAGTAGCAAATTCCAATATAAAACCTCTCCTGCTCTGGTTAGTTCCTGTCTAGGACAGGGGTGTCATCAGAGAGCACTGTGTCAGACTGAAAAGAAAACAACATTTCCTGTAGGACATACAGCAGCTGATAAGTATGGAAAGACTTGAGATTTTTAAATAGAAGTAAATTACAAATCTATATAACTTACTGAAGCCAGTTAATTTGAAAGAAAAATATTTTTGCTGGACAACCCCTTTAACCAATAGGGGAGGGTATTTACCTACTGGGAGCATTTACATAATGGGGGAAATTACCTACCTACTGGGACCTACCTATCATTCACCCGACACCTCCCATACCTACTAGCTTTGATCACCCATATACATGGTGCAATTTGAAGGCTTTGGCCCCTCATAAAGATCTAGGCCCTCACACCCGAATTCCCAAATGTTCAGTCCACTAAGGTCTCTATTTAGGATATTGATAAGATGCAGGATTCTGGACGGTTAGGGAAGGCGTGGACAGGACTATTAGGCACATCTTAATTCTTTCTTTTCCTTCTTCTTACTCATCCTGGCGCATGTGTTTTGCTATAGAATTAATGTACAAAATGTGGCCAGATCCAGGTTTCCCATTATGCAAAGCATGCATATGTTGAGGAAAGGCAGGGGAAGGCTTTGCCTGGCTGCCATCTGTCTTCACATAAGCCTAACTATAAACACATTTTTACTGAATAGCTCAAGTACATTTTGGGTGGGTTTGGTAAAAAAGGAAAGTTTGTTAGACTGTCACAGCATGGAGCTTAAGACACGTTTACATCTGTAGGTTGCTTTCTCAGCACTTTTACTTTTATCTAGCCTTGTCCTAGAAAACAGACAGTTATTGCCAGACAGTCCCTGAGGCTCATGGGAGACGGGCTGAAGGACAACTCAGCATTTTAACTCTGTTGAGGACACAGAGACAAGGGGAGTGATATCCCTCTGATGCTGGCAAATTGGTGCTGACTAGAGAGGAGCGCAACTCAAGCAGGCTCAAGTCCAATCATTCGGTATTTGGTGGCTGAAGAAGTTGGATGCAGCCTTAGGGAGTCCTGGAAAACATGGACTGTATCACAAATCAAAACCTGAACAATCTGAACAAGAGCCCGCATATATTTGCAAAGACTTTCTGACGCTAAATGTTAATAAGTATGTTCATATTCACTGACAGCAAGCAGAAATCCTACTAAGGATTTGGAATTAAAAAACAATGCTTTCAGGTATATAATACTTAATTCCAGGAGAATTTCAGGTTGGGGGGATATTTGTCAGAGTGCCCGGGAGAAGGGGGATGAAGGAAATAACATGGACTTACCTCCCCTGCTCCAGCTGGTTACCGCAGCTCTGGTCCTCCGCTCTTGGTTAGAGAGCGGACATAGGACCTGACATGCCAGGAGAGCACAGACAGTCAGCGGCATTAGACCCCCCCCCAGCCTGGAATTCTGGTACCCTTGAGAAAAAATTTTTTAAGGCATTAGGTATCAAAAACTTATACAGATTTCTAAATTATCTCCATTTAAAAAACCTCAAGTCTTCTAGTACTTATTAGCTGCTGTATGTCCTGCAGGAAGTGGTCTTTTCCTTCTGGTCTGAAATAGTGTCCCCTGCTGCCACTTCTGACTGGGTCAAGAACTGTCAAGAGCAGTAGCAGTTGACAATTCCTGATATGCACAGAGGTGGCAGCAGGAAGCACCATATCAGACTGGAAAGAATACATCACTTCCTGCAGGGCATACAGCGGCTGATAAGTAGTGGAAGATGTGAGATTTTTAAATAGAAGTTATTTGCAAATCTGTATAACTTGCTGACACCAGTTGGTTTGAAAAAAAATTTTCCACCGGAAAACCCTTTAAGAAAATATGATGGGTATTAAAAAAAAAAAAAACAAGCAAAACAAGCTAAACAGTGCCCCAAACCCTTGTAACTGCAGGAGATTAGCAGCGTATTTCAGTAAACAAGTCACCTCTGCAATAAGACATCTTACATTCTTTCCCGGAGGGCTGCGCACATGCCCGGGTCAACACTATAAGTGACTGGTATTATATGTAATCCTCCACTTGTCATGTATAGAAGTTTGACATTGACCGGTCAATAGTCCCCAATCATCTCATCAGAGAATGACTGGGATCCCATGTGCCGCTCCGCCTCTACAGTAGCTAAGGAGCTCAGAAAGTTAAGAACGTTAAATTGACAGTAAAAGTCTTTGGAGAGCAAATCACATGGTCTCCTGCACCTTATACCGAATTTCAGAGCTCCTGCTTATAAACAGGAAGTTTCAATTCATATTCCGGATTAAAATTCCTACACACGGCTCTGGGATTATTGTCAGACAGGATGAAAGGCAGTTTAATGCGTTATGCTAATCTGTGTATTTTATACAATGAAGCTATTTATACAAAGGAAATATACAATAATTAGAACAAAGGATTTTCATTGAAAATAAAGCTGAATCATGTTAATTCAGGTTTGTGAAGTCCCTAGAAGATTGCAAGCTTTACAGGAGAGGATTATGTACTCCCTTTCATCATGGATCCTGGGCACTTACCTCTGATGGTGACTGAGCACACAGGTTTTCCAGGCCAAATTGCTGATTTACTTAGGGTACTATTACACCAAGCAATTTTTCGACAACTAACGATTAACGATAAACGATCTTAAACGACCGCTAAGGCAAACGACCCAAAATCGTTCGTCCAATTACATGGAACGATGATCGTTATTTATGATCGTTCTTGCGGTCGTTTAGTCGTCGGTATTGCGTACATTTCAGCTGCGAATTCTTATTCCACCGAACAATGTGCAAACGATGTGCGAACGATCAAACGATAAAAATAGGTCCGGATCCTATTAAACAATCAACGATTTCTCGTTGGTCGTTTAATCGTTGCCTGCTATTACATGAAATGATTATCGTTCAAATTCGAACGATTTAACGATTTTTTGAACGATGTAATACCGTGTAATACCAGCCTTAGAGTGCATTTACATGTTCTGTAGTTATGGACCATGTGCTATGGAACAGACTTCGAAACTCCCTACATTATGATTCATGATGATGCCGGGAGCTCTGAAACAGTTTAAGGCCACGATCGCACGTGATCGTTTTCTATTAATCCAGCCATTGTTGCCGATTTGCAACAACAGTCGTGATTATTAGAGAATTTATGTTGCCCTGCAGTCAGAGGGAATCCCGGCCAGAGTGTATACACATAGGGGGACATGTATCAAGAAATGTACCTTGTGTTTCTTAGCATTTTTTGGCGTATGTGCAATGTGCACAGACCTTCGCCAGATTTACTAAACAGTGTAGCTCGGTGTATGTGTGAATATGACAGCTTGCGCCTGTTTTTTGCCTTCTTGACTCTTGTGGGCGTAGTTATTGGTAAGTATTTTCTCAGCCGGGATTTATCATGTGAGAATTTTGAAATATTCACATTTTCGTGCGCATCTGTACTCCAGTCCCAGGGTAGCGGAACTTTCCTAACTAAGGTCAATTCATTAATACCTGCAGTAAAATGCGCAGCGCCAGGGAAGCTATGGCAGGTGATTTATGAACCAAAATGTGAATGTTTATAAATACCTTACTAGGCTGCAAACATATAAGCCAGTGCACAGAGATAAAAATATTCGCAAAAAAAGGTGCAAATGATAAATGTCCCCCATAGTATAAATAGTATACATAGGATCGCTAGTGGCTGCAACAAAAGCTGACATGTTAGTTTTGTGCGGCTGCTATTCATTGAATAGCGGCCGCACAACCCTGACAGTGCACACAATGGAGAGTGCGGCTCCGGTCACACGTTCCATTGTGTGGAATGGTGAATTGGGATGCGTCTGCATTCTAATTCAATAGAAATTAAGTTTATCCCGGACGGTACTTTATCCCTTTATCCCGGCCGGTCACAGAGGGGCCGGTGTCATACGTTGTGTGAACGTGGCCTAAATCTTTATGCTACTGTACTGACACAGTGGTACATACATATATATTGTGGGTCACTACAGACATTAATAAGATATTAGTGCTATAGGATGTGATCTCACCTTGATGCCCTAACAAATTGCTCTACAAACAGAACACTAAAGTCTAGGATTGTGTCTGGTGACATTCAATGTGTCAGAGACCAGTCTATTTAAAGTAAATGAGAATATATACTGTAAAAGATAGACCTACTACAGGCCACAACAAGAACATATCATTCCTTATAATTAGATACCATAAAATGACATCACTTATTTTATACATAGGATCCAAGAAATTCCCTATTCGGCTATAGAGACCAGCTGCTGCAAGTGTCATAGGGAGGACTGAGAAAAGCTTCTATCAAACTGGGGCCCTGCTATTTATATCTTCCGCACAATGTGCCAGTCACTTAACAGGTGTTATCTGTAAGCATGAAGCCGCAGACTACAGACCAGGCTCTCCGGCTAACCTGTGCCTTCACCACAGTCATCTGGCCCCCTGACCATGATGTCATGTGCCCACTGCCCTGACTCAAGAAAACAAGCATATGGAAGCTATGTCTGCATTGTCTATACCTGAAGGCCTGAAGGATCTGGCCCAGACTGGGTTCTGACTAAATGTTGTTCCGTCTGACAACTTTTAGAAGGTTGTTAGGCAGTGTATTTATAGCAACCATTTAGTTTTTTTGTAAAGTTTTTCATAGTTTTGAATTTAAAAATTTGATGTAACTTATTGGGGAAATCCATGTATATAGAGGTTGAACCTCTGTTGAGGAACACTTCAACTGTTGAAAGTGTTACGGTTACGAAGGTTAGGTAGCAAAGAGCGTCACCTGCACTGGAGGACCTGTTCAGTCCTTCTTTACTCTGACCTTAAACACATCCTGCCAGGTTTTCTCACAGATTACAGCTGATGATTCGAGGTCCCAGCTAGGGGACACTTGTGCTTAGCATATTTTTACGGGACCATTCTACAAATAGGAATTACCCAAAGTAGACAACCCCTAACATAAAACATTATATACAGAATTGGATGAAATATGGCATAGCCCCATGACTCAGGTAACTAAGAAATATAACAAGAACAAAGCCTCTTGGTGTCCGTCTCTGAAGGCAAATCCAAACTTGACATCTTTATAAAAACATATACCTCAATCTTCGATTGTCACTCTTGTGTCTCTACAGATATCTTCATTGCGGTGATTGAGACAAAATACTGTAAATTACTACAAAGGACCGACTTACCACAATGGCCTAAAGGAGGTATTTTAAGAAAACCAACCCCACTAAATATCTTAATAGTACAGTGAGAAAAAGGCATCAGTCATCAGACGTCCCTCAGACTGTATAGGATGGAAAGCCTTGCCCTAGGTGATAGAGGCTTTGTTACTGCTTCACATAAAGGATGGCTTGTACGACATTTGCTGTTGGCGTAAGTTCTTTATCCGTCATATATGTCCTCGTGACTATTAAAAGACAGTGTATAATGTAAGCAAAGACCTTTTTCTATAATGAACGAGGTTAGGGAGAGTTTCCGTCACTCCCTAAGGAAAGTATGGGGATAAGCCACTCCTAATTTCTAGAGAATGCTGGTAAGGAATGCCAGTGACATGCCTGGCGTCCAGTTTTTGTTTTTGCTAATGTAAAGTTAAAAAAGAACCTGTTATGACTAGAGATGAGCGAACCTGACGGATTTCTGGTTCGTATGAATCAGAAATCTCGGCATCTGACTCCCGCTGTCTGCCGACTCCGTGCAGCGGGTGGATACAGCGTAAAGAACGCCTAGAAAACTGGGATACAGCCTATGGCATAGACTGTATCGCAGTTTTCCAGGCGTTCCGTAGGCTGTATCCACCCGCTGCACAGAGTCGGCAGACAGCGGGAGTCAGATGCTGAGATTTCTGGTTCGTTCATCTCTAGTTATGACGTAGTTAAGATTAGCTATATTGGGAAAAAATATAATGTATGGAATTTCCCCAATATGTTACAGAAATGCTTTCTTATATGTAACCCTCACCCTTAAAGGGGAGCTATCAGCAGGAGGCATCAATGATTAAGGTATGTCTCTCACCTTCATCCTCAACGCGATTCCTTGATTCCAGACCATTTATCTTCTAAAGATAATCAATGGAGCAGGCCGGCCAGGACTGAGCCAGATAGTCACTATGGAAGTGGGGCAGTGCTCCCTACTGTCTTACTGGACCAAGGAGTAAGCAACTAAGTGCACGGGAACGGCACCAAGGATAAAGGTAAGAGACATACCTTTATCCTTGGCATCTCCTGCACAGTAGGGGGCTATTACCATATTAGATTCATCTAACCTGCTGAAAGTTCCCCTTTAAAAAGCATAGACTGTCAAACAATATGGTCCCTGTTACTAAAAGGTAATGTTTATGCAGTTTAGAAGTCTGGGAGAGCTGGAGGACACTTCTTGTGGGGGTAATAGTGGGCATATGGGTTGTCAATAAGTGGGAGTTTTTAACTTTTAATTAGGGGTCGTCCACTTTTGTAAACCCCTTTTTGTTAAAAGGGGCCCCCAGTACCACCATAGAGGAATTCAAGTATTACTTGGTGCCTATTGAAATCTACGGTCTTTTGGGGTAATGACTATGGAATGACTCTTTGATCCTGCATTTGCTAATACAGCTTGTTGGCCGCCTCCTGAGAGACAGACATAAATATGATTCAGAAATCTGCACCAGCACCAAGACACAGAACAGTTGTCATTCCTTGTTTCAGCCGTTAGTTATCTGACACTCGGCACAGATGTTATAAATGATGGCTTGTTTTGGTTACCTTTTGCAAAAAAAAAAAAAAAATCTGGAAGAACACACAGTTCATCTGCCAGAAAAATACACCCATCCAGATTCCAACTATGGTAAGTTCATAGTAATTCTTCCAGATTTGACTTTCTATGCAAACACAGATACTGTATCCTTCACGAGCCAGAAATAACAGGCACAAGCTTAAAGCAATTACATGCAGAATCATCTGAATGTGCTGGAAAGTCCAAGGAGCGAAGGACAACGGCAGATGTATGAACAGGCATGTAACTCCACCAGTGGTCTGTCTCATAGTCTGGCCAAAGAAATGGGCCAGTATTTCACCAGGGTTATTCACTGATCTGTATTACAACTAATAAATAAGTATGTCACCCTTTACAATCATTTTGATAACTCTGCAAACTGTCCTCTTGCCATCATTGGGTATAGATCCTATTAAAACCTATGTGTCTCCATGGAAACAGACTACAAACCATGTGTAGTCTGATCATCCTGTTACTCCTATCTCATTGTACATCGTGGTACTGTTAAGGAGGTACAGAGAGAATTTTGAGTTAAACCCATGCCATACCTGCCATCAATAGTGGCATCTTCCACTTCACTTCAACTTTGTTCCTTTTTTAGTTACCTGATAAGTGCAAACACATAATACTTTGTCTGTACTTGGAAATGTCAGCCAAAATAAACACCCTGCCAACCTTGAGAATCACTAGATTACATCGCGTTCAAGGCTTTGTCCTAATAAGAAACAGGATGTGAGCTTCGTTTTATACATTCAACCATAATCTTAACAATCACCACTTCAAGGATTTTTATAAGAATGATAAAAAAAACAAAAAACAATGAACGTATCTAGTAGACATCATGTAGCGCAATGTTCTCCAACACGTGGCTCTCCAACTGTTAGAAAAATACAACAACCAACAGCTGGAGAGCCACAGGTTGAGAAACAAAAAGTGCTCTCACTGGTCACTTAAATGGTCACTTACATCCTTATAGAAGCACTTCGAGATTTTTTATTTATTTATTTATTTTGCTTAGGCTTAGACTACTATTAGAAAAAATTATAGAGATTCTTCAGTATGCCTAAGGCTAAGGCATTGGAAAACATAGCGGGAGGAAGGCTGTCATCTCGTAATATTGACATCTGCAAATAATGATCATGAACATTATTTATGACAGTGATTAATGAGACGGCGGCTTTTCCCCACTATGTTCCTGAAAAGGGAACATAACCTTATGCTTATCTGTTTTGGCTGATGTGGCAGGCCTTGTTTTCCAGCCATGCTGATTTCAGTTCTGCCACATAAATGATTTCCCAATCCTAATCTCACCCCTGCAGCTCATAAACTTATTAGGTTGAATGTGCAGGAATCCAGCCAGGTGAGCTGTTCAGATTTATAAGTTAGAGAAATATTGCCATGAGCGGGGAGGAGTCTGATGTCATCCTGTAGTTCCCAGGAAGTATGCTGTCCTAGGACAGACCACATTGAGCACTGTGATTTTCTGAGGGTGAGGCTGGTGATCACATGACACAGTTACAGTTATGAAACACATAAATGCAGCTGTGCTGGAATAAAACAGATGCAACTGTACATTAGGACTGAGTAATTGTCATTAACTAAACCCTTTTAACATGTCAGAGAGACATGTAAAAGGTTCTTCAAGGTCTGAGTGATCAGTAGAACAAATAAAGGATTTAAAGGAGAAGTCCGGCCAAAATTAATTTTTGATATGTTGTTACTTATGAAAAGTTATACAAATTTCTAATGTACATTAATTATGGGAAATGCACATATAGAGCTATTTCCCTTAATTTAGTAGATCAGGAAGTGTTAGAAATATCTCTGAAGTGACGTCACGACCCAGGGTGTAATTCCTATGGAGTGTCCAGCAGGGGGCGCTCTCTATATAGAAGTCTATGGGACTTTATTGTTTCTATGGGTTTCTATGTAATGTAATGTAATGTAGTGTACAGTGCTTTATTGAATGAATACATCTATGGAATACTTTGGGGAGCAAGTGTCCTTGCTCCCCAAAGTATTGCATAAATGTATTCATTCAATACATTCAATACACAGTAAGCCCGCTGATCCGCCGCATTTCCGCCGAATTTCCGCCGCATTCCCGCCGATCCGCCACACGCTGATCCGGACCATATACATTGAACTACAGCTCCCATCATCTGCTTCTAGTATGAACAGGTGATGGGAGCTGTAGCTGGGTAATGGATATGACATGCCGCCGGGCGCAGGGGGGAGCCGCTCAGTACACAGGAGCGCTCCCCCCTCCTCCTCCTCCTTCCGTGATAACTTCCGCCTATACCAATGCTGACTCCCTGCCTGGCCGCCGCTCTCCGCTCTCCCCCCATACATACCGGCTCCCGATGCATCCTGGTGTCCGCGCTGATGCCGGGAGCCGGTATATGTGAGCGGAAAGCGGCGGCCAGGCAGGGACTCAGCATTGGTATAGGCGGAAGTTATCACGGAAGGAGGAGGAGGAGGGGGGAGCGCTCCTGTGTACTGAGCGGCTCCCCCCTGCGCCCGGCGGCATGTCATATCCATTACCCAACTACAGCTCCCATCACCTGTTCATACTAGAAGCAGATGATGGGAGCTGTAGTTCAATGTATATGGTCCGGATCGGCGGGAATGCGGCGGATCAGCGTGTGGCGGATCGGCGGGAATGCGGCGGAAATTCGGCGGATCGGCGGGCTTACTGTGTATTGAATGTATTGAATGAATACATTTATGCAATACTTTGGGGAGCAAGGACACTTGCTCCCCAAAGTATTCCATAGATGTATTCATTCAATAAAGCACTGTACACTACATTACATTACATTACATAGAAACCCATAGAAACAATAAAGTCCCATAGACTTCTATATAGAGAGCGCCCCCTGCTGGACACTCCATAGGAATTACACCCTGGGTCGTGACGTCACTTCTTCAGAGATATTTCTAACACTTCCTGATCTACTAAATTAAGGGAAATAGCAGTATATGTGCATTTCCCATAATTAATGTACATTAGAAATTTGTATAACTTTTCATAAGTAACAACATATCAAAAATTAATTTTGGCCGGACTTCTCCTTTAATCTTTGGGACATTTTGCACCACAAATCTTTCTTTCTAATACAATAGTCAGAAATTGCAATTTCCAAAGTTTGTTTGTTGTCAGTGAATAGGTGAGATTGGTAAGTTTACCAAGTTTACCAATTATTACCAATTATTTTAACACTTGAGAGTTTGCCATGAAATATTAAGCCACAGCAATTCTCAAAGAGCACAAATCTTCTATCCAGATAGTTTATTGCAATGAATCAGTGTAGGTTAAATGTATCAACCTAGGGTAGAGGGTTGGTCGGACGGACACAACTACAGCTAATGCTAAGCTATAAGAATTATTGGGTCTGTAGGATCCTTAACCTAATGGTACCTCCGATTAAGATGGGAGCCTCGCCTGCCTGGCATAAAACTATACAACCTTGTTACCATACTGTTACTTTGTAAAGTTTGGGGAGAATAATACAATGTTATGACATAGAATTCCGAGCAGCATTCAGGAATCTGGCAGAGCTTACACTACGGAAGACAGAGCTCTTAGTGCTACGGATACAGCAAAGATCTTAATTTCCTAACATATGACAGGATTGTCCGTCTGTTTCTAGGGATCACAGCAACAGGCTGGACCAATGACAAGACCATCATCACACAGGAGGGACAGACACAATACATGTATGAGATTTCAAGAACAGTTTACATTTAGTCCTAAAGAAACACCCCGGGTACAAGTGATCCACTGTATGAGGCCTAGTGGAGGGACTGAGCGGCCTACACAGGGAGTCTCTCTGCTCTGCCCCATCTTCTTCTAAATGATCATTTAGTTTTGTTAAGTAGCTGCACATGCCAACCATCCCAGATCCAGTGCAACAGTATTGTGGGAAGTCTACCTAAATTCTTGGCTCGCTCAGCTATTCAGTGGCTGTAGCGGTATCCTGTTTCTGCTGTTGAATGGCTGAGTGGGCCTGCCATGTCACGTTTCAAGTCCCTTCTCAAGACCAGGAAGCAGTCAGGAACCAGAGTGGTGGTATCAGGACGGCAGCACAGGAATCGGGGAAAAGGAAGTTATTGTTTTCACCCCTCCCTGGGCATTTTGAAAAAAAAAAATGGGTCCTGGCAAGGGTCATCTTCTTTCAGGCTATGTTCCCAATACCGGATGTTTATGATCGGTATTAGCTACATTCATTATCAATAGATGGATGCCTTTCCCCACTGGATTACAGCACAATTCTGTAGTGAGAACATAGCCTAAAAGAGGAGCAGCCAGCTTTCCTTACATGTGAAAGAACAATCTGGAGCTTCTTTTCTCACCTTGTGCCACTACTCTGTTGTTACTTCTGGAAATAAATGAATACATTGACAGCTGGGTGTTACCATTCTACCTTACAAATGGGGTATGTGTCCCTGCTGCCGAATTATTGCTTTAACTCCTATAGGACTATAGGAGTGGTGCAACGTAGTGGTTGAATTCGGTTTATAACAACATAACATAAGAGGATGGCTCCAAGTGTAATTTTTAAAGATTTTTTAAAAATTTATCTTTACTATTCATTCTAAAATGCTTACATTAAGTGTTCATACCAAGATAAGGTACATTTACTTAGTGATCAAAAACCCTTTCTTTTCAGTGCCTTGTTTTATACATTTTTACATTCTACTGTTCCCTGGGGTCTTCTGCTTTTATAAATTTGCAGCACAGTCCAAAATTAAGCTGCTAAAACAGCCAGAGGATCACATCTGTTCTTAATGAAATTGCAAATCTTGCATAATCTACTCGCTGCACTTCCATCTTCTTCCCCTGTACCCCACAGGCTCTCAAATGTGCTGTTCTCTGAAGCTCCACAATTTTCTTTGTTGAAAATACAACTTCCCAAGACGTCTAATTCATTTTACTTGGGTCAGGAAAACTATTTTGAGACAGAAGTATGAGAACTACAGAGAACTACTATCAATGCCCTCTGTCCCCTGTCCCCCAAGTCCGCTGCCTCGGGGTCACCTTTGACTCTGCCCTGTCCTTTAAACCACATATTCAGGCCCTGACCACCTCCTGCCACCTTCACCTCAAAAACATTTCCAGAATCCGCTCTTTTCTCACCCCTGACTCGACCAAACTGCTGGTACATGCTCTCATTATTTCCCGCTTGGACTACTGTAACATCCTCCTCTCTGGCCTTTCATCTAACTCCCTTGATCCCCTCCAGTCTATCTGAAACTCTGCAGCCCGACTAATCCACCTTTACCCTTGCTTTGCCTCTGCCTCTCCCCTCTGCCAATCCCTTCACTGGTGTAACGCCTGGAGTAGTGGATCCACTGGACTGGCACCAGCGATGGCACAAACCTCACCAGGGAGCGGAGTCTAAGGGGCCGCTGGTTTTCACCAGAGCCCGCCGCAAAGCGGGATGGACTTGCTGCGGCAGACGACCCCCAGGTCGCTACCCCTGGCTTGGTTGCTGGTGACGGCAGGCGAGGCGTGGCAGGAGTAGGTACTGACAGTGGCGTGTAGGCGTACCGCAGGTGACAGGCTGAACACAGGAACAGCAGTGAGACGGGAAGCAGGAACCAGGGACTAGGAGTAGGGACTGGGTAGCGGGCAGGAAACAGGAACAAGGACTAGGGACCAGGTAGCGGACAGGTATCAGGAACAACAGGGAGCTGGGCCAAACGCTATGGGAAGCATGTAGAGGCTCCAACACAGGGGACAGGGCATGCTGGGATTTATAGGGAGTGATTGGGTGCAACTACCAATTAGGGACAGACTGGCCCTTTAAATCTGAGACAGCCGGCGCACGCGCGCGCCCTAGGAGGCGGGGACGCGCGCGCCGGCCGGCACAGACGGAAGGCGGAGCGGGACGAGGTGAGGCGCCCCCCGGGGCCGAACAGACCGCAGCGCCGGGTCCCTGCACCAGGACCCCGGCAGCTGCCTGAGCTAGATGGCGGTCGCGGCGGCGGCCCGGAGCACGGGACGCGGCCATGATGTCAGCATCTCCCGCTCTATATACGGTGGTGCAGTAACGGAGGTGGCCAGTCGGCTGTGTGTGGAGGAAAGAGCAGGATGGCAGAAGGCAGTTAGAGCAGAGCAAGGAGAGACTAATAGAGTGATATATGGACAAAGAGAAGAGGAATGGCAGAAATTAGATGACTGGTGATTTTCCATTTTTTTACACTTTTACGACAACATGCTTTAACCATTTTGCCCTTCTGTAATATTCAGAATTTCCGGATGCTTCGCTCTTCTCTACTTTTTTTTTAAATCCTTTTCCTCTGTAGTACGTAGGCCTATGTGCCCTACCCCATAAAGTCCATACATGGCGTAAGTGGCAGGAAGGAAGTCGGGACTGGATCTCTTAATTCTTAAACTGACATTGGCACTTCAGGTAACTCTGTCCTCATGGTCCACACCTCATATACTAGTTGATGAATAATGGGGTTGAACAATAATGTCTATATTGCTAACCTAACTTTTATACAGACAATAGCTTGCTAAGGATGTAAATACCATAGTGGAAGCCTATGCCCTTTCTTTGGGGGCCAAGGAGAAGGGTAGCCTAAACCAGGTTGACCGCATTCCCTTACTTTAACGGGTGATAACAGCATGAGAACATAAGAACGTTTTCTATCCTCAGACCCTGCAAGAGTACAAACATAGATGTAGGAAATGGACCCAAGGATCACAGGGAAGATTGAAGTCCACCAGCACCTAAAGCAGGCTCTCATTTAGCCTTTGCTATATGGCCCCCCTCTCTGCTTGTATGGCTATGTAAATGGCTGCTTTATAGAACTTTAATGAAGCAACATTACGTGTTTCACTTCCTTACATTTACCCATAAGCATCACTTAGCTTTAGTAGTTCAAATGGATCCATACATCCAAATGTCAAAAATGCAAAGAAAGACGTAAGGAATGGTTTAACCTCTGGGTCACGTCAAGGCATGTAGAGTTCCAAGAGAGTATATACTTTCTGATTGGTTCCCTTCCAATGATGTCATGCAATTCCAAACGTTTAATGAGGGCATCTGTGCCTTGTTAATCAGTAATTGTCATCCACTCATAACATAGTAAATTGGCTCCCAGACTATTTAAACCTGGACACTATCTATGTTTTTGTTTCTTCAGCATCTGGTAGTATTTTAGCTTTGTTTTTTTCCATGCTATTTTTAGTCCATTTGTACCAACACTTAGAGGAATAGTCCAAAACACTAAATAGATACAGTTAACTCTACAATGATAAAAACCTTTAGCTTAAAATGTAAAAAATACCCAGTAAATATAAGCCTATTCCAAATTCTATCCAGTTGTTCCCGTGTCTTAGTGGCAAACAATGTGGTTACCAGACTTCTTTAAAGGGGTTATCCAGCGAAAATATTTTTCTGTTAAATCAACTGGTTTCAGAAAGTTATATAGATTTGTAGTTTACTTCTATTTAAAAATCTCAAGTCTTCCCATACTTATCAGCTGCTGTATGTCCTGCAGGAAATGCTGACATCTCTGGCCGAGACAGGAACTGTCCAGAGAAGCAAAAGTTTGCTATGAGAATTTGCTGCTTTTTTGGTCAGTTCCCTTCTCGGACAGAGGTGTGAGCAGAGAGTACTAAAAAGAAAACATTTGCTGCAGGATATACAGCAGCTGATAAGTATGGGAAGACTGGAGATTTGTAAATAGAAGTAAATTACAAATCTATATAACTTTGTGAAATCAGTTGATTGGAAAGAAAAAGATTTTCGCTGGATAAGGCTTATAAAAGGTATACAATGATTACATATCGTGTAGACTGATTTCCAGATCGACTGCTTAGACACAGACTCAAATGATGAAATTCTGGTTGCCTGTAGCCACCTCTAGAGGGAGCTTATGAGCTTACTTTATATTGTTTTATTATTGGGTTAATTAAATAATAATATGCTGTAACCTCCTAAGTCTAAACACCAGAAAAATATATAAGATTTGTTAAGACATTAACCAGTACAGGATTTTAGACCTACTCAAATAAAAAAAAACAAGGCTAAACGGTAGAATCCAGCTGCTTTGTCCTGATATATGGTTGACCCATGTAGGTTACCCAACCTTTACCTGAATCACAAAGTGTCATCCTGATGGGCTCCTCTGTTGTGGTCAATTTTTTAATAGGAGTCATACAACTTATCCATTAAGGGGTTAACCCACTGCCTCATACACAAAAACATACCAAAGTCATGACCGAGAGATTTGAATGTTATTGAAAAAGTGTGTGTGTGGGTATATGTATGTGACTGCCTGCCGTAATCTCTTCTTAAAGATTTATGGTGTGATACATCTGACATCTGTTTCAGATTAGTGAATTCAGTTAGTTGCTTATGTGAAAAAAATATTTATTTTAAAGTAAAAAAAAAGAAAAAGGGGGACGGGGCTGTTGTTCCGTTCAGGATTACCTCGTACAGGACACAAGAATTAGCTACAGCTTAGGAAGCAAGCACAGCAACATCTACAACTCAAAATAACAGAATCAATAAATTATAGAGAACCTAAGCATCCATACACACTGCATGGCCATGAGCGTACCCATGTACAGGGTCTCTAGGGGTCTGTATGTGCCCCCATGAGCGAATATATTTCATCACCGAGGTCTCCCAAAAAGGGATGGTTTTCTACTTAGCGAAAGGCCCCATGATGTTCTCCCTTCTAGCACTGAATGAAGGTCCAAGTTCACGATCACCATTGGTGTCCAAACATATCCCCATTGTTAATCCAGAGACACTTTAAATGGAGAGCGTCACCTAATTTTCCTTTCACTGTTTGCAGTCGGATATTAAAACTTCTTCTTTTATTTTAATCTGTTTCTATTTTCTGACTGTCGTTTTTTTTATTTCACTTTTTTGTACATTGTTATGGGGGCTGCCATATTGCCTGAGCTGTATTTAGTGACATGCTTTACAGCAAGCCTCATGGACGGCAATAGACAGAGTTTGTCTCCTTTAGATGAATGTAAAACATTACTGAGCGTACTCTGCGACCTGTAAAGAGGTCATTCCCGAGGGAGATGCTGTTGTCTTCTCTATCTACTGGTGTCACATGTGGCTGCAATACTGTACAGATCACTTTACAGCAGCCTCCTCTTATCACTACAAACACAACAGGAAGTCTCAGTTTTAGCCCCAGTGGTGAGAATGAAAACTGCAAGATTTCAGGATTATTTTATACTTGTACACAGTTATCACAGGATATACTTTGGGCTGCCCTATAGACCAGCCTAACACTAGCATTTTTGTATAAGCAATCTTGATCCTTCATGTGTTAGACGTTTTAACGTTTACCTGCATCAAAAAAACTTTTGACATGTCTTGTTTTGATCAGCCACTGCTAAGATGGCTACTGTTCTGGAAAACATGCCAGGAGAAGTATGCGGAAACGCATTTTACTGTCTGTCTCGCATTGATCGCTGTCTATGCAGCTCCATTTTAGGTCTATGGGGCTGCCAGAATGGAGCAGGGAGCAGCACATGTTCCTCTGATCTGTGGGGGTCTCATTTCCCCATTGTCAATCATATCCTTTGAGACAGCTCCTTAGACTTATAATGGAAAAAAAATTGAATATTAAAGGGGTGCTCCAGCGTGGGGGCACTTTTTTGGGGGGACCGGGAGGAGGTGGCTGAAATAAAAGACGTCCACTTACCTCCCCGGTTCCAGCGGCAGGTCCCGCATCACGGCGCTCCAGTCCCCGGTTCCCGGCCGCTTCCGGGTGTCTGACGCCGCCCGAGACGCTACGTCTCAGGGCCGCTCAGCCACTCAGTGAACGAGGCGGGATCCGAGCGGACTTTAAACGGATCCCGCCTCCTTCACTGAGTGGCTGAGCGGACCTGAGACGTCACGTCTCGGGCCCGCGTCAGACACCTGGAAGCGGACGGCATCCGGGGACCGGAGCGCCATGATGCGGGACCCGCCGCTGGAACCGGGGAGGTAAGTGGACGTCTTTTATTTCAGCCACCTCCTCCCCGGTCTCCCCAAAAAATCCCCCCCCCGCCGGAGCACCCCTTTAATGGAGTTGTCGAGGACACTTTTTACGTACAAAAAAAAACAATAAAATAAATGACAACAAGTAACAATCTTTTGTTGGAGATGATGACTCAAAGTCATCCAAAGGGGTGGCCAACAGCAATGTACTATTTGATAAAGGTGCAAGCCAGGCTCAGATTAGCGAAAAACGAAAAAAAAAAATGAAATGACAACTTTACAAATAAAAACAAAGCATAAAAAAAACCTACATCTGTGCTAAACCATTTTGGCGTTCTCAATGTTCTGTGTGTCTTACCGTGAAGATTATCTGAAGCATCAGAGAAATGCTTCTTAATAATGAGACAGATCTGCTCGACGTGATTAATTACATGTGTGTAATGAAACGGAAAGTGATCTGAAAACTCTTTAAGGCATGACCAGAAATTTTACCTCTTCCTTATTTAATGGGGCAGAAAGTGCTCTTATGTGTCCCAAGGTACAATTTGGTTGTGGAGAGTGAGTCTTGTGTTTAACTGTTTTATGGATAAACATTAAAAAAAAAAATTACAAAAACAAATTTCTAAAAAAGGTTTTAGGTTTTCATTACGTGAGAGGGTGTGTATGCAGTGAAAGCTGGCTGGGAATTTACACCTCAGATTAGGAAATTTATGAACCAGTGATCAATTTTTTTTTTTCTAAAAAGAGGCTGTGGCTAAAGTATCAGTTTAGAATAGTTTCTTATATAGTGCTGGATAGGCTATAATTTGAGAATAGAGTAAAGGTTCTTGTGTATACCTATTTTATTTGATATGGCTTATATGGGTTGTCTGCCACCTTGACTCCTAGTTCCCCTGTCATGATGTCTTAATGCAGCCTACATTTTCCATGATGTATTTGTGGAGTCTCATCACCACACTTGCTGAGCCCTCTTATGGAGGACAGAAATACTATCTTCAACAGCGCTGTGTGGGGAAAACAGAAAGGAGGATGGAGCTGGTGTGTGTGTTTTGATCTACCAGGAGGGATCTGATAGGTAATGATGGAATTATGCAGTTCACAGGTAGTCAGTAACACAGGAAGGACTGATCTACTTTCTGCACTTCAGAGCAAGTGATTTTCTGGTTGTCAGACAGACGGGTGGTCACATGACCCAACTGCAGTAATGTAAAGTTATTGAGGCTGCTCAACTGAGATAAAACAGATGACACTGCAGAAATACTGGGCGCGAGTCACCATTATATTGGCAAAAAACAACAGGATTCATGGTGCCCGAATAATGACAAGTGCCTCAGATCATGACCTGCTAGTGCAGATGAAATGCACTCTAAACATGCATGAAATTTAAAGGAAACCATTTGCCTCCCTGAAGGAGTTGTTACCTGGCCCCAGTACCTAATAGCTGGTGAGCCCAACTCTCCGACCCTGTGCCTGAAGGTATCCGGTGGGGCAGCAATTTAAAAAAAATTCATGTTTAATGCTCAGTCCCAGCACCCGGTTATTGGGAATGGGGGCAAAGAGCTGTGCCAGGCAGAGCCTTGTTAGCCCGGTTACAGGGCATGGGGGCAGAGAGCAGTGCCCAGTTTTATCCCAATTGAGCATGGAGGTGATTGGTTTTCTTTAAAGTTCTTCAAGGAAATCAGTGGTCATGTACCCGTTGGATTTTTCTTACTTTAGCTGCCCTATGAACAAGTCCAGATCAATGGGGCATAGCACATAACAATATTGTTACCTTTACCAATTCTTACCACCTTTGTGCCTGAATTATACAACCCCAATAAGTGCCCTATTACTATTTACTGATTAGACCTTTGTTTTACGGTATCTCCAAGGACTTCCGACTACTTTTGTTTTCCTACTAGTTCCTCTTACATAATGCATTGCATTTGACTGTCATACAACTTGTAATGTCCAAAGCCTCTTCTAGTCTATGGAAACTTTTACAGATGTATATGCGAACACTAGAAGTCTGGCTCAGTTTATGCATTTCTCAACATTTAATGGCCCCATAATGTTGAAAAAAAAATCGTATTTTTATAAAACTAAGACATCTTTTCCATTAACGCACTCCAGAAAGTAATGCTGTGTAACATACATTAAATGACCTGCCCCAGCCCTGCGGATATTAAACTATAATCTGACTTTATTTTGTGAAAACAGAAAAAGCAGAACTTTGTGGGCTTTGAGGAAATTGTCATTACGGCGGTTTCTCGGACTTGTCTGCTGGCAGTACAGGCACAGAACATTTATCTGCCATCAGAGCGTGCAGCCGCAGAGGCCTGATTACACAGAATTTGCTTGGTAATTATCCAGAGTTTCTCCGTAGACGGAATAAACACATAAGAGGGATGGAGTCGGGTTTACTGCTACATGTTTGGTGGGGTGTATTGTTTCGACTTCCTAGTGCACAAGAGAATTTTGGCCCATATACACCAGACGACCATTGAGCTGCTTGTTTAATATCATCGACAAGGGCAATGTTTATCCTGTGACTTTTGGTGCCTGTGTTTTTTCCCTCTACCGTTAATATTTGCCAGGCTTAACTACTTTGTAAAAGTGCTTTTCATTACACTTACTATGTTTATCCATTCTGTGATTAAAATAGTTATAGGCATGCATACCTATGGCTCCACCATACAATAGATTTGCCAATATGAGCTACAGAAACACCTAACAAGCCAATGGGTCAAGATACTTAAATGAAAAAAAAAAAGTTTTGATTGGACCAAGTCTAAGTGTTCAGACTCTGACCAATCAGGAAACAGAGTTGGGAAAAAGTCCACACGCCGAGCGTTCACTCCTGGCTCCGTGACATTTTCCATCCTGGACAACCCCATAGACTTACATTATGCGTCAGTCCAGGTCACATAACACAAAACTTGGAGAGAACACTCTGTGCACAGGGGATCTTTCTCATGATCAATCGCAGTGTGAACACTCAGACCTCAACCAATCAAAACTTTTGACATGTGTCAAATGTGTTAAATTTTTTTTAATGACAGGCATGCTTTAAGTGTTGGGAACCTTCTTGACAGGAGGAGGTCCAAGTTCTTGTATCTCCTAACACACTGTTAACACAGAAAAGGCTATGAGGATAGCAACAAACTTAAAGTCTATGTATCAATACGTATCTTATACTAGACTACAGTACATCTTTTATTGTAGTCCAGAGCTACAATCCCAATTCTGCTGGTTACCATTGGAAACATTTCACAAGCTTGCCGACAGACACAGCCCCAGCAGCTTAGTTTTGCTCTATTCAAGCAGAGAAGGAAAAATTTGATTATCTTACATCTGTTTAGGAAAATTCCAGAATTCAGGAAGATTTGAGGTCTGGAGCCTGAAGAATTAAGAATGCAGCTCTGGAATATAATACGAGCTGTGACTTGTCTGAGAAAGACTCATGATAAGTACAAGAGTAGTAATGTAATGTATTCAACTTTTTCTACTAATTAGGATGAACAAACGTCTTGAGATATATTTTGCAGGACAGAAAGTGACACTATACAGTCATATTCAGCCTGAGACTGGGAAGTGGAACAAGATGCCCTCCGTATGATAATGGCTAGAAATGGTTTTCACACATAATTACAAGCCTTTTTATCAGGTCGATTCCAAATCAGTCCTCAGTTTCCACCCTCTGAATTTTGCCCGGATGTGTCATTTTCTGTTCTTTTTTTTCCCCCAAGGGAAAAAAAATTGATCTCTGACTTTGTATTAGATTGAAAAAAGAAAAAAAAATAGACATTTTTAGAGAGTCTGAGTTTTTACTTTCATCAAGACTCCCACCAAATGGACACTGTCAACATGCTGTGAGGTTTTATTAAAATATAAAAAAAAAAGCAAAGACCCCAGCTGGCCTGCACAGAGCAGACATCCAGCAGCCGCATCTCCAAATGATGCGGCATGAAATATGATTACAGTTTATGAATTGCATTTCGCCAAGTGTCTTTAAAGAGGCCACTGGTGTGTGCAGGACCTCAGACTGATCAGCATTCACACCCGCCGCTGTCACACAATTCTGTCTACATCATTGTCAACCACATCATTACAGAGAATGCCAGTGTGTGGATTGAAGGACTTGAAATTACAGTATCGGGCAGTGCTATAGATACAAAGGCAACGAGAAATTTAAGAACTTTTATCACAAAAATCAAAACTTCTGTCAGGTTATAAAACATAAAAAGTTCTGTAGAAGTTGAATGATGTGCAATATGACCACCATTAAAGCTCTGAAAGGATCAAGCAATGATGAATATAATTTACTGGCTGAAGCAAAGGAATCTTTTAATCGTTCCACTTTTTTGGGACTAGTCAAGATGAAGAATTTACAGCGTCAATGAGCCCTCCTTGAGCATCAATGAGCTTCCATTTCAGTGGATGGAAATGTCATCTTAAATTCCAGAGATGAACATAGTCAATGTATAGTTTTCTTCTATATACATTGAACTCCAACCGAAGAAATGAGCTTCTGCCAATGACCAAAGAACCATTCAAGAAACTGCATACATAGTATATGCAGTCTATGTTAATGTAAGGATTACTGGCGTTTTTTATTAATGTGATGTTTGGGGATATTGTTGATAGTAAGAGAAGAAATACAAGTTGAAATATGAAGTCTGACCTTCCACTTTAAGAGTCTTTTTAAAATCCATGGCGGGTAGACCTTATCCCTGCAAAGGTCTTTACAGGGTTAGGGTATGTTCACACTGAGCAAATGGGGCAGAATTCCGTGGCAGAACTCTCCACTGCAGAATCCTGCCTGCTTCAGTGTCAGACAGCATCTGTATGAGAGGGCTCGCGCGCCTCCACTCTCCTCTGCTCAAAGAATTGACATGTCAATTCTTTGAGCGGAAAGTGGAGGCGTGAAAGCCCTCCCATAGAGATGCCACCTGACACTGAAGCAGGTGGGATTGCCCTGTGGATAGTTCCTCCCCAGAATTCTGCTCCATTTGCTCAGTGTAAACATACCCTAAATGTAGAATTAAATGGCGACCTCTATTGAGCAGCTCTCCATTCTGGCTACAAGAGACATCCAATTTAATTTACATAAAAAAAAATTCTAAGAAGACTCAAAAGATCCATTGGAGAACAAAATTAGCCTGAAACGGTTGAACAGAAAAGAAGATGACCAAATGACCAAAAGCAAGATGGAACGATACAGAAATTATGCCAATGAGAAGACTAAAACAGAAAAAACACTCATAGACTCAAAGCCAACTTGAGGGGTTTAGTCCCCTCAAAAAAGATGGCAACTACGCAAAGTATATGAACAAAAAATCTATTGCAGGTAATCTGGTCTAGATAAAGAGGTAGTTTCCCATACAGGTTATCTTTTAAAGAGGTTTCACTGTATTATGATTTCTCATATGAAACTTAGGAGATGAAGGACATACAACATTTGAGGAAATCGTGGCCTTCTTGGATATGAACTTATGACTCCTATTGCTACTACATTACCAAGAACCCAATGTAAGTGTTGGAATTCTAAGAACATTCCATTCCATAAAACAGTTGTTTCTATGTATTAATGCTGTCACGTTCCTGTAAACAGCGGTTGCTGGAGTAAAGGTCATTTGCTAATGAATTTACCAAACTTTGAAGATCTGTGACTTGCTTTGTATTTACTAGAACTGAAAGTGATTTAAGGAAAAGACTAGGTGCAAAGAATTTCTAAAAAAAGATATTTTATCACTCCTACTGATCTGAACTGCTTAAGGCATAACCAATCATGTCTGCAACACAACTTTGACAAGTCCTAGATCATAGTATGTCATCTATGGAGGGGGAAATTCTACAAACCTCCTGGAAAGAAACTTGTGCTAATCACATGCTGATATCTTGGTCAGTAGCTTACTGTCATAAGGTTGGAACAAGTCTTCATCGGTGGGATTGCTGATAGGTATTCCAGTCTGACAAGTAAACTGCTTGACTCGCTCCATTGCACAGTTTCCCTAAGAAGTGAGACATCTGCAGATTCCTCGTGTGTTCTCAACTGGGCCGATTTGGCATTGCACACTTTCCGTAAGATTGAGATGTGTACAACAGCTGTCTTGTTCCTACTTAGATTTTACTCTCACACATGCATTTGTTTGTTTTTTAATGTCCCAAAAATGTAGGTGCATATAATGAAATGTCTGGACTCCATGGTGAAATGATGATGGCTCACGTAGACTAAAGCCACTATTACTTGGGGCGATCTCCAGCAGCAAGCGAGTGCCGACATGTCAGGTCAGGGCTCGCTGCTCCTAGTTCCCTGCTCGCTGCTTGCGCTATTACCTGCACCGATAGTGAGTGGGTAAGTGCAGGAGGGCTAGCTGAACGATCTTTAGATCGTCCGGAGAGCCCATAGGTGATAGTGGCGGTCTGCTGCCACCCCTACTGTTACACAGAGAGCGGTGGCAGCTGATCGCTGATATGCTCCTCATTTGTCAACATGTTGAAAGATATTAAAAGACAATGATCAGCTGACATTGTGCATGTCGGCTGATCGTTGCCTTCTATTACACAAAACGAGATTTGTCTGTAATGGTCGTTAATTGGCCAAATACGGCTGATAATTGCTTTGTGTAATAGGGCATTTACCGTTTTTAAGTCATATTCACCACTAGTGAATCCATTTAAACATTCCTAACGGACTCAGGGTCGAACCGGTTTTTCAGTGCATGCCCTGATGGGCCCAGTTTTGCAGGCATTGGTCCTAAAGGTTCAGCAGAAGACAACCTCATCAAAAGGTAATTGGTTAATTCACAAGTTGCCTATTAGAATTTATTTATTATATGCATGTGAAATTATAATGCCAAATGTTAAGGTAGACATGCATATCTGTGCAGCTTTACTGTATGTTGTCCTCAAAATCATTTGCTTTGGTGGGCCCAAGGTTCCCCAGTCTAAAGATACCCATATACTGTATACTGTATTATACTTATATCAGCCAAACCTACCACTTGGTTCAGGTTCAGCCTTCAATATAAACAGAATGGGGGCTCCTAAGAGATAGAAGTCAGGCATGATGAAATTTCACTGCCTGACCCCTTTATTCTAGGAGAAATAAGCCACTTTCAGAGCAATCTGGTGACAGCAATCAGGCGTGTAATCTGAAAATTAAGGTTCAAAGTCATTATGGCCCTTCACAAAGGCCACGCCTAACTTGGAGGACATTATTTACGCGGATGCCAGTGTTTAATACCCGCCCCCATACGGTCTGCCGGATTTACTAAGAGGCACATGCTTCAGAACAGGTGTAGACTTCTGCCATGGTTTATGTCTGTTTGCCGGCTTAAACCATGATAAATCAGGCACGGGAAGAGGCAATGCCTCCTCAGCGCCTTGCTGCTTCCCCTGCCCACCCATCACGGCAGGCGTACGCCAGGCTGAATATTGAGGGCTGATAAATGTGCCCCTTTGTCTTTTTGACAACCTCACAAAAATGGGTGATACTGGCCAAAACTCAGAACAATTTATTGCCCATTTTATTACAAAAAGGGTGTCAGTAAACGGGTGTAGATGTTACTGCAGCATAAGATGGGTGCATCTCATAACACCTCACAGACAGGGAACAAATTATTATATTTCACATATTTTTCCGATAAAACTATCTCAGCGATCCCCAGGAAGCTTAGCACAGTTGAAAACTAGCTCCGTCATAGGCCTTAAAACAAGGCAGCATTGAAAAGGTGCCTCCTGGAATGAAACATTCATAGCCAGAACATCTGCAAGTAAACATCAGTATAATTCATTTACTGAAGCTGAAGCTGTGAACATACAAATACCACATGTTTGTCTTGAGACTCAAAGAGCTAAATCATACAGCCCTAGATCTGACCAGTCGCAAGCTACATGAAAACAATTATTGCAGTTCCATGTTATATCAAACAGTAATACTCTTCAAAAGCAAATGTAAATCACAGGAAGAACCCTTCTGATATATACAGTAAAACATGTGTCCAGAAAGATCTGTAGACAGATAGATGAACAATGCACTCATTTTATTATGTAGGATCATATGGAGGAATGCAGCAAATACTGAACCTTTATATGTAAAGGAGTGTGCTCCCCTGGTGTCCTCTTGTGGTGTCTTCAAGTCCCGCGCTGAATGCTCCCGTCGCTATACACTTCCATGACAGCCCACACAGCCAATCACTGGCCATGGTGCTGTCCCCTTTCAGTCAGTGATTGGCTGTCACTGCCGAGACAAGTCAGTCTCAGAAATGGCGACAGGAGCGTTCAGCGAGGACACCACAGGAGGACACCAGGGGAGTAAAAGACAGCAATTTATAAAACATTTTCTATTGCCAGAATATCCCTTGATTTCTGCTTTCAAATGTTGATTTCTATTGTAAGTCCACCCAAAAAGAAAAAATTGCAGATTTTTATTCATCTGCCCAGTTCATTCCAGATTATGCAACAAACGTCTATTGCCAAATGGTAGGAAACACCATAGTGCACCCCTTGGTCTACTACTTTGGGAAAACTTAAGCCCCTTTTACATGGGCCAATTATTGGCAAGGAACTAGAAATGCTCCCTCAGCCACGTAAAAACGTTAGGGATCAGTGTCAGCTGATTGCATCTTTTGTGTGGCTTCAAAATGTATCGCTATTGGCTACACATCTCTATGTGTAAACAGGAGATGTGCAGCCCATAGAAATATATTTAAATGGGCGCACAAACGATACAGTAATTGTTTGTGCAGCCCAGCCATGCGATTAATCGCTCCTTCCGAAGGTACTGCAAACGTGTGCCGATCTTGCTGGTTTTCACTCATTTGCGTCCTTGCACAGCCCCATATTGGGCCATGTATATGGACCCTAACGTTAGCTTGTGCCTATGGGCTCCCACTCAGACGATTACTATGCAACTCCAGAAATAATACTATTTATTAAATTGTAAGGTAAGAGTCCTGATTTCTGCTTGCATGGCGGTCAGTTAGTAGCCATCCCATCCATGGCTTACCCAGCAGCAGTATAACCCCATACTGTGCCTCTACGCCTGTAATTCACCCTTTGAATGCTGTAAGATGGTGAACTATGGGAGTTAAAAGGAAATACATTAATTACATACATTTAAACCACATGGCGTTTAAACCTATGTACACAGGAAGAAACAAATCTATAGGGTAAGAGACAAGACAACCATATTCTGACGTATAATTGTCTGACCACAGAAGAACCTCCCTGTGTACTGTACACTAACTACATGGCAGAACTTATTGCAATTCCATCTTTTAAGTTAACCAAAGATCTCCATGGAGAAGACAAAACAAAGCACAAACAATGGTACGGGACAGTGGATGTGCAGCTAAATACATAGCGAGGCTGTGCAGCCAGCCTGAAATCATGAACAGAAGTTCTTCAATTTGAAACATGGGACCAGCTATCAAACTCAGATTGCAAAAATGTGATATTTACCACATGAAAGTCAAGTCGTATTGTAACAATTGTCTTCAGGAACTGCAATGATTGTCATTGTGCCAGTCCAAGTTTCCACAGTAGCTAATGAAAGTCTGCAAATTCTTGCTCGTCTTGAAATGAGGTTGTTATACCGAAAGACTGGGTATAACAGGAAGTCCCGGAGCCTTACATGTAAAGGCTCTGTTTGCCATGTCTACTTCAGTGCCAGCGTAGAAGCTTACTGCATGTTGTTTTATTATTCACCTCAATGTATACCAGTATGCAGTAAGCTCTAAGCACCCTGCAGGGATGACTGCAGGCAGCCAGAATCTATCCATCCATGCAGGGGATTTGTGTTTAAGGGTAGACATTAAAGCCTTGTGCATAAAAAATGGTCTTTTTAATTTTGCTACTACTTAACGTAAAAGTCTACATAGAGTTCTCATTGTTTGCAGAATAATCTCGGGCATTAATGAACCTCATGCTGAAGTTTTCTAAACCGTTCAAGATGAGGACATTTACATTTCCCATGATCAGTTGTGGAACCCCTCTTTTTCTCTGAGAACTCTCTTTTCCCTACTAGAAGTGTATGGAGACATTTACAACTGGGTGTTACCATTTTGTCAATAGGGTGTGTCCCTACCCAGTCTGATACTGTCAGTGCCGATAAGATAATGTCAGGACACTTGGCAAATGGCTATGACCCAACTGTCACCTTATTTATGTACTTTAACCCTTTAAGGACCCATGACATATTGGTACATCATGGGAGCCTGTCATCTAATGACCCATGACGTACTGGTACGCCAGAGGGTCTGAAAGCTCTATGAAGCAAGATCAGGAGATGAGCTTGGCAGCTGGCCGATCATGCTGCCACCCATCATTAAACCTCTAAACGTCACCGATCGCAGTGTTTAGGTGTCAGTGACAGGAGCTGCTCCTATCACTGAACGATCGGGACTCACATTGGAACAATCGCGACTTGCAGTGTAACGATCAGGCCTTGTAGTGTGACTGTAGGGGTCCTAATTGTCTCCCCTAACTGATGGAGGTAAAATACCTCTGTGCAGTCCAATCTTCTCATAGAGTCTGCCACAGGCAGACTCTCTGAGATTATCACAGATAACACTGATCAATGCTTTGCATTGGCATTGGCACTGATCAACGCTTTGGCATAGCATTGAACAGTATATGTAATATAATGATTGTATGTAATAATCCCCTAGGGAGACTTAAAAATTGTAATAAAAAATGTAAACAAGTTTTTAAAAATATGACTTAGCTCCTCACAAAATAAAAGTTTAAAAATCCCCCCTTTCCCTTTTTATAAATAAGGGAAATTTAGTATTTACTAAACCAGATATGCCAGGTCCTGTTTAAGGGTGGCCCTATTTATTCAATGACTTGACTTTATATGAGTAGTAAATAGATGTAGAAATGCTAAAAACATAAAAAGTTTACAATTCCAGTGTAAACCATCCATACAAAGTGTTTGCCCCTAACATGACACAATGACCCCTCCATATTTGGCTAATCTGGATTATCTTCCCATTCACAGATCTGTATATTCATGGGGCGGTTTCATCCCTAGCAGATCCCTGTTTGTCCAGCTCTCGTCTGGCTCTGGCTCGCCCAGTGATCTGTGTTATATTAATATTACATTGCAATGTAATCATGAAAAAACTATGAAGTCTTGGCTGCGCTTAAATGCTGGACCTCAGCTATTATTTGAAACTCCTACCTCCTCAAATCCCGAGCGCTATTTTATCAACATAATATGAGCAGATACATATTGTTCTTCTGCCAACAAGCAAAATCTTCTACAGCTGTTTCTTAATTTCTTGAAATCACATACAAAGGGGTCAGGACTGTGTGAGTTTAATGCTGTGATTTTTCCAACAATTTCTCAGCAGTGTTCATACTTAAGGGGAAATATATATATAGTTCTTAAAACAAGGATATAGATCTACTTTACTGCTGCATTTATGTACATAAACCCATATGGAAAATTATTAGTCTATGCCAAAATCATATTACTACTACTAATGTGCATTTACTAATATTAGTAGTAATAGCCACATTGCTTGCAGGGTTAAATTAATATAAAATATTCCATTACAGACCACAGTGGCCCCTATTATTTAATGCGCTCTCCATATATATATATATATTTTTTTACACACAACTCCATACCCCTGCTTCAGTGCACTGTATATCATTAGCCCATTCCCATCTCCTCTTGCAGAGAGGTGTAACACAAAGGTCCTGGAACCCAATGTAGCATCTGTAACAGGGGTTCATTTATAATACTAATGTTTCATGTCGAAAATAGTCAAGAGTCCAGTTCGTCAAGGCCTGATAAGAAGGCTACCTCTTTACTCCGTATAAATAGATATCTGGACCTATAATGCACATACTCTCTCCCTATAAGGGGTGCCTATCCAAGATGACTGTAGAGTGATGATTTCAATGATATACTGTATATCACATCCAACTTCCCCTTTTCAATTTAAGGAAAAGAGGATAGGGGACACAATTTCACTTTTTGCCAGAAAGCAAAATCACAAAAACTACCCCTGTAATCTATGCATCCTTCACTGGCGAAACCTCAAACCGTGAAGGCCGTAAAGCAGTAGTGTGGCTATGGGTAACAAGACCAAAACTGTCTAAAGGTCTTATTGGATGGCCTCAAGCATAAAGGAGCACCAATCTCATATATTGTCGCTCATTTACAGCGCCTATCACATGAATTGATGATGTGCAGTCCTTTGTGCGTTATTTTGCATTGAATTTTACTGCGTGACTAGGGCCTAAGAAATGCAGGCTAAGCACGGAGGGTGCCCCGGACCCAGCTTTTATTTGTATACACAGCAAATTAGAAGAATGCAGTGGCACTCACCAGATTAAGTTGCAAAAATAGAAAGTCTTTATTACATTGCGGGTCACTGGCATGGGTACAGACGGGCGACGATCATTTCGCGTGCTCAGCTGACGCAAGCTTTCTCTCAGCCTCAGACTTTCTATTTTTGCAACTTAATCTGGTGAGTGCCACTGCATTCTTCTAATTTGCTGTGTATATCAAGAGACTGTGTTACCAGTAGAGCACCACTCAGTTGTTGCACCACGAGCCAACTCCACCATTCCAGAGATCACCTGCAACCGGTGTTGATTGCCATAGCTAGTAGTGCCGAGGCCATCTCCAATTACATCCAGCTTTTATTTGTGCCATTTTTCTGGCCTAAAAATAAATGCCAGAAAAACTGGCAAAGAATATCTTGACGTTTTTTCTGGCATTTCTGAGTTTAGTTTTTTGGGGGGTTTTGCCTTTGCCGTTTTTGAGACGAACAGAAGAAAAGCTATTAAACTTTATGGGAGAGAAATGCCACAGTCTGCAAAAAAACAAAAAAACAAAAACAAACAAACATTCTCTATGCTGCATTTTGGAAAAACTGCCAAAGAGACAAAATAATACCACAGAGGAGAAAAAAACAGCACAAAAAAAAAAGGAGATACAACATTCATACCCTATGAATCTATCGCTGTAAAGATCAGCAGGGTTGATGTTGTTGACAGCTCCTCTGATCAAACATTAAAGGGCAGGCCATGAATGTTAATGTCTCAGACAACCCCTTTAAATCACTTCGAAAACTTTGAGAATTATTCATAGGGTCCTTTAATGAAACAAGATATTTTATCCTTGCTTCACCCTTTCCTCCCATCCGTAGCTGAAAGCTGGAAAAAAAAATCAGACACTCCAGGCACATAGCTTCTTTAACCCAACATCTTTGGGGAAAATCTCTGGAAAATTGGCTCATCAGACCTAAAAACTGTCATAGTGCGGCCTGAAGGAAGGCTGCGAGCCAAGCAAAGATTAGGGACGTACACTGAAACAAATTGATATACCTGGAGCAGTATGAAGATCACAGGGAAGCCTTGGCGCTGAACGTTTCTAGAAAGCACATTATATCTTATTAAATCTCAGATTTCATTCATTATTTTAAGATGCAGTGAAAAGAAGCTCTTCAGCAATTATTGCAATCTATCACCGGCTCTTATGAAAGCTTGTCGCTGGTTTAGAAAAAAAAAAAAAAAAAGCACTCTCTTTAGGAGAGATTAGACAGCTTAAAGGGAATCTATCATTAAGAAACACTCTAATCCCATTTAACTTTAAACACAGCCATAATTAGAGTCGTCTATTCTTCAGTTCCATAGCGACTTGACTATTATCAGTTAAAGGCGATCCCTTGAAGCTGTATAAACTAACACACAAAAGAAATCGTATCATCCCTCTCACCTTTAAAGAGTATGTTCATCTTTGAACATCTTTGTACAGATATATTGTATTACGTCTACAGCCTATATTATTATAGCTTAGAGCTGCATTCACATTTCACCTGGTTGCTATTGGGAGGAATGTACACACAGATGGAAGGACCCAAGGTTTTTTTTAAGGGGCAGAGAGTGAGTTGTTTTTGTTTTGCTTTTTTCATTGTAGGGGCACACGGTGTGCAATTTTTTGTTCTATGGGCACAACAGGGGAATTTTTTTTATTTATGAGCACATTATAAGGCATATTTTTTCTCAGGAGCATATTGTGTTGCATATTTTTATTTAAAGGCACAATATAAGGTGCGTGTGTGTTCATTTTCATTCATGAGCAATTTGTAGGACAATTATTATCAATGAGAACACTGTGAAGCATTTCTTTTTATTCAGGTAAAACAATGTGGAGCATACTTTATCCTGGGGCACATTGTGATTAACATTGTGGTGGGGTATAGAATGAAAAAAATATATTTAGGGGGTCACATTTTACAGTAAATATTTTATAAGCTTTGTTCTGGTGTATGTAATAAGCTTGGTTCTGTTCCTGTATTTATATAAAGAGCTTGGTTCTGCTACTGTATGACCACAATGAGCCTGATTCTGGTGCTGTATTTATATAATGCGCTTAGTTCTGGTGCTGACTTTATATAATAAGCTTGGTTCTGGTGCTGTATTATGTATTTGCGCTTGGTTAAAGAGACAGTAAAGGTGCCAATGCACATTAGCTAACTATTAGCTATTGCTACACTGTCTTGTTATAGACTACAGAATAAAAACTAGTGCAAGCTTGGTAAAGACATTATGAAAGCAGGGAATGTTGGAAGATTTCGACTCTTAAAGCATACCTGTGAATGCAGCTCTGGAGTATAATGCAGGCTATAAATTTCATACAAAAGAACACCATAAACTTCTATAGGTGCATATTATGACTCAACACAACAAAAGAGATTTACAGACCTTTAATATTATAGTCATTTGTGTGGTCAAGTGTAAATATACCCTTTGCCAATTTATAATACCCAGTTTCATTTCTTATACATCACCATACACTATGATTAGCCACAAAACATTTGAAGAACCATCTTCAACAATTCAGACATGCAGCCTTGGCCTAAATATAGAAGATATGTCTCAGGACATGAAGGTCAACTGTTATCCCATTCCACCGGTATGCGGTAGACTTCACTTCCAGGACATCTTTAGAAAAATTCTTATATACTTCCCTTTAGCAAAGAGGTCACGGACCTATCATCAACTTTGACATGAAATGTAAGCAGGCAGCATAGACATACCTCGATAATCCTGTCATGAATCTGAAGTCCTCCTTCTTTGGCAGCTGGGCCACTGTCAACTATTTTTGAAACAAAAATCCCTTCACTGGAGGGTCCGTCTTGGTTGTCCTAAAAAAATAAAAGAAAAATGGCTATAGCAAAATGTGGATTTTTTTTATGATTTCAGTAAACTACATCCAGAATTCTTTGCACACTCATGCAGAACATAATTCAGGCTTACAGGAGCCATCTGATAATAATATGGATAAGCTAAAAGTGCTGATTATATTAGTTTCCCACCTAGCCAGAGAATTGTTCTGTTTGATTATATACTTTCACAACCAAATCCTCTCTTCAGCTCCAGCTAGCGAACAAAGGAACCATCCACTCCATTGTTTGACAAACATTCCGTCACAAATTCTACTGTTGTGCATAAAGAAGCAGGTGTCACACTAAAATTGTAAAGGCCCTATTACACCAAGCAATTATCGGCCATATTTTGCCAATTACCGGTGGTGTAATAAGTCATGTTAAAAGGCAACAATCAGCCAACATGCACAATGTTGGCTGATCGTTGTGTTTCAACATGTTCTATATTAACGATCACGACAGCGACGGTCTGCTGCCAGTCGCTCTGTGTAATAGGAGCAGCGGCAGCAGACCGCTGCTCTCTTCAATGGGCCACCCATATGACCTAAAGATCGTCTGGGCAGCCCCTCCCGCAGATCCCTGCTGCCTCCCCCCACACACACACACATTGCTGTCTGTGCATGTAATAGCACAGACAGCGAGCGGGAAACGAGGAGGAAGCAATCCTCCTATAGATCGTGCTTTGTAATATCGCCCTTATCCTATTTAAAGGGTTTGTTCAGAGATTTAAAAATATATTGTATATGGATGGGGGGGTGATGTATAAATTAGAAAGGGAACTTGATGAAAGGTAGTTTTCCAGGTAGTCTTTGGGCTGCATCCGGCTTCTCCAGGCAGCAGGATTCATATGCTGATCATTTGAGTTGCAAATCTGAACTTTCGGCAAGTTCGCTCATCTCTAGTAAAAATAAAAAGATACTCCTTTATCCTAATTCCCATAGCTGCCATTCCGACAGATCCTGCTTGTCACTGCTTCTTCTTGGTTTCTATGATGCATTGTCCCTACAGGAGTTGCCCCGCTTAGCCAATCACTGGCCACAACAATGCCCTCCCTTAGTGACTGACTGAGAGGGCAGTTATTGCTGGAACAATGCATCACTGGAACCAGGGAGAAGCTATGATAAGCGAAGCCAATTACAGCTGTGGTGGATCAGAGTAGGTGAGTATCACTTTTATTTTCATGCCAACCCCAGCCATATATGAAAAATCTTCATATACAGATGGCATCATTCTTGTTTGAGCTAATTAGCATGACGTGTAATATTTCCATGGCACATAGGTGTCTTTGGAACAATTCTTGGATACAAAGCCCAGGGCCTAGTATAATTATTTATGACATTATAAAGATAACATCAGAGGAGTTAGCCCATACTTGTGCTGATTTACATGGACTTTATCCATAGAATTTCATATTCTGTGCACATTTATATAATAATAAATGAGTTAATTGCAGAACTGAGAGCGAATAATAAACCTCAGTATAAACAGTGACATCATTCAAAGCAAATTTTAAATAATGATGTCACTAAGAATCTGTGACAGTTATGTAATAAATGACTTCATCAAACAGTGTCATATAAGTTGAGCGGGTGTGTACCATGTTATCATGCCAGTACTATAAATACCTGTTCCAGTTTAAACAATGAGTCACATGGCCCCTGTGCCCAGATCCACTATTCAACTGACAGCCTCCCAACATTAACTTGCTTTCCTATTGTCTCCTATAGAGTTGGTGCCTAAACTACCCACTGCTGCCACCACCACCACTATACTGTAACCTGCACACAGTGCAAATAGCAGGTCACTGCATGAAAAGCAGGGGCGTAACTACCACTGTAGCAGCCATAGCGGCTGCTATGGGGCCCGCCGCATCAGGGGTCCCATTCCTGCAATACACTTGGCCCCCTGAGCTGTCATCATATGCAGCACCAGGTGGCTGCATAGGCCTCCAGGGTTCTGCAAGTGTCCCTTTAACTACGAGCACTTCTCAGCAGTTCTGCAGTGATGACTACACTTGACGGTTTTGTGGTCAGTAGGGAAGGGTGGGACAAGAAACCTCAGGATGGGAGACACAAAATGCTAAACACTAGGGAACTGGGCATCTGATCATAGGCATGAGGGGCAGAGGGCAACAAACTACTAAGGTAGAGCCCAATGGTACAAACTATTAGACAAAAGGGGGAACTATGGTGAGGACTTGGTACCAACTTCTAAAAAAAAACATGAGAAAGAGGTAACAAACCAAATTGACAACCAGGACTTGGTTAACAAGGATAAAACAAAAACAGAAGACACAAAATACTAGGTGGGATCCATATAACCAGGTGTGCAGTTTTTAGTGCAGTTTTGCATTAAGTGATTGGGTGACGGTTTGACCTGTTTGGGCAGGGGTTTGGGTCTAGGTCGCTATCATAAAGCACACCAATAGGTTGTGAGACACAAAAGACTAAAGGCTGGTGCTTATGATCACCATACACTTTACACTTTTGTTGGCCGTACCTGCGGCTTGCGGTATATTGCCACCTTAAAGGAGGTATTTAAAGCATGAAGATATAACGTGAGGATGGTGAGCGTTTAAGGGTGGGGACAGGTCCAGAGATAAACCCTCAGAGTGTATCACTTTGGGATTGTGGGAGACTGCAGAGGCCTATGGTTATGCACATTTATTGTAAGGACATTGGGTAGTACTAGACCTCTTACAAACAAAACTCAAACTCATGGGGCCTGGAAAGAAGGACCATTAACACAAGTCTGTATCCACCTACCTACCCCACACACCCCCAAACTGCTAGTACAGTCTATTTGATGAGAGCAAATCCTTGCCGGTCATGTCTTTAAAATGTGCCTGGTGCCTTGATTAAAGCAAAAAATTATATTTTAAATCTGTAGCAGTGAGTCCCAGGTCCCAGGTCTTTGACTCTTTCCTTTCTTCCTCTCCTCTTCCTCACCCTCCTCCTCATTAGGAATACCCCCAGGCATGATTTTTATTCATCGCTCCTCTAAACCTGTGTCGCTAGGGCACAGGTGTACTGTTTAGACAACTAATAAATAAGAGAAATCCTGCTTGGGGGCGTTCTTAATGATGGGGAGGGTGCAGAGGAAGAAAGGAGAGGCGTAGCAGACCTAGGGCACAGCCACACCAGTTTGAATGCTGCTACAGATTTAAAAGATCATTTTTTGCTGTAACCAAGGCACTAGGCACATTTTAAAAGACACAACTGGTAAGGATTTAGTCTCTTCAAACGTACGGTACTAGCGGTCTGAGGGGGTAGGTTGGTGGATACAGAGTTGCTTTAAATGTCTGAGACTGGACCACAAAACCACTGGACAACAGGAGCAGCACAGACCAGGGAAACTGGAAATAGGGAGATTCTTTGATTCCCCCTTGTGGTGGTACAGGTAACACCTTATGTCTAATGTTTTTGGGTGGAGGGCCTTTTTAAGAAAGAATGACTTGGCACCATTACAACTGATTAGAAGCGCTGGCCCTCAAGCTTCCCTTATAAAACTCTACAGATTAATATTTGCGTGTTTACATTTTTTTATGTCTAGTGCCCGTTAAGAACCTGGCAGCGGTATGGGAGTTTTGTGAACAGCAAATTCATACATAAATTTTTGGCACACAAGATATATAACGCTCCCACACAGCAGCACCTTTATTCATAGAGCTCAACAGAAGTCCTGTGTAGGAGCGTTCACCGTTATACAGCCCTTCTCCGCTTCCAAGATGAGGAGGACAAATGTAAAAAGTAGTGCATGCAAGGAGATGGTTGCTGTGAGCAATGCCTCTTAGCTATCTGTGAGGTTTTATACAAGAGTGACAGCTGCATTCTGATGGTTTACTATGGTAGACACTTCTGCTCTGTATGCACAGATTTTATAGTCGCTCCTCTGTAATTATGTTTCCAGCCTGGCAAACTAAGTGCTGCCATATAATGATACCACTTCACAGGGAATCAATAGACCTTATTTATAGCCTACATGTGGTGCCAAATCAGATATCGTTCAAGCACATTATACACGACTATGTCTTATATGACCAGACATCTCCTTTAAGATATATGAGCCAAGTATATGTTAAGGCTGAAAGGTTAACACAGGGCACTGACTGATAAAAAAAATAAACTATGAACTCAGATAAAAGAAATAGGTTTAAAAAATGGCTTTATAAAAAATCATATAAAGCCTAAAAATGGGCTTTACATGAGGTTTTAAGCGTGGCAAATTGATCTACATTGAGGGGAAATAAAAGGTCACCACGAAAAAAAAGGTAAAAGAGTTCATAAGTTCTAACTCATCAGTGTTGTACATCACATGGGAGCACAGCCTAAGGCCGGATTACAGGAGTGTAATACAGGGGCATTTTTGCATCCGTATGACATTTTCAAGTTCTGGCCTGACTGTGGGTCTACAGAGCAGAACTGACAGCAGCATACTGTAGATCACTGTGATACTGTCAGTTCAAGCCATTAAAACTCGCTGTCTCAGACTTGTGGCTATTATATGGATGCAAAAATGTGCCTCCATTACATTTATAACTAACCTTAGAAATCATTTTCAAAGAGTAGACTGAAAGGTCTATATCCATGTGTTTCATTTTTTATTTTTTAATTGTTTGGGAGCAGCTAGTAATAAAAACTAAACAATACTTACCTACTCCAGTCCCCTGCAGCTCCCAGTCCAGATAGTCTGGCTAGTTCTGGTCCCACACTTCCCCCTGCTTGTAGCTGCACCTGAAATGGCACATTGAAGCAGGAACTGCCTGCTCAGCCAGTCACTGGCTAAAACAGGACATCACTGAGCAGACATTTACTGCACCAATGCGTCAGCTCAGGAGCAGCTACAAGCAGGGAGCAGGTGGGGAACAGTAGTAGCTACAGGAGATCAGAAATATCCAAAGTTGCAGGAAACCCAAGTAGATAAGTAGATAGTTTTTATTTTGAGCAGCCCCCAAGTAATGTATATACATATATATATACAGTATGTATATATATATATATATATATATATATATATTAAAAACACAGAAAGGATCTGTTCATACAATGTTGAAATTGAGTGGATGGCCGCCATATAACAGTAAATAACGGCCATTATTTCAATACAACAGCCGTTGTTTTAAAATAACAGCAAATATTTGCCATTAAATGGCGGCCATCCCCTCAATTTCAACATTGTGTGAACAGAACCTTTCTGTGTTTTCAATCCACTCCTGGTTTTGGTTGCAATATGAGGACCACAATACTGACTGAAATATACGTAGTGTGAACCCAGCTAAAGCATTATTCTCATTGAAAAAAAACTTTTGACATTTTGTCAGTTCTAAGGCCCCATCCCTATCACTGGATTTGGATTGCACTCACCGGCTCAGTGCTCTATCTGTAGCATCGAGCCAAGCAGTGAAGTGCATAGCAAAGCACTTCCCCCAGATATATCTACAAATTGGTGGAGGTCTCAACACTGAGACGTGATTGATCCAAATTTTTGACACGTCTATAAAATGTATATATATTTTTTCAATGACAGTAATACTTTGAGGCTACGGTCACACAACGTCAAAAAGACGGCTGTTTTAATTGGGCGACCATCATTTACAGATAAATAACAGCTTTTTTTATAACAATGGTTGTTATTATGCAAATAATGTCCATTGTTAAAAAAAAGGTTGCTATTTGCCGTTAAATGATGGCCATCAAATAATAATGGCTGCGTTTTTGATGGTGTGAACATAGTAATATCAGGCAGTTTGTGACAGCTACATAGACAGAACATAGATACAACAGAGAAATAACATATGTTAAATGGATAGATAGATAACTATTAGATAGATAGGTAGGTAGATAGATAGATAGATAGATAGATAGATAGATAGATAGATAAATAAATAGTAAATGAAAAATAGACTGATGGATAGATAGATAACTATAAGATAAGTCGATCCTGCAAGTAGATAATATACAATAAAGAAATATATAGATGTGTGGATAGATGGCTGTAGGATATAGATACTGTAGATAGAAGATAGATGGATACAGTAGATAGACAAATAGATAGTCATTGTTGCGTTTTATAATGTTGTCTTTCACAGTCATACTATGACAAGAGACAATGAGACCTTAGAGAGGGTTACTGGGTAAATAAAGCTTTTACTGTTGAACATGTTAGATAGAAATCCTCCTGTATTCGGCGGGTCCCCTCCTGAGGCATGAATAGTAGACAGTCTCCCACAGAGACCAATGTGCCCTGTGTTCCTTTAGCTTCAGACATTCACCCCCATGCTCAACAGGAAAAGGAAAACACATTTTAACAATTAACATACCACACACGACCGGCCACCAATAATATTAAATCCCAGGGATCCAGATTCTCGGTGGAGAACGAGAGTGAGCGCAGTCGTCTCTTCTCCCTACAATGCACAGGTAAGAAAATTCATGGTGACTACATGTGGTACAGAGCGGCCAGTGTATGTTCCCTCAGGCTCTGCTAAGCACTGAGTAAATACAACTTTACCAAAAGCAAATAATAAAACCAAGACATTTTCCTCAAAGATCAGATTCAACTCATGTCACAGGGAAGGAGTCTTGTGCCTATTCATGGAGAAGGAGGCCATTTTGTATCATAGACCAGTAATGACATGCAGGTTATATTATAGGATTTTATGAATTTATGTAAACCAGGTTGTTTCTTTGTATAATGAAAATATACGTATGTTTTCCATGTACTTTTGTATTTCAATTTCTCAGCAGTCACCATCATTGATCAAAACTGTGTAAGGGTATGTTCACACGGCAAAACCTGACATTGATTTCAATGGGGGCTTCATGGCATAACTTCAAGAAAAAGAAGAAGTGATATGGTTTCTCACTGTAAAGTCAAGGGGAACAGTTATTTTTAAGTGACACTGTGTTTTTTTATGTAAAGAATCAGCATGGTTATCACATCTAAAACCATGCGGTTATTGCAGGTATAAACATAATTTAAAGGCTCTATTACACCAATTAATTTTCGTCTGTATTCAGCCAATAATCGCTAGCTCCTGTTAAAAGGCAACGACCGGCCAACATGCACAATGTCCTCTGATCTTTCCACGTGTTGAAAAATTTCTGAACCATAATGGCGATCTGCTGGCCATTGCTCTGTGTGATAGGAGTGGCTGTAGCAGACCGCCACTATCTCCTATAGGCTCCGAAGAAGTAAATATCATCAGGGGAGCCCCTCCCGCAGCTCTCTGCAGCCCCCCCTTCCCGATGTGACCTGCTCATTGTCAGCGGAAGTAATAGCACCAACAGCGAGTGAGAAGCAAGGAACCATCGGCCCGTGTAATAGGGGTTTAACAGATAAATTAGCCTACTCACACACAGCAACCAATCATAGTTCAGCTTTTATTTCTTATTTATAAACAAAAACCCCTTCTGATAATACAATGAGTTTGCTACTAACATATCCAGCCTGTGAACAAACCTGCTCTCCTGATGTTTGTTACATATAAGGGGCCCGATGGCATTGGCAATTGTCAGTCAAACAGGCTGATAATCGTCCCATGTAATAGGTCCAGACATCAGACAAACACTCATTTCTTGGCTAATCACATGGTTTTAACATGTGAAAAAAACTCCTTCTCGCTGGCCACACATTGCCTTGTGTAATAGGTAATGTGTGGCCAACAGTTGATAGAAGTAACTGTTTATAATCCAGCAATCATTTGTGCAACCCTGCCAGCCCAATAACCGAGCTGTGTAATAGGCTTGTTAAAAAGGCGCCTAGGGGTTGGGCTGTGTAATACAGCTTTTGGCTATGTGCACACACTGTAAGAGACCGGCCGTTCCGTGACCGCGCCGGGTCACAAAGCGGCCTGTCTCTGAAAAGATCATCCTAGTCGGTACTGCAGTATTTGCTGGATGATCTTTTCGGCCGCAGGGTTCTGATGTGGGCACATCCATGTGCGCCCGCATCAGAACTCCCCACAGCACACGATGGCCACAGTGTGCACTGACAGGGTTTTCTGCAGGCCACCATTCAGTGAATAGCGGCCGCAGAAAACTGACATGTCAGTTGTTAGCAGCGCCACTAGGGATCCTGGCCAGAGCGTATACCATGTGTAAATGCTCCAGCTGGGATCCCATAGACAGAGAGGTAACGTACATTTACGTAATAATCATGTCCGTTGTACAACGGCCGTGATTTTACGAAAATATATGTTGTGTGAACATAGCCTTTAGATGTATCAGTCTGAGGTCCAGGCTTCAATGGGATTATCTAATGTAGACTGTACACATTACCAGCAAACCTTCAGCCGTAGGCATCATTCAGTGCACTATGAGGCTCTACCATATCTGTTGTGCGATAGATACTTATGGCGTCCCAGAGAGTCGGTAGTAACAGAAGGCTCCTTTACAAGTCCACTGTGGTGTCCTTCATTTTGATGGTACATATATGCAAGCAGTATTATTTCTTCTGTAAACGCTGACAGAATTTGCAATGGATGGAGGCTAAAAGCTTACAGAGCCTAAGGCCACAATTTTTCAGGGGAAGCAAGTGCTGATTTGTGAGTTCAGTACTTGCTTCCCCCTTGTTTCCTGTTCACTGCTTGTGCTATGTGTAATAGCACTGACAGCAAGCAGAGCAGGGCAGGGAGGACCGTGATTGGTGGCCCAAATGATCCTTATATCATTCGGGCTGCTTATTGAAGTCAACGATGGTCTGCTGCCTAATGGTCGTTTTACACAGAACGATAATTCACCCGATCGCACGATTAACGATTTTGAATGAACAATGTTTTTTTTTATAACGATCGGCGTTTAGACAGAACGATACATCGTACAGAAAAATCGTTTTGCGATCGCTTAAGCCTATTTCATACATAGGTGAAATCGTTGAAAAACTGTTTACACTGAACGATCTGCAAATTTTTTGTGAACGATCAACGACGATTTGAGAACACGTTGAAAGATCAAAATGAACGATTTCTCGCTCGTCGCTTGATCGTTTGCTGCGTTTACACGTATGATTATCATTCGAATTCGATTGTTATCTTGCAAATTCGAACGATAAATCGTTCTGTGTAAAAGGACCATAAGCGACAAGCAGAAGACTGACGCTGACATGATTGGGATCTTTCAGCATGTCGAAAGACCATTATCAGCCGACACCCAGGGCAATATCGGATTATTTGACCAATATTTAACCTGTGCAATATAACCTTACTACTAGATGTATCTTTGTGTTGGCAATACGGCTTCATGACCTGTTCTGGCAGCTGGTGTGAAGATCTGACCCCTCTCAGTTTAATCTGTGGTTGGGCCTGGACTCACATTAGTAATACTGACACAAAGAGGTATAGTAAGTAGTTCTGGGTGACATATTAGCCCCTTCAAAACAAAAATGATCTTGAAACTTAGAATTTCTGAAAAAAAAATGATTGAAAGCAAGCAGAGATCCGAAAATTGAAATTTGAAAATTGAAAAATGTATTTTTATTTACATAAAACCAGAAATCTACTTTCATACACCTGATACACAGAGGCACTTTATATCTTATTCCTCAGTTTCTACTGTCACTTGGCATAAATATTTATGCCCACCTTGGGTTTTGGATCACTTTAGGCAGATGATGGACCATCAATTCACTAGAGTTGTTTTGGAAAATAATATTGACACAAAAGACACGGAGTCAGCTAATCTTATGTGGTATACAGAGCACAGGGCTAAATGTTTTTACCTGAGAAGTTTCTCTAGAACATGTGAGGAATTTGGATTAGGATATTTACGACTTGGAACATCTTCAACATTATCTTACAAATAGACGGCAGAACATGGCCCAGCAGCCAATGGGAGCAGCTCCCTACTTCATACACCCCATACTTTACAGCTTTTCCCATCAGCTAAACTACTCTACAACTCACAAGTGCAAATTTTGACACCTCTACAACCGCCTACGCCCCTTTACCGTAAACCCAAGCTTGTTGGCAGAGATCCATTATTGCTAAGTGAAGCTAACACAGTCCTCAACGAAAGACTCCAAATGGTGCCACTTCTTGAAGTGCATTGTAACAATAAGTCAAAAATTCAAAGCAAGGGCACAAGGAAAAAATTCAATGTATATTATATTTCAGCTTTTATATTTTTATTGTATTTTTCTCCTCCCATTAATACAAACTAAGTAGATAGTAAGATAAACAAGAAGTAGCATAGTATGTCTTGGGTCTGCACTGTACCTCTGTGAGCCCCAACCCTATAAGGAGGCTTTTACTGCCTTATGATGCCTTATGAACATTGTTTACCTTTGAACGGAATCCCTATCACACAAGCATAATGCGGAAGTCCTTTTGCTTCTATATTGTGGCTGCAAGTCTCTGCCAAATAGTGAGAATTGTAACCTAAACTAGGTGGCTGTGAGTTCTGGTCATTAGACCTGAGGTGGGTCTGGGACTTGCTGCAACCGTACAGACACATAATATGCCTGTATTATTGTTGTGTGAGTCTGACTCTACTGTGTTTATAAGCCCAAAGGTTTTCATGAAGAACTGCATCAGAGGGTCCATGTGTACCTGGTTCATGTCTGATGACAAGCAATAAACAATATGAAGGGTAAAAATCACAAAAAAGGGGTTGGCTGTGTTCTCAACTGACCTCCAATATTACATATGCCCACAGTTATGTAATTCAAAGCTGACTGGCCCAATGCAAAACTTGCAAGAGAGGCCTCCACTATCAAATATTACTTGTATACTGGTCTCCTTATATGGGCCAAAGAACGTTTGCCATCCATGGCCCTGATTTCCCAGACATATGCAACTCTGCGCAATATATTTTCTTTTTTTATACATTTGCATTGAAAAGTGCAACTACACTATGCTTTCCAACACAATTGCTGCTCTAGGATTCCAGTGTTGGACGCTGTAGGTATACATTTAGCTCTTCAAACCTGAAGCCATGTTGGCATGTATATCAGAAGATTTTTGCATATATCCCAATTATACATGACTGATCTGCTGGAGCCTATAAAGGGTATGTGCACACAAAGGAATCTGGTAGTAAAACTTCGAGCGGATTCCACCGCATGCCCCCGCTTGAAGTTCTGCCCATCTTATAGGTTCCATTCTATGCTCAGGCAGATTCTGCGGTTCAACCCTAAGAATTGACAAGTCAATTCTTTGAGTTGAGGCGCAGAGAGCACTATACATAATACATACTCCGGACGGGATTCCTAGCAGCCACAAGAAAAACTGACATGTCAGTTTTGTACAGCTGCTATTCATTGAATAGCGGCCGCACAAAACTGTCAGTTCACACAATGGAAAGTGCGGCTCTGGTCGCACTATCCATTGTGTGCAATGGTGAATTGGGATGCGGGTGCACACGGATGCGCCTGCATCCCAGTTCAGTAGAAAAAAAGTTTATCCAGCCAGTACTGCAGTACTGGCCAGGATAAGCTTCACTGACAGCGGCCATTCTGTGACACGGCCAGGTCACAGAACCGCCGGTGTCATAATGTGTGTGAATCTGGCCCAATATGACATGTATGGATCACTGTAATAATAAAATCAGTGACTTTACATGGTTATTCTTGTACTATTGATTGGTTGATTGATGAGCAATCTTGTAATCTAATGAGGCACCATAAATATTTATAGACTTGTGGTGTTTATTCTGTGTTCACAAATTGCAGTTTCATCGCATGATTTTTTTGCTACTGTTGCAGTACTGCATAATTTTAGTGAAAACCCTGCAGTACTATGACAGTAAAAAAAACTGAACACCAGAACAAGAGGACATAATCAATTGGAGGAAAGGCCAGAAGCAACATGAGAAAATATTACTTTACTGAAAGAGCAGTAGATGCTTGGAACAAACTTCCAGCAGATGTGGTCGGTAAATCTACAATAATTGAATTTAAACCTGCCTGGGACAAACATATATCTATCCTATAATCCTATATATCTATCCTATAATAAGAGGGGAAATACTAAAAGGGCAGACTAGATGGAGCAGGTGTTTTTTTTTCTGCCGACAATCTTCTATGTTTCCATGTTTCTATCACAGTACTGCAATTAAAACGCAATGTTCACACAACATTTAACAGCGTCCGTTGCATAGTAATGGTGCTGTTAAACTGTCAGCCACTGGGCTGCATTCAGGACGGTCTCGCAGCTGATACCTCTGTATTGGCTGCAGGAACGTTCTTTTTTTACAATTCACTTGCGGGCACCGTCGGGTGTGCCTGCAAATAAAATAGCCATTCACTTCAATGTAAAGTGTGGCCAGCTGACTTTATATTGAGTGAACAGCTATTATTTTTGGATGCTGTTTGGAAAAAATAGGTACGTGCATTATTTTAATGCCCGTTGTAAAGAACGGGCGTTAACATAACGATGTGTGCATACAGCGCACAGCATTGCATTGACTTCAGTGTAATGTCGCCCCTGCAGTAAAGAACGGACGCTGATTCCATTGCAATCAGAATCCGTTCTTTACTCAAAAAAATGTAGTGTGAGCATAGCCTAAAGAAGTTTTGAATTGCTTTTTGCTCTTTTTGTGATTTGTATATCCTATATAATGGACAGACGTGCTGTGCTTTGTACCTATACCTTGATATCTTAAGTTCTGCTTTTTTTCTTTTTATATACAAAATAAATCGTATACATATTTTCTCGAAATTTATAACATATATATATATATATATATATATATATATATATATAAAACCTATATATATTTAGATTCATTTTGACTTGTCGGCCTTTATTTAGAACCCTAGAAGCATTGTAAGGGTTAAGTACAAAAATATCCATCAGCTCATGTGCTATAAAAGCAAGGAATGGGTAAACATAGTCTGTGTCCACAGCAGGCTAATGTGCTATGCTCACAGCTGTCAGCCAAAAACCTATCACTCAGACAAGACTAAATACAGCTTCTTCACAAACTGTCCCGCACAAGCAGCTTGACGTTTGTCACATGTAACAACACACAGTGGGATTGCAAATAAAAAAAGGGGGGGGGGCATGGTAATATTATCATGTAAATGATCATCGGCAGCATTCAGCTGTCATATAACATGGCGTGACTTTGGGGGGGGGAATTACACATGCAACATGGCCGCCCACATGAGTGGGACGCTCGTTGACTGTGCATTTTGTAAGCCAACGCTTTTTGTTATGGAGACCACGCAGCTGTTTTGAGGCATCCATGTTTAGCTGAGATAATGCTACAACTTGGCACATATCTTTGTGGTAATCGCCTGATCAACAACACACACTTGTAAATTATCTCCTTTAGTGGATGCGATTCACAGAAATTATCTGTGTGGCTGTCGTTGGCAGAGCTGCCGTGCCACTCATGGGACATCTTCCAACAAGTAGTCACTACATACACAGATCTGTCACTGAGTGGCAGCTGTAACATCTTCTAAATACTTTTACATTTTATGTTTCTATAGATTGGCAGTTATCATATGTCGGGTTACCTAGCAGCCAATCGGTATCCAGCTTTTACTATCCAGCACAAAAAGAGGAGATTCCATTGTTTGTTCTGAGGCCCATAATGACAGAACTGCCAAATGACATGACTGTTAAATATGGGATGGACCCTTGCTTTACCTTAAAACAACCTCGACAAATACAGTATAAATAGACTCTGGGATAATTGCAATAAACACTCTTTTGGGGTCAAAATGGCTACTGACATATAGCACCTGCCCAAGGGACAGCAAAGGGGAAGCATACTATTGCTTGCCATTCTATTGAAGCCTGTACATTTGGGGGGAACCGATGATCCTTCTTCCTCCTGGGCTTAATCACTGTGCCCAATCCCGGATGTTGTTACTATTATGTCATCCTTAAAGGAGTAATCCAGGATATGTAACAGCCCTGTACTCCATTGGAGTTAATGGAGCCGAGGACTGATGTGTCACTGTTTTTGGATGAAAGCAGTCTTGTTTTTCTAATCCTGCAATAACCCATTTAAAGGAGTTTTGCTATGATGAATTTTCAACTATCTACTAAAGTACCATGTATTGGTACATACAGTTCGTTCACTCCCTTTCTATGTTATTTTTATACTTTTCTTCTACTGATGTTAACTGTTTGCTGTGTTGTCTTCATTGACCCACTTTTAGTCTAGTGTACATCCTGTAGCTGACTTCCTTTTTTGCTGCACAGTCTAGCCTGGAATTTGGCCAATGCCATATGTAGGATTTCCTGTGGGTGTAGTGGGCAGGGTTGTTATCAAGAAGATGTAGTTGGAGATAAGGCCCTATTACAGAAAATAATTATTAATTAACAATTATATTCAGGCCGATAATCATTTAGTGTAATAGGACATGCTGAAAGGTCACAATCACCCAACATGCACAAACAGCTGAAAATATGTTTCATTGTTGTAAAACCCGTTTATGCCTACTGACCTCTAGGCCTGTTCACTGACATGAGGTATGGGCTATGAAAATGGCACTGTACACAGCAAACCTTTGACTAACAACAGTCATCCTCCAGCACCTAGAAAAAAAAAGAACCCCCTGGTGGCGCAAACCTCTAAGGAACCATGGCTAAAGGATTGTTGGTGTTCCTTGGCATATTGGGGAAAAAGCAACTTTGACTTTGTGTGTAAACTATGACATTGTGTGTCATGTGCATAATTAATAAAGCTTGCACTTATGTACAACATCTTCTGTACAGTATTGGCTGCATTTTAGCTGAGGTCCTTTAGAATACAACAATGTTCAGTGATTCTAGCTTAAAGCAAATGTATCGGAAGAATTACAACCTGACCGGCGCCACCCAGTAGATTCTAATGGAGCCATCCATTCTTTATACTGCCACCCAGTTCCTGAGATCTCAGTTTTGTAAATATGCAAATGTGGTAGTTCGGTATGTATACTTGAGAGGTGTGGCATTATTTTTGGCAGTTATATAATTTGTATATGGCATTTTTCTTTTATGCAAACTCTCTTATTTTCAATTGTCCCTTAAGCTAATAGGACACCAGGCTGCTATGAACACACAGACACCCCCTTCCCTCGGAAGCAGAAGTGTGGAGGACATAATAGAGTAGTACTTAGCAGTAAGATGTGAATAAAGCAGTTGGGTGAGATATACACTCACTACAAGCTGTATAACACCGCTGCAGCCTATTTGGGTGTGTCTTCCTTTATAGTTTTCTATTGGCAACATACAATGATGAGTTTGGGAGGCAGGAAACAACGAGGCATTTTCTCTAGTAAGATATAGCTACATATTACAAAGATTCTTACATTTGCTTCCACTTGATTTATGCAAAGTTTGTTGAAACACATGATCATTTAAAGTAAAGACAGACTGAAAATAAACTACAATCTTCTATATTTTGTTGTAATTTTCCCTTTAAAAAGCCATTTTTCATACTGTACACAACCCGCAGTATGTGTCAAACTAAGAAAAGTTATATTTCAGTGAAAAAACCCAATGCTGTGAGCCTTTCAAAGCCCTGTCTGTGGGGGATTTATAACATAGTAAAGCAAGCTTGAGGTATGGTGGCAGCAGTGTGGAAAGAGCCTTTTCCCCCCTATTTTTTGGAATGTGAGGAGAACCTGCATGATTTCATTCTGCAGAAACAATCAGAGTGACAAATTAGGTATTCACTGACAGCTGGGGATTTGCTGGAGCAAAAGATCTGAGAGGGGAAATTCTAATGTACGTGGGCCCTAGTACCTGGAAAAACACAGCGCAGGAGTCGATTTCATGGAGGAAGCATGTCCATCCCGCAAACAACTTCTGTGGCTTCGCATTATAAATAGAAATGTTCTATATAATTACAGGCTGCAGGTTGCCTGGATTTTTCTGCTAGAATTTCACAAGCGGCTGCATTGAAAGCAGCATTAAAGGTCTGTCTGGTTCAGAAAACCGGTTTTCATATTCCCTTTTAGGGAATCCTGAGCTAACAGAAGGGGTCATATGTTCAAGACCCTCTATTTGCCTGTAAGGAGAATGTCTACAATGTATGTCCACACCAAGCCTCCCTTGGTAGCTCCGTCAGGTGGGCATACTGAGCAATTCTTTGCATCAAATTTACAGACATTAAGCCAAAATCTGACAGACTCCATTATAAGTCAATGGGATCCAATGGGCACAGTCAGTGTTTGTTGCTCCATAGGCCAGGCACTGCCATCATATCCTCCATTGTAATACAGTGGTGTGAACAGAGCCTTAAAGGGGTTATCCAGCACTACAAAAACATAGCCACTTTTTCCCCTCTCTTGTCTCCAGATTGGGTGGGGTTTGGAACTCAGTTCTATTGAAGTAAATGGAGCTTAATTGCAAACCGCACCTGAACTGGACACAAGACAGGGGGAAAAGTGGCCATGTTTTTGTAGTGCTGGATAACCCCTTTAAAGCCGATCTCCAGACGCTTTGGTAGGATCTGTTCATACCACCTTTGGCTAACCAGCTAACTTGATTTTTTTTTTTCCAGATGTGTTAACGTATCCATTGGTTGTCAACGTGGCTGTCATCATAGCTAAGTGTCCATAGGACAAATCTCTGTCACAAAAAGAATATCCTGGCAGATAATTTGATTTGTATAATTCACATCTGTGGTAACAGATTGCTTATGGATATACAGCCTGTTACATCTGGGGATTCCATGAGTGGGCAGCAAGTGATCAATTTTTTTATTGAACCCCTTTAACGCAGATTATCTTAAAAGAAAGGTGGGGTCAAGCTGCAGAATATGACCCTGATAAATGTAACATTGCTTCCATGAGTAAATATTTTATTAGGACTAAGTTACTTATTACTACTTTTAAGACTAAGGGCCCTATTACACGAAGAAAATATCGGCTGCATTTGGCCGATTATTGGTCATTACGGCCAATTATCGCTTCGTGTAATAGAAGCCAATGATCAGCTGACGTGCACAATGTCGGATGATCATTGTCTTTTAATGCCCCCCGTAGTAGCCCCCCCACACACACTTGTTCCAATTGATCACCACATGTAATAGGGGCTTAAGACTACAGAGTGGAGTCTTTAATGCTCCTGTGTCCCCAAGTCCCCAATGCTAAATCTGAATACAACCACCACTGACCATGTGTCATTTATAACACTGGTGAATTTTTTTTTGTGACAATGGGACCATTGGGCCCCACAAACACTAGGGTGCAGTGACTGAGCCATTGTAGGTCACATTGGTCGAATGCAGTAGTAGTTCTCAAACTAGCTTATAAAACTAACTCTGAAAACCTTAGCTGTGACTCTTGAAGTTCTAAAACTTCTTCCTCTGTTTGTTCTTACTACCTTGGTGCATCTAGTCTATCCGTGGGGCAAAATAAATAGTTCTGTTAGCAATAGGTAGATAGCCTTTCTTCACCATCACCAGTTTGGCCCCTACTCCAACACCAATTAATGTTATGTAGCACTTTTATATTCACATCTATGACATTCATTCTGGCCACAGCCCTCACAGTAGCACGTATTACACACGTATATTACACAGGAGTATTACACACATTTGGGTTAAGCTCAGTATAAAGCAGAATAATACACATAGTAATACGATCCACTTTACCTACATCCCTTAAAGTCATAATGGAGTTATTTGCACCTCTAAACCTTGCCTCAGAATATTGGGGTTCACAGCCTCAATAGTTGCTAGAGGGGATCCTACTAGACACATGCAGCATGTTAACAAGACTCAGTGATAGGGAGCCCCATTAAACTCCCCTTGAAATCTCTTGGTAAACACATAAAGCTTCCAGTAATTTACTCCCTCTCAGGGTGGTTCCTCCATCAACTGAAGTAAAACTTCACCATCTTGACCGACACTTGGGGCTCACACAGCCATTACTGTCCTCAGCCAGTGCTCATTCACACAAGTGGGTAGGAAACTAGACCTAGCATGGGCTGTAGCTAGCTCTGCTTCTGAGAAGCAATCTGGCCGCCACATGCCCTCTCCATTGTATGAATAGGATATAATGAAGGACTCTGTTAGTTTAAGAAAGCAGCTGATGTAGCAGTCACTTGGCACACTTACAAATATCTTCTAAGTGTGCCAGGCCATGTGACTGCTGCATCAACTGCTTTCTCACTGGGGGATCGCACTGAGATAGTGTAGTCTGTGATGGGTTGCCATCAGGGAACCATGGAAGAAGAAAGTACTGCAATGTTTCTTGAGATATTCATTTGGTAACAGGTTGTTCAGTTGTAGGGTCAGCTTTTTAAACCTGGCCATAAATATTAGATTCAGGCTATGTTCACACGAATCCGTACGCAGGTCTTACGCTGCCGTACATGTGCAACTGAAACTACGGGCGTGCAAAAAATCGACATGCGGCCTGATGCGTACGCACCGCGAACATACGCCCGTAGTACATTTATGCTTCCCTAGCTTGTTTCGAAGCGATCTGAGGCAGGTCATTTACTTTGAAATCTTTCCCCAGCCCCGTAAACCACACAGAACCTTTTGGATCGAAAAATCAAGTTCAATTTGGCTGAAATAAGTACTCTGTACGGGACCGCATGGAAATCCACGGCCGTGAGTTTCAACATTTCTGCCTCAAACAATGGTCTGGTTCATTTTTCACGGCGCCGCATACGATCTGGCCGTAAGCTCATACGTAGTGTGCACTGTGCGGGCGTATATTGTATTCATTCAAGCAAACGCATCAAGCTCAAAACTACGTGCGTAAATTCGCGGTTCGCACTACGGACGGATTCATACGCAGTGTGAACATAGCCTCAAGGTGTCTGAATCTGCTGACTTCAGTAGGACTGACTGACAATCTGATGCATATGGCAGCCTGCATAGTGACAGATGATCAAAGAGAAAGATTGGGAATTAAAGGGGTTATCCAGCCCTACAAAAACATGGCCACTTTCTTCCAGAGACAGCCCCACTTCTGTCTCCAGCTTGGGCGGGATTTTGCTGCTCAGTTCCATTGAAGTGAATGGAGCTTAATTGCGAACTGCACCTGAACTGGAGACAAGAGTCGTGTTGTCTCTGAAAGAAAGTGGCCATGTTTTTGTAGCACTGGATAACCCCTTTAATAAAGAGACAGTGGGGGGATAGAGGCAGTAGCCGGGAACTGAGAGACACTAAGCAATACAATACTCTAATAAAAATTTGGGCCGGAGTTCTCTTTTAATACAGCAGTGTGTGAGTCCTGAGAATAGTATTAAAAATAACACTATATTATCTTTGGGAAAGTTTCTAATAAAATGTTCTCCAAGCCACAGCTCCAATTTAATCCAGGAACATAGTTTAATATATTGCAGGGGTATTCTGAGTTAAAATAACTTGTTTCCTCTCCATAGTATACGGAATGAGTGTCAGAATACAGGTGGTACGAGTGCTGGGACCCTCTGAAATCTCCAGAGTGGGACCCATGTGTCTTCTATGTCCATAGACAAAGAATCAAACAGAGGCGCACATGCACAATTTGCTGCTTCATTTATAAAACCACTCGGCCCCCTTGTGGAGATCAGAGGGGTAAGGGCAGCAGTCAGACCCCCTGCTCTCTGACACATCCTCTATCCTATGAATGAAGAATAAGTTATTTTAACTCAGAATACCCCTTTAAACAACATTGATTGTGCCACTCAGACCATTGGACACTTTGGCAAGTTCTCTGAATAAATACTGTACATGCGAGGGGCACAATTAGGTTTTCATGCTTCTGTTCCCAGTTGGATGCAATGTTTGATGGAAATGGCTGGCTTTTGCCCACCTTAAAATAACTGCTAAAATAAGAAGTGTTGGGTTTGGCACACAAACCTCACACAGTGCAGAATAAAGATGAATTTCATGTCCTGGGAAATCGTGTTTCTCTTATTTTTTTTCCTCTCTATGAAATGAACAATGCAGTAGTGTATATACTGAATAATGGTACTGTGTACATAAAATATACTGAACGCCTTATGGGTCCATTATATAAAAAAGAATAACAAAAAAGCACATACATAAAAAGTTATATAGACAGCCGCACGAGTCAATATTTCATTTTTCGGCTTTGATAAATCATTTACATAAGGAAACGCATTTCCTATGAACTTTAACTTGGCCTCTGGGTAACTGCCCCTTCCAAAAAGCTAAATAGGCAGAAAAAGCAAAAGAAAAGTAATAATTAGCTACATTATTACTAAAAATAATTAATCTAAAAGTGAATGTCAGCTAATTTCCTAATATATGTTTGGGGTGGGTTCACACATACCGTATCGGCAGTGGATTTCATGCTGCGAGTTTTCAGCTAAATCTGCTGCAGATACCTTCCCAGTCACTTCAATGAGATGAAATACTTGCTGCAAGTATGGAAAAGTCATCCCCCTTAATCCCCCACGGTCTGGGTACATACATTACCGGGTCCCCGCTCCCGCTTTCTCGGGGGGAGGGGGGGCTAACAGCATCTCGGGGGGTTAGGGGGGCTGACTTTTCTATACTGGCAGCGGGGTGACAGTCATCTCATTGAAGTGACTGGGAAGGTGTCTAAAGCGAATTTCGTTCTGAACTCATCACACCGTGAAATCAGCTGCAGATACAGTATGTGTGAACCCACCCATAGAGCTGTTTTTGGATCATTTTTTCAGGTACAGAACTCTAAGGTGAGATTCTTTCTGTCATCTGTCACAACTAGAGGGAGCTCAGGAGCTTAAAGTGTAAATATGATTTTAAAAAACTTCTGACAGAAGTTTGTATCGGTCAGGGTCCAGGTGCTGAGACCCCCACTGATCGCTAAAACGAAGGGGCAATCATGCTCAGCCACACGCTTCTTCTCTGTTATAAACTTGTAATACGAGTGCTCTGTGTTATAATGGGAGCCTACGGAACTTCCGGTTGCTGGAAGTTCCATAGGCTCCCATTATAATTTTGTAGAGTGCTTGTATTAGCAGTAACAGCAGAGATGAAGGGACAGAGAGCATGCTGCTGCACACGTCTTCCCATTCGCTCTAGCGGTCGGCGGGATCTCAGCACCCATACCCTGACTGATACAAAACTTCTCACATGTTGCTATGACATGTCAGACATGTATATTTACACTTTGAGCTGGGTTCACACTACGTATATTTCAGTCAGTATTGTGGTCCTCATATTGCAACCAAAACCAGGAGTGGATTAAAAACACAGAAAGGATCTGTTCACACAATGTTGAAATTGAGTGGATGGCCGCCATTTAATGGCAAATATTTGCTGTTATTTTAAAACAACAGCTGTTATATTGAAATAATGGCAGTTATTTACTGTTATATGGCGGCCATTCACTCAAATTCAACATTGTGTGGACAGATCCTTTCTGTGTTTTTAATCCACTCCTGGTTTTGGTTGCAATATGAGGACCACAATACTGACTGAAATATACGTAGTGTGAACCCAGCTCAATTATAGTGTTTGGAAAGGCCCTATATTGTAATCTATTTACTTATTTCTCCCAATTTTCTGCAATTAATACAGTCCAAACCACTTTGCGTACGTTTTGAAGCCTTCAGCGGTGACAGGTGTGCTCTATATATTTTTGAATTCGATCAGATTTGTCTTTTTTAGGAAATTCTCAAAAAAAAAAAAAAAATAGAAACTTGCAGGTCCTTTACTAAATGCCTGACAATATCCACGCAGATTTCCACAATTTCCACGATTGCTATGTAACCAAGCAATTTTCTTTACTATTACAAGGCTGCTGTGGATGTGACTGTTAAGAGGTCAGTATCAAAGTAGTTCTTAAAGGGCCGGTTCTGAATTCAATCTTTAAGAACTTGTACAGCATTTGTATCTAAAGGGCCATTACTGATTTGCTCTTAAAGGTCGGTACTGCATTTGTTCTTAAAGGGCCATTACTCAATTTGTTATTAAAAGGCTGGTACCGGATTCGCTCTTAAAGGGCCGGTACCACATTCACTCTTAAAGGAACAGACCTCATAAAACAATCATACAGTAGTCTTTAGGAGTCCTAAAATAATGACACACGGATAGAGTTCCATGACAATGGCATAGTGACACATGGGATGTTCCAGGTAATAACATAATGACACTTAGGGCACTATAACAACTACATGCCAACGCTGGCCTGCTAAGCAACTACACACTATGATCCCTTATACTGATAACTGTTCTCACCATGGTTGCCTGAACCATGATATGCTGACACTCTGCACACTTCTAGATCAACAGTAGATTGACAGGTAGGACACCAGAACATTGACTAATGCTTTGGCTCCTAGAACAATTACATACTCATAATGAGGGCCCTAGAACAATGAAATACCAATATTAAGGGTCCTTGAAAAACAGCACACAAAGGATTCTAGAATAATGGCATGTAGATAGAACTGGGACAAGCTGGCACTGGTACACCGTACACCTAAAACAATAACATACCTAGAACAATGTCAAGCCATTAGAACAAAGACGATCTGTCCTAACCCTCGGACATCCTGAAAGTCATTACTATTACTTATGTTTAAAGCCAGAGCGCTGTACAAATGAAACTTTGAATGTCCTGGTATAATTGCAGGCTGACATTTAAGGGGTCTACATGAATTACATACTGACACTGGCAATCCTAGGGCAATGATTAAATAATTCTACAGATCCAGACCAATGGCATATCAATACTGAGAATACTAGAACAATGACATGGTGATAAGACAAGGATACTGACCCTGAGTCCTACAATAATTGCAAACTGACAAGTAGGTGACCTAGAACAATGAATATAAATAATACCTAGAATAACATCATGCTGATACATGGGGTTTTAGAACAAAAATATGCTCCATTTAGGGGCCAATTCTAGATGGTGCCATGTTATCACTGTATTGTAATGAGGACCCAATGGATTCAATGTCCATGGCAATAACATGGTTGAGCATGTATGGCATTCAGGTCCATTCATGAATAACGTGATTGTTACAATCAGTATTTCATTATGTGTTAATGTTGTATAAACAACCATATGCTAAACAAAGCTAAGCCCCAGCCTATATATCACCAATAGAGTCATGTACCTTAACACTGTCCTTCCCTGTAGAGAAGGAAAACCAGCAGGGCCTGCAGAGAGGTTTTCTTAACAACTGAAAAAAAGTGTCACAAACGTCACCGCAGGCGTCGGTAATCTCTGCCTGACAGGCTATAAAACCGCAAAAAACTCAGCTTTCCCTTTCGAATTATTCTTTTTATCGGTTAAATCATGCCAGGCACGTACTATCCCACAAGAAAACCACATTTCTTCTCATCTTCCATATTTGGAGGTCTACAAAGTTTAGTATGGAGACTATAAAAATCAATAAAAAGTCTGCAGAATGCAAAGTAACGTTTTTGAAATTGATGTAAGTGGAAGAAAAACCCAAGTTCTTGAGTCACCCTCATTATCCATTACAGATCATCATACATGGGCTTCTACCCAGCTATCTAAGGCCCTTGAATACAATATGTAAGTATGAGACATACCATATTTAATCCCTTTTGTTGCTCAGGGACCAGGAAAAGCTGGATGGTCATGAATATACTAATATATATATATATATATATATATATATATGTTACATTAACATTACACTTGGATCACACATCAAGGAGTAGGGTCACAAAGCGTGTTTTTTGCTTGTTTGTTTGTTTGTTTGATTTTTCATGATCATGGTGATTAGTAGGGGTTTTTTTTGCAACTTTATAAAACTAATGTTTTGGTATGGATTTGAAAACTATGGAGGACATTTATTAAGTCTGGCATTTTTTGTGTCAGGATTAAAAAATCTTCCTGCAGTGCCGATGCGCCTCACAATGCCTCTACGTTACTCGTATGGGCACCACGGTGTGCACGTACTCAAGCCTACGCCAGCTCAAAGCTGGCGCAGGTATCTTTGATATTTTTCCTCCGATATGGCTGGCATAAGAGGGCCAGATGCAAAAATCTATTCACAAAAGACGCGTGTGCAAATTGATTTGTTCACATCTGGCCCCTCTTCGCCACAAAACGCAACTTACAAAATAAAAAATATGAAAGTAATAGTTTAAATTAAGGTAATCCATATTTTCGCCGATGTTATGGATGTAACATCAGTAATGTCTGTAAAAATGCAGATCCCATAGACTTCTATCGGCTAATTGTTCCGCAATTATGGTCCGCACTAGGACATGTCCTATTTTTTCGGAACAGATTGTAGATCCATAAAACGACGGACAGTGTGACTAGCCCAACAGAAATCAATGGGCCCTCAATTTATTCCTGATTGCGGATCTGCAATTACAGACAATTTTATATAACGCGTGAATAAGCCCTTACCATGACTCTACTAAAATCACCAGCAGCAACATTTACTAATGACATTTAATTACAGAAGTGACATCTGATTGGGATAATCCTCACCTGATATTGCTGATACAAGATGAACCCCAGAGATCTACTAAAATTACAAGGGATCTGGTGAGTATAGAGCAGGGATAGGGAACCTTCGGCCCTCCAGCTGTTGCAAAATGACAATTCCCATCATGCCCTGACAGCTACAGCTTAGGATGCCAAGGCATGATGGTAACTGTAGTTTTGCAACAGCTAGAGGGCCAAAGGTTCCCCATCCCTGGTATAGAGGATGCAGAGCCTGAGCTTGGATCTGAATCCTAGAGCCTAAGAAGGCCCAAAGGTCCCTTTGCCCCATATGAAGATACCAGTACTATAAGTGATGTCTTACTTGGGGCCCAGTTACAGATTTTGCACTGGAGCTCAGGAGCGTGAAGTTATGCCTGTACATGAGACACTGATATCCCTGGAGCTGGAGGCCACAACCTTTTCCTCAGCAATGTCTTCCATTGTCCTCCGGCAGGAGAGGTGTTAATTTTTGCCGTATTTTGTGTTGTTATTATAAGCATGCCCTTTGACATTACTTTATAAAGCAGACATTGTTTCCACAGAGCAGCTAAAGAAACGGGTTGTAAATATTTGTCCCTAACACAAGACCCCACTGCTCGGCTGAGCTCACAGCTGACAGACATGTCTGAGGGCAACTGAGAAAATGGGTTTTAAAATAATTCCAAGTACTTCACAAAATTTATGGGCAGGAAGAAAAAGAGGTATTATACCATATAATACACATTTATGGGACCAGACAAGAAAGACTAGGACAAGGAATGATGATCGCTCAGACACACATAAACTCAAAGAGGGTCTCTGCCTATAAACAGTTGTAAATTCAGTTGTTTATTTTTACTCCTGGGAAAGCTGGGTGGCTATCAATAAGAATGACACATGCTCCAACAAGGTTTTCTTTATATCTGAATGACAAACCTGCCCAGCTATACAGTGATACATCCAAGTCTGACATAGCTGCATGACTGGGTGGATCAGCTAGTCTGGAGTGTGGGAAAGCTGGGTTACAAACGATATCTGAGTTACGAAAGCAACAAAGCTAGGTGATAGACCATGCAAAAGTTTTACTAGCATCTCCCTTCTTTCAGTTTATTAGTGATAAATAACATTTACATATATCCAACTTTGTTATTCAGGAGACTGGGAAAGCTGAGTGACATTAGTTGTCATCCAGTTTTCCTTTGTTCCAAGAAAGCGAATCTGCCTGGATATTCAATAATACATATTCTCACATACTCTAGAAAGATGTACTAGTCCTGGAAAGCTGGGCGACATCATTTAGGAGACCTATAATAACGGCCATTTTGATTATCACCCTGCTTTTCGTGATTCCTGAAAAGCAAACCTGCCTAGCTATTCAGTGATACACCGCCCTCACATATACTACAGAGATATACTGGCCAGGAGTCTGGAAAATCTAAGTGACAACTATAATAGAAAACATATTATCACCCAGCTTTCCCTGATTCCTGAATGGCAGATCTGCCTGGCTGTTTAGAAACACAGCCCTATTACATATAGCTGCATAACTAGACTAAATTTACTAATCAGGAGTCAGGGAAAAGCTGGATAATAAACAGTATAACATCAAAGCTTGTCACCCAGCTTTCCTTGACTCCTGCAGGGTAAATCTGCAAATCACAGGGTGAAAACTATAGAGTGGCTTGATGCTATTGATAGCATTCCTACTACTTCACTCTAGTGGTCGGGGAGGGGGGGGGGGGGGTTGGGCTGTCACAGAGGTCAGACCCCCACTGACTGGACACTGGTGGTATAGGCTAGAACTATGTCACTGAAGTGTGTACTGACACAACCTGTGTGATTCTATATTGCTGAGTGTAAGTGTTTTCAACTTTTTGGGGAAAGTAGAGTCATTTCTTTTTATAGTCTGTAGGGGCCTGATATTAGGAAAGTATTTGATTTTTGTGCAACCCATAATTTTGGTGAATGATTTGTCTTTCCATTTGCCCTCAGGCTTTTCTGTTATAGACTTAACCATTACACTTCTGAGTGGAAATTACAAGATGCCTTTTTCTTCTTATATTGATCCTGAGAAAGTTGGGTGATGCCAATATGCCAATTATAATAGCTTCCACTAGATTTGTCACCTAGCTTTCCTTCACCCCTGAATGGCACTGGTTGCAGAATATGTCTTCAGGAGCCTGGGAAAGTTGTGTGGCAATGCAGTGTTGTAACACTGATCATATAAACTTTAATGTATAACTATTACCTATTAACTAAGATGGTTGAACTGAACTTTAAACAACTTGACATAAGGAAACGAAAATCCAATATTTTGCATTGTAAAGCTCATAGCCTTTGTAAGTATGTATCACCTTTACATTTCTATCACTAATGTGGAGTCAACGTGATGCTCTCCACCACTGAACTACAAGCCCCAACATGCTATGTTATAGGTGGCCTTGCGTGCTTGAGCCTTGAACTTGCAGTTCCCCATCAATCCCTGCACTGCATGTAACTTACAGCTATTGCATAGGTTATAAGCCATATCATGATTCCCTTTTATAACAAAGCTTTGCTGTGGCTATAAAGGTCTTCTGGGACTTGTAGTGTCACAGCAGCTAAGAGCCATAGATTGTATACCAGTAAGTAATACCACTAACAAATCATTCATATACCACCAGAGGACTGTATCCTCCTGGGGGGCAGATATGTCAGTCACTACCCTTTTACATATGCAGTAAGTATATGGGGGGGGGGGCATGAGTGAGCGAAGCGCCTGTAACAGGAACACTCTATCTCCAGGCTGCACCAAAGCGGGTCACCAGGCAAGTACAGGCAGACAAATAGCTCATGTTGTGAGCCATAGATGCAAAAAATACCGCAAGAAGATGACATTTTTGCATTTTGCTAAAATTCTAATCTTATTAACTGAAACCATAACTTTTTACCTAAATTTTCATACAGAAATCTGCACTTTAGAATGTAATTTACAATTATGACCATAGAGAGATTATGTCCACACCTAAATCCTGGTGCCAGAGGAAGCCCTATTGCCCCTCTGCCCCATAAGAGGATGCCAGCGCTGACACTGACGTGTCACAGGGGCCCAACAACTTCAACTTATGTCACTAACTGAATGGTTGCTATGGGACTATGTCTCGTTAGCAACCATGTCAGAAAATAACAGGGATCTGTGGTACTTTTTCTACTTTCTAGTACATCTACATTTCTAGTTGGATCTTTAACTTTCACTGTTGTGTCTTCAAGACATTGGCAGAAAAGCGGTATGTGAGGTACTACAACTCCAATCATGCTGAGGTGTAAAGAGACTGCCCAGTTGCTTTGTCTTACCTTGCATGGAGAAGCCACTGCTTTGGTAAGGGAGTCCAGCCGGGCGCTGTACTCCGTGAACTTCTTCTGGTACCTAAGTGCTGTCATCTGCAGCTCATTTTGCACAGCAGAGAGCTGGGACAGCAGAGACTTCTCCCTCTTGCTTGATCTCAGCGCCCTCTTCTTCAGTTCAGTCTCCAGCCCGGCTATCTTAGTCTGAAGAAGGCTATTCTGCCCTTTCACTGCCTTCAAACAGCAGTGATCCCCAGACTTCTGCTCCCTATAGGTCAACATAAGCCCACATCCCTTCTGGCAGATGCCAACTGCCCTGTGCTCGCAGCACTCCCTCATGTGGGCATCCATGTCCTTTAAGTTGAGCACCTCATTGCACCCTTTATTCCGACACTTTGCTGGTGAGTAGTCGCACATCTCTGCGTGTTCCCCCAGGTTTTGCAGCTTGACCACCTTGTCGCAACCCCTGGTGTGGTTGTCACATTTGATATCCAGCTTGAGGATCAGACTCTTCAGGGGCAACACGTGGTTGAGCTCCTTGGCAGAGATTCGTTGGCATTTCACTGGGCAGCTGCCTTGCTGTACCACCCAAGGCAGGACGCAGCCTGCGCAGAAGACATGTCCACAAGGGGTGGTCAGGGGGTCCTCCAGCACTCTGTTGCATAGGTTGCATTTAAAATCTGGGTCCACTTCCCCACTAAAGCGATCTAATTCAAAGCCCATAGTGCTGCCCCTTGTAGTTGCTCCTTGCTGGGCATTGGGAGATCCCAGACTGGCTGGCTGCAGGCTGTGTACTGACTCAACTCACAGCAGAGCCTGTGGGGGGCGGGGGCCTCTACCATATGTACTGGAGGCTGGGATTTATTTTCCAAGTGAAGGAGGGGCTGGAGAGACCAGGGAGGCACATGTGTCAAGGAAAGTTCTGCAGTCTTGGGACAAAACTGCAACACAGTCAAAGCCAACAGATTGTAACATCCTGGCAGAGAGCACTTGAGTTCTACTGTTTACGCACCTCATCTGCTGCAGTACCTCTTACCTACCCAGCTAAACTGCCCTCCCAACTTCTGCCAGCAACGCCATTCTTTTCTGTATTCTCCTTGCATCGAAAGATGTCACTGAAATATGCAAAGAAAAAAATATGCAGAAGTCTGTTTTTACTTGGTGACCTCATCTAATCGTTTTTATCTCTCTGATTCTAGTGGTATGAATATGCAAGCAGGATAATAAGTTACTGGTGAGTAAATTCATTGCCGAAGGGAGCGCTCCGTCATTTCTTAACCCTTTTTCGTACAAGATTATCTGTTCACTAGACGGACCAAGCACTACCTTGTATACTCCCCTCCAGAATATGATGGTACTATATTATCAAGGAATAAATACATGCTAAACAATAGAGAATGGAATCTGAGACATCTTGTTCTAGTGACACAGCAGAGCTCAGCCTCTAGAGGTCACTGTATCTGGGAGATTGCGGCGTCTTACCAGAAGATATCTATTCTTATTTATTCTTTGAAACTTGTGATAATGTTTCTGGGAGTTTCTCCTGTCCTGACAAAACTTCCATCTCTTTTCACTGGTTTGGATTCGTGAGCTGGCGATAAATTTCCTTAAAGGGGTTGTCCATGAACTACATGTATTATATATTACTTTTAGTTTGGTATTTTCTCTATAATTTACACTATAAGTTGATCTGCACATACACTGTGAATATTCGGTATGTTCAATATAGCTTTCAATGAGGGCTCATGCATAGAAATGAGTGAACCGGGTTCGGGTTCGAGTCCGTCCGAACCCGAATGTTCGGTATTTGATTAGCAGTGGCTGCTCAACATGGATAAAGCTCTAAGGTTGTCTGGAAAACATGGATACAGCCAATGACTATATCCATGTTTTCCACATAGCCTTACGGCTTTATCCAACTTTAGCAGCCACCGCTAATCAAATGCCGATAGTTCGGGTTCGGATGGACTCGAGCATGCTCAAGGTTCGCTCATCTCTACTCATGCACTTACACAGAGCACTTAAGTAAAACACCAGGAGTTTATTATTAAACCAAGAAGCAAACAGTGTAACCTTCACGGTGGGAGAAAAGCATTGTGTGAAGGAGGCACAAAGTGCACTTAAGAAGATGATGTCTGTTGTTTTGCTAAGAACATACGAATGTTCAGTATGTAAAGAGACATAAACTCCAACAAATTACAGCATGCGACATGAGCAGCGGCGCTGAGACCAATGTTTTCCAGTCTACCTCGTGAAATACTCAGTATTTTTGTCAAGTCAATCCTCCACTCATAATTTGGTCACCCTTATCACCATTCCCCTACACTCAAAGGATTTAAACCTGTACATACAGAGACTGGTCGGTCCATAGATGTCTGATAACTAAAGGTTCCACCTCCACGACTTATCTCAAGGACAAGAGCACCTCAGCCCTGTCTGGCCTACTTGTAGTCGTCGGAGGTGACCAGGATGCCAAAAGAGCCAAGCAGACTCAGCTTATACAACTCCCATAAATGTTAAAGGGAGAGGCATAAACATTGTAGCACCATGAGCTGTGCTATTTCCATAACTCTTGTGCTATTTTTAAAAATCCCATCCGCCTACAGCCCAGCTCATTGTTGTCCAGTTTGTGAGACTGTCCTGCCAAAACTGGGACAGTCGTGATCCTGAGTGTTGGACTTGTTTTCTTTCACATCAACTGGTTTTAGAAAGTTATATAGGTTTGAGATTTTCTTGTATTTAAAAATTTCAAGTCTTCCAGTACTTATCAGCTGCTATATGTCCTGCAGGAAGTGGTGTATTATTTCCAGTGTGACACAGTGCTCTCTGTTGCCACATCTGTCCATGTCAGGAACTGTCCAGAGCAGAAGCAAATCCCCTTAGAAAACTTCTCCTGCTTTTCCAGACTGCACAACATAAAGCAGCTGATAAGTACTGCAAGACACAACAAGGTATTTAAATATTGGTGTTCTAAGGACAGGCACTTTAAGGAGTGTTTCACTTTATAGGCGGAATCTAAGGCACCAAACAAACTGCACCTATAAACAGCTGAGACGTAAATCCAGGAATGAGGGCAGCTACATGTAGTGATGTCATGTTGTATATGCTATACAGTATACTGCCTCTCCATGGTGCCCAGTCTCCTTGCAATTCCCTTACACTTAGTCAGCCAGCTTGGTTGCCAAAAACATTTATCTATTATGGACTTTTGTACTGAAAAGGGAAAAACTCTAAAATTCAAACAAATTGAATGACCACATATACCACATATGTGGTATATATTTATAAATTATATTGTTTGGGGTTTTTTTGGACCAAAATTACACTGATGAATGTTGTTTTGTACGTCTCAGCTTGCACTGCTTTCAGGAAAAGGTTAACCTTTTAATTACATACTTGGCAGCTTGTAATGTGAAGTAGGCATGGCATAAAATGTCAGTTCTGTTTGACTGAACATGAAAAATCAGGTGGCTTATCTGTAATAGCTAAAAATCAAAGTGACTTAACACAAGACCTCAAGTCATATCCAATATGGCTGAAGAAATGCAGTGTTTAAGACAAGCTGTTGCAGTTTCATTAACAGAAAAGTAAAGAGTTACTGTAAGGATTTTGCAACTGCATTTAAAGGAGCAGTCTCCTGTTTTGTTTTATTTTTTTATCAGTTATGCAGCATGTCAGCCAATATATATATAATTCAGCTAGTATAACCTAATTTAATTTTGTTCCTTTATATCTGAAAATCATTTCCTTCAGTTGAGTCATGTGATTTCATGGTGACCCCCTAGAAAATACATGTCTTTCTGTGCTCTCAGTGGGGTTCTCTCAGCTCTCAGCCAGATGGACTTTTCCACACGAAGTCTTCAAGGGGTTATAGGAACAACCATGCAGTTTTTTAGCTTATTTAGAAACAGTAATAACTCAGTTCCCGAACACCTCTGTGTTCAAACACTTCGGTATTTGAACTGAATTTCCCCCTAAAAACAAAATCAGGGGAGATAACTGTCAGCTGAACTATTGTGCAGTTATTGAGGTTTTCGGACACCAAGATTACAGGAGCGGGGATTCCCGTCACAATGACAGGCATCCCCGTTTTAAACAGGTGTTCCCTGGAGAATAAGCAGTGGCGGTGGGTGAAGGCTGTGGCTGGCGGCTGCTTGAACTCTGTGCCAGTTTAGATTTGGCGCTGAGTTCTAACAGCTCCTAGCGCACTCCTGCCTGCTTCTGCTTTTCTGCCATGGAGAACACCCGAAAGAGAAAATGCAGTATTTAATCTAAAAGTCAATATTGTAGGTGATCAGAGGTCATATGACCCAGATGCCATAATAGAATGTGTGGATACAGCAGAGCTGCGATGAAACAGATGGCAGAGTAATAGTAGTGGTAATTGTACATTATACAGTATGTGCAAAGAAATATAACATTGCAGGCATGCTTCTGGGTAAAGGTGTCACTTTTAAATGTTAATTCCTATAGTGATCTACATTGGGTTCAATAGGCCTGCATGGGGCCTGGGTATCTTGAGCATACAGTATACAGCATGTGAGCCCAATTTTAAGGCAAAAAATGGCAATGTAGCTTAGTGGCATAGAGGTTTATTTTACTGAATTTGGCTATTTGATAATCCCCTGCTGATCTCTTCTATGTTATTGCTAAAACCTTTGTTGGTCAAGTCACAGTTTGGGAGCATTAGGAGCTCTAAAATTCTGGTCATCTACACTTTAACAACGTCAGTGTTGTGCCCTTGTCTTGGCCATCTGACTGTTCTCTATGTATAGATCCAGCAGGATACTAGCTTATTTTAGAGTCCATCCTGAGTTTATAGTTCAGAGAAGTGACACACAGCATATTAGCTGTGTCTAAAAAGTTCGTTTTTTTTACCAGTGGGTAGATAGCAAGAAGAGGCTTTCCACTGGCATTTCACGCAACCCATAAAATGAAAATCTAAAACTACATTTTTCATGCTAACCCGTATTTTTTGCAAACTGCTCCAAACCGTCAAAGTGGAAGTCGGGCTTGACAAGGAAGAGTCGTCAGTACCATTTTAAAGGGTTAAATGCCGTAATTACAAGGCGTAGGTATTGAGCTGCACATAAATATAACCTTTCTTCTCCCTAGACATGGAAATACCCAGCAGTAACAGGAGACTTTATGACAATTTATTAGAAATACTTTCTCTGTTATAATTTTTTTTACCCATAAAAAATAATTAGACAGTACAATCAAGGGAGACAATGGTGTGTGGTTTCTTCATGCTTCATTTATATGGTTTCGTCTGCCCTGAATTTTCCATCTTATTTACTATTTTTTTTTTTTCTTTTTCAATTTAATTAGAGCAATTAGACCTATGCAGAAGAGAGAAAATTAACCCCGTAGATTCCACAGAGAAAATTAATAAAGGTTATATGCCAGTTTTCTGCTGCGCAAAAGTTGCAAAGTCACACTTGTCAGTGCTCAAAAACATTGACTATACATTATGCCACAAAGCAGCATAAAATTAGGCTGAAATGTATACCAGCTTCTAGATTTCAAAGTGTGCTGCATGGACAATCACTGATGTGCCAATGCCTTTTAATAAACTTGGTGCATTGCAACAATCTGGCATAGGGGACGCAACCTCAGGGTAGGTGGCAGAAGTGATGGTGTAAGAAGGGCACAGTCCAGAACAGAGATCTTGCTCAGATATACTCACTGTGGAGCAAGCATGTGGTTACAATATTTACAGTCCAACAAATAATGGTTCTCTTTCAGAGGCACTCAAGCTTGTTGGTTTCAAAGTACAGCCTTGGTGTCTTGGTTACACATACAGTAGAACTGGTGGTTATGGTCATTGCTTTTGACTCTTTTGGTTTTATGTGGATTTCATCAACTTAAGGGTTTATTTCCATGTCCTGTATTCTATGGATGCTACAGACAGGGAAGCCCTGTAGTGTAATTTCCCAGGCCAGCATGATGTATCTATATCATCACGGTAGCGGAGAAAGTGTTTGAATCTTCACGGCGCTCTAATGAAGCAGGCGCTGTTGGTCAGTGGAATTTTATGAAAGGCCATACTTACCATTTCTCTCCAATGGAGTTCAATAGAATTTCTTCTGTTTGTCTCCAAAACGCCACTCCTGGAAGCACACAAAGAAGGCAAAAAAAACCATTCACACCTAATCTATTACAGTTTTTAGGCCAGAACGCCTAAAAAAAACTGTGTCTGGGGCACCCTATTACAATTTTGATAATTTTCTAGTATATACAGTATGTTTATGATTTAGAAGGAATCCTAGTGTGTGCGTCCACCTGCTATGTCTTGCCTTGGTGGTCACAAGTGCAGTTTCCTATTTGTCATTTTTAGTGGTAGTAATGGTAGTGGGAGTAGTGGGAGTAATCCTTAAACCAGTGCATAGTACTGATTCAGCATTAGCTTCTACTCTGTTTCTGAGAAAAGTTAAAGATATGCAGTAGGAAATACGCCATGCGAGCACACCATGGTGTTCTCTATTACCCAGAGATGTGCTGTTCTGGTTCTTGACATTTTGAATATATGGCAAACTGATATTCCAAGGATACAGACTGGCTGTATACAGAGTAGCTAAATGTTATAGTGATAATGCATTGTAAAGACTGGGAAACATATTCTAGTTCCAGAATTGCATAATATATTCCATTCCAACCTGCTATGCTGGACTTGTATACCACAGTGTTTGCATAAGTAAAGAAAAAGAAAAGAATCTTATTTTTGTGGTGATGGTGAATTTTGTGGTGATGGTGAATTTCTAGACTTTACACCTCTAGAGGTAGCCATACACCTTCAATAACTGATGGCTGACCCTGTGGTCTTACTAGTATCATTTATGCTGTTCTCATGAAAAAAAAACAAAAAACACCTAACTAATGCACCTAACTAGCCAAACAATGTACTATTGTCATCCACACAGCCTGCCCAGTCTCCACAAATATACATGTCCAAACACTGATAGCTGAGGATCAGCTGGCCATAAGCAGTTGGCTCATTATATTCTATAGTAGTGGCACCAGGTTATTGCAGCACAACTTCCATTAAAGTGAATGGGAATTGAGCTTCAGTAAACTGGTGATAATCAGAAGTATATGTTTCTGGTCCCATTCATTGTGAATATGTTGGGGCACTTGCTCTAACCAACAGCTGATCGGCAGGGGTGCTGGGTGTTGGCACCATGCTGAACAGACATTGATCCTGAGGATAGGCCATCAATTTAAAATGTAAAAAAAAAAAAAAACTTTTTAAAGGGGTTATCCAGCTACAAAAACATGGCCACCTTCTTCCAGAGTGTGGTTTGCAATTAAGCTCCATTCACTTCAATAAGGGATAGGGAACCTTCGGCCCCCCAGCTGTTGCAAAACTACAATTCCCATCATGCCTGGACAGCCAAATCTAAAGCTTCGGCTGTCCAGGCATGATGGGAATTGTAGTTTTGCAACAGCTGGAGGGCCAAAGGTTCCCCATCCCTGACTTCAATAGTACTGAGTTACAAAACCAACATTGAAACTGGAGACAAGAGTGGGGCTGTCTCTGGAAGAAAGTGGTCATGTTTTTGTATCGCTGGATAACCCCTTTAACATACTGAAGCTTACAGTATACAGCAAAACAACATGGAAAAGGTTTAATACCTTATGGTATGCTAGGAGGAGAACTGTAGCTACTGTATGGGACAAACAATGGGAACAATATAAGAGCTAACAGGATCTAGCTTAATCACACATCCATGTTCTCGGTTGATCTTTCCAAGGAAAATTACTTTCCATTCTGGTGACAGCTCTTTGGTACCTGACTGGTCAATTGACCAAGCAGTTCTTTCTGCCTGGGGCCCATTGAAGTAATAACCCTTCCAATCATAATGTAAGGGGTATTCCCATCTCATGGAGTGCAACATATAGCAGACTGCAGCGATATGCCATAGCTTTATATTCACCGCAGCTGACATAAACCTTCGTGTTCGTATGTGCCCTGTCTTTAGTCCCCACTCGCTTTCATTCCTTGCCTATCTTCTGCATGGCTTGCAGTTAACAATGCTGGGTAAGGTAATAATGGGCTTCTTCTGTTGGTGACTACAGCAGAATGGCTTGTACTTCTTATCTGTGTTTTCAATCAGACTTGGACCCTGCTTTTTTTTTCAGACTGCCGACCACATCAAGGAGGCAGCCCAGTAGGGAGGCTGTAGACGCCCTCTCCTTGTGCTCTGTTCATTCATTCAAGGGGTAAGCTCTGGGGCTGTCTCCAGCAGAGGACAAAACGAAGATCTTATAGAACAGCATTAATCTTCAGATCAAAAATGGCCTGAATACCAGCAGCTGTCATGTCTGACATATGTCGCCGACTGTCTGACTACTGTGACTCGCACATCACATAATGTCCTGTTCTACCGAATGAGGAAAGGAGAAAGAATAATTCCTTTATTTATAGAGCGCCAACTTATTCTGCAATGCGTTATATATATTTGGGACATGCTGGTTCTGGCTTTTCCACTATGGATCTTGATACACACCAAAAGATTTTTTTGTTTTTGTTTTTTTACCACTGGGACAGTACCTAAGGGTCCTTTTACACAGACAGATTTATCTGACAGAGTTTTGATGCCAAAGCTAGCATTGGATTTGAAGGGAGGAGAAATCTCAGTCTTTCCTTACTGACCTGTTTCCTGTTTATAGTCTGTTCCTGGCTTTAGCTTCAAAAATCTGTCAGAAAAATCTGTCTGTGTAAAAGGACCCTTAGGACCCTATTACACCAACAGATGTCTGACAGATTATCTTATTTTCGAAGCCAAAGCCTGGAACAGACTATAAACAGGGAACAGGTCATAAATCCATTCCTGGCTTTGGCTTCAATAATCTGTCAGATAAATCTATCAGTGTAAATACAGCATGCGGGTATGAACAATGGTTATTTAACCAGCTTAAAATGAGCCCTGTTTAACTAACAATCATCCAGCATTATACAACCCTAAGGGCCCATTCAGACTACGGAATCCGCACATAGAAGTTCCTGCACTGAAGAAAGTGAAAGTTCAGTTCTCAGTTCAGTTCTCATACTCTACAGGCATCCAGATTCTAACATACACTGGGACAGGAGGTATACACACCACCTAAGGATTACATATACAATGGTACCTTAGTTTAAGAGTAACTTGGTTTAAGAGCTCACAGTTTTTCAAAATTGTGACTTGGTTTAAGAGCATTGCTTTGGTTTAAGAGCTCCCTGTACTGGGTGGGAGCGTGAGCGGGGGAGGGGCATGGCCTGCACAGCGGGGTCTACAGCTCTGTACTCTGACCCAGAAAGTCTCCCTCACCTTCCAAACCATAGCAGATCCACTTCAGGCTGGGGCTTACATCAGGGGACAGGACTGTGGAGGTAATCTCTTCATAGCTGTAACGCCTCTCTCCCCAAACAGAGATTGCTGCATGTATGTGCCCACATCTGCCCTGCTCATTCCTTCCTGCTCCCTGCAGTCTCTGTCAGCCCTTGTGTTTCCCATCCTCTCCATTACTGTACAGTAACCTATAATATCACATATTCTGCTGTTTCTGAATGTTTGTTTCATTTGTTTTACATGTTATTCAGAATAATAAATCATTATTTTGGGGGCGTGGAACCAATTGTCTGCATTTCTATGATTTCTTTATAAATTTAAGAGTAGATTTGGATTACAAGCGCAGTCCCGGAGCGAATTATGCTCGTAATCCAAGGCACCACTGTACAGCTAAAGCTACACTGGAGGGGTGAGTGGGGAAACACTTCTCTTTTGTAATAGTCAAAGCCGAGAACTCACAAACTGAGAATGTGTGGCATGACTGGAAGACTGCTGGACACCAAAACAAGCCATCTAGTTTGCACCACGATTTGCCGTGATGTCAAAGTGGGATGCTGACATATAGGTGGATGGACGGCCATGGGCCCCAATGACTGTAATGGATCAAACATAGTCAGCAAGTGACTACATGTAGGTAATTTCCTGAACTCAGATTAAAAAATGCAGTGTGTACAAACAGGTAAATCACCCGAACATACATTTGGGCTATTGAGGTGAATGGAGTCTATGCCTGTCTGCGCCATTTATTTTGGCATCCCACTTTGTCACCTGACATATATGTGCCAGAGATGGAACAATCCCGATGCAATAGTGCTCATATAATCAAAGTGGGTTGGCAACAGCTGATGGTTTGATGTTATATATCTGTGAGCAAAATAAAGCAATAACACAATTTTTTCTATTTTTTCTGTGAACTCTAGACTGGTAGCTTATACCTATAATATGAGGAACTCTGTGCAAAACTATAGTTACTTTAATATGAAAACATGCATGTCTCCATCTACAAGCTTTTTTACATACACATCTTGTATAGGGGAGTGTTGTGGGTATGCTCTGTGTTATACACTGTAGTAACTGTGCAGTGAGGGGATGGAGGGAGCATAAGCTTTACTGCCCTCATCACCTTCTATCATTGGTGTTATCCACCTACAGATAGAGATATAACCTTTCATTATCAACCCATGATAAGTTGACTGCTGCCCCTGCCCCCATTGTACACAGGCCATTGTAAAGGCTGGTTGTGATTGCATTCATGTAACATAGAAACAGAAGATTGTCGGCAGAAAAAGACCACTGGGTCCATCTAGTCTGCCCTTTTAGTATTTTCTTTCTTATTATCTTAGGATAGATATATGTCTATCCCAGGCGTGTTTAAATTCTGTTATAGATTTACCAACCACCTCTGCTGGAAGTTTGTTCCAGGTATCTACCACTCTTTCAGTAAAATAATATTTTCTTACATTGCTTCTGATCTTTCCCCCAACTAACCTCTCACTGTGTCCTCTTGTTCTTGAGCTCAGTTTTTTACTAAAAACACTCCCCTCTTGAACCTTATTTAGTCCCTTAACATATTTAAAGGTTTCAATCATGTCCCCCCTTTCCCGTCTTTCCTCCAGACTATACAGATTCAAATCTTTAAGTCTTTCCTGATATGGTTTATGCCTCACACCCTCCACCATTTTTGTAGCCCGTCTTTGGACCCGTTCTATTTTATCAATGTCCTTTTGTAGGCTAGGTCTCCAGAACTGGACACAGTATTCCAGATGTGGCCTCACCAGAGCTCTATACAGCGGAATCACAATCTCCCTCTTCCTACTGGTTATACCTCTAGCTATACACCCCAGCATACGATTTGCTTTCCCCACCGCCTGGTTGCACTGGTGACTCATTTTAAGGCTGTCAGAAATCATTACCCCTAAATCCTTCTCTTCTGAAGTCTTTTCCAACACAGTACTGCCGATGTGATACTCGGATAGAAGATTCCTCCTCCCCAAGTGCATAATTTTACATTTGCAAACGTTGAACTTCAATTTCCACTGTTTGGACCACTTATCTAGCAAAGCTAAATCATTTTCCTTTGAATTGTACATAGTGTACAATGTACATAGTGAACATACATGTAGGATCCTAGCGTGTAGTAGTCCCCTGTAGGACATAAAGATTTCTCCAAGCAGCTCTCTACAGAAGACAGCTATCTAATGCTGCGTTTACACGGAACGATTATAGTTCGAATTTGCACGATAACGATCGAATTCGAAGGATAATCGTACGTGTAAATGCAGCCAACGATCAAACGACGAGTGAGAAATCGTTCATTTTGATCTTACAACATTAAATTGTTGTTCGTAAAAAATCCGCAGATTGTTCCGTGTAAACAGTCGTTCACCGATTTAACCTATGTGCGATATAGGCTTAATCGATCACAAAACGATTTTTCCGTACGATATATCGTTACGTCTAAATGCTGATCGTTATAAAAAAATCGTTACTTCGCAATCGTTCATCATAAGATCGAGCGAATTATCGCTACGTGTAAACCCAGCATAACAACAGAGCATATTGGACAGATTATTTTAGGTATATTTATATACCAAGCCTTTGACTGATGATTATAGCCATATATGTAGATTTTACTATCTATCGCTGTACTTCCCGAACATCAAATAAAAACATCAAGCAAATGGTTTCCATGGCAACCTAGAATTTTTGGCCCGTGCCACATAAAACGTTTCTTCTCGGAGCCAGTGGCATGTTTGGCATGGCGGCTGTTTGGGTGTGACAGGATGGACGGTTTCACTCAGGGCTGCGTCCCATATGTCTGCCGCACCAGAGGTTTTCATATTTAATTTCCCTCTGGAAAGAATTAGTAAAAGTGATGACCTTAATTATTCCCACGCGTATGTATAATTTGTTCTGTCATAGACAGAGGTCAGCAGTTTTTACTTAGACTTCCGTATGATTACTGCACACGTCCTGGAAATACTAAATAACTCATTTTCTTAAAGGGGATAAACAGGATAGCAAAAACGTGGCTGCAAAACAGCACCATGCCTGACTACAGGATATGTGTGGTATTACACATGACATTTCTAAGTGTATACAGGAGGAGTAGCACTATTCCTGGTCATTATATGATGTGTATATAGTCTTTTTCACCACTTTACCCTTCTGGGAACTTCCTCTCTAATTTTCCGTTCTCCCTAAGTTAGTGGGTGGAGACTAACTGCTATGAAGTCTTCTATAGGTCTTCAATATACTGTGCACAAACTAAGGGCCCTATTCCACCGAAGAATTATCGTTCGCATAATCGTTAATGATTAACGATCTCAAACGACCGCTATTGCGAAAGACCTGAAAACTTTCACTCATTTCCATGGAATGATAATCGTTACTTATGATCGTATTTGCGATAGTTTTTTCTTCGCTATTTCTTCGCTATTGCTTTCGTATCTACTGCGAAAGACCGAACGATGTGTTATTCAATGCGATCGATTTGCAAACGTTTTGCTAGCGAGCAACAATAAAAATAGGTCCAGGTCTTATAAAGCGATCAACGATTTCTCGTTCGGTCGTTAATCGTTAACTGCATTTCAACAGAACGATTATCGTTTAGATTCGAACAATTTAACGATAATCTGAACGATAATCGTCCGGTGGAATAGGGCCCTATGGTACAATATTAAGTCCAACCATGATGATTTGGACTTAAATTGTTTAGAAAATGTCACACATTTGTCTTATCTGTGCAGGTACTTTTTCCTGGTCTTGGTGTGGCCCTCTACTGTATAAAGTCCTTTGTACGAACCTTTAAGAGGAGAAGGAGGAGGAGAAGACCTTAAACGGAGGGAAAGAACCTACTGTAGTCTTATAGCATAAGAATAAGATTCCTTTTACTGTCTTTGTATACAAAAATATACTAATAAAATACTACCTTCTATGTACAACAATAAAACTACTATAATATTGCCCCTATAAACAAGACTTGAACTACTATAATACTGATCCTATGTACAAGAATATAACTACTATAATACTGCCCCTATATACAAGAATATAACTACTATAATACTGATCCCATGTACAAGAATATAACTACTATAATACTGCTCCTATATACAAGAATATAACTATAATACTGCTCCTATAAATAAGAATGTAACTACTATAATACTGCCCCCTATATACAAGAATATAACTACTATAATATCCTTTGTACAAGAATATAACTACTATACTACCTATCCCATATGCACAAGAATATAACTAGAATACTATAATATTGACCCCCTATATACAAGCATACTACTACCATTATACTGCTTGGCTGCATATGCTTTTGAACTTGATACTTTGCTGAGGTTTATGTCTGATTGTCCTTAGCACTGATACAGGATGCTTTCATGACAGATTGCCTTTAACTTCCTATTTGTTTGGGGCAGGCGGCATGCCAAATCCTCATTGTTGGCAGACAGCGAAGGGGCGGTGTATTGGCCGGCGGATCATTCATTCCTTTTCATTAGTGATCTTAGTAAGCCTGCCAGCATCATTTACACTTTATAAGGTATAAATAGTATCTTTGATGTAAGTAGCATACCCGCGCTATTATCATGCAGGCTGTGTGAAGATTTTCTTGGACGCTACTATAGAATAGGACACCATTACAAAACATCTCTATTACCCATATACTCAGGCCAGACTGAAGCCAAGAGAACTGTTTACTCTGTATTATGTCTTTAAAGGTAAATGTCAATGATAGGTTTGTCATCCGGCTTCTGAATAACAAATCTACTTGCTAGTGTTCCATTGTATTATTTAGCAGATTAACAATTCAGAACTCTATGGATGAAAATTGTAACAGTAGTTCTCTATACCTACCAATGATTTCCATATATATCTCAGCGTGAGACTTATCATATCAGAACTTTTGCCTTCTCATCTTACAATAAATACTTGCTTTTAATATACTTAGTAACAAAAGATTAGGTCTTAAATAGAGATGAGCGAACCGGGTTCGGGTTCGAGTCCATCCGAACCCGAACGATCGGCATTTGATTAGCTGGGGCTGCTGAACTTGGATAAAGCTCTAAGGTTGTCTGGAAAACATGGATACAGCCACAGTTTTCCACATAGTTTCAAAACCCCACCCAAACTGGAGACAACAGTAGGGGGAAAGTGGCCATGTTTTTGTAGCGCTGGATAACCCCTTTAAGACAATCCACAAAACACTGTCCTGTAACGCACATATTGAGTCGTCCCTAAAAACTTTATTAGGTTGGTATTACACACCAGAAAGTCTGGCCATTATATACCATACTACCTCTAATCTTTGTTGGAGAGGTTGTGGCCAAGTGGGATCCCTTCTTCACATATTATGGCAATGCTAGTGTGTTAATTTACACTGGGAAGAATGCAACCGACTATTCACCTCCATTTTCTCTTCCATTAGAATATAGATCAGGTGTCAGATCCACGGATTTAACCGGGGACCACGGGAACCAAAATAACGGCGCTTGACGGCCGGGATGATCTTCTCTGACCCCGGCTGGGTCATGGAACGGCTGGTGTCTCACGCCATGTGAACATGGCCTTGGTCTGTATTTTTGTCCTCTGTTTTTTTTTTTTACTCTTTTTTGCTTCATTTACTCTGTTTATTGACCAGTGATTTTGAGCTAATATCTGCCTTTCCTGGTTTGACCCTAGTAATAATAATAATAATAATGCTTTTATTTGTATAACACCAACTAATTCCGCAGCACTTAGCACTTACATAGTTTGTCAATTTTGACCCTAGCTTGCTGACCACCCATCATTGTGTATATTTGTCCATTGTGTATATTTGTCCTTTTCTGGTATTTTTCTCAAGTTTGTCTCGTATTTGTCTTGTGTCTTGTTCCACCCATATTAGCATAGGGGACAGTGTAAAGTTGTTCTGTGTTTCCTATCACATGTTTAGGCAAGTAGGCAGGGACAGCGGGTGTGGGATAGCATCAGGGTTGCACTTGTCACTGCGCATCTATGTGTACCGGGGTCCTGTCCTGACAATTGGATTCTCAATATGCCTAAAGATGCTCATCCAATGTCTCCACCTATGATGAAGAAATTAGGGGTCTTTTATATTGGCTCCCCATACCTGACCCTCAAGTTGATTCCCCATCTTCTGTTTACAAATATTTTGAATGTATCCTTTTTTGGAGGTAAAGTGGCATCTAATCTGTGCCCCTCAAACCGAATGATAGCACTTCCATCACTTCTGCTATTGAGTTATAGGGTCAGTGTGACTGTCATGTATTGGGTGTGTGTTGCATGGCATTTGTGGGTACAATGGGGGGCAGCATTTACAACACAGTGGCCCGGTGGCCCCTCCTGCTGCTTCCCACTCGCTGTCTGTGTGTGTGTGTAATAGCACAGGCAGTGAGTGGGGAACAAGGGGGAAGTGAGCTCAGACCTGAGAGGTCGGTGCTCGCTTCTGTAAAATATCTATAGGGGTAGTAGGGCCCATAGTGTTGGGGCTCTGACTAGATATTACCAGGGTACTGTAGTTATTTTTTTCATAGGGGTGCCATTGTTGTTGTTGCTGCTGTGGAAGCCATTGACTTGGACATAGCTCTTGCCTAAGGATGCTATGGGGCATTGCAAAAGAGGTGTGTAAAAAAACTGCCACATCATGCATGTGTGTATTTTATGGTGATGGGGCAGAAGTGTAGTGTTATGGTTACAGGTCGGTAACGCACACATGGCTGAGTTTTGTACCTGGCACAGTAGTACTATACTTTACAAATGGGAATCTTTCTTGTGACCTTTTCGTCTTTAATGAGTGGACAAGACTGAACTGGTGCGGGCAAGGGGAGTTTTATATTAACCAGTAAGAGAATAAGGGTTAGGAATGGGGGTAATTAGCTTTACCTTAAATGCTCTGAGCCGATTGTCCAACGCATGGTCAGTCTCAGTGCCCCAATTGTGTATGACTTGGAGTTCTGTAATAGTTCATCAGCATGAAACCTCTTTAATAATACAGGTGACCCTATATAACCCATAAAGGAGACTGAAAGGAGGAGGTGCGAGCAGGGCCTATGCATTTCTATGAAATCTAGGTGACCCTGTAACTAAATTATAGCTCAATGTTTGCTAAAAATGTTTGCTGTAATTTTCCTTTGTGCCTGGTAGCATGCAGTAAATGGGAGTGCCAAGCTTATAAATACAGAAGAGTCATAACTTTAAGGATTCTATATTCCTTCTATTATTTAAACAGCTTCAGCTGTGAATTCTTATTCCACCGAACGATGTGCGAACGATGAGTGAACGATCAAACGATAAAAATAGGTCCGGATCCTATTAAACGAACAACGATTTCTCGTTGGTCGTTTAATCGTTGCCTGCTATTACACAAAATGATTATCGTTCAAATCCGAACGATTTAACGATTTTTCGAACGATAATCGTTCCGTGTAATACCACCCTTAGGCTTGTCGAAGCTTTGCCTGTCTCACTTATGGGCCCCCATAGTGGCTACCAAGGCTGTATGAAATCTGTATGAGCATCACAATGTGAATACAGACCTCTTAAACTGAATTATGCACCTACATGCCATGTGTTATACCACATAGTGCTACAATGTAACCATTAACTTGAGTTGGTCATTGTAAGCTACCCTGGCGGGTTAATAAATGACCTGTTAGTGTCAGTGTTTAGAAACACAACATGAACAAATAAAGCAATGAGTTACTTAAGGCAATTGTCAATAACATAAAGAAATAACATCAATGTGCACAAGATTCACTCTATTCCAAGGTCACACTCAAGGTGAGAAATTACTAGCCAAGGTTTGCATTGTTGCAAGGATCCCTTAATTCTGAAAATGCCAATTCCATGGCTATTTTCTACATTGGACCCTTCCATAAGGCTGGGGTCAAATTAAATGAATTTCTTCAGCGATTTTTATTTAAATATACATTTTTGTTAAGTTTTTACCAAGGAAAATATGTATAAAAAAACAGTACCTCCTGCAGTCCCTCACATTTTAATAATTGTATCAAACAATGTGAGATATTTATGTTACATTTAGGGGTTGTTCACCCTTGTGAATACACTGATCACAGGTTTGACCCTCTGGAACAGACTGAAATCTGCAGTAAATCGGTGAGTCCTGGAAGCATAAGCTTAATTTCTCAGCAGCGCCACAAGTGGCAGAATGAAGCATTACACAATACCCATTGAAACCAATTAGCTGCTCCTATAATGCAAAACAATGTTATGTAGCCATTGTATCCACTTTCTGCTACTGCAAATTGATAGAGGTTCCTGAATCAGATGTCCCTTTTATCAACTCAGAATGACCTAATAGAATATCTGAGAGTTCTTACACCTGATATAGCCCTCTTGAGCACATACTATAGGTTATAATAACAAAATGTATCAATGCTGGACTGTTTTTGTGTATGGCTGGTTTTATTCTGTGGGCACATTGGTCTATGTTCTGTCCCTTCAGCAGCAACTGGGATTAGCTAAGGAATTTGTAAGGAGACTTGTTAACTCTATCCGTGACTCAGCTGATATTTGAGACTGGGCGGCACTGTGACTGTATGATGACAATGTGCTGTGTGTATATTGTATCTGGGGCTCTGTCAGATGGGAAACAGAGTGGAGAAGGTCTGCTGGTAGTTTACCAGCTCATATACACCAGCATTAGAGGGCTGCACTGCTCTCCTTATAAGGCAGTCTGTGCCTCCTCGCAGCGCAGGGTACGTTGGGTGCCAACTGTCTGTTTTATGTTTCGTACTGTTCTCCTCCATCATCATAGCGTCCGGAAGATCAGGCCGTGCTGTGCAAAATGTTTACGGCAAATGCAATTCTCCCATTCTTCAAAGTAATGCATAGATTATTGGGTTCAGAGGTTAGCATTGGGAGATGTTCAGCAGGAACAGGTGTTTGGTTTGGGAAGTTAGTGAATATAGATAGGAAATACGTCCCCCAGAGGCCGTGCTATACCCGCTTCATTTTCCAACTTAAGAGAGTTATCCAAAATGGATTAAAGGATCAATTTAATATGGCCTCTAAATTAATGATCAGTTACATTTATAATATTATAGGCTATGCATGATTACTGTCCACACATAGCTCCAATAGGCGGAACACAGGATAAAGTCATTATGGGAATAAAGTGGCTACACTGAGCACACTACACTAGCTCTACTATTTGAGCTACAGCTGTAGTCCACAGGAACAGGCTAAGGGCTGTATTACACGGCCAAAGAGAAGGCGCTCAGCACTCACTTACAGAGGCTATTACATGGCTTGATGATCGTGTAGCAAGAGCTGTATAATTATACATATATCGTTAGCAACGTCCATGCAGCCATTGCTTTCACATAGAAAATAATAAAGTTTATAGTTTCCCATGCTCCTCCTGTGCCCGGGTGCCTTTTCCCTCATTTCCTTCTCCGACTCTGACACTTCTGGCCGTCTTCTCAGTGACAAGCCACTTGGCCAATCACTGGCTAAGGCAAGACAGCGCCGCAGCCAGTGATTGGCCGAGGGATCTGTCAGTACAGAAACAGGGCCAGAAGTGTCATAGGCAGCTAAGGGGAGCAGTAAACGCTCATGTTGAAAGATAGCGTTTAGACCAGAGGTGTCAAACTCAAATACACAGTGGGCCAAAATAAAAAAAATTTGACAAAGTCAAAATTATAATTTTTGAAGCGCAGATGCACGGTGCTGGCATTGTCAGAGCAGCGTGCGGTGTTCCTGGCATTGATGGTGTGCGTCTCCCAGCCCCGTACACTATGATAAATGACATGATAAATTGCTATGACATGATTAAACCCCAACCCATATAATAGCCAATTCCCCAAAAATTCCCCCACATATTAGCCAGCCCTTCCAATAGTGCGCAAACAGTAGCCACCCCCCCAAGTTTCACATATAGTAGCCACCCCCCCAAGTTTCACATATAGTAGCCAGCCCTCCACAATAGTCTCATATAGTAGCCAGCCCTCCCCAGTAGTCTCATATAGTAGCCAGTCATCCCCATAGTCTCCTATATAGTAGCCAGCCGTCCCCCATAGTCTCTTATATAGTAGCCAGCCCTCCCCAGTAGTCTCATATAGTAGCCAGTCATCCCCATAGTCTCCTATATAGTAGCCAGCCCTCCCCATAGTCTCTTATATAGTAGCCAGCCCTCCCCAGTAGTCTCATATAGTAGCCAGTCATCCCCATAGTCTCCTATATAGTAGCCAGCCGTCCCCCATAGTCTCTTATATAGTAGCCAGCCCTCCCCAGTAGTCTCATATAGTAGCCAGTCATCCCCATAGTCTCCTATATAGTAGCCAGCCCTCCCCATAGTCTCTTATATAGTAGCCAGCCCTCCCCAGTAGTCTCATATAGTAGCCAGTCATCCCCATAGTCTCCTATATAGTAGCCAGCCCTCCCCATAGTCTCTTATATAGTAGCCAGCCCTCCCCGAAACTATGTACCCACCTCCTAGCACTTTAGTTCATGCAATGCACGCCTCTATTATAGTGTTTATAGTAGTGTGGAGCACCATCCTATCCCATGGGTGGAGTGGGATACACTGGTTAACTGCTTCAATTACACATTGCTGGTATAATTTTAGGAAATATTTTAACTTTTATGATCCAGAAAGTAGAACAGAGTGAGACATAGCCGAGTATGACTGGAGGAGGCTGAGCCGTGCAGAATAGCAGTAAGTGAGATGAATCAGAGATGCAGAACAGAGATTAACCTTCTAGTAATGGGAGCTGTGTCTGTGAGATGCAGAAAAATGAAATTTTGCATGGAATGAAAAGTGTTTGGGTGTTTTATTTGGATGTTAATGTAATAACTTTGTAAAGAAGCTAACACCTATAGGAATACCATCAGTCCAGAAAGTGGCATCCAACCAGCATGCAGCTTTTATGAAAAATAACAATATTTGAATCCCAAATTGCTGGACACACTAAGTCCCTCCCACATTACGCTCAGTAAGGCTATGTTCACACTACGTAAAACTACGGCTGTAGTTCTCGCCGCAGAACTACGGCCGTAGTTTTGCGGGGTGGAACATAGCCTATCTTCAATGGGATCCCAGCCGGAGCGTACACACATCGTTTACGCTCCGGCCAGGATCTGTGCGGCCCCGCAAATAACTGACATGTCAGTTTTCTGCGGCCGGAATTCAGTGAATTCCGGCTGCAGAAAGACCTGTCAGTTCACACAGTGAAGCAAGCGGCTCCGGCATCAGAGCTCCGCGGCCGAAAGTACCGGCCGAGATGATCCGGCCAGAGACCGGCCGTTCCGTGACCCGGCCGGGGTCATGGAATGGCCGGTCTCTTACGTAGTGTGAACATAGCCTAAATAAGCATAAATCCTGTCCTATACAACTAGGAATGATGACAAGGCCATCTAAGATACATAAGGCAAATAGAGCCATGAACTATAGGTAGAGAATAATTATTATTATTATTATTATTATTATCATTATGTTTTTTTCTTTCTTAAAGGGCATCTCCATCTAAAATAATTTTTCAAAAATACTGATATAGCAGAGATAGAGAAGAGAAGATATAAAGAACAGCATGAGATACATATATACTAATAGCCTTTTTGCCTCTTCTGTACCTTCAACTTAGTGCCCAGATGGCGCTGAGTAATCTAAGGGTCCAATTAGACGGCCTGATATGAGGCTTTCTATAGAAGCGACTGAGCCCCGATCAGCAAGATCGTTGATTTGAGTGGCTGGGCTTCATGAATGATCCTTGTATCATTTGTGCGCTCACTTAAATACACTGCTACATTGCTGTTTACACAGGGAGATGTGCGGCTGGAGAACAATGCTTTTTAGGCCTGTGCAAAAGGGCTTTTTCCTGCGACTCAGCTAATTACATTACTTTTACATAGGCAAATTATTATCTGAATGAACATTTCTAGCAATGCTGACTACTGACAATGCTGATTACTGTAAAAGGGCCCAAAGACAGACTGGTTGCTATGGCTGCATTTTCTTAGTTTTCGACTGTAAACTGATACTGTGGTGATATCCTGGTTTGGAAGGTGGTACCAAATGCATCCATCCACAGGTCGTACTGACAGCAAAGTAGGGGCAGTGCAGCATTCTGTCCATGCCATTCCCCATCTCAGCTTTTAAAGCCCCCCACCCACATCCCTGTATCAGCACTGTACATACTGGGCAAATAGCTTAGTCCTTGTAATGTGGCAGAGATGCATTTCAGAATTCCAGCTCATTGACAGCTGCTTTCATCATTTAGGTTCCCATTTGTGCAGGACGCGGTTTGTGTCGGGGAAGCTGTGAATTCCTTCCTTATCTGGGTGTTATGCAGTGAGTTCCAAAAGCTTTCGAAATCTGCAAGATTGAGTATTCCCCTTGAATCCGTGCTTGAGTATATATTGGGTAACTGTTAAAAAAGTAATCCCCTCATCTGTTATTGTAGGAAGCACTTCATTTACCCGTAGGAGCAATTCAGTAATAACATGCAGGACTGCATTGCAGCTACAGACCGACCAGACATAGGGCCCTGAGACACGAACCAAATGGCTTTAGGAAACAAGGGCCGATTTACTTGGATCCTTTGCACCGTCCATTAAATTCATCATTGTCGGCCAAACTTCCCCGTTTACACAGGGTGATGTGCGGCCAATAACAACAATTTAAAATCTGCACAAAAGATTCAACCAGCTAACAGACAGGCGTCAGGTGATTGCTGGCCCCCAGATTTATCATTGGGAATGTGCATTTCTAGGAACACTCATCTGCCTAATAATCAGCCTGGTAAAGGCCTTGGTCCCTAGGTATTATCAACCATGGGTTGATATTATTGATTATAATATCAACCATAATTCACCTAAAAACATAGCTGCTTTCTTCCAAAAACAGAGCCACACCTGCCCATGGGCTGTGTCTGGTATTGTAGCTCTGCTGCATTGACGTGAATGGGATTGTGCTGTAATTTCACATCTGACCTCTTGTGACAACAGCCATGTTTTTCTAACCCAATCTAACCATCTGAGTTTATAAATGCTCAGGAGGTAAAACATACACAGTCACAAATGAAGAATTATATGCAACCACTTGCCTCTTCACTTATTCCTTAGCCATTTAAATGGAGAGTGTTCATGCACGTTTAGCCACTGATCCTTTATATGCCAGAGTTTGGACCCCCATCTATTCCATTCTCACAGTATATCTGACTTATCTTGTTAGATTGCAGCCATAGATGCAGCAATGGTTACAGATGATACCCATTTTATTCTGTGTATCCTATAATTCTATTGTACAACAAGAAAAGAACAAAAACGAGAAAAGGGTAAATTACACTGCATTAGAAAGACATCTCTATGGACTTTTTATTTTAGAGGGACATGTTCTTTAACCAGCTATGGATTTTGGGATATTAGGTTACCAGTTGACACATATTCACTTGACCCCACTCTCTGTCTTCATCTGGGATAAGGGTTTTGCTCATTCCAGGCATATTTGTTTTCTTAGGTAGCAACAAAGCAACACAGAGGCCGCCATATCCTAAGTGAGGACCTAGTCAGCAGAATTCTCAGGGCTTGTACTGGGACTTGTAATTGGTGGTAATTTGTCATTGTTTAGCTATTTAGGACTGTGACATGTCAGCAACAGGGGAAGAAGGCATGTCTAGATAGGAGAGGGACTAAGCAAATGGTCATCAGTGCTGGTTACATTGTATTGTAATCTTAAGCCACATGGTGGGGTGAGAAAGGGTCCGGTGGGGGGTCTGCTGGAGGCTGCAGAGGTTAAACCAGTTTTTTAGCTGAGCGTTGTTTATGTGTTTGTGTACTGGGCAGATATATGGTTTTACATGGGTACCCTGCTGTGGTTTGTGAAATTAGCTGAATGAAGTGCCATGACTTGAAATACGGCAGCCTGGAACACTTTCAATAGCCCCCATTCACACTAAGAAACACAAGTCGTAAATTACAAATGTTATAGGTCCTTGCCTTATTAAGGTTGAAAAGGCTGGAATATTGAGGGGTATTATAAAATGAGCCATTTAACAAAAACACCTAGGTCCAAACCCAGCACCTTTACATTGATCTAAATTACCAAGACACAAGATACTGATAATCAGAAATGCACATAAGAGCCCCCTACATGTCCTGATCCTAGATAGATGCCATCTCTAATTCACATTTACATTTTAACAATAGTGATGGCCGTACAAGAGTTTATTTGCAGATCAATGAATTGATTCCAATTTGATGATTGCCTACAGTTGTTGAAGTTATGATCTTCAGTAAAATCCCACTTTAAAGCGGTTGTCCAGGCTCTCGGCTGGGTATGAATTTTGCAGCACAGTTCCATTAAAGTGAATGGAATTGAATTGCAATACACACACAACCTGGAGACAGGAGTGGTGCTGTTTTTGCAGAAAAGTAGCTGTGATCTTTCTAATTCTGGATAACTGTTTCTTAATAATAATATCTAGTGCTTCAGATTTGAAATCGATGCTATTTAGCATGGATTTCAGCTACAATATTCCTAGTTCACTAGTGTAGTAAACTCTCCGTGCACTGGAGGCCACATACCTTCTCACTATGCCCACTTGCTTAAAAGTGGCACAGGTATTTTAAATAGGCAACTTGTGTCCAACTTGTCACCCTGGGCAGCCCACCCCATGCCTGGACATGGCCCCTGCTCCGCTGATTCCCTACGCCCATCAGACTCATCTCCACTCATTTGCATATTGAGCGTGTAGATGAGCCGACGGACAGATCTCCGTGGCAGGATCGACACCAGAAGAGGGACATGCAGGAGCGGGTGTCCAGGGTTAGGGTGGGTTCGGGGGGGGGGGGGGGTTTGTGGCTGCCCAGGGTGACAGGTTCTATTTAACAATTTTTCAGCTGTTTTGTTTACTTTAGCAAACAGATGGTTAACCCTTTCTCTTCAAAATGGAGGCACACAGCTTTTGACAATTTTCAATATTATAACTAGAGATGAGCGAACAGAGTTCGGGTTCGAGTCGATCCGAACGTTCGGTATTTGATTAGCGGTGGCTGCAGAACTTGGATAAAGCTCTAAGGTTGTCTGGAAAACATGGGTACAGACAATGACTATATCCATGATTTCCACATAGCCTTAGGGCTTTATCCAAGTTCAGCAGCCACTGCTAATCAAATGCCGAAAGTTCGGGTTCAGATCGACTCGAGCATGCTCAAGGTTCGCTCATCTCTAATTATAACACATTAGGCAGCATAATTCCTAAGCATTCCAACTTGCAATGGCCAAGTTGGACACTACACTAGAGCTGGCTGGTGGCTCAAAGTTGTTACATAGTTAAGTAAAATAGATGTTTAATAATCCCACCACCTGGACTGAAAATGTTGTCTGAGTATTCCTCTCCTTCCCACTGCCAAACTCCCTCTTTCCCCCTTTCTTTGAGGATGTTGACCAGTGTCCCTGGCCAGCTTTCTCTGCACTTTGTGATGCCGGCCAGGCATGCTGCTCATGTGAGTGTCCCTAATGGAAGGAGGAAAGAGGGAGTTCAGCAACAAGGAATTCTCAGACAAAGTTTTCAGTGTCTGCACCAAAAAGGAGCACAGTCATAACTCACGAAATGAAAATTGATAAGGTAATAACAAGTATTAAACAGATTGTTAGCCTCCAGGTAGGGGGGATCTATTTTACTTAACTGGATGACCAGCCGCTCTCTTCAGCATCTCCATCTGTAATGAATGGGAGAGAAAAGGCTACAGGTGCACATGCACACCGGCAGCTTTTTATTTGGCTGGAGCGCATCACATGGCTTCCAGCTTGCTCTGCTTAGCAAGCTGAAAACCATGTCATGCAATCGACTCAGGAGTTATCCTTTAAGTTATGGTACTTTATGCTGCATTTATACTATAATCCGACATGGAGAGAGAGGAGCGGCTGCACATCACACCTATGGCTGATACTAATGCCGCTAAGCCTATTTTAAAAAAACAATTTCAAGATGTTGGAATATGAATTGATCAAGCCATATCGCCCTGTGTACCAACGTTCAGGTCTCCTGGTTCACACGGGTCCCTACGCTAACTCCACACCGCGTCGGTCAGCGACCGCCACCCCCGCAAAGCGTGCACATGCAGGGAAGGGAGGCCATGGAAAGGCCCTGCAACCCCCATGTCACAGGACCAAACCCAAAGTCCCAGCCAGCACCACCGGCGGGGAAGGCTGCCCCCATACAACACAAGTATGGATATTGTATTACACTCACCAAAACTGCTGCAGACAGAATGGGAAAAACATGGAGGTAATGTCATGTGAGCACAGGTATATGCTCTTCTGACTTAGGTCACATGGATCTTTTAAAGGGGAGTACCAGCTGCCCAGAAAGGGGAGAAAAATGCAAAATCCGACATGGAGAGAGAGGAGCGGCTGCACATCACACCTATGCTGCTGGGCAGCTGGCACTAGCACTCCCCTTTAAAAGACCCATGTGACCTAAGTCAGCAGAGCATATACCTGTGCTCATATGTCAGTACCTCCATGTTTTTCCCATTCTGTCTGCAGCAGTTTTGGTGAGTGTAATACCATATCCATACTTGTGTTGTTTGGCGGCAGCCTTCCCCGCCGGTGGTGCTGGCTGGGACTTTGGGTTTGGTCCTGTGACATGGGGGTTGCAGGGCCATTCCATTGCCTCCCTTCCCTGCATGTGCATGCTTTGCGAGGGTGGCGGTCACTGACCGACACGGTGTGGAGTTAGCGTAGGGACCCGTGTGAACCAGGAGACCGACACGTTGTGCACGGGGCGATATGGCTTGATCAATTCATATTCCAACATCCTGAAGTTGTTTTTTTTAATTAGGCTTAGCAGCATTAGTATCAGCCATAGGTGTGATGTGCAGCCGCTCCTCTCTCTCCATGTCAGATTTATACTATAATGCCTTCTTTGGCTGGATTCACAAATTAAACATATTCACAGGCCTCCTTTCAATAGCCAGTAAGCAAAACAGTGTCCTCTTTGGCTCCATTGTACTGATATACTCTGGTGTATCCTTTTTCATTTGAATGGAATAACATAATCTTCTCTGCTATACAGAGACATCCTTCATATAAACACATGCCAAGGGCCTATGGGCAGTGTATGCCACCGTATTGATATACAGTGCCACCTGTCTGCAGCATCTGTCAGGGGTATATATTAGAAATCCTCCCTACATATACTGCAAATGCAGTGTGCATAAAGCCTTACTTATGTATGCAACATATGGAATCATATAATCCTACTGTGTCCATAATCATTGCTTTGGCTGACAAATCCCCAGGTGGTCCATTAGCCGCCGTGACAAAAGAACCTGGATTCTGTCACTGCTTCATGTAAACCTATTGTTGTCAGACACTTTCCAAGTAAATATTTTCTCCTCAGCCAGCCACGCTGTCAAAGTAAGGGAGGGAAGGACAGAAATCTATCCAGCTCTTTCCATCCTGGAAACCTCCAGAGACCATCTTGTCTTCATTAATTTCTTGGCAGCACAGATCTCCTCTGACAACCGGCACAGTCTCCTCGTCCTGCGCTCACAGCCAGAGCTGATGTAGAGCAGTTACACAGTCCCAGGCCAGGGATGATTCTTCTTAAAGAAGTGAAAGTAATTCATTATTACTCAAGGGTCACTATAGACGTATAGAGCTAATTGTTCTTGGCTGATATGGTATGGAGGAGTCATGACAAGCTTTTACTTACAGTATGTGTATCTGTGCTGTAGAGTATCTGTATGTGAGGTGTAACTATAGGGGGTGCACAGGATGCTTTCACTCACAAGCCCTAGAGCCTGGGGGGTCCCAAAGGCCCTTCTGACCCATGTAAGGAGACTGGTACTACAGGTGATGTATCAGGCTCTGTTAAAGATTCTGTACTAAGGCCCAGGAACTAGTGGTTACATAGCTGAGGGCTGGCTGAAGTGTACATTTAAGCTGGAAGAGGCTGGAAAGTTTTCTGTCTCTTTAAGGGAAAAAAAAGTATATACCGTGTTTCCCCCGAAAATAAGACAGTGCTTTGTTTTATTTTTTGTTCCCAAAGAGGCATTATGTCTTATTTCGCACCACACAAGCACGTTGAGGGAGCACGTTGATATCCGATTGAATAGTTGAGTATTCCACTCCATATTCGATAATTTGAATATTTCACTACTCGCTCATCTCTACTGTATACATAACAGGGAATGCATTATATAGTTCCATGCTATATACATAAGAGGGAATACATTATATAGTGCAGCAGATCCATCATTTAAACCTGTTATACAAACCCATTGTACCCTGGAAAACATTGTGATCTGGAAAACAAAACCTGACATGCACAGCCCCTTCATCTGCCTCATCTCTTCCCTCACCACATATAATAGTAATGACTAGAAGATGTAGAATCATATCCGTTTGCCTCCCACAGGTCTAGATGCCTTCGGTTTTCCCTAGAAATGATGTGCTGTACAGTTCTTCAGCAAGGCATGCTGGGAAAACATCAGTATGTCCCTTCTTCCTCATGGTATCATCTGTTTGAAGTCTGGTTCTGTGAGACATCAGGTTTTAAATCATCAACACATTGTCCCAAAAGTCTATAGATCAGACATATCTGCGGAAAAACACGGAGATGAGTTATAAAGAGGAAATCTGCCTTGGAAGTCTATTCTCGAATACTTAACTAGGAAACTCGAAAGGTCTTATTACACGAAACGATTATCGTCCCTATTTTGCCAATGCCGACCGATAATCGTCTTGTGTAATAGAAGGTAACAATCAGCCAACATGAACGATGTCGGCTGATGGTTGCAGTTGTTTGTTTGCTCCTCTCAGTCGCTTGAGTTAAAGGAGAAGTCTGGCAAAAAATTTTATTATAGTAATGTATTGAACCCCAAAAGTTATACAAATGACCAATATAAACTTATTACAGGAAACGTTTATAAAGTGCTTTTTATCCCTGCACTTACTACTGCATCAGGGCTTCACTTCCTGGATAAAATGGTGATGTCACTTCCTGGATAAAATGGTGATGTCACGACCCGACTCCCAGAGCTGTGCGGGCTGTGGCTGCTGGAGAGGATGATGGCAGGGGGACACTGAGTGACACAGGGCACTGGAGGGACACTGAGCATCCCTCTGCCATCATTCTCTCCAGCAGCCACAGCCCGCACAGCTCTGGGAGTCAGGTCGTGACATCACCATTTTATCCAGGAAGTGAAGCATTGATGCAATAGTAAGTGCAGGGAAAAAAACACTTTATAAGCATTTCCAATAAGAAAGGGGGACCTATGCAGCGGACTTCCCTCTATTACATAGCTGATTATCATCTAAACAAGCCAATATTGCCCCATAGAATATGGCTAGTGATCAGCCGAAGAAGGAGCAAGCATAGGTTCATCAGCTGATCACTCAATTTTGACACTCTGACATGAGAGCACTGTGTCAGACTGAAAAGAATACAGCACTTCCTGTAGGACATACAGCAGCTGATAAGTATGGGAAGACTGGAGATTTTTAAAGGGAACCAATCACGCCGAAATTGCCCCCATTGATAAGGAAGCGTGCTGGTACATCAGCCAGCACGCTTCCCAAACATCCCCCTGTCCCCTCCGTCCCCTCTTTTGTTAGCCCGTAATCTTACTTTTGCGATGTCCCGCGCCGTATGCTAATCAGCCCTAAGTAGTCCGGGTGGGCTGAACTAGTCAAGGTGGGCTGTACTAGTCACGGGCCTGGGCGCTGTAATCACGCCCAGAGGGGCGTGATTCAAAGACCTTCGCTCCACCGACGTCATCTCTGGCCCGCGTTCACGTCGGCGGCGCGCCGCGTCTTTCGCATGCCGCGCATGCGCAGTACGGCGGGAGAAGACGCTGACGTACTGCGCGTGCGCGGCGTGCGGAAGACGTTAGCGGCGCTTGCGTTCCAACGCCGATGTCTTCCGCACGCCGCGCACGCACAGTACGTCAGCGTCTTCTCCCGCCGTACCGCGCATGCGCGGCATGCGAAAGACGCGGCGCGCCGCCGACGTGAACGCGGGCCAGAGATGACGTCGGTGGAGCGAAGGTCTTTGAATCACGCCCCTCTGGGCGTGATTACAGCGCCCAGGCCCGTGACTAGTACAGCCCACCTTGACTAGTTCAGCCCACCCGGACTACTTAGGGCTGATTAGCATACGGCGCGGGACATCACAAAAGTAAGATTACGGGCTAACAAAAGAGGGGACGGAGGGGACAGGGGGATGTTTGGGAAGCGTGCTGGCTGATGTACCAGCACGCTTCCTTATCAATGGGGGCAATTTCGGCGTGATTGGTTCCCTTTAAATAGAAGTAAAGTACAAATCTATGTAACATTCTGAAACCAGTTGATTCTAAAGAAAAAGATTTTCACCAGAGTACCCCTTTAACTTCCCCTAGCCATATCAGCTTTCCACCAGGTTTACCGCAGTCTGTTTTGATGGAACAGTCCCTTTAATACTCTTTTCAGCCATTTCAAAAGGTGACGACCACCAATAGCTACTGTTGTAATGCCTGTCAGAGTTCCAATTCTATAGAAGAACACTGCAACACTATAGATATAAAGTACATTTTCCTTGCTGCTCTGTGTGTCAGATTTTTAGTGTTGCTGTGAAACCTCCTTTTTCTTCATTTTCCGCAACGAGGAGCTCATGACAACAACTGTCCACTGTATATGGGTTTTTATTCAATTGAAGATTCCCTCAGGCTAATAGCTGTTTGAATGCAATCCCAGCTACAAATTTTGGGGCAATAATGAAAGCATTAAGCAGCGATGTTTCTAAAGTTCATCTCCGCTGCTACATGGATACATGAATGCTGATTACACATTAACGTAAATGGTATTTGAGGGAGAAAATCTTTTTCGGAAACAGAGCTGCACAATAATGAAAAAAATGAACAAATTATGTCAAATGACGTTGGCCGGAAATACGAATAATCAAAACAACAAAGCTAGAAAAGTTTGGAGACTCTTGCAACAGCACTAAGTATCCCCCCCCCCCTTCCCTGTCGCTTTCCTTCCCCCCTCCTCCTCCTTCTGCTTGTTGGACAGATCTATCCAGTTTCTTTGTTACTCCAGAGAGCTGATTCATCAACTATTTCAAAATTTCTCGCAGCAGGAAAGAGGAGTCTGCAGCTGAACTCAGTAACTGGAAAGAGTTTTCTCTAAAGGAGAGTTTATGGCGTTTTGTTGATTTCTATAAAAGTTTTTTTTTCTTTGTCTATATACATCTGGCTTTTAGAAGAATATGGGGCAGATTTATCTATATGCGCCCCTGGTGTACACCACAAAAAAGATTTTACCCTCTTCTGTGGCATACACCAGCTGTAAGCCCCACTCACCTGTTGGGCGGGCAAAGGGGCATGGCAAGTTGGGGAGAAGGCCTGGCCTCCTCCTGTGCCTGAGTTACCACTGAAATCTGACCCAGAGCAGGTGTATTTGTCAGGTCCAATCAGTATGGTTAAGAGCTGTGCGCCTATTAGTAAATTTGGCTGGGTAAATGGGGACGGGGCTTTATCTATACTTGTATTTAGTAATTTCCTTCACCAAGTATTTCCTTAAAGGGGTTATCCAGTGCTACAAAAAAATGGCGGCCACTTTCTTTTAGAGACAACACGACTCTTGTCTCCAGTTCAGGTGCGGTTTGCAATTAAGCTCCATTTACTTCAATGGAACTGAGCAGCAAAACCCCGCCCAAGCTGGAGACAAGAGTGGGGCTGTCTCTGGAAGCGCTGGATAACCCCTTTAAATTGCAAAACAAATCACTAGGATAGCTAGCTCAATCAATGGATCAATAGATAGAATCCCAATCTCAATGACAGTGGTGGTCATAATGCCTTTCACTAACCTTTTCCAGATATACATACATTTTAACATCACAGAAGATAAGTCAAGAATGTATATTACCACCGTGAAATAATATTTTTTGGCAGCCATAATAGTATCCACAAGGATCATCAGCCAACTGGCATCTAGATCAGGCAGACATGTTTCCCCCTATTACTACCTCTCTGCAACTGTGTCAGTCCTAAAGGTCCCCATACACTATAGACTTTCGTCTATGCTGCGGATTCCCCATCAGTTTAGCGACTATGGGGTCCTCCCGAACAACCCCCGACAGATGATGCCAGTGCCAGAGCGATCTCACTGCGTAAAATATAACTGAGGGACAGACGATTGTTCGGCGGTCAGTTATTGTAGATGGGGGGGGGGGGGGGGCGTAAAGGGGTGGTTTCATGAAGCAGAAAGGAATATAGTCAAATGTGTACTGCATACATATAGATAAAGGAGAACAATTGTGCTGTTTTTAGTAAAAAAAAAAAACTTACAGCACTGTAACATTTTTATTCCCTGTGTATATGATTTCCTCCTCGTTTCCTCTGTGACTCTGCTGTTGCCATACAGTTTGAAGACATTAGCAACAGCACTAAGTATCCCCCCCTTCTCTGTCGCTTTCCTTTCCCCTCCTCCAGGTTGCCTCTGTTACCCTGCTGTTACCATACAGTGCAGACACTTTCCCACAATCCCCCTTGCTTACATGTGAAGTGAAAACCAACTGCCAGTACTAATCAGACAGGTCATGTGATTGTGATTGAACCGAGCATGAGTGACCCAAGAAAATGGAAGCTTGGCAGGCCGTTACCAATGGCAACAGGTTATGAAACAAAGCAGTACATTGGGGTATTAGTCAGTCTATATCTCTCAAATTATATACTTTAAGGAATACTTTTAAATTTGAAATATGTTTGCGATGCCCTGGCCCCTGGGGGCCACTTCCGCAGTGCTGGTGTTATGAGCGGGCAATGACCGGGGCAGCTGCAGGGTGTATACTTGTCACGGTATAGGCCTGAGGGCGGCACAGCTGTAGAGCCGGTCTGTGGAATCTGCGGGTGATGATGGGCATGCGATTCTTCGCTGCACTTAGTCAGGGCACCAGTTAGTGGACACCAATGCCAGGGTTCAGTAACAGCGGTTTTATTATAGATGAAGTAACTAGTAGCAACAGTTCGGTCCGGATGCAACCGGGTATATAGCAGGCTTTGACAAATAAAGCAGGAGTGGTGCTGCATAGGCTGTGAGAATACGTGCCGGATGATGGGAGTAGGAGTATGAGAGGAATAGCTTTGCTGGGTGGATTAGCTTGAGAATAATACTTGCTGTGAATCCTTGCAGCGATGAGGAGAGATAACGGAATGACACCCAGATGAGAGAGAAGACTCCGGTCACTTGAGCAGGCAGATACAGCCGAAGACTGGTATATAGCAGCAGACTTAGTCACTCTTCTGTGGGAGAGGATAGAACCACACAACCTCCTTGCTTGGAAGCAGGGGCTCAACTCACTTGTCAGCAGGAAGTGGGAGGTCACATGGTTGCTCCTGGCCAGAGCTAGTCGGCCATTGGAGGAACCATGGTTACAGGTCACGTGATCAACAGCCTTGCATACCACTGTACACTGTAATACACAGGAACACATGAGAATACACATGAAAATGCACAATACCAGAGAATACTAGGGGAAAACCAGCAGCAGTTGCAGTGCAAACACTTACCAGAACAGGCATTGACACAGCAATAGAAATGGGCATAATAGGAGTAGTAGTCTGCATGTTCTGGGACACTGCATACCTCCCTAGCAAGTTTGAGCCGACCTCGGCGAATCTAGAAGGCAGCAAACATGAATAGACTGGACAATCAAACAACAGGATTGAATGATGAGAGTGAGTGTGATGAGGTGTGTGTTTCCCACGCCCAAGGCACAGGTGAGAAGAGAGAGAATGAGAAACCCTAGTGGCAGGACTTCACCTAGGGGTGCCTAACGTACTCTGGCGACCAGGTAGCTAGTGCGTGAACCATCTGACATGTAAGCCAGGACAACTTAACTGCTGGCGGGGGACCCTCAATATTCCAGCCAGTTAGACAGTAGGTTTTCTGTTAAATGTGTTACCCTACTGGAAAAGAGAACTGTGAAGACCTGTGTACTACCTTGGCGTGTCTGAGTAGTGTCTTGGATACCTGGAAGAGAAAAGAACAAAATAATAAAAGCAAACATACATGGGGAGCTCCCTTTCATACCACTCAATCACACACACAAGCACTCCACAGGCCAAACACACGAAAAGGTATCCAAGGTGCGATATGTATGGACCAGTGTGAAGGTTAGGTATGACTATGTGTGATAACTACTATGTTGGGACAAGACAGAGGCGAACAAATACTGGAAACAAAAAGGAAGGGAAACACAACAGACAACAAATACTGCGAGGTCTTGAGGAGAACTGGCTCACATAAATCTGAATGAAACCTGAGAAAAATCTGAATGAAAATCTGTGAAAAATCTGCATACGAACTGGCTCAACTAAATCTTTCCAGCTATAGATATGATAATAATACACAATAATGAGACTGGATGAGAAAATACACTCCTACATAAACTGGACTTTCTCTGAGGTATATGTATACTGACTTCTCTTACTCAGAGGAGGAGCTATCTGACTTAGACACTGGAAAATAGACTGTTTTACAAAAGAGGCGCTCTACTCTGAGGCAATCTAAATAACCTTTTGCTTACTCAGAGGAGGAAATACAAAGACTCTGATAACACTGGAATGCAATAGTACAATAAGTGCAATAATGAAATAAGTGCAATAATACCCTGTGTGGAACACACAATCACAGGAAAGTGCATTAGGAAGGAATGGGTTAAGTGTCTCTGTGAGGTAGAGTCTCTTTTAGGCAATTAGACATCGTCCATGTAAAAGGCTCTGGGACAGGCACTAGAGAACCTTTTGTTACTGTAAGTGTCCATCAGCTCATGGCTGGTTAGTACAGGGAACTTGGTCAGGAGGACCAGGCACGAACCTTGAACATTGCAGGAACTGGAACAATTAAACAACACACAAAAGAAAAACAGTTTAAGGGCTCTGGTCTCTGTAGCGGATACTTAGCAGAAATGTCCTGGAGGACCCTGAGTAGGCTTCTTCTTTTTCTTCTTCCACGGATAGCGATAGCGTGAAGGGCCTGGAGCAGAATCATCTCTGCATGCCGTAGTGACTACAATGCTGGGCGTCACCGTGGTGATAGGAGAGATGATGGGGGCCACATGATAGGTGACGGTCGAGGTAGAAGAGGCAGCCTTAGCCACAGCAGTGGGGGCAGTAGAGGGGACTGCGGTAGTAGACGGGCCCGCTGTAGTGGAAGCTGCAGAAGTAGCGCTAGGTATAGCGGTGGCAGCTGTAGTGGCAGGCGACAGGGCAGCGAGGGCCTGCTGAATGTCCTCGATCAGCTGCATAATCTTAGGCCCCGGCCCGAGCATCCATTGCGGCAGGGGCGGCGAATCACGCCCTGGAGGTTGCCACAGACCCGGGGATATGAAGGCCTTAGCAGAGTTCTCCCCTTTAGGGCCAGGGACTGAGGACAACAGAGTTGGTCCACTTACAATCTGTTCGCTGTCCGGTGATGAGGACCCTCCGGTACAAGAAGCGAGGTCAGCGGTGCTGGAGTGACCGGGTCCCGGTGAAATGCTGGTCTCAGGTATGGGCCCCTGATTCTGATCAGCAGAGGCCGGGATGAAGGCCCGGCGAAGACTTCCGTCGTCCGACGGGGCAGCGGCCCAGCTGGTGTCGCTGTAGGATGGGAGCGGTGCTAGCAGGCAGGCAGGATTGCTCTCCGGCAGCTCCGGCATCACTGGTGCTGCGGCTGCAGGCAAACGTTTCTCGGGGGCCGCCATCTTGTCACGCTCTGGCCGGAACTTGTAGCAGGAAGGGGAGGAGCTCCAGGCTGGAGGATCAGGTTCCAGAATCTGCCTAGCAACAGTGACGTCATCCGGCCCAGGCAGCCAATCAGGAGCAGCCAATGGAAAGTCTATGGCGCCGGACGACTCCCGCGCTTTGGCAGCATGGCTGTTAACCCCCTCCTCTCCGGGGTATGGCGCAGCCAGAAATTGAAGAAGACGGTGGCCATCTTGTGTACTGTTTAGGGCCCGAAACACTTCAATCACCCCCATAGTAATCGGCAAAGTCTCTGGGGGGTAGCAGTACAGTTCTGGGGACACTGACAGTTGGCACAACACAGTCTGTATCCTGTTCGTGACGCCAAAAATGCGATGCCCTGGCCCCTGGGGGCCACTTCCGCAGTGCTGGTGTTATGAGCGGGCAATGACCGGGGCAGCTGCAGGGTGTATACTTGTCACGGTATAGGCCTGAGGGCGGCACAGCTGTAGAGCCGGTCTGTGGAATCTGCGGGTGATGATGGGCATGCGATTCTTCGCTGCACTTAGTCAGGGCACCAGTTAGTGGACACCAATGCCAGGGTTCAGTAACAGCGGTTTTATTATAGATGAAGTAACTAGTAGCAACAGTTCGGTCCGGATGCAACCGGGTATATAGCAGGCTTTGACAAATAAAGCAGGAGTGGTGCTGCATAGGCTGTGAGAATACGTGCCGGATGATGGGAGTAGGAGTATGAGAGGAATAGCTTTGCTGGGTGGATTAGCTTGAGAATAATACTTGCTGTGAATCCTTGCAGCGATGAGGAGAGATAACGGAATGACACCCAGATGAGAGAGAAGACTCCGGTCACTTGAGCAGGCAGATACAGCCGAAGACTGGTATATAGCAGCAGACTTAGTCACTCTTCTGTGGGAGAGGATAGAACCACACAACCTCCTTGCTTGGAAGCAGGGGCTCAACTCACTTGTCAGCAGGAAGTGGGAGGTCACATGGTTGCTCCTGGCCAGAGCTAGTCGGCCATTGGAGGAACCATGGTTACAGGTCACGTGATCAACAGCCTTGCATACCACTGTACACTGTAATACACAGGAACACATGAGAATACACATGAAAATGCACAATACCAGAGAATACTAGGGGAAAACCAGCAGCAGTTGCAGTGCAAACACTTACCAGAACAGGCATTGACACAGCAATAGAAATGGGCATAATAGGAGTAGTAGTCTGCATGTTCTGGGACACTGCATGTTTCATTTAACATAATGCATCAGTATAGACCTAGTTTTCTTCATGACACTGCCCCTTTAACTGTTGTTCCAGTGTTCTATTGACAAACCAGTTAGCTCAGGATAAACAGAACTATAGATCCCTTTCAAGTAGTAGTTTGCTGTAACAGAGTAAGCAATGCTGAGACTATGGCTGCAATCCATGGCTTTGTTTGGTATAGTCTTTAAAATGAGATTAAGCAGTGTTCCCTATGTAATTACACATCACATGCGTTCCTTTAGATGCATTCTATTGCAATACATAAAACATTTTCTTCCTCAACTTGTATTGTTCCCAAAATGTTGTAAATTATGGCTCAATGAAAGGCCCAGCTCTTCCCGGCCCAAGGGCTTTTTCAAGAACATTGGGCAGATTAAATGTTTTCTCCCTCCAGCAACTTGAAGGTTAATCGGCCTCATTCATTAGGAGACTTTTATCTCCATAGGAGTCTATGGAGCTCGCAAATGACTGACTGTGCTACTGAAAATTGTTAATCATACGACCAATTATTAACAGATCAGAGGTAATGTGACTCTAATCCTCTCCCCCCGACTCTTTTTGAAGTGATAGATGAATTCAGCACTCCTAACATCCTCAATTAGCTGTGAAACAGACTTTCAAAGAAAACCCATCCACGGAGACAATATGACAACAGCGTCATCAGGAGTGCTAAAAGATTCACTCACAAATTATCGCCTTCTTTTATGGGTCCAATTTATTATTTTTTTGAGAAAGCAGCAAAGTGATTTAATTCAAAGTGAGTGTGTCACAATGTATTATGACTCTCTGATCGCACGGCACATCACACAATAGTTTTTGTCATTGGTTTGTCATTAAAGTAGCAAAGGATTATTTTTGTCTATTTTTGTCCTTCATTCAGAGTTTTATTGGCTTGGAAAACATCACAAATTTTGTGTTTATTTTAATTTATGAAAAAAAGTTTTTTTAAAGACCTCCTATACATTTAAATGCCTTAGGCTTTGTTTAACGTATTTATAAATTAATAATGGCCACTATGGCAGATTGCTTAATTAATTGAATAAATACGTTGTATTGACTTCTATGGAATCCTGGCAGGAGTTTATACACATAGTATAAACTCCGGCCGATGTTCTTTGCGGCCGCATCGAAAACTGACATTCCAATTTTGTGCGGCCGCTATTCATTGAATAGCAGCTGCACAGAACTGACAGTACAGACAATGTAAAGTGTGGCTCTGGTCGCACTTAACATTATCTGCTATGGGTAATTGGAATACGGGTACACCCAAATGCACCCACATCCCGGCCGGGATTAACTTCACTGACACTGGCCGTTCTGCGACACGGCCGTATCGCAGAACCGCGGCTGTCATACATACTGTGAACCCAGCCTTAAAGTGCCACTGTCCTTATAACTTTGAAAAACCTAAATCAGCACGCTCCGGCTTGCTTCAGGGGCTCACAGCATCCTAATGTCCCCCTCAGCTAATTAGTGTGATACCCTGCCAGAGCCACTGATTGGCTGAGAAAGGCGTCAGGGAGCCCCAAAAGCAAGCCGGAACGTGGACTGGTAATGTATACACCGAGCTGCCGCGGGTTAAGGGGGGCCGCATTTACATAATCACAGCAGATTTTGCTGGGAACTTACAGCATGAAATCCGCTGCAGATCTGTTACGTGTGAACCCACCGTAAAACTGCTCATGCACTTTGCATTAAGCTGTGCATGTGACTGACTGTTCATACACATGACCAATCACTTTTTCGTTTCTATTGTGCCATATGCTACAAGAGTAGAGTGCCACTGAAACTGCGCAGGTAAAGTAAGGATTCCTGTCAGACAGAGAAGAGTTCCCACCATGTATTGTACAGTAAGCCAGTGATGCTTTATACATTGCTGGCTTACTGTCAGTAGATTTGCTGGTATGCACGGTTACAAGGTGATGTTTTATGCATTGCCTTTTCACTGTCAAAACCCCCTATTACACGGAGCGACTAAAGGAGCAAACGAACGCTCGTTTGCTCCTCGTTCCCCACTCGCTGCCGGTGCTATTGCACGTGGCGGCAGTGAGTGGGTAAGTACAGAGGGGCAGCGGGGAGCTGCCCAGATGATTGCTCCCACGGAGTGGTGGCAGCAGATCACTGCTATCCTAGTCATTTGTCTTTCAACATGTTGAAAGACAAATGACTGCAAAGATCAGCCGACATTGTTAATGTCGACTGATAGTTGCCTTCTGTTACACAAGATGATTATCGGCCGTAACAGCCAATATTGGGCAAATACGGCTGATAATCGTTTCGTGGAGAAAATGTTCCAGTGGCATTCCTAATGATGAAAAGGGTGGGGAGGAGGGACGGAGAGGTGGTGCAAAGTTAGGGCACAGATATTCTAGCCCACGCCCGTTGGGCAGGGGGCTGCAAGTTTAAAAGTTGTTTTTTAGGACAATAACTGCATCACCGGCCGAAAGGACCCCAGGACAGATCTTGTATTAAAAGCAGTTATCCGAAGGTACAAGTGGTTTAGGGGGGTTAGATTGTGGGTACATAGTCACTTTAAAGATGTACTGCCCTGGGCACTATGCATCCCGCCAATGTGGCCGGCTGGTAGTATACTACAGGTGCAGGAACTCTGTCTCTGTTGCTGTTTTCATGGATAAAAACATACGGTGTCACAGAAAGTACACACTCCTTTCAAAGTGTGCGACCCTAGTGTAGTGTTCTTTGTATCCAGTGAAGCACACCAAGAATACAGTTTGTGGCAGCTACATCTCTATGGTGTTTTATATTTCTTTATTGACTTACATTTAAGATCTGTCCAAATTTTTCACACACAAAAAAAATGTTTTTTGTGATCATTTTGTCCAGCATTTTTTTTTAACAAAATGCCATGTGTGAAACCACCTCCATCCATGAAGCCATTCCAAACAGTGGATCATACAAACAGGAAGACTAGAAAACTGCATGTATGAAACAACTCATAATGTATATAAAAATATAAATATTATAATCTGCCCCTGTGTACAAAAATACAGCTCTTATATTACTGACCTACATGAATATAAACATAACTATTATTATATTGTCCTCTATGTATACATCAACTATAATACTGACTCCTGTGTACAAAAATATAACTACTACACTACTGCCCTTATGTTCAAGATTATAACTACTATTTCACTGCTGAATGGGCACAAGACTTTACAACTATAAAACAGCCTCTTATGTACATGCATATAACTACTATAACATTACCCCTATGTACAAGAATATAACTACTATAATACTGCTCCCTATGTACAAGAATATAACTACTATAATACTGTCTCCTATATACAAGAATATAACTACTATAATACTGTTCCCTATGTACAAGAATATAAATACTATTATACTGCTCCCTATGTACAAGAATATAACTTCTATAATACTGCTCCCTATGTACAAGAATATAACTTCTATAATACTGCTCCCTATGTACAAGAATATAACTACTATAATACTGCTCCCTATGTACAAGAATATAACTACTATAATACTGCTCCTATGTACAAGAATATAACTACTATAATACTGCCCCTATATACAAAAATATAACTACTATAATACTGCCTCCTCTGTACAAGAATATACCAACTATAATACTGTCTCCTATGTACAACAACATAACTACTATAATGCGGTTCAGGGAAGAAAAAGAGTGCTGCACCTCACACCTATGGCTGATACTAGTGCCCCTAGGCTAAATAAAAAACACATCAGAATTTTGTGTATGAATTGATCAAGCCATACTGCCCCATGTACCTCGTGCCGGTATCTGATACACATGGGTCCCTACACTAAGTCCACACCGTGCCAGTCAGTGGCCACCAACCCCGCAGGCACGCACAGCCAGGGAACGGGGGCCATGGGACGGCCCTGCGACCCCCATGCCACAGGACCAGACCCAAAAACACCACACCAGAACCCGGCCAGCACCGCCGGCGGAGAAGGTCGCCCCCAAACAGCACAAGTCTGGATAAGATATTACACTCACCATAGCTGCAGCAGACAGAATGGGAAAAAACAGGAGGGATTAAAACCATGTGCACTCAGGTGTCTCCTGCTAATTGCGGTCATGTGGGTCTCACCAGGAGGAGTGCAATACACGGAGAAAAGAGAGAAACAAAATGCGGTTCAGGGAAGAAAAAGAGTGCTGCACCTCACACCTATGGCTGATACTAGTGCCGCTAGGCTAAATAAAAAACACATCAGAATTTTGTGTATGAATTGATCAAGCCATACTGCCCCATGTACCTCGTGCCGGAATCTGATACACATGGGTCCCTACACTAAGTCCACACCGTGCCAGTCAGTGGCCACCAACCCCGCAGGCACGCACAGCCAGGGAACGGGGGCCATGGGACGGCCCTGCGACCCCCATGCCACAGGACCAGACCCAAAAACACCACACCAGAACCCGGCCAGCACCGCCGGCGGAGAAGGTCGCCCCCAAACAGCACAAGTCTGGATAAGATATTATCCAGACTTGTGCTGCTTGGGGGCGACCTTCTCCGCCGGCGGTGCTGGCCGGGTTCTGGTGTGGTGTTTTTGGGTCTGGTCCTGTGGCATGGGGGTCGCAGGGCCGTCCCATGGCCCCCGTTCCCTGACTGTGCACGCCTGCGGGGTTGGTAGCCACTGACTGGCACTGTGTGGACTTAGTGTAGGGACCCATGTGTATCAGATACCGGCACGAGGTACATGGGGCAGTATGGCTTGATCAATTCATACACAAAATTCTGATGTGTTTTTTATTTAGCCTAGCGGCACTAGTATCAGCCATAGGTGTGAGGTGCAGCACTCTGTTTCTTCCCTGAACCATAACTACTATAATACTGCCCCCTATGTACAAGAATATACCAACTATAATAATGCCTGTATATATTTTATAAATAATAAATTACCCAGGTCGATTTCCAGTTCTTTTATGATTTTCATTCAAGAAAATGAATAAACTTTTCCCATCTTTACATGGATATCTTACGGACGTAACATGCACCATATAATGAGGTGTTCATGATCTGTTATATTATAGAGCGGAGCTCTCACCAGTATTGGATGCTCTTGGCTACAGTATACTATATATGTGGTTATACTTACATTTTACAATATGTTTCTTTCCTGCGGCTTGTTCACACTTGCTCAGTATAGATCTGGTTTTAATATGTTTCCAGCTGATGATAAAATAGATGAAATACACTGTAAAACTTCAAAAATGCCATTTTCACTACATCTGGTCCAGTACACAAGGCTGGCTTAACTTATCTTGGGTTTCTAAGGTAACAGATCCAGCAATTGGAAAGCATAGAAAAAAAGGGGACCCCATCAGCAAGAATTGATCTAGACCACCATTATGGAAAACAGGTGTGTAAACCAGGTAAAAATATACACCTTCTCTGAAGCCAGTGAAAATTCTTGTGCAATTCCTGCGCCAAGCGCAGGTCCCGCTGCTTTCACTAGGAGGCATGCATCTCTTAGTGAATCCGGCGACTTAATTTGGGGAAGGGCCTAATTTAAGACCGGGGTACAAGTATGCCGTTCTTAATAAATGTACCCCTTACCGCTTTACCAGACACATAATAGTTCAGCAGAGTTCCTGTTATTTTCGTGGTTATTTAAACAGTATGTGCTGAATGAGTAACCATAACATATAAATCCTCTCCTAAGTACTACTGCCATACAGTATACACACCATGCAGCCACCTACTAAAACTATCCCTGCAGCCATTCTCCAAATTCAATAAGATTGTAAATCTTCCTTGTAAGTTCTCACTCTCACCGCTAGGATGGTATACTATAATATATACTGATAATAATATACTGATACCAATCCAGTAGACATTGGTAGGGAAATTGAGATTACAGAAATACACTTCCCTGGAAGTATTTATTTTGTCTTCCTGGTTTTTCTTTTCCTTTTTTAATACTAGTGTTCCATCCATCTAAACTACAGGTTTAGTTAAAGCGACTCTCTACCCTCAATCTGTCTTGTACCGTCAGATAGCTGCTTTTAATCCAAGATCTGTCCTGGGGTCCGTTCGGCAGGTGATACAGTTATTGTCCTAAAAACAACTTTTAAACTTGGAGCCCTGTGTAAAACTGGCATGGCCTAGATTAGCTGTGCCCTAGGATTGCAACACCTCTCCGTCCCTTCTCCCCACCCTCTTCATCTTTAGGAATGCCCCTAGAACCATTTTTCCTATTCATCACCTGTCTGAACACTGCACATGACCTGGATCGTTAAGGCACTTGTGCAGTGTTCAGACAGGTGATGAATAGGAAAAATCCTGCCCGGGGGCATTCCTAATGATAAGAGGGCAGGGAGGAGGTACAGAGGGGCGTCGCAATCCTAGGGAACGGACCCTCTAGGCCACACCAATTTGACTCAGGGCTGCAAGTTTAAAAGTTGATTTTTTTTTAGGACTATAACTGCATCACCTGCCGAACGGACCCCAAGACAGATATTGGATTAAAAGCAGCTATCTAAAGGTACAAGTGGTTTGGGGGGGGGGGGGGGCAGATTGTGGGTACAGAGTTGCTTTAAGGAGGCAGATTTCCAGCTGGGAGACAGTTTTCTGTAGAATTAAAAAGTGGAGACTGTGCAAGACTATGGCCACAACCACACATATTTTTTGGCCATCTGACTGCTGTCTTTTTGGACAGCCGTCATTTTGTGCCCAAATAACGGCCATCATCCCCGAAATAAAGGCCATAGTTTTAAAATGACAACCATCCAAAAAAACGCCCATCAAAAGGCCAAAAAGAGGACGTTGTGTGGTTGTCGCCTACACTTTTAACTATGCCCTGCCACTTCCAACATGTTGATCTTGCTGACTGACAAATCCGTGTTTCTCTCTTTCATTCCTATGTCTTGTGTCTCTTTAATACATTTAGACCCAGTATGTTTTGCATTTCCTCAGTCACCAGTATTTGCTCTCCTCTACATGACTTTTTGAACTTGACGTGACTTGAAAAAACTTTGCTACCGATCCGTGCTCTCACCTTCACTGTTTTCAAGAGAGGGTCACACATTAAACTAATTTTCCTCACAATTGGAATTTTTTAGGATGACAGAATGGAGCTATGGAGGCCTTATTATACCGCCGCAACTGTCAAATCCTAAATCGATCCTTCTGTCAGCAACACATGGAGTCTGAACTACTTGGCTTGCAATGGGAACAACTTTAATAGGAAACAGCCAGCGGACATTAATCAAGAAAAGTTTAACGTCATGCAGCGTCTGTCTATTTTACAAGCATTGCTGTTATATTTGGATACCCCATGGCATGTTATAACGCAATCTATACAATATAAACAACAAGCAAAGCATCTACTGCCCTGTATATTATGTCAGAGTAAAAGCTGGGGCAGGGGGAATGAGAAACAGATTTTGGTAAGTGGCTTGTATCATAAAACTCAGTTATCATGAGTTCTGTAGTGTGAGGGGTTTATCTCTTCACATAAAATTTATCATGAAAATGTGCAAGGAGCCTACCAGCATTGTGCCTCTAACACAGTTTGGGTATTTACAAGCTGTACATGGTAGCAGCCAATGAATCTTTGCTTTTTCAGTTCGGAGTTGGAAAGGCAGTCTATGGCTTTGTTCCCACTTCGAGGAACATATGGGGAAGGCGGCTGTCTTTTAAAATAGACGACCGCTAATAATGATCGATTATTTTTTCTATTATGTTTCCGAAGTGTGAACATAGCCTATTGGTACATGAACATATATTTGTTTCAAGGAAAGATCCTGCTCCCCTATAGCTCTATAGCACCCTCCAATTTTTTGTGGACCCTTGGGTGACAGAGTCTCAGCAGGCTCATCATCCATCCACTATGCACAAACCAATCATCCACATAATGTACCCACCCATCATCCACACATGATGCACATACCCATCAGCCCCACACGATGCAAGCAACCATCATCCACACACTATTCAAACACCCATTGCCCACACACTATGCACACCTATCATCCACACTATGCACACCCATCATCCACACACTATTCACACCCATCATTCACATACTATGCACACACCCATGATCCACATCATGTATACACCCATTATCCACACACGATGTAAACTCCCATCATCCACACAAAATGTACACACCCATCATGCACATGCTGTGCACAAATCTATAATCCACACACTATTCAAACAGCCATCATCTATAAATTATGTATACACACCCATCATTCACACAAACTCGCATTACTGACAGACAACCATGGAGTACAGTAGATACTAATGCTGACCAATATATATATATATCTACTTACAGATACAGTACATACACACAGCACTTCTCCCTCTTCTTCTCTGTCAGGCTGATCTCTGTAAGGTTGGGGACCTGTGGGTCATGTGATCAGGTCCTTTGCCCCTCTCTCTCTCCTTCTGATCACAACGCTGACAGGTTCTGCTACTTCTCCTCTGACTTCTGATGTTTAGCCCGCTTAAGGTGAATTATGAGTTTGGAAAGAAGGAGAGGAGGATAGAGGCCTGGTGAAGAAAGAAAAAGGCATGTTTTGTTAATACTATACAAACCAGAATGTCTTTTGGTTACATTAATGTATGAGTTCCTTCTGATAGAGATTTAGTCAAATTTACATAAGATATTCCATACTGTGACTCCACTCACTGCTTCTGGAAAATTTTTCTCCTTATAAAAATATATAGTGGCTCAAGCAGACACAAATACTCCATATAACTTATGCAGTCTCACATAATTTATGCAGGACGAATGTAATGAGGACAGGATTTAACTTTTTGTTAAAGGGGTACTTTGGACATTTGTATTTTTTATATATTGCTGTGGTGGCTGAGAAAATAATAAACAACCTATACTTATCTATAACGCTCCCCCGGGGTGCTCCTGTGGAGTCTTTGTGTCCCCTACTTTTCCTGATTCTTCTGAGACAGACTGTGACAGCCTGCTTAGCCAATCACTGACCAGATAGCAGCTGGTCCTCACCCGCTATGGGGCGAGCTCAGCTTGTGAGACTGCTACAGAGCCCGGTAACCCGGCGGGGCATACATTTACCGTTTCCGCCAAGGCCCATGCTGCGGGGGCGTTACAGGGTTACTGCCACGACGAGTCTGTCTCAAGAATAGCAGCCAGAGCATTCAGCAGGGGCCAAAAGACGCCACAGGAGGACCCCCGGGGGAGTGTGTTAGGTGACAATGGGTTGTTTATAGAGATGAGCAAACCGGGTTCTGGTTCGAGTTGATCCGAACCCGAACGTTCGGTATTTGATTAGCTGGGGCTGCTGAACTTGGATAAAGCTCTAAGGTTGTCTGGAAAACATGGATACAGCCAATGACTATATCCATGTTTTCCACATAGCCTTAGGACTTTATCCAAGTTCAGCAGCCACCGCTAATCAAATACCGAAAGTTCAGGTTCAGATCGACTCGAGCATGCTCCAGGTTCGCTCATCTCTAGTTGTTTGTTTATTATTTTCTCAGCAACCCTAGCAATGTATAAAAAAAGGAATGCCTGGAGAACCCCTTCATCAATTCATTCATACAAAGACGTTTATAAGGATGACTGTGTTGGGGAATTTGTAGGATTTCAATACGTTTTATAGTATTTTTTTTTTATGGGAAAAAAAAAAAAAGATGGTTTAGCAGGACTCAACAGCAAGTGCCTGTAATCTGTGGGCTAAAGTGCCCTCACAGGAGAAATTAGGCATGACACGGTTCCCATTGCGCCAACTGTATGTAATGTCTCTGTTTAAAGATGAGAGCTGTAAATAAGGGCATTCTTCTATTAGCTTGGATTATTGGTATTATAGTTATCAATATTATTAATAATAATAATATAAAAAAATAATAATACTAATAATTATTATTATTATTATTATTATCGGCATCATCATCAATATTTATTATGAATGACAGTATTTATTTTGAACCCACAATGGAATATAAACCTACAACTCCAGAGCTGCCATTTAGTCAGTGTTTATTCAGCATATGTCGCAGGAATCTACACCATCTGTGGTATTGCCACCAAATTACACCTTGATTGTCCATAGGAGGCATCTGTAAGCAGAATTATTTATAGGAAGGCTTCCACAAATACAATAAATACCAGTTGAAGTCATTTGACTTTGTGCCAAATGCAGTCAGTGAGTAGGTTCCAACCCACAAGCCATGACATCACTTAACCTGATGACAGTCCACAGCACATTGGCATAGAGTCAAGCAACCAGGATGATTTATCTAAGGAAAATGTCCTCTTCTGGAGCAGCAGCAAACTGTTCACTGGGAATTGACAATAAGACATCGAAATAGGAAGGAATTTTCCATTTTCAAGTGAAAACACTACAATAACTTCTTACATCTTTTTGTAGAATCTTCATTGTTTTTCCTCTTCCGTTTACTGTTGAGTCCATGTTGTGTCTCCTTTTGCCTGTATGTTTTTCCATTTTTCTTACCTTATTATTTTGCTGATATCTAGCAGGCTGCTGCATTTGGCATTACTTCTAGCATCACTGGTTGTGAAGAAGTTGTATCTGTTGGTTGCCAATTCGCAGAAAGAGAAGTCTGGTGTTAACCTTACATGGGGCATTAGAATGGCATACAGTAGGGCATAATAGGTGGGGAAAGTGAGATAGAAATAGGGGATAGCTGCATATAGTACAAAAAGGTCCTGCAGCATGTAGTGCTGGGCAGCAGACCTGTTAGGGCCCTATTAAACCAACAGATTATCTGACAGATTAAGCCAAAGCCAGGAATGGATTTCAAAAGAGGAGAAATCTCAGTCCTTCCTTTATTAAATGTTTTCTATTTATAGTCCATTCCTGGCTTTGGCTTAGAAAAAATTTGTCAGATAATCTGTTGGTGTAATAGGGCCCTTAGACAAGTCAGTGGGGGGATGGTAAAAGACTGAAGAACATTGGAAGCCATTGCCTGATCAGTGTAAGCTGTTTAAAGGGGTTGTCCGGCGATAAAAAATTATTCACAGAATAACACACATTACAAAGTTATACAACTTTGTAATGTATGTTATGTCTGTGAATGGCCCCCTTCCCCGTGTCCCACCCCCCCCCACCCGTGTACCCGGAAGTGTGGTGCGCTATACATTACCTGTCACGTGCCGCCCACGGTCTCCGATCCTCAGCAGTGACGTCTTCTTCGGGAGGCCAGCGGATCTTCCCGAGTGCCGGCCGCCCTCTGCAGCGTCATCCAAAGCTCAGCCGCGATTGGCTGAGCATAACTGTGCTCAGCCAATCGCGGCTGAGCGGCTGATGACGCGGCCACGTCATCAGCTGCTCAGCCGCGATTGGCTGAGCACAGTTATGCTCAGCCAATCGCGGCTGAGCTTCGGATGACGCTGCAGAGGGCGGCCGGCACTCGGGAAGATCCGCTGGCCTCCCGAAGAAGACGTCACTGCTGAGGATCGGAGACCGTGGGCGGCACGTGACAGGTAATGTATAGCGCACCACACTTCCGGGTACACGGGTGGGGGTGGTGGGACACGGGGAAGGGGGCCATTCACAGACATAACATACATTACAAAGTTGTATAACTTTGTAATGTGTGTTATTCTGTGAATAATTTTTTATCGCCGGACAACCCCTTTAATGTATACGTTGTTAAATGGTTACTTTTTAACGTACACAAAAGTGTTGTCAACCTTATTTTTATGTACATATTGATTCTTTTTTTATAATGGAAGTGAATGGGAAAATGGATCCAAACAGATTGCACACAATTACATCTGTTTTTTTCTGTTTCTTTTCCTAAAATGTATACGTTAAACAAACAGTAAAACAAAGTTAACAAGTTGCAAAATATTACTCCTCGTCCTGCATGCTAAAGTGAAATGCTGAATTACCATTGTTTTCTGCAAACCTGAAATTGCAAACACAAAAACACAGTAAAATGCAACAGCTAACGGCAGTTGGGGGGGGGGCTGCTTTTACCTATTTTCATGTCTGTAGTGGGTCTGTATCTTGTCATTCCGGTGAGCTGTTGCATTTTTCGGTGTTTTTGTGTGTTTGCAATTTCAGCCATAGCAACGCGCTCCTGCCTAGTGTGAATGGTGTTCTAGGAGAGCTGACCAAATTTGTCTTTTTTTCTGTGTTCCAGTTGGGGGAGTGGCTGCCTCTACTTGGTCGTGCACTCCACCCATCCCACCCAGGTGGTGTAATTACTTTTGCTGGTATAAAATGGATCTTGCATGCCCGATGATAGGTGTATTACATGCCATGGAGAGGCCATAGTACAGTGTAGGTTCTGCCCCGATATGAGGCTACCTTATCATTGGTGGGGTGGTTTACACTGTTTGCAAATGGTAACCAAGAGCCTCATTATTTTTGTGGGAATTTTTTTAGCATTTGGGGAGGGGCTGCTTTTAACTATTTTCATGTCTGTAGTGGGTCTGTATCTTGCCATTGCGGTGAGCTGTTGCATTTTTCTGTGTTTTTGTGCTCATAAATAATACTCTACTATACACTTAACTGATTGACCAATAATATAGTAACACACTGTTTCATCTTGTATAGTTGTAATCACTTGATCTGATCACGCTAAGTTTCCATTCCTGTTAAGACAAAACTCAGTTTATCTCCCAAGTCCAACAAACTCACTCAGCATAGAGGTGATAGGTCCTCGGATGGTTTCATGAGTATGTGACCAGTCACATGCCCAGTAGGAGTCACAGAAATAATACGCCTATAAGAGGTACATAAATTGTACCTTTGTGTATAGTTGTGTGTGCATACAGTATATTGTGTGTGTGTGTTTGTGTGTGTAGGGCCGTATTAACAGCTGCTGCTGCCCTAGGCGCTAAACCTGAAGATGCCCCATCTTGGGGAGCCTGGGGGACAGTGGTTTCGGCTACATGCATTTCTCTACATGTAGAAACATTGACTGAATCCCATTTTTCCTGGTTTTTAACTGCTTAAAACATAAAGAAATTTCCACATTGAATCATTGATTAGAACAGTCTGGCGGAATTCTCACCACAGGATTGGTAGATTGGTAGATAGGTAATAGCTACAGACCTGAACAATTCCACCATACATCTCCCCCCCACCACCACCACACACACACACAGACACTTTAAAAAGACACCAGATTTACTGGCAAGTGTGAATGGGAGGTAGGAGACTAGCTGCCCTAGTGTGGTGTCCCACTACGGGTGTTGCCTGTCCTTACATCTCTTGCAAAAGGCTGTACCTTAAAGGGAATCCGTCAGCTCCAGGGCACTACCTAAGGTGCTGACTGTGTTCTGTAGCTGGCAGTCCCCCAGTGAGCATGGTGCCTTTTTGGTAATTTTCCGTGCAGCAGATTATGTACAATCTTATGTCACAGAGCAGTTGTTCGTGCCACACTTGACATGCATCCTCCTCCATCTTCATGAATAATCAATGCTGCCCGGCCTCCTGCTCGCTCAGCTGTCAGATCAGCCCTCTGTAGGCAGTTTATGTCTGAAAGAAACACTCAGGTATAATTGAATCTCTTCTCCCTTATGTGTTGGAGCTGTGGTCTAGGGGTAACTCACCTGTCTAGAGACCTGCCAGCAGTTCATTCTCTGGTTTGATTCTCCTGATGGAAATTAAATAGATAACTGATGTCTTTTTTTTCTCATTATTGTATCGTTTTTAAGGCTATTTTCACACACAGTATTTTTGCTCAGTATTTTAGTCAGTATTTTGCAACCAAAACCAGGAGTGGATTGAGAACACAGAAAGGCTATGTTCTCACACTGTTGAAATTAAGCGGGTGGTCGTCATTTAATGGCAAATATTGGACTTTGTTTTAAAATAACAGTAGTTATTTGCTATTAAATGGCGGCCATCCACTCAATTTCAACAGTGTGTGAACATAGCCTTTATGTGTTTTCAATCCACTTCTTGTTTTGGTTGCAAAATACTGACCAAAATACTGAGCAAAATTACTGTGTGTAAACATAACCTTAAAAATGATACTATAATGAGGAAAAAAGACATCTATTTAATTTCCATCAGGGGATTTGAACCAGAAAATGAACTGCTAGCAGGTCTCTAGACAGGTGAGTTACCCCTAGACTACAGCTCCAACACATTAGGGAGAAGAGATTCAATTATACCTGAGTGTTTCTTTCAGACATAAACTGCCTACAGAGGGCTGATCTGCAATCTGACAGCTGAGCGAGCAGGAGGCCGGGCAGCATTGATTATTCATGAAGAGGGAGGAGGATGCATGTCAAGTGTGGCACGAACAACTGTTCTGTGACATAAGATTGTACATAATCCGCTGCACGGAAAATTACCAAAAAGGCACCATGCTCACTGGGGGGGGGGGGGGGCTGCCAGCTACAGCACACTGTCAGCACCTTAGGTAGGGCCCAGGAGCTGACAGATTCCCTTTAAAGTGTCAGAGTTGGTGAGGTATTACTTAAGTTTGCCACTGGATGTCGCTAGTGTGTCTGTTGTATACTTAAGTATTGCATAGCTGTGGTATCTAAAGGGTTATTGGTTCTGTGAGCTGTGCACCAATGAGAGCTCTTTCTCTTTTTACCTATCTCTATTCTTTTCTTTTCCTTGCACTCTCTTCTCACCCACTCACAGCACACGTTACTGATGCTGTAGGAAGTTGTCACATGGGGAGAGGAAGTGTAAGACTTAGTGAGTCTTACTTTGGATTCTGTAGAGGACAGACACACACAGGAACACTCCCTACAGCCTATGCCAGGTCCCCTTTTACGGGACTCACACAACTAGTCCAGTGAAGTGTAGTCTAAGGTGTGATAGTGGACAGACACTCGTTTCTTGAAAACAACACTTCTACACACTATGCAGTGCAGGGCCGTAAGGGTTCATAATTGCTCTGTGTAATAGGGCCTGTTGGTACATGGACAGGTCTGATAAGTATTTTTGCTAAAGGCCCTATTCTACAGAACGATTATCGGCCGTATTCGGCCGATATGGGCCGCTATGGACGATAATCGTCCCGTGGAATAGAGTGCAACGATCAGCTGACATCGTTCATGTCGGCTGATTGTTGCAGTCGCTTGTTTTTCAACATGTTTTTCAACATGTTATATACTGATATAGCAGCGCTGCCCCTCCCGCACTCACCCGCTCGCTGCAGCCGCGTTGAAAAGCGGGGGCAGCAAGCGGGGAACGAGGAGCAAACGAGCGCTGAGAGCGCTCATTTGCTCCTCAAGACGGCCCGTGGAATAGGGCCTTAAGGTCTCTGGTCTGATAAGTCTTGTGTACTGAAGGGTATGCATAAAGGTCACCATACACATTTCATTTCAACGAATCCACCCATTTCATTTCATTGGCCAACCATCAGTGGCGTAACTATAGCGAATAAATGTCTGGTGAGGCTTGGGTGAGGCTGAATATTGCATACCAGTCTGGTGTTTGATGCTGAAGTTTGGGGTTGGATGAAGTCCAGGTTCTGGGGTGCTAAATCAAGGTATATGGCTGAATATTTCTCCTTAAAGGGAAACTGTCAGGTCACTGACGGCAGCATAACTTAAGGCCCTATTACTCAACGCGATTATCAGCCATATTTGGTTGAATATCAGCCATTACGGCCGATAATCACTTTGTGTAAAAAAAGGCAACGATCATCCAACATGCGCAATGTCGGCTGATCGTTGCCTTTCATTGTCTTTCAAGATGGTGAAAGACAAACGACCTTGATAGCAATGATTTGCTGCTGTCGCTTTGTATAATAGGAGTGGCGGCAGCAGACTAACGCTATCTCCTATGGGCTCTCCGGATGATCTAAAGATCAAATGGTGAGCCCCTCCCTCCATGCACCGCCCCCCCCCCCCCGCACTTACCTGCACGCCTGTCGGCGTGTGTAATAGCGCTGGCAGCGACCAGGGAACGAGGAGCAAGCGAGCGCTGACCTGACAGGTTGGCCCTTGCTTGCTCCCGCTGATGACCCTATCTAATAGGGGCTTTAGGGGCAGGTGCAATTTTCAGCAATATGTTATTTATGCCAAAACACGGTTTACAGTAGTTTCAAAGGGCTATTCCCATGTTAGCTTGTTATCCCTTATCATAGGAGCACTATGGGAGGCGGGGGACCTGATTATTAAAAAGCTCCTCATTGCACAGGCAATTCCAATAATGTTTTATTAGATATCGGTAATTATTGCTGGTAGAGGCTCACACTTTCTGTCAACTAAATACAGGGAAACCAGTGCAGAGTAGATATATCTGCTATGTTCCTGTATATAGGAAGTGGGTTCTTAGATCCAGGACAGCCATCATTGTAAATGTGATTTAGTTCTGTCTCTGCTACTGTCTGGTTTTATCTTGACATGTTCAGAGCTGGAATTTGTCCATGGAAAATACATTGAGACTGAGAAAGTGGAGAAAATACTTCAAGAACTGCCATGGAGACAGTAGATGAACTGGAGGAGCCAATCTGTGGGGACTCACAAATCATTGCACAGTCCTTCCGCCATTCATCTCTTCCTTTGTAATTGCTGGGCCTATTACACAGCACAATATCAGCCTATGCAATAGGACCCATACTCCTATAGTCTTCAATTGTGGGGGATGCGTAAATTTGCATAAGAACTATATATACAGAATATTAGTGAATATAGGTCCCTGCAATTTGCAAAAGACGTCTGCGCAGACAATGTCCGTCATTTTATACGTTGTGTGCATTGGACGTCCGTCATTCCATAGACTTCAATGCAAATCATAGACAATGCAAATCACAGCAATAACGGAAGTCTTTTTAAATAGAAAAGGCAGATACCTTTTTTTTTTTTGATGTTGTGTGAATATAGCCTAAAACAGCGTACACAAACTAGATACATACATACACTTTATACATTCAGTACAACATATACACTCCATACATTCACTGCATTATATATACACTCGATACATACCTATACCACAACATAATGTACATAATCTTCAAACAGTACATGCTCTACAGCACGCATATATTCCATACAGTCAGTACATATATACTCAACATGATATACATTTACTTCAAACACACATTTAGTATAATCCTATGCACACAAAAACTACATACACAGTTACAAACTCCATACACTCCATACTGTGTATTCCCTATGCACAAACTACAACAATACCATACATACACATATAAAGTAAATAATATACAGTCATCCAATATGTGAACTGTTGCAATACACTACAAACATGAACATACCAAACTATAGATATACATGCACTAAACAACATACATACACTCTATACATGTACTAAAGCACTATGCATATACTCCATGTACGTGAAGACTTTACAGAAGTTTATTTCAAAAAATATTTTTCCTACCTAATTCCAAAACCATTTCTTAATATATGCCCCTTTAGGTCTTAATATAAGTTAATGGTCAAATCTTTTTCTTAAATCTTAAAAAATGCATGTTCAGCAAAATCACTAATACGATAAAAAGAAAGCCTTATTGTTCCATCAGACAAAGGCCGCCTATCAAATTTCATAACTCTTCATTCTCAAGAGAAAAGTCCTCGTCTGAGGCGGCCTGGTCCCTTTGAACCTTACATACCATCATGTATGCGAAAGAAAGAAATACAGTCCTGAATCCATCTGATAAATATCGCTCTGAAATAGAATTATTCCCTGACATTTCTGCTATTTCATTATGGCATTGGGAAAGAAAAATGTCACATGCCCTGTGTAGGGAGAGGTTATACTGCGGCCTAATATTGTGTTACAAGTCAAATTCCATCACAGCCAGTTGGGGGTTTAAGCGTAAGTGAAACAGTCCATACTGTTCCCAGTGGAATTTGCTTTTGGTGAAACTGGTTGTAATGAGTATATAATATTTCTAAATATGTGGTAACATTGCCGCCTTAACTCTAGACAGATCTATAGCACTCAGATTGGTGTCACTATCAGATAGACCTTTTACATTACAGGCAAAACTACTCGTCCTAACAAGAAAGGTATCACTCTCCCCACCTGACCCCATTCCTGAGAGTCTTTACTCCCTTTCAATCCACTTTGTTATGGGACCAAACTATCCAGGCCATGGACAGGATACAGGGTAACCAATCTCCTGCTATGCTGTGGTCACCTGTCCTACCTAGGCTGATGTTTCACACAGGTTTCCCTAGACAAAACCTTCCTTTCCAACTAAAGTCTTGCAGACTTGCAGACTTCCTAGAGTCAACTTTTCCTATGGCTTATGGTACTCACGCCCAACAAAAACTTAAGTGATAGCCTACAGAGAGCTCCCAATATCTAAAGCAGCAACAATCTCTGTAATGGAAAGCTACAGACCCAAAAAAGATATGAAAATAACTAAAAGCAGCCCCCCCAACTGCTTAAAAAATCTCCATAAAAATAATGAGGCTCTTGGTTACCATTTGCAAATAGTGTAAACCATCTCACCAACGATAAGGTGGCCTCATGCTTGGAGAGGCTTGGAGAGTGCCATGGAGAGGCTAGTACAGTGTACGTCTGTCACGACATGAGGCCACCTTATCGCTGCTTTACAATATTTGCAAATGGTAACCAAGAGCCTGATTATTTTAATGGAGATTTTTTTAGCAGTTGGGGCAGGGCCGCTTTAACCAGAGGGCACATGGTGCACGTGCACCGGGCCCACTGGTTAAAGGGGCCCCCCCGAGCAGGCCGGCCGTTGCTATGTGCGACCAATGCGGTCGCACAGGGCTCCGGCCACAAGCCTGTCAGGGGGGGCGCCATGGGAGGGTAATCTACTTACCCCTCCATGGCGCCCCCTGCAGGGCCCCCCCGTCCGCCGCTGCCCCCGCCCGCTGCTGCTGCGGCGCTTCAGCGCTGCAGTAGCAGCGACACTGACAGAGAGAGAGCCATTGGCTCCCTCCCTGTCAGTCACTCTTGTGGCCGCACTTCCTGCAGTCACAAGAGGCCGCACTCTCCCTCTAGCGCCCGACGTCACTGGAGCGTCGGCGCGAGGGTAAGGGGAGAGCAGCCTCTTGTGACCGCAGGAAGTGCGGCCACAGGAGGGAAGAGAAGAGGAACGCGAGGACCTAGGTGAGTAACAGTTTGTTTTTTTCAATGTTGTATGGGAGGGGGAGCTATATACTATTGGGGAGCACAGGGGGCTATATACTATGGGGGAGCACAGGGGAGCTATATACTATGGGGGAGAACAGGGGAGCTATATACTACTGGGGAGCACAGGGGTCTATATACTATGGGGAGCACAGGGAAGCTATAAACTATGGGGGAGCACAGGGGAGCTATATACTACTGGGGAGCACAGGGGAGCTATATACTACTGGGCAGCACAGGGGGCTATATACTATGGGGGAGCACAGGGGGCTATATACTACTGGGGAGCACAGGGGAGCTATATACTACTGGGCAGCACAGGGGGCTATATACTATGGGGGAGCACAGGGGGCTATATACTATGGGGGAGCACAGGGGGCTATATACTATGGGGGAGCACAGGGGGCTATATACTATGGGGGAGCACAGGGGGCTATATACTACTGGGCAGCACAGGGGGCTATATACTATGGGGGAGCACAGGGGGCTATATACTATGGGGGAGCACAGGGGGCTATATACTATGGGGGAGCACAGGGGGCTATATACTATGGGGGAGCACAGGGGAGCTATATACTATTGGGGAGCACAGGGGGCTATATACTAATGGGGAGCACAGGGAGCTATATACTATTGGGGAGCACAGGGGTCTATATACTATGGGGGAGAGCACAGGGGGGATATATATTATGGAGAGCACAGGGGGGCTATATACTATTGGGGAGAGCACAGGGGGCTATATACTATTGGGGGAGAGCACAGGGGGGCTATATACTATTGTGGGAGAGCATAGGGGTCTATATACTATTGGAGAGCACAGGGGGGCTATATACTATTGGGGGAGAGCACAGAGGGGCTATACACTATTGTGGGAGAGCACAGGGGGGCTATATACTATTGGGGGAGAGCACAGGGGGGCTATACACTATTGTGGGAGAGCACAGGGGGGGCTATATACTACTGGGGAGAGTGCACAGGGGGGCTATATACTAATGGGGGAGCGCACAGCAGGACTGTATATAACTAGAGGAGCACATGAGGGTCTATATACTACAGGGACACCTTAAAACTATGGAGGCACAGAGGGGTGTAACTATGTAGGGGTACAGAGGGGTGTAACTACTGTATAGGGGTACAAGGGACCTAACTACTGGATGTGTTGGAGCCTAAAATATTTGTCTGGCAGATTCTGGAGAGAAGATTCACAGCCAGGAGAAGACTTCAAGGTGGCCCAGGCTGGATGGAGAGAAAAAGAAAAGGTGACAGACTCTGATCGGAGAAGACGCCCCCGGTGAGTCACTGGATGTAACTGTACTCTGTTATAGGGTTGTAGTGTTAGGGCGGTATTATGTAATGGTATCATTGGTGATATCTTTCTGTTTTGTTTAGTGCAGTTTTTATGTAATATGTAATCACTGTATGGTGGAAATAGTGTTATAAGGTAACTACTGTATGTATTGGGGCTCTTGATACAGTGTGGGGGCAAATTCAGTACATTATACAATGTGCCAAAAGGGAAGGGGGGGCCCACTCTTGAGGGCTGTGCACTGGGCCCACCAATGTATTAAAACGGCCCTGAGTTGGGGGGCTGCTTTTAGTGATTTTCGTATCTGTAGTTGGTCTGTATCTTGCCATCGCGGTAAGTTGTTGCATTACTCTGTGTTTTTGTGTGTTTGCAACTTCAGCCACAGCAACGTGCTGTTACCTAGTGTCAATAGTGTTGTAGGAGAGCTGACCAAATATTTTTTTTTTCTGTGGAGCAATCTCTGTATCTGCTCCTCCATAACAATTACTAAGTCTTGCTAGCTGACACCACAATGGCATTCGCACGTATGAGTCTCCACGGTGCTTTATTTAAATCACTATTCAGCATTACCACAAGTACCTTGTCACTATGAATCTGGCCTCCAGCACACTGACATTTGTATGAAGACCCTGACCAGGCACAGACACTTCCATGATGGACAAGTGCCAATCTGTCTCAAAGTTTTATAAAAACCTCAAGTGGACCAACTTCACTTGGCCCCTTTGGCGCAGAAGCAGTTCCTTATATCGGCTCTTCTTTGTCCATGCTATCATCATTGTGGTACAGCTCTCCAGCATCAACACAATCAACTATGTCAGGTGTCTGCTGCTTCCTCCATCTTCCAATACAATATTATTAATGCTCCAACACAAAAAAGGCTGAATTATAACTTTTATTACAACCACATTTCAACATTCCAACTTGTGTGCCTTCTTCTGATGAAAGTCACCAGTTACAGTAGACCAGGGGTGGGGAACCTTTTCCATGTCGAGGGCCGGTCGGGCATTTATAAAATCATTTGAGGGCCGCATACCATGCGCAGCAGGGTAGCGTGGGTTTGCAGCACCCGGGGCAAGGCAAAGTATTGTTCCCCTAATGCCCCTGCTATTGTAGTTAACCCTCTGTGATGCCCCTTAAACCTGATGTGAATCCTTAGTGATACCCTGTAGCCTGAGTTAACCCCCCAGTCATGTCCCTGGTAGCCTAATTACCCCCCCCCCCCCCCCAATGATGCCTCTGGTAGGCCTAGTTAATCCCCCCCAGTCATGTCCCTGCTAGCCTAGTTAATCCCCCCAGTTATGTCCCTGCTAGCCTAGTTAATACCCCCAGTCATGTCCCTGGTAGCCTAGTTAAGCCCCTCTGTGATGTCCGTGGTAGCCTAGTTTAGCCCCTCAGTCATGTCCCTGGTAGCCTAGATAACCCCCCAGTCATGTCCCTGGTAGCCTAGTCAGCCCCCCGTCATGTCCCTGGTAGCCTAGTTAACCCCCCAGTCATGTCCCTGGTAGCATAGTTAACCCCCCAGTCATGTCCCTGGTAGCCTAGTTAACCCCCCAGGCATGTCCCTGGTAGCCTAGTTAAGCCCCTCAGTCATGTCCCTGGTGGCCTTCTTAACCCCCTCAGTCATGTCCCTGGTGGCCTTCTTAACCCCCTCAGTCATGTCCCTGGTGGTCTAGTTAACCCCTCAGTCATGTCCCTGGTGGCCTAGTTAACCCCTCAGTCATGTCCCTGGTGGCCTAGTTAACCCCCCAGTCATGTCCCTGGTGGCCTAGTTAACCCTCCAGTCATGTCCCTGGTGGCCTTCTTAACCCCCTCAGTCATGTCCCTGGTGGCCTTCTTAACCCCCTCAGTCATGTCCCTGGTGGCCTAGTTAACCCCCCCAGTCATGTCCCTGGTGGCCTAGTTAACCCCCCAGTCATGTCCCTGGTGGCCTAGTTAACCCCCCAGTCATGTCCCTGGTGGCCTTCTTAACCCCCTCAGTCATGTCCCTGGTGGCCTAGTTAACCCCCCAGTCATGTCCCTGGTGGCCTTCTTAACCCCCTCAGTCATGTCCCTGGTGGCCTTCTTAACCCCCTCAGTCATGTCCCTGGTGGCCTAGTTAACCCCCCAGTCAGGTCCCTGGTGGCCTTCTTAACCTCCCAGTCAGGTCCCTGGTGGCCTTCTTAACCTCCCAGTCAGGTCCCTGGTGGCCTTCTTAACCCCCCAGTCAGGTCCCCGGTGGCCTTCTTAACCCCCCAGTCAGGTCCCTGGTGGCCTTCTTAACCCCCCAGTCAGGTCCCTGGTGGCCTTCTTAACCCCCCATCCCCCCAGTCATGTCCCTGGTGGCCTAGTTAACCCCCCAGTTCCTGCCCCAAATAAAAAAAAAAATAAACATCCCACTCACCTTTCCTCCGCTCCCACGCTATCCAGGTCCTCTTCTCCCTCCTCTCTTCTGTGCCGGTCTTCTCCTGCAGGCGGCGCGCGGTGAAATGACGTCATCGCGCGGCCCGCAGGAGTCACAAGACGTGCGCCGCTCTGTTGGGGAAGGAGCCGGCACAGACACAGGAAGATGCTGTGTATGCCGGCTCCTGCCTCACCACCGCGGCGCACATGACAGGAGAGCCGCAAACCGCAGAAGACGTGTGCCGCTCTGGAGGAGAAGGAGCCGGCATACACAGCGTCCTCCTGTGTGTGGTAACTGTCACAGACACAGGAGGAAGCTGTGAATGCCGGCTCCTTCTCCTCCAGAGCAGCGCATGTCACAGGGGTGCCGCGGGCCGCATCCAGAGGTGTCAGGGGCCGGATGCGGCCCGCGGGCCGGAGGTTCCCCACCCCTGCAGTAGACCAATGGTACCAAGCTCTCTCCTTTTTAAAGCCTCCTTTATTTCATCCCTACACACTAACACCATGGCACAACACCCTGACACCAGAATACTCCTCCCTGTAAGGTGGCCATCTAGAAATCATCTCCCAATGGACAGTAACACTGGTGGGTTTTGGCAGCGCCAACGTGTCCAGTGGTCCACCAATGTTTCACAACAGGTGCACCATACAGGTGGCAGAAACAATGGGAATGCTGCTCAGAGTAATAATAAATATGAAGAGGAACGCATGCAACTACAATAAGGTGGGAATGTAAGGGTTATTCCTACTTATAAGCAGTGACCTTTTGGTATCTGAATGATTACTTATTAAGGCTGGGTTCACACTACGTATATTTCAGTCAGTATTGTGGTCCTCATATTGCAACCAAAACCAGGAGTGGATTAAAAACACAGAAAGGATTTGTTCACACAATGTTGAAATTGAGTGGATGGCCGCCATATAACAGTAAATAACGGCCATTATTTCAATACAACAGCCGTTGTTTTAAAATAACAGCAAATATTTGCCATTAAATGGCGGCCATCCACTCAATTACAACATTATGTGAACAGATCCTTTCTGTGTTTTTAATCCACTCCTGGTTTTGATTGCAATATGAGGACCACAATACTGACTGAAATATACGTAGTGTGAACACAGCCTAAAGAAGAAAAGTAGAAGAGAACCTTATGACATGGTTCAGTTTGCTTAAATGCAGTCTTCTATGGGGCACAATTTCATTATCTGTTGTCTTTGTCAGTAAAATCAAGATGCCAGGCAAGAAGAGAGACTGGCATCCTGACAGCTAACACCATAAGATGTCTCAGAGACAGCTATAAGATGTTTTTACAAGGAACAAAAGAAGAAATGTTATTGTAAGGTTCATTTCATCTTCCCGGAGAAATGTAAGCTGTTTACTTCTTTATTTGCCAGAATCAAATTTCTGGCTCCATATTATTTTCCAAAACATCGCGCTCAGCAATTTCATATTGTTTCCCTTCGCTCATGTGTTCTCAATTACTGAATATTAAAATGGCCACCGATGCAGTCAGTGTTGCGTGGCTATATGTGCCAAGATGGCTACGATTTATTAAGAGTATGTAAATCTAATTAATCTGAGGTCGCTGCTGCATTTTTAGAACATGGGCTAGGTTTACGCTATGTAAAAATAGTGGCTATCTTTCATAATAACATTGCGCAAATAACGTCCGTTAGTTCTAAATGAAGGACGTGATTGTGACAAATGGCCGTCATTTTGGCATGTCGGCTGATCGTTGCCTTTTAAACATATATCTATCCTAAGATAGATGGGCAGCCCGTAGTGGATAGCAGCGGTCTGCTGACGCCACTCCTATTCCACGGAGCAACAGCAGCATATTGTTGCTATCTTAGTCGTTTGTCTTTCAACATGTTGAAAGACAGCGACAGTCAACGATAAGCCGACATCGTTCATATCGACTGATCGTTGTCTTCTGTTACACGTGACGATTATCGGCTGTAATGGCCGATAATCATTTCGTGTAATAGGGCCATAGTTTCTGATGGTTCCTGATATATTCTCTGTTCTGTATCTGGTATTTTGCTACTTTTATATCACAGTGGCAGCCGTAAAATAAAATGGAGATTGTTAAGTTTTAAAAGATTTCCAACAGTGATGAAAAAGGTGAAAAAAAAAGGTGGACTTGGGTAGTACATTATTTCATGCCTTATTTAAATACATTCACTTGCCATTTATGTGCCTTGAAGCTTGTAATTATTGCCGTAACCAGCCTCTATAGAACAAATCATTCCTATGTGCTCACGTCTCCCGTATTCTGTACAGGAGGTAGATTTCTCCTGTGTTCTGGGTCTTAGCAGTCAGATTTGCCATTGGGGAATCTGGCCTACCTGGATAACACTGTGGCAGAAAAATTCTTCCCCATCTGAACTTAACCAAAATTGTATTTATTGTTCATGTGTCACTGCATTATTGGAGAGATTTTCATGAAAATGACTGGTTAACCCTACACCAGCTATCTGCCAACCGCTTTGGTAACTACTCAGATTGCCCAGAACCTGGCCATAAAACTGGATGGTATTTCTATACCCTTGAGAAAAATTGCCAACCCCAAAGTTTTCCTATTATGCCCCTTCATAATCCAGTTTTATTCAGATTTCTTATTGGAAATAACCTTCTACCAAAAATCATCATGCAGCAAATCTATAGGAAACTGTACAAGTTAACATTAGGAACACCATCAGACATCTTCATAGATCAGGGGTAGGGGAGCTTCAGCTTTGGCTGTCCAGGCATGATGGGAGTTGTAGTTTAGCAACAGCTGGAAGGCCGAAGGTTCCCCATCCCTGTCATAGATAATAGATTGTCATAGATAATGTGGAACAAGCAGAGAAACTTCTCATGTCTATGGCTAGCTTTATATCACCCATCTCAATACAACAATGTGGTTTACAAAAACCACAGGGGAAAACTCTGCTGCTGTATTGTGTTAGAGGCTTGTGACATGGTGGCTGACCCTAAATTGTAGTGTAATTATACAGCGCGGGCAAGGGGAACAATAAGCGGTGACATTAAATTATAGGGAACGATGTGGCCCCTGTTGTAATAAGCGGTCTGTCGCGTGCCACAAGCTGGTCACCCTGTTTATTTACAGGAAAATTAGAGCACGGTAGAGACTGCGGCTGTGGAAGAAATGGAATACGACAGACATCAGGAGAACGCGTATCTACAGTTGCAACCAAGCTGTAATAATTTACTGTTCAGACATAAGGTGTCGAGATAATACTCAAACCTGAGTATTATCTGGCATATGACTGGCTGAACCAATGCCCTGAATCTTCATTATAGTTAATGGCAAGCTAAGAAGAGTGGAGCAACATGCTGCCATGTACTCTGAGTATTTTTTTAATCTATGTTCATACTTAATCCTAACAAAGTTGCAGCCAATATGGTGGTTACTTGAAAATTTTGTGCCCAAAGGAGTTGTTGCCATATGTGCCAGACTGCTAGATGGCAGGTAAATTTGCCATTTAAGGGTATTAAGGTTCACCCTAAGGAATAGGCGAGGAATTGAAGAGGAAATTTCCCTGAGAAAAATTTTCTCCTCTTGAGTGGGCACAGAATTCGAGCAGAAATTGGAAATTCAAAGCCCTAATGACTTCTATGGGAATTATTTAGCGGAATCCGCCCAAAAAAGCGGATCTGTGGCAGAATATTCCACAACTAAATTCTGCTGTGTGAACAACAGAGCGGAAATCCCATTGAACACAATATTTTACAGGCGGAATTTTAATACGTTTAACAGTAAGCGCAGATTCAGCTTGAAATTTCTCCCATATTCCTCAGTGTGAACATACCCTAAGATTGTAGGAAAGGTAAGTATTTCCTAAAGTGATGTTTAAGTCGTGAACATGTATTGCCTGCTTGTCCAACTGCTGCAACTTGTTGCACTCCCAAGTCACTACAATAACAGTTGAATAGAGAAGCAATGCTTAAGGTCGATAACACTAAATCCAATCTACGTTCCAACTGCAGAACTTTAGGGGAGTTCCACCTCCTCAGGCTCTGCACTAGTTATAACACAGTATATTACAATTACCTTGGGCATTACTTTAAAGGACAAGTGCCATGAAAAACTTTCTCCCAGTAATTGAAGCACATTACAAAGTTATATAACTCTGTAACATGCTTCAATCACCTATCTGCCTCCCTTCCCTGTCTTTTCCCACCTCTACCCCCCACCAGGAAGTGTCCTAACTCACATAGACCTAATGACTGTCGTCACCGTCACCAAGCTCTTCTCTCAGCTCCTTCTCCTGTTACAGCAGCCCCCCCCCCCCCCCATCCCCTGCCTTGTAAGGTGACTCAGCTTGCTCAGCTCCCATTGGCTTAACAACTGCAAGGGGGCCTGCTGTAACAGGACCTAGAGCAGCCCTCCTGCTGATGACTCATCCTCACAAGAAGGAGCTGCCTGGTGACGGTGACAACAGTCATTAGGTCTGTGTGAGTTAGGACACTTCCTGGTGGGGGGTGTAGGGGGGAAAAGACAGGGAAGGGAGGCAGATAGGTGATTGAAGCATATTACAGAGTTATATAACTTTGTAATGTGCTTCAATTACTGGGAAAAAGCTTTTCATGGCACTTGTCCTTTAAGATGCAGATATGATATTTTTTCTTTTTAGTTGGCGAGTCCCTTTAAGTTCCTTCTCCAGAGAGGATTAGTAGTTACATGGGATAGACTGGCTTAAAACAATATGATATGCAGTGGTGGCAATCTTGGCATAATGGTGGCAATGTATGGCATTGTAACCTGGGTACTCTATAGAAGTATTACTTAGGAACTGTTATTTGGGAGTTACTACAGCACAAATAATAGTATAGGGGCCTCCACAGATCCTGGCCGCTATTGTTGAGAATCCTACATTACCATTTCCACCCTCAACCTAATAATCACCCACACCTGGAACACTGTGTATTATAACTATATTATGTCACCGGTTTTCCTTTAACCCGCAGCTAAATTCCTCAAGTTGTCTTTTATGTGTTTAAGGATTATTTCAGCATTTCCTTGGAAAGAGAATATTTTCCCCCTCAATGCAGGAGACCCTGGACGCTTCCTCGCCTAAGTACAGATGTGTTAAAACAATATTCTAATACCCAGGTGAAGCGTCTTGTCTCAGTTTTATGCCTCTCATTTTGAGTGAAGCACAGGCGGACGCTACACATCCAGCAGCCACTGAACGCTGCCAAGCCGAGCGCTGACTGCCAGAATTGGGATTTATAAACACTCTAAGCAATCTCATGTTACTGGAGCTTTGCATGTGATATAATAATAAAGACAACGAGAAGTTTTCAACCTTTCTTTTTGCTTTTTTATCCCTTTGGTGATTACTGTCAGTGAATGGAAACTTGTTTATAGCTAGAAGCTGTAGATAAAAAAATTATTACAACTGAGCATTTGCAACAATGTGTCCAACCTACACATTTCATTCAGACTCATATATGGCTAGTTGAAACCAGGAGTGACCAGGGCCCATGACCAAACCTGAATCACATACAGTAACGATAGTGTGGCTCTTACAAGTACAACTAGATTAAAAGCAATGCTCCCATAAAACTGACAGCTACCATGTGATACTACCATGTGCTGAATCAATTCAAACTCCAAATATCAGCTATAGAAGATGGCAATGTGCTCAATGTACCAGCCGAAAGCTTAGTGCAAAACAATGGCCGTTATTAATAATCATAATCATTATTTACGGCCACTGTTTTGCAACCCTTAATTTTACCTAGTGGGTATATAGCCTTAAAGGGGTAGCGCAGCGTTTAATTCACTAAGTAATACACATTACATAGTTATACAACTTTGTAATGTGTGTTATTTAAGTGAATGGCCCCCTTCCCCATGTTCCCCCCACCCCGGAAGTGTGGTGCATCATACTTACGTATTCGCTTTCGACCCCGGACGCCATCTTGGGTCGACAACGTCATCTTCGGGAGGCCGGCCGGACCGCTCCAGCCGTTCCTCATGCCGGCCCCCTTTGCCGTGTCATCAGCTGCCGGCCCCCCTCTGCCGTGTCATCAGCTGCTCAGCCAATCGTGGCTGAGCAGCTGATGACGTGGCAGAGGGGGGCCGGCATGAGGTGATGGCTGGTCCGGCCAGCCTCCCGAAGATGCAACCAATCAGATTCCACCTTTCATTCCTCACAGATTCTTTGAAAAATGAAATTTGGAATCTCATTGGTTGCTAGGGGCAACTAAGGGGCCTATTCCAAGGGACCGATAATCGGCCGAATCGGCCCCATTCGGCCGATTATTGCTCAGTGGAATAGAGAAAGGGCTCAGCCGATTATCTTGTCATCGACTGATCGTTTATTTAGGGCCAGACCTAAAATCATCGGTCCCCCACCGCGCATCGCTACGGTGGAATAGCGGTGCGCGGTGGGCGACCGACGATTTGAGAAGCACGATACATTACCTAGCAGGGCTTCTCCTCCGCTCCGTCTTCCTCCCCGGATCCCGCTGTGCAGCATCAGCTTCGGTATGGCCTGACTCAGCAGTTAGACCGCTCAGCCAATCACAGGCAAGGACCGCCACGGGCAGTGATTGGCTGAGCGGTCTGACAGCTCAGTCAGGCCGCACTGAAGCTGATGCTACGCCGCGGGACTCGGGGAGGAAGAGGGAGCGCAGGAGAAGACCTACTAGGTAATGTATGGTGCAAGGGCTGCAAGGACATCGGTATCGATGTCCCTGTAGGCCTCGCTTAACAATCATCAGGGACGTGGAATAGGCCCAGTAAATGTCCGCTGATCTAGCAGATCGGCGCTCGTTTACATCGTTGCTCGGCCTGTGGAATAGAGCCCTAAGACAATGCTACTTTACACCAGTTTGATAAATCATCCCCCCCAACCATTGTTTTATTTTCAATCCAAATTGCAGCCATAATTAGCTTTTATTTTACTCTGTGTGAAGTTAGCCTAAAGGTTCCTTTCAACCAGATTTACTGAATAGAAAGTTATTTGGTGTGCTATTAGCACAAATATTTGTAGGTACTAAAGTAGGGGAAGATTTGACACTGTCCAATTTAGGTTATACTCTACTGATGAAGAACTACACAGATTAGCTTTAGGGCGTATTAGATGGCCTGATGTGCCAGGTAAGCAAGTGCCGATCTGCTAGATCAGTGCTCACCTACAGAGCCTATGATATGGATCGATTATCATGCTGCAGTTGTAGCATCTTTACTAGTATTGCATTGGGTTCAGAAGCACTGAAGAGGCATAAACTTCTCTTTGATCTGCTTGACCTTCTTGGAGGTACTTTAAGAACACTGATGTAGACTGTAGACTGAATATTCTGTACAGCAGGAGCAGAGCTGGCAGATATGTAACTCTGGCAAAGGTCAGAATAGCATTCTGTAGATGTTCCCACTTTGCTGGCTGATTTAGGCCTGGAACACTAAGGGGCTGGGTTAAGGGGCTGAGTTAGGGACTACTGTCACCTCAGTGTATGCAAAAAATTCAATGTAATAAAGACAGTTTAGCAAACAGACCTACAGTACTGCATACAGGTTATAAAAAGAATTGTTTACAACCCCATTTGTGGATGGATTATAGGGTGGAGGACCTCTTACAAATTTTGCATGAAAATGAGCTGCCATAGGGAATATGTAGGGGCCATACAGTTAAATAATCAGGCCCATTGAATGTCCTTACTGTTCTCCCATTCATGATCTCACTTCCCTTTTTGTACAATAAAATAAGGAAAGAGATTATGCTAATATGTGCCCCCCCCCCCTCATGATATACCTGATCTTATGTAATCTAAATAGTATGATCATTTATCAGGGACCTATTAAACAACTAAGCTACAAAACAAGCATGACTGTGTAACTATGAGCCCCCTGCCCCCCAATAATGGAGGGGTTGGGAGAGATCAGGTTGACGCTCAGCCTTTGATGCTACATTGATTTGTAAAGTATATTGCAGAATGCAATTCTGTTCATTTACCTGCACAGGAGGCTGCAGACAGAGGGCCTTTGTCTGTCTTCTGAAGGGTCGCCATTCTTAAGAGCTCAGTTTAATAAATGCTTAATTAAACCCCAACACATTATATGCAAGGAATTTCCCGGCATATGCATGTTTATGTATATTGGAGAATACATCTGACATTCTAAAGTTGGATTCAACCAGGGGGCCACAGGTCTATAGGATGGAGAATATATTAAACACTGATTTATTCTATGACTGTGTTTTATGTGGGGCGTGGTTGCATTTATCTTGGGTTTTGCATTCTACCCCCATTCCCATGGGTGATTTAAGCAGGAAAAAGCTGAGTGTTTCAGGGATGAAAAAAATTCTTAAACAGCTGAAAAGTAACACAAACACACACGGGTACTGTAAATATTCCTTCTTTGAAAGCTCACTACAAATGAATTTATTATTGAGCCTAATGTTAGCCACATACTGTACATTTCTACATGGTGAGCTCCCCCTAGGGGTGGCTGCAAGAAGAAATCAATTTAACATATTACTAATTCTATATACAGCTATGTTCCCACAGAGTATTTATGTCAGTCTTTTGGTCAGTGTTTTATCAACTATAACCAGAAGTGGAACTGACAGGGTAAAATTATAATGGAAAGATGTGCACAGCTTCAGTGTTTTCAACCCACTCCTGTTAATAAAAGACTGACCAAAAGATGAACAGAAATATTGTGTGTGAACACAGCCTAGATAAAATGAAAATATACATATACTTTTCATCCCTAAACCATGAACATAATCCTTCCCAATGAATAATAGGTTAACCAGAACCCTAAAGGGAATGTGTCATCGGAAAATGACCTGTTGTTCGAATTATGTTTTTGTCCTAATCTATTTTATAATAATCTTTAGTTTATTTTTTATCTAACTTTTGAAATAATTGATAAATCTGATGATTCATTCTAATGACTAAGCTTAGAACAAAGCTGACAATTGCTGTTCCATATAAATCACTTTCCAGCAGTGTCCTTCTCATCACAGCCAGAAGCACAGTGAAAGGTGACACCAGAATATAGAGAAGATGATAGCAGCTCAGCCTCCCCCTCCCAGTAGAAATCTATGTACAGCTTACAGAGCTTTCCCAGAAACAACACCAATACAAATGAAGAGGACTGTTGTGAATACGTTAAATTAAGTGGTCTATTGTGAATACGTTAACAAGGAATGAAGTAAAGCATATTTCATAAATGCTGTTGAAAACTGTTTAGGCAAGATGGCAGCCCCCATAATATTGCACTAAAAATTAAATAAAAAAAACAAAAGCAGAAAATTAAAACATAAAGGAACATATTACTGTATCTGGCTTGAAAAAAATCTAAATGATACATTCACTTAAAGGGAACCAGTCACCACATAATCATATAGATACAGTACAATATAGCTTGTAGCACTGTTTTCAAACATACAAGCATTTGGTATCGACATTACATTAACTATGTTAATCTCCCGCAACATACGTAAATGATACTTTTCTTGGCATCAAGGCGGGCCACAGCTGGCTTTCTGCAGGCGCCGGCACTTAAGGACGGACCCTCTGTGATGCTGCAGGCTCCTACACTTAGAATCACGCACAGAGAGGCATGATCACAGAGGATTTTCACCAGTACTGAGGACCAATCAAACATATAATTTACATACGTTGTGGGAGATTTACAAAGTAAATTTTGGGGGGTTATGAGTAACGCTGATACCGATTACTTATATTCTTGAAAACAGTGCTACTAGCTATATTTACACTGTATTTATAGGTTCAGAGATGATTTTGTGGTGCTTGGTTCCTTTTAAAAGAGTCACCCTACTGTAAAATCCTCCCCAATGTATAAGGAATACATGTATTGTAGTCTCTCAGGAGACTAGCAGGAAACTTGGATCCCTGTTCTTGAGATAGCAGGGAGCCTGGTGGTTGTTAACCTGTTGCGTTTATCTGTTCTTGGCACCATTGTTTGGACGGTAAAGAAACAGTATTTCACCACTTCCCCGAAGCTGGACTTTCTTTTCTGCTCTTAATTTGCCCTGTTCCGGGGTCTCTGAGGACCTCAGCAGTGGTGAGCAGCGGGTAAGCTGGCTGTCTTTGTATGGTGGTGTGTATTTGGGGTTGTATTTTGAAGTGGGTGCCATCATACTTGGGGCAAAGATTCCATTGTTCCATTGACTACATAAATAAAAATTATTATTATTTAAATAAGAGTGACTTGTTGGCACCCATTTTCCTCTATACACAGCATCTGGACACACACCCCAATTGTCCCTCTCTGGCTATACCCCTTCCTTGTGGCTGCGTCTTTTCAATGTGACAACCAGCATTTGTCCATTGTTACAGTCTACGGCATTGGCTCTTACAGCTCCAGCCAAGTCTCACACATTTGCTCCATTGCATGACCAATAAGTCTCTTTGTTTTTTTCTGTATTCCCAAAGCATTCTGGGAGCCTTAACTCAGTCTCCCCTGTTCAGATAAGATTACAAATACAACACGCATATCTCAATGAGCGAGTGCCATATGATAGCCGACCGATGACCTCAGCTGTACCCTTCCAAGGAATTGCAGGAGTCTTCAGCAACGCAGGGAGATTTCAGGAATGTTCAATATGGAATGTTCTCTGTCAATTCTACTTGAAGACAAGGCAAACCTTGGCAGTATATCAACGTAGATATGCCAAAGAATAGAAAATCTCTTAAAGGAATAGTACACCTAGAACCTATCTTATCTGCATTTGCTTTGAAGTTGAATACAGTCTACTGTTCCCTATTCCCGGTCAGTACAGTAGAGGCAGACTGTAGCGAGTTTCAGTGTAATGCTTCCATAATGATTTGTTTATTTCACATGTTAAAGGCCCTATTACACAGATAGATTCATCTGATTATTGAAGCCAAAGCCAGGAACAGATTTATGTCCGATTTAACATAAATTAACATTAATTTTAGCTTATACTGCATTGAATCAGAGTCCACATTGAATCCTAATCTGTATATCTGCTGTTATAAGGTATAAGCTATGTGTGAGGTTTATTCCCAACACCGTGGGGGAATAATATGTTTATATAAAGAAATATCCTATGGCTTCCGGCTTCACTTCTTTCTCATTGTCAACACTGTTTCAAAGGGATCTGCTTTGAAAACTGCTGTGCAACAATCAAGGTGAGTGTAACACTGCCACCTACTGGTGGAAGGTTGTAACTAATTCATCATTTTATCGGCTTGCATGACATTTTTTGACGTAAAGTCACACATTTTTTCACAAGCCTCATTTTGAGTAAATAAATTCCCCCCATATTATACCTACTGTCTTTTGTCTACAGGATTTGTCTATCATGTTCACATAAACCTAAATAGCTATGCAACAGAGCGCACTTATGATACTAGTATTATTTTACCAGTTTATCCCTGGGATTAAAATGGACATAAAACTGGTCATTGTTTTGGCCCCAATGCAAAACATTCTACAATGAAGTAATATTAATATATAGTGTCCAACACATAAAGATGTTAAAATGCAGGGCCTATAGAACAGAGCCAGAAAGTGGCCAAATAAATCACTATCTAGTACTATGTAATAATTATATATTATAATATTATATTACATTATGGGCAAATTAAACAGATTCAGGCTATATTCACACAATGTAAGTTATATATTAATCACGGCTGTTGTTGCCGATTTCCAACAATGGCCGTGATTAATACAAAACTTACGTTGTACTACTGTCAATGGGATCTTGGATGGAGCGTAAAAACATAGTATACTATATGCTACAACTGGGATCGCTAGCGGCCGCAGAGAAAACTGACATGTCAGTTTTGTGTGGCTGCTATTCATTGAATAGCGGCCACACATCCCTGACAGGTCACACAATGAAGCATGCGACTCCGGCCCGCCTGCATCCCAATTCAACAGAAATTAAGATCATCCGGGTGGTACAGCAGTACTAGCAGGGATGATCTTGACTGACACACATAGTGTGTACCCGGCCTAATAATGCAACTACCCACAGTCAGGGCCGTTTCTGCCATGAGGCGAAATTAGTTTATTGCTCAGGGCGGCAGCTTTGTAGAGTCTCTGAAAGGCGGCAGATTTTATGGAGTGGCCATAAATTATACTGTCTGCTACACACCACTGACTTTATTGACCTCATGACCTGCAAATGATAGCTGGACACAGACACAGAATGCAAGCAGGTGAGGACTGCAAACACTCTACAGGTAGTGTTATATACTTCAGACATCACTACCCTACAAGTGATCACTTGTGCTTTATATGAAGCACAAGTTGTAATGTAGTATGAGCATGAATACGATCACCAGTAGTCACAATGCATTGTCAGGTGCTTTTATTCCTAGAAAAGATGGTGGAATCGGAAACTTTAAAACTTTTTCTGTCTTGTCACAAAGAATGAAAGGTAGTGCTTGTACAGGGTGATCAGGGGTGATTCTAGCTCTCTGCTGCCCGAGGTGAACTATAGAATGACGCCCCCCCCCCCCCCCCCCCCCGTCAATCCGCCCACATTATAATCCACTACTGCCCCCCCCCCCCACTGCTGTCCCCAATAAACATAATGTTTGGTCCCTTTTTGCACAGAGGATGTCAGGAGAGGAGGGGGCTGACTTTATAGGAGAGGTCCCAGCAGCACAGAGGATGTCAGGAGAGGAGGGGGCTAATCCTATAGGAGAGGTCCCAGCAGCACAGAGGATGTCAGGAGAGGAGGGGGCTAATCCTATAGGAGAGGTCCCAGCAGCACAGAGGATGTCAGGAGATGAGGGTGCTAATCCTATAGGAGAGGTCCCAGCAGCACAGAGGATGTCAGGAGAGGAGGGTGCTAATCCTATAGGAGAAGTCCCAGCAGCACAGAGGATGTCAGGAGAGGAGGGTGCTGATCTTTTAGGAGAGGTCACAGCAGCACAGAGGATGTCAGGAGAGGAGGGTGCTGATCTTTTAGGAGAGGTCACAGCAGCACAGAGGATGTCAGGAGAGGAGGGTGCTGATCTTTTAGGAGATGGTCCCCCTCTTCCCCCCTTATAGATGGTCCCCCTCTTCCCCCCCTTATAGATGGTCCTCCTCTTCCCCCCCTTATAGATGGTCCCCCCCCCTTATAGATGGTCCCCCTCTCCCCCCTCCCTTATAGATGGTCCCCCTCCCTTATAGATGGTCCCCCTCTTTCCCCTCCCTTATAGATGGTCCCCCCTTCCCCCCCTTATAGATGGTCCCCCTCTTCCCTCTCTCCCCCCCCCCTTATAGATGGTCCCCCTCTTCCCTCTCTCCCCCCCCTTATAGATGGTCCCCCTCTCCCCCCCCCCCTTATAGATGGTCCCCCTCTTCCCTCTCTCCCCCCCTTATAGATGGTCCCCCCTCTCCCCCCCTTATAGATGGTCCCCCTCTTCCCCCCCTTATAGATGCCCCCTTATAGATGGTCCCCCTCTTTCCCCCTCCCTTATAGATGGTCCCCCTCTTCCCCCCCCTTATAGATGGTCCCCCTCTTCCCCCCCCCCTTATAGACAGTCCCCCTCCCGCCCCTCCCTTATAGATGGTCCCCCCCTTATAGATGGTCGCCCTCTTTCCCCCCTCCCTTATAGATGGCCCCCCCTTATAGATGGTCCCCCTCTTTCCCCCCTCCCTTATAGATGGTCCCCTTCCCCCCCCCTATAGATGGTCCCCCTCTTCCCTCTCCCCCTCCCTTATAGATGGTCCCCCCTTATAGATGGTCCCCCTCTTCCCCCCCTACCTTATAGATGGTCCCCCTCTCCCCCCTCCCTTATAGATGGTCCCCCTCTTTCCCCTCCCTTATAGATGGTCCCCCTCTTCCCCCCCCCTTATAGATGGTCCCCCTCTTCCCTCTCTCCCCCCCCTTATAGATGGTCCCCCTCTCCCCCCCCCCCTTATAGATGGTCCCCCTCTTCCCTCTCTCCCCCCCTTATAGATGGTCCCCCTCTCCCCCCCCCTTATAGATGGTCCCCCTCTTCCCCCCCCCTTATAGATGGTCCTGCGATGCCCTGGCCCCTAGGGGCCACTTCCGCAGTGCTGGTGTTATGAGCGGGCAATGACCGGGGCAGCTGCAGGGGTTATACTTGTCACGGTATAGGCCTGAGGGCGGCACAGCTGTAGGGCCGGTCTGTGGAATCTGCGGGTGATGATGGGCATGCGATTCTTCGCTGCACCTAGTCAGGGCACCAGTTAGTGGACACCAATGCCAGGGTTCAGTAACAGCGGTTTTATTATAGATGAGGTAACTAGTAGCAACAGTTCTGTCCGGTTGCAACCGGGTATATAGCAGGCTTTGACAAATAAAGCAGGAGTGGTGCTGCATAGGCTGTGAGAATACGTGCCGGATGATGGGAGTAGGAGTATGAGAGAAATAGCGGTGCTGGGTGGATTAGCTTGAGAATAATACTTGCTGTGAATCCTTGTAGCGATGAGGAGAGATAACGGAATGACACCCAGATGAGAGAAAAGAATCCGGTCACTTGAGCAGGCAGAAACAGCCGAAGACTGGTATATAGCAGCAGACTTAGTCACTCTTCTGTGGGAGAGGATAGAACCACACAACCTCCTTGCTTGGAAGCCGGGGCTCAACTCCCTTGTCAGCAGGAAGTGGGAGGTCACATGGTTGCTCCTGGCCAGAGCTAGTCGGCCATTGGAGGAACCATGGTTACAGGTCACGTGATCAACAGCCTTGCATACCACTGTACACTGTAATACACAGGAACACATGAGAATACACATGAAAAGGCACAATACCAGAGAATACTAGGGGAAAACCAGCAGCAGTTGCAGTGCAAACACTTACCAGAACAGGCATTGACACAGCAATAGAAATGGGCATAATAGGAGTAGTAATCTGCATGTTCTGGGACACTGCATACCTCCCTAGCAAGTTTGAGCCGACCTCGGCGAATCTAGAAGGCAGCAAACATGAATAGACTGGACAATCAAACAACAGGAATGAATTATGAGAGTGAGTGTGATGAGGTGTGTGTTTCCCACGCCCAAGGCACAGGTGAGAAGAGAGAGAGAATGAGAAACCCTAGTGGCAGGACTTCACCTAGGGGTGCCTAACGTACTCTGGCGACCAGGTAGCTAGTGCGTGAACCATCTGACGTGTAAGCCAGGACAACTTAACTGCTGGCGGGTGACCCTCAATATTCCAGCCAGTTAGACAGTAGGTTTTCTGTTAAACGTGTTACCCTACTGGAAAAGAGAACTGTGAAGACCTGTGTACTACCTTGGCGTGTCTGAGTAGTGTCTTGGATACCTGGAAGAGAAAAGAACAAAATAATAAAAGCAAACATACATGGGGAGCTCCCTTTCATACCACTCGATCACACACACAAGCACTCCACAGGCCAAACACACGAAAAGGTATCCAAGGTGCGATATGTATGGACAAGTGTGAAGGTTAGGTATGACTATGTGTGATAACTACTATGTTGGGACAAGACAGAGGCGAACAAATACTGGAAACAAAAGGAAGGGAAACACAACAGACAACAAATACTGCGAGGTCTTGAAGAGAACTGGCTCACATGAATCTGAATGAAACCTGAGAGAAATCTGAATGAAAATCTGAGAAAAATCTGCATACAAACTGGCTCAACTAAATCTTTCCAGCTATAGATATGATAATAATACACAATAATGAGACTGGATGAGAAAATACACTCCTACATAAACTGGACTTTCTCTGAGGTATATGTAAACTGACTTCTCTTTCTCAGAGGAGGAGCTATCCGACTTAGACACTGGAAAATATACTGTTTTACAAAAGAGGCACTCTACTCTGAGGCAATCTAAATAACCTTTTGCTCACTCAGAGGAGGAAATACAAAGACTTTGATAACACTGAAATGCCATAGTAGAAAAAAAAAATGCAATAATGAAATAAGTGCAATAATACCCTGTGTGGAACACACAATCACAGGAAAGTGCATTAGGAAGGAATGGATTAAGTGTCTCTGTTAGGTAGAGTCTCTTTTAGGCAATTAGACATCGTCCATGTAAAAGGCTCTGGGACAGGCACTAGAGAACTTTTTGTTACTGTAAGTGTCCATCAGCTCATGGCTGGTTAGTACAGGGAACTTGGTCAGGAGGACCAGGCACAAACCTTGAACGTTGCATGAACTAAATGGTGAAACAGCACACAAAAAACAGTTAGACAACAAAAACAGTTTAAGGGCTCTGGTCTCTGTAGCGAAGTGGAGGAATTCCTCTGGTAGAGCGCTCAGACCGTCTCAGCGGAGGATCCTCTTCAACAGTGATTGGTGCAGGTACCGGTGGAAGATCACCCCCAGTGGCTGGTTGTAGAGATGGAGTCGTTGGAGGCACAATTGGAAGTGGAGAAACCGCTGGAACGGGTACAGGGAATGCTGGATAGCCTACGGCCATGAGGAACGGTTCAACTTGGAACATTTCTTCCAGAGAGAGAGGTTTAGCTGGAGCTGCTGGGGGAGCCGGAGGCGTGGATGCAGGTACCGGACACGGTGCTGTAAGGCCCTGTAGGTCCTCCTTAGTGCAACGTTTTATCCTATTCCGATGCACCGTCTGTGGGGCTAGCCCAGGCTTTTTGACTTCATACACATCAGTCTCTGGGTAAGGGATAGAGGAGATGACATAGGGCTCAGGCTCCCAAAGGCTTTCAAGTTTGTGAGAGCGATGATATTTCTTTAGCCAAACTTTATCCCCCACTTGTAGTGGTGTGGCATTCGCCCTTAGGTTGTAGGCATCCTCTTGGCGCTGCTGAGCCTCCCCCATCCTCCGGTCAACAATTTCCCGGGCATCCTGGATTCTCCTCTGATGTTCCCGAACCCAGTCAGTTTCAGGTAGGGGGTTGAAGGTGTCAGGAGCTTGGACTCCAAGAGCACGGTCCTGAGGAAGTTGGCCTTGGCGGCCGAACATCAGGTAGAACGGGGAGTAGCCAGTGGAACAATGAGTGGTATTGTTATAGATCTCCACTAGTTCATCCAACAAGTGGGGCCACTCTACTCTCTTGGTCACTGAAGCCGTTCGGAGCATGTTGATAAAGACCTGGTTAACTTTTTCACACAGACCATTCCCTTGAGGGTGATAGGCCGTGGTGCGGAGCTTCTTACATTCATGGTAGGCACACAGCTCCTGGAAAAGTTGCGACTCGAAGGCCGGACCCCGGTCCGTCAGCAGAGACTCTGGGCACCCATAGTGCTTTACGTACTCCTTGTAAAAAGTAAGAGCAGTGGTCTTGGCGGTCAAGTCCCTGACAGGTACCACGACTACCCACTTGGAGTAGTGGTCAACCATGGTGAGGGCGTAGGTATACCCGCATCTTGTAGGGGCTAGCTTCACATGGTCCAGGGCGACTAGCTGATTCGGCCGGTGGGAGGTGATTGGATGCAAAGGGGCCCTGACTTCTCTTCCCCCAGCTTTGGAGATGTTACAGGCAGGGCACTCGGCACACCAGTTCTCGATGTCAGCCCTCATCCCGATCCAGTAGAACCGCTGTCGGATAGTGGCCTCCGTCTTGTGTACCCCGAAATGACCGGACCGGTCATGGTAGGCATCTAACACCATCTTAGCGTCTCGTCGGGGAATGAGGATCTGGTGACACCTCTCCCCGGAGACCGGGTCAAGAGAGTTCCGCAGGATCAGTCCCTTCTGTAGGAAGAGCCTCTTTCTTTGCCTCCAGAGTCGCCTTAGCTCGACATCAGGATAGGGCCTCTTTATCCGCATGGGGACCCGACCAGTAGAGAGGTAGTCATAGATCTCCCCCAGGACGCGGGACTCTTCCTGGATGGTCTGCCACCTGGCCAAGTCTTGCGGGGCCCTAGGTGGAGGCGAAGGCGTTTCAGGCCTAGCTGCATCAATAGCACTCTGGGTAGCGAACCTTTGGTAGAAGGGAGGCATTTCTACATCTTCCCAATCGCTGTCCTCTGGGGCCTCTTCGCCCTTGGGTAGTCGGGACAGGAGGTCTGCATTGACGTTAGCCTTGCCACTGCGGTACTTAATTTCAAACTGGAAATTGGCCAGTCGAGAAGCCCACCGCTGTTCCAGGGCGCCCAGCCGAGCAGTGTTGAGATGCGCCAACGGGTTGTTATCCGTATAGATGGTAACAGGGGTGGCAGCCAGGTAGTCCTTGAACTTTTCGGTGACGGCCCACACTAGGGCTAGTAACTCCAACTTGAAAGAGCTATAATTGTTGTCGTTCTTTTCAGCGCCCCGAAGACTCCGGCTGGCATAAGCTACAACTCTCTCTTGGCCATCTTGAACCTGGGACAGCACAGCTCCCAGGCCTTGGAAGCTGGCGTCCGTGTAGAGCCGGAAAGGAAGGTTATAGTCTGGGTAGGCCAGGATAGGAGGCGTAGTCAACAGGCGTTTCAGGGTTTGAAAGGCAACCTCCTGCCGTTCGGACCACTCGACGGGGAGCCGTCGGTTGTAGCTTTCTCGAGGGCAACCCCGGAGTAACTCATTGAGGGGCTCGGCCACTTGGGCAAAGTGGGGAATGAAGCGGCGGTAATAGCCGGCAAATCCCAGAAAACTTCTCACCTCCTTGACGGTCTTAGGGGTATCCCAGTGTTCCACAGCCGAGATCTTCTCTGGATCGGGTTGTATCCCCTCAGCACTCACAACATGCCCCAGATAGTTCACTTGGGGTTTGAGAAGGTGGCACTTGGAAGGCTTGATTTTCAGGCCGTGATCGATTAGGACCTGGAACACTTCAGCCAGATGATGGACGTGATCTTCGTAGGTACGTGAATAGACAATCACATCATCTAGGTAGAGCAGGACACTCTGAAAGTTGAGATGGCCGAGACACCTTTCCATCAACCGCTGGAAGGTAGCGGGGGCGTTGCACAGACCGAAGGGCATGCTGGTGAATTCGAATAGTCCCATGGGGGTGGTGAAGGCCGTCTTCTCACGGTCTTCGGGTGCCATGGGCACCTGCCAGTACCCACTGGTGAGGTCCAAGGTGGAGAAGTAGGCGGCTGACCCCAAAGCAGCAATAGACTCTTCGATCCGGGGCAAAGGATAGGCATCCTTGTGGGTGATTGTGTTTATCTTCCTATAATCCACGCAGAACCGGATGTTACCGTCTTTCTTCCTCACGAGGACAATAGGGGCAGCCCACGGACTCTGACTTTCTTGGATAACGTTAGAGTCTTTCATCTCCTTGAGCAGTTTCTTAACCTGCTGATAGCTGGCAGGGGGAATTGGCCGATGTTTCTCTTTGATAGGCAAATGGTCCCCTGTGTTGATCCGATGCTGGACCAGGTTGGTCTTCCCGAAATCGAGGGAGTGTTTGCTGAAGGCCTCGTGATACCTTTTGGCCACCTTGAGGATGCCGTGGAGGTATTCAAGTGGGGTATTGGCATCGCCAATATGGAGTTCATCCCACCAAGGGGCGAGAGCCCTGTTTGAGTCCCTTTGAGTGCCACGGATGGAACTCTGATAGGCGATGGTCTCCTCACAGATGATGTCCTCAGGATCGAGTTGGTATAACATGGCCACGGTGGTGAACTTGGGTAGGTCAGCTGAGGAGTCTCCAAGGTTCACCAGACGGACAGGGACCTGACCATTGGAGACGGTCACCAGGCTTCTAGCGGCCCTGACAAGAGGTTGCCCCTCAATTTCAATAGCATCCAGAAGGGCCACATAATCAGCATTGTTGAGGCCTGGACGGACCCTGCACCAGATGAGGAACTCACTGTTAGCTGGGATGGTGATCGGACGAGCATCTCTAGTGCGGACACGGCAGATTTCTCCTCGAGGATTGGCAAATTTCCGCTGAGCGGCGAGCACCTTTATGGTCTTCTGAACGGCTTGCCTGTACTGAGGAGACATAGCACAAGACATAGAGGCATTCAAGGCATCCAACACTTCAGTGAATACATGACGGATAATATTCATGCCTAATACCACGGTCCCACTATCTCCCTGAGCCTCAGTAACAATGATACCCTGACGCGCTAGCTCCCGCTTCCCTATGCAGACAGTGGGTTCCCAGTAACCTAGTTGCACAATAGGACGACCATTACTAGCAATAAGTTTCAGACGGTATTTCTCAACTGGACCTAGGGTTCTCAGATCCCAATGTTCTTCAAACACATGCCTCGGGATAGTGGTAACCTGGGAACCTGTATCTACCAGAGCCTCCAGGGGGACTCCGTCCACCCAGAGAGTCACATGCGGGCATTGTGAGAGGAACCTTGAGAACCACTGTGCTTCCTGCGGGCCTGGATCTCGACCTCCTGGGTGTTGGCCCTCGGACCCAGGGGTAGCCCGTTTAACTGATAGCACTGAGAGCGGTAGTGTCCATGTCGCCTACAGTGGCGGCAATAGGGGCGCTCAGGGGATCTAAGTCTCGGTGGAGGAGGCCGATCGGGAACTGAATACTCAGGGCAGGGGTCCTGTGGTGGTGGAGGTGTTGGATAGGCCCCTTGTAGCCCCCTTAGGGCTTGGCAGAGAGAGTCAACCACTTGCGTAAGGAGAGCAGGGATCGCTGGTGAATTAGCCGGGATAGACTGTTGGGCAGCTTGTATAGCGGAAACTGGTGGAACCATAGTGGGCACTGGAGGTGGGGGTATAGGTCCCACCGGATCCGGGCAATCTGAACCTGGAGTACAGCCGGCACAGGGATTGTCAATGCCAACCACCCTCAGAGCCAGAGTCTTGAAGTCCAGGAAAGGCATTGTAGGGTTTTGGGCAGCTAGCATACGCAGTTGGCTCTGGATGAGTCTAGAGTCCACCCCCTCTATGAAGCGGTCAGTGATCATACTCTCCACAGCCGAGGGGTCTATGGTATCAACCTGTCTCAGGGCCCGGTAGGCAGATTGGAGTGCTAGTGCATAGTCTCTGAGGGTCTCACCTGGCCTTTGTTGTCGGTCATAAAACTTAAGGCGGACCTCCGTGGGTGACTGTACCTCAAATTCTTTACTCAGCCGGGTCAGGATCTGTTGTACATTAGCTTTCTCCGTAGCTGGCCATGACCGCACCTCCTCGGCAGCGGGACCCTCAAGTTGTCCTAGCAGCAACTGCACCTGCTGAGTGGGAGAGAGTGAGACAAGTTCAAGGGTGCGGGAAATTTTTTCCTTGAAATCAGCCAACGTGTGGGGTTCTCCTTTATAACTGGGAAGATTGTTGGGCCCAATGAAGAATGGGACCGCTGCGGTGGCCATAGCAACGGGAGCCGCGGGAAGCCTTCTTCGGGCCGTCGGCGAACTGCCGGACCCGTCAGAGTCACTGTGATGGCCGGTGGACATGACGAGGGGTTCTGGTGTAAGGCGCCTGGAAGAAAGTAGGGGCGAGGAGAGCTTGCGGGAACAGCAGGCACCGATAGGCAGGGTGTCCGGGACCGGAGAGGAATAGGGCGGAAGTCAGCATCAACACTTCCGGCGGTCCGGGCACAATCTCCTTCCCTCCTGCAACAGAGGCTTGGATACTGCAGGGCCGGTGCGGAGCGCGCGCGCGCGCGAAGACAGTGCGTCACCGGCTGACTTGACCCCTTAGCAGGCCGCAGCGCGGCAATAGCAAAGTCTCTGGGGGGATTAGCAGTACAGTTCTGAGGACACTGACAGTTGGCACAACACAGTCTGCATCCTGTTCGTGACGCCAAAAATGCGATGCCCTGGCCCCTAGGGGCCACTTCCGCAGTGCTGGTGTTATGAGCGGGCAATGACCGGGGCAGCTGCAGGGGTTATACTTGTCACGGTATAGGCCTGAGGGCGGCACAGCTGTAGGGCCGGTCTGTGGAATCTGCGGGTGATGATGGGCATGCGATTCTTCGCTGCACCTAGTCAGGGCACCAGTTAGTGGACACCAATGCCAGGGTTCAGTAACAGCGGTTTTATTATAGATGAGGTAACTAGTAGCAACAGTTCTGTCCGGTTGCAACCGGGTATATAGCAGGCTTTGACAAATAAAGCAGGAGTGGTGCTGCATAGGCTGTGAGAATACGTGCCGGATGATGGGAGTAGGAGTATGAGAGAAATAGCGGTGCTGGGTGGATTAGCTTGAGAATAATACTTGCTGTGAATCCTTGCAGCGATGAGGAGAGATAACGGAATGACACCCAGATGAGAGAAAAGAATCCGGTCACTTGAGCAGGCAGAAACAGCCGAAGACTGGTATATAGCAGCAGACTTAGTCACTCTTCTGTGGGAGAGGATAGAACCACACAACCTCCTTGCTTGGAAGCCGGGGCTCAACTCCCTTGTCAGCAGGAAGTGGGAGGTCACATGGTTGCTCCTGGCCAGAGCTAGTCGGCCATTGGAGGAACCATGGTTACAGGTCACGTGATCAACAGCCTTGCATACCACTGTACACTGTAATACACAGGAACACATGAGAATACACATGAAAAGGCACAATACCAGAGAATACTAGGGGAAAACCAGCAGCAGTTGCAGTGCAAACACTTACCAGAACAGGCATTGACACAGCAATAGAAATGGGCATAATAGGAGTAGTAATCTGCATGTTCTGGGACACTGCAGTCCCCCTCTCCCCCTCCCTTATAGATGGTCCCCTCTCCCTTATAGATGGTCCCCCTCCCCCCCTTATACATGGTCCCCCTCTCCCCCCTCCCTTATAGATGCCCCCTTATAGATGGTCCCCCTCTTTCCCCCTCCCTTATAGATGGTCCCCCTCTTCCCCCCCTTATAGATGGTCCCCCTCTCCCCCCCCCCTTATAGACAGTCCCCCTCCCGCCCCTCCCTTATAGATGGTCCCCCTCTTTCCCCCCTCCCTTATAGATGGTCCCCCCCTTATAGATGGTCCCCCTCTTTCCCCCCCCTATAGATGGTCCCCCTCTTCCCTCTCCCCCTACCTTATAGATGGTCCTCCCCCCCTACCTTATAGATCGTCCCCCTCTTTCCCCCCTCCCTTATAGATGGTCCCCCTCTCCCCCCCCCCCCGCACAGCAGATAAAACAAAAACAAAAAACAGCACACGACTCACCTGCCCTCCGTTCCCCCGTCGAGCCTCTCTGGTCTGGTCCCGGCTGATGTGCGGCTGCCCGGGGTGTCCCGTCCTGTCCCCGGCAGCGCGCGCATCAGAGAGCTCCCCGTGTGCCTGTGGCTGTGACTTCCGGCGCACGGGGATCTCTCTGATGCGCGCGCTGCCGGAGACAGGATGGGACACCTCCGGCAGCCGCACATCAGCCGGGGGACTAAGGCTGCATTCCCACGTTCCGTGATCCTGACGGATCACGGACGTGGAATGCATTTACCGGAGTCCCCCCGCGCCCGGACAGCATCTGTAATGAGATGCTGTGAGCGGGGGAGACTGTATTCATAAGCGCCGCGCTGTAGTAACAGCACCACGTGGCTGATTCATTACAGCGCGGCGCTTATGAATACAGTCTCCCCCGCTCACAGCATCTCATTACAGATGCTGTCCGGGCGCGGGGGGACTCCGGTACATGGTACAATCAGTGGCGGATTATAATGTGGGCGGCCGCCCGAACCGCTCATATTATAATCTGCCACTGAATGCCGCCCCCATGAAGACAGCTGGTGGCGCCGCCTGAGGCAGACGACTCAGGTCGCCTCATGATTGCGGCGCCCCTGAGGGTGATTTATGGTGGAGCTGGATTGTGTATGCACGTATTATTATATGTTGCAGCTTTTCTGCACACACGCCTTACTTAGGATTGGTGAAACAGTGTGGGCACTGGGGGAGGAGGGGGGGAAATGTTTCAGGTTTCACCTAGAATAGGCCCTGCCCACAGCCTACTGAACAGTGCTATACAGTGTTTAAATAATGACACTATTATAAAAAAAAATGGCCACTTTCTTCTAGAAACACCACCACTCTTCACAACTACTACGTTTGGCTGTGGTTATGCAGCTCTATTCCATTGAGCTAATTAAGTTAATAGAGCTGAATTGTAATACCACACACAACCTGCAGACCCGCCAGAAAACATCATACTTTAAGTAGAGGCCGCCTGGCAGAATCCACTTGAAGTCTGCGGAAATTACGTAGTGTGCACGTATACCCTAAGTGCCAAATAGGTCTGAATAACGGGGTCAGAAAGTGCCAACATAACACCAGTATTCAGTGTTGGGGTGTGCTGTATAGTGTAATAGAAATGCACCAAAACCACCCAAAATGTTAAAGTGCTCATGCGGCATGTTCAAGGTTTCCATGTCTATAAATGCTGATGTAGTAGAGTAAAATTAATTTCCTGCTGGGAATTATCATAAGGGCATTGGCACCTCAATTTTAGAGGATAGCTAGAGTAAGTCCGCTCTTGTCCTCTCCTATATAATCCAGCTCTGGAAGTTTTGCCCTTGCTCCTCAGGACAGTATGCTGTAAAATGTCTATCAGATATGAATTATAATAAATGCCTGTTCCTGCCACATTGCATGTGTGGTGGGCGCTGCTGCGCTGCCACTGGTCACTTGCTAGATGATGCTGTGCGACGCCGCTACTGTGGTGGTTGGTCAGTGGAGTATAGCTCAGCCAGGTGGGAGGTTGTCGTGACGCCAGTGCTAACACAGCACACAGGTATGAAGCAGCACACTGCTTTTAATGTGTGGCTGGCTATACTTTTCCCCAAGGGTCGATGACCTGCCAGGTTGTGATGGATCCCTTGGCCGCTTATCACAGTGGTCCGGAGTGGAGATATGACCCACCTGGACTGTCGGTACCGCCACTCACAGAAAGGTGAGATGACCCAAGGACGGTGTAGCTTGTGTGTAGGTGCTGGTCCCAGTAGAATAAATAAACTTTTCTTTTTCCTGACAAGTCTTCTGTGATACAGGTGAATAATATAATACGTGACTGATACAGACTTGCTTCCACTGGATCTGTACTGAGAACTGCTGAGGTAGGTAGTAGAATAGTGCTGGCTGCATGCTGAGAAGAGTAGAGAGTTCAAAGGAGTGGAGAGAAGTCTGTCCTGAGAGTCCCAACCCAATTTAGTAATGTGCTCTGCCGTAACTTTAGTAGAAGAATACTTGAGAAGAATACTTGAAAGAAGAAGAAGACTTGTGCCTGTGTTTTGACCTTTGTCACTATAAACTACCTTTTGCTCCGTAGTGTCGAGTTACCCGTCCCACAAGGGTAACACAAGCCCCAGTCCTAGTTACCTAAGTTGAGCTAAGTGTCCGAAATTATCGAATGTCACCTGCACTGCGAGTACGTAGGCCCTTGGCTGCTTTGCCCTATCCAGATCAGTTCCTCTGCTTTAGGATACTGTCCTGCACTGTGTAGATATGTTCACAGCGTGGGTTGTGGTGATCCCTGACTTTTCCTCTCTTTAGTGTTTTTTAGTGTTTAACACTGCATCTTGAGGATAAGTGTTGCTTCAGAAAAGAAAGTCTGTGTTCTCCATACGTGTCTGTCTACTACAGCTGGTCTGTCCAAGACAGGAAACCTGGCAAAGCCAAGCTCCTGGTTAAACTCAGCAGGGATGCCTGATCTGTGTGTCTTGCTCCACTGAGAAACAGAAAAGAACTGCACTACACTTCCTCTCCCCATGTAACTACTTCCTACAGGGTGTATGTATCAGCTCCTGTGAGTGGTGGAGAAGAAAGTGTCAAAAGAAGAAGGAGTAGAGATAGGTAGACGAGAACAGCAACTCTCATTGGTTTAGAGAACCACAAACACAACAATAACCCTTAGCTTACTACAGCTGTGCAAAATACAGGAATCTACAGACCGTGACCTCTTGTGGTACAATTTAAGTATGCACATTCATTACCATTTTGTTTCTTACAGTACAAGGCGAGGGGTGTTCCAAGCAGAAACACCCATGGTAGGATACCACACATACCCACCCCTGCCTTCTCTTAACATGTTACTAGATGGGCGCACAGCTGTATACGGCCAGACTGGGAGGCCTGAGGAACCTCCAAACATTTTGGGTAATGAATGATCTTATTTACCGTTCTGCGAGGATGATATTTGCACCGTCTGGCACCTGTCATATTTAGACAACTATAATCCAACAATAGACTATAGGAGGAACGTAGAGAAGTGTTTACATTGTGATGAACATGTGAGGGGACATGCTTCCCTCACTGCTCTGAATGACTATACTAAATTCTAATATGAGATGTAGCAAAGATGAATTTGTGTTGCAATCCTAAATTACTACCCATGTATACTGACTTCTTAGAGGAATTGTGAGGATATCAGTGCCACTGTATAGATGAGTGTAGGTGATACAAAGTGATGGTCACCCACATATGCTTGGATTTACAGTCGGCCAGGTGAGCAGGAAGGTCCACAACATGAAGCAGTTGATCCAGCACCTGGCCAAAAGTCACAGACCTTTGACCAAGAGCACATGCATACGAAACACATCATCGGAACCTGTGTGGTGTATGGAACCAAGGTGTTGTGTCTGGATTTTAACTGCAATACAAAAAAAAGGTTGGACTTTTGCCCAAGTGCTGAAAAAATGTTGTCCTATGCCAAATTATAAAGGAATTTACTTGCCAATCTGGCACTTCAGTCCTAAGGATGATGAATGACAGTACAGGACTTCTGTTGTGGTTGTATTCATGGTGTCTCTTTCAATGAGTCCAATATCACAAAGCAAATTTACAAGGGCAAAAGCAATATTTTAGAGGTGGGGTTCCAAGTGCACAGATAGTCATGCCACCATGCTCAGGATAATATACTTTGTCCTGAATGTATCGGGTATACATCTTGAACACTGAGCTCCCCACAGAGATGTTGTGTTAATTCTGCTACTTTGGGAAACGGCATGCTTTACATAGAACAACGCCAAACATCTACTTACAAAACATTACTCAGACAGACTCTCCAATCCCAGGGGGCCAAGGCAACAACATGGCGACACAAGCCCAGACAAATTGTTTCCTTCATACTACAAGTCTCCATAATCAGTATTGAAAAGAGCTTTTAGGATCACAGGGAATCACCACGGCTGGTGGGGCCCTAGCACCTTCATTAGCCAGGACCTTGCGGCTCATTTTACATCACCTCAAGACATGGAAAATAATACCAGATCTTGTAGTCTGGGGAAAACTGACATGACAAATTTCCCATATGTAATTCTAGTCCCATAATGTACATACTATAATACTATAGGGATGGCTATTATATACATACTGTTATAGGAAAGTTAGTATACCTTACTAATATAGTTATTGCATATGGTACAGCTTTGTACAAAGAATGTATACAAAAAAACTCTGCAAATATGTTACGTTACTTATCTTGTAGTGATCCTGACTTATAGTCTGTCTTATTCTCTAAAGCTTCATTCTCAGCTCTGTGGACTTCAGAGCTGAAATCTCTCAGCATTCAGAGTCTGCACAGAGCTTGATCTATTAGTTTTGCATTCTGGCAAAGTGAATCTGCACATCAGAGACTGTACAGTAGTCGTATGTAGAAAAAGCTTATGCAGGGGCAAATACAAGGAAACACGTTCATGGTGTCAACTGCCTTCTGGCAAACCTTTTAATTTATACAGTTGAAGGCTATGTTCCCACTAGGTAAGAGACCGGCTGTTCCGTGAACCCGGCCGGGTCACGAAACGGCCGGCCTCTGGCCGCATCCGGATGATCTTTCCGGCCGCAGAGCTTTGATGTCGGGGCCGCTCGCTTCACTGTGTAAGCTGACAGGGCTTTCTGCGGCTTTCTGACCTGTCAGTTTTTTCCGGCGCCGCATGGGATCCCGGCCGGAGCGTATACGATGTGTGTACGCTCCGGCTGGGATCACATTGCACATAAGACTATGTTCTACCCCGCAATACTACGGCCGTAGTTCTGCGGCGAGAACTACGGACGTAGTTTTACATAGTGTGAACATAGCCAAATACTGTGTAGGTGCAGGAAACATCGGTGTCCCTGCCTCACCATACATGTTACTTGCTATATATATACTTTTCAAATCCACTCCTGGCTTTGGCTTCAAAAATCTGTCAGATAAATCTTTCTGTGTAAGGGCACTCTTGGGGCCCTATTCCACTGGATGATTATCGTTCGGAAAATCTTTAGATCGTTCATACTTTTTACTTAAATTTTATTTATTGTCTATTTTATTTTATTGTCTACACGAAAATCTGTAGTATTGAATGTTCTTCCTAGACCTGTTTCCCTCCTATAACCATATCTATTACACACATTTTACCGCACAGAGTATAAATATATGCTTAATGACATACAATGATTTTCCCGATCCTTAATATAGTAGCTTCTTCATAAATCCTGCTTCTGGGGGATTTCTGTAGGATGATGTCCAACTATCCCCCACAATAAAGACATTAAGAGATTTATTGCCAAATACCTAATGATAAATTACAATAAATGTCAGGATAGAAGTTTAAAAGAAACTTTTTGCCTTAATACATATTACCTGCTGCAATAATTGCATACTGAGATTTCTATATGCCGTAAAGTGAAATTCCTTCGTCTTCCCTCTCCCTGCAATCCTACAAGAGGGGCAATTATACAACCTAAAGATATTTAGCAAATAGTTTTATGTTACAATCATGCTTCTCTTTTCCACAAAGCTCCCACACATAGAGTGTCCCTTTAAACAATCAGATCGGCTACTGATCCATTTATTGTGTTTGGGACCTTTTAAATGCTCTAGAGGCCCCAAAGACAATGAACGGTGTGGTAGCCGTGTAGGTGTGGTCTATACCATTCATTCTGGGGACGATTATGGGATCTCTGGATCGACAGGAGTTACAGCAGTTGGACCCCGACCAATCTGCTTATTACTGTGGATTAGGGATTACTTACATGGGAATACCCCTTAAGGCTGGGTTCACACGACGTATATTTCAGTCAGGCAACCAAAACCAGGAGTGGATTGAAAACACAGAAAGGCTCTGTTAACACAATGTTGTAATTGAGTGGATGGCCGCCATTTAATGGCAAATATTTGCTGTTATTTTAAAACAATGGCTGTTATATTGAAATAATGGCAGTTATTTACTGTTATATGGCGGCCATCCACTCAATTTCAACATTGTGTGAACAGATCCTTTCTGTGTTTTTAATCCACTCCTGGTTTTGGTTGCAATATGAGGACCACAATACTGACTAAAATATACGTAGTGTGAACCCAGCCTTCAGGGGCAAAACTCATCTCTGTGTTATGCACCATGTTCTCAGGTTCTGCACTAAACAAATCAGAGCCTCAAGAGTATGGCAATAGGATTTTATGGATCCTGGATTCAAACTCTGGTCCTTAAAGGGGTACCTTGATTTTTTTTTTTTTTTTTTTTGGGCAAATACATGTTTTACTACAGTTATATTACTTTGTATTAAAAGAAATGTATAGTTATTTATTTACATACATACTTTCGTTGACTGGCAGCAATAAAGGGATACACACAACTCCCTCTGCTGCCACCACAGTTTGCATTGGGAACTGAAGGGCTTTCTAAGCCCCACAGTTCCTGATCCCCTCCTCTGATCAAGCTCTGCCGCACAGCACTATATAGAACAGGGTCCTGTTCCCCTGTGGACAGTGATCATGTAAGGCAGCCCCCCGGGTACTGTATATAAGAATATAGAGTACACAAAGGGAATGTGACCCCACTCTGTATTGTGCTGTGCGGCAGCGCTTGATCAGAGCAGGGAATCAGGAACTGTGGGCTTAGATAGCCCTGCTGTTCCCGAGACGTTGGTGGCAGCAGAGGGGCCCTTACCCTTACTGCTTCCAGTGAAGAGGTGCATATGTAAATAAAAAAAACATACATCAATTTTAATAACATATTAAGGTTATTATAGCAATGTATTAGCAGAAAAAAAACTATTTCTCTGGAGTACCCCTTTTAGCCCCTGCACTACACATTTGATCTATAAGGCTCCTTTTTACATAAAACCCCTTTCGGTCTCTTTCCACTATTTCCCTTCAGTACTTTTCTTGTCGGTACAAGGCGTGTTGTGAAATATGGGCAGGAGATGGGGCACTCTGAGCCAGGATGTTTTGAGAAGAAACATGGGTTTTCATAGCTGCATGGAAAACATGAGTCAAAATCCAGCCTTGTTCTTCTCTGGACGACAGATTCCACCTCCTCTTTCAATCGTTGCCAAAATCATCTCCTGCAGCCTGTGTTTAAGAGGTGACCACGTGCGGCGGGGTTATACGATGCGGTTCTGTTTAGCTGAACTAGTCGTCTTTTTTTCTAATGAGTAATGAGATTCTCTATCTCACCGCAGAGGTTACATGGGGTGGATGGTTATGAAAGAGAAATAGCCCTTCATATGTGCAGCAGACATACCAGCCCAACCGAGCTCCACAGAGATCTATACCTATCGAGATATAAAGGACAACTGTCTCCATGAATTATTACTGTTCAAGGTGATAGGATTAAGGAACAGGGGCACACAGCAAATAACATGTTTCAGGAATGCTTATTCTTTTCCACTGCAGTGATTTTTTGGCAACTTTGTTTCCCTATGGGCATAGCATAGGGGATTTTTTTTGTGGCACCAATTATTTTATTTAAGTATATATTGAGAAACATATACAGTGGTACCTTAGTTTAAGAGTAACTTGGTTTAAGAGTGTTTTCATTTAAGAGCTCACAGTTTTTAAAAATTGTGACTTTGTTTAAGAGCATTGCTTTGGTGGTGGAGGGACATGGCCTGCACATGGCCTGCACAGCGGGGTGTACAGCACTGTACTCTGACCCAGGAAGTCTGCCTCACCTTCCAAATCATAGCAGATCCACTTCAGGCTAGGGCTTACATCAGGGGACAGGACTGTGGAGGTAATCTCTCCATAGCTGTAACCCCTCTCTCCCCAGACAGAGAGTGTTGCATGTATGAGCCCACATCTGCCCTGCTCATTTCTTCATGCTCCCTGCAGTCTCTGTCAGTCCTTGTGTTTCCCATCCTCTTCATTACTGTACAGTAACTTATAATATCACATATTCTGCTGTTTCTGAATGTTTGTTTCATCTGTTTTACATGTTATTCAGAATAATAAATCATTATTTTTGGGGTGTGGAACCAATTGTCTGCTTTTCTATGATTTCTTATGGGAAAATTTGCTTTGGTTTAAGAGTGGATTTAGATTACAAGCACAGTTGTAATCCAAGGCACCACTGTATATATATATATATATATATATATATATATATATATATATATATATACTTTTATGTATCAAAATCTTAATGGCGATATCACATTTATTTTCTTTATATTTGTTTTACCACTTCGAAAACATAGGGAAACTTGAAAACTTGAAAAAATTTTAAACTGTTAATGGTTAGTTTCTTTACGTAGTTATCTCAGAAATCTGCTCATCAAACAGCTTCCTTTTAACTCTGCTCCATGCAGCTCCTCCCCTGGTGCCTGAAAAAGTTGGATCCAGTCCTGGGAAACTTCTCAGTGCACTGTCCCACTACAGCCACTGATTGGCTGAGTGGGAAGGCAGTGACCTGGGAGCTGGAGAAGCAAGCTGGAGCGCAGACAGGTAATGTATTCGCCTGCTATTGAGGCAGCTGCTGAGTTAAAGTAGTAGTCCACAAAATCACGCTCTTTAATGCATCTCTATGAGCGTGACTTCTGGCCTTCAATGGACATGGAGACAGAAGAGGGGTCACAAGAGCAATGACGTCCCCGGGAACGTAGGGACAGGAATGAAGCCGCGATGCAGGGCACCAATTATCATTGGTGAGTATATGCGTCAGCGTGGCGGGGGGGAAAAAAAAATCAGTGGACTGCTTCTTTAAGTAAGCTGTGGCTAACAGTACAGAGTATCGCAGCAAATTTAGCTGCGGAATTTGCATCGTAAAATCCACTGCAATATGGTATGTGTAAGGGCACCTTAATGCTGTAATTACTATAATACTATGCTTACAGTATGTATCATAATATAAATACTATAATACTGCCCATATATATATATATATATATATATATATATATATATATCCCCTATGTACTGCTACATGTATTATTATAGTACTTCTACTGTATGTACAAAATATACCATAATACTGCCCCCTATGTACAAAATAAAAAAAAAAAGGAAAAAAGAAACATAATAATATGTCCTCTGTGGACAAGAATGTGGACCTCAACAAGTAAAAGAATTATGCAATGTGTCCGGACTTGCCCTATAAGAATGTACTGTATTTATTTCACATTTTGAGAATTTACTTCAAATTCTTTCCTGGACCATTATAAAATTTCCTGTGATTTATATATATATGTGACTTTAATAAAAACTGCCCATCATTCATTAGTTCTGATGTGAAGTGCTGACAGCCAACAAGAACAACAAGGAGTATAAACTAGGATTGCCAGCTCATTTTAATGTTTGGTGATTATAACCATATGTAGCTTGGCAAGCCTTGACAGGTTAGATCAGGGCCTGGGCTTCGGAGACACACATTGTCTTACCATCTGGTATCATAATAGTCTTTTTTATAATCACAAATTACATGCAAATCAGCACTAGAGTCATAAAATTCACCCATATGGGCAAATCAGTACCTTGAATAGCCTGGCACGGTATCTGACATGGCAATCCCCACTGAACAGTCCTTTCATACAAGTTCATAAAACATTCAGGGTCAATTGTGGCAATGGTAATATCACATCAAAGAAATATCAGCTTGTGCTTTGATACCATCTCAGAAATATCCACGCTGCGGTGAGAGCATAAGTACGTCCTGATCACCAGCAGCTTATCGCAAATCTTGTTTCTATTAAAAGGGCCATTATTGGGTTACAATATGGAGGTGATTAACATCCTGCTTTTAGAAGGCTTCATTTTCAGTGGATTTAATATCATTTCATACAGTTGTCATTTCCTTTCTAAACAATTGGCCATTAAATATTGACAGCACTGGTCTGAGTCCTAAAAGGTCATAGTATATCATTTGCAGTGAACCCGACTGGGGTTATAGCTTAGTGTTGACGGTCATGTCATCTAACAAGACAATGAGTCATTTGTTGTCATTATTTGTTTGTATGAACATTGTTGTTTTTGTTATCTTTATTAGAGATGAGCGAACCTCGAGCATGCTCGAGTCCATCCGAACCCGAACTTTCGGCATTTGATTAGCGGTGAATGCTGAAGTTGGATAAAGCCCTAAGGCTATGTGGAAAACATGGATATAGTCATTGGCTGTATCCATGTTTTCCAGACAACCTTAGAGCTTTATCCAAGTTCAGCAGCCACCACTAATCAAATGCCGAACGTTCGGGATCGGATCGACTCGAACCCGAACCCGGTTCACTCATCTCTAGTCTTTATCTTAATCATGCTCATAGCTAAGAGCAAGTACAGAAGTCATAAGTCATAGGGCAAAACTCAGGATGGACCTATTGAAATCCCTGTCTACATAGAACTGAATGTCATCTCGGAATCTCATTTTCAGGTTTATAATTCTAGGCTAAATACTTTAGGATATGTTCACACACTGTAAGAGACAGCCGTTCCGTGACGTGGCTGGGTCACGAAACAGCCGATCTCTGAAAAGATCATCCCGGACGGTAGTGCAGTAGCCGGCGCCGCTCACTCCACTGTGTGCACTGACACGGTTTTCTGCGCTTGCTATTCACTGACATGTCAGTTTTTTGCGGTGCCACTAGGGATCCCGGCCGGAGTGTATACTATGTGTATACACTCCAACTGGGATTCCCTCAGAAGGCAGCACTATGTAAGTTCCGTGGGAATCACAGCCGTTCTAACAATGACCATGATTCCCACGGAACGTACGTTGTGTGAACATAGCCTAAAGTGTTACTATCATCTTTCACTGGCGGCAGGATATGTTGTGGAAATCCTGCCAACACACTCCTTGTACAGGTGCACGCAGAAAACGGAATTCTTCTGGCAGCGTAGCTGTATGCAACTGCAGGATTTTGACAACTTGTCCTGCCGCCTGTGAAAGATGATAGTTACACTTATATATCTGTTTGAGAGCTAGTTTTAACTAAAGTTATTTTCACAATGCATTAGAGGCTCTTTTTAGACCCGTTCCACCGTGTTAAATAATAGACAAGGGTAGAAAACCCAATGGAACCCATTAAATTCAATAGGGTCATAAAGGCTTTGCTTGTCAGTGCTGGATGACATGAACTTAGCTTAAATTGCACTGTTTAAAAAATAAAGAAAACACTAAAAGACCACATCCTAAATCTTTATTCATTACATAGTGGAATAGGTTGAGAACAATAAAACAGGTCTGGATCCAGCTTCAGTGGAAATGCCTTGAGACAAGGAAATGAGGCTCAGTAGTGTGCGTGCCCTCCACAAGCCTGTATGACCTACAATGCCTGGGCATTCTCCTGAAGAAGTGGCAGAGGGATCTCCTCCCAGAACTGGATTAAAGCATCACTTAATTCCTGGACAGTCTGAGGGGCAACGTGGTGTTGGTGGATGGACATGATGTCTCGATTAGATTCAAGTCTGGGAAATGGGCAGACTGCTCCATAGCATCAATGCCTTTATCACGGAGAAACTGCTGACACACGAGCCACATGAGGTGCACCTGTATATGGTCTCACAAGGGGTCTGAGGTCTCATCCCAGTACCTAATAGCAGTCAGAGTACCTCTGGTGAGCACATGGAGGGCTGTGCGGTTCCCCCAAACAAATGCTTCCCTACACCAGTGTGCTCAGTGTGAACACACTCTCAGCTATGAAGAGCACAGGGTGTCAATATAAGTGTTCTTTGAAAAAAATGCCAATCGTCTTGCACCTTGTTGAGTTGTAAGTCTGTTTCTGACAGTTTAAACAGACATATGGATATTACTGACCTGCTAGAGGTCATTTTGCAGGGCTCCGGCCCTTTCCTCCTTTTCCTCCTTGCATTAAGGAGGAGGTAACGGTCCTACTAATGGGTTGTTGCCCTCCTACTGCTCCCTCCACGCTACAATGACACACCATCCTGGATGAGCTGCACTACCTGAGCACCTTCTGTGAGTTGTAGACACTGCCTCATGCTACCTCTATGGGTGCGAGCAATGAAAAAATGCAAAAGTGACCAAAACAACGGCCAAAAAGCATGAGAACAGATAAATGGTCTGTGGTCACCACCTGCAGAACCGCTCCTTTATAGGGGTTGTCTTACTACTTGTCTGTCATTTCTACCTGTTGTCTCTCCCGTTTTACAACAGCAGGAGAAGTGATTTACAATCAGCATTTCTTCATAACTGGACAGGTCTATTTCACAGAAGTGTGACTGACTTGGAGTTACATTGTGTTGCTTATGTGTTTCATTTATTTTTTGAGCAGTGCATATCATTCTGGTATCTTGAACCAAGCATCATCGATCTTCTATAAACTAGCATCAAAATAGTGGTCATAACCATAGCTGTATTAGCTATAGCATGTGCTATCAACATAGTCGTTTTTTTAGGGAATAACAAGTTTGTAATGTTCTGTTATCAAACAATACTACATGAGATGTCTAATATTTGATGCTAATATTTATATCTATAGTTATTGCTATTTATACTTCTGTTTCAGTTTTCCTGTCATTAGTAGGCTTGATCGAACATCGGGAAAAGCTAGGTTCGATGGAACTCGATCCTATCCGGACCTTCTGTATTTGATTGCTGATGTCTGCACGGTCTGTGCAGAAGGAGGAGACATCCCGGGGACCGCCTGGAATTCAAGTACGATTGAACCTAGCTTTTCCCGATGTTCATCAAGCCTAGTCATTAGGTGGTAAAGCCTATTATAGATTACAGCTAAGCCTTAAAAGTGAATGTACCACCTTACTGCCAATAATAAGTTTCACATACTACCAGTTCTATATGCTGAATCAGGTGATGCGATTGTTTTCTGAATAAGTTGTCCAAATGTGGTTACTTTCACTGGTAAACTGATATGCAAATCAGGTCTGTTGTGCGGTCTAATCTCAAGCGCCATCATCAGGGTGGGGTACGAGTCTACACAATAGTGCGGATATGGTGATATGTAAAACGTATTATTGGCAGTAAGGTGGTACAATAGCTTTTAATTCTAGCCATGTCCTGGATCACACTCAGTCTCAATATAAATAAAAATCTGAGTAAAAAAACAATATGGCTGCCATAACACTGTTTAGAGTTTTTTCAGACTCTTTTATTGAAGATCTGCCTAGTTACACAGTAATGTTCCCATATTCGTGTATCATTTCAGGACTAGAATGAAGCTGTTACAACGTCATACTGGCTATACTTAGCAAAGTCACATGGTAGATGTGGTCCCTGTTACCCGTTGGGGCCTAGGAGCCTCAATATGCAGGCAATAGACTGGTTGCCCAACCTGACCTTGACCCCTTAAATATTTGCTGGGACAATATTTGTATATGTTTCCTATCTACAATGAGGTCATTCTTGAAGAACAAGGCTGATCAGCCAATGAAAACACGCTGTCAGAGGCGGGGAATCCGAGATAAAAAAACAGCTGGAATTTTTTTTAACAAACGGGAAACAACTTTGAACTATGTAGACAATGTCGTCTAAGCCCAAGCAGATGTGGTTTAATCTTGTTTTTGATCCTCGAGCACTTTTTTCCCCCATGTTGCATGAATATGTGTATCAGTGATGACTTTCAGATGCTTATGTAACAGACAAGAAGATTGTTACCTTGAAAAAAAGAAATAATAATAAAAAAATTGCCCTGATGTATAATACATGTATGTATAACACGCAGGCATATACATGACTAATAGCGTTCACCTTAAAGGTTAAATCTACTTAAAGGGGTTGTCCAGAGGAAAAGTTTTTTCTTTCAAATCAGCTGGTGTCACAAAGTTATATAGATTTGTAATTTACGTCTATTTAAAAATCTCAAGTTTTCTCATACTTATAAGCTACTATATATCCTGCAGGAAGCATTGTTTTATTTAAATTTTGAAACAGTGCTCTCTGCTGCCATCTCTGGCCGAGACAGGAACTGTCCAGAGCAGCAGCAAATCCCCACAGAAAACCTCTACTGCTCAGGAAAGTTCCTGTCTCGGCCAGAGATGTCAGCAGAGAGCACTGTGTCTGAATGTAAATAAAACACCATTTCCTGCAGAACATATAGTAGCTTATAAATATAAGAAGACTGGAGATTTTTAAGTAGAAGTAAATGACAAATCTGTATAACTTTCTGACACCAGTTGATCTGAAAGAATTTTTTTTTTCACTGGACAATCCTTTTAACATAAACCTACAAATGGCAGAGCTTTAAAGGGAAACTTTCAACAGGTTAGAAGCATCCAACCTGCTGTTATGTCCCTATAGTGCACAGGGCGCTGAGGATGAAGAAAATGTTGTAGTTTTGTGCACCAGGGACGGGGCTACCACCATCAGTGCACCAATCTGCCCCAGCCAGCCCCCCCCCCCTTAATGAATATTCATCCAGTAATCAGCAGTGATGATGAAAGGAGTGACATCACTGCAGCGCGGCCTCAATATTCATTAAAATGGTAGAAGGGGCTATGTCCAGTGCTGAGGTAAAGGGTTGCCTCCTAAGTGATCTACAGAGGCACCAAGCTGCAGAAATGGCAAAAGGCTGAAGTTTATGACTCTCTAAAGTTTATACCGTGTAACCGATTTATCAGGTAAAATTAATCAAACACTACAATATCAAACAGCTGTGGTTTAAACAGAAGGGGAAAAAAACAATAGGTACAAAATTATGGTCCCAGAAAGTGATGGTGTAATTGGATGGAATGGGCAAAGCTATATACTGCAGGTAACAGGGCTAAAATAAACTTATAAAATCAGTACAAAATTCTAATCAGAAGATTCAAGTTTCTTGTATATAAAAACAATAATTCATGTTGTTCATTTGTAGGCTATGTTCACACAATGTTTTTTCCCTTTCTAGTTTGACAGCTGCATCTAACGGTCTTAATTAGCAGGAACGGTGATCGGTCGCTCCTGCTAATAGCCGCGGCCCCGTACTGGAAATAGCAGCCGAGATTGCGGCATTTTAGAGCGTGTTCGCGGCGCAGCCCCCCTCTGAACTCCCCGAGCGGACACATGACGTACCCTTATATCATGCGTCCTTAAGAGGTTATGCTAAGTGTCCGAGTGTTCCGGTGTCACCTGTGCTGCGAGATAGAGTACGTAGGCCCTTGGCTGCTTTTCTCCATCCCGATCAGTTCCTCTGCTTTAGGATACTATACTGCACTTTTAGAGATGTTCATGGCATGGGTTGGGGTCTCCTCTGACTTGTCCTCCCTTTAGTGTTTAGCATGAGTAGACGAGTCGCTTTAAGAAAAAGAGTCTCTGTGTTCTCCTTATGTGTCTGAACACTAAAGCTGGTCTGTCCCGGACATGGAACTGGCAGAGCCAGGCTCCTGGCTAAGCTCAGCAGGGATGTCTGATCTGTGTGTCTTGCTCCACTGACAAAGAGAAACTACACTACACTTCCTCTCGCCATGTGACTGCTTCCTACAGGGTGTATGTAACAACCTCTGTGAGTGGTGGAGAAGAGAGTGTGAGAAGGAAGGAGCATAGAGTTAGGCAGAGAAAGAACAGCATGTCTCATAGGTTGGAACAGAATCCCAAAATACAATACAGTAACCCTTAGGTGACTACAGCTGTGCCACATATATACATAAATATACATAATGACATCTAGTGGCAAAACTTATACATTACTTTATCACCACTTTACTTTTGTAGTACAAGGCTTTTGCGAGGGGTGTTCAAAACAGAAACACCTGTGGTGGGACACCGCACAATGCATATACTTTGAATGGGCTCATTCCAGAGAAGATAGGGCTGAGCTCTGAGTAACAACTAATGTAAATAAATAGTGCTTGTGCAGTGCACTGTACCAAAGTCAATGAATAATCCTGCCAATAGTAAAAGTGGGATACACTTAAAACATAACTTTCAATCATAATATGTATAATACACCAGTGTTATGATTCCTCTACCCAACGCAACAATAATAAGCTAATACGGCTTGACCATATTTCTATGTGAATGCTCTCTGCAACAAATAATCATCAACAAACAATAAATTGTCTTTCTAGGAAAAAAGAAAACAAATAATCATCACGTGGTGTGATCTCACATGTGAGTATATATCAAGCCACATACTAGTATACACCTAGAGTCAGAGACCTCTTAATAGCTGATCTGCTTTATAAGTTTCTCAACGACCCTTGCGTCAACATGATTTGGATGTATGGTAACCGTCCAACTACTGTAGGTCACTTGACCCATATAGAGTGTAAACATACAGTAGGATGTGCAGTAGGTCTCCCTACGTGTTTCTGTCACTCGTATATTGACATCATCATCGAAGTATATACGAACAGTGCTTAATGCTGATACTGGTGACGCATAGATGTAATTTAGTGGATGTGGAGTGCATATTGACATGTACTAGGGTATACTGTATATGTAGCCTGCTCAGGCCTGTTCTATGTTAAATCGCCACCAGGCGGCTACTTACTGTTCCCTAGGTGGCTGCCCATAAGAAACGTTGCTTTAGTACAATGGTTAAACCAGGTATTAGTTAGCCTGGATCTGTTCTCATGTATATTACAGCTGTGGCTAAGGACATATAGCAATTTATCTCATGTGGGCATCTGTTTCACAGCTGCCACTGCAGCACTCTGCTGAGAAACAGATACCCACATAAGAGCAATGTGCTTAGCCACTGCTGTAATATACATGAGAATAGATCCAGAATAACTAATACCTGGTTAACCGTTCTACTAAAGCAACGTCATACACCCTAGTATATGTCAATATGCACTCCACATCCTGGGCCCCATTGTATTTGCTTTATGGGTCCTGGAACTAAATTACATCTATGCGTCACTAGCATCAACATTGAACACTGTTCGTATAAACTCCCCTGATGATGTCACTATACTGGTGACAGAAATGCGTAGGGAGACCTACTGCTCATCCTAGATTTACATTCTATAAGGGTCAAGTGACCTAGCCAGACAGTTTCCTTACATCCGAATCATGTTGAGCCAAAGGTCGTTGAAAATCTTATAAAACAGACCAGATAATAAGTGGTTTCTGACTCTAGGTGCATAATGGTGCATGGCAAGACATATACCCCTGTGTGGTATCATTCCACGTGATAAATATTTGTTGCAGAAAGCCTTGACATAGAGATATAGTCAAACCATGTCGCTTATTATTATTGTGTTGGGTGAAGGAATGACAACATGAAAGAATTGTCTGGTATACACTAGAACTTCCATCCTACACCGGTGATTGTAGGACAGTGATGGCTAACCTTGACACTCCAGCTGTTGCAAAACTACAATTATCATCATGCCTGAACAACAAAAGATATGGCTTTGGCTGCCCAGGCATGATGGGAGTTGTAGTTTTGCAACAGCTGGCGTGTTAAGGTTAGCCATCACTGTTGTAGGACATGAAGATTATAAAGGTCATGGTAAAGTGATGTCATCTTACAAGTCCTCTGTGCACCAATGAGTCGGAATCATTTGCCTCATCCAGTTTTCAATAAAAAAAAATACTAAACTCCTGTAAAAAAGGAAAGATATAATTGAAGCAATTACAGCCATAATGGTCTCTGAATTGTTGTAAATACTGATGATGTCATCACAAGGGCTCAGATTCCCAGCGTTTTAGGCCATTTGCCAATATGGAGATTGGGAATGTGAAAATCTCTTCCTTCCTCCTTTATTCTCATCTGGAAGTGAAATTGTGAAGCCACTTCTTCATGCTACATTACAGCCCAAATGAGAAACATATGATTGTTGTTTTGGAAAATCAGAAAACGTATGATGCTGTTCCAGAGACTGCCCCTGTACTCCAGAATTCCCAAGCTGCAAGAGTCACGTGACACATAACTTTAACCCTTTCTGTGCAAAGAAATGTATTATCATTTCATGTTAGAGAAACTTTGATATAAAAAAATTCACATAGGAAGTTCTAAGGGTGTTCAACAATTAAAGTTAATCAGCCAGGTACAATTCACTTTACAAGAGCCCCTCTCTGGTCTGTGTTAGGGCCCTGTTACACGGAGCGATAATCTGCCCATTCAGGCCATTTTGGCAGATCATTGCTCTATGTAATAAAGACAATGTTTAGCCGATGACAACGATCATCAGCTGATCATGTCTTTAGGTCCTGACCTAAAATCATGATGATTGTGTAAAAAGAGAATAAAGTTCAAACATACCTGACCATTATCCTCAATGCTTCTGCCCACTCCACAGTACCTTCCTGTCTTCTGCCTGCTGTCCACAGCCGCCGGTAAAACTGCAGAGCCGGTCTTTGATTTGACAGCCTGCTCAGCCAATCACTTGCTGTTACGGGACCACCGTAACCAGTGATTGGCTGAGCGGTCTGTTACTTCAGAGGCCGGCTCTGCAGTACTTGCGGAGGCTGTGGGACCAGGCAGAAGACAGGAAGGTACCGGAGATCGGGCAGAAGCACCGGGGAGTGTGTTCGGTGTGAACTTTTTTTACAGTAGGGAAGAGCTGCACGGACATCGTTAACAATATGTATACAGGCCTTGCTGCATGGTGGTTGAGCTATGTAATAGGCTCAGTAAACAGGTCTAACAGATCTAGCAGATTGGGCAGATCAGCACTTATTTACATTATTATTATTATTATTATTATTATTAATATTAACTCCACACAGGACCACACCTATTTCTCAGTTACCACTGTCTATCTGGCGATTACTTCCTTTTATGAGATTACTTCCTTTAGTATCACAAGGCCTCAGTAAAGTCCATCTCCAGTTCTCCTCCCAACACAGCAAAGGGATAATTTTGCACCTATGAACCTCACTTTACCTCAGCTATCACTGTCAGGCCCAGTGTTCTGTATCCAGGACTGTCTCATCTGGCCCTATAACCTACACCCCATTAGACCACACTACAGTCCTACCTTTCTAAGCAAGTCAACAGGTCTGCAGAGCAACTGAATGCCCTGCAAATAACCACAGGCTCCTTTGTACATGACCACCCCACTGCTCAACATACAGTCCAATGTCTCTTTCTTCTGTGTATCATAAAGCCGTCTACAAGCTCCTTTCCATGTCACCATTTCTGTCCCTCTCACAGTATTGGGGTCCCCTTAGAATCTAGCTGGCCATGTCCGCCGCTCACCGCAAGTTCAGCCATCAGTATGAGGTGTGTGGGGCTGTGCCGACCAACTACCAACAGATGATGTTGGTGGAGAGGGGGTCGGACAGGATGGAAAATCATCACCAAACTACTTTGTTCTTACAGTACAGTATAAAGTCTTATTTAACAAAATTATTAATGTGGTGAGATGAAAGATGTCCACTTAAAGTGACAGGCAACTATTTACAAAAGGATAGATTCCTGTAAGGGACAGTATATAGCTTATTCCCTTTACTGATGTCCCCTTATAAGGTGCAATTTAAACTACTACATAGAATCATTTTGGAGCTTTTCATCCTGTGTCGGTCCATGAGCTGATATTCCACCAAGGAAAATACCCCCACAACCACCCCACTTTTTCTCTGATCATGGAGACCCTCTAATCTCTGAGCTAATGACATGTGTTCCATACATTTCAATAAGACTTTAATGCCCATGTTCAGCCTGGAGGGCAGACTGAATTTATAGAGGGGGGGGTTGCCCAATTAGGACCCTCATCTATTAACCATAGATAAGAACCGTTATAAAGAGTGTCTCCCCCTTTGGAGGACCCAGCTTGTCACTCATTTCAATGAGAGCTGTGTAATACTTTTGTTCCCCTATGGCGGCGCTACAGGGAAAGCAAACACTTTCTGCCAGGATCCTCCACAGATTACATGTGATCACTGAGGGTCCCAGGAGCAGAAGAAATCTTTTAGTTATTTAAAAAGAAAAGCTCTGCAGCATTTATGAAAGACACCACATTAAATGAGCCTTTCCCTTGAAGTCCTTAGTACTAAACTGGTTCCAGGCGACAACTATTTGAGTTTCTTTCTAAAAAGAAAATATCCAAAAATAGATGGAAAAATAAAGGTTTTGGGTTTGCTTCCTAACCTAAATCCTCTCTCTGGGGAATTGAAATTTGTATTTTTAATGTCAGACAAGGCCTCCCATCCTGGAGTAACCACATCAAGGCAGGATCCCAGTATAATTCATATGTACACACTTAACATAATTGGGATGGGAGCTGCGCGCTATCAAAGACTTGAGGGGGAGGTATGTTTATTCTGGTAGCACACTATGAAAAAAAGAATAAAACTTTGGAGTCCTACCATACATCCAAACAGCTGGATCTTAAAAGCTGTAAGCTAAACATAGTGGTTTACATTATAAAGACACCGCTGGATTGGGGCTGGGCATGGACTCATAGAGTCTCATCAGGATGTAGTATTGAGTCCATGGATGTCTGATAAACAAAAGGACTTCTGGGAAACATGGAGTTAGGCTTCTGGAAAAATGCTATTGTCATGCTTAGTTTGAGATTGAGCTTTGTTATTAGTTACACAGGAGGAGAGAATGAATATTGTCATATCCTAATACTTTGTTCTTAGGAGGGTTTTCCACTCTTAAAAATCCTGTTTTGATAAGTAGAGATGAGTGAGCACTACTCAATGGAGTAGGTATTCGATCGATTAGTAGACTATTCGAAATTCTCAATTTCGATCAAGAATTCAATCAAAACCCCGGTAAAAATTTGATTTCCCTCCCACCTTCCCTGGCGGTTTTTTTTTTTTTTTACCAATAAGTATGCAGGGGGGGGGGGGGGGTATAGGCACTAGGAGCACACAGGCAGTGAAAAAATAGCATCTACATTCATTGGCTGGCTAAACCATGTGACCTTCACAGTCATAGAATAGTGGTTTTGAGATTTGTTATCAGATGCTACCTGGAGCTAGAGAGGGAGACCGTGTGTAGCAGAGTGAGTCAGAGGTTAGGTGATTTTAGGCAGGAGAGACCCCCAAAAGCCATTTTTAGGGCTATAGAAAAAACATTTATCCAGCTATTAAATCGGCTAGCAGCACATCAGTGTGTTCAGACAGGCAGCTGGAGTGCACTGTGAGGAATAGGCTGCAGTGTATCTGTCTATACAGGGTATACGGAACAGGGGGTGCGGACTCGTAGTCTGCGCGATTCAGCATTTTTTTCACTTAAAGATACGCCGAAAACCTACTACAGTCCTCAGCTGGCGTAGGTTTTCTGCCGTGCGCACCAGAGCGCACAGGATTTATGTAGAGGCAGTCCGCCTCTACATAAATCTCCGTAGCGCCGGAGATGCGGGGACATTTTTAAGTCCGGCGTAAAAAACGTCGGACTTAATAAATGTCCCCCCTTGTGTTCAAAGGCCAAAAATAAAAGCTTGGTACTACTCTTTTGCGTGCTGTGCCCAACATGAAAAAGTTGAACGCCTGTTGCCTGCTGTAAGGCATTCTGATGTGTCTGACTGCATCACACACACAATGACAGTTAGCGGTGGGGGCTGTTTGATTTCCCCCTTGCCTATGCCATCTGTGGTTGTCATAGGCAACCTTATTTAAAGGGGTGCATGAAAATGTTTCTTTGACTTAAAATGTGGCTTTCTGTCCATACTACTGTAAAAGAAATAAGGTTTCTATGTATTTTTTCCACTTTACATAGAGGTCAGGGGCGTAGCTAGGGGTTCAGCCTAGGGGGGGCGAGCAAGTCTGAGTGGGCCCCCAACCGATTATGTTACCCAAAGGGAACCTCACTTGACAACAATGCTTTCTAAATAATAAAGGGTATATTCTGCTCCATTACTCAGAGTGAATTAAGATTAAGAGCAGTGTTAGAGGCTTCTACATTTACATATATAGACACATAAAATGAAACAGTGACTTACAAGGGGTGTCTTCTCATCGGAGTCGCTGACTATCCCAATGTCATGGATGTATGGGCAGTATAACAGGTTCACCTTAGATCTGTAGTTAAAACTGTAAAAAAAAAACAAAAAAACATTATTTTCCCTATACACTGACCCATAAACCGTACAGGTATATACCAATAGTACAAAGACACTGCACACCATATAAGTGACTACAGTGTAGATAAATACAGTGACTTACAAGGGGTGTCTTCTCATCGGAGTCGCTCACTATCCCAATGTCATGGATGTATGGGCAGTATAACAGGTTGACCTGAGATCTGTAGTTAAAACCGTAAAAAAAGTTAAATCCATTATGCAAAGACTATTATTTTCCCTATACACTGACCCATATACCATAGAGGTAGATAATTTGCATTCTGCCTAAGACAGGTGCATCACTCACAGGGAGGTACCGCAGGCTCAATCACTAGCTGCCACTACAAAAGACCTCAGGCTGCTGCACCCTGCTCTCTGTGATCCGAATCACAGCTTTCTGATTTAAACATACTTGTCCCTTATCCTGTAAGAGACTGGGGGGGGGTCGGACCTCTGCCCCCATTCCCCCCAGGATCTCTAGATCAGCCCCCAGCTCCTCTATGAAGCTGCCAGAGAGAACTGGGCCAAGTAGGGTTAAATCAGAAAACCCCTGGGATCAGGGGCGTAACTAGAAATGGCTGGGCCCCATAGCAAACTTTTGATTGGGGCCCCCCCGCCCCACCCCCTCTCGATTGACCACTATGCCATCAACACACTCAGCTCTACACAGGTTCTGTACACCATATAAATTACAGTACAGTTACATCAGGTGACTTACAGGGGACGTCTTCTCTGATCAGAGTTCTTCCCTTTTCATTTTCTTTTCCATCTGCCCTGGGCCGTTATGAGAACTTTTCCGGGCCACGAATCCACAGAATCTGCCAGACAGACATATTAGGCTCCACACTCTGTCACCATCCTCATCTCTAACAACTGCACATCTGTATTGGCCCCTTTACACCCACATTTAGTGGGTAGGCTGACTCTATGTGATCCCATTTTAGTATATGGCCCTCCTCTCTGTCGCCCCTCCTTATAGATAGCTTCCTTATGTTGCCCCCCCCGCTGTCCCCCTTATAGATGCCCCCCCATGTTGTCCCCTCATAGATGGTCCCCTATGTTGCCCCCCCTATAGATGGCCCCCTCTTCCCCTATATTGTCCCCTTATAGATGGCCCCCTTTATTGTCCCCTTATAGATGTTCCCCTCTCCCCCAATGTTGTACGTTTATATCCCCCTCTCCCCCTATGTTCTCCCCTTATAGATGGCCCTCTCTCTCCCCCCCTTATAGATGTCCCCCTCCCCCCCTTCCTTATAGATGGTCCCTCTCTCCCCCCTCCCTTATAGATGCCCCCCTCTCCCCCCCTTCCTTATAGATGGTCCCTCTCTCCCCCCCTTCCTTATAGATGTCCCCCTCCCCCTTCCTTATAGATGCCCCCTTCTCTTCTCCCCCCATTCCTTATAGATGCCCCCTTCTCTTCTCCCCCCCTTCCTTATAGATGCCCCCTTCTCTTCCCCCCCTTCCTTATAGATGCCCCCTTCTCTTGCCCCCCCTTCCTTATAGATGCCCCCTTCTCTCCCCCCCTTCCTTATAGATGCCCCCTTCTCCCCCCCCTTCCTTATAGATGCCCCCTTCTCTTCTCCCCCCTTCCTTATAGATGCCCCCTTCTCTTCCCCCCCTTCCATATAGATGCCCCCTTCCTTATAGATGCCCCCTTCTCTCCCCCCCCTTCCTTATAGATGCCCCCTCTCTTCCCCCCCCTTCCTTATAGATGCCCCCTTCTCTTGCCCCCCCTTCCTTATAGATGCCCCCTTCTCCCCCCCCCTTCCTTATAGATGCCCCCTTCTCTTCTCCCCCCCTTCCTTATAGATGCCCCCTTCTCTTCTCCCCCCCTTCCTTATAGATGCCCCCTTCTCTTCTCCCCCCCTTCCTTATAGATGCCCCCTTCTCTTCCCCCCCTTCCATATAGATGCCCCCTTCTCTCCCCCCCCCCTTCCTTATAGATGCCCCCTTCTCTTCCCCTCCTTCCATATAGATGCCCCCTTCCTTATAGATGCCCCCTTCTCTCCCCCCCTTCCTTATAGATGCCCCCTCTCTTTCCCCCCCCCCTTCCTTATAGATGCCCCCTTCTCTCTCCCCCACCCTTCCTTATAGATGCCCCCTTCTCTCCCCCCCCTTCCTTATAGATGCCCCCTTCTCCCCCCCCCCTTCCTTATAGATGCCCCCTTCTCTCCCCCCCCCCCCTTCCTTATAGATGCCCCCTTCTCTCCCCCCCCCCTTCCTTATAGATGCCCCCTTCTCTCCCCCCCTTCCTTATAGATGCCCCCTTCTCTCCCCCCCCTTCCTTATAGATGCCCCCTTCTCTCCCCCCCTTCCTTATAGATGCCCCCTTCTCTCCCCCCCCTTCCTTATAGATGCCCCCTTCCGAGGAAAGCAAGTTTAAAAAAAAAGAAAAAAACTCACCTAACAACACGCTCCCCCGTCGAGCCTTTTTCCTGTCACCCCCTGTCTGATGCGCGGCTGCCGTCTGATGCCGCGTCCTAGCCCCGGCAGCGCGCCTATCATAGAGTTCTGTGTGGGCCTGTGGCCGCGACTTCCGGCACACGTCTCTGTGCCGGAAGTTGAACCGCAGCACAAGCCCACACAGAACTCTATGATACGCGCGCTGCCGGGGCTAGGACGCGGCATCAGATGGCAGCCGCGCATCAGACAGGGGGTGACAGGAGCGCTGTGGACCGGTCCCGTGCTCCTCCTGGCCCAGTGACTCCTTTTCCCTATGGTTGGGGAAAGGAGTCTCCGGGTCGGGAGGAGCACGGGACCGGCCCCCGGCTACAGCACCCGGGAGGCATGCTCAGCCGCCGGGTGCTGCAGGATATGTATGCTCCAGGGGCCCGCGTCACGGGCCCCTGATGCGGCGGGGCCCCGTAGCAGCCGCTACGGCTGCTACGGCGGTAGTTCCGCCAGTGCCTGGGATGAGAAAACTCAGTGGACAGTGCACTATATATGACTGGAGGCCGCTTCAGCTTGGTTGTGAGTCCAGCTCCCCCTGTTTCCACATGTCCCACACTGTTTTCCACATGTCCAGCTCCCCCTGTTTCCACATGTCCAGCTCCCCCTGTTTCCACATCTCCAGCTCCCCCTGTTTCCACATGTCCAGCTCCCCCTGTTTTCCACATGTCCAGCTCCCCCTGTTTTCCACATGTCCAGCCCCCCCTGTTTTCCACATGTCCAGCCCCCCCTATTTTGCACATGTCCAGCTCCCCCTGTTTCTACATGTCCAGCTCCCCCTGTTTTCCACATGTCCAGCTCCCCCTGTTTCTACATGTCCAGCTCCCCCTGTTTCTACATGTCCAGCTCCCCCTGTTTTCCACATGTCCAGCTCCCCCTGTTTCCACATGTCCAGCTCCCCCTGTTTCCACATGTCCAGCTCCCCCTGTTTACCAGCTCCCCCTGTTTCCACATGTCCAGCTCCCCCTGTTTACCAGCTCCCCCTGTTTTCACATGTCCAGCTCCCCCTGTTTACCAGCTCCCCCTGTTTCCACATGTCCAGCTCCCCCTGTTTTCCACATGTTCAGCCCCCCCTATTTTGCACATGTCCCCTGTTTCTACATGTCCAGCTCCCCTTGTTTTCCACATGTCCAGCTCCCCCAGTTTTCCACATGTCCAGCCCCCCCTGTTTCCACATCTCCAGCTCCCCCTGTTTTCCACATGTCCAGCTCCCCCTGTTTTCCACATGTCCAGCTCCCCCTGTTTTCCACATGTCCAGCTCCCCCTGTTTCTACATGTCCAGCTCCCCGTTTACCAGCTCCCCCTGTTTCTACATGTCCAGCTCCCCCTGTTTACCAGCTCCCCCTGTTTCTACATGTCCAGCTCCCCCTGTTTACCAGCTCCCCCTGTTTACCAGCTCCCCCTGTTTCTACATGTCCAGCTCCCCCTGTTTACCAGCTTGGTTGTCTGCCCCTGTGTGCATCAGCAGACTGCTGCCAGCAGTCATAGGCGGCCGTCCGGCACTGACCTGGTGCGAGCGGGAGACGGAACAGCACGGCGCCGGCGGTGATTGACAGGTGGGCAGGCCAGAGCGCTGCACGTACCGGCAGCGGTGCGCTGAGGCAGTACGCAACGCAACCTAAGTGCACTCACTGCATTGGACTCACCCATCCGATCCAGGCGATGGTGGGCGGCGGAGGGCAGCGGCGTCACATTATGATGGGGGCAGCAGCAGCAGACTCATAGGCGGCCATCCTGGTGCAAGTGCGGGAATCCGGTGATTGACAGGTGGGCGGCGCACGTACCAGCAGCGGTGCGCTGAGGCCGTACGCAACCTCAGTGCACCCGATCAGGTTAAGATGGCGGCGGGGGGCGGGGTGATAATTTTGGCTGCACTCACCCATGCGATGGCGGGCGGCGGCGGGCAGCGGCGGCAAAAAGCTCTACAGATCACAGTGGGCCCCTGCCAGAGTGCGCCCGCGGGCGGCCGCCCCCTCTGCCCCCATCAATTTTCGCTACTGATAGAGGTTATTTTGTATTTGGAGTGTATAGTTGATAGGCTGTGATTTGTGGGTACAGAGTCGCTTTAACTGTTTACAGAGGGAGGCTATGTTCACACAGCGTAAAAGTACGGCCGTTGTTGCAATCGGCAACTACAGCCATACTTTGTACGGGTGGACACACCGCATGTTCTTTTATGGGATCCCGGCCGAAGCGTATACACATAGTCAGAACACTGCGGCCTGAAAGATCATCTGGCTGGTATGATCTTTGCAGAGACCAGCCGCTCCGTGACCCGGCCGGGTGATGGAACGGCCGGTCATATACGCCATGTGAACATGGCCTAAATTCTAGGTGAAAATTTGCAATACAAATTTTAATTTCACCTGATGTGTCAATATAAGTTTGCAATTCTGCTTCATTTTGGCATGGAACAGAATAAGAATTTGAAGCAGAATTTCACTGAGGACATTTTCCTTGTCAGTTTACCCTTAACCTGACATTCGCTTATAATGTAGTTAAAAATAAATTTAGCTGTACCTTTAAAAAAAAAAAATTATAGTCACATTTAATATTAACAGCAGCAATGAAGAAGTTACATGATGTATAAAACTAGAAAAAATGGTTTATTACATACTTTTTATGTATGTCCTATCATTTTAGCCACATCAGCTTCAGGATGGAAGTTTTGTACTTCCTTTCACTTAGGTGGAGCTTTCTCCTGTGCTCTTTGTCGCCCCAGCTGGGTAATGCACTGTGTATGAACTGCTCTGAGCATGTACTGCTGCAACATGAAATGGTACTGTAAGTATTCAGAAGTGGTAGCTTGCCTCATGCTGAATTACTGAGTGGGTTTGCTTGTTTTTGTATCTTGTATTTTGTATGTAATTTACTCTTTGTCTCTTCTGCAGACATGTAAATAGCTTAAAGGGGTACTCCGGTGGGGGGGCATTTTTTTCCTGACACCGGGGAGGAGGTGGCTGAGGGAAACGACGTCCACTCACCTCCCCGCTTCCAGCGGCGGGTCCCGCATCGCGTCGCTCCGGTCCCTGGTTCCCAATCGCTTCCTGTTGTTTGACGCGGGCCCAAGACGATACATCTCAGGTCCGCTCAGCCAGTCAGTGACGGAGGCGGGATCCGTTTTAAGCCCGCTCAGATCCCGCCTCTGTCACTGACTGGCTGAGCGGACTTTAAATGGATCCCACCTCCGTCACTGACTGGCTGAGCGGACCTGAGACGTCAAGTCTCGGGCCCGCGTCAGACACCAGGAAGCGGACGGGAACCGGGGACCCGAGCGTCGCGATGCGGGACCTGCCGCTGGAATCGGGGAGGTGAGTGGACGTCGTTTCCCTCAGCCACCTACTCCCCAGTGTCAGGGAAAAAAATGCCCCCCCCCCCCCCCGCCGGACTACCCCTTTAATAAAGCAGCTCTGTCTGTCTTAATCACAGCAGGAAATCCCAGCACAATGAGAAGCACAGATCCGCAGCTGACATATATGCAGATGATTGGTTGCTTGTAAACATGGTGTGCAATGTTCTTATCATACACTGAGCAAGACCATATCACCAATAATCTCTCTGCTTGGGTACGGTGGCGTAGCTATAGGGGTCGCAGGGGTCGCCATGGCGACCGGGCCCCTACGCTAGGGGGGCCCGCACGGCCCCCCTTGCCACTTCCACCTGTGCTCCCCCAATCCGGGGGGGGGGGGGGGGGGGGGCGCGGCAGGGGATATGCCCCCCGGACCTCTTTCAGTTCAGTGAGCTTCCGGGATGCCGGCCCCGGCCGGAAGCTCACTGATGCAGGACTGCGGCGCCGGGACTTCTCCTCCTCCTCGGCAGCTGACATGTGACGTCATCACGTCACATGTCAGCCGCCGTGCAGTAGAGAGGAGAAATCCGGGCGCCGCGGTCCTGCATCAGTGAGCTTCCGGCCGGGGCCGGCATCCCGGAGGCTCACTGAACTGAAGAGAAGCTGCCAGGCCTGAGAGAGATCAAGGATCCAGGTGAGGTGAGTTTATTTATTTTATTTTTTTTTTACATAAATGTTGCGATGAGGGGGGCTGCACAAGGGGTCTATACAGGGGGGGGGGCTGCACAAGGGGTCTATACGGGGGGGGGGGGCTGCACAAGGGGTCTATACTGGGGGGGCTGCACAAGGGGTCTATACTGGGGGGGCTGCACAAGGGGTCTATACTGGGGGGGGCTGCACAAGGGGTCTATACTGGGGGGCGGGGGCTTGGCTGCACAAGGGGTCTATACTGGGGGGCGGGCTGCACAAGGGGTCTATACTGGGGGGGGCTGCACAAGGGGGTCTATACTGGGGGGGCTGCACAAGGGGTCTATACTGGGGGCAGGGGCTTGGCTGCACAAGGGGTCTATACTGGGGGGGGCTGCACAAGGGGTCTATACTGGGGGGGGCTGCACAAGGGGTCTATACTGGGGGTGGCTGCACAAGGGGTCTATACTATGAGGGGGGCTGCACAAGGGGTCTATACTGGGGAGGGCTGCACAAGGGGTCTATACTGGGGGGGCTGCACAAGGGGTCTATACTGGGGGGGCTGCACAAGGGGTCTATACTATGAGGGGGGCTGCACAAGGGGTCTATACTATGAGGGGGGCTGCACAAGGGGTCTATACTATGGGAGGGGGGCTACACAGGGGGTCTATACTATGAGAGGGTTACACAGGGGGTCTATACTGTGGGGGATCTACACAGGGGGTCTATACTGTGGGGGGGCTACACAGGGGGTCTATACTGTGGGGGGGCTACACAGGGGGTCTATACTATGGGGGGCTACACAGGGGGTCTATATCTACATTATCTGTACTCAGAGATATCACTGTGTTGTCTGTGGCATTACATAGGACTGCAGGTGACTACTACATTATCTGTACTCAGAGATATCACTGTGTTATCTGTGCTGTTACATAGGACTGCAGGTGACTACTACATTATCTGTACTCAGAGATATCACTGTGTTATCTGTGGTGTTACATAGGACTGCATGTGACATCTACTACATTATCTGTACTCAGAGGGATATCACTGTTATCTGTGTTACATAGGACTGCAGGTGATATCAGGTGACTTCTCCAGGTTGCAGAAGTTCAAACTTCATTGTGCCCTGCTTATTATGGGAGTTTTGCAGCATTTGGCTCTTCAGGTTGCAGCACTACAACCCCCATCATATCCAACTGACAGTTCATGATGAGAGTTGTAGTTTTTCAGCTGGAGAGTCAAAGATTGGAATACAATGATTAGACAATGAGACAGTACAGTCCATTAATTATAGGAGGCAGTAGTGCAGTACATGAGGTGGAGGCAGTGACAGGGCATTAGAACATGGTAGCACATTAGAGTAATTGGATATAACGTTAGATAGGACTTTGCCTGATCAGGTGAGATGGGGGGCCCCAAGCTAACATTTTGCACCAGGGCCCATCAACCTTTAGCTACGCCCCTGCTTGGGTATAGCTGTCAGAGGGCAGAGCTTCCAATATAAGAGAATAGACAGCGTATCTGAACTGATGAACTTCTGAAAGACTAGGAATGAATAGACAGTGACCCTTGCGACTCTAGTACCCAAGGGTCAATATACACCTGGAGCTGGAAATTACCATTTACAACCCCTTTAGCATGTATGAGGGAGGTGGCTGGGCCATAGGCTATAGTCATGTTTTCCAGAACTCCTTACAGCTGCATCAAACTTCTTCAGCCATGGGTAATCAAATGCGGAGAGTTTGGGTTTGGACGAACCAAGTGTGCTTGAGGTTCAATAGTCCAGCAAACAGATATAACCCAGCACTACAAGTCCTGCATACCCCGTCACTTTTGTACAAGACACACTAAATACACGTCCGTGTGGTGCTCAGTGCTATAATAGCTTAGTCCAAAATAAATCCAGTAAAGAAAAGAGCAGGCACTCACCCATTAACGTGTAAATTTATTTTTTATTACCAACGATAAATCATAAAAACCCAGGGAGAGGGAGCATGGCAAACAGGCCTCAGCGACGCACATTTCGTGTTACACAAACACTTCCTCTAGCTGATGATTGACAGCGCCCAGCTGCACTCCCTGTGGTAAATACCCCACCCCTACGTGACGTAAAAAACAGTGAATACAACATACAACATATTAAAACCATTAAAGGAATACGTGTAACTCGTTTTTATCATTTAGGCCAAGAGGACCTAGTGCCTCAAAATGAGATAGGCTTCTCTTTGTAGTAGTTTACGGTGTCTATCTCCACCATCTTTGCTGACACCGACCCTTTCCCTATGACTATTGAATGGCAATGTTCTCTGAATCGCGTAGGGTGGCCCCCTTATTTCCCTATTTATGTTCCAATTAGGGATGGTCCGAACCTGCCGAGGTTTGGGTTCGTATGAACCCGAACGCTCTGCAGCAGATTCCCGCTGTCTGCCCGCTCCGTGGAGCGGGCGGATACAGCGGGAGTAACGCCTGGAAAACTGGGATACAGCCTATGGCTATAGCTGTTTCCCAGTTTTCCAGGCGGTCCTCCCGCTGGATCCGCCCGCTCCACGGAGCAGGCAGACAGCGGGAATCATTACCGAGGGTTCGGGTTCGTACGAACCCGAACCGAACTCGGTTCGGACCATCCCTAGTTCCAATACTCGCAACCTAGTTGGACTTTAGGGGTTCCCTATCAGGGTGGTTCTCTCCCCATCATGGAGGCACCCCGTGGCAACAGGCTAGAGATATCTGGCTATCCTGTGTTTTGAGACTCGCAACCGAGGCTCCAGAATCCTACTAGCCAGAATCCTACTCCACACTGACGAGGGGCAAATACCCTGAAACGGCTGTCTGTGGATGGAAGCCTGCCTTGGCAAGCCCTTGATCATGATCGCAATACTCGTACCTTGAGTTAGACATTGACAAAAGGGGCCACCCTGTTGTTTCCCTATTTATGTTCCAATACTCGCAACCGAGTGGGACTTTAGGGGTTACCTATCAGGGTGGTGTGGAGCTCTCCCCATCATGGAGGCAACCTGTGGCAACAGGCTAGAGATATCTGGCTATCCCGTGTTTTGAGACTCGCAACTGAGGCTCCACGGACTCTTGTTTTGCATATTTAAATTCTGGGGGCATCAGTGGAGACTCTTGATTGAGTACTTTAGGGGCTATTTATCAGGGTGGTGTGGTGCTCTCCCCATCATGGAGGCACCCCGTGGCAACAGGCTAGAAATATCTGGCTATCCTGTGTTTCGATAATACGTGGTAGACATTACTACTGTAGAGCCACCCTTATCCGCCCTTTTAATTGTGAGGTCTGGTCTAGATTTTAACCATTTTAACACCCTACTCTCACTAGGAGTTAAATTGGGGGCAACTCTTGGGTAGATGAGGGCTTTAATTTCATTTACCACAGATTTGGCAAAGAGATCGATGGACCCTCCAGGTTCTAATGGGGGACTAAAAGTGGACCTATTTCCCCCCTTAATTATATTAGGGGTACTATCTACTAAGGCCGCTATTTGGCTAGCACTTATCTCCGTCTTCAACTCCTGCAAGTCAAAAAACATTCTTTTTCCGCATTAGTGAGGTTATCTGACATACTAAAGCCTAATGGCCTGATGGTAGCTGGGATTTCTCCCTCTCCCAGTTTTATTTGGGAATCACCATTACTTGCTTGAGGTTCACTGATCACTAGTCATGTTCTAAAACTTGGCCTTGGCAAGCTCCAGGCAGCTCTCACTTTGTCTCACCCCTGGCAACCATTCCTCAGACTGAACTTGCACTGTGCAGGTATTCACCTATTGGGGGGTCAACAGAATGAGCAATAATCTGTCCCTACACAAAGAGCTATACATTCACTAAAAGCATAGAGCTTCAGGATAGCAGGGTATTAAAGACCTGTGTTATGTCATGTGCATCAAAGACACTGATCAGTCATGTGAGGATGAACACCTGAAGACGACCGCTCCTGGTCACAGTGACTGCTCTGAAAACATTGCAGGGTAAACAGAAGTTTACAGGTGGACGGAAGAATCCCCTCCAAAGACAACCCCACCCTCCAGATGCCAACAAAACCCATAAAGAGCTCCATTACTGGGTACTTCAACACACAGGGAATTATGTTAAAAGCCTCTGGCTGCCCATCTCGAGACGTTTCCTGCATAAAGTGTTATTGTTACCTGAGGATGTTAGTACAGAACTAATGTGACATTGTATATTCTCCCTTTCCTTCCTTTTACTGCTATGTGACCAGGTGTTCCCATAACATACTCCTGTGGGAGGGGATGAGCACCCATGCTGACTGCAATGTGTTCTTGCTGCGTCCACATATTCCACTGTAATGAATGGAGAGTTGTCATAATTGGGGTATTTTATGGCCATTTCCCCATTATTATATTTTATTCTATTTGTTTTAGATAAAGATTTTTCTGCTTCTGGGAAAGAAAAGTTATAACAAATATAGCTCTCACAGGAGCCCCCACTCATCTACAGCCATAGGGGTCCGTGGATCTGTGGTACTGTTAGGATCATAGTACACCACTCATAGCCTGCAATGGGATCAAAACTCCTAAACTGCTTCAGCTGAGCTGAAACTGATAATGTGGCGACATCTAGTGACTAAAACACAGAACATCACATCCTCAGCATGCAGTGCTTTCCATTCACAGCTCCAAAAAAGACTAAACCTCAAAAAACCATAGTACAACTCTAGTGCAAAAACGACAGAATCTCCAGACATGGGTGTGTGTGTGTGTGGGGGGGGGGGGTCATCCTGCTTTTTACTTCATAGAAAATGCACAGATTACAGTTTTATCACAATGTAATATTCTTTCAATAGCTGAACATTCCAGAAAATGGGATATGATTTGAATTTATGAAATGATATTAAACTATTTAATTACTGCTTATGTTTCCACAGATCAAGTAGAGGAGAAAAAAATGGAATCACCAATTGCTGGAGAAAAAAATTATAGAATAACCTTGTACTTTGCTGTTCTAAAACATTTACTGAGACTAAAGGTCTAAAAATAAAGAAAGGGGGGTAAAAAGAAATACAATGCTTACAGACCTAACCAAGCTGAGGACTTGGTTCATTTAAGAAAAAAGACCCCAACAAGACAGATGGCAATTATAATAATGTAAAGGATTATAGAAATCATCCAAGGTGGAAGTACTACAGGGAGCACTGCAAAAGATGTTGGTTGTTCCCACTCACCTGTTGAAGAAAAAAGTTATAAAAAAAATTTGGGTAGACCAAGGAAAACCTCAAAGTGTCAGGATAGAAAACTAAAAGCAGTGTGAGAGATTTACCAAGACCCACATTTTCTGTGTTTGCTGGACTAGATTAATGGATTGTAAAAAGTCGTAAAAGTTCCCACAAAACTGGAGTTTTGTTCAAAAGTCTTGTGAATTTAGTGCCTGGCCTGATGAGTATAACCCAGTGTGTTGAGCCACAGCATGCACGTCTCTTCCCCCACACACTCTCCCTGTCTTGTGTAAGGCTGGGTTCACACTGTGATTGGGGTTTCCAAGGAGCATATACCTTAGCACCCTGCCAAAATGGGATGCCAATGTATCAAAGCATGGACAGGCATAGTACCCATAGACTTTAAAGCGAATGTACCACTTCCCGTAACAAAACTTTTTTTAATAGGACCAGTGCATAGATCCTGGTGGTGCCGTCCATTTTTCAAACCATTATCATCTACGCCGATTTCTCAATATGCATATCAGAAGACAGTCCCAGTGCACCGATATCTCCTCCCCCGGGTGACACTCCTGCTTCAGAATCAGGTATGGCTGCATCACCGAGGGGAGGAGATATCGGCACACAGTAGGAGCTGGGCCCGTCTCCAGTGCACCAAGCAGCCCTATTTGAACATCCAGAAACCAGTGTAGATGGCGAGAACCAGGTGGCGGTTTGATAAAAGGACACCACTGGATCTACACACTGGCACCAACCAGGACATATAAAAAAAAATTATTACAGGATGTAGTACATTCGCTTTAATGGCCTAAGTGTAGACAATAAGTTCATTTTCCAAACATATATAGATTGGTATTTGACCCTAAAGGGTGTTTACTGTGCCTTAAGGTTCAGGTGATGTATATACCCAGGAAATGATCCAAGGGCAGTCACTGACTACATTAAAGCATTCCATTTTGACAAGATGGCAAAGTATACATGCATGTGAATGCAACCTATAACTTTCAGAATGTCTCCTGGACTTTTCCCAACACCTAGTGCTCTCATACGCTACCTTCCAGGGACAGTGCAGTGGAGCAGGAGGTCTTGTACATGAGGCCTACATGACAGGAGTTGCAGTGAGACAATTATATGCAAGGAAGAATGACCGCCTGTTTCCAGCCTGCTTAAACCTACCACAACAAGGATCCATCCAGCAAAGCTGACCTGTCATCACTCTTCTGGGAAGTTGGAACCATCTTGATGTAAAATATTGTTTATCATTAGTGAAGATTGAGCCTTAAAGAATTCAGACATCATAAACTCTCCAGGAAGCTCCGGCTCAACATAGTACAAAGTCTTTTTTTCTTGGTTTTTTTTCATTGATGATACCACAATTTTTTTCCTGGACTAAATGTAGAAAAACATCTGTGACTAATAAGAATAAATCACTTTTATTTGTTTGAAGAATGTTTCATGAAGCCAGAATGTTCAGCGCTTACACATTGTTCTGTGTCACATGTGTGAGATTTGTGTATACTTGTATGTGTATCTATTATTAAAGGACCGGTAACAAGAGAAAGCTGAGCTGGTTTTAAAGGGGTTATCCAGCGCTACAAAAACATGGCCACTTTCTTCCAGAGACAACCCCACTCTTGTCTCCAGCTTGGGCGGGGTTTTGCTTCTCAGTTCCATTGAAGTGAATGGAGCTCAATTGCAAACCGCGCCAGTTCTGGAGACAAAAGTCGTGTTGTCTCTGACAGAAAGTGGCCATGTTTTGTAGCACTGGATAACCCCGTTAAGTCCTGGGTCCAATGCAGTGTCTGCAACAGGGTAACCATTTCCCATGTGCAGTGTCGGATTAGGGTACCTGGGGCCCACCAGAGAAAATAATCCTTGGGGCCCACCGAAGAAGAACTGTTGAAAAGTGACACATTGACCCAGTCCTTTCCTGGATTTATCTATATCTGTGTTGGCTGCTCTGATCCATCATTGGGGGGTAGTTACACCACGGACAGCACACTCATTTCCTCATTACACATATCATACACGCCTTACCTCATCACACATAGAACAGCACACTTACCTCATCACACATATCATACATTCCTTACCTCATCACACATATACACGCCTTACTTCATCACACATATACACTCCTTACTTCATCACGCATATCATACACGCCTTACTTCATCACACATATCATACATGCCTTACTTTATCACGCATATCATACACTCCTTCATCACGCATATCATACACTCCTTACTTCATCACGCATATCATACACTCCTTACTTCATCAAACATATCATACACGCCTTACTTCATCACACATATTATACACGCCTTACTTCATCACACATATCATACACACCTTACTTCATCACATGTATCATACATGCCTTACTTCATCACACATATCATACACCCCTTACTTCATCACACATATCATACACACCTTACTTCATAACACATATCATAAGGAGGGGGGTTGTGGGACGCCCTATTACGCAGCCCAGGGGGGCTTGGGTAAGGAGAGGGTGTGCGGGCCACTGTATTGCTTCAAGGGGGGGGTGGATGCTGGGGGGTGCTTCGGTGAGGAGGGGGAGCGGGCCACTGTATAGCTTCCTTGGGGGGGTGCTTGGGTGAGGATGGGTGTGCGGGCCACTGTATTGCTTCATGGGGGGGGTGGATGCTGGGGGGCTTGGGTGAGAAAGGGGGAGCGGGCCACTGTATTGCTTCATGGGGGGGTGGATGCTGGGGGGGCTTGGGTGAGAAGAGCGGAGCGGGCCGCACTAGTGCATTGCCCAGGGGAGGGACAAAGCAGAGCACCGCACTTTGCATAGGAGAGTTACACTGCGCTCGGCTCTGGAATACAGTACAAGGAGGTGGGGAGCGCACGGGAGGTGAATTGAGGCTGCTACTTCACTGAGGTCATCTCCGTGATGGCGTGCGGCTTCGGTATCATGTGTGCAGCAGGGGGCCCTTCACTTACTGTCATCTCACTTGAGGCGCTGAATGAGGATCTGAGGGCCCAGTCAGGTGACAGTATGTACCTAAGGTTATGTATGCGGTCGCGCACACTGACTCATCTGGAGCTGCTGGGCTGGGGGCCCACCGGAGGATTCTCCGGTCCTCCGGTGGACCAGTCCGACACTGCCCATGTTTTATTTATCACAATAAGCAAATTTACAGTAATAGCGAAGCCCTTCGTGGGCGCATAGCAGACCATACGGCCATTAAACAAGAGACAAATACACAATGGTTGCTAAACAAGGCCACAATGTTTATTTAATAAATTAAATAAATAATTAAATAACTTGTTTAATAAATAACTAAAAACCATAACTGAATTCATAAAATAAGGACTTGGGCGGGAGGGAGAGGGGCAACTTTACTCTACAAACTCCCTCTGCTCGACACATCGTCCTGCTTCTCCCTCTCACCCGCTCTGCTCCAAACCGCCTCAGTTCTTCTTTAACCCCTTCAGGACCATACAAATTTTTGTTTTTGCGCTTTAGTTTTTTCATCCTCACATTTAAAAGGCCGTAGCACATCCTTTTTTCACCTACAGGCCCACACGAACCCTTATTTTTTGCGCCACTTATTGTACTTTGCAATGACAGACTCAACCTTACCATAAAGTATGCTGCAAAACCGGAAAAAAAATATTTGCGCAGTGAAAATGAAAATAAAACACAATTTTTTTTATTTGGGGGGGGGGGAATGTTTACACTGTTTGTCCAATGGTAAAACTGACATCTTATCTATGTTCCTCATGTCAGTACAGTTACAATGATATATAACTTGTATAACTTTTATTTTATTTGATGGCTTTCAAAAAATGTAAACCTTTTTAAAAATCTAAATGCTCTTTGAAGTTGCTCTATTACCATGTTTATAACGCTTTTATCCTTTGGTCTATGGGGCTGTTTGAGGTGTCATTTATTGCGCCATTATCTGTACTTTCTATCGGTACCTTAATTGCGTATATGCGACTTTTTGATCGCTTTTCATTACAATTTTTCTCAATTTAATGCGACCAAAAATGCGCAATTTTGCACTTTGGCCAATTTTTGCGCTTACACCATTTGCCTTGCAAGATGTGCAGGATTGTGATAGTTTAATATTTTGGGCGATTATGCATGTGGCGATACCAAAATATTTATTTATTTATTTTTATTTATAAAATGGGAAAAGTAAAATTTTTATTAGAGGAGGGTTTTTTTTATTAATGAAAAAACTTTATTCTTTTACACAGTAATTAGAAGTCCCCTGGGGGACTTCTATATACACAGCATTGATCTCCCATTGAGATCAATGCTGCGTATATAATACAGAACCGATCCATTAGATCTGTGCTCTGTTGGTCTGGTCTGCTGCAGACCAGACCAACAGAATACCGAGCCGAGATCAGCATCATTCCGGGTAAGTTAAACGGATCACCCACTAGACGCCAGGGATGAGGCATAAAAAGCAGTTTAGATCAGGTCTGTGGAGTTGGTAAGCCGCAGCTCCGACTCGAACTCCGACTCCTGAATTTTATCAGGACCGACTCCAACTCCCGACTCCGACTCCCCACTCCTGCTCCTTCATAAATGGCCAGTCATATACCAGGGGAGTTATTTATCACACTCACTCAGCAGCTTCTCCCTAATGTCCTACATGATCCTGGGGTGACTTCTGAGGGAATAAGGAAACATATAAAGCAGCTTCTCCTGTGTGTGCAGTGGATGCAGCCAGTCTCCAGCCTCCATGTCCTGAACAACTCACAACTAGACTATATGGAGCAGGTGATCTTTTCCTGCTGACATTCTTCTATGTTTCTAACTAAATATTCACCATACTTAAAGAAACACTGCTAACAATGCCAGATCCCTGTGATATAGAGGTCAGCCATAGTGATATACAGGGGTCACACATGGTCATATAGAGAGGGGTCACACATAGAGGTCACACAGTGATATAGAAGGTCACTGTGGGGGCACGCAATAGGACGCGCACACACACACACACACACCCTGCCGCAGCCATAGCATACACACACACCCACACAGCCTGCTGCAGCTATAGCACACACACAGCCTGCTGCAGCCATAGCACACACACACAGCCTGCCGCAGCCATAGCGCACACACACACACAGCGTGCTGCAGCCATAGCGCGCACACACACACAGCCTGCTGCAGCCATAGCACACACACAGCCTGCTGCAGCCATAGCACACACACACACAGCCTGCTGCAGCCATAGCACACACACATATTGCTGCAGCCATAGCGCACACCACACACACACACAGCCTGCCGCGGCAATAGCACTAGTACACACAGCCTGCTGCAGCCATAGTGTGCACACACACACACACACAGATTGCTGCAGCCATAGCACACATACACACAGCCTGCTGCAGCCATAGCACACACACACACAGCCTGCTGTAGTCATAGCACACACACACACACACACACACACAGCTGCAGCCATTGAACACTGAAGAAAAACACACAATCTTCTCCCAGAGAGAAAACACCACACTGAGGACAGAGGTTACAGCTACACTACTTATGTCCTCCTCCTCCTCTATATTACACAGGATTAGGGATGGTCCGAACCTGCCTAGGTTCGGGTTCGTACGAACCTGAACTCTCGGCAATGATTCCCACTGTCTGCCCGCTCCATGGAGAGGGTGGATACAGCCGGAGGACCGCCTGGAAAACTGGGATACAGCCTATGGCTATGGCTGTATCCCAGTTTTCCAGGCGGTCCTCCGGCTGTATCCACCCGCTGCACGGAGCGGGCAGATAGCGGGAATCGTTGCCGAGAGTTCAGGTTCGTACAGACCCAAACCTCGGCAGGTTCGGACCATCCCTACACAGGATATTCATATTACACTGCTGCTTATATACAATCATCCAGCATCCAGGAAGAGAACAGCACAGATCTCCCCCCACACAATGGACTCTTCCAGCTCAGAAACAAACTGCCAAATAGTGACCGACAACTTTTCCTCGACCACCCTTATGTAATAGGGCCAGTGTCCTATTACTGATATATTCCCGACCACCCTTATGTAATAGGGCCAGTGTCCTATTAGAATGTTGCTCATAATATATATTCATGAGCAAAACTTGTAAAATTCATTTCAAAATTCAGTTCTACACTTTATAAAGATTTCTTTTAAAGCTGGAGTCGGAGTCGGTACATTTTTTTCCGACTCCGACTCCAGCCAAAGCTAGCTCCAACTCCAACTCCGACTCCAACTCCACGAGTCCGACTCCACAGCCCTGGTTTAGATGCAGCTGTCAGCTGCATCTAAACGGCTCATTAACGAGCACGGCAATGGGACCGCGCCCACTAATAGCCACGCTCCCAGGCTATTAATAACACCCGGAATCGTGGCGGTTCAGAACAGAGTCACCGCGTGGCCCCGCTCTGAACTCCCCTACCCGACCAAGGAAGTGCAGTTTCGTCCTTGGTCGTGAAGGGGTTAAATATTGACTTTCCTGTCTGAAGATCTCAGTCAATTATCTCCGTACCTACAGAAAACAGCCCAGCAACAAGCTCTGCAAGGAGAACTTGAGAACGGTGATACTAACCACCGCCCCACCATAGGTATGGCGGAACATACCTTTCAACATATAAATATAACTTCTATACCTCCAAGGTCCGCATGAGCCCATGTGGCCCCCTTGTAACATGGGGGGCCCTTAACATTATCTCTGTAATCCGCTCATCGTCCTCCTGCCTTTTACTCATTGCTGCTTCGTTCTGCTCCTCCCCGGGTGCTGGGAAAAACTGGATCCAGTCCTGGGAAACCTACTCATTTCCCAGGACTGGATCCAGCTTTTCCCAGCACCCAGTAAGGAACAGCATTCAGTTAGAAGACAGCTGGCTAATGAGCAGATTGCAAAGATAACAAACAGCTTTGCTTCGTTATTACAGTAAATTCGCTCATCTCTAATCACAATGATGTACTCTTTAATGGGTATTCAACCACAAATCATTAATTTATTATTAAATAGTATGCAGCAATCTGGACATATTTGTAATATCTTGTCATTACAGCCTCTGCACCATTCCAGTGCTTTTACATGTGACTCAGCCCCTCCAGACATGAAGAAACGGCTGGAGGGGTTCCAATCCATCTCTCTCCTTCCTCCGTCATACCTCCCATGAGAGACTTGGATCAGGTGTCCTCCGTCTCTGCTTTGGGTTGGGTTGTCAGCATTAACTCCAGTGCATCTAACGTGGTCCACTGCAGAGATGGAGGACACCTAATCCACATCTCTGTAGTAGAGATGAAATAGAAGGAAGCGCCTTTCCCCATAGCACAGATCATGCACATGCACCGTCCTGCTTTTGTCTTATATAGCGTTATGTGCGGCATTCTGGAAGATGTCGTTTTCCAGATGGCGCCATCTTAAATATAAAAAAAACACTTTTTTGGGGAGAGTGCATGGGCAGAATATCCCTTTAAATCTTTGGGCCTAGGAAAAAAAATAAACTACTATATCTGGACCACCTATCTACATTCTTGTCTTTATCAATGCAAGGGATACAAGATAAGGGTATGTTCACGTGTAGCAGATTTCTGTCCAGAGCAGAGGCAAACCTGTTCTTGACAGGGATAGAGGTGGCAGCAGAGAGCACTGTGTCCAACTGGAAAGAAAACACCACTTCCTGCAGGACATACAGCAGCTGATAAGTACTGGGAGACTTATGTTTTAAACTAGAAGTAATCTACAAATCTGTATAACTGTCTTGCACCAGTTAATCTGACTTTTTTCCCCGTAGTGCCCCTTTAAAATTCGCACCAGCTTTATGACAATGAGATTTGTTCATTTCCACCCATAAATCCAGACGGAAGATCCCCAGTGTATCTGTTATGTGTGAACATTCTCAAAGAACGATATGGTAGTTTCAATCAGATAACCATTTCTAGCGTGTCAGCACACAGTAGGCACATAGAGACCATTTACAGACATGTTTCTGGCCAGATCAGGCTGGTTTTTCATGCCTCTCAATCAAGGACATTGATGACTAAGAACATAACCAGCTAAGAAGGGTTCTTCTGACAATACAAATTCTGACATTAATGATAATGATCTAGGGAGGATCGGCAAATACATAACAAAGAATGACTGTCTATGCTGTTTTCATTCTCAAAGTGTCATGTTTTGACACGGGTCTTCAGACTGGTGGCTACGCCCTTGGAAGATCAAGTCTTTCTTGAGCATAGAAACATGGGACCAGGTCATCTGTAGAAAAAGACAGGGGTTTCAGCATGTGCCAGTGATGCATTTGGGGACAGGAACCAGCAGTATGTACCCCAGGGCTTATTCCCAGCACCATAGAGGCTCGATGTGGTGATCCAGACAATGCCCTTGTAGGATAGAACACCATGTGATCTGCTAATCATGGGATTACCCTTCCAACCTAACCAGAATTTCCACAATAGGGGTCAGGATGCAACTTCAATTGATCCTCAGAGGAAGGATCTCAAGCAACCTTCTGACCATAGTAAATATTGAGACTTTTGCTATAACTGCCAGATCACTTTCTCCATATGCCTGAATTTCTCTTGATTCATGGGCAAGCTCATGGTGCCATCCTTAAAGGGATTCTGCTGACAGTTTCCTGTTAGCTATGGGATCATACTGGAGCAAGACGTTTTCTTGACATTTTCCCTTAAGGCCCTATTCCACCAACAGATCTGACGACAGATTATCTGCCGAAGATTTGAAGCCAAACCCAGGAGTGGATTTGAAAAGAGGAGAAATCCAGTCTTTCCTTTACCACCTGTTCTCTGTTTATAGTCTGTTCCTGGGTTTGGCTTCAAATCTTTGGCAGATAATCTGTCATCAGATCTGTTGGTGGAATAGGGCCTTTATTATAAACCTCTCAGACAGTGACATGAATGCATTCAAACAAAAAGCAATCCCCTGAACCTGGCCATTATCAGTCTGAGCAACGAAATATGAGACGGTCTGAAACTGGATAGTGCTCAGTAACAAACCACACCTTGTATGTAGGTAAGAAAGACATTGAGGTGATTATAACAAAGAGCCGTGCAGTAGAGGTGAGGAGGGATCACACGAAGACCTAAAGAAATAACAGGTAATTTTTTTTATAAAATAACAGGTTGATTTTTTTTTTTATTAAAGAGACGGTAACAATTTTAAAGGGGTTGTCCACTTTAGATCCCTGTAGGGCACCCTTGATGACAAGTTGCTGGGATTCCCAATGGTATTCTAAGTAATCATACATACTGTCCCTAGAAGTCAATAGGTCTGCTCTCTATCACATATGAAGTGTCAGGATAAACAGCAGATGGCCCAATAACCTTATGTGCTATAGTAATAGTTATGCCCAAAGGGTGCATAGACCAGTCATGTAGAGACTGGTTGTGTCCTCAAAGGGGTAAGATAAGGGTCTAACAATAATGACAATTATCTCAGCTATTTCCATATGTAATCCCAAAAACTGTAATGTTATATATCATAATGGCCAACCCAACCATTGAACAGCCATGTTATGTGTATAGCCTGCTTAATATGTATTGGGAGTAGCCGGAGCCCCTTGGGTGTTCTCATTCACCTCCACTGTGCCCATGCATATTGTGCTGAGGTGACTTGTAACCAGCTGGCATAATGTATCCACTGATGAAGCTGAAGAAAAGAAACACAAAGCAATTGCCTATTTCCCTATAATACATTCAAGAACAGGAAAAGAAGCAGAGGGGCCTGCGGGACAGAAGATAAGAGCGTGTAACAGCAGCTTCTGCTAGATACGTGACACCACAGTGATAACAAGAACATTCACCAGGTCACCAGTGAGCATTACTTCTTACCTCATATGTCACCATGAACATCACATGACACAACCTACAAAGTGCTGGATAGTCCTGTGTACTATTTCCTTAGAGGGCAGTATTATAGTAGTTATATTCTTGTACATAGAGGCAGTATTATAACAAATATATTCTTGTACATAGGGAACAGTATTATAGTAGTTATATTCTTGTACATAGGAGGCAGTAATATAATATTTATATTCTTGTACACAGGAGCAGTATGTAGATAGGGGGCAGTATTATAGTAGTTTTATTCTTGTACATAGGAGGTAGTATTATAGTAGTTATATTCTTGTACATAGGAGCAGTATTAGTAGTTATATTCTTATACATTGGAGGCAGTATTATAGTAGTAGAATACGGCTGATAATGACTTGGTGTAATAGGGCCTTTAGTGTGTCAGGCCAATGGCTGAAAATAACTATTGTTTTTGCAAAAAGGAAAAGTTACCCAGACATATTTTGCAATAGGGTATGTGACATCCCCTACAAAGATGAGGAACTGGGGACTGAGACTCTGATCTTTATCAAGTCTTTAACCAACCCGGGGCCAATGCAATTAGAGGTTTCACGCTAACAGCAGGAATTCCATTGATGTAGCCGCTTGTATTGTGACTTTGAGGGGCGGTATATATGGTAAACACATACCTTCTGCTGTTTGGTTCTTCCTGTTAGTTCAGATAGAAAGCATTATTGGCAGGATCCTTCATAGGTTGCTCTTTCTCCCCAAAAGTCTTAAGGAGCCTTCCAGAGACAACAGTAAGTCATGACTATGTGGATATATATATACATTGTGTTGAAGGGGACAGATTGGGGGGAATGGAGGTCATTGTTTATCGCTCCCTGCTGAATCAGCTTCTCCTGAAGCCTAGTAAGATAACCCTACAGGGAGTTTATGTCTACAAGATGTGACCCCTGTAGCTGTGGATCAGAAGTCTGGGGCTCAGTCCATGTTATACCATCCATTTTCCTTTGCATTTACTATACCTTGATCACGTATGTATATTTACTGTTTTACATATTTTATATTGCCATGTGTATTACATTTTCTACAACTTTCTAATTAACTTTGTGTTTTAAAATATTCAGAAATCTTAGTTTGCTGCCAGTAAAGGAGACTGTTCTTGTTTACACTGAGTGGCTTTGTTCCCACAATGTCTCTTGTGGCCATTTTACGGCTTCCTTTTTGGACGGCGGTGATTTTGGCGCTAAAACACTGGCATAATTTGCAGAACACGTCCATGTTTTGGCATCAAAGTGACGTCGGTCCAATAAGCCAAAAAAAGGTGTTGTGGAAACTTGTACCTAGCTAGTGCTGGTCTCAGCTAAGGGGATACAATTGTTTCTAGTCTGGGCAATGGTCTGTGAGCTAAGAGCCTGGGCTCATACATTGTAGTTAACTAGAAATAAGATTTCTGCAGCTGCTTCTAGTGCACACAACATTGTGAACATTGTAGCTAACTCTTAGATGTATAAGTGTTACTAAGTCTATATGGGTGTGATTCCTCATCATGTAAGCAGTTATCTTGCAGCATGGTGACTCAGTGGTTAGCGCTGGAGTCCGGGGTTCAAATCCCACCAAGGGTAACATCTGCAAAGAGTTTGTATGTTCGTGTTCGTGTGAGTTTCCTCCCACACCCAAAAACATACAGGTAGGTGAAGCGCTGCGGAATCTGTGTGCGCTATACAAATAAAAACATTATTATTATTATCTTATGTACTGACAGCAAATAAATCACGAGGAATAGGGATATACAGTGTATTATAAATTGATAGATCATTATACTCAGAGTGATCAGCCTTTTAAAATGGAAAGTTTATCCTGAGGACAAGTGATCAATACAGATTAGTGAGCACCCCCACCCTTTAACTGTTTAAAGGAGTGCAAGCTCTGCAGCCTTTTCAATTCATTCAAGTAAATGGGACAACAGTGCAATACCTGCAACTTTCACAAGTACAAACCAGTCTAAATCGGATGTAAACATTAAAGAGGCTGTGGTGCCTTTGAATAGGACTGGTCAGCAAGACTGATGACCTTTCAAAAGTGGTCGTCCCAGAAACAGGTACCAATGTGGGTTATTTATTAAGTCCACCCCCATTCACCCTGATGTATTTACTAAGAGGACAATGTGCTAAGAGGCAGGCACAGGAGTAGATTTCTGGCAGGATTTACACCTGGTAAAAGGGTAATTCATGGTAAATCAGGTGCAGGAAGAGCCGTGCAGCCTGTGGAGTGTGCCAGGAGCACAGTCAATAAATAAAGTCATTGGCGGTGCCATAGACTTTGAAAAGAGTGGATGCAAGCATCTACGACTGCCACTCCATTCAAACCCTCATTTTTTTGATAACTGGTGACCCCAGAGGTGGAACCATCCACAATTTGATACTGATTGCCTACCCTGTGAAAATGTGGTAAGGTATATTTTAGGACAACCCCTTTAAACTTTTACATAAAAGTAGAAAATCCTTTAAAGGAATTGCACATTTAGGAAAACCCCTTTTTGTTAGACAGGTCTACAGACAATGAGCACATTACATAGAGTCCAGGACCCCCAGCAAACATCTGGGGGGTGGGGGGGGGGGGATTTGGTCACTTATCAGTAAGTGCCAAATTAGTCATCACCTTTACCAGTACAGTGCCATCACAGGTGAAATTAAGTATTGCACAGTTTTCAAATAAATCATTGGGCCATCTGTGAATCGCCCTGACATGCCTAGCCCTCCCTCTTTGTAGCTCCTTCTTTTGCCTACTAAGTTATATAGGCATTGAGAGGCAGAAAATTCTCTAAATTCCGTAATATGAAAGAACTTGTTCTTCAGAAAAAATAAAGAAAACAAAAACCATGACGTAAAGAAAAAACGGAATCCATAACATCAAGCTTATACAAAACATTTTACAACATAGCAGCATGGCTTCAGTCTATACTTTACCCCATCTATAAAGAGGATTCATACTATTAAAGGAGTTGTCCAGCTGAAATATTTTTCTTTCAAATCCACTGGTGTCAGAAAGTTATAGAATATAGATTTGTAATTTACTTCCATTAAAAAAATCTCAAGTCTTCCCATACTTATTGGCTACTATATATCATGCAGGAAATGTTTTATTTTCAGTCTGACACGTGCTCTCCGCTGCCACCCCTGTCCATGACAGGAACTGTCCAGAGCAAAAGAAAATCCCCATAGAAAACCTTTCCTGCTCTAGATAGTTCCTGTCGTAGACAGAGGTGGCAGCAGAGAGCACTGGGTCAGACTGAAAATAAAATAAAATTTCCTGCAGGACATACAGCAGCTGATAAGTATGGGAAGACCTGAGATTTTTTAATGGTAGTAAATTACAAATCTATATAACTTTCTGACACCAGTGGGTTTGAAAGAAAAAGATTTTCCCTGGATAACCCCTTTAAGAGCAGCCATAGTCCTATTTATGACATTGGAGACCGCTTTGACGAGTCTGAAAAATAAGTGTTTTTTAAAGAAACAAGTCAATGAATCTTAGATGCAGTACCCAATAAAATCACATAGGGAGAGTGGTGCTGTTTTGGGTATGGCATTGAGTCTATTGATTGACAGACCCCATATGAATCTCACATTGATGACATATAGTGAGGCTAGGCCATCCATGTTATTTCCTTGGAAATCAAACACTGGAAGGAAGATGGGATATCTCCTGAAGACATTCCTTCGGCCACTAGATTCATGTTATTTTCCCCCTAAAGGACCAGAGTATTCTTAAAGCGTAACTGTCATTTCAGGGTCATTTTTCTGAAAACATTAAATATCAACAGTACAAGTGATTTTAAGAAACTCTGTAATAGGTTTTATGTACTAAAAGAGTTTCCTTCTGTACTGAAAAAGCAATCTCCCAGCCTCCCCCCTCACATCAAATGAAGCAGGATTTCTGTCTCCATTATGTGGCTATGGAGAGGGGAGGGGCTGTTAGGAGTGACTGAGCACGGAGGATTTCTGCACAGCACAACACCCTGCAATCTTCTCTCAGTAAGTTCATAGACAAGCACTGACCTTTCTGACCCCAGAATCCTGCGGTTTAGGTGCCCAGACAGTCTACAAACAGCTGACCTTCATGTCACCTCTTCCTGCTCCCTCATCTCCCTCGGCCCCTCCCCCTCCATAAGGATAGAATGGAGAGAGCAGAACCCGTCTTCACTGGCTTCTCTGTAATGAAGACGTGTTTGCCTGATAATGCACAGATAAGAAGTCAGGGGGGGAGGCTGGGAGATTGCTTCTTGAGTACAGAAGGAGGCTTTTTTGGCTGATTAAACCTATTACAGAGTTTCTTAAAATCGCTTATACTACTGATTTCTGCAATAAAAAAAAATATGACAGTTACGCTTTAAGGATTAGAAAACATTACTCTTGGGATTTGCTATGCTTACTGAATAGATTGGCTATGGAATGTATTATGGCTATTTTGGTTTTAATGTAATATGTCTACGTTTTATACTTGTACTTGAAAGAAAAGTTAAAAATAAAATTTAACATAAGAAAACATTTCTGCTTTCTTCTAAAAACTAGTGTGCTCTATCTCTGCATGGGTTGTGTGTGGTACTGTACATGAGCTCCACTAAAGGGAATGGTGCAATGTTGCTATACCACGAACAACCTGCAGACAGATGTGGTGCTGTTTCTGAAAGAAAGCTGTTGTGCTTATCTTATCCTGTCCAGCCCCTTTAGGCTCATGCTCAGCATTATCTCTCACAAATGAAAGTGAAAGACGCTTCGGCTGAGACTGTGGTTTCCACTACCTCTTTATGCACTGTGACAAAATGTCTTGTTTACATCTTTTTTGGCGCAGACGGTGTAAAGCAATGAAGATTGCCTCATTCAACGCCCGCAGGTTTGGACTGAAGAAATGCACCGACAGCAAAGTGTTCCCAATCATTACCAAGGTGGGTGCAGGCACTGACAGGCTGAGGGGTCAGTGCTGGCAATGGAGGCCTGATGACAGAGGAAGAGACTGGGTACAGGCAGGGCGGGGCAATGTGCTGCGGGGCAGGATGCCAGGGTGTCAGGCTGGGGGGGAGAAAAGCTGCATAAAAGTTACTATATATGACTAGAGTTGTGCATGCTTTTTTACTCCCTTGAACACATGATGACTACTATCGTCTATGATGAGTATCAAATATTTTATTTGCCAAGTTCTCTCTTATATGATATGGGATTATATGGATATGGCTATTATACAATAAGATCCAATAAGATCTTAGCTACAGCATCTAGAGTTTACAACTTTTTTTTAGACTTCTACATATTATAGCATTAGGCACATTTGTCATTCTGGAAAGCTGAATGGCTTAAAATAATAATATTAATAATAATAATAATTATTATTATTATTATTATTATTATTATTATTATTATTATTATTATTATTTGTATAGCAGATTCCACAGCGCTTTTTTTTTTGTACACAATACAGAGGTTATATTTATATTACATTATACAATAAATTAATAAAAATAACAATAAACTGCTGTAGTGGCAGTTCTATATTGAATTTTATCAGTAACATAGTGTTTTACAAGGACCTTTATTTATTATGGGCTGCTGTAGAACTCTGGAGGACTCTGCTTATGATGTATTACATGACCAGCCCTTTTCTTTTAATTTGAATGTTTAATGCGCCCTGTGGGGGGCGCTGCAGGTATATTAAACACTTGCTGCCAGGTTACCCTGCAGATCACAGAACATTGTCCAAAGCAGAAAACTTAATATGATAACCCCCACCCAGAATATAATATATATAATGTGTCCTCATAGTATAGAAATGTTTTTACTCCATTCAGCATACAATTATATATCATTTAGATTTTTTTCCACAATCTCAAGAAAGCTTTATTGTGGATTTATTTCCTAGTTGTGATAATTTTAAAAAAGGGTTCAACTTTTATATTGTTTTATTATGGGATGATACCTCACGTAAAGATGATACCTCCCATGTACTGTGTACCTTTATCCACCGCTTCCTGTTTCAGATTGTGTTACGTTATGACATCATCGTACTCCTGGAAGTCTTTGATGCAAAGGAGAAAGCAGCAAAAAAACTTGTGGAGCAGTTAAACAGGTGAATGCTGGTAAAACATGTTTTAAGACATGCCCATGGTCTGACTAAGAAACACCCCAAACGGCACCAAAACTCTCACCGTTACAAGAAATTTTAGGGGTATTCCGGGGAAAGTACTTACATTCCCCATGCCATGGAGTTCTCGTAGTGATGCGTAGCACTTCATGTGCTGAGGGTCGGCACATGCCAGTGTGTGTTAAACAGTTTAAAAAAAAACCCTGTATCTAAAGCTATAAAACCTATATCTAAACCTTAAATTTTAGTGGGCTGCCCCTTTCTTGTCAGCTGGTCCTCAACAACTAGCTTAAGACGAGGAAAACACTTAATTCTGTTCCATAATGCCTTCAAAATTTTCCTGGTTGCCCATTGAAAAAGAAAAAGATAGCAGTTTAGCTCTAACTCACTGTTAGATCTTTGACCCTACATGTTATGACCCATAGTTCCTCTTGAGCTTGCTGGTCGCACATGCTCAGTTGAAGCATTAGGAATTATAGGAGGGTGAGCTCTTTGAATATTAAAAATAGGAAAGGATGGGAGCTAGAAACTAATGTGGCTCAGCAGGGAGAGAGCACAATATAAAGCGCACAAAAGGCTGGAGTAATGCTCCATTTATCAAAACTATCCATAAAAAAACATTTAAAAAAAATAAATTGCAACACACATTGTTTGATATATACAATAGCAATGCCAACTAGTACATATACAGTAAAATTAAATATAATAAGGCAGAAACAGTCAAACATAATATAAAATGTAGCATGAAGTCAGCCAGTCTTCAAGCTCCCACAATGCACTTCTCTCTGTTTATAGGACATTTTGAATTTAGCTTTAGATATAAATAGAAAACATCTTTTAACTAAATCCTTTTGTTCCATCATCTAGCGTGTGCAAGGATGGATCCTATACATATGTAATAAGCAAACCCTTGGGAAGAAATGACTACAAGGAGCAATACCTGTTTATCTTCAGGTAAGACACCACAATATTTGCACACAATATCCTCTGGGTTTATCAAGAGTTTTCAACTGCTAAAAAAAAAAAAACTGAACAACTTGAAGTTGGTCTGTTTTTAGATTAGTATGCAAAAGAACACTGCAGAGACACTATCACATGTCTTGACGTCAGTGAACTAACCAGACCTTCCTCCGGGAAGGAACAACCAAGCCAAAGAATGTCTCCAATCAAGGAAACCACCTAAGCAAGGTATCCATCCACAGACAGCTGTTTCGGGGTATTAGCCCCTCATCAGTGTGGAGTAGGACTCTGGCTAGTGGGAGCAATGCCTAGTAAGTGCATGCAAAAGGACTTCAGGGAGATCAACCAGAACACCGCAGAGACATCATGACGTGTCTCCACGTCAGTGTATTTGTCACGGACGCGGCGGCGTCCCGTGCTCCGGGCCGCCGCCGCAACCTCTCCATGCAGCCGCCGGGGTCCATGTGCGGGGATCCAGCGCTGCTACTAGTTCAGCCCCGGGGGGGCGCCTTACCTCGCCCCGCTCCTGTCACCCGCTGTGCCGGCCGGCACGCGCGTCCCCGCCTCCTAGGGCGCGCGCGCGCCGGCTGTCTCACATTTAAAGGGGCAGTCCGTCCCTAATTGGTTGCTGCACATCACACTCTCCTATAAATTCCAGCCCTGCCCCACTACAGGTGTTGGAGCCTCTACATGCTTCCCATAGCGTTTGGCCCAGCTCCCTGTTGTTCCTCACCTCAGTCCTTGTTCCTAGTCCCTGTCCTGAGTCCCGGTTCCTAGTCCCTGTCCGCTGCTTACCCATTGTTCCTGAGTGCTGCCTGCCACCTGCGGTTACTCCTTCAGACCTTTGCCTGCATTACCATCTGCCTACTGCTTCTGCCACGCCTCACCTGCTGTCACTAGCAACCAAGCCAGGGGTAGCGACCTGGGGGCCCCAGCAAGTCCATCCCGCCTTGCGGCGGGCTCTGGTGCGCTCCCTGGTGCGGTTACCACATCGCTAGTGACAGTTCAGTGGATCCACGACTCCAGGCGTTACAGTATTCTAAAACATTGCCCCCTGGGAAATCAAATGTGCAAAAGAACACTGCAGAGACACCATCATGTGTTGTTCCTTCCTGGAAGAAGGTCTGGCTAGTTCACTGACGTCGAGACAGGTGATGGTGTCTCTGCAGTGTTCTTTTGCATATTTGATTTCCCAGGGGGCAGTGTTCTAAGTGTTCTAGAATACACTGACGTGGAGACACGTGATGGTGTCTCTGCGGTGTTCTGGTTGATCTCCCTGAGGTCAACCAGAGTCCTTTTGTTTTCAGATTAGTGACATGATTGACACAATTGGTGCAGGTTGGCGCCAAAGGCATGCAGGAAAAAACTGCCAAATACACTAAAAGGCAAGCAGATAATAAATAAAGCGGGATGGAAACTTATACTACTAATATGGCATCAATGTGAAAAGCAAAGAATTGTCAGGACTGGCAGGCGTAGACAAGACACTAGACAGTGGGCCGTGAAACTGACCCCACCCACTGTCACCTGCCTACTTGCCTCGGTCGACCCTAGGCGGTCTACCACGAAGACAATCCCTATGCTGAATACGTGCAAAACATAAAACGCAGACAGACAAACACAATGCGGAAAGGTCAACTAGCCGAGTCAGAAACCGAACGAGCAACGCAGTACCAAATCAGGAAGAAGCGGGTAGTCAGAGGGCAGGCAAAAGGTCAGAATCCAGGTAAGACAAAATAGAAGAATAGAGCAGAATACAGGGGGAGCTGGGATCAGAACAACTAATAACCAGCAGGGAAATGAGGAGCTGACTGCTTTTTATCCAGGATCAGAGACTAGGTCCAGCAGCTGATTGGAGCCGCCCTGATCCCAGCACCAAGCTCAGCTGAACAGACCTAGCAGTGCAGTAACCCCTGCACTGCCAGAAGTCTAACAGGCAAGGCAGGTGTGGCTGAAAAGTAAAACACAGTTCAGACACAATTCATATGCAAATACAGACAGAAATTCAGCGCTTCCTCGGCCGCCCGGCACAGACCGAGGAGCGCAAAGTCACATTCCTAACAGTACCCCCCCTCTTATGAGGGGCCTCCGGACCCTCTTTCAAAGGACTCGGCTTAGAGGGATTGCGAGCATGGAACTGGCGTATGAGACGAGGAGCATGAATATCTTTGCTCGCCACCCAAGTTCACTCTTCTGGGCCGAACCCCTTCCAATGGATGAGGTATTGGACAGAGTTCTGCACCCGACGAGAGTCCAGAATCTTTTCCACTTCAAACTCAAGATCCCCCTGAATGACCAGAGGGGCAGGGGGAGTAGATGGCAACACCGGAGTAACATACATCTTTAATAAAGATTTGTGAAACACATTATGAATGCGCATGGTTCTTGGCAGTTGTAACCTGAAAGAAACAGGGTTAATGATTTCAGTAATGGCATATGGACCAATATATTTAGGTGCTAGCTTTCCGGACGGAACCCTAAGCTTCAAGTTTTTGGTGGAAAGCCACACCTTGTCACCCACACAATACTCTGGGCCAGATATGCGTCTTTTGTTGGCTTGTCTTTTAGAAGATTCTTGGGCTTTAACCAAGCTCTCAAGAGCTCGAGCCCAGACTGTGCACAGTCTACTATAGGTCTTTTCAGCTGACGGGTTAACAGATTCAGAAGCATGCGCAGATGAATACCTTGGATGAAAACCATAATTACAGAAAAACGGCAACATTTTGATAGATTGATTTTCCCTATTATTGAGGGCAAATTCCGCCAAGGACAAATACTCCTTCCATTTGTCCTGGGCACCAGAAACAAAGCATCTGAGAAATTGTTCCAATGACTGGTTCACTCTTTCAGTCTGCCCATTGCTCTGAGGGTAAAAGGCAGATGAAAATGATAATAAAGTGCCCAATCGACCACAGAACTCCCTCCAGAACTTAGACACAAACTGCACCCCTCTATCAGACACAATGTTCTCTGGCACCCCATGTAGCCGTAGAATATGATTGATAAACAAAGATGCTAAAGTACGTGCATTAGGGAGTTTCTTAAGGGGAATGAGATGGCACATTTTGGAGAATCTATCAACAACAACCCAGATGACAGTCTTTCCTTTTAATGGCGGCAAGTCAGTGATGAAGTCCATTGAAAGGTGGGTCCAAGGTCTCTCAGGTAAAGGTAGAGGATGTAGAAGACCTTCGGGTAATCTGCGAGGGACCTTGGACCTGGCACAGACCTCGCAGGCCTCAACAAACAGTTTAACATCTCTGGCCCAAGTAGGCCACCAATAACAACGTGAGAGCAAATACTTTGTGCCAGCAATGCCCGGGTGACCTACTAATACAGAACAATGGGTCTCTTCAAGAACCCTGAGTCTAAGATTAGGAGGTACAAAGAGTTTCCCATCTGGAGTATTCCTGGGTGCTAGGGACTGTGAGTTTACCACCTGAGCTGCAAGTTCAGGTTGGAGAGTGGCAATGACCACTCCTGGTGTTAAAATAGTCTCAGGTTCTTCCCTGGGGGCACTGCTGACATCAAAGCTGCGAGACAGGGCATCTGCTCGGACATTTTTAGAACCAGGACGAAAGGTAATCTCAAAATTAAACCGAGTAAAGAATAATGCCCACCTGGCTTGCCGGGGGGTAAGGCGTTTAGCCTTGTCCAGGTATAATAGGTTCTTATGGTCAGTTAAAACCTTAATCTTATGCTTAGCCCCTTCAAGAAAATGTCTCCATTCATCAAAGGCCCACTTAATGGCCAGTAGTTCTCTGTTACCGATGTCATAATTACACTCTGTTTTAGAGAATTTTCTTGAAAAGTAGGCTACAGGGCTTAAGTTAGTCAGTGTCACAGGACCCTGTGAGAGAACTGCTCCAACCCCTACCTCCGAAGCATCCACCTCAATGATAAATGGTTGCTCAGGATCAGGCTGAATAAGGATTGGAGCTTCAGAGAAACACCTCTTCAACTGTCCAAATGCCTGTACGGCTTCGGGGGTCCAGTTCACCAGATCTGCCCCTTTTCTGGTCAAATCAGTTAATGGTTTAGCAATGACAGAGAACCCCTTAATAAATTTTCTATAGTAATTGGCAAACCCCAAAAACCGTTGCAGGGCCTTGAGGTTAGTTGGGCGTTCCCATTTCTCAATAGCAGTCACTTTAAGGGGGTCCATACAAAAAGAGTTAGGGGTGATAATATAACCAAGAAAAGAGACTTTCTGGATCCCGAACTGGCACTTGGACAATTTAGCGTAGAGGTGATTCTGTCGGAGTAACTCCAATACCTTACAGACATGACAAACATGAGAGGACCAATCTGGTGAAAAAATTAAGATGTCGTCCAGGTATACTACCAGGAACTGACCAAGATATTTACGAAAGACATCATTTACAAAGTGCTGAAAAACTGCCGGCGCGTTACTTAACCCAAAGGGCATGACTAGGTATTCAAAATACCCTTCAGGGGTATTGAAGGCAGTTTTCCATTCATCCCCTTCTCTTATTCGAATCAGATTGTAGGCCCCACGAAGATCAATCTTGGAGAACCACTGAGCACCCACAATCTGATTAAACAGATCCGGAATAAGAGGAAGGGGGTGCTGGTTCTTTATGGTGATCTTATTAAGTTCACGGTAATCTATGCAGGGTCTAAGTCCACCATCTTTCTTCCCCACAAAAAAGAAACCAGCACCTAATGGAGAGCAAGAGGGACAAATATGACCTTTGCAAAGACTATCCTGGATGTATTCTCGCATGGCCTCCCTCTCGGGTCTGGCCAAATTAAACATTCTCCCCTTAAGATACTTGGACCCTGGAATCAAATCAATAGCACAATCATACGGACGGTGCGGTGGCAGAACTTCCACAGATTTCTCATCAAACACATCGGCAAAGTCAGCTACAAACTCAGGAATCTCTCCCTCCATAGCAGAGCAGTCTGTGACATTTAATGCAATACAGTGAGAAGAACACTTAGAACCCCATTTAATCAACTCCTTAGTGGACCAATCAAATACAGGATTATGTTGTTCCAACCAGGGCAAACCCAAAATTATGTCAGAAGACAAGTTATCCATGACCAGAAAATCAAGAATCTCCTTGTGTACTGACCCAACCTGCACCTCCATAGAAGGAGTAATGTACCTGACTTTACCCTGGGCCAGGGGTGTAAAATCAACACCAGTAATAGTCAACGGACATCTAAGCTAAAGCGGGCATATTCCCAGAGCTGACCAGAATGCAGAGTTAATGAAGTTGGCCGAGGCCCCCGAATCCACATGAGCGTAACCAGAAACAGATTTGTCTCCCAAAAACAAAGAAATAGGCAACATTAATTTGTTTTTCTTTTTAAGAGGTACCTGGGCACCTAAGTGACCCCCTCGATCGTCACTCAGGCGCTGGAGTTTTTCCGGAGGTGGTTCTGGTCTGGAGGTACATTCCCTCACCCGGTGTCCGGCCTGTCCACAGTACAAGCAGAGATTATGTTGTAGGAGGTAAGCCCGTCTAATCTTGGCATCCGCAACCCCGAGTTGCATGGGTTCATCTTGCAATTGGGGAACAGAAGGACTTAACTTAGGAGTAGAAACAGTAGAGGACAGGGTTTTAGAAGATTCAGGGGTGTCTTTTTCTCTGCGTCTGTCTCTGAGTTGTCTGTCCACCCGTATGGCTAATGTCATGGTCCCCTCTAAAGTATCAGGGGTAGAGTACACTACCAATAGATCTTTAAGCTGATCCGACAACCCCATCCGGAACTGGCAACGCAGAGCTGGATCGTTCCAGCCGGATGGTACACACCACTGCCGGAACTCAGCACAATATTCTTTTACAGGTCTCTTACCCTGTCTCAGAGAAGTAAGCTGATGCTCTGCTACTGCAGCCTGGTCTGGGTCATCATATAATAGCCCTAGGGCAGCAAAAAATTGATTCACGGAGGTCAACTCCATGGATCCAGGGGACAATGAAAAAGCCCACTCCTGAGGAGGACCCTGCAAGAGGGACATAATAATGGCCACCCTTTGGTCCTCGCCTCCAGAGGAGCAGGGGCGCAAACGAAAAAACAACTTGCAACCCTCTCTAAATGTTCGGAAACTCCTCCTGTCTCCCTTAAACTTTTTAGGGAGCTGCACAGGAGGTTCTAGAGGTAGAGGGGTGGTCATGGTCACCTGTCGCGGTGCAGTCTCTTGCTCCTGGACGCGCTCAGCAAGGTTCTGAACCAGCGTGTTCAGACCTTGCATCTGGTTAACCAGAGCCTTCATGGCGTCCATGATGCAAGGTGACTGCAAAAAAAAAAAAAATTTTTTTTTTTTTTTTTTTTTTTTTAAAGGCTGGTTATTCTGTCAGGACTGGCAGGCGTAGACAAGACACTAGACAGTGGGCCCTGAAACTGACCCCACCCACTGTCACCTGCCTACTTGCCTCGGTCGACCCTAGGCGGTCGCGGACAACCACGAAGACAATCCCTATGCTGAATACGTGCAAAACATAAAACGCAGACAGACAAACACAATGCGGAAAGGTCAACTAGCCGAGTCAGAAACCGAACGAGCAACGCAGTACCAAATCAGGAAGAAGCGGGTAGTCAGAGGGCAGGCAAAAGGTCAGAATCCAGGTAAGACAAAATAGAAGAATAGAGCAGAATACAGGGGGAGCTGGGATCAGAACAACTAATAACCAGCAGGGAAATGAGGAGCTGACTGCTTTTTATCCAGGATCAGAGACTAGGTCCAGCAGCTGATTGGAGCCGCCCTGATCCCAGCACCAAGCTCAGCTGAACAGACCTAGCAGTGCAGTAACCCCTGCACTGCCAGAAGTCTAACAGGCAAGGCAGGTGTGGCTGAAAAGTAAAACACAGTTCAGACACAATTCATATGCAAATACAGACAGAAATTCAGCGCTTCCTCGGCCGCCCGGCACAGACCGAGGAGCGCAAAGTCACATTCCTAACAAGAATATTATTAAATTTGGGGCAATTGACTCCTGATTATTAATATTGCATTCTGAATCTAAAAGGGGTTGTATGATATTGAGATATATTTTTCAAAAATAGCGCCACTCTTGTATCTGGCTTCTGATGTTGCAGCTCAGCCTCATTCATGTGAATGGAAACAAACTGTACCAGACAAGGTTGGTGCTTGTTTGGAAAGCATAGACTTTTTACTATTTGTATATAACCTCTTCAATTTCAAAATAAAATATTGAGAATGTGCTTTTTTTTCAATTACAGACATATCTGAAATTAACTTTGCAAGCTATTTTAGCTACTGATATAGAGATAAGGGAGGAGATTTATCATACATGGTGTAAAGTGAAACTGTCTCAGTTCCCCCTAGCAACCAATCAGATTCCACCTTTCATTTTCCAAAGAGTCTGTGAGGAATGAAAGGTGGAATCTGATTGGTTGCTAGGGGCAACTGAGCCAGTTTCACTTTACACCATGTTTGATAAATTTCCCCCAAAGTGTATAGTAAAGGTGGTTTCATGGAAAACTGTAGTATGAAAAATTCTGATTTTTTTTTCTAAAAGGTTGCAATGACCCTTGAGCCCTGTATGCCCTTATAGTTTATAAGTAGGTTAGAAGAATCAAACCTGCTGATATGTTCCTATAGCGCACTGGGCAGATGAGATGGTAGCCCTGTCCCCAATGCACCAAAACACCTAATTAACATAGTGATTAAACTCCTAATAGCAAGGAAATGGTGCTAAGGATGACAGTAAGAAACTTACCTTCATCCTCAGCCCCCATGTGCTATAGCAACATATTGGAAAGGTTAGATTCCTCTAATCTGCTGATAGTTTCCCTTTAAGAGGAAAACAGTGTAGTAAGTGAGCAGTGGGCATAGTCCCAATATAAGTGTTTGAGTTGGCTTTACTGTAGAAGCATTTACATACCATAGTCCAACCTGCAAATCCTTATTGCAGAATTAATTTTGTCTATGGCATCTCTATAAATTACCAGTATCACCTGTGTCTCCATTCCAGGGAGGACTTGGTGTCGTTAAAGGAGGTATACCAGTATGAGGATATGCAGAAAGGAGACGAGGATTCCTTTGCACGAGAACCTTTTATTGTCAGATTTGAATCCAAAAAGACAGGTAGGAAAGAAAATCCACCAACCCGTGTGATGTAAGAAGTCAGCTGTTCAAAACCAATAACATAAGATACAAACTGAAGCCAGAATTCCTTTGATCTGGAATCATTTAATATATATTCTGGATTATAAAATGGTTGTAGAAAAGTATCTAAAATATCTAAAAGATATAAGGAAAAAAGACAACAAATGAACATTTACAAAAATTGAAGAAAAAAGAAATTGAGGGAACTCACCACTTGAACGTGCACTGTCTTTATTCCATCTGTGGTATACAAAAGAATCAGCAGGTAAAAGTCATATCGGGCGCGAACGCCAAACACTCATCAGTGATTGCAGTCACAGCTGTATCGCGCACATGTGCGCTTCATCAGGTATGATGAAGCGTGCATGCGCGCGATACAGCTGTGACTGCAATCACTGATGAGTGTGGTTTTACCTGCTGATTCTTTTGTATACAACAGATGGAATAAAGACAGTGCACGTTTAAGTGGTGAGTGCCCTCAATCTCTTTTTTCTTCAATTTTTGTTTACGTATTACTAAGTGTTTTTTTATATGAGGAGCACTTCCTGCAGAGGCATTTTTAGTGCAGAGCTGCTTTGTATGGATCGGAAATGTGGCACTCATAGCCTACTGTGGGCCATACTGTACATCTGTGTGCCTCTTTTCTCACAGATTAATAAAAATGTCTGCCGTTATTCTATTATAATTCCACATTATATTGCAGATCTGTATTAGAAACAAGTGCCAGAGTATTAGATTGTCTGGATTATTAGAGCTAAGTAATTTCATGGAATTAAATTGCTGTTAAATTGATCTCTCCACTTGTATTTGAGTAGATTCCATCAACCTTATCCATGAAAGAACCTCAGAGGAGCAGGCTAGTTAGAGAAAGCCAAGACTTAAAAAAGTAAGCACCTCCAAAGATTGTTCATAGGGTATATAGAGATTTACAGTCCTGTTATAGTGAGAAAGTGTTCATCGAGGCTAATAGGCTTTGCTGTCACTTTTAAAATATAATCCTCTTCCTCTTCCAGCTGTAAAGGATTTCGTCCTCATCCCAGTGCACACTACACCCAAAGACTCCGTCCAGGAGATTGATGAGCTGTATGACGTCTACCTGGATGTTAAGGAAAAGTGGGGGACTCAGGTAATGAACCATTGTGACAGCTGCCATTAGTTATACAGTGCCAGCCTATGACATGAAGTGATGGACTAAGCATCTGGGTGTGTTATTTCACCAGGGGAGATTACAGTTTCTTCATGAATATAAGATTTAAAGGAAATTTACATTTTGTCACCTTGTTAATAACTGAACATTGTATACAATTATGAATTTCTAACAATTTCAAAACATAGCTATTGTGGCTACCATGAAATGGGACAGTAGATACCATAATAAGAAAACGGCCCATATATATCAATCTACGTGATAAAAAAAACGTGTAATTTGCCCATAGCGACCAATCACAGCTTAGTTCTGATATCTTATTGAGCTCTGGTAAAATGAAACCTGAGCTGTGATTGGTTTATATGGGCAAATGACCCCAGTGTTTGTGTCACATGCAGTAGTGAATTATAATAGGGGTGTTTTGGGCGGCAGCCCGGGGCCCTGAGCTCCTGGGGGGCCCATGACCACCCAAAAAGACTTATACTTTCAATGGTGTACTGTCTCCTGGCTACACTTCTGCCATGATTTGCAAAAAATCAATGTTTTTTTATGGCAATTTTGCACAAATCAGGACATCATGACATTATCTGTCCTGTACTATGAACGCCAGGCTAGTGCTTCCATAGTTACAGTGGGGTGGGGGGGCCCAGGCTTGGTGAACAGCCCGGGGCCTATGGTAAAGTTAATCCGCCCCTGGTCACATGGATTGATATCTGGGCCAGTGTTGCAGCTAGTTTTCAGCTATAGCTACTGTAGCCACACACTTTATTGTCCACTAAACACAACAATTTCTACAGGACCAGACATCCATGTAATGTGTATGGGGGCCTTACACAGATGTCGGGGGGATAAGGATCACGCTGTTAGATTTCAACTGCTCAGTCTTTTAGTTCTGATGGAAGATGGGCTACTGCCAGAGAATTGCTTCTTTCACTCCATTTAGAATACATATAAGCTCAACTGAACTGAATGTCCATATGTAGGGTGGTATTAGGAGAGCTAAAAGGGGTAGTGCGGCGGTAAAGAATTATTGACAGAATAACACACATTACAAAGTTATACAACTTTGTAATGTATGTTATGTCTGTGAATGGCCCCCTTCCCCGTGTCCCACCACCCCCACCCGTGTACCTGGAAGTGTGGTGCGCTATACATACCTGTCACGTGCCGACTAGTCTCCGATCTTCAGTCTGCGATGTCGTCTTCGGACGGCCCGGCCCAATCCCTCCGAGCGTCCTGAGTGCCGGCCGCCCTCTTCAGCGTCATCGGCTGCTCAGCCGCGATTGGCTGAGCACCTGATGACGCTGAAGAGGGCGTTCGGCACTCAGGACGCTCGGAGGGATTGGGCCGGGCCGTCCGAAGACGACATCGCAGACTGAAGATCGGAGACGAGTCGGCACGTGACAGGAATGTATAGCACACCACACTTCCAGGTACACGGGTGGAGGTGGTGGGACACGGGAAGGGGGCCATTCACAGACATAACATACATTACAAAGTTGTATAACTTTGTAATGTGTGTTATTCTGTCAATAATTCTTTACCGCCGCACTACCCCTTTAAAGGGGTTATCCAGCAAAAATCTCTTTCTTTCAAATCAACTGGTGTCAAAAAGTTATATAGATTTGTAATTTACTGTTTAAAAATCTCAAGTCTTTCCATGCTGATCAGCTGCTGTATGTCCTACAAGAGGTGGGGTTTTCTTTTGAGTCTGACACAGTACTTGCTGCTGCCACCTCTGTCCGAGACAGGAACTGACCAGAGCAGTAGCAAAAAAACAGAAAACCTTTCCAGCTCTGGACAGTTCCCGTCTCGGACAGAGATGTCAGCAGAGAACACTGTGTCAGACTGAAAAGAAAACACCACTTCCTGCAGGACATACAGCAGCTGATAAGTATGGGAAGACTTGAGATTTTTAAATAGAAATAAATTACAAATCTATATAACTTTCTGACATCAGTTGATTTGAAAGAAAGAGATTTTTTTTTTGAATAACCCCTTTAAGCTCTCCTAATACCACCCTACATATGGATATTCATTTCAGTTGAGCTTATATGTATTCTAAATGGAGTGAAAGAAGCAATTCTCTGGCAGGAGCCCATCTTTCATCAGAGCTAAAAGATTGAGCAGTTGAAATCTAACAGCGTGATCCTTATCCCCCCTACATCTGTGTAAGGCCCCCATACACATTACATGGATGTCTGGTCCTGTAGAAATTGTTGAGTTTAGTGGACAATAAAGTGTGTGGCTACAGTAGCTATAGCTGAAAACTTTCACTGAGAATTTTCGCTGAATAACCCCTTTAGGCCTTGAACTACATGGTGATTTGTGCTGTGACAGCCCTGCTAGGATATATCACAATGATGTATATATTCACATATCCTACTGGTTTATGCTAATAATAACAATAGGAAAACTTTTATTTTTCTCATTACAGAATATCATCCTTCTTGGAGATTTCAATGCAGATGGGTCATATGTCTCAGGCAGAAAAATGAACACAATAAGACTGAGGACTGATAAATGTTTCCATTGGTTAATTTCTGATGACAAAGACACGACAGCCACCAATACTACAGACTGCTCATATGACCGGTATGTGCACATACACGAGAGGATAATACTGTGTGGCCTCTATAGACATTTAGCCATCTGACTACTTAGTTAAAGAGGTTATCCAAAAAATAGGATTAGTCCTTACCGGTAAGCCGGTTTCTTCGAACCTTCACGACGGCACCATGGGAGGAGGAGTTGTACCCTAGGGACAGGAAAAAGCACGAGAGTTTAAAAGCCCCTCCCCTTCCTCCCAGCACCAGTGCCTTTGTAACAGTAATTCTAGCACCACGTGAGTATCATATATCATATACAATACTAGGGAGGGTTACTGGTGCCGTCGTGAAGGTTCGAAGAAACCGGCTTACCGGTAAGGACTAATCCTATTTTCTCTCCTCACCTTCACGACGGCACCATAGGAGTAATACCAACATTTTACCTTAGGGAGGGACTACTGCTTGAAGAACTTTGCGGCCAAATGCCAAGTCTTCGTCGCTTTGTAGTTGCAGCCGATAGTGTCGCATAAATGTATGAGGAGACGACCATGTTGCTGCTTTGCAGATTTGTTCTATCGAAGCAGATGCTCTTTCGGCCCAAGAGGTTGAGACTGATCTCGTGGAATGGGCTCGTATTTTAATTGGAGAAGGAAGGTCTTGAGACTGGTAGGCCTGTGTAATGGCATCTCTGATCCATCTGGCAATAGTACTCTTGGATGACCTTTTTCCCTTATTTTTCCCCTGGAATTGTAGGAAGAGGTTTTCGTCTATTCGCCAAGTTGCAGTTGTCTCAATATATTGTAGGACTGTTCTACGGACGTCTAAGGTATGAAATTTCCTCTCTAGTTGATTTTTTGGATTTGGGCAAAAGGAGGGAAGTATGACGTCTTGGGACCTGTGGAAGTTGGAGACCACCTTAGGTAGGAAGGAGGGATCCGTTTTTAGAACTATACGGTCTTCTGAGATTGTACAGTAAGGTTTCCTTATGGTTAGGGCCTGGATCTCCCCTATTCTCCTGGCAGAGCAGATAGCCACTAAAAGAACTGCCTTCTGGGAGAGGAATTTTAGATTTGCTTCCTCAATAGGTTCGAAGGGAGCCCTTGTTAGTCCTTCCAAAACAACATTTAAATCCCAGGGTGGATGTGTGTTTTTTACTGTAGGATTTATTCTTGTAGCCGCATGAATGAATCTTTTGATCCACCGGTGATTAGCTAGATCTGTATCATAGACTGCTGATAGCGCCGAGACCTGGACTTTTAGTGTAGCTGGTTTGAGGCCTTTAGACAAACCTGCCTGTAGGAAATCCAAGATCTGGGCTATGTTTGGTTCCGCTGGAAACTGGGGAGGAGTCTGACACCATGAGTTAAAGACTTTCCATACCTTTAGGTATATGGAAGCAGTAACCTTCTTCCTACTTTTCATGAGTGTAGAGATCACCGATTCTGATAGTCCTTTACTTCTCAGCATGGACTCTTCAGGATCCATGCGGACAGATGAAATTTTTCTGGTTCCGGATGAACTATTGGACCCTGCATCAGTAGATCTGGGATCTGTGGAAGAAGGATTGGGTCCTCTAACGCTAGAGATTTGAGAAGACCGAACCACCCCCTTCTGGGCCAGAATGGGACGATAAGGATTATTTTCAGACTCTCTTCTCTGATCTTTTGTAGTACCCTTGGGATTAAGAGGATCGGAGGAAACCCATATGCCATCCTGAAGTGCCATCTCTGAGTTAAGGCATCCACTCCTGTAGGATGATCTGCTGGATTTAGAGAGAAAATTTTTTTCACCTTTCGGTTCTGTTTGGTGGCAAATAGATCTATCTGGGGTTGACCCCAACATTCCACTAGTTGTTGGAATAGATTGTCTTTCAGGCACCATTCGCCCGGGTGAACCTTGTTTCTGCTGAGGAAGTCTGCCCGGGTATTTTCTGTCCCCTTTAGGTGTGTTGCTGAAAGGGACAAAAGATTGGTTTCTGCCCAGGAAAATATTTGTTGTGAGATCTTCCATAGTCGGTTGTTCTTGGCGCTCCCCTGATGTCTCAGGTGTGCCACGGTAGTTATATTGTCCGATAGGATGTGTACATGAGCACCCTTCAAGATATTTACAGCTGATGTTAAAGATATCTGAACTGCCTTGAGTTCTCTCAGGTTTGAGGATTGTTTCAGGGTTTCTTGATCCCAGGTACCCTGAAAGAAATGTGTTCCTACCTGGGCCCCCCAACCGGATTGACTTGCGTCTGTTCTCATGATGTATTTTGGTTGAGGACTCCAAGATGTCCCTTTCTCTAGGTTCTGTCTGGAAAGCCACCAGCGGAGAGAAAGTCTGACCTGAGGTGTAAGGAAAAATTTGTTTTCGAGACCTGTGGGTCTTTTGTTCCAGACCTTCAGTATTTGAGATTGTAAGGTCCTGGAGTGAGCCTGGCTCCAAGGCACCGCCGGAATACAGGCTGTCATTGACCCTAAAACGGACATTGCTTCCCGGACTGAGGGGTGTAACTTCCCTTTGAACCTTTGAATTTTCTCCCTTAGGTCTTTTATTTTTTCCTCTGGGAGAAATGACATCTGGAGGTCTGAATCCAGGAGGATCCCTAGGAAGATTTTCCTGGGGGATGGGACTAAGTCCGATTTTTTGTCGTTTATAATCCACCCCAATGTTTGGAGTAGATTGCGAGTATTCTCTAGGTCCCGTTGTATTTTCTCCTGGGACTCCGCTACTATTAGTAGATCGTCCAGATATGCCACTACATTTATGCCCTGTATGTGGAGGAAGGATATTACTTCTGACATAATATTGCTGAATATCCTGGGCGCTGATGATATCCCAAAGGGAAGGGCCCTGAATTGGAAATGGCATAATTTTTTGTTTATCATTATGGCAAATCTTAGGTATTTTTGTGACTGGACATGAATTGGCACATGATAGTATGCATCCTGGAGGTCTAGTGAGACCATCCAGGCATTTTTGGCTATTAATGGAGTGGTGGATTTTATTGACTCCATCTTGAACTTTATATACTTTACGTATTTGTTTAGTGGTTTTAGATTTATTATTAGACGATATGATCCATTCGGCTTTCTCACAAGGAAGAGACTTGAATAATGTCCCGACCCTCTCTCTTCTCGAGGGACCGGGGAAATCACTTTCATTTGGTGGAGTTTCAGAACGCTTGCCACCATCTCTGTTTGTAGGGGACCTGGAGACTGTCGGGATATGACAAATCTTTTTGAAGGGGGATGAGTAAGCTCTATTTGGTAGCCGTCCCTGATGATATTTAAAACCCAGTTGTTTTCTGTGATGATATTCCAGGTTTTTGAGAACTCCGACAGTCTCCCCCCTACTGCACAGAGGTCATTGCTTATCTTGGGAGGGCCGGGGATTGTAAAAAATATTTTTCCCTCTGCCCCCCTTCGGATAGCTCCAACGGCCTCCTTTCCCTTTGCCACGATACGACTCTTGGTATCTAGGTTTCTTAAACTGTTCTTTCTTCTGTGGCGTTTTGTTCTCTGGGATTGCTTTCTTCTTATCTGCACTCTTCTCAATAATTGTGTCGAGGGCAGATCCGAATACGTATTTTCCCTTAAAGGGAATACCACAGAGTTTTGCTTTTGATGTGGGGTCTCCAGTCCAGTTTTTTAACCAGAGAGCCCTACGTGCTGCATTTGTTAGAGCCCCATCTTTCGCGGCGAATCTAACAGACTCTGCCGTGGCATCAGATAGGAAGGCCGTTGCGTCCTTTAATAAGGGAAGAGAGTTTACAATTCTCTCTCTAGAACAGTCACTATTCAGGTGTTCTTCTAATTGGCCTATCCACAAGTGTAATGCTCTTGCCACACAGGTGGATGCGATATTATTTTTGATTGAGTAGGATGTTGTCTCCCAGGATCTCCTAAGTAGGCTCTCTGCCTTCCGGTCCATAGGGTCCTTTAATTGCGAAGAATCCTCAAATGCCAAAAGGGTCTTTTTAGTGACTTTGGCAACTTGTGCATCAATTAAAGGAACTTCTCCCCAATTAGTGGAATCTTCTTCACTAAAGGGAAGACGTCTTTTAATTTCGCCTGGGACCCGTAACCTTCGTTCCGGGTCCGACCACTCGTCTGAAATAAGAGACTGTAGTGTCTCGTGTACCGGAAAGACCAGCTTTTTCCTAGGTTTAAGACCCTGAAACATCTGATCTTTCACTGTGACTTCCTCTTGGATCTCCTCGAATCCCAGAGCACTCCTTACTGCCCTAAGGAGTGGGAGGGTATGGTCAGAGGAAAATAAATATTTCTTGGCTTCCTCTTTGTCTTCAGTTTCGTCAGGCATCAGATCTAGATATTCAGAAATCTGACCAGATTCGCCCGAAGAGGCAGATGAATGCCTTTTACGTTTGGAGGAAGTCATGGATATAGTTGATCCTGAATCTATGGAGCCTGACGCCACGGGATCAGGGTCCATTAATTGAGGTATTATTGGGGTAGTATCCCCCATAGAGGCAGCTGGAGGAGTAGGAAGGACAGCTGGAGGTATGTCCTGGGGCAGGATAATTGGAGGAGGAATAGCCAGAGGCGTAGTAGCTGGTGGAGAAACTACTGGAGTCTTGGCTATGGATGCTGAGATTTCGTCCCTCATCATTTTCCTAATATCTTTGAGGAAGGAGGATCTATCTTTCTTAATAATATCCCCTATGCATCCTGCACATATGTTCTTTTTATAGTTGGATGGGATCTTGCTATTGCATGACACACATTTCTTTGTAGGAGTTACTTTTTTCCCCGCCGATGAGGATGCAGCTGTAGATTCTTTAGTCTCCTAAATAATATGAGAGCCGAGACTCTATGAGAATACACCTCTTACATATATCATATATATATATATATATATATATATATATAGTGCGTTTATCACCCTTGGTGACCCCTGAATGTTATATATATATAGGGTGAACCAGACAGTGAAAAGAACAAAGTAGACCCCTATGCAGAGCTGGCATTGGAAGCGTACTGAGTATGCAGAGATCGGCACACGGAAGCATGACTGAGGGTGGTTACTTACGGTTACCGCCGAGGCAGTCCCTTCTGAAGCGGAGGAATCCATCTCCATAGAAGACGATCCGAACCGCTCGCGCCATCCTTTTGAATGATGGCGCCGGACCCGGAAGTGCAGCTTCCGGCGTGTGCGTGTCACCTGCGTGGTCCGGCGTGACGACGTGACGTCATGACGTACTTCCGGAAGGATTACGGCCTACCTCCGGAGGCCGCCAGACCACGTTGCAGTAGGAGAGTAGTCCCCCCTCCGGGTTACCTCGCGCTGCCGGAACTCCTGGGGCCCGTGCCGCCCGCGCGAGTTCCAATCTGGAGCGAGGTCTCGATGAGACGACGGATCCATTTGGTAAGGGGATGGGGGAGGAAGGAGACCTAAGCCCCGATCGACCCCTGCCCCTTTTTGTTCCTCTTCTTGGGGGATCTCTTCTCACCTTCACTCGGATCCCCCCCTCTCGTGTCTGCCCTAGCAGGACAGGAAAAAGCACTGGTGCTGGGAGGAAGGGGAGGGGCTTTAAACCTCTCGTGCTTTTTCCTGTCCCTAGGGTACAACTCCTCCTCCCATGGTGCCGTCGTGAAGGTGAGGAGAGAAACATGGCCACTTTCTTCCAGAGACAGTACCTCTCTTGTCTCCAGTTCAGGTGTGGTTTGCAATTAAAGGGGTTATCCAGCGCTACAAAAACATGGCCTCTTTCCTACAGAGACAGCCCCACTCTTGTATCCAGTTGGGCGGGGTTTTGCTGCTCAGTTCCATTAAAGTGAATGGAGCTTAATTGCAAACCGCACCTGAACTGGAGACAAGCGTTGTGTTGTCTCTGAAAGAAAGTGGCACTGGCATAACCCCTTTTGTGGCACTGGATAACCCCTTTAAGCTCCATTCACTATAATGGAACTAAGGGTACAATTACACAAAGTGATTATTGCCCTACTTGGCCGATTACCGGCCGTTCCAGCTGATAATCGCTTCATGAAATAGTTCATGTTGTAAAATAATGATTAGCCGACATCATGCTGGTTTACAACAGGAACCAAAATCCTGATGCTGATAGCGACTATCAGCTGGCTGTGGCTATTATTACATCAAAAGATGTCTGAGATTGTCGGACAGATTTTTTCAGCCAAAGTCAGGAACGGACTATAAACAGAGAACAGGTCATAAAGATAAGACTCAGATTTCTCCTCTTTTCAAATCCATTCCTGGCTTTGGCTGAAAAAATCTATAAAATAATCTGTCAGACATCTGTTGGTGTAATAGGGCCTTTAATGCCCCCCTGAATAGCCAGTAACTCATAGTCACTGTGTACCTGAAATGGTACCCAAAGGGATCGTTTAAGCTACCTAGTCACAAGTGATTGTAATAGGGAAAAATGACTGCAATAAATGCTCTTATATTCATTTTTCCCTATCTTTAGGATAGTTGTACATGATGATTTGATGCAACATATTGTCCCTGACTCAGCCAAGCCCTTCAATTTCCAGCAAGACTACAAACTGACAGATGAGGAGGTGAGCCGAGATTTCTGGACTAAATGTTTTTTTTAAGCTTTTACACACAGTTTTATACAATATAATTTATGTAATAAATATAAATCCTCACACAGAGCAAGATAAATGATAAACATAAACCACACACATATACCACTGTATATATACCATAAGCATACACCAATGTAAACCTCCTTAATCTCATTGGTATCTTGAAGCACCCCCACCTCCACTTCTTATACCTCTATTGTTATTCCTCCTGAAAACATGAATAAATTGATGCTTGGGCGTTACTATTCCTCTTGTCACTAGGGTCACAATCTGATATTTGCCAATAAGTATTTGGTGCTATATTGACAGGCCTCAATAATGGGAATGGTAACACCCCGTTGTCATACAGTTTCAGGAGGAATTGTAGACTGGTAGACTATTAATATTTCACGTGAATAAAAGTACCTACTAAAACAGCCAAGGCAGATTTGGGTTGAAGGCTAGGGCGATATAACTATGAAATGTGGTTGGGAGAAGTAATTGTGGTAAATTCGATTTATAACCTCTACTTCCATCTGTTTGCAGACGCTGGCAGTAAGCGATCACTACCCAGTAGAAGTGGAGTTGATGTCAGGAAAAGGAAAGAAGAAATAAGGGCAGCAGTCAGATATCATCACATTTCTTATTACTCCTAACAATTTTCGTTGCACTCCAGGGTCATACTTTTTTTTTTTTTTTGCAAACTTGACAACTTTGCCAGGCTTGTTTTTTTGCAGGAAAAAAAATATTTTATATTGGTGCCATTTTTGGATTCATGTAACTTAGTGATTAACTTTTATTAACCCTTTTGGGGAGAAATGTCATTTCTTCTTTTATATTAAATGTTCGCTATTCAGCATGCAGTAAACATAAATATATTCTCTGGGCCATTACAATTATTTCCTTTAGCTTGGTATTGTTCTGCTGTAGGGGATCCAGTATAGGTCTATCCTTTATTGTGTATGACGCAATCATGTTTAGCAACATTAACCTGCCTGCTGAGCTTCCTTGGCTTTCACAGTCTAGAGATCTCAAAGGGATATTACTGGGGGAGGGGGTTGCTGTAACTCTAAAAGCCAATGGAGGTCCAACAAGCTAAATGAGTGTACCCAATACTGTGGTCACCCAGGTCCCCACCTAGATCAGCAAGTGGCCAAGGACCGGAGTGGCGGTATGTGGCCACCAGCGATGGAGCGGGGGAGGTAAGGACATGTTATTTCTTTTATCCTCCCCAGCACTTGCTAAAAAAAAAAAGGCTGGACGGACTTCTCATTTAAGTCTTGTTGCACTGCAATCTTCTAAAACCCTGTTCATATAATGCACTCAAAATTATGCAGGTTTTCAAACTATTTTATTATTGCATGTTTTACTCCAATAACTTCAAAAACCATAGAAGGGAAAACTACAATCAAAGTAGAGACTATGTTAACACCACACCAATGTAATGGTCCTTCATTTCCTTGTTAAAATTTTGTATAAATTAGTTGTGGAAATAAATAACTCGCCTCAGTGATGCTCGATAACTTACATTTAGGGTCAGTTCAAACGTACAGACTCGCAGGGTAAATCTCGCTGCGAGTCTGTCAGGTCCTGGCAGTTCACTGTCACTACATACTCGCAGCTGTCTGAACGACCGCTGCGTGTATGCAATTCTGCCGGCCCCTTAACCCCTTCTGCTGCTGCTCGGCTCCCGCTCTGTGTACATTAACTCTTCTCGCTGCACGGGGTCCCGGCGTACTGCTCTCTCGCCCGGCCAATCAGTGTGTTGCCCACTGATTGGCCGGGTCGGAGAGCAGTACGCCGGGACCCCGTGCAGCGAGGAGAGGTAATGTATACAGAGCGGGAGTCGGGCGGCACCAGAAGTGGTTAAGGGGCCGGCAGAAGTACATACACGCAGCGGTCGTTCAGACCGCTGCGAGTATGTAGTGACAGTGAACTGCCAGGACCTGCCAGACTCGCAGTGAGATTTACGCTGCGAGTCTGTACGTGTGAACTGACCCTTAAACATATTTCTATGGGACAGAGGTCACAGGAGACATTTCTTATTTACTTTTTCTTTAATGTTGGTTCTGACATTAAATGTCACTGCAATAAAAAGAAAATTAAAAAAAAAAAAAAACTTTATTAACATTGTACACAAAAACGTACAAGAGCTCCACTGAGCAGAGCAGCTCCTTCTGGGCGGTCCTCAGGATGCATATCAGTACACAGTCTTGTATACAAGGAGATCACTTCTTTCCAGATTTCTTTATTCCACCTCCAGCTACAGAAGACAAAAATAAACGAAATAAAGAACTTGTTGTCATAATTATTATAAGCGCTAACCACGGTGCATGGAGGTCTTCTGTCACAGACATATGTCTGGAGTATGTCTAGACATCAAATAGAAGGATGCAATGATGCCACTAAAAAGGAACACTGTGGCATCCATTGGTCAGCTGAATACACTAAACGCCAGCTCCTGACTATTACTGATGTGTACACAGCTCTGGTAGACCAGGACATGGAAGTAGGAAGTAATGTATTCACTACTGAGTCTGCCTGTGCCCTAATAAATGTATTACCTACAGTACCGCAGTGATCTCTGTGAGGGGCAGTATTTCACCCCTTCCCACTGCAGCCATTTTCACTTTACTTTTTCCACCTTGCTTTCTATGATCAATGATGTTTAGAATTTTCTATTAGACAACAGTTCATATGAATAATGGTCGCGCTACATTTCAGACGGTCACGCTACGTATTCCTCCTTTCTCAAGCTTTAGAGCGTAACCAGCAGGATGTGAAGATGGAGCCCATATAATGCATCTTCACTCATGGGTGTTACTACATGCTTTGTAAAGGTTTGAAAATAATAAAGATAATAATCTTATTATTATTATTATTCATAATATTTGTCTAATGGTTGCGGCATACTACCATTGGCAGACACCTTTAGCTACACACCTAAATGTCACTACATTATATCAATACGAACTTACTTAAAGGGCCCTTCTGGGAGGCTTTACTTTTCATTTCCTCCAGCTTCTTCTGATCATCTTTCTGTTTCTGCTTAAATGCGAGATCTTCCTAAATGGTAGAAATAAGAGGAATGTCATTTATTACAAGTTAAGACTGTCAAATGAAGAGTTTTACAACTTTCTACCGGACCATTTACAGGTCTTCAACCTCTGGATGTGAACCATGAATATTTTCATTCCCTTACAATAAAGATCTTTTAGGGTGCGTTCACACCTACAGGATCTGCAGCAGATTTGATGCTGTGTTCAGTTATTTAAATGAAATCTGCTGCAGAAAATCAGCTGCAGATCCTGTAGGTGTGAACGCACCATTAAACAGACTAGCTGCAATTTTTACAATCAATGAGTTTTATGTACATATACACTTAGGGTATAAACCCACACACCGTATACGCAGCAAATACGCAGCAGTTGTAATGGTGAAGATTTGATGCTATGTTCAGTTATTTAGATCTAATCTGCTGCGTATTTGTTGCGTATCGCAGTAGTAAATACGCTGCATATACGGTGTGTGGGTTTATACCCTAATGGACAATTTGCAGGGACTATGTGATCACAATACAGCTTAACCCATTAGAGAATCATCTGACACATGGGGGGGGGGGGAGGGGTTTTGTAACCTCTATTCACATAAGGAATGGACAACAACCAACCAATACAGATGGGCGCTGTGCTGAGCACTGTATTTTTCCCTGCTGAGTAGCCTGAACTGAGAAAAACCAGCATTCAAACTGACGGGCATACAATGAACACAAGTATGGGAATAGTACAATATCAAACTTTTAATTAGAGATGAGCGAACCTCGAGCATGCTAGAGTCGATCCGAACTTTCGGCATTTGATTAGCGGTGGCTGCTGAAGTTGGATAAAGCCCTAAGGCTTTGTGGAAAACATGGATATAGTCATTGGCTGTAACCATGTTTTCCAGACAACCTTAGAGCTTTATCCAAGTTCAGCAGCCCCAGCTAATCAAATAGCGAACGTTCGGGTTCGGATGGACTCAAACCCGGTTTGCTCATCTCTACTCTTTATAAATGACAATAACATCACCAGCCCCATTAGGGATGCCTACGATAAGAGCTTTTTGTACCCTCCAACACAGCTCCCCAAATGCTGCAAATCCACAATGTTCAACATTAGAATGTAACTGTCAGGGTATGATGGGAGTCCTGCAGCAGCTGGCCGTGGGGAGCTGTGGGACGGGCTGCCCAGATGCTCTTTAGATTGTCCAGGTAGACCACAGAAGAGAGGGGTGCCATGCTGCTGCCACTCCTATAATACAGTGTGACCTGTGACGGCCAGCAGACCGCCACTATCGTTATCAGTATTTTGGTTCATGCAGAAAGGCAACGATTAGCTGACATCGTGCATGTTGGTTGGTCGTTACCTTTCTGAGTTATTACACAAAACCATTATCGGCCGAGTACAGCTGACAATCGCTTCATGTAAAATAGGGCCCTATTACACTAACAGATTATCTGACAGATTTTTTTTGAGCCAAAGCCAGGAATGGACTATAAACAGGGGACAGGTCATAAAGGAAAGACTGAGATTTCTTCTCTTTTCAAATCCATTCCTGGCTTTGTCTTAAAAAAAAAAAAATCTGTTAGATAATCTGTTGGTTTAATAGTGCCCTTACTCTGCAGCTTGAGTAGCCTTCCATAGATTTAAAGAGCATATGGAAACAACTGAGGGACCTTCTCTGGATACCCCTCACATAGAGAGCCACCCTAGTAGACCCCTATGGATAAAGAACAATTGTACCATTGTCTTTACTCCTCTTTCTTCACACAATAGGTTGACCATGCATCCTCCAATGGAGACTGACATGAGAAATGTGCATACAACTGTCTCATTCTAACAATCGGTGGGGAAGGCTGGTATAATACCATCAATGTCTGTGAGATATCCCCTTAAAGGGGTTATCCAGTGCTACAAAAACATGGCTACTTTTCCCCCTACTGTTGTCTCCAGTTCAGGTGTGGTTTTCAATTAAAGTGACTGTACCACCAGACCCAGGCTGAAGCACTGGAGGCGGTCCGACTCACCCTTAGTGGGAGGAAACCCCTGCCCCTCTATGATAGGGTTCCATTGATTATAATGGAGTCACGTCATAGAGGAGCTGGGGTTTCTTCCCACTAAGGGTGGGTCGGCCCGCCTCCAGTGCTTCAGCCTGGGTCTGGTGGTACAGTCACTTTAAGCTCCAGTTACTTCAATGGAACAGTTTTAAAACCCCACCCAATCTGGAGACAACAGTAGGGGGAAAGTGACCATGTTTTTGTAGCGCTGGATAACCCCTTTAAAGAGAATCTCCATCTAAAGAGGAATCAAAAATTATCTGAATGATAGGGCTCTCTGGTTGCTAAGCATACAATGCCTTACAACCAGCCTGTTACACAGAGCAATCAGGCTAGATTGGATTCCTAGAGTCCTGTTCTAGCACAGGTAGGAGTGCAGCCAGAGGAGGAGGACCCCTTTACACAAGGCACTTTCTACAACATAACAAATGAATACCCCATCTCCAAAGCATAAATGTGACCAATTCCATCATGGCTGCAGTTACCTCATCTAGGTCTTTGCCTGTTTTCTTAGGCTGCTTTAAGGGCTTCTTTTTACCACCTGGAAAATAGAAAAAAGAAAACATCGTCACCACCTGTAGACAAACACAAGAATGGAGATGGCCATCACTGGTCCCAATAACCGGATAGTCACAGAGGAAACCTTAGATATTTAAAGGGGTACTCCGGGCTGGGGCCATTTTTATTGTACGGCCAGGGAGGGGGTGGATATAGAAGGCGCCTGTCACTTACCTTACCAGCGCCGGGTCCCTGTTCTCCCGTCGGGCTGCTGCTTCCTGGTCTGAGTTGCGGCTTGAGATATGACGTCTCAAGGCAGCTCAGCCATTCAGCGGCCGAGGTAGGGTGGTATGTGACCGGCGCCTTCTATATCCACGCCATCCCCGGCCGTACAATAAAAATGACGGGGTACCCCTTTAAGGGACAGGTAATCCACCAATCAGAGATCAGCTTACACTTTACGCTCAATAAGCAGTAATCCCATAGGTGACTATAAGCAGATTACTTGTTCCAGAAGCTTCTACAACTGGGATCCCGGGAATCCGATTACCAGTATGCGTTTTTAGCTTCGAATACAAGCTCTGCTGGGAGTTGTAGTCCCACATCACCCGTCTACTTCAGAGTGGGGATATTAAGGGTTAATTATGCCATAGCTGAGCGTCCAATGACAGAGCAGGGACAACATAAAGATGGCAGGCTTAGCAGCCGCGATGGCGTCCCCCTCCCATAGGCGGCTCCCAGCCAGGATGGCACCGGATCCCGCCGTACACTGTTTGAATCACCAACCTTCTCTGCCAGACATCTCTGCGGCTACTGGTAGACGAGGACCCCGCGCTGCACCGGAAGTGGCGACTAACGGACTGCCTGACTCCTACGACTTCCGGCTTAGCGCACGCTAATGCTATAGAACGGGCCCTTCCCTGCGGCGGATGTAGCTGTCTAACTCATTGCCTGCTCTGAAGACTTTATTCCTTTACCAGCAAAGAACTTAGGAGAACTTCTTGTATCTTACATAGATTTCGATATGGCAATATAACTCCTGCGGATTTTATTGGTTATAATTTATCTGACGCCTTTGGAGATGAGAAATGCGGCCATCTTGGTGCACCCTGAGGGCCTTTCGGGATCAGCTGGAGGATGGTTGCAGTTACATTGCGCTGCCCGAGGAATGACAGCGGAAGTATGGAGGCCGCCATCTTGGTACTCCTCCTAACAGGAAGAGTTTATCCATCCAGAGCGTTGTCACCTCTGTGTCATCTGTCCTGGGAACCTCTGGACAGAGAAGAATGTATGAGGGCACTAAACAAGCCAGGTAATACAATAAAAGAATGGTACTTTGTTATAATGGATGAATGCTGTCATAAGACTTCATGAAGAGAAGGTTACTAATGATCTAACTGTGTGCCACCACCTATTCGTAAATGTAGGTGAGTTTGGTTGGTTGCAATTAAACTACTAAATCAGCTCTGCTACATTATATTTCATTATGTATGTCCATCATATTATATGTATAACTTAGTTATATTATTGTTCTGTACCAAGGATGTCTGCATCTTATAGAAGGGTATAGGAGGGTGTCTGAGCTATGAGTGTGAACTCCCCCCTCCTACGTATAGAGGCTCAGGATGCTGCTCTGTTCTTCATGCTTTACACTGCAGCTGTACAGCCATTAGATCAGATGTGGTTCACCAAGGATGAATCTTTCCTCAATATGATCCAGCTTTGTATATGACCACACAGGCTCTGTAGCCAGAGTTGGGGATTTGTAGCTTTGTATGGGATCCTTCTAATCTGGAATGCTCTAACCTAGTCCCATTGCCGATAAGTGGAGACATTAAAGGAGAAGTCCGGCGAAAATTATTATTAAAGTATTGTATTGCTCCCCAAAGGTTATACAAATCACCAATATACACTTATTACGGGAAATGCTTATAAAGTGCTTTTTTTCCCTGCTCTTACTACTACATCAAGGCTTCACTCCCTGGATAACATGGTGATGTCACGACCCGACTCCCAGAGCTGTGTGGGCTGTGGCTGCTGGAGAGGATGATGGCAGAGGGATGCTCAGTGTCCCTCCAGTGCCCTGTGTCCCTCAGTGTCCCCCTGCCATCATCCTCTCCAGCAGCCACAGCCCGCACAGCTCAGGGAGTCGGGTCGTGACATCACCATGTTATCCAGGAAGTGACATCACCATGTTATCCAGGAAGTGAAGCCTTGATGCAGTAGTAAGTGCCGGGAAAAAAAGAAGTTCATAAGCATTTACCATAATAAGTGTATATTGGGGGTTTGTATAATTTTTGGGGAACAATACAATACTTGAATAAAAATTTTTGCCTGACTTCTCCTTTAACTAATATTCCAGAAGCTGGCGGTAGTAGGAATGATTTCCTGCAGGTGCCATGGTGGTGCAGAGTCCCAGGCTCACTGTGGTTGACATCAGGTTATAGGAATTTTCCATGTTATGCTAGGTTCACACTGCATTTTCAGCATCCGTTTAACGGATCCGTTTTTTGCAAAAAATGGATGCATTTGTGCGCATCCGTCTTTGATCCATTTTTCCATTGACTTCCATTATAAAAAAAAAAGGATCAAAACGGATGCATTTTTTTTTGACGCACAATAAAGTACTGTTGACACTACTTTTTTTGACCGTTTAAAAAAACAGATCCGTTAAACGGATGCTGAAAACGCAGTGTGAACCTAGCCTTATTTTGTGTCAGAAAATTATTTGAGGTGCACAAATCATGAAATCCCTTTTAGTTAAATCTTTTTTTACTTTTTCTTGCAGGTCTTATGTCAGTTCATAGTAACACCCCAATATGAAACATTTATGTGGTTTACAATTTGCCATTGGTGGCATGAAGCCTCTTTACTCTCCCTCAGTTCTACTGACCCAAAGGATTAAGGTGCTGAGTATAAGGACGCTGTGCTCTCCTTCATCCAAACCTCCAGACATCAAACCCACAGTCGAGACCTCTGGCTTCACCCCTTTACAAAGATGGATGGAAACTGGTAAAACTGTGGGTAGAAAATCCATGGAGACAGCATCTGCAACAGCCAAGAACTGGTGGGACCGATACGAAGAGTTTGTAGGACTTGTAGAAGTTCGGGAAGCTCAATGGAAAGTAACTGAGGTAAGAGCTCAGTATACTGATCACCATGTCCGGATTGATGGACAGCAGTCTGCTTTCTTTCTACAGCTTTTTCTCCATTCACATCCATTGCTAGTTTTCGAATTTCTTCTGGAAGTCCTTGGAAATAGAGAATAGTTTAGCCCCACTTTGTTGTCAGACATGTGACCTGTCTGTATTTTGAGCTTCCACAATGCACTGCTCTCTGATAAGCTGATATAAAATGCTTTTTCTTTAGGCAGAGAAGGACTTCATGGTGGCTCGTGGGATAGTGCGGGAGGCCCGTGAAAATGTGGAATCTCAGCAGCTGAAGCTAAAAGAAGTGCGAGACCGCCTGGACCGAGTGTCCCGTGATGACATCCAGTATTTGGAGCTCGCTACCCTAGAGCATAAACTTCTGCAGGTGAATTGGAGTATAAGAGTTATCAGAATTAATATGGGTTTTTATATAATAAGCTCATCTGTCATCACCTTTATGGTGCTTTAACCACAAGGCAGTGGAGTGGTCCCTGGTGGCTTCTGCCTACCGGTCAGTCATTATGGATAGGTCTCATCTTATATTCAAACAAGGGGGGATTTATCAGTCGAGGCTGGTGGGATGGCGGAAAGCCATAGGGAACCTCTGATGACTTGTTGTTCAGACAGCATAAAAGTGATGACAGATTCCCATTATGGTGGGATAACCATAGAACTGGGTGAGGATTGAACACCTTCTAGTCATCTGGTAGCAGGAGAAGAGTGTGACCATTTAGGGCAGGGATGTCAAACTCAGGCCCTCCAGCTGTTGCAAAACTACAAGTCCCATCATGCCTGGACAGCCAAAGCTTTAGCTTTGGCTGTCCAGGCATGATGGGAATTGTAGTTTTAAAACAGCTGGAGGGCCTGAGTTTGACACGTTTGATTTAGGGGGAATTACCATGTCTGCTCTTGTATACTGTATATGTTAGTGAGGACTAGAGAGGGTGTTATAAAGCAGGGAAGAAGAAGATAGAGAATGTTGGATACTGACAGATTTGTAGTAGGAAGAGCAGTGTTTTTCCAGCAGCACAGAGTATTTCAGATGAGTACACTCCTCTTGCAGAAGGCAGTCTCCTGTTTTTTCATGTCATTAATTTAGAGAAGTCAGAGATGACTGTGACGGGGTCTGTGTCGTGATGTACGGAGAGCAAATAAAACATGACAACCTGCAAGAAGTAGGGTCCCCAGTTGCACAGAGCATTTTTTAGAGAAGGAGTGGGTGTGAGAAACTGTCCACTTATGATTATAGTAAAGGAGACCTGGCTGCATATGACTGCCACAGACACAATAGAAAGAACTGTGATTTTCAGCAGTACAGAGTATTTAAGAAATGTGCTGATCACGTGGGTCCCATTGACCTGTCACTCATGTGATGAGGTTACTGAGGTCTGTGCTACCTGTAATAAAGGCTGTATGATAATGAGAGCAAAAGGAGACGAATAATACTAGCAATTAGGTAGTGACAAAGATATGATCTCCAGCAGCACCAAGTATTTAAGGAGACAAGCATGCTTTATGGAGCAGCATGGTCTTTATAACATTGTTTTAATTAAAGATACGTACACAGCAGTCACAAGGTCACTTACTTTTATGGGAATTGTGTTACATTGTGCCTTTCCCAGCCACATAAAAAAACATAAAAATATCATCATTTGCGGACATGGGATTTTACTCTTCCTTTAAATACTTTATGATCCGTTTTGTTTTCTTTTATGATGTTTTATTTATAGAAGAAACATTTCTTATTATTACAAAGTGGATCAGTATAAAACCCTTTTGTAACATTTCTGTAGAAGTTATCACATCCAGCCAGTTAACCATGAGAACATTTTGTAGTTCCTCATGGGGAGCGGGGCTGTACAGTGGTTTGTATTAGGATCTATTGTAAAAACTACCAGACACAACTATGTACATTTGGTAGTCACTGTGTATTGCAGTTCATCCTATTGAAATAAAAGGGATGAAATACCAGGTACAGCCATTAGGGAGTGGATAGGATGCAAGTTCAGTAAAAAAAAAAACCTATTGGTGATGTTTAAATGGGGTGCACATCTTATTGCGCAGATCACCACAAATATCTTTATATTTTATGCCACTTTAATGACCAGCAAGTGAAAGGAGAAAAATATTCCATTATTGGGGCAAAAGAGTTCATAAATAGGTGGCTTAAAGGGTATTTAGACTTTTTCAGCTATTTAGTGAAAGATTTTAGCAAATACTATTGATTAAAAGCTAATCTTCTGTTTTGTGTATACAGCCTCTGTGCAGACCTGCATACATATTGAGCCCATTATTTATTGCAGTTGGGTCATATGATCCCCATTCAGAACCCCTAGTAAGGTACATATTGTACTGTGTACGTCTCCTGTAAACAAACATGCACATCACCTACAAAAACATGGACGCTTTCTTCCAAAGACAGCACCACTCTTGTCTTCAGTTTGGATGTAGGTTTTTAACCGAGTTCTTTTGAAGTGAATGGAGCTTAATTGCAAACCACGCCTGAACTGGAGATAAGAGTGGTGCTGTCTCTGGAAGAAAGTGGCCATGTTTTTGTAGCGCTGGATAACCCCTTTAAAGTGGGTCTGGCTGCGAGCCCTTCTACACATTCTATCCCACTTTGACCCCCCCTTACAGCACTGCACTTCTGTGCCTTATCTATAAAGATAACGAGTGCAGTGATCTAGTAGTTGAGTCCCTAAAATGATAAGCTGCAGAGTTATACAACTCCCCTGACTCACGCTGCCTGTTCTCACTGTCTGTGTGCTGTCTGAGTGTTATGTGAACTCCCTGCCTCCTGATTGTAAGTAAACAGGCTGATACAGTATTAAATAGGAATGCACTGAGACTAAAGGTGGCCATGCATCTTCAATAACTGACGGCTGAAAGTTATCTCTTTTGTCCGGACCCCCGTCCTCCCCATGCACGGGAACGTTCATCATGACCAAGCGTTCCTATATTCTCAATGGAGAAGGTTATGTCAGAGCCAGGGAGCTCTGACAGATTTGTTCTTGGAGAGATAAACCGCATTCGAGGTCGGGAAAGCTCCATAACCCTTTACTAAGTGGCAGGTTCGGCCAACTATAGTATAAGGTGAATGGGAAAAGAATCAGAGCACAGATAGTGCAGTGTAATAACACTCCACTCTTGCTGTCCCTGCAAAGCCAGCGGCATTGTGGGAAATGTAGGCTGCAGTAGGAGAGCCTTATTGGGGGGGAGATGAATTCAAGATGACAGACATCCCATAAATGACACAACTAAAATGCATATATACTTAAGGCATACATAGGAGCCTCCACATTATTCTCTAATAATAGTGTATGCAGCACTGTAGATGTGAAAAAATATTGCTGGAATACTTAATAATGATGTTAATAGAATGACATAAATATTATACATAGAAGAATTCTTTTAATCTGGCATCCTGTGGTCCTGATGTTTGATAATCCAGCACTTCCAGAACTGTGGTTTAATATCACCATTTAATAATCCACAAAACCTAATAATACAGGACCCATGAGGTCACATTAAAGTCCATTTACAGGGATTAAACTGTGTATATTATTAGTTTCTGTAACATGTATAATGCTATAACCCAGAGAGTCACCTTGTTATTAATTCCCCAGATAAGCCAATACTGCCAATTCTAATTAGTACAGTATTGATTTCCGCTGTCTGAGGCGGGGGAAGGGGCTCTGCTTAGCTTCCGATTGTGCGATTTATAAGACTGATTTCACATTATTTGCCCAGGACATTAATCTTCCCTGTTTCCTGTGACAGTCTCCTCTTCTCGGAGCTCTGAGCCATTGACTCAGTCTGAAATATGTTGCTTAATAATCAAATTGTGCCAATCCAGACCATCACTAATCCAATCAATAGAGTCATGTAGAGCATGTGTTGTGGATTTAAAGCAGGGAACATATTAATGAAAACATAACGCTGTTAACCGCAGGGCGGAAGTTAACTCCTCGTGGACTGACAGTGAAATGTGTGTGCTGTGCAGCCCTGGGACCAGAACTGTTTAAAAAGTTTAATACCCCCAGACAAAGCAGAGAGTAACCACAAAGAGTGTCTCCCTCTTCGGAGAACCCCATTGAGCTGAGTTTCATTGTGTGATGCCAGATCTCTCCTGTGTTGGTGCTTTAGGAAAGCTGATCATTGGAGCACCCATATGCGGGACACATTATGATAAATCTTTTTTTTGGAGGCCTTTCTAACAAAGAAAAAAAAAAGACTACCCTCTTTTAGAGGGTTATCTCCTATCCACGGAATAGGAAGCAACAACCTGACTGGTGGGAGTACAACTACTCAGACCCCCACTGATCCCAAGAATAGGGGAAAATTATGCTCTCAAATGAATGAAGTGCACCAGTGCTTCATTTATTCTCTATGAGGCTTTCATATGTTACCAAGTGAGGAGCCTAGTGGTCAGACCCTCACTGATCAGCTTGTTGCCCCTTATCTTGTAGATAGGTATGTCCTACAGGAAATGTTGTTTTATTTTCAGTCTGACACAGTGCTCTCTGCTGACATCTCTGGCCGAGAACTCTGTCTCTGTTTTATATGAATCCCCATACAAAACCACTCCTGCTCTGGACAGTTCCTGTCTCGGCCAGAGATGTCAGCAGAGAGCACTGTGTCAGACTGAAAATAAAACAACATTTCCTGCATGACATACAGAAGCAAGATTGAGATTTTTTTAATAGAAGTAAATTCCAAATCTATATAACTTTCTGACGCCTGTTGATTTGAAAGAAAAAGATTTTCGCTGGACAACCCCTTTAAGGCCCTTTTACACTGACCATTTAGCGTCAACCAGTGTTCCTAGACACGCTCAGCTGATAATTAGCCCGTGTAAAAGTGACCGCAATTGGCTGATGAATGGGAAAATTGGCTGATTACATCTCTTGCATGGCTCTAAAAATTAATCACTATCAGCCGCACATCTGCCTATGTAAATGGGAGATGTGCAGCTGATGGCAATGTATTTGAATGGCCGCATGAATCGTGCAGGGGTCGTTCATGCACCCTGGCCATACATTTAATTGTGCCTTGTTAAGGCACTGCAAACGATTGCCGATCTCGCTGATTTTGTGTGGCCGTGGAAGGCCAAAGATCTTCACGACTGAAAGGACCCTTAGTTCTGTTGATGTGGTAAGGACTGTCATACAGTTTCTTGGCTTCTAATAGATATTGGCATCTACAGTATTTGATACATATGCAGGATTAGAAGACCATAGTTGCTTTTGTCCAAAAATAATGCCACATCTGCCCTTACAAAAGCGGTGCTGTTTTAGGAAGAAAACATGTGCTTTTTATATTATTATTATTATTGTAAAGCATGGGGGAGGAACAGATCAGCAGTTTGAGGCTTTAAAAAAACAGGTAGCATATCTCAAAGCTAAGGAAACTGATATTAAGGCTGGAAAGACCAGATGGTCCATTAATCATAACCACCAATTGCACCTTTATGCAGCCATCAGAGTTGTGTGCGCTCCTCCAGTAACATCTCATATTGTTTACCCAGGAAGAAAAAAGACTAAGAACGTCTTACGTCAACGCCGAAGAGTCGGAAAGAGAGAAGTTTGCTCTTTTCTCTGCCTCCGTGAGGGAGAGTCATGACAAAGAGAGGACCAGAGCTGAGCGGACTAAAAACTGGTCGATCATTGGCTCTGTACTTGGGGCCATCATTGGAGTCATGGGATCAACCTACATTAACCGGGTCAGGCTCCAGGAGTTGAAGAATTTGCTCCTCGAAGCCCAGAAGGGACCAATCAGCTTACAAGAAGCAATCCACAAGCATGCATCTGTGCACCAGTCCCAGCAAAAGGATCTCGGGGAACTCATTGTAGCATTAAGAAACATGGTGCCTACTGCTCTGCCACCATCTCAGGACCCTCAAAGTGCAGATTTGGGGTCTCCAGCATCTTCATTTGGGTCAGTAGATCAGGTATTATTGGCCCTTAAGGAACACATGGCCTATACTAAGGAAACCGAGAAAAATTTGGAAAGTTTGCAGCAAAATTATGGAAACCTAGAAAAGAGCCTTGGTAAAATAGCTACTGATATACAGAATGTAAAGTCTACAGTTTCCTTGACTACAGAAGGGTCAATTCTTAGCTCTGTGCCCAGAGACGGTGTGCGGGAAGGTTCCCTCCAGAACGTTATACTTGAATTAGCTGAAGTCGAGCAGAGACTGGACTCTCGCATGACCCAGAATTCCATATACAGCACCGCGCTCACATGCACTGTACTCGCCATATCCTTTCCACTATTGTACATTCTACTTAAAGGAAACTAATCAATAAACAATCATACATTTAGTGATGTTTTTACACCAGGTTGTGGCTTTTTTATTGTTTGGATTCACATTTTCTACAATGTCAACTGGACATATAACCCGTAAAATAACAGTATATAAACACTATATGGTCAAATCATATCACACACAACCGCTGGTCTGGATTGGTGCTGTTGGAGAAAGGCAGCCTTGTTTTACTAATCCTGGTCTGTTTTTGTTATTTTTGTTTTTTTCTTTGCCTTGAATTGCAAGGGGGAGATTTACAAAGCAATCTTATTTTAAAGTGACACTGTCACCCCCCCCCCTCCTTACACTCTCTTCATTTCATCGGTGGACAGTGTCTCCTAGGCGGGGCTTCAGGCTTCATGGTGGTTGAACCTCAACTGATGTGAAGACCCGCCTAGGTGACACTGTCCACTGGTAAGATTACAGCGACTCTGTACCCACAATCTGACCCCCTCCCCCCCAAAATCACTGCTTTTAATCCAAGATCTGTCCTGGGGTCCGTTCGGCAGGTGATGCAGTTATTGTCCTAAAAAAACAACTTTTAAACTTGCAGCCCCGTGCCCAACGGCTGGGGCCTAGAGTATCTGTGCCCTAACTTTGCACTACCCCTCCGTCCCTCCTCCCCACCCTCTTCATCATTAGGAATGCCACTGGAACATTTTCTCCTGTCTGAACATTGCACAGGTGCCTTAACGATCCAGCCCATGTTCAGTATTCACACAGCTGATGAATAGCAGACAATCTGTCTGGAGCATTCCTAATGATGAGGAGGGACAGAGAGGTTGTGCCAGCCTAATGCATACACAATCTAAGCCCCGGCCTTTGGGCACGGGGCTGCCAGTTTAAAAGTTGTTTTTTAGGACAATAACTGCATCACCTGCCGGACGGACCCCAGGACAGATCTTGGATTAAAAGCAGCTATCCGAAGGTATGAGTGGTTTGGGGGGGTCAGATTGCATCATCCTAAGCCCATTACTTTGAGGATATATAATCGTAGCGGGATTCACCTCCCGCTGGGAGTGTGTGCGTGAATTGCCCCCCGCCGGCCGGAGAATACTTAACCTCCTCCCCGCTCCGGCTTGCTTCAGGGGTTCTCTGCTTGATGTCCCACTCAGCTAATCAGTGCGCTGCCCCGTCGCAGCCATTGATTGGCTGAAAGGGATGTCAAGACGCCGGGAGCTCCCGAAGCAAGCCGGAGCGGGGAGGAGATAAAGTATGCTCCGGCCGGCGGGGGGTTAATGGCGCTGTCACGTACATACTCCCAGCGGGATGTAAATCCCGCTGCAAATATGTATCCTCACTGAAAGTAATCGGCATAGGATCCGCAACGGATTTTGCTGCAAATTTGCAGCGTAAAATCTGCTGCAGTTCCATCCGCGTGTATTTACCCTAAGCAATTGTATATATCAAATATGCAGCATCTAGGCTTGCGGGTGGTGCACAGAACCGGACATAGAGCAAAGGGGGGGGGGGAGACAATTTCACTTTGTCCTTTGTTGTCCATAGAAACCAATCACAGCTCAGCTTTCATTTTACCAAACCTGATTAATATATGAAAGCTGAGCTGTGATTGGTTGCTATGGGCAACAGAAGGCATTCTTACTTTGAGCTTGCTTGATAAATCTCTCCCTTTTAATTGGTCAATATCATTTGAAAAAACTTTTTATATGTCTCAGAGGAGTTGGAAGTTCTAACAAATTGGGGTCTGGGTGTCCAGACCCCCTTCGGTTGTTTCAGAGATCATAAAGAAACACTTGGCCGGGCACTTTCCCAGTCTTGCTGCAGGAGGTTAGCTCTGTAGACTTACTATAGAATCTATTTCCTGCAGCAAGACTAGGAGTGAAGAGCTTGGTCACGTGCTTCTCCTAACTCTTTAGGAAACTTAACACTGAGAACTTGACCGATCAAAACTTTTGACTTGTCTATGTAACATGCAAAAAATCTTTCAAAGGACACTTTAAGCGAAAGGGACTGAGCTGCAATACCAGGTGCAGCCTATGAACAGTGGTGCATTTTCTATTGGTCTTTTAAGCATTTGTTCACATTTATAAGGGTAAACATAGAAAGCATGGGGCTGCATACTATGTCCATATAGACCTCATTGGAGTAGTGTTTCCAGAGCCAACTCTGAGAATTATGGGAACTAAGCCTCAGATCCTTCTTGGGTTGATGAATAGAGCACTCATTCCTTTTATACTCTAGAGCTCTGGAATCTTCTGAAGGTTCCAGAAGGTGGTTGCTGTAAAGATGATGGGGAGCCGTGCCAGTGTGTCGTCATGTAGCCCGTTGGCTTGGCTTCTTTGGTTCAAACGTCATAACTTCCATGTGACTTAAACCTGTGTAAACATAAAAGAAAAATGTCACTTTCAGATCTGCTGACAAGGTAATCTGATTAGTGTGGGCCGCACGTCTCAGAATACAGAAACTGCTAAATCTTCACGGCCCCTGGCTCTGACGCTAGCGTCGTATTCATGTGCTGCCAGCAAGCTCTTTGGCCGAGGAGAAGAGTTGTACAAACAACAAAGTTTAGTTTCTAGTTAAGTTTTTCCACTTTCTAAAATATTTACTGTTTTTTATTTTCTAGTAATTTAACTAATATATTAACATTTTTATGATCTTTGCTTGCTATCATTTATTGGAATCATTCACAAGCTGGAACAGTCATTTTTACTCTACATACATCACTATATACTAAAAAATAGCATAGTCAACTACATTATTTTATACAGAGACATTCAGATGAAAAAGTATTCCACACAGAATATATGCTGTTTTATAGGGGCTTTGATGGCCACTATCGAACTATAAAGTAACATGCATCGAGAAATACTCACACATACACTTGAAACGCATTGTGAATGCCCCTTATGTTTAAAGATTTTAAAAATCTTTCTGCCTGTAGCCGGCCATAGGGGGAGCCAACATATGACAGATTAAAAAGTACCTAAAGCTTTACAAATTCTGAGATCCCCACAATCACTAAAACCACCAGTCAGCATTGTTCAGCTGAGCACTGTGTTCATTCTGCTTGTCACTGATTGGCTCTTCTCGGAAAGCGACACAAGAGGTGTACGGATGTACAGAAAGTCTATAGAGGAGAATAATTATTAAAGGGGTACCTCGGAGACACACGATCGCTGTGTGCAGCAGCACAGGCGATCTCTCCCACAGTTTTTGCACCAGACTTTGAATTCTACTTCGAAATCCACTGCAGCTGTGAGCTAAAGCAGATTACTGGCTTATGTTATGTTACAGGGGTTATCCAGGATTATAAAAAAGCAAAACTACTTTCTTGTGAAAACAGCACCACCCCTCAGGTTGTGTGTAGTATTACAATTTAGCCCCATTCACTGGAGCTTAGCTGCAAAACTACACCCAAACGTGGTGGTGCTGTTTAGAGACAAAAGCAGATATATTTTTCTAAGCCTGGGTATCCCTTTAAATCTGCTGTGCCATGTCTCTATCAATAAGCTCCACTTAGGTGGTAATAAAAAGATGTACGTCCTCTTTAACCTAACACAGGAATAGAATGGCACCGTCGAACTGCGTCCCTCCCCTGAATGACGCGGCTCCGTTAGAATCAAAGGAGCCGTGTCATAGAGGGGAGGGAATTCCCTCCCACTGGTGGCGGGCCGGCCTACCTCCAGTGCTTGAGCACCGGCTGGTAACCATAGAAAGAACGGCGCCATACAGGGGAACCGGACCGTCTGTGTCAGGTTAAAGAGGACGTACCTGGTAGTACATCCTCTTTAAAGGGGTTATCCAGGGTTAGGAAAACATGACTGCTTTCTTCCAGGAACAGCACCTCTCTTGGAACCAGTTTCAATGTGGTTTTACAGCTCAGTTCCATTGAAGAGAATGAAGCTCAATTGCAATACCTCTCACAACCTGAGGACAGGGGTGGTGGTGTTTTTACAAGAAAATATACATGTTTCTGAATAACCCTCTAATATGTATGTATGTATGTGTAAACATTTACTTTTCCATTCTGGAATTGCAAGGTTCAGACTCTCAAAAGAGTCATCATATTTTTCTGCAGGGGGGTCAGGGTCAGAGTCATGGTATTCCTCTAGGTAAGGATGTGCCAGGCATTCTGCTGCAGATAATCTTCTTTCCGGGTCTAAGTCCAACATCTTCTCCAGCAGATCAATCTCTGGGGAGGGGAGGAAGATCAGCAAGTCCATTATTTTTATTGGGTAACAACAGCGTAAATACAGTAGAGTACCTAATAAGTACAGAAGGTCACCACCTCTGACTACTACAAACAGGAGTGTAATGGTTTTTTAAAAACATTTTTGTGATGTTATTATGTAAGTATTGCATGCATTCCATTTGGATACCTGTCCTGGCTGGCATTACCCTGAACCCCACGTGTGGGTTTTCTACAGTCAGCAGCTGTGCATTATAATATAAAGAACACTGCAGCCTGATATGGCTGATAACAGAGAACAAGAGATTGTATTTGACAGGGAACCTACTAGAGATAAGTTTACTGTACCTAATGCTCTCATTGTGGGGAAGAGCTCTTTAAAATTCCTCTTCTGTTTCTCTGGAAGCATTTTTAGGTAATCTTGAGCCTGTGGATGGAATCAGGATAATATTGTATAATTAGTTTATTCTATATCCTATTTAGGTGGTAAACTGGGTAGTTGTCCAGAGACCTAGGGGCCCCCAAGCATAGTACGTAATCCGAGAGGAGAACATGCAGACCCTTACTGCCCTGGACCACCAGTGACTTTAGCATTAACCCTTCACTATCTAGGCATTGTATAGTGGTATACTTTGAACAGTGTACTACCCTTTTATTTGAGAAGCCATAACTGTCTGGGAAATATACAGCGCCAAAGTGGATATGGTATATGGTGTGTATAGTGGGAGCAGCACTCATCAGCACTGGATATGGTATAGACACGGTATTATCATGTGTACTACTTACATGTTTACTTTCCATTTTGTTGATCAGGGAGGCCTGGGGGCTTCCTATTACTTCAATAATTTTGTTCAACTCATCGAAATCTGTAGTAACAATTAAGGTGTTCTGCGGTGTGATGCTTGACATACTGGCCTACTATTGCAGATGCGCTGAATTGCACCAAAAAGCTTTCCTACATGACCAGTGCCATATTTATTATGAGTTTTAGACGTATAACTATAGTCCTCCCCATACACAGGAATGTTCAGCACAGCTTTAAAGGGGTTATCCAGCGCTACAAAAACATGGCTACTTTTTCCTCTCTCTTGTCTCCAGATTGGGTGGGGTTTCAAACTCAGTTCCATTGAAGTAAATGGAGCTTAATTTCAAACCACACCTAACCTGGAGACAAGAGAGGGGGAAAAGTGGCCATGTTTTTGTAGTTTCAAACAAAGGGGTCGGGAAGTGATCTTCATTCACACCCGACCGACCCCTATGACCACCGACATCATCTGTCGGTGGTCGATTGGGAGAGTTCCATGCAGCCCTTACCTCTGCTTAAAAACAATAAACTCCCTTATATTTGACTTGTTTGGAGACTCTTGGTGGCTTTATACTGACATCATGTAATAGGTCATGTGACTTATTGGTCACACACCGGGGGGCTGCATTACTACTTTATTTATCCATTAGATCAAAGTAAAATTAAATTTCAATTTGATTCCAGATGGTAACTTAAACCTGGAAAAGCATTGGATGAATGAATCACTATTATAAATGGACCTAGTGTATATTTTATATACGTACTTCCCATTCATGCTGCACACAGCCTCCACTAGAGGGAGCTACCTGCCCAGCTTTTGAACTTATATGTGAGCTGTATAAGACTGGGGCTACTTGGAAACATAGATCACACATCTGTTGAGTCGTGCAATTTTTGTACAGTTTGCAATTTGAACGTTTTGTAATATTATTTTGGCTCTTTTTAAAAAAAAGCCTATCAAGTATGTTGCATGCAGGTCCTTGTTGGCAGTCATTGTACCACATGTGTTTTTGTTTTTTTTTTTAGTCTGATTTTTTGTCAATCATTGACAATCATTAGATGAGACCTTGTGCTCTTCATGACATGTGACCAGAGTTGCGTCATGGTCCTAGTCAAAATCTATTTGCAGTAAGCTGTTTTTTTCCCGAACAATTCTCGATTATCCTTTCAGATTTTTTTTCCCCCTGGTAAATGATCCCTGGATCCTCATGCAATGTTATGGCTGGCATTCTAGAATTCTTTATGTAACATTCTATGTTAGTTTATAAAGGATACAATCTCCTCCAGGGAATAAGACTCGTCCAGTGATCATTTCTGCCAAGATGCATCCAACAGACCAGATATCCACTGTAAAGAGAGGAAATGTGCCACAAGCTTAAGCATCGTGCCACTTTTAGATGGGCATAATAAGAGTGGATTTTATGCATATTACTGCTGCAAGCCCAGATGTCCAGGATTCTGCTAGAAAGTGACGCTAATCACCTGTTTGGTTGTAATGCATCCAGTTCAGGATTACTTCTGGTGCCCTGTACCATCGAGTTACCACATATCCTGTCATCTCGGGTTCCGTCTGTCGGGCTAGTCCGAAATCTAAAATCTGAAGTTATCATAGACAAGAAATTATATCTGAAAATTACATGTAATGTGGATATTGTCCAGTACAGCTGGTTGCCTGCATTGTCTGGCACTGTCAGTACTGACTGGGCAGTATCAGATGGTATAGGTACACTTCATATTACCAAGGGCAATGGTAGCGCCCAGTTGTCAATTTAGTAACACATTTCCAGAAGAAAAGGGCTCAGTGCAAGATGTTAAGAGATGACAAGTCCCTTATTTATCCTATTATGTCTACACCAACGTATAGTACGGATCAGAGTAGGTTACAGAGTCTATTTACCTTGACCTCATAATTTTCATTCACTCCTAAATTGCTCGGCTTTAAATCCTGGAATAGAACAGAGTTTTTCAGTACTATAAAAAAGCTGTCAAACAATATTATTACTTTTAAAGACATAATAATAGTTGTGCATCCTAGGCACACAAATATTATAATGTTTCATGGAAGTTATAAAGAGACAGTACATGTATAAATTAAATACCATAGCCACAGCTAGTCTTGAAATCATGACTTATAGAATCAAAAAGTGTCTGGGAGGTGGGGCCAAACTGTTTTAAGTGCCCCAGTATGGCTCACCTCCTCAATAACCCACCGTTCCCTCTCCTGCAAGATGGCTGTGAGCTATGCCCTGCGCTTCAGTCACAGAGGGAGGGGTGGGTTATCAAGGAAGCAAGCGATGCTGTGGCATCCAGACATGATCCGAGCTGCTGACAGTGAAATATTGCTGCTTGCACAATAAAATGAATAATAACTTTGTGTTACGTCTCTGTAATTCCAAAATGGAGAACACTGCACTTTAAGTGTTGCACCTGCATGGTTAATTCAAAGGGCAGCTCCGATCGCCCCCGCTGGCCCGGCCGCGAGCATACGTTACCTGCTCCGCGTAGCAGGTCTTCGACATCCCCGGCTCCGCTCTTCAGTGCACTGATTGGCTGGAGAGGGGAGCCGGGAATTTCAAATAGCTCCTCTTCAGCCAATCAGTGCACTGAAGAGGGGAGTCGGGGATGTCGAAGACCTGCTACGCGGAGCAGGTAACGTATGCTCGCGGCGGGGGCGATCAGAGCGGCGGCGGCAAGGGGGGGGGGGGCGATCGGAGCGGCGGCGGGGGTGGCGATCGGAGCGGCGGCGAACAACGATTTGATAACATGTTGAAAGATCAAAATGAACGATTTCTCGTTCGTCCTTTGATCGTTCGCTGCGTTTACACGTACGATTATCGTTCGAATTCGATCGTTATCGTGCAAATTCGAACGATAATCGTTCCGTGTAAATGCAGCATAAGATATCCTAATTATAAGAGTCCTGTTATTGTGTCAGTCTCCCTTTAAGAGACTTGGATGGATTTTACGGATCTTGACAGTTCTGCAGACTAACCAGACTTTTAGTATCTACCTGATAAGGAGAGGCCTGGAGATCTTCTATTATTTACACATATTGTACATTTACACAGAACAGATTACTGGTTGGGTTATAAACCATTACTATAATATACAGGACTGCGGACAGTATGATATGGTGTGGAAGCCCCACAACATAAATCATAAGAAGATTGTAATGTAATAAGATAAGACTGGCAGGGGTGTAAGCTATATGTAGAGGTAGACGTTGCACAAGGGCACTGTTACCACCTAAGGATATCCACATCTTATGCTACATAAGAAGACACTAGTGTTATATGGCACATGGTGGTTGGGGTCCTGTTACAGAAATTGCAGTGGGGCTCTAAAGTGATGCCTCTGGCAGCCAGTTACACCCAGATTCATTCAGTCCCCTTGTTTCTGGGAGGATCTGTGTGCATATCATTGCTTTTCAGGCTTATATCTTTGCAAGTGTCTAGCAAGTATTGATTTTACATTAATACACTTACCCTGTGTACAATGCCAGCAGAATGAATGTACTGAAGAAGAAAAAAGGAAAATAAATTGTGTTAATGTTATCTAATCACTGCTTGATCAATATACATACGGTTTTATCCAGGGTGAGAAGCAGCGCCACTCTTCTTATGGGCTGTGTTTGGTATTGCAGTAGTGACAATGTAGCTGCAATCCCAGCCCATAAACAATAGTGTTCTAATTCTAATCTTGGACTAGACAATTACATTGTATATTTGCCCACCCATCCAAAATGTCCTGTAGACTTCCATAGGGAGACTTTCCTGCCATTGTGGTAGAACTCTGTCTGTCAGTATATGGGGGAACTATGACAAATGCAATGGTTCCATAAAAGTGCCAGCCACATTACTTACATAATAGGGCCAAGTGGAGTTATAGCTGCCATGTCCCCATTTTGCAGTTGATCCCAGGACTTTCAGGTTACACCTCTGCTTCACACTATAGGTCTGACCAACCATATGAAGTATATGTATATGAATAAGTATATGAATTAGATGTATTATTATATGATGCTTCCAGTCTACAGTACATTCTGATACTCCCATGTGATACAACCCATTTATTAGGAGGGAGTCAACTATAAACATGTATGAGCAGGACAGCTATTTTCTCATTCTTTGCTGTTTACTCCCTCGAAACAATAAATCTTTTCAAGGAATGTGCTTCCTCCAGTAAAAATAGGTGCCGGAAATAGTTATACACAGCTACTGGCTAAAATAAATCTGCTCCTAATAACAAACACACAAGAGAGCCCCCCCCCCCCCCCCCCCCCCCCCCCCCCCCCCCCCGTCTTCCCCCAATATGGTGCTGTGTTTTCCCACCCAGGACAGTTGGTTCTGGAATGTTCATCTGTCTACCCCCTTCGGACAGGGAGTTTCATATAGGTTCTTGTGACCTAATAGCAGGGGCGGATTAACTTTACCATAGGCCCCGGGCTGTTCACCAAGCCTGGGCCCCCCCACCCCACTGTAACTATGGCAGCACTAGCCTGCCGTTCATAGTACAGGATAGATAATGTCATGATGTCCTGATCTGTGCAAAATTGCCATAAAAAAACTGATTTTTTGCAAATCATGGCGGAAGTGTAGCCAGGAGACAGTACACCACTGAAAGTATAAGTCTTTTTGGGTGGTCATGGGCCTCCCAGGAGCTCAGGGCCCCGGGCTGCCGCCCGGAACGCCCCTATTATAATCCACTACTGCCTAATAGTAAGAAGACCAATACTTAATATGCAGGGGCCCTATTGGACCATGGAGATCAGTGACCACTAGAAATGAGCACAAGTCTGATCGTGCCTGGACTCCCTAGGGCTGCATCCAGATTCTTCAACCACCAGTATTCAAATATTGAATTATCGGACTCGAGCATGCTCAAGTTGTCCTCATCTCTAGTGATCACTTCTCCATTGTTTCTGTTCTTCCAAGAAGAGCAGGTCCAAGAGATATAAGACTTATAAGACATTGATTATGGCCTCTTCTGTAAATAGGCAATAACTGTCTAAAGGTAGGAAAACCTTCTTAAAGACTTTTAAAGAAACCAATGGGTTGGAAAATAAAACAGACTGGTAATCAGATTTTAGATGGGTGATGGATAATAGACTCCCTATGTGACCCCTGTGGCAGCATCATCCCTCTTAGGTAAGAGTCCTCTAGTGGCAGTCACTTTCTTTTATTATTATAGAGCTGATTGTGATTGATTTTTACCAGTCTCGCTGTTGAGATATGTTAATAAATTTGCTGTAAGGGAACAGATCGATGCAAGGCGGCCATAAGTCTTCCCGGGATCGGATTGTGTATTACAAAATGAGCACGTTTGCGGTATGAGAAAAGCCTCATGCAGAAAATGTGACTTGCCTTAATATCAGGGCCACTTCATTATTTAAGAAAAATACTTCTCCGCATCATTGACAACAGTGCTGAACCATAGATTGAGCTCCCGTATCCTTAATTTGTTTTGTGTGTCTCATTTAGGGATCTAAACCTTAAAGGGACATGTTACCACTTTTTACTCAACATAAATGAGGTGTTGACAATATTGTGGATTACTCGCTTTCTCTATAGGGAAGCTTTGAATTTTTTCTACTTGCCAATGCAAACTCGGCCTATATTAGTTTCAGGCTAGGAGGGGCCATCTCCTGCTGGTCACATGGCGAGAAAGCAACCCTATTATAGATGGGATTGGCTATACAGCTGCACATTACCAGTAGAAGGGGACTACTTTCTGGCTGGGACTCCTAACAACAGAATTTGCATTATAAAGAAAATATTTCAAGGCCTAAAGAACAATGATGTAAAATTTTACTCAATGAAGATAACCACCAACAATGTTCTGAACAATTTTTCTCCCACCCCGTATGGAAATCCCACTGTGAATTCCTTATGCAAATGTGATTTAAGATTGCAGCATAGGGCAAACTGAGAGTATGGATTTACTACTGTGCCCTGTGGCATGGGTGAGGAACAAAGCAAGGCCAGGGAGCTCTACCAGCCATAAAGCACTGCTACGTCACACTACGGAATTCCTGCAGAGACTTCAAGCGGATTCCACCAGGTTTCCTTAAGGCCCTGCCCGTTCCATAGTCTCATTGATATTTGCTGGCGGATTCTGCCTCCTGAGATGAGTCTGACGCTCATAGAGAATGAATGGAGAGTCGGACTCACCATTCATTCTCTATGGGCATCGGACTCAGGAGCGCACCCCGGGCTTCGGGGGGTGAAATCTCCGTCACCGGACGCGATCAGGTAAGTATAGGGGGCTCTAGCGGGGGGCCGGGAGCCTGACAGGTTCCCTTTCAAGCCGAGGCCGCCCAGCGGAATCGGCTTTAAGTCTCTGCGGAAATTCTGTAGTGTGCACGTACCTTTAGGCTGGGTTCACACTACGTATATTTCAGTCAGTATTGTGGTCCTCATATTGCAACCAAAACCAGGAGTGGATTAAAAACACAGAAAGGATCTGTTCACACAATGTTGAAATTGAGTGGATGGCTGCCATATAACAGTAAATAACTGCCATTATTTCAATATAACAGCCGTTGTTTTAAAAAAACAGCAAATATTTGCCATTAAATGGCGGCCGACCACTCAATTTCAACATTGTGTGAACAGATCCTTTCTGTGTTTTCAATCCACTCCTGGTTTTGGTTTTGGATCTGTTCACACAATGTTGAAATTGAGTGGTCGGCCGCCATTTAATGGCAAATATTTGCTGTTTTTTTTAAAACAACGGCTGTTGTATTGAAATAATGGCAGTTATTTACTGTTATATGGCGGCCATCCACTCAATTTCAACATTGTGTGAACAGATCCTTTCTGTGTTTTTAATCCACTCCTGGTTTTGGTTGCAATATAAGGACCACAATACTGACTGAAATATACGTAGTGTGAACCCAGCCTAGAGGTGTATAAAGGGCCTTTTACACTAGCCGATTATCGTGCAAGAAATTGTTAAATCATTTGTATTTAAGCGATTATCGGCTGGTGTAAATGCAACAACGATAATTCAGTGAATGTGAAGTCGTTCGTATTAGATGGTCTAATATGAGGGGTATTAGACAGTCTAACACAATTATTTTTCCCACAGTAGAGAAAGGAGATTAGCGACTTCCAAATATACATTCTGTTGGCTATCTTTTAGGCTTGTTAAAGTTCTAATCCAACCTGTCCAATAGACTGATGCTTGTATAGATGACAACAATATAGAGCGATGACAAACAAAGCCAGTAACCAGCAGACATACTGCACCTAACCTTTTATATTGAAGGAAATGTAGGTTATATAGTGGCATTTTTATGTGGGGACTTGGGCTGGGTACAATGACTGTAAGACGCGTTATCTGTGAATTGCAGTGTAAATATTTTCAATGCGTCTGCGCCAAGATTATTTTGTCATAGCGAGACTGGTATGAGTCAGTGCTGGAAAGTGTCAGAACACGTATGTAGACTGAGCGATAACTATTTATTTGTCTAGAGCTGCTGATAAGATGCAGGGAGAGACAAGGGACATTTCTGAGCCAGGCTGATGAGTTGCTGGGAAGTCACGTGGGATTATTGGACATTCCAGGTCACTCCCCTTGTCCCAGGGTATTTTTGTAACTTGTCCTCCAGTCTCCCCTGACAATATCGGGGTTGGTTTTTCCCACAAGAAACACTGGCTGTAATGTATCCTTATGAACAGCTGTATAATTAAACCTAAGATGTTTTTTGTGAGACGTCCAGCTGAGTGTGCCCAGTAATGCTAAAGGCTGAACACACGTCTGTAATCGAGCTTAACGAAAAAAAGGGGCAAAAAATGAACTATAAAAAAATCCACATAAATGGGCAATCTGTTCAGTGAGCTGGCATGGCTTGGTATTTGTCACACTTAAAGGGCCAGTCAAAACAAGTGCAAACAACCCTTTTAATGGCAAAAAGTTGTGATTTGGGGTTCAGCATGTGATAGAGCTTGGCATTGCCAAGTAGTGACAGGGTAAGGATGGATATATTTTGGATTCAAATCATATAGACATATCAGATAAAGCTATGTTCACACTACATTTTTTTTTCATCCTTTTTTTCATAATTTTTTGCAAAAAACGGATGGATAAATGAATGCATTTGTGTGCATCCGTTTTTTCCACCGACTTCCATTTAAAAAAAAAAGGATCAAAATGCATCTTTCTTTTTTTAACATACACAAAAATGTGATCGACCATGTTTTTGTGTAAGTTAAAAAAAATGCATTTTGTTCCTTTTTTCATAATAGAAGTCAATGGAAAAACGGATTAAAACAGATGCACACAAATGCATCCATTTTTCAATTTTATTTTATTTTTTTCAAAAACAAAAAAAAATGGATGAAAAAAAACCACATAGTGTGAACCCAGCCTAACGCCAACGAGTGTCCATGAGAGTGACTACTGAGATGTTGCTGAGATGAAAGGGCCAGTGGCTGAAATACGGTAATCACTTGGGTGTTGACAATGATATATAACAGGAGTAGGAAACCTTGGCTCTCCAGCTGTTGCAAACCCCCAACTCCCATCATGCCTGGACAGCCAAAGCTTTAGCTTTGGCTGTCTAGGCATGATGGGAGTTGTAGTTTTGTAACAGCTGGAGAGCCAAGGTTCCTTACCCCTGCTCTATAAAGAAGCAGGACATAGTCCTGGTTGGTCTCTACCCACAGATAAAGAACTTAGAGGAAGGTTTCTGCTGCAGCAAGTTCCCTCCCCGATAGGGAGAACAAAGCCTACGCTTTTGCCTATTTCCCTAAAATGTATTTTCACATGACTGTAGTGCTGGTTGAAAAAAAAAAATAGGAAGCTAAATCAGTAAAAGGCTAATTTGAAAAAGATATGGTGCAACCATCCATCAATGTGTAACACTCACCTGGAGGCCTCGAAGGATCTGATAGAGGAGGTAGACGACCATGCTGTGGTTTAGTTTCTGCATCTTCATGAGCCGCGCCAAGTCCAAGGGAATGAATGGCATAACTAAATAGCTAGGGACAATTTAAAGAGAAACACATTTGTAACATGTAGAGCTGTGATACAATTTAGGCTATAGTCAAATGTCAGCCAGGGCTACATTTGCAGGATCTGAGCAGACAAAAAAATTACTGCATGCAACGTATGGCATACAACTGCATCTGTTTTTACTATCCGTTTTTATTTCATAGAATGGATATATTAAATGGATAGCAAAATTGTGATGTGAACCTACCCTTGGTTTTAAAGTGTACCTGTTGTTATAACTTTCTAAATCTAAGCAGTAAATTTGATATAAAGCAAGTTTGCAATTTACATTAATTATTTTATTTTTAGTTATCGTGGAGAACACGACACTTCCTGTTTTCTGACTTTTTTTTTCTAAAAAAAGAGGAAATATTTAGAAAACAGAAAGTCCTGTGTATCCCAGGCCATCAGAGCGCTCAGAGAGAGAAGGCAGTCATGTGACCGATGGACACATTAAGCCGTGACTCTCTGTAGTGGGCGGAATTCCTGTCTCTAGTCAGGTTTTTTCAACCAGCACAAGTCAGAAAATCTGCTTTCAGGAGACTGGACCTGGATTTCTGGTAAGTTCAGCTTTGTTTTAGAGCAGGATAACAAAATGAAAATACTGAATGTATATTGCAAACTTGCTTTATATCACATCTACTGTTGATTTAGATTTTGAAAGTTATAACGACAGTGAAACTTTAAGCATCGCCATGCAGGACAAATGACGATATATTAACATACTGTACATAGTTCAGACCAATTCTGTTTATTTTTCTTAATTGGGAAAGGGGGGTGATTGGAATTATTATTATTAGGATTTTTTTTTTATTAAAAAAAAATTTCAGTTCCACTAGGGGAGTTTGCTATATGATCGTTTTATCACTTGTTTAGTACAATTTCAGAGTAATGTTGCCTACCTACTAATACAGCCTGTTTATGGCAGGCTTTAATAGGAGTCCTATCTTGGAAGCCAAAGAGGCCATCAGAGGGCACCCTGCCCAACACTTTGTAGCAATCAAACCCCAGAAGGTGCCAGCAGTTGGCTTCTAATGCTCAGGATGTCACGGTAGCCAATGACGGGGGCATCTATGTGGTAAATTACCATGGATCTCAGCTGCTGCTGAGGTATAGGGCTGCCAGGTATAAAGCCCGCTCAGTGCATCCTTAACACCATCATGGAATAGTACATCACAAAGCATTAAGGGGTTAAATATTTCTATGGTAGCAGATCCTTGTTTTGATGGTAAAGAGCTCCACATTCAGTGATACAATTCCGGTATGCTTCCTTTAGTGGTGACTACAGGCAACCAGAATTTTATCATTGAATACAGAGGCTATGCAGATGATATGGAATTCTGTATATAGGAGCTATGACTTCTATATAGATACATCATGGAACTAATCAGCACAGAAAATCAAACCTGTTTTAGATAAAGGAACAGACAATATGAAAAGAGCTTTAGACTTAGATTATCTTTTCCACTTACAAAGTCTGAAATGACTCCATCGACTCATCAGGACTGAAGACATTGATGAGGGATATCACCTAGAAACATAAAGATGTTCATAAAAAAATTCTTGGGACCTGCCAATAAAACCTCCTTCCAGTCGATCAACAATTTTTACTTTATGGGGCCATGAACGTAAAGTCTAATTCATCTGCTTGTTTGTTGTTCTCTGTTATCAGCCACTTCTGGCTGGATAAAGGATGACTGTAATGATGATTAACGGGATGTCGACTGATTCAAGTGTGGATTGTAAAACAGATATGGGATACACTGTGTTATGTGTAGTACAGGGCCTGAAGGGGCTGAGCAACACCTAATAACACCCCCTCTTCCCAGGCCCTTCAGTAGGTAGTATAATGTATGGCCCAGAATGTTCCTTTAACATGTACTCTTTGGCCAGGACATTCTCAATCTAATAATTTATTTAAAAAAAGAAAGTCTTTTAGCCAGTCCTCCCATATGTAATTGTGGCTGGCCCTGGCACCGAAGTTACCATCACTTTATAAACACTCTGCAGCGCTGTAATGGAAATGGAATGCATATGTAACAACAAGGGAAACACTCTGCTATGCATGGGGGATAATGATGGAGGAGACGGCACTGCTGCTGCTAAATCTAAATTGCCTGTTATCACAAATCCTGACTGTGAGGAATGTATGGGAACCTAATGAGAATCTATGCTTCTCTACATTATAGTGGGAAGTCTCCTTACAAATAGTGAGGAAACTGTCATGAAACTTCTTAGATTCTTTAAAGCGAATGTACCATCAGTACATTCGCTTTAAGTGTTTCACATGGATAGAACAGCGTCGGCATTTGAGCCGCATCATAGAGGGCCAGGGCGGGGTACCCTCCCACTGGGGGTGGGCCAGCCCGCCTCCAGTGCTTCAACCTCGGCCTATCCCCAGGAATAGGCTGGCCGAAATGCAGGAATGGGCTGTGGTTCAAAAAAAGGACATCGGCACCATCTTCCCTGCTCTGGGCCGTTCCATCCATGTGATACAAACAGACAATGAGTCGACCAATGAGCAAACGTTCTTTTGTCTACTGATCGTGCTTGAAATTAATCAGCCGTTGGCCATATATCTCCTTGTGTAATATTGGATGTGCAGCCCTGGCCACACAATTACTGTGTAATAGGATACATAAACAAGCGCCATTCATCTAGATTGGCACTCATTTAGTAGGTGGCTCAGGCCATGATACACAACACTGAGTAAATAGGATATTCACAGGATTGGTAATAAGTATTTGAGCAGTGGGAAAACAACCACTGGCATCTTCACTAGTCACAAAAAACAGATGGAGTGGAGAAAGAGCATCTATGCTGCTACAGGCTGTGCAAGGGACCCCTATTCTTGTGATTGGTGAGGGTCCTCATATTCAGATAAAGGCTTGTACATTAAAGGGGTATGGCGGTAAAATTTTTTTGTAATTTACTTCTTTTTAAACAAAATCTCCAGTCTTACAGTACTTATTTGCTGCTGTATGTCCTGCAGGAAGTGGTGTATTCTTTGCTGTCTGCTGCCACCTCTGTCCAAGACAAGAACTGCCCAGAGCAGAAGAGGTTTTCTATGGGGATTTGCTACTGCTCTGGACAGTTCCTGTCATGGACAGAAGTGGTAGCAGAGAGCACTGTGTCAAACTGGAAAGAAAACACCACCTCACACAGGACATACAGCAGCTGAATTGAAGTAATTTACAAATCTATTTAACTTTTAGAAACCAGTTGATTTGAATTTTTTAAACAAAATTGCTGGAGTACCCCTTTAAATGCAAACACAAACCTGGCCTAACTCACTAAGCAGGGGGTTTGAGGCTGTGTATAATGAACACAGAGTTTTCATATATTTAGATGGCAGTGCACCTCTCTCTTTAGCTTACAGTATGGATATTATTTTGCAGCCAGTACATAGCAAAGGATGGCATGGAGCCGCTAATCTGTGCCCAGCTTAGTCTTCTGCCAGTCTTCTCGATGAACTTACATTCTCATGGTTCATGTGCTTTAGTAGACGTAGCTCACGATAGGCCCTTTTGGCATGTACCAAGGACTGAAATGGACGGAGTAATTTCTTTATGGCAACACGTTCTCCGATCACTGTATCCTTGGCTGAGCTGCGGAACAATAAATCAAGTCAGTTTCTGGATATCAAATGCTCTACTGCCCTGCAGGTTATTACCCCATCACTATCCCTGTCACTCTGTTTCCAATTATAAAACTCAGGAGCATTGTTATCATACAGTATATTTCATTCATAGTTATATTCTCCAGCTTTCCTTAAAGGGGTTGTCTAGGTTAGAATAAAACAATTCTATCACGTTATATATATATATATATATATATATATATATATATATATATACACTAATACACACGTACAGGCAGGGCTGTGGAGTCGGAGTCGTGGAGTCGGAGCTAGTTTTGGCTGGAGTCGGGGTTGGAGTCGGAGCTAGCTTTGGCTGGAGTCTGAGTTGGAGTTGGAGTTTGAAAAAATGTACCGACTCCAGCTTTAAAAAAATCTTTAAAAATGTAGAATTGAATTTTGATATGAATTTTACAAGTTTTGCTCATGAATATATATTATGAGCAACATTCTAATAGGACACCGGCCCTATTACATAAGGGTGGTCATGGAAAAGTTGTCGGTCACTATTTGGCAGTTTGTTTCTGAGCTGGAAGAGTCCATTGTGTGGGGAGAGATCTGTGCTGTTCTCTTCCTGGATGCTGGATGACTGTATATGAGCAGCAGTGTAATATGGAGATATCCTGTGTAATATAGAGGAGGAGGAGAAGACATAAGTAGTGTAGCTGTAACCTCTGTCCTCAGTGTGGTGTTTTCTCTCTGGGAGAAGATTGTGTGTTTTTCTTTAGTGTTCTATGGCTGCAGCTGTGTGTGTTTGTGTGTGTGTGTGTGTTCTATGGCTGCAGCAGGCTGTGTGTGTGCTATGACTACAGCAGGCTGTGTGCGTGTGCTACGGCTGCAGCAAGCTGTGTGTGTGTGTGTGTGTGTTCTATGGCTGCAGCAGGCTGTGTGTGTGCTATGACTACAGCAGGCTGTGTGCGTGTGCTACGGCTGCAGCAAGCTGTGTGTGTGTGTGTGTGTGTGTGTACACTATGGCTGCAGCAGGCTGTGTGTGTGTGGTGTGCGCTATGGCTGCAGCAAGCTGTGTGTGTGTGCTATGGCTGCAGCAGGCTGTGTGTGTGGGGGGGCTATGGCTGAAGCAGGCTGTGTGTGTGGGCTATGGCTGCAGCAAGCTGTGTGTGTGCTATGGCTGCAGCAGGCTGTGTGTGTGTGGGCTATGGCTGAAGCAGGCTGTGTGTGTGTGTGTGTGTGTGTGTGTGTGGTGTGCGCTATGGCTGCAGCAGGCTGTGTGTGTGTGCTATAGCTGCAGCAGGCTGTGTGGGTGTGTGTGTATGCTATGGCTGCAGCAGGCTGTGTGTGTGTGTGTGTGTGTGTGTGTGTGTGCTATTGCGTGCCCCCACAGTGACCTTTTATATCACTATGTGTGACCCCTCTCTATATCACTATGTGTGACCCCCTGTATATCACTATGGCTGACCTCTATTTCACAGGGATCTGGCTGGCATTGTTAGCATAGTTAGAAACATAGAAGATTGTCAGCAGGAAAAGATCACCTGCTCCATCTAGTCTAGTTGTGAGTTGTTCAGGGCATGGAGGCTGGAGACTGGCTGCATCCACTGCACACACAGGAGAAGCTTCCTTTGTATGTTTCAGAAGTCGCCCCAGGATCATGTAATATATTAGGGAGAAGATGCTGAGCCAGTGCGATAAATAACTCCCCCGGTATATGACTGGCCATTTATGAAGGAGCAGGAGTCAAAGTCGGAGTCAGTCCTGATAAAATTCAGGAGTCTGAGTTGGAGTCGTTCCTGATAAAATTCAGGAGTCGGAGTTGGAGTCGAAGCTGCGGCCTACTGACTCCACAGCTCTGCATACAGGTCGTGGGGACTGGGCACTGAGACTCTGTGGTTGCCTCTCTATGTCAGAGGGCAGTCATGATTTTGCAGCAGATTGAGTAATAACGTGTGCCGTTGTGTGACGTTATGAAGGAGCCGTATATACAATGAGCTTCCAAAATGGAAAAATTGGGGCAAATATAACATTGTGTGCCAGTAAATATTTTAGGGTTTGCAGTGGTGCAGGGGACTGTGAGTCCATTTTTTTAAAGTCTGGTGAGGCCCTCCTTATGGGTAATACCCCCAACTAGCCCCTCATCCTTTCACCTAACTAGACTGTGGCTACACCTTCTTTTTAACAATTAGGAAAAGATTTTCCAAAGCACACTTTGCCTTTAGGAACTTAAAGTGTTGCTGTCCTAAGAAAAGAAAAAACTGACATTTCACAGAGACTTAACATGCAGAAATTGGCCAGCACTCCAATACCTCAAGTCACGCAATGCAGGCGCATGCTGCCATGGCTAAAATACAGACAAAAACAGGAAAATGCAACAGCAACCTGCAAGTGCCAGGCCTTACCGCACATACCCCTTCTGGCGCAACCATGATAAAAACCTGTTCTAAAGATTTTTTAAAAATTAGGTTATTAGACTTTTAAAAAATCTTTAGAACAGGTTGCTATCATGTGTACGCTGGAGGGGGTATTGATGGATGGCAGAGTGCGCGTGAGACATCCTATTCAATCAATGGGACAGGTGAAACTTCAAGCAGGGTCTGCGGTGCGGACTCCACTCCACGAAAATTGCGTAGTGTGAACTGACCCTAAGTCCCGGCACTTGCAGGTTGCTGTTGTACTTTCCTGTTTTTGTATGTCGCAAGGGCCAAGAGAAGCACACGGCTCTGAATTCCCTGTCTTTTGTGCCTCACTACATGAGCCTTTCTTCCAGAAACAGCACCACTCTTGTCCTCACTTTGTGTGTGGGTTTTTCGGGTCAGTTCCAGACAAGTGAATGGAGCTGAATTGTAATACCAGGGGTGGTGCTAGTATTGCAAAAAATTAGCTATGTATTTTCTAACCCTTGATAACCCCTTTAAGAACTAAGGCCCACAGTGACTGCTACCTTTGCATGGTCTGTGTCTAATAATACAGCACTTCAGTGTCCAATACCAGTCATAGCCTATAACATGTACGAATCGGTGATGAGTGAAAAGTAGGTCCGATATAATTCCACAGACATCTTTGACAACCTATGATCAGGTCAGCTAGATATCACCACCACAATGAAATGGCGCCCCCTGTTGCTAGGTGTTTATTAAATTTGGCCCTTGCCATAAAAATAAAATATGTAAGTAATTTTCTAGTATAATGCTTATGTAATTAAGGCCTAATTACAGACAGACGTTGCGGTTGGACCTTTCAGGCTCTGTGTAATGAGCTGTGTAGTACGTTGTAGTCAGACAAATTTCCCTCCTCCACATTACTAAGCAAGTTACATATGAGAGAGACCAGCAATTGTATTAGCATCAGAACCCAATTCGCATAATGTTATTGTCATGGTACAGTGAGCAGTCATCACTGCTCAGCTCATTAACTTGCCTCATAATAATTCCCAATGTATTTATCTCCCTAAATACCAGATTTGCCAGCTGCTTACTCCGGTTAATTAGAAGACATGGCAGAGGGAATGCTAATGTATTCGCTCCTGTATGGGGGGTTGTAAGGGTTACATTTTAGGAGATGGATATTCTGAGGCCATATATAGTGTTGCATGGGTATAAAACATCTATGTGGGTACAATCACTCTTTGGGTAGAACTACTGTGGTGTGTGTATATTGTTATGCTGGTATATTGGTATCTGATGTAGACAGTGGTATAGCTATAGGTGAGGGAAGATTGCAGCTTCTGCAGTGCTGGCTTTGTTGTGTTTTTTTATGCGGCTTTTTGGTTGTTTTTTTAGGCTCATATTGATTTCAAAGGGAGCCTTCTCACAGAACTGAATTCTTTTTGCAGGCAGAATAAAACACACTTTTTGAACATTTCCCATTGAAAGGAGTGATATATTCTCATTGAAAATATGTATATATGTATGTTTAGAACGCATACGTAGGAAGTGGAAGAAATAGCTGTTGGCTGAATAAGCGTTTGCCAGGCTGTGGAAGGTGTACGGCCACCTTTATGTGCGGCATTCTAAAAAGGTGTCCATGTTATGTCATTGCTCAACAATGCATTCTGCAGCTCTCTAGCTGATAGTACTGCAAGTTCCTGCATGACCTGCTAGTGTCAGGAATGTGGATTTCTGCAGAGTTGGATGGCTTTGTTGTCTCATAATGAACATTTACTACAAGATAGGTGCAATGGTTCACCTTGAGGAGGGGCACCATAAAGGTGTGTGGACATATGGGCAGCCATGCTTCACTAAGAATTCTAGGAAGAAGAATATGCAAAGCAGCCTATTCTTTGGGGTTACTTTTTGGAGGTACTGTAGCTTTCCCTTAAATACAGTGTCTTTGCCCTTTAAAAGAAACTTTAAGACATTGATGGCGATTGTATAAGCCATGCCATAAAACTTCCCTAAAAAGAGAAGTGAACTACCTGTAGACAGCTTTTTTTTCGAGGTGCAACCACTGTTACATTCTGAAGAGGGGCAAAACCCCAGAAACAGCTGTCTACAGATGGATCCCTTCTGCTTCTGAAGATGCTTTTTGTCTTGACTTATTAAATCCCATAAATTCCCAGTCATGGTCTTAAACTTATTAAAGAAACACAGACATGGAGCATGAATGGCTTATAGGTTTCCACACACCTATAAACAATAACCCTTTGGTCCCATGACACAGGCAACAACAGGCAGCTATTGGACAGTGCTTGCAGCCATGGTTTCGCTCAGAACATGCATCTGTGCCCCTGTCCTCTATGAAGTTTACCTTTCAAGGTGAGCAGGGAGTAAACTCCAGTTAAGTCCTATCATGCTCCATTGACAAGAGGCACAAACGTTGGCTTGAAGGGAAAGCTATCTCCAAAAGGTGGCGCCGGAGAGCTGCTTTACATATCTGTCTTCACAGAATAGCTGATAAGTTTCTAATCACTGCAGCCTTAACCCCCCACACTCCTAATGATCATGAAGATGGGGGTCTTGTATGCCTCTTCTGGAAGTCAAGCATGCGCACTGCTGTTCAGTTCAAAATTTATGACACCAATGGAGCCATGCACAGTGCTTGGTAGTAGTGTTGAGAGAACTTTCTGAACTGTTCACGTTCACCAGTGTTCTCCAAACCCAAACGCTCAGCATTTGACTCCTGCTGCCTGGAGAGTTGGATGCAGCCCTGGGGAGTCCTGTAAAACATAGATACAACGCTAGGCATCCAACATCTGGAGCCACTGGGAGTCAAATGTCAATTGTTGGGATTTAGAGAGCGTTTCCTAAGCTAAACAGTTCGGCAAGTATGCTCAACACTACTTGCCAGTCTTCCTCTGTTAGACAGACACTGAATAGAACAGTAGTGCACAAACACTGACATTTTTTGTAACTGTACTCCAGCTACTTTTCCTTTTTACTATTACCATACAGCTGCAGTCAAAAGGAAAACATTGAGTTGTATGCAATCTTGTAGACTTTAGCCATCATTAGCCATACCTGGGTAATAATGAGATCTTTTTTTATATATGGCTAGAAGTGATGTAAAAATAAGAAGTGATACTCACCCATGCTGATCCACCACAGCTGTCATTCCAATGCTTACTGCCCCTGCATATTTACAGCTTTCTCATGGTTCCAGAAACATATTGTTCCTGGCCTGTTTAGCCAATCACAGACTGAGGAGGAGACACCACTGTAGTCAGTGATTGGTCAAGGGTGGCAGGTCATGTGGGGACAATGCTTCACAGAACCAGGAATAAACAGGAACTGGGAGCGCTGGCATAGTAGCAGTAGGGTAGTAGCAGTAGGAGGTTAAGGTTAGATGAGCAGCATTACGGAAAGTCTCAGTATAGTACTAGTTTGATGTCCATGTATATAGGTAATATGTGTGTCATGTTCATAAGAAGTGTTTTCATTTGTATGATGTATAGTTTTATATGTGTGTAACTATGGGAAATGTGTGTGTGTAAATATGTGTATGTGTGTTTTGCGCACACACAGGTTCATAACAGTGTTTTTATATTAATAGTTAACAGTATTATTTATTTAGATGGTTGGCACCATTATGTGTACACACATAACAATATTTAGGGGGTGTTTTTAATCCTATTTTTGCCCCATGTTTAGAATGGGACAGAAGAAGGCCAAAAGAGTATCCTTTCAATGCCTGGTTTACATTTGTATAATACAAAAAATGAAGTGGGCAATAGTGTATAAAATAAATAATAAATTATTTAGATTTTAGATTCCTTTTTGTTAAAGCATACCAGTTATTTCACATGACTTCTTAGGATGACTTTTTCTATGTGTGCACAGCACGATATCTCTTCTTTTGTCATGTGTATTGCATTTTTTGGTTCGGGGAACGCCACCGTCTCCTTTAATAGAGGGTCTACTCATAATGAACATGATCTTTATTAGCGTCCGTCTATTTAATCAGACACCCACGTATCTTCTGCTCCGAAAGTTGTCTTTTAGCTTTTCCCTCTCCCAGCAGTGTGTGTGTGTTCCCAGGCACTCCCCCTCCATAGACTTGTAGCTGCTACAGTCGTAACTGTAACTGTAACTTTGCTTGTAATTCATCTCTGCAAAATTTGTTGTAAAGACAAATATGTGCATAAATCCAGTATGTTCCAGACAGCAACCTAGTTTCTATACATTATAGAACAGACTTGCTGAATCAGCCAACACCCATGAGTGATGTCATGGTCAGCACAACAGCCTTTAAAACCATTTGTCTTATTATATAGATGACTAGTCAGTACTAGGTTTTCTTAAGATTCCTGTTTAATTACTATTAAGCACTGGACTGCATGTATACCATATTAGCCTATAAGTGGCACCCAACAAAGGTATCTCTGGAGCTTCCATAGCAGAAATGAAGGGAACTCCCTTCTCCCCTCCAAGTGAGCCCCCTGCAGGGCGGTGGTACATGAGATGGCCACCTCTCATGTATTGCATTAAAATGTATTTTGGATGGCTGACCCAAGCAATTCCACCATTATTAAGGAGGAGAGATGGACTGACTGCTCCACAGGAAGCTCCAATGTAGCTGTTCATATAAGAAAACTTACCATATGTAGACAGTTACATCATTAAGGTTTCCCTCAGGCAACTAACAAGGTATTCCACCCAGGGGCGTAGCTAGGGGTTCAGTCTAGGGGGGGCGAGCAAGTCTGAGTGGGCCCCCAACCGACTAAGTTACCCATAGGGAACCTCAGCAGAAGACACTGCTTTCCAAATAATAAAGGAAATATTTAACTACATTACTCATAGAGAACAGGGACTGAGAGCAGTGTAAAAGGCTTTCTACTTTTCACATATATGGCCATGTAAAATTTAAAGGGGTTATGCAAGATAAAAGAACCATAGCTGCTTTGTTGGGTGACCTCCATCATACTGAGTATTAGATGCTGGGAAAGCTGGGTGACCTCCATCATACTGAGTATTAGATGCTGGGAAAGCTGGGTGACCCCATTATACTGAGTACAAGATGCTGGAAATGACCAACATCATAAGGGGTGTAGTAGTGAGGTATAGTGGATAAGGGGTGTAGTAGTGAGGTATAGTGGATAAGGGGTGTAGTAGTGAGGTATGGTGGATAAGGGGTGTAGTAGTGAGGTATAGTGGATAAGGGGTGTAGTAGTGAGGTATAGTGGATAAGGGGTGTAGTAGTAGTATAGGTAGATATGAGGGGTGTAGTAGTGGAGGTGTAGTGGATGAGGGGTGTAGTAGTGGAGGTATAGTGGATGAGGGGTGTAGTAGTGAGGTATAGTGGATGAGGGGTGTAGTAGTGAAGGTATAGTGGATAAGGGGTGTAGTAGTGGATGAGGGGTGTAGTAGTGGAGGTATAGTAGATAAGGGGTGTAGTAGTGAGGTATAGTGGATAAGGGGTGTAGTAGTGAGGTATAGTGGATAAGGGGTGTAGTAGTGGATGAGGGGTGTAGTAGTGGAGGTTTAGTGGATGAGGGGTGTAGTAGTGAGGTATAGTGGATAAGGGGTGTAGTAGTGGATGAGGGGTGTAGTAGTGGAGGTATAGTGGATAAGGGGTGTAGTAGTGAGGTATAGTGGATAAGGGGTGTAGTAGTAGTAGTATAGGTAGATATGAGGGGTGTAGTAGTGGAGGTGTAGTGGATGAGGGGTGTAGTAGTGGAGGTATAGTGGATGAGGGGTGTAGTAGTGAAGGTATAGTGGATAAGGGGTGTAGTAGTGGATGAGGGGTGTAGTAGTGGAGGTATAGTGGATAAGGGGTGTAGTAGTGAGGTATAGTGAATAAGGGGTGTAGTAGTGAGGTATAGTGGATAAGGGGTGTAGTAGTGAGGTATAGTGGATAAGGGTGTAGTAGTGGATGAGGGGTGTAGTAGTGGAGGTATAGTGGATAAGGGGTGTAGTAGTGAGGTATAGTGGATAAGGGGTGTAGTAGTGAGGTATAGTGGATAAGGGGTGTAGTAGTGGATGAGGGGTGTAGTAGTGGAGGTATAGTGGATAAGGGGTGTAGTAGTGAGGTATAGTGGATAAGGGGTGTAGTAGTAGTAGTATAGGTAGATATGAGGGGTGTAGTAGTGGAGGTGTAGTGGATGAGGGGTGTAGTAGTGGAGGTATAGTGGATGAGGGGTGTAGTAGTGAAGGTATAGTGGATAAGGGGTGTAGTAGTGGATGAGGGGTGTAGTAGTGGAGGTATAGTGGATAAGGGGTGTAGTAGTGAGGTATAGTGGATAAGGGTGTAGTAGTGGAGGTATAGTGGATAAGGGGTGTAGTAGTGAGGTATAGTGGATAAGGGGTGTAGTAGTGAGGTATAGTGGATAAGGGGTGTAGTAGTGAGGTATAGTGGATAAGGGGTGTAGTAGTGGATGAGGGGTGTAGTAGTGGAGGTATAGTGGATAAGGGGTGTAGTAGTGAGGTATAGTGGATAAGGGGTGTAGTAGTGAGGTATAGTGGATAAGGGGTGTAGTAGTGAGGTATAGTGGATAAGGGGTGTAGTAGTAGTAGTATAGGTAGATATGAGGGGTGTAGTAGTGGAGGTGTAGTGGATGAGGGGTGTAGTAGTGGAGGTATAGTGGATAAGGGGTGTAGTAGTGAAGGTATAGTGGATAAGGGGTGTAGTAGTATAGGTAGATATGGGGGGTTTAGTAGTGGAGGGGACAGGGCACACACCTTCCAGTCAGCTCTACTGTGTGTCGCTCTCTGCATAAGTGAAAGTGAAAGTAAGGGATTGTGCTGTGCAGCCGTCCCCTAGTGAGGCAAAGAGTCTGCTGCCTGAGGCAGAAAGCTCATTCTATCTCATGGCAGAAGCTGCAGTTACCAAGTGGACACATGGCAGACCCTCTTCTTACCACCCGCCCGCCATTTTTTCTACTAATACAGCAGGTATACACACCCCAAGGTGCATCCCCCCAGTAGCCTGTAACTCCAAATTAGGTCCCCGTCATTTTGCCAGACCAGTACATCACACCCCACACCTCCTCTCCCCCCAGAAAAAGAAAGGACGCCATAATTACCTGCAACGCAGTCCTGTCACAGTCAGCCTCAGGAGTCAGCTCACTCCCTGAGTCTCTGCTCTGTGTGTGTGACTCAAGTGCAGGGGGAAGGTAGCGGCCTCTTGTGGCTGGAGGCGGAATTGCTCTGCCTCCGGCCACAGGAGTGATTACATGGCAAAATCTCTGGAGATCACAGTGGGCCCCTGCCAGAGTGGGCCCGGGGGCGGCCGCCCACCCTGCCCCCTATCAAATATCGCTACTGATTCCACCATATGCCTTAGGGTACTATTACACCAAGCAATTTTCCAACGATAAACGACCGCTAAGGCAAACGACCCGAAATCGTTCGCCCAAGTACACGAAACGATGATCGTTATTTATGATCGTTCTTGCGGTCGTTTAGTCGTCGCTATTGCGTACGTTTCAGCTGTGAATTCTTATTCCACCGAACGATGTGCGAACGATGACCGAACGATCAAACGATAAAAATAGGTCCGGATCCTATTAAACGATCAACGATTTCTCGTTGGTCGTTTAATTGTTGCCTGCTATTACACGAAATGATTATCGTTCAAATCCGAACGATTTAACGATTTTTCGAACGATAATCGTTCCGTGTAATACCACCCTTACTGTGAAAACTACCTTATATCAGTGTTTATGTTTAGTTAGTGATACTATGTATGGTTGTTGTTAGCAGTGTTGTTCATTTGTAAGTTGGCACCATTAGTAATATGTGCAGTATCTTATAACACTATTTACTTGGACAATTTAGCAGTACTATTTACTAGTATAGCTGATTTATTTATGGGTATAACATTGCGTCACTATATATGCATGGGATGCAAATAGAAAAATTGTCCCTAGAACACAGCTTATATTTGGAGGCTTCTTTGCCATATTACCGCAGCTGTGCCTGGTCAGCAATACCACTGACCCTGATATTATAGGTAAAACATGCATGACAGCATTCTTTGTATTATATGTCAGCATTATTTCTGTAACTTAAGAAACCTCTGGCTGCATTTAGTTGTAAATCAGTTTTTTTTTTTTTTTTTTTTTTTTACAAAGGCTCCTAAAAGGCTATGTTCTCACTATGTACTAACAACAGCCACTCAGTGAGCGTTCGTTGTTGTGAAACTACGGCCGGAATGAATGATCATAAACATTAATTCCGAACGTGGTTTTACAACTGGTTGTTTGCTATCATCTGTCCATAGTGGGGGCATAGCCGTAACCTGACAAAATCCTCCTTGCACCCTGTTTGTGTGTACAGTATAAAGCGGTATATAATCTTAGTTTAAACCTTGTACTTTTACTGAAAGAATGTGCTTTGGTGAGCCATCCCCCCTTCAGCTAGGCCAAGATCACTTTCTGGTAAGTAATCCCCCCTTGCTGGGTGTGGCAGCAATGTTTTGGTGTAGTTTGTACCAGATTTTTGTCCTTGGCCAGTTTTGATTATCTCCCCCACCAGTATAAGCAGCAATAATATATATGTTTACAGATATGGCAGCATTATTTATGTCTACAGCTGGATTTGGTAACTGTACAGTATATGGTGGAATTATTTATGTAGAATGTATAGCAGCATTATTTGTACACAGAATCAAACACTGCATGTAGTTTGCACATTGTTTGGTACAATTATTTGCACACCTCACGGCACTTTTATTCATGCTGTGCCTGGCTCTGTTATTGTGTGCTATTATATAGCAGTGTAGGGCACCATTCTATTATCTCCAGGAGATTCACATTCTCTGTGCTGCTCGTATACATATATACTATGCCAGGTAATCAGACAGTTCCTATGTAGCTGATCTGTGAAATCTGTGAATAGTGTATACATTATACCTATTGCCCTCAGCCATCATTTATCATTTCTATGAGACTTGCTTATAAGCAACATAGAAGGAAAGCTTTGCTTTAGGAAACATTTAGAACTCACAGAGTTAAGTCAATGACAATTCAACACTAAAACATATGTTATTTTTGTGTACAGGGAAGAAGAGCACAATTAATTCAATGTACCCTGCATGTTGTGCCCACATACACTGCAACACTACTGTGATTGGAAGGAACGTATAGCTCTGCTCATTCTAGGCTATCTAGTCCATGAATATAATGCCAGTTTTAGAGTAATGACTGACACTTGTACATACAGAATAGTAGAGGGAAGAGAGATAGATAGATAGATAGATAGATCGATCATGTCTGCTCAGTCAGTTTGCACAGAATCGTGCAGTGATCGTCTCCATTTACAGGTATATGTTGCATTGTCTATATTGTGAAATAGTCTGATCTCTGTATACTGCATTTTATGGGTCTCTATCTTTAAGTGTTGATCACATTTCGGTGCCAGAAGAGGCGCCTGAAGTTTTAGATAAGCTCCTCAGAGATTATGTAGCAGGTAATTTGTTCAGAACTCACCAGACTGTTCCATACGCCCCGGTGCCAACAGCTCTCAGCTCCTTGTATCGTTCTGGAACCTCCCATTTGGTCTTATTAATCTCTTGGTAGTAGAAGCCTTTCCTGGGTGCAGCTTCCATGGTGTCTCAGATTGAGTGAGTAGATGCTTCCCTGGTTTTATCTTCCCTCAGGTGTGGCCCCTCCTCCTCCAGGTATGTAAACACCACAACTTCCTCGCTGTATAAATGAGAGGTCATGTAGGTTTCCCTTGCATAAAGAATTCATTACAATGAGGATTCCAGGAGAGTATAAGACATGTTCACACCTGTCACTAGGCGGCTATATAGGAGACCAAACCTTACTATGGGGGTAGAAGTCAGCAAGTCAATTCACTGATTTGCCAACTCAGAATATAATGCCCCTTTTTGTCATCAGTTGGGTAGCTTGGTGTATGCCAATATTACTTGTTGGATTGTAACCCAGCTTTCCTGTCGTGAATGGCTACGTTATATGCCAGGTGGTCACTGCATAACTAAGCATATTTCCCATTAGGGCTTTTAGTAAAATTGGGTGCCAACTTTGATGGGAACAGATACAGATATCTGTATCTGTGAAATAGCTGAGGCTATGTGAATATACAGTATTCTGATTGTTGATGTTAGATTATATTAGATTTACATTACAAACGAAGCAAAGCACTTGGGTGGCAGTCAGCTTATACGCTGGTTGCCTTTGAACTCCCTGACGATTCTTGCCACTCCACCCAGGGTGCTTGGAAAAGCTGGATCTAGTCCTGGGAAACTTCCAATTTCTCAGGACTGGATGCAGTTTTATCAGGCACCTGGGGTGGAGCGGCACGTAGATCAAGGCCAGCTCCCATATAAGCCCACTGCCGAGCAAATGAAGCACTTCAATTTGTTTGTAATGTAAATTTGTTTATCTCTAGTTGATGTACAGTGCTCAGTGGTTAAGACATTAATCATGCAGGGCAGAAGGAGATGTGCATACTGTGGCTCAGCAAAGTCTCTTTAACACTTAAAGTCAATGTACCATCAGACCCAGTGGGAGTCAACCCCCGACCCTCTATGATACGGATCCATTGATTCTAATGGAGCCGCGCCACAGAGGGGCGGGGGTTTACTCCCACTGGGGGTGGGTTGGCCCGTCTCCAGTGTTTCAGCCCGGGCCTAATGGTACACTCACTTTAAGCTCGAAGCATGATATAGAGCTGATATATTCCTAGCTCCTGGGCCTCAATGCACATTTGTAATGAGGCCCCCAATACCATTTTAGTGGAGTCAGGTTCCAGGGCCCGGGTTTAACTACTACAACTGCAATCCTAAGCTTATTTTAATCTCAAGTCTTAGTTCTAGAAGACTAAGAGGGCCCACCGATTTCAGTAGGTATGTATACAGTGGTAGTACAGGGAATAAAGCCAGTTACACCTACAATGTCAGCTTATGGTAGGGCACCACCCATTCATCATCTTCTTTCCAGGTACCCATAGTATGAAGAAGGGGATATACAAACCCCAGTAAGAGGTGTTGCCAAAAAATCCTCTGTGTGTTATATTGTTCCACGGCCGGTTTTATGTAAATGTCTATAATGAAATAATTCATAGAACTTGTCAGTAAAAGCCAAGGTGGTTTACACAAATGCTGGGGATGTGTTTTATGTACTGTATTGACAAGCTTTGCTGTCTGCATTTATAATCAATAGCCATAAAGTCTCTGCAGCTCTATAGAAGTCTCTTGACCTTGGCTTGTAGTACATTATAACATCACTGGCTTTGTATAACAAAAATTAAAACAGCAATAAAACTACTGGGGAAGGGCTAGTACTGTATATTGATGCAAGTACTAAGACAACATTAAATACAGTCAGGATGTGGGAGGGGCTGTAGGGGGCTTGTATTGTTTCTTTCTAAGGTCTTCTTAAAAAAAAGAATAAAATACCATGGATAATTAAAGCCACACTTCTGGTGGACACAGACGTGCGTTGATCAACAAGATTGACGCTCGTTTGCAGCTCCTCCAGAAGTCATGATCAGTTACACTGCCGGGCCGCACAAACAATCCCTGCATCAGTCGTGTGGCCATTTAAATATATTGTTGTTGGCCGCACATTCCCAGTTTACACAGGGAGATGTGCGGCCAGTAGCGACATATTTTAGTGCGGCCCAAAAGATGCAATCAGCTGAGGATCGGACGTTTTCTTGTTCCACGTCTGATTGCTGACACTTTTCCACGGGCGATTATTGACCAAAGAATAGTTTTATGGTAATGCTCCTTGCCGATAATCAGCCCATGTAAAAGGCCCCTAACCATCCTCCTTGCTACCTCTCTTATCTGTTCTGGTCCCTGCTGGAGATCAGCAGGACCAGAAACGGCGTCTTATCACTGAAACAAAGCCACTCAGTAAGGGAAGGAGCAAGGCAGCTGTTTAAAGCCAGGAGTGGAAAAAAATTCTCTAGAATGGCCCTTTAACCCTTTAGGGAGTCATAGCTTCTTTTCGCTTCTAACATAATTTTATGAGGGCTTGTTCCTTAGGAACAGAGGTGGCAGCAGAGAGTGCTGTGTCCGACAGGAAAGAATACACCACTTTCTGCAGGGCATACAGCATCTGATAAGTATTGGGATAATAGAGATTTTAAAATAGAATTAAATCACAAAACTTTATAACTTTCTATCACCAGTTCACTAGAAAGAAAAAATGTCACTGGAGTTCCTCTTTAACTTTATTCTGCGGGTCAGTATAATTACACTAATTTGTTTGTACTTTTTGTTACGTTTCACTACTTTTGACAAATAAAAAAACAACTTTACATAAATAGTGACCTAGTAAGATGTGTGTGTGTGTGTGTGTGTGTGTGTTTGTGTGTGTGTGTGTGGGGGGTATTGATACCATTTTTGGATAAATGCGACTATGTAAATAACACTATAAGGGACATCATTGCTGTTGTATATTACTGATAATCATTGTTTGCGATTATTTTTCTTGTTCCACAGTACTTATAAAGTTGTATGCTAAAAGTAGCCTGCATGTAATCTTTTTATTGTGAGCTTAATTGAATCTAAAGCCATTTTTATAAGCTTGTACTAGCTTTATTAGACAATTCAACATGCTTCAGATATGCAGACAGGTAAATAGGGACAGGTCAGCTTTTAATATTGTACAGCAATAAGTTCCTAAATTCTTTGGAGTTGAAACATCCAAACTGCTAGTAGCACATTGCAACCACTCAGGTCATGAAGATTCCTAGAAGTAAGTAAGTCATAGAGTATGTATGTATGTATGTATGTATGTCTGTTTGTATGTATGTATGTCTGTTTGTATGTATGTGTATGTCTGCTTCCCATAACAACCAGCAGATTTGTGACTGCAGCTCTAGAGTATAATACAGGATGAAACTTGGTTATGTTCTATTTCCAGTACATTCTCCACATGTCCACCAGGTGGCAGCATCTCATTTCTCTTGATTTAACATTGAAACCGTTCGCCTGAACCCAATCATTCGGCAACTATCTCCATAAACTTCTAATGGTTTTCTTTAATGATTTTCTGTTTAATGTTCATCCGCCGCAGTCATGTCACATTTACCGTCAAAAATTCAAGAACAGGAGCTTATTAAACTGGAACTGGTAGAACCTGAGGAAAAGTCCACGTCAGGACAAGCCTCAAGAGATCAGAGTGTTGCAGCGAGTGGCTGTAGCAGTCACAGGGCAGAAGGTTAAATTAGAAGCCAGAAGAAATAATATATATTCTATAAACCCAGCAGGAGCCTGATGTCTGTGGTTTCCTGATAGGGAAAAGGAGGATTATATGAAAGGACACAAGGAGAGATGGAAGGCGGCTGTAAAAACCACAAGAGGCGAGATTGAGGACATCAAAGAATTAATACATGAGCTCCCAAGTTAACCGTACAAAGCGCAGTCATATGGGAACTATTGTATTATTGGCAATATTTGCCTTCCATACATATCAGCACTGTTCTAGTAAAGTTTATTCACCTTAAATGACAGATCCGCCATTCTTAAGATATGCACAAGAATCAAAACATTTTATTAGTCAAGATAGAGCTGCTTGATGTGTCCACTAAGGGGCGCTTTTAGCAACAATAAAAGTTGGTCAGAAACATGAACACATCTGTCTTAATATTGGAAGTATTTGAAGGGGTTGTCTGACAGGATAAATATATATATATATATATATATATATATATATATATTTAAAAAAAATAACAACTTGTGTTATATTTCATTGATTACTTTGGCTATGTTCTATTATATGAAAAAAATATGGGTGGGAACAAGGCCCAAGTCCTGAAGTTTCAAGCTCTGCCTCAGTATTCCATTCTGGTTTGTAGACAAAGCTAGGTAACAACTACAATGGGCAGTGAAATGTCATTTATGCCACCAGCTGCCAAGACATGGTGGGAGTTGAGGAACTCTGATCTAGAGGATGACTTCACCTTACTTTTGGGTTAGACATAGCTGAGTAAGGATTTACATTTTCCCAGTCTTTCCGGTGTGTCCAAGGCAACCTTTAATGACACTGTGCGACAAAGGTTACATCCACAAGACATTTCAAAGGAGACCATGAAGCTTCCCTCCCTTCCATTATGTTATCCTAGCAGAGGTCATGGCAGAAGGATCCTGCTCCTTGTTCTTCACCGTAATGGAATGTGACATTTACCTAATGTGTCTGCTTCCAGCAGCCCCCTGACTGTTCCTTTAAGTAGCACTGATGATCTAAGATCCTGACACTAGGTATAGGATGTGAGCTGTACAGCTGAGGGTTCAGGGCACAAAGGCCCAACAGACGTCCTGGGATTTCAGGAAACTTACCGCAAAAGTAGAGATCTCCGGGAAGCAGGCAAATCTACGGGGTGTGGAGTATACTCACTCAAACATATTCAAAAGTTGGCAAGTTTGAAATATACTATATTGCTTCAAAGATGGCGAAAAGTAATAAAATAGGACAAAAGAGCAAAGGGAAACTGGAGGTAGGGGAAGTTAAAGAGATCAGAGGTTAAAGGGGTAGACATACACTGAAAATATACTTACCATCCCACTGGTGACGATCGCCGTTCAACTTTTCCGACCCCGCCATCTTCGTGCCACCGTCCTCACTTCCGGGTCTGAGCGCAGTGAATGCACCGGCAGCCTTTTCATTGGCTGGAGCGCATCACATGGCTTCCAGCAAGCTCAGCCAGTCAGGACTGAGCAAGCTGGAGCCGATGAAAAGGCTGCTGTTGCGCATGTGCACCAGCAGTCGTTTCCTCTCCCATTCACTGCTTTGAAAGACAGAAGGAAGGAAACCAGGACTGCCCCCTGCTGTGACGACATCGACCCAATAACTTTGTAATGTGTGTTAATTAAGCAGAAAAAGAAAAACGCTGCACTACCCCTTTAAGTGCAAGGTACAAACTTGTGCAGAATTGGCCCAAATGTAGAAACATACGACCAATGGTGCATGGGAATTACCATTCCTAAAGTATTAGGAGGGATAAGGATTATAGCATCACACAGGTCGCATGGTGTGGACGCTGCTGCTTTATTTAATCCATAATAGAGTACAAGCATAACGCTCCAGCAGGAAACTGCATCTCTGTACTTTGGCATAGCCTGACGATTGCCTGGCACTTCTCTGGTTGTATGCTATAGTGTACAAGAATACACAGTGTCACTGTATGGGCTGATTGACAGCTTTCTTGTACTGCAGGAGATGTGATGACTCTGTGGGGTTGTATCATTCCTATTAACCCCCTTTGATTGCACTTTAGTAATAGCACATGTTTTCATTGGGCCATTAGGACCTTTACTACCTTGACCGCACCGCCACATGCATCATAAGAGACACAAACCTTCTCTGGAGCCCCTCCTGGAAGACCTGTGGGGACTATCACTAGGGAGCATCACACTTTAAAGGGATTATCCAGCACTACAAAAACAAGGCCACATTCCCCCTCTCTTGTCTCCAGGTCAGGTGTGGTTTGCAATTAAGCTCCATTTACTTCAATGGAACTGAGTTTGAAACCACCCAATCTAGAGACAAGAAAGGGGGGAAAGTGGCTATGTTTTTCTAGCACTGGATAACCCTTTTAAAGGGGTTATCCAGTGCTACAAGAACATGGCCATTTTATTTCAGAGACAGCCCCACTTTTGTCTCCAGTTTGGGTGGAGTTTTGTTATTCAGTTCCATTGAATAGAATGGAGCTTAATTACAAACTGCACCTGAACTGTAGACAAGAGTCATGTTATCTCTGAAACAAAGTGGCCATGTTTTTGTAGCACAGGATAACCCCTTTAAGGGAACCTGGCAGCAGCAGCTTTTTTTTTAAGTAAAGCTGCCAGCATTGTTCTGCAGGTCATTTATCGCTCATTCTATACATGTCGGGAGTAATATGTTATTGGATATTAAACTTTGCTGCCTGTGCTGTATGTAAATGAAGAACATGAAGTCATTGGGATGCAACATAGCAGCTGTGAGTCGTTGTATATATCATAGCTACCTTCCCTGTCAGCAACACCTAATATACTGAATGTTGTCCTTTCATCCTCCGCCTCTTCCCGCCATCATTTTGCTCAACTTACAGCACAAGAAAGAACTGGCAGCGATTACATCAATAGGAGAAGCCAACTCCATGGTGTGAAAATTCTCATGGAGGAAAAGCTTGAGTGCACTAATGTGATGTGACAGAGCTGCAGAATGCCGGTGCCTGTATGTGCTGCAGTCCAGCGCTGCCTCCTGTCCAGTCCTTCTGCTATGATAACAGAAGGGCATCATGTCACCAAGCCTCACTGGACACTTTATATTTGTCCTGTCTGTACAGGACACATCTGTGAATTCCTGCGCTCTGATCTGACGCTCGCCCTTCTGATATGTAGATGCAGTGACAACTGATTACTAAAACACAGTATTGTTCTTAAAGGGAACTTCCACTGAAGTGTCCTCTCTAATAATAGCTTATGCTGCACTATATAACTCAAAAGTAAATTCTGGAGAGCTCCTTTAAGACCTCATTCAATCATTAGATAAGCCAGAAGAGATTCTCTCTGGGTTATGTCGCATGTGACCAAAACAGAATCCCAGTGTAAATCAATGGTACCATCTCCCTCACATAGACACACAGAGTGGTGAGAGAAGCACTCAGCTACATGCTTCACTCCCTACTCATTCTAGTCATTGGTTGCTAAAAGTACTGCAACAAATTGAAAAGCAATACACATGAAAATATCCTTATCTACTGTTTTAGGTCACACTGCTCTTCCTTGCTTGTGGATGAGCAGGTTGGGGAATAGATAACTTTAGCTCTCCTGTCCTTTGAAGTGAACCAACAAAAGTAGGGGGATCTCTCTTCTATTTTTTGCCACGTCCCAGAAGGAAAAAAATTAACCCTTAAATGGTTAACGAAAAAAAAATACTTAATTCTTACCTCCTAAAATGGCAGTCACTTCTCCTTGAAGTAACATTACGGTGTTTTGACTAGACCGTCATAACTCAAATCACTGTTCTGTTATAGTAAAGTGTCCAACTATTTCCTGGGATTGGCTGGGGACCAGCACTTCATTTATTCTGCAGTCCCTATTTCTGTCCTGCTCTGGTACAATTGAAACATTAGTAGATATTTTTGAGTAAAGACACAGAATAGAAGCTATTCTGGGTTATATACACTGTAAAGGGGGCTTAGCGTTTGCTAAAGCATGGGGAGGGCCACAGGCGCAGAATTCTTGGGGTTGCAAAATCTGACATATTTTGCTCCTTTAAGAATGTAAAGTGAGCAGCCATGCTTACAGTGCCATGCATACTCGCCTATCTGTGTACAGTAGCATGAACTTTTGTCCTACTTACGGACATGCATTACATAGTGTAGCATCCCAAAGAAACTGCGTGAACTTGAACACCACCAATCAGGGTGGCAGCAGCTAGTGAGGAGTGAGGACAGGGTATAACAGAGTTACCATTTGATAGTTAGGCCCCACTGTTCATCCATATAGTAGGTAGGTAGGTAGTATCCACCTGCAGCTATCCCCCTATACCTAACCCCCCCTCCCAGAATGTAGTATGCCTATGTAGTAACTCCTCTTGTAGGTAGTCCCCCCAGTAAATGTTACCCCCTATGTTGGTAATCCCCCCCCCCCCATGTAAGCATTCCCCTTCTCAAATATAAAGAAATCAAACACCCATATTCACTTGGCTCCCATGCAGTCTGCCAGCATCTCTTCTACCTCCGTGCTCTGCAAGAACCACTTAAGTGGCGTCACTTGAGCGCTAAAACCCAGGTGGAGAGTGAGACCTCCTATGACCTCAGGCATAACATGGCTGCCACAAGAGTGATTGGCAGGGCAGGGAGCCAGTGGCTCCTCTCTCTGTCAGTGCATCACATTTACCTGTTCACACTTATTAGGAGAACTTACAGTTCAAGTGCTGATGCCGGTCTTGCCTCTGACCGCATGGATGGCGAGTAGCTCTATCTTTTATCCATCCTAATGTCAATGCAGCTGGCATCCTGTGTGGCCGCATAACTAGGGTCAGCCATGTGCATGTACATTTATTGGACAGGAAGGCTTATCCTTGTTTGCTCTCAAATTCTGTCCAACCCTTGTATGGTGGCATTAGAGAGTTAGAGGAAATAATAACGTCAGTCTGAAAAATTATTTTACGGATTACATCTGACCCTTTGGCCATTTAGCTGTTCCTTGTTAGTCTACAGTGCGTAGCTTATAGAGAAGTAAGGAAGTTAGTTTTCTCTAGCCGGACATCAATAAAGATGCCACTGAGAGATATCAAGGTGGGGTTCCCCTTTAAAAGGGACAGGGAAGATCTCAAGCAAATATATAATTGCAAATATAAACTATTAGTCGGCAGCAGACAATTCTAGCAGTACACAAGCTGCTTCCCATGTATAATAATGAATGTCTGCATTGTGGGGATCCCGCTGATACACAAAACAAACTCATTGCTATTAATTTCTCCAGTATTGGACGCACAGTCATCTTTACTGAAGGGTCACATTAGTTAAACTCCTTCCCATTACCAGACAGAAAACAATCCCTGGATCTCAGCGTGTTTTGCGGATTAGCGGTGACGGACACACAACCTCCCACAGCCACAAATAATCAGGTTTAGTAAATGCAGCTATTGAAAGCTGAAAATGACACAAGGTCTATTACATTACCATCTGCTAAGAAGAGCGGGATAGGTGAACGTAAGGATTGGTTCACATCTGCGCTAGTATTATTGCTGTTCTATCATAGGAGCTGCACAATAGAAATGACTGCAGTGACAGATCCCTTACATGACAGACACCAATGGAGCCTGATGGACCCTGTTGATTTCAATGGTCAAGTTTCTGTCATAGTATCCAGCATGTTGCGCCATTTTGTTCTGGATTTTGTTCTGGACCTGCCATTACTTTTACGCTGCCTAAAAACATAAGTCATCCGGGTGGTCCCCAGCAACCTCTTGATTGATAGAACTCTTTGTATAGCTAAACAGGTAGAGATTGATCAATCAAGGTGATGATGGGAGAAGTTGCCAGGGACTGCTCTAATGACTTGTGGTTCAGGCAGCGTGAAAGTGATGGCAGCTTCCCTTTAAAAGACCCAATAAGTGTATCTGTAAGCTCCAACGAGCAGGTCTCGTCTATACTCTGTATTTAGTATTTTTTGTTATTTTTATTAACTATGTACTTATTTATTCCAATTTAACTGCGTATTATGTACCTCTGTACTGTATGCATAGAAAAAAAAGCGCTGCGGAATCTGTTGGCGCTATACAAATAAATTTATTATTATTATTTATTTATAAGTGTCAGATTTAAGGAACTTACTAATCTGTCTGGGTGATCCTTCAGTTCAGCCAGTTGTGTAAGGCTAGAAATATTTAAAAGCCTACCTGCTTGCATTACATTAACCCATCAGAGTGATGAATAGGTGATATCAGTGCTCCTATTGTTGTTACTGAGCTCCCTCCTCCATTGTGCACATCTATTCCTCATTCTCCCCATTACAGAGGGCAGGACCAGAGGTAGGCTGTTTACCAGTAGTACTTACAGTTACTTCCTCCCTTAATTGTTTGCCCAATCAAAGTACAGCCCCTACTCCACTTTTCTATGCCGTCATGTAGTGCTGGTGAAAGTACTCTAAACACTCTGGCATTGTCCTGAGCTAACTATTTACAAAGCACACTACTATAGATAGAGTGTGGACGAAGAAGTAGTTACTGATGCACCAGCTTTAAAAAGGGGTCTGTGTGAAATGAAAGAAACAGAAACAGCACTGCAAGGAATTAGTTACATTAAAGGGGTTGTCCGGCGATAAAAAATTATTCACAGAATAACACACATTACAAAGTTATACAACTTTGTAATGTATGTTATGTCTGTGAATGGCCCCCTTCCCCGTGTCCCACCACCCCCACCCGTGTACCCGGAAGTGTGGTGCGCTATACATTACCTGTCACGTGCCGACCACGGTCTCCGATCGTCAGCAGTGACGTCGTCTTCGGGAGGCCAGCGGATCTTCCCGAGTGCCGGACGCTCTCTGCAGCGTCATCCGAAGCTCAGCCGCGATTGGCTGAGCATAACTGTGCTCAGCCAATCGCGGCTGAGCAGCTGATGACGTGGCCGCGTCATCAGCCGCTCAGCCGCGATTGGCTGAGCACAGTTATGCTCAGCCAATCGCGGCTGAGCTTCGGATGACGCTGCAGAGGGCGGCCGGCACTCGGGAAGATCCGCTGGCCTCCCGAAGAAGACGTCACTGCTGACGATCGGAGACCGTGGACGACACGAGATGCGGTGAGTATAATGCACCACACTTCCGGGTCTAGCGTGGGTGGGGGGAAACACGGGGAAGGGGGCCATTCACAGACATAACATACATTACAAAGTTGTATAACTTTGTAATGTGTGTTATTCTGTGAATAATTTTTATCGCCGGACAACCCCTTTAAGAACTGTGACTGCTGCTAAGATTTGGGGGAAGCCTTTGATTTAACTTTCAGAGACAGGGAGGATCCTCTGGAAAATAAACACAGCTTGGAGATACACAGTCTTATTCACTCTTACCGGAGACAGAATTACCCTAACAACAGGCAATTAACAGCAGACTGCAGAGAAGTGAGACACCTAGTGACAAAGATTTTAGAGCTGTTTTCTGGGTTAAGGGATCATTTTTGGCACATTAAGTAATTTCCAGAAATGTTAGGAATCATATAGGAACACATTTATCATTGTGCATGTGGCGTACACCAGGTGTAAGCGCTGCCCACCTAATGGGCTTGGCTTCTTCCTGCGCCTAATATATCATGATTTACACTTGGAAAAAGGCGTAAACCATGACAGAAATCTACACCTGCTCCAGAGTAGGTGTAGGTTCCTCCGCAAGCCCTGTGACAGGCGCAGATCCTGCTGGATTTACTTATGGTGCGTTTACACAGGCAGATTTATCTGACAGATTTTGGAAGCCAAGGCCAGGAATGGATTTGAAAAGGGGAGAAAACTTAGGACCCATTCCCTGTTTATAGTCTGTTCCTAGCTTTGGCTTCAAAAATCTGTCAGATAAATCTTCCTGTGTAAACGCACCATTAGAGGTGTGCATCTCTTAGTAAATCTAGTGGGCTAATTGAGGGCAGGGCTTTATTTAAGGCTGGCGTATGAGTATGCCAGCCTTGAGGGGTAGTTTATAAAAAAAAAAGTTCTTTCAGTTCAAGGACATAGGATCCTCTGCTGTATGTCCTGCAGGAAGTGATATTCTTTCCACACCGGAGAGCAGGAGAGGTTTTCTATGGGAATTTGCTGCTGCTCTGGACAGTTCATGACATGGACTGAGGTGGCAGCAGAGAGCACTGTGTTAGACTGGAAAGAATACACCACTTCCTACAGGACACACAGCAGCTGATAAATACTAAAATACTTGAGATTTTTTTAATAGAAGTAAATTACAAATCTCTGGCACTTTCTGTCAACAGTTAATTTGAGAAAAAATTTTTTTAGGTCAACTACCCCTTTAATAGATGTCCCCCATAGGCTATTAAATAAAGCAAAGTTGTTTAAAACAGCAGCGCCCATTTAAAATACCCTGAAAGCAGAAATTGTTCTATATCACTGGATAGAGGGTCCTAAGTCTCTTTCTCCATGGTTGGCTCAAGGTAATTCAATCTGACCCTGGGTGGGAACATTTCTTTAGAAATTGAAAGACTCCTGACAACTCCCTGATGGAGGATCTATAGGAATGAGTTCCCACCTGCACCTGGCTGTAAAGCGCTCAGAGAGGTGACAGGGTAATCTAATTTCCCATTACCCCTGCACTTCTCCTCATTATCTGTCCGTTCCATGAAGCACCGAACGAAAGACTCAAGGTTTTTATGCCTTGAGTTTCCATGGTAACAGGGCAGAACAGCGGTCAGCTGATTCCCGGCGCAGAGAGTTCTGCGGTATATCGCAGAGCTATAAATGCATTGATCAGCAGGACAAAGCCCACCTGCATTTAACACTTTATCAGCTGGGATGCATTTACAGATCAATTCTAGCCAATGATAACATCACTGCTGCAGCAACCCAGCTGCTGATTATATACATTTTATTCTATTCTGTATCTCACTTTCATCAGGGCACCAGGCACAGCAGAGATCACAAACTCTCAGTACCTAGAGGGAGCTTTGTCCTGTGCTCTTTGTCCTCTTTTGCTAAGCAATTCGCTGTCTATGAGCTGCTAAGGAGACTGAGCTATAACTATGTTTCTGAGTGATAAAGTGGTAGTGCATTGTCCAGGAGTGAGGCTGAGTGCGCCCTCCATCCCTGTGTCCTTGAAGCTCAGCGTGATGGCTGTAGGATGGACAATCATTCAATTGTCTTCTGATTCCGCTCACAGGTAGTAAGAGTTGAGCTTGTCATCCCTGGACATATATAGCAACATTAATAGCTCCAGAGCACGTCTAGGTTTTAAAAAACAAAAAAAGTAAAGGCACAGCAAAGCTTAAATATTTATAGTCCGTAAATTGGGCCTCCCATTCCACATTGCACACTAGGAGGGCACCTACTCTGCCTGCCCATCCCCCTTCAAGACTAGTCAGCTGTGATAGCCCCCCAAAAATAATGCTGGTAGATTGAATATCCACCCATATTTTTTATAAACTTCTACAATGTCCATAGCTTACAACGCATTTTAATGTTTAAAAGAAAAACAAAAAAAAGAACCCACATATCCTGACCAGTATAAGTTACCGGGGCCCACTGCAAGCATATTATAAGGGTAAAAACATATGAAAACTGACGCCATGCTGTTAAAAAACGCAGTGCTTTTCACATAGAAGCCATAACCCAATGTGAACAGAACCTGCACCTACAGTTCATGTAGCTACATCTCCAGCAGCTGTTGGTTGAAAGTTTGTTCAGGCAGCAGCAACACCCCCCCCCCCCATCCACTTGTATACTTGTTTGACTCAGACAGAGGTAGGGTAAATGGAGAGATAGTGTGTCATGTTCTATGAGACCTCTTTCTTAAGGGCCTATTACACAGCGCAATTTTTCCAGATCAAGCGAGCGCCGGCCTGTCAGGTTAGCCCGATCGCTGATCGCTGCCAGTGCTATTACATGCACCGACAGGGAGCGAGTTAATGCTCTATTATATGGGCCGATCTGGAGGAGCAAGCGAGTGGCGACTTGTCAGATTAGCGCTTGCATGTTCCTCCTTCCCCACTCGCCGCCAATGCTATTATATGCTCCGACAGCGAGTGGGTAAAAGCGTGTGTGTGTGTGGGGGGGATTATGGGGAGCTGCAGGAGGGGCTGCCCGGAGAGCCCATAGGAGATAGCAGCGGTCTCCTACCGCCGCTCCTATTGCACAGGGCCAGCAGACCGTCGATATCGTTCTAATTTTTTTATTATGTTGAAGGACAAGGATCAGCCGACAGTGCTTGGTGTAATAGGGCCTTAAGAGTCGGGAGGGCCACGGGGAGATGTGTGCGGGAGGGGCTGCCCGGTCGATCTATAGATTGTCCAGGTAGCCCATAGAAGAGAGCGGAAGTCTGCTGCCATCGCTCCCATTACACGGAGTGATGGCCAGCAGACCGCTGCTATCAGCATTGTTTGCCTTCATTGTGTTAAAAGACAATGATCAGCTGACATTGTTCATGTTGTCAGTGTCATTTTTCTTCAATCTGTGTCTCTTCTTTAACTCCCATCATGAACTGTGGCTGTTAGGGAACACACTGGGAGTTGTAGTTTCACAACAGTTGTAAACAGCTACAGATAAAAGTCCAGTACCCATTGTGAATGTGGCCACATATACCATATATGTTGTCCATTTGATAGTCTTTGTGCCCTATTACACGTAGCGATAATCTGCCAAATTAGGCCAATTCGGCAGATTATCGCTCCATGTAATAAAGATGACGATCAGCCAAGAAACGATCATCAGCTGATCATTGTCATTTATTCCAACCTAAAAATCCTCTACTACGTGTAATAGCAATGCGCAGTCGACGGCTGATGAGAGTGTATAAAAATAATAAACCTATACATACCTGTCCACACTCCCTGGTGTCCTTCTCACTTCTACTCTCTGCCCTCACCCGCCACTGGATCTTCAGAGCTGGTTAATGAAGTGACAGGCTGCTCAGCCAATCACTGGCCACTGCACTCTCCTGTCTCGGTCAGTGATTGGCTGAGCAGCCTGTCACTTCAGAGACCAACTCTGAAGTTCCTGCAGCGAGTGGACAGAAGCGAGAAGAACACTGAGAATCGTGAAGACGTAACATATACTTTACTATTTACTATATTCAGCAAGAGCTGCACAGACATCACTATATATATATATATATACACTCACCGGCCACTTTATTAGGTACACCTGTCCAACTGCACGTTACCACTTAATTTCTAATCAGCCAATCACATGGCGGCAACTCAGTGTATTTAGGCATGTAGACATGGTCAAGACAATCTCCTGCAGTTCAAACCGAGCATCAGTATGGGGAAGAAAGGTGATTTGAGTGCCTTTGAACGTGGCATGGTTGTTGGTGCCAGAAGGGCTGGTCTGAGTATTTCAGAAACTGCTGATCTACTGGGATTTTCACGCACAACCATCTCTAGGGTTTACAGAGAATGGTCCGAAAAAGAAAAAACATCCAGTGAGCGGCAGTTCTGTGGGCGGAAATGCCTTGTTGATGCCAGAGGTCAGAGGAGAATGGGCAGACTGGTTCGAGCTGATAGAAAGGCAACAGTGACTCAAATAGCCAACCGTTACAACCAAGGTAGGCAGAAGAGCATCTCTGAACGCACAGTACGTCCAACTTTGAGGCAGATGGGCTACAGCAGCAGAAGACCACACCGGGGGCCACTCCTTTCAGCTAAGAACAGGAAACTGAGGCTACAATTTGCACAAGCTCATCGAAATTGGACAGTAGAAGATTGGAAAAACGTTGCCTGGTCTGATGAGTCTCCACTTCTGCTGCAACATTCGGATGGTAGGGTCAGAATTTGGCGTCAACAACATAAAAGCATGGATCCATCCTGCCTTGTATCAACGGTTCAGGCTGCTGGTGGTGGTAGTGTCATGGTGTGGGGAATATTTTCTTGGCACTCTTTGGGCCCCTTGGTACCAATTGAGCATCGTTACAATGCCACAGCCTATCTGAGTATTGTTGCTGACCATGTCCATCCCTTTATGACCACAATGTACCCAACATCTGATGGCTACTTTCAGCAGGATAATGCGCCATGTCATTAAGCTAGAATCATCTCAGACTGGTTTTTTGAACATGACAATGAGTTCACTGTACTCAAATGGCCTCCACAGTCACCAGATCTCAATCCAATAGAGCATCTTTGGGATGTGGTGGAACGGGAGATTCGCATCATGGATGTGCAGCCGACAAATCTGCGGCAACTGTGTGATGCCATCATGTCAATATGGACCAAAATCTCTGAGGAATACTTCCAGCACCTTGTTGTATCTATGCCACGAAGAATTGAGGCAGTTCTGAAGGCAAAAGGGGGTCCAACCCGTTACTAGCATGGTGTACCTAATAAAGTGGTCTTTGAGTGTGTATATATATATATATATATATATATATATATATATATACACACACACACATACATATATATATATATATATATATATATATATATATATATATATATATATATACAGCCCTTGCTGCGCAATTATCAAGATGTTTAATAGGTTCATTTCACTTACATTAGTGATCGGGCCCTGTAACATGACCCTTAGTCACAAACTTGCTAACGTATCCTTAGTCGGTCCATGCTTTATCGGCTTACAACAAAAGCAGACAGTTCCCAGATGAAAACAAGATCATCCGTTTTCTGATCACTAATGCACTTTTCTGTAAATTAAATAGTCTAGTAGCTGCTTAGAGTCACTGAAGGGTTAACTCCAGAGTCATGTTCACAGCGGTGTTGTACTTCAGATATAAGGGGCTGGCTAGTTGAGCCCTGTTTTGGGAAATTGTTTAGTATTCCAATCATTTTTGGGCAGTGTATAACCAGAGTCACACACACACTCCCTGTAACTATCCACGCCTTGGATTGGCCGCAGAGCTCGCAGTCATTAATGCTGTGCAGTGGTCACTAGGTCTCTCATTCCTGTTGTTATGGGATACAATTGTCTCCCTTCTTCTTCCCGGGCTGCCTGTGCATATCCTTGTGCTGCCTCAAAAGCATTCGACACAAGGGGAGGCACCAAAGGAGCCCAAATTTTTTCCCACGCACCACATTAGCTCCTAGGCTTTGGTGATTATTCCTCTGAGATGTGTTCTGCAGAATGAGAGCGAGAACTGGTTCATCCTAATTAAAGATTAGGAATCGGGAAGCACTGGGTGAGCTTTCTGGGTCTTATTCACTTCTCATGAATAAGACGAGATATTCCAGGGAGACGACTGCAGAAAGAAATCAAGACATAAAAGAAAATATAGCTGTTCTCTGCTTTTCATTCATTTCAATATATTTCTGGTTCTGGAAAAGCTGTGTGTCATCCAGAAAATCGTATTGGATGTATGAAAAGCAGGGTTGCAACCTCAGTGGGTGTAATGGCCCTTATGGGTTGATGTCTACCTTTCCTAGATTCTTAAAGAGGTTATCGAGAGAAAAGAAAATGTTTTTTAAAACAACTGCTATCAGAAAGTTATACAGATTTGTAAGTTACTTCAATTTTAAAATCTTGTCTTCCAGTACTTAACAGCTGCTGTATGTCCTACAGGGGGTGGTTTATTCTTTCCAGTCTGACATGGTGCTCTCTACTGCCACCTCTGTCCATGACAGGAACTGTCCAGAGCAGTAGCAAATCTTCATAGAAACCTCTCCTGCACTGGACACTTCCTATCATGGGCAGAGGTGGCAGCAGAGAGCACTGTGTCAGACAGAAAAGAATACACCACTTCCTGCAACACATACAGCAGCTGGTAAGTACAGGAAGACTTAACATTTTTAAATAGAAGTAATTTACACATTTATATAAGTTTCTGACACCAGTTGGTTTGAAAAAAAAAATTACCCGAGTACCCCTTTAAGAGTCCTTAAAGGACAACTCTGGCATTTAAAAAAAAAACAAAAAAAAAACACAGTCACATACACATTTTTATACTCACCATCCCTCTGGTGATGATTGCCGCTTGAAAAAAAAAAACACAATGCCGAAGTTATCCTTTAAGAGTTTATCAACCAAAACAAACAAACAAAAAGATATGGACAGATGTGGCAGCAGGGAGCACTGTATCCCATTGGAAGAAATTACCAAACTTCTTCCAGGACATACATCAGCTGATAAGTACTGGAATACATAAAGGGGTATTCCCCCTAAGGGTGGTATTACACAGGCCGAGCAGGGCCCGATAATACCTGTAAACGACCAGCGATCTGCTAGATCGTTGCTCGTTTACTGGACCTATTACACGGCCCGATAATCGTTTGACAAGAGCTGCAAGGACATCGTTACCGATGTCCTTGCAGCCCTTGCTAAACTGGCATACATTACCCATCCACGTTCCAGGGCTGCTCCTGCCGTCTGCTTCTCCCGGGGGTCCTGCGCGCTCTCTAGCGTCACAGCAGCCTGTCAGCTGGTAGGCCGCTCAGCCAATCACAGGCCGGGACCGCCGCGGCCTGTGATTGGCTGAGCGGCCTATCAGCTGACAGGCCTCTGTGACGCTAGAGCGCGCGCGGGACGCATGGAGAAGCGGACGGCAGCAGCAGCCCTGGAACGTGGATGGGTAATGTATATCGTTAGTCGCCGGCCACGCATCGCTATTACACGCAGCGGTGCGCGGTCGGCGCCCGACGAAAATAGGTTCTAAACTTTATCAACGATCAGCCGATGATCGTTGTCATCGGCTGATCGTTGCATTTATTACACGGAGCGATAATCGGCCGAATCGGGCCAATTCGGCCGATTATCGTTCCGTGTAATACCACCCTAAGGGAGGTGGGGTTGCCACGGGTAAGACGGGGGGGAGGGTGTTTGATGCTCTGCCGCGTGTGAGTTCTGAGGGGGGAGGGATGTGCCGCTGGTGAGTCGGTTGAGCTGCAGGGGTGGGGGCTTGGCAACATCAGGGGCCACAGATGAGCTCAGGGGTGGTGGGGTGGGGGGGCACGCAGGTGACCTGGGGGAAGGTAGTCAAGAGACAGTGATCAGCAGCAGCTTACAGTGTCCTCCTTCACTTCAATGGGCAGGGTTAGAAGCGCTAACCCCTCCCATTGAAGAGACGGAGAGCATGTGATGCCGAAACGGAGGGTGAGGGCCAGGAGCAGGGAGCGTGTCGAGTTGGACTGAGATTTGATGATTCTCTGCGTTTGGTGGGGGTGAATGCATCTAGATAACAGCAAAACTGTGCAGAATCCATAATAAATTGATATTGGAAAGATGGAAAGCTATGGGTGGGCAACGTATTAATGCAAAAAAAATTGTGGGAGGGGGGATACCCCTTTAAGGTTTTTGTTATTGTTGTTATTTTTCTTTTAAGGAAGTAATTAATAAATCTGTATAATCTTATATCACTAGCTTATGGTGCGTTTACACAGACAGATTTATCTGACAGATTTTTTAAGCCAAAGCCAGGAACAGACTATGAAAAGGGAACGGGTCATAAAGAAAAGACTGAGATTTCTCTTCTTTTCAAATCCATTCCTGGCTTTGGCTTCCAAAATCTGTCAGATAAATCTGCCTGTGTAAACGCACCATCAGTGTCCTCGGCTATTGCTCTTCCATTGTACGGTGCTTTACACTGCAGCATTGCTTGTTCAGATTGGATGCTGTCTATAAATAAGCACCAGCTTACCAGAAAGCCAATGCAAATAGAGTTAATGATCATTATATCACTAGCAATGTGGATCCACAGCAGTGTGAATTTTCAACTGTATGTGCCGAGGACAGTAAGTAAATATATCCAGGCAGCAGAAAGCAAAGCATCTAAAGTCTTTCCTAACGATTCATTACCATGGTTTCTTGTGGTGTGATTCCCCTTTAAATAATTTTCACTCATGTTTACTATAATAAATCATAACTTTATAGCATTATATGGCTTCAAGTGATCTTCTCTTATTAACTTCCGACTCCCTAGAGCTACACAAACTGTTCATACAGCAATGGAAGATTCTGCTGTCTCAGCTACAGGCAATGCACTCACTACTTCCATTGCATCTCTCTCATCCTAAGCACTGGGAACGAGGAATATTTGCCAATGGAAATTTGCTCAGAGATCAAGAGTCTTCTGCCAAAGGCAAATATGTTTTCTTCCTAAAATAGTTCCACCAAAAATATCCCTCTGAAAAAAAACATAAGTATGAAGATTCTGTCATCTTTTGTAGCTGAAGAGAAAATAACTGAAATACTTTATTATTAGTCCGAGCTACAGTGAAACTGCAGCCAGGATTTAGGGGGTGGCAGTCTGGGCAGTTGCCCAAAGCTACTTTTTTCTAGGGTCTCCCTTCGATGGAAATGGGGGAGCAGCTAAAATCCAGTAAGTGGTTTAGGGCACTGTTATATGTGAACTATATGGAACAGTATAATGAGTGAACTGTATGACAGTAGTTTGTGTGAACTATATGGAAGTACTAGAAAATGTACCCGGCGCTGCCCGGGTATAAAGTGTCAGTGTGTTAATTAGATTTGTTCTTAGGTGCCCAGGAGGCCAATCTAAAGGTATTGTTTCATCTGAGTTAATCAGTGGAATTAGTGTATACCTGTAGTGCATAGTTGGAGGGATTCTGTATACCTACAGTGTATAGTTTTTAGGGGTCTCGCATATCTGTAGTGCATAGTTGGGGGGTTGGGGGGCTGTATACCTATAGTGTATAGTTTGGGGGTCCTGTATACCAGTAGTGTGTAGTTGGGGGAGGCTGTATACCTGTAGTGTATAGTTAAGGGAGGTCATGTATACCAGTAGTGTATAGTTGAGGGGGGGCTGTATACCTGTACTGTATAGTTTGGGGGTCCTGTATACCTGTAGTATATAGTTGGTGCTGTATACCTGTAATGTATAGTTGGTGGAGGTCTTGTATACCTGTAGTTTATAGTTTGAGGGTCCTCGATACCTGTAATGTATAGTTGGTGGAGGTCTTGTATACCTGAAGTATATAGTTCGGGGGTCCTGTATAGCTGTAGTGTAAAGTTTGGGGGTCCTGTATACCTGTAGTATAGAGTTGGTAAAGGTGGTGTATACCTGTAGTGTATAGTTGAGGGAGGTCCAGTATACCAGTAGTGTATAGTTGGTGAAGGTCCTGGATACCAGTACTGTATAGTTCGGGGGTCCTGTATACCTGTAGTATATAGTTGGTGCTGTATACCTGTAATGTATAGTTGGTGGAGGTCTTTTATACCTGTATTATATAGTTCTGGGTTCCTGTATACCTGTAGTGTATAGTTTGAGGGTCCTGTATACCTGTAGTATATAGTTGGTGGAGATCCTGTATAGCTGTAGTGTAAAGTTTGGGGATCCTGTATACCTGTAGTATAGAGTTAGTAAAGGTGCTGTATACCTGTAGTATAGAGTTGGTGGAGGTCCTGTATGCCTGTAGTGTATAGTTTTGGGTTCCTGTATACCTGTAGTGTATAGTTTGGGGTCCTATATACCTGTAGTATATAGTTGGTGGAGTGCCTGTATACCTGTAGTGTATAGTATTAGGGTCCTGAATACCTGTAGTGTATAGTTTGGGGTCCTGTATACCTGTAGTATAGAGTTGGTAGGGGTGCTGTATACCTGTATTATAGAGTTGGTGGAGGTCCTGAATACCTGTAGTGTATAGTTTTGGGTTCCTGTAAACCTGTAGTGTAAAGTTTGGGGGTCCTGTATACCTGTAGTATAGAGTTGGTGAAGGTGCTGTATACCTGTAGTATAGAGTTGGTGGAGGTCCTGTATACCTGTAGTGTATTGTTGGTGGAGGTCCTGTATATCTGTAGTGTGTAGTTTTGGGGTCCTGTATACCTGTAGTGTATAGTTTGGGGTCCTATATACCTGTAGTATATAGTTGGTGAAGTTCCTGTATACCTGTAGTGTATAGTTTTGGGGTCCTGTATACCTGTAGTGTATAGTTTGGGGTCCTGTATACCTGTAGTATATAGTTGGTGGAGGTCTTGTATACCTGAAGTATATAGTTGGTGGAGGTCCTGTATACCTGTAGAGCATAGTTTTTGGGCCCTGTATACCTGTAGTGTAAAGTTTGGGGTCCTGTATACCTTTAGTATATAGTTGGTTGAGGTCCCGTGCACCTGTAGTGTATAGTTTTGGGGTCCTGTATGCCTGTAGTGTCCTGCAGGGTCGTATTTACCATTAGGCACCCATGGTCTGGTACCTAGGGAAGCACCTTGCAGAGGGGCAGTACCCTCCCATTCAGACTTGCCCGAAAATCTGGTGTCTTTTTGAGGGGGGTATGGCGGTATTGGTCAGGTCTGGTATAGCGGTGTTATCCAGTCACAGTATGGCGGTATTGGTCAGGTCTGGTATGGCAGTGTCATTCAGTCACAGTGTTTCGGTATTGGTCAGGTCTGGTATGGCGGTGTTATCCAGTCACAGTATGGCGGTATTGGTCAGGTCTGGTATGGCGGTGTTCTCCAGACAGTGTGGCGGTATTGGTCAGGTCTGGTATAGTGGTGTTATCCAGTCACAGTATGGCGGTATTGGCCAGGTCTGGTATGGCAGTGTTACCTATTTACAGTATGGCGGTATTGGTCAGGTCTGGTATGGTGGTGTTATCCAGTCACAGTATGGCGGTATTGGTCAGGTCTGGTATGGCGGTGTTATCCAGTCACAGTCTGGTGCTATTGGTCAGGTCTAGTGTGGCGGTGTTATCCAGTCACAGTATGGTGGAATCAGGTCTGGTATGACAGTGTTATCCAGTCACAGTATGGCGGTATTGGTCAGGTCTGGTATGATAGTGTTATCCAGTCACAGTATGGCGGTATTGGTCAGGTCTGGTGTGGCAGTGTTAAATGTGACGTCTGGAGCTATTACCTACCAATCCTTATGCTAATTGGTGAGTGAGGATGGGGCGTCCTCAGGTTTAGAGCTTAGGGCAGCAGCAGCTGGTAATACGGCCCTGTATATATGTACTGTATAGATGGAGTAGGGGGTCTACCAGTTATTTCTGTGGATGTTGTGAGGCAGCTGCCCTAGCAACCACAGCTCCCTGTGAAAATGAAAGTAGTATTCCTATTGGTTGCTAAGGCTTCCAACTGCCGTTTCTGCTGGCAAGTGTGTGCAGTGTGGAGATTTTCCCATTCATTTCTATGGGGCGCTCTTCCCCCTCCCCCACCTCTCCTGTACATCTGGTAAGGACAGGACCTTCGCTCTAACCTTCCCAGGCACCCAATGTATCTGTGGGACAAATTTGGGGTCAAACGGTTCAGGCGTTTGGAAGTCTATACGGGATAGACAGACTTTCATTTTTATTATATAGATTAATAATTATATTGGAAGTATTATTTGCATACTGTACATTTTGGGTGGTGTGAAAAATATGTGGACGCTATAATTTCTGGCAGTATCCAAAGTCCTTGGATTGCCTGTTAAAATGTCATCTGCTTTTAAGCCAGTGTTCCCCAATATGTTCCCCAGCAATGCAAAAATACAACACCTAGCATGCCCTGACAGCCTGCAGGTTAGGGAACATTGTTCTACGTTTACCTGTTTGGGGGACATCCACTATTAAAGGGGAACTCCCACAAAAATATTATTTTCATATCAACCGGTACCAAAAAGTTAGATAGATTTGTGTCTTCTATTTAAAAATCTCAAGCCTTCCAGTATTTATCAGCTGCTGTATGCACCGCAGAAAGTCTGACACAGTGCTTTCTGCTGACACCTCTGTCCTTGACAAGAACTATCCAGAGCAGGAGAGGTTTTCTATGGGGATTAGCTACTGCTCTGGACAGTTCCTGTCATGGACAGAGGTGGCAGTAGAGAGCACTGTGTCACACTGGAAAGAATACACCGCTTTCTGTAGGGCATACAGCAGCTAATCAGTAGTGAAAGTCTTGAGATTTTTAAATAGAAGTCATTTACAAATCGATATAACCTTCTGGTATCAGTTGATTTTAAAAAAAAAAATAAATAAATAAATAAAAAAAAATAAAATATATATATATATATATATATATATATATATATATATATTCTGCAGAAGTTCCCATGTAAAATTATCAGGATTGTGGCTAAGCTTTCCCAGATTTCTGCAGAGCAAATGGAATCTTTCACTATATAACTGGATAGAGTTACTATTCAGGACTCTGGAAATGTTGGGTGACAGCCAATATTATTGCTGACAGGGTTGCCTTAAAGCTTTTCCAGATTTCCAAAGGAAAAAAAATCAAAAGCAAGTATGCAGTAATATTGTGAATGACTCTATCACTGTATGACTAGATCAAGTTGCCATTCAGGACTCTAAGAAAGCAGTGTGATAACCAACAGCATTGCCTTAAAACTCTCATAGGTTTGTGTATAACTAGTGAGCTAGATGTGTATTCATATTGGGATAGGATGTCTATCCATCACTGCATAACTGGGTACATCTGCCATTCAGGACTCTGGGAAAGCTTACAGGGTTGTCTCTAAGCTTTCCTACATTCATGATAAACAAATCCAACAAGGCAGTACCCCTACAGGATTTTATACCATCTAGTATCATAGATATAACAGAGGTCATGCTGGTTACAACTAAGCTTCCCTAAAAATAGATACACTAACATCATATAAGCCAAACAGGATTTTTTGGTCAGTGGTTGATAAGCTTTTATCTCATAGTGATATTCCTTCAGTTTCCCAGTTGCCAATGTGGCCCTGTTCTCAGCTGTAAGATTGTGTAATTTATCTCGCTGTATGTGAGGGAGTTGATGTCAGCTCTGGAAAGTTCCATCTATGAATTATCACACAGGACCATCTGGCGTCTGTTCATCTGTAATGAGGGATGTGTCTCACTGCTAGTTAGGATGTTACATTGTTTGTGAATAATGATATTTTTATACTCTGGAATCGGTATTCATAAGCCTCCGAAAGATCTCTTATGTCTGGGGAACTTTTTTTTAATGTGATTTCTCTTAGTGCGGCAAACTCATTTACAGCACAATAGAGACAGGGATGTCAACTACAACAATGAAAAATATATACAGTTTTCAATATACATCAAGAGAGAAGCCATATAAAAACTAAACCGGGGGGGGGGGGGGGTAGGGACAACACTGAAAACGTATTTCCTGATAATATTCTGTTTGCCTGCGGCCGTCACTAGGGGGAGCTCACTGAATACAGATATCCATACAGATCTCATTGAGCCGCGTACTACCTACATAACTCCATGTGGCATGATCTCTGTACACTTTATCATTCAAATCTACAGCTGTATGAGGGACCCCTACCTGATGCCCTGGGAGCTCCCCTTTTAAGTATATCTGCATCTGACCTGTGAGGCCCTGGATGTAACTGCACTGTAATCTCTTATATGTTTGTGTAGAACAAGCAAAGAAGGAAGTGTCCAGCATGGCTCCTAAAGGAATAAAAGCAAAGCTTTGTTAAGTTGAATAGCATGGGTTACAACATAAGTTACAGCACGCTAACAGCAAACAGTATTGGAACCTATTCTTGTTTAGGGGCTAGTGCACATGCCCATGGATTTCATTGTCCGAGCAATAGCCCAGAGCTGATTTGTCCATGTGTTTGCCCGAACTGCAAAACAATAGGACATGCACTGGTCCAGATTATGGTTCAAGATCTCTGTACACATCTGTATTGATTTTGCATTTAGGAGAACCACAAATCTGTAATGCATAGTATCATCTGTGGGCCGTTCACAGTCATGGTCCATAAGGCCAATAGAAGTCTATAAACCTAAACCAGAAATACGCACGCACTGCTCCATAGAATACAATAGATCCGTATTTTATGATCGTGTGAAAAGGGCCCACCCACAATTATAGACCCTGCATGTGTGTAGGAGGCCTAAAGGCCCCTTTCACAAAGTCATAACTTGATTTATGGATCCATGTTTTTTCTGACCTCAAAACCAATACAGCCTTTTGACGTAGCTCTTACTGTTCAATGCCTAAAACAACACTTTCAATGGGTTATCCAGCGCTACAGAAACATGGCCACTTTCCCCCTACTGTTGTCTCCAGTTTGGGTGGGGTTTTGAAACTCCGTTCCATTGAAGTAAACGGAGCTTAATTGCAAACCGCACCTGAACTGGAGACAACAGTAGGGGGAAAAGTGGCCATGTATTTGTAGCGTTGGATAACCCCTTTAAAGAATGCATGAGGCATCAGCTCTGAAGCTGGCAGAATTATAAATGCAGCTCTGCAGTGTATTACAAGCTATAACTCAAGATCAGTATACATTATATAGTAACATTGGTACATTGTAATAAGAAAAATGAAAAATGTCCGCAACACTCCCTTTTTCAGCAGAAAAGTAAGGATGCCGAGGAGTCCCAGGCGGAACATAAACACAGCAATATGAAAAAGTAACAGCATCCATCCAGGCTCGTGAACAAATGCAAAAACGTTTATTCCCCTATAAAACAAAAATATAGTCAAGCATATGTCCGCTATGTGGGTTAATACGTTGCCTTTTTGTGTTATGCAGAAATAAATATTTTTTCACAAGCCTGGATGGATGCGGTTACTTTTTTGCTATTACTGACACATTGTAATAGACAAGAAAGGAGACAGGATTTATGCCACTGATGTACACTGGAGACAATTTTGGCAAACAAAATTTCTGTTCAGATTTTTACTGACGGCTTAGAGACCTTGAAAATGACTATTAAAACACAACGTATATGAGAAATTTGCAGAACTCTAAAGACACCTAGCGCATATGGTTCCCTCCTTCTCTTTCCCAACCCCTAACTAGTGACTTCAGTTACCAGCTGTGTTCACATGATCATTACAAATCTAAATCTAAAGAAATATCTAATAAAAGAGGTCACAGTAATGAAGTATTGAAGATACCCCTGCACCCTGTGTGTGGATGGGGCTTGTCTAATTACTTGGCCGATTGCCGGCCGTTCTGGCATGATGTCGACTGATCATGGTCTTTCGACATGTTATAACGCAACGATCAGAGCAGCGACTGCCCGAGCAATAGGAGCGGTGGAGCAGACCGCCCCTGACTTCAATGGGCAGCCTGAACGGTCTTAGGATTGTTTGGCCAGCACCTCCCGTTGCTCCAAGCATCTCCTCCTGCTGTTCCTGCTCTCTGTCTGTCTATGTAATAGCAAAGGCGGTAAGCAGAGAACAAGGGGGAAGCGAGCACTGAACTGATAGGACGGCGCTCCCTCCCCCTCATATTGTGCTGTGTTATAGGCTTTAACTAGTTGATGTACGCAATGTTTGTTTTTCCAGAAGAAAAACTCTTAATGTAATAGAGGACTGAGTATTATCTAATATCCACCCCACCCCAATGTACAGTCATTTACATTCCAGGGTGAAGGCTCGGTTCTTTAAAGGGGACATAGTGTTGGAAAAGTAGTCATAGAAAATTGTCCATGATTCAAAACAAACTTGATGTTAGATCAATTGACTTCATAGGGTAGAGACATAGACCTGATGATAGATGGGGAGATAGCTAGACAGTAACTGTCCAGTATTATAGATACACTGCAGATATAATAGAAGAGTATTTTATACTTTCCTTATATTCTATCTGTAATGCATTTCAGTGAAGTCACTTTCTGTATACGGAACATATTGTCCACGTCTTGCCATGTGTAATTTCCCTCCCTGTCAATGTCCTGTACTTCCAGCTGGTGCCCTCCCTGCTCTGGGTGAATATTCCGGGTACAGATTCCAGGCCTGGGAGGTTATGAATGAGGCAGTGTTTGGGGCGAGTGAATGCAGGGCTTAGTGAGAGGCTGACTGTGTCCTCCTCTCAGCAATTCCTGTCTTTTCTCCACTCCCAAAATACGTAACATACAAGAGCAGCACTTCACTGCGGGCATGGGCTCAGGGCGACGTATAAAGCTGCCCTTTCTCATCTCCCCTTCCCGTGTTTTTCTACTGTCCTCTTTAAATAGAGAGTTCTAGGAGTCGGGGGAGGGGGTCCCTGGGCGTTTGTTCTGGTAGTGGGGTTACAAAATGGATTAGTGTTTAGAGTCATGAATTGGGAGGAGGTGGCAGGCTGGAGGTTTGTGTCTGTTCCTTGGTTACCATAGTACTATACAGGGCTCCAGGGACACACAATTATTACATGAAGTGTGATCACTTAAGGTGTCCATGGACGGGAAGAGAATTCTGCTTATTTTATAGGTATACTCTTCATGCATGCGACTTCATCACTTGTGTCTCTCTATGTTATGTGTATCACCAGTTTTTAGTTCTCCTCAGTTGAGGCTGATCTGTGATCATTGACTCCAGCACTGTCTATTGGATTCTGAGGTCGGCTGTAGTCTGACATTTGCCTCACCAGAGGGTGCTCTTCTTAAACATACTATAAGGTGAGGGCAAAGATACAAATCTAAACCAGTACAGGTGCTAACTGGGCTGGTTAAAATGTGGTCATCCTCATGCTGAATAATTGAGCCAAAATGTTGGTCCACGTTTAAACTGTCTGCAGTAAGGGCCCTCTTATACAGAGCCATAATCTGCCCGATCGAGCAGATTATCACTCTGTGTAATAAAAACAGAGCCGATCATCGGCTGATTGTTGTCTTTTAAACATGTTTAAAAATCATGGGCCGCGTATCACCATATGTATTGGTGCACAGCCAATGGCTGATGAGAGTGACAGGCTGCTCAGCAGTGAGCAGGGAACATGGGCAAAAGGCTGCAGGACAACAAGGGAGAATAAGTAAGTATAAAATTTATAATTATTCATGTAAAAACCAATGGCTGCATGGACATCGCCAACAATAGGTATATACTGTCCTCAGGGAAATGTCAGGCCTTACAATACGGCCCTAACTGTGGGGGATATTGCTAATGATACTAGTACTAGCCTAAGATAGCATAGATGGTATAAGGACCAAATCAGGTCCAACTGACCAAATCAGGCTGAATGTACAAGCAGAGTCTGCGCAAGATGCATCATTGCGATTTCTTTTGCGCCTCTGCTCTCCGCTCAAAGAATGAACATGTGAATTTTTTAAGCAGAGAGCACAGGTGCATGAGAAATCCCATTGAAGCAATAGGACAGGCGGAATCCGGCGCTCGTTCAGCCTCTTTTGCTCAGTGGGAACGGGCCCTTACTGAGAAAGAGTTAGTGGAAATACTAAGGGTAGTATTTTTCTTGCAGTCAAAGTCTTGGATGTAATGTACACTTTGGCTTGGTGCCTACACCAAGACTTGTGCACCCCTTAGTCTGGCACAGTAACAGGGCAGTATCACACAACTGATTGTAGAAGTAGTCCCCAGGGGCATCCCCTGTGCATATGTTCTGGCTGATGGCATTTGAGATGCCGTTTATGGTCCTGAGCAAAAAGATCTTGACACAGGTTGATACCTTGGGAGAATAAGGTTACACTCACACGTTCCATAGTTCCAAAACAAATTTAGGGCCTGTTGATTTCTGTTGGGCTGTTCACTCTTTCCGTCGTTACATGGATCTGTAATTGCTGTTGCAAAATTTTTTGACAAGCTTTAGTTTGGACCATAATTGTAGATGGAGGAGAAGGAAGAAACAAGGCCAGGCCAGGCTGTACAAACAAGTCTGAATAATAGGCAGAGACCTGATGGGGTACTCACCTTTAAGCCCCTTGGGCTTTATGCGTATTACCCAAAAGGATATCAAGTCTTGAGACTGACAATGCGCTGATATGTCCAGTGGAGAAATAGGGGCTGCAAGCCAACTAAGATAGTGTAAACGGGATACTTCCAATACAGGGGCCTGTAAACATATGTCTAGTGCAGAGAAAAAATGTGACTTATCCATAATGGTTAGCGCTGCCCACAGAACTCCAACAATTAGAAGTGGGTAAAAAGTTAAAATATTTATTAAAAAATGCACAATTTACGTGTTTCAAGGATCAGGTCCTCTTCATCAGATTAACAGTGCACTGATGAAGAGGACCTGATCCTTGAAACACATAAATATGGTACATATATGGTCCTGAAAAACTATTGAACGTGTCAATGTAGTCTAAAGCCTCATTCACATCTACAAAATGTGTCCGTAATGTGGGTCCAGCGGGCAGCAGTCCGGCATGAAGCACTGTAGGCGAGCCTGCCTGTCCCCAGTGTGACAAAAAACCCTCCCCTCTGTGACGCGGCTCCATTAGAATTAATGGAGTTGTGTCACAGTGGGGGGGAGATTTCATCACACTGGGGGTAGGTGGGCCCGCCTCCAGTTCTACAGGCCAGACCACTGCCTGGGAATAGACTGGCACCATGTGCGGGAAACAGGCCGCGATTAAAAAAAAGGCCTGTGGCACTGGCATCAGTCTTTTCATGTAAGAAACACAAAGCTATGTACCTAGTGGTGCATTCGCTTTAAAGGACTTATAACAATGATGGCCTAATGCACAGTACAGGCACCCCACCAATCAGCCTCTGATGGCTTATCCTGTGGGTAGGCCATAAGTGTCGAGACAACCCCCTTAGGAATGCACCGGATTTATAACAGTGGCTCAGGCTGGTTGATAAATCTGTTATACTCCTAGGGGGCATTTATTAAGAGCGATATATTACATGCCAGTCTTAATGTGAATTTGCTCTAGCTTCCGCCTCACTAGATTTATTAGGAGACACACACCTCTTAATAAATCAGTCAGTAAAGCAATTGCCCATGTGCCCTGCTTCTGAAATCTACAGTACAGGAGCTAGCATAGATTATAGCTACAATCACCTCTGTATATTGTCATAAATGTGGGGTTGTCGTTTTAACTTTCAAAATCAAATGTAGATGTGATATAAAGCAAGTTTGCAATTTACATTCATTAACCCCTTCAAGACTAAGCTTATTTGGGCCTTAATGACCAGGCTCATTCTTCAAAATCTGACCTGTCTCACTTTATGCGCTTATAGCTCATTGATGCTTTAACGTATGCTAGCGATTCTGAGATTGTTTTTTCGTCACATATGGCACTTTATATTATTGGCGAAATTTGGTCACTACTTTGTGTGTTTTTTGTGAAAAACATCAAAATAACATGAAAAATTTAAAAAATTTGCATTTTATGAACTTTCAAATTCTCTGCTTCTAAAAAAAGAAAGTCGTATCACAAAAATTAGTTACTAAGTCACATTATCAATATGTCCTCTTTATTCTGGCATAATTTCATAAACATATTTTACTTTTGTAGGGTGTTACTGGGCTTAGAAATTTATCAGCAAATTATCACATTTTTGTGAAAGTTTCCAAAACTGCTTTTTTTTAGGGACCAGTTCTTTTTTTAAGTTGATTTAGGAGGCTTGTATACTGGAAACCCCCATAAGTGACCCCATTTTGGAAACTAGACACCTGAAAGAATTAATCTAGGGGTATAATGAGCATTTTAACCCTACAGGGGCTGGAGGAAAGTATTCACCATTAGGCTGGGTTCACACTATGTATATTTCAGGCAGTATTTGGTCCTCATGTCAGGTCCTCATAGCAACCAAAACCAGGAGTGGATTGAAAACACAGAAAGGATCTGTTCACACAATGTTGAAATTGAGTGGATGGCCGCCATATAACAGTAAATAACGGCCATTATTTCAATACCACAGCCGTTGTTTTAAAATAACAGCAAATATTTGCCATTAAATGATGGCCATCCACTCAATTACAACATTATGTGAACAGAGCCTTTCTGTGTTTTCAATCCACTCCTGGTTTTGGTTGCTATACAGCCTCACAAATACAGCCTCAAATATACATAGTGTGAACCCAGCCTCAGGCTGTAAAAAAAAATGGAAAATTAACATTTTCCAATAATATATACATTTAGATTAAAGTTTCTCATTTTCAAAAGGAACATGAGAGAAAAAGCACCCCATAATTTGTAACGCAGGTTCTCTTGAGTACAACGGTACCCCATATGTGGGTGTAAACCACTGTTTGGGCACACAGCGGGGGTCAGAAGGGAAGGAGCGCCAATTAGCTTTTTCAATGCAGATTTTACTGAAGAAGTTTCTGAGCGCCAGGTGCGTTTGCAGAGCCCCTGTAGTGTCAGCAGAGAGAGAAACCCCCATAAGTCACCCCATTTTGGAAAGTACACCCCTTAAAGAATTCATTTTGGGGTGTGGTGAGCATTTTGACCCCACAGGTATTAGAGGAAAGTATTCAAAAGTAGACAGTAAAAATGAAAAACTCGAATTTTTCCAATAATATGTTCCTTTAGTTTGAAATTTCTCAATTTCACGAGGAACAGAAGAGAACATGAGAGAAAAAGCACCCCAAAATATGTAACGCAGGTTCTCCTGAGTAGAACGGTACCCCATATGTGGGCATAAACCACTGCATGGGCACACAGGGGGGCTCAGAAGGAAAGGAGAGCCAATTAGCTTTTTCAATGCAGATTTTCCTGTAGAAGTTTCTGAGCGCCAGGTGCGTTTGCAGTGCCTCTGTAGTGTCAGCAGAATAGAACCCCCCCAAAAGCCACCCCATTTTGGAAAGTACACCCCTCAAAGAGTTCATTTTGGGGTGTGGTGAGCATTTTTACCCCACAGGTATTAGAGGAAAGTATTCAAAATTGGCCAGTAAAAATGAAAAACTCAAATTTTTCCATAAATATGTTGGTTTAGTTTGAAATTTCTAAATTTCACAAGGAACAGGAGAAAAAAATGTACCCCAAAATCTGTAACGCAGGTTCTCCTGAGTACAACGGTACCCCATATGTGGGCATAAACCACTGTATGGGCACACAGCAAGGCTCAGAAAGGAAGGAGTGCCAATTTGCTGGAGCCAAACCGCAGCTAGTGATCGTTATTAGCGCAGTTACTAAAATACAATTAAAAAAATGAGATTACAGGTAATGCGGGGTGGTTACGGACAGTCGGGGGTGGTTCCGGGTTATCTGGAGGTGGTTATGGGCAACCTAGGGTGGTTACGGGTAATCTGGGGTGGATACCGACAACCTGGGGTGGTTACGGGTAATCTGGAGTGTATACGGACAACCAGGGGTGGTTACGGATAATCTGGGGTGGATATGGTCAACATGGGGTGGTCATGGGCAACCTGCTGTGGTTACGGCAACCTGGGGTGGTTATAGGCAACGTGGGGTGGTTACGGGCAATGTGGGGTGGTTACGGGCAACCTTCTGTGGTTACAGACAATCTAGGGTGGTTACAGGCAACCTGCTGTGGTTACGGGCAATGTGGCGTGGTTACGGGCAACGTGGGGTGGTTACGGACAATCTAGGGTGCTTACGGACAATCTGGGGTGGTTACGGATAAACTGAAGTGCTTATAGGTAATCTGATAGGTACCTGTAATCTGGCGTGGTTATGGGCAATCTGGAGGGGGTCATTGGCAATTTGTGTTGGTTAGAGGCAACGTGCAGTGGTTAGAGGCGGCATGCGGTGGTCAAAGGCAGCGTGCGGTGGCAAGTGGCAACTTGCGGTAGTTAGAGGCAACGTGCAGTGGTAAGTGGCAACGTGCGGTGGTCAGAGGCAACTTGCGGTGGTTAGAGGCAACATGGGGTAGTCAGTGGCGACATGCGGTGGTCAGAGGCAACGTGCGGTGGTCAGAGGCAACCTGTGGTGGGCAGTAGTAACCTGCGATGGTCAGAGGCGACGTGCGGTTGTCAGAGGCGACATGCGGTTGTCAGAGGCAGCGTGCGGTGGTTAGAGGCAACGTGCGAGGGGTTACAGGCAACATGCGGGGGGTTACGGGCAGCGTGCGGGGGTTACAGTCAATGTGCTGTGGTTACGGGCAATGTGCGGTGGTTACGGGCAACCTGCGGGGGTTACGGGTAATCTGGGGGGGTTAAGGGTAATCTGGGAGTAAACTGTAATTATTACTAAAACCAAAAAATAAATAATGAATGCAAGACCAAAATATAGAAATGTTATCTTTTATTGATATATCAAAAAAATTCATTAAAAATACATATCAAGGGAGCTGGAGCTATACAAATCCCCAACAAACCAGTGGACACAAGGTTCAATTATATAGAGTATTAAATCACACAATAAATAACAATAAATACAGAACCTATATATATATATATATATATATATATATATATATATACATATACTGGGCACTGGGTAAGTATTGCATAAAGTAAATAAACCTCCAAGTGACTATACAAAAAGGATCACCATCAAGGAAAAGAGTAAATGTTACCCATACATGTCCTTAGTATAAGAGTCCACCTCACCATTCACCCGACACATGTTTCGCGTGTTGCTTTATCGAAGGTGATGTCATAAGTACTGAGCGCTAACCTTATAAACCCCATCAGACCAATCAGACACATACCCCACATGTGTATCGCATAGACTAATCATTCATGTCCGTAACACTGGGAAAAATGGAAATGACGTCCCACGATCATGTGACACTGTTCCGTCACATGATCGGCACCCAGTCATACCAGGATTTTTGCTATATATATAATGTTATATCCCCATCTCCCTATCTTACCTCGTATCAATCCTCAATACCTCACATACTCCGAGAATTTTATACCTCAACCATGTGCATAACGTCCATATCGTGGAACCGGAAATGACGCGCGTCACATGATATTGTCACGTGATCGCGTCATTCCCGGAAGACCCCATGCCGGAACTGCCGCTCAATCAGCGTCATCCGGAATAGGGTCATGTGTGCCGCCACGTCACACCGCCCGGGTCACGTGTCCCGTCCAGAGTCACATGACCGCACATAATAAAACCAAAGCCATATGGGAACACCGTATAGATAGAAATTAATAAATAAGTGAAGCATATAAAAAATAAGAAACAACACATTAACTCATGCAATCAATATATATATCTAATAGAGGGGTCGGATGACAAATATATTAAAAATATCAAAAAAGTGACAGTGTAAAAACAACTAAGAGTGCAAAAACCGGTGCAAAAAAAGGAGGTTCCATGCTGTGAAACGTGAGACAAATAATACTCACCCAAACAGATGTGTATTTGAAGTAAAACCAAATATTGCATATATGTACTACCTAAAAAAACTCAGACAATCATAAAATAAAGTAAACAAATTCATTACTAGAAAAACCAAGAATATATCACCAATGGTGTATAGTTATAAATGCTATACAGTATGTAAATATGCAAAAAATAAATATTAAATATTAAAATGCTATATGTTGAATAGGTAATAAATGTGATATATGAAAAAAACTTGATTATATATAAATAAATATAATGAATATAATATAAAATGTGTGAGTGAATAACAAAATAAATGTAACAATGTGCGTGAATACTAGTATGACTGACCGTGTACATGATTATGATTATTATTAAAAAATGTGTGACATGATCAATTATAAAACTCCAAATGAGGATGTGAAATTAATTTGTGTACGTGAATGATCAATTATGTGCAAAATATAAGTGTAAGTGATCGTATACGTCCACAAAAACAGATAACCCTCTATAAATATATAACAATTAAAAATATTATGGAATATATGACCCCTTGACTCTATCTACTATACAACATAATTGGTCATGTCACACATTTTTAATAATAATCATAATCATGTACACGGTCACTCATACTAGTATTCACGCACATTGTTACATTTATTTTGTTATTCAATCACACATTTTATATTATATTCATTATATTTATTTATATATAATCAAGTTTTTTTCAGATATCACATTTATTACCTATTCAACATATAGCATTTTAATATTTAATATTTAATATTTATTTTTTGCATGTTTACATACTGTATAGCATTTATAACTATACACCATTGGTGATATATTCTTGGTTTTTCTAATAATGAATTTGTTTACTTTATTTTATGATTGTCTGAGTTTTTTTAGGTAGTACATATATGCAATATTTGGTTTTACTTCAAATACACATCTGTTTGGGTGAGTATTATGTGTCTCACGTTTCACAGCATGGCACCTCCTTCTTTTTTTTGCACCGGTTTTTGCACTCTTAGTTGTTTTTACACTGTCACTTTTTTGTTCACATATGTAGGGAGTAGCGTCTATATGTCTTTTTATCCCCCCTCTTTTATTATGGGGATATTTTTAATATATTTGTCATCCGACCCCTCTATTAGATATATATATATTGATTGCATGAGTTAATGTGTTGTTTCTTATTTTTTTTATGCTTCACTTATTTATTCATTTATATCTATACGGTGTTCCCATATAGCTTTGGTTTTATTATGTGCAGTCATGTGACTCTGGACGGGACACGTGACCCGGGCGGTGTGACGTGGCGGCACACATGACCCTATTCCGGATGACGCTGATTGAGCGGCAGTTCCGGCATGGGGTCTTCCGGGAATGACGCGATCACGTGACAATATCATGTGACGCGCGTCATTTCCGGTTCCACGATATGGACGTTATGCACATGGTTGAGGTATAAAATTCTCGGGAGTATGTGAGGTATTGAGGATTGATACGAGGTAAGATAGGGAGATGGGGATATAACATTATATATATAGCAAAAATCCTGGTATGACTGGGTGCCGATCATGTGACGGAGCAGTATCACATGATCGTGGGACGTCATTTCCGGTTTCCCAGTGTTACGGACATGAATGATTAATCTATGCGATACACATGTGGGGTATGTGTCTGATTGGTCTGATGGGGTTTATAAGGTTAGAGCTCAGTACTTATGACATCACCTTCAATAAAGCAACACGCGAAACGTGCGTCGGGTGAATGGTGAGGTGGACTCTTATACTAAGGACATGTATGGGTAACATTTACTTTTTTCCTTGATGGTGATCCTTTTTGTATAGTCACTTGGAGGTTTATTTACTTCATGCAATACTTACCCAGTGCCCAGTATATGTGTATATATATATATATATATATATATATATATATATATATGTTCTGTATTTATTGTTATTTATTGTGTGATTTAATACTCTATATAATTGAACCTTGTGTCCACTGGTTTGTTGGGGATTTGTATAGCTCCAGCTCCCTTGATATGTATTTTTAATAAATTTTTTTGATATATCAATAAAAGATAACATTTCTATATTTTGGTCTTGCATTTATTATTTATTTTTTGGTTTTAATAATTTGGGTGCGCATAGACCGCACTATTTGAGCCTTATGTATGATTTGTAATTATTACTATTATAAAAAGTGTATGTTTTATTTTTTTGTGTGTTTTTCACTTTTTGTACTTTACACATTCATTTTCACTGTATTACTATGATTACTGTGATATTTTCTATCACAGTAATCATAGTTCAGTGACAGAGACCAAATTAGTCTCTGTCACTTTAAATTTGTAGAGTTGGCTGCTTCTGGAGCGCATGCGCACTTCAGAAGCAGTCAAGACGCAGAGGAGGAAGGACCTCCCAGGATCAGGTAAGTATAATGGGAAGGGGGGGGGGGTGACTGGGGGACGGGGGGTGACTGGGGGGGTGGGGGGCGACTTGGGGGACGGAGACTAACACTTTTTATCCCCTGTCACCAATCATTTATGGTGACAGGGGATAAAAAGTGCATCCCTGCACATGGCACAAGCTATCAGCGATATATAGTATATTCTGCTGATCGCTTGTATCGGGACCCCACAGGGGGGGTCCCCGATCACTGCCCCATGCTCTCCGCTAACTCAGGTGGCGGAGAGCATGGGGCTTTGATTATTTATTTATTTTCCATCGCTGTGAACAGACATAAGTCTGTTCACAGCGATGGCGGCGGCCATGTTGGATCCGATGGCCGCCGGGGGAGGGAGCGGTTTAGTTACTGCCCTACTAGGGGGGGCTAATCTGGGGTCTGATTGACTTATTTCACCTCCCCCCACCGTGAATCCATCGGCGGTCACTAAGGGGTTAACTGCCGGGATCTGGGCACGGCCCGGATCTCGGCAGTTGCGGCGGGTGCCCGGCTATCACTGACAGCCGGGCCCCACCGGGGATGACAGGAGTGCAGCTCCTGCGCCCCTTTCATCCCGAGGATGTACCGGCACGTCCATCTGCAGGAACGGGCTGCAGATTTGGACGTGCCAGTACGTCCTTATGCGGCAAGGGGGTAATCTTTTTTGTTTTTGTTTATCATGGAAAACCCGTCACTTCCTGTTTTCTGACTTTTTTTTGTCAAAAAACAGGAAACAGTCAGAAAACAGGAAGTCCTGTGTATCCCAGGCCATCTCAGCGCTCACAGAGAGAAGGCAGTCATGTGATTGATGGACACATTAAGCCATGACTCTCTGTACTGGCCGGATTTCTTGTGTTTTGTCTTTTTAATTTTTTTACAACCAGCACCAGAAAATCTGCCATCAGGAGACTGGAACTGGAAAGTTCAGCTTTGTTTTACAGAAGTGGAGGCGGGATTGTTCATCCGAGGACTGGGGACAAAATTATTTTTTAATATGTTATTACTTAAGGAAAGTTAGACAAATTCCTAATGTACATTAATTATGGGAAATGCACATATAGGGCTATTTCTCTTAATTTAGTAGATCATGGAGTGTTTAAATTCTCTCGAAAACCGTGACATCACGAATCAGGTGTAATTCCTATGGAGTGTCCAGCAGGAGGCACACTATATGTAAAAGTCTATGGACTGTATTGAAGTATATAGAAGAGTATGTAATGTAAAAACTAAACTTTATTAATGGACTATGTGTATAAAATCATTTGGGGAACAAGGACACTCCCCAAATGGAGGGTGCCGGTGCATCTAACTACCTCCTCCCTCCCTCCCTCCCTGCTTGGTGCAGTGGGAAAGAAAGATACTACTACTCCTCCCATCATCTGCTCATAGTATGAGCAGATGATGGGAGGAGTAGTAACTGGGAGATCCTCAGCACCAAATCCCCCCCCCTCAGCCGACAAAACCCCCCACCCACCATTTCCCCCGCCGCACAGCTGCCACTGCTGCCGCACAACCACCGCCGCACAGCCGGTAACCTCCCAGATCTGGCCCCTATCACCAACTCCCCAGCCCCACACGGTCACTCACTTCCCTGCCTTTACCAGACTGCCAGCTCACTGCCACCCCGCTTCCTGACAACTCGGTCCCAGATGTCACCCCCAGCAGCTCTTATCATCTGGGACCAAGTCGGCAGGACACGGGGGCGGCAGTGAGCTGGCAGTCCGGTATCGGCAGGGAAGTGAGTGGATGTGCAGTGGTGGGGGAGGCTGGGGGGTTGGTGATGGGGGCCAGATCTCTAAGGTTACTGGCTGTTTGGCGGCGGCGGATGTGCAGCGGCAGCAGCTCTGCAGCGGGTGTCGGGGGGATGGATGTTGGCTGAGGGGGGGGCTTGGTGCTGGGAATCTCCCTGTTACTACTCCTCCCATCATCTGCTCATGCTATCACATTATAGTTACTGTACAGTATAGCAATCAGCATGTGGAGTATAATTTATAGTAAATGCATAAACCTGAAAAAACAGCAGCAGTTTGAAGATACAGGGTGGAACAGCAAATCCCCATAATGCAGGAGAGTAGTACAACAGACTAGAATAGAGAAGCAGGGCTGCTGTCAGAGGTCTGTGTGGTCACATGACAGCAATGGGGAAGGGGCGTGTGTTCAGCATGGACCAATCAGGAAGTGAGAGTCACAGAGCTGAGCAGGAGCACAGAGAAAGAAACTTTTCTATACAGTAGTGTGAATGGCTGAGTGTAAGTGCAGGCACATTATAGCAGCAGTGTGTATAGCTGAGTGTAAGTGCAGGCACATTATAGCAGCAGTGTGTATAGCTGAGTGTCATTGCAGGCACATTATAGCAGAAATGAAGAGAATGGGAAACCCAGGGACTTACAGGGACTGCAGGGAGCATAAAGAAATGAGCAATACATATATGGGTGCATAAATGCAGCACTCTGTCTGTCTGTCTGGCTGGCTGGCTGGGCTACAGCTATGCAGAGATTACCTTCACAGTCCCGTCCCCTGATGCAAGTCTCAGCCTGAAGTGTATCTGCTATAATTTGGAAGGTGAGGGAGACTTTTTGGGTCAGAGTACAGGGCTGTATACCCCGCTATGCAGACCATGCCCCTCCCCCACCCAGTAAAGGGAGCTCTTAAAACAAAGCAATGCTCTTTAACAAAGTTACAATTTTGAAAAACTGTGAGCTCTTCTTCCAAAGTGCTCTCAATCCAAATTACTTTTAAACCAAGGTACCACTGTATATTTAAACATGGCTTGGGCATTTATTCAGGTTAATGTGATGGAATCATGGATGGATTGTTTTACTGCAGTGTCGCGGTCTTGGCCACTTGTGGGTCACAATGCAAGCCCATTAACTTGAATGAGTGTCGGAGTCTTACGGCCGGGAATCGCCATGTAGCCCAAGCGTTACGAGACGAGTGAAGTAGTGAAGATGATTAATGCTAAACAGCCAGGAGGTGCCAATCATAGGAACCTCCATGGACAAATCTTCAAACACCAGGGATGTCCATGGAAATCAAGGACAGCTGGCGAGCACTGGAAACAGCTGAGGTTATTAATAGATATCACAGGCTTGTGTCTAAGGGGCAGCTAAGTACAATATTGTGAGAAACGGACAGAATCAATCTATCTAGGCTGGTTATCTGTCTGTCTGAATGTCTCTATATAGAGCCCATAATCCACATTTTATAATGCGGTTTTGTGGATCAATGGGAAATTCAGCCCAGATTTTGTGCTCAGTAAATATTATCGTTCTTCATTCCAGTTTGCAAACTGCGCTAATCCCAGGAGGATGTGTCTTAATTGCGGCGGCAGATATGATCTATTTTTAGCCATATCGCGGATTATTTATAAACTCTCCCGGCGGTGCACAAATAGCTGCCATCGGATTCACTCAATTAACCAGTTTACTATCAGATAACAAAAAAATGCACTGCCATGAATGACTCGAGGGTTACTGAAACTTCACATCTAATCGTATTATTCCACCGTGTATCATATTCTCCACATTGCTTATTTTCATGTTGATGGGATGCGCACACTTCCAGAATCTGTTAACCCCTTAACTCTCTCACTGGCATAGGGATAGTGGTAGTAGTGGAGGCGGTTATTGGCCACTTTAAAGGTACAGTAAATCCAGTGTATAAAGCGGCATCCTGTTACTTACTATACAATGAAGCTGATTGTTTGGCGGAAGGGTCCTGCTAACAAGGAGCCCTTACAGGAGTTGTGGGTTTCTTAATTTAAACAACAAATATCTATTCTGGAGGCCTCGGGCACGAGGGACAGATGTTCATTCCCAGATCTATGTGTGAATCGATGTATAGTAGTAGGAACATGGGAAACAGTGGAGTTGCATAGTAAGTCAGCATTCCAAGCTTCTTTTTCTACCATTCATATCTTTGTATTGCATTTTCACGAATTTAAGTTGTTTTGCAGTCTTTTTTTTTTTTTTTTTTTACTTATATTTTAGAAATGTATCTGACCATGTGCCTGCACTGTCCTCTTCATCTGTGCCGGCTTAGCTTCTTCTCTGAGCCTGGGTCTCTTCCTCAGATTGTCAGGGAAAAGGGAGTGTGATGTATGGACGACTAATCAGGAGGCAGGAGCACTGGGCCAATCAGGAGGCAGGAGCACTGGGCCAATCAGGAGACAGGAGCACTGGGCCAATCAGGAGGCAGGAGCACTGGGCCAATCAGGAGGCAGGAGCACTGGGCCAATCAGGCCAAGCACCAGTATTACATGCCTCCTTATGGTGCATTTACACAAAAAGATCTGACAGATTATTGAAGCCAAAGCCAGGAATGGATTTGAAAAGAGGAGAAATCTCAGTCTTTCCTTTATGATCTGTTCTCTGTTTACAGTCAGTTCCTGGCCTTGGCTTCAATAATCTGTCAGATAAATCTTTATGTGTAAATACGCCATAAGCCTCTGTATATTTAATCAGGGCACCCGCTGGCCACAGATGTCCATGACTGGTCTCCTTGAGTCTTCCCTCTGTATCCATCTTTCCCAGTATCCTAATTTCCTGCCTGTTTTTGACCATTTCCCTAACCTGACGATTTGGACCTGATGCTGATCTCCTGGTTCTGATGCCGATGTATTCTACTGACTACGCTCGACTACCTGGGAAAACCTTCAGGAGTTAGCTCCACCTAGAGACAGAGACCTCGGACTTGTACTTTGTTTTTCTGTTACAAAATGTCAAATAACCTGTGATAAACCGTGAATACCTGGAGCCACCACTAGGGGAGTCTACTAAGGGCAGAATTGTTTAGTTCTGCTGGAGCTTAAGAAGTCTTTATACAGTAAACACCCCCTAGTGGTGACAACACACTACTAGAAAATTTGATGTCTATTACATAACAATATAATTACATTAACATAGAACAGAATATTGTCTCTATCAAGGTATAGAAATAGTTTGTTAGATACATTTATTTATGTAGGGAAATGCAGCCACTAGGGGGCAGAAACCAAAGACAGAGCTGTCTACATGGCCCATTTTATAGCTTGTGTAGACAGTGAACCTTACACATACAACACAAAAATCCTTGAAAATAGAGATTATCAGATTATTTTGATTGAACTGTAAACAGTAATAGCCGTGGGAATGATTAGTCAGCTAAGCAGCAGGTCATCAACTGAGATATTAGGAAATCTGTGTAACAATGAGCCAGCCTGGATGCCTCCCAAGTCAGTGGCACAGCATTTTAAGAAATGTGGTGATGACATTATAATAGCCTGAGTTATTATAATCTAGTGTTGATGTTCCCACAATCAGAGGTTCAGTGAATCCTTTTCATATAAAACAGATACCAAATTGGGTATTCTAAGGCTGTGTTCACACACATTGCAGGTTTCTTGTAGTAATGTTGCCGTATTGTAGCTTGTTCACTGAAATGATGCAGTACTGCGACAGTACCACAACGGTTCTGCAATAAAACTGCAATGTGTGAACACAGTCTAAGGGATCTAATTATTATAACTCAGCATACCACCTACATAAAGAATTAGAAACTGTTTAACGGTGGTTAGTGGCTCTAGCAGAATGAGCGATGATAGTAATAAACGCTCATTCTGCTGAGGCTGACGCGCACACAGCGATACTACATACTTCCATGTATTTAAAAAATCTAATAAGGGGGCTTGCTGTGTATCAATAGCTCTCTCTGTATAGCTGTGTTGGATCAGAGCAGGGGAGAAGGGGTCCGGGCTTGGGCAGCTCTGCAGTTCCCGATACATACTATGGTGGCAGCAAAGAGGCCATGACACCCCTTATTTTTGCTATGCTGTCATTCGGCATAACATGGTGTATAAATTAATCCAAATTACTGCTTTAAAGGGGGTCAAACCACTGGTGCCAGAAAGTGCCAGTGATTTATATTTTACTTCTATAAAAAAATCTTATGTCTTCAAGTACTTATCTGCTGCTGTATGTCCTGCAGGAAGTGGTGTATTCTCTCCAGTCTGACACAGTGCTCTTTGCTGCCACCTCTGTCCTTGTTAGGAACTGTCCAGAGCAGTAGACTGGAAAGAATACACCACTTCCTGCAGGACATACAGCAGCTGATAAGTACTGAAAGACTTGAATTTCTTTAATAGAAGTAAACTGGCAGTGTCTGGCACCAGTTGATTTGAAAGACTTTTTTTTTTTTAATTACCACTTTAAGCTGCTCTGTGGGACAATTAGACCAGACCTCTACCTCTGAGCTGCATCATAACAGAATCTAAGAGCCAGGCAGTTTACTACCAGCACCAAAAAGAAGGCAACATAACTAATAAACAGGGCTAGAGGAAAAGAAAAATGGCTACATATCCCTAAGGAAAACAAAATATTAATAATAATACATTGAAAAATTAATTCTCTGCATTTAATGAAGACATGTATGGTAATATTGCAGAATGAAGAATCAAAATCACTGCTCTGACCAAGACATGTATTCCATTTGGGAGCACAACCCCTGATTGTTTCATTTATGAACTTGCTTCCTGATCTCCTTAAAGGGGCTGTCCGGCATTCAGCATTTTTTAATATAATGCTGCTGGTGCGTTTACCTGTCTGTGCTCCCTCGGTGTCCTGCTCTGGTGTTGCCGGTGTCCCCTGCTGACTGCAGTCTCCACTGACAAACTCATCTTAGGAGTGACATTCTGCTCAGCCAATCACTGGCTATGGGGCCGGCCCGGCTCTTTCAGTGACTGGCTGAGCAGGCTGTCACTCCCAAGACAAGTTCTTTTTAGAGGTTGAGGCAGTCAGTGGGGGACACTGATGACACCAGAAGGGAGCGCGGACAGGAAAGAATAACATGTCTATTGTTTTACATGCACCAAGGGAATTACTTCCACCATCAGCTAGGTGCAGTCCAGGGAGTTCTTGGTGGAAGCACTCCTTCCTGTGTTACTCGGAGTGTCACCGCTGTGACTACAAACTTCAGCATTCCCAACAGCTCTCTCTCAGTTGTTCCATCTGCGTTTTCTCTATCTCTAGAGTGCATCATGAGAACAAACTATTTTTGCTTTTTTTATATTTAGGTGGAGACCAGAATAGCGTGAAGAAACCTATATTAATAAGAGAACAAATAAACTCCATGCATATGATGACCTGATTGGAATCTAACCAGAGGCCCCAGGCAGTAATGCTAACCCCAGCGCTATCCATGATGGTAATAGTGTTATTTTAATGTTGCTGCCTTTAAATATAATTTTTTAATAAAGCTTTTATTGGCACATGTCATAAATTAGGAGGAGTCTATAAAAATGTTTGCTGTATTGTTCACTGAGCCATGAATCATGTGTTTAATTTAAAGGAAGTTACACTTGAAGTGCAATAACAATGCAACAAAGACGGTATAGCAGTAATCTCCAACCTTTGACACTCCAGCTCTGCTGGAACTAGCACGCCCAGCATGTCCTCATAGCCACAGGCTTTTAGCTTTTAGGCCATGATGGGTCATGCATTTTTTGCAACAGGTTGAAGGAGAATACTTTACAGACTGACAGTAAGATACACTTAACATGCTTCTTTAATTATTACCAATCATTTGTATAGTATTGGCATATTCTTATGATGTTCACATCAGTCCTAGTCCCTAAGGACTATAGCTATCCTATAATCTTGTATAAAATTTAGGGATTTTGTTAGCACACAGCTTTACTAATGTTGTAGTCATCTTGTGTTATACATAGCATAGCATCATACAGAGGCATAGGTATAGGAGATGGAGAGGGAGCAACTGCAGCTGGGGCCTAGCACACAGATACGGCCTTTTGTTAAATAGAACCCCATGCAGGATGGAGGTGTCCCTCCTCTCCATTCCCTACATAACCACCATAAAAGGAAAAATTAAAGGATAGCTCCTCTTATACTACCATTAATCATGTAACTATTTCCAAAATATCATCTTCCAAATATTAATTCTTGGAATAGTCTGTGTGTGTCCTGAAGCAATTGTCCATCAGTTAAAGAATACTAATAAGTGGTTTCCTTTGAAAAGTATTGTTAGAGAAATGCTTCAGAAAATACACAAAACATTATAATAAATGATTCAATGTTGCAAGAGGCAATGAAAAAACTGCACGCACAGTCAAGAACTGCACAAAAAGCTGCAGTGTGAAAACACAACCTTAAAACGATATGTTCTGATGACTTTCTGTTTGCTGCTGTGCCCCTCTCGCCCCCTTGTTCTGAGGAGGAGTTATGTGCCCAGGTCACCCCTAAACCCAGCCCACAGAAGGAGAAGCAAAGATGATCTGGACACTATAGACTGAAGCAGAAGTTCTATCCATATGCAGGCTGTTTCTCTCTCACAGAGTGCTCCTGTGGCCCTCCTCTCACAAAGACTGCTTCCGCCTGTGCCTCCTTTCCCACAGACTGCACCTCATAGTACATTACTCTTTAATAGACGTGCTGCCTTCTCTAACACAAACTTCTCCCTATGCATTTTCCTATGCAGTTTTCTCCTTATGCCCTCTTTACACATACTGCTCCTTTTGCCTCCCCCATTGTCAAAGACTGCTTCCCCCCCACAGAGACTGCTCCTTCATTGACAAAAACAGCTAACTATGTATTATCTGTTACACAAACTACTTCCCATACCCCTGTCTTATCCATTGTTCCCTATGCCCCCATCACACAGACTGCTCACATGCACTCATCTTTCACAGACATCTCCCCATGGTGCTCAGCTCTTCTCAGACTATGTCCTATGGTCTCCTATCTCACAGCCTGCTCCCCATCTTAGTGTCCCAGTACAGGTGTGCCACTAAGTCCTGTATTCCACCTGTCCAAAGGTAACTCTGTCAGGTGTCACACTCTGGGATGATGGGTGTCTTTCTGCATCATCACCACTTGGTGTCTCACTCTTTCCTGTCTGTTGGCATAGCTGAAGGAAGGAAAAGGGTTAACTGTGTGTTCTTTGCTGGACTTTTCTGTCCAGTTGCTAGCTTGGCTGCCACACACTGTCTTTGTGTATCACACTCTGACACTTCGCTCTTTCTAGCACTTTCCCCACCAATAAGAGGTTAGTCCCAGTCACCCCTATATAGGAAGGTTTGTTTCTAGTGGGAGGGTCTTTTGTACTGTTGACTCCAGTGAAGGAGACAGAGAGAGAGTTGCTGCTGCAGTCTACAGCCAGGCATGGCTTAGGTCAGGGCCCTGGTATGGTTGGCTGTCTTCTGTTAGTTGGAGTTGGAGATACAAGATAGTTTTCTGTGAGAGTTTGTGAAAGAACCACTATGCACTGCTAAACCCAGAGGTGGGGTAACTGTCACCTGTTTTCAACCATGCCTACGCCAGGGATTCTTCTAAAGTCAGGACAATCCAAAGCCAGGATTGATCCGCAGTAGTGCAAATAGCATAAGCTGAAGTACTCCACTGAACCTTGCTCAGCCTATTCGGGTAATCTTAAGAGGTTGTTCAAGCCTAAAAGTTGTACTACCAAACCTAACACTTACTAGACTTGTTTGGCATTATGTGGTCTTCTTCTAATTCTAACTGTGAGTACAGGAGTCTTCCTTCTACACAAAGTCACTACAATCCATTCCGGCAGAGTACTGCACTACATAGGCAAGGTCCCCAAGACAGCCCCCTAACCTACTCAACTCAACTACAATTACCTAACCTATTCAACTCTGCTATTCTTCTGCTTCAAGCACCCAAAGCTAAAGATTCTGTGTTGTCCATCAAGAGAAAGGACATTGTACCATTTGTGAATATTTTTGGCGCACTTTCTACTGAAAAAATTACTGCATTGCACTGAAGATCCTAAGTAAAAGTTATACTCTGTTAAAGAGCTGGACTTTGTGCTCATTCCTCTCTGTCGCACCTGTACCTGCACCCACACATTTGTGCTATCCTTACATAGCCCAGTATCAGTGTGTCTGGGGGTGGGTACCACCACTTCTGGCCACCGCGACAAGTGCCCAAGTAAAACACCAACTGGCCCACTGCTGTTACCACCTAGCAACCCTGGGCCATGGCACCATCGCTATACTGTACATCTCTTACACACTGCTCTGCATAGACTGTTGGGCTATGTAAAGTTACACCTAAGAGGGGGGGGGGCACAGAGAGTGAAGATAGGAAGAGATTTCATGGACTGTACTTTTCTATAAAATGTGAGAAACATGTTGACTAAAAATGAGTGAATCAAATCCAGCGAATTTAGCAAACATTCAGTTCGTTGACAAAGCAATTTTTTTTTAAATTAGTTAAAAAAATTTACATAAAAAAAATATATTCACCTGTCCGCGCTCCCATGATGTCCTCTTCCATGTCTTCCACGGGCTGTCACCCTCAAACCACAAGAGTGACTGGCTGCGGCGCTGTCATTCTTGCATCTGAAGAGTGTGGCCGCTGCTCTATCCCTCAGTCAGTGATTGCCTGAGCAGGCTGGAGGTGGCAGAAGGCACTGGAGGGGACACTAGGGGATGTATAGATTCATTAAGTTCTGTTAGCAAAGTTCGCAAATTTTGCGGTAAAAATTTGTGAATGTCATCAACTGAATTTTTAAAACATCCATTATCTTGTGGTGGTGACTAAAGGCCCTATTTCACGGGTCGTTTAGAGGAGCAAACGAGCGTTCTCAGCGCTCGTTTGCTCCTCGTTCCCCGCTCGCTGCCGCCGCTATTCAACGCGGCCGCAGCGAGCAGGTGAGTGCGGAAGGGGTGTCGGGGAGCTGCAGGGGGGCTGCCCGGGGGATCGCTGATCGTCCGGGCAGCCCATAGGATACAGCAGCGTCTGCTGCCGATGCTCCTATTCAACGGAGCGACAGCAGAAGATCGTTGCTGTATCAGTCGCTTGTTTTTCAACATGTTGAAAAACAAGCGACTGCAACGATCAGCCGACATGAACGATGTCGGCTGATCGTTGCACTTTATTCCACGGGACGATTATCGTCCTTAGCGGGCGATATCGGCCGAATACGAACGATAATCGTTCCATGGAATAGGGCCTTAAGTAATAGCTCAGTATTTGCTACAAGTGACTGTTGTAGAAATGGCTGACCGTAACAGAAAATAGTTCTCAGGGACAGAATAAGAATAGTTCTCGGCACAGATTTTATCTTTTTTTTTTAAGCAAAGATGTGATAATGTTTAATTATACTTCCCAAATATGCAATGACAACAGTGAAAATAGAAAGTAAGTTCCTGTATAATAATTTCTAACATTGAATAATGTCTCATTAACCACCAGGGGCTCCGCAAGTATGACTTCAGAACTTGGCAGGAGGACTAAATGCATTTTCATGCCATGTCACTTCTGAAAAGGACACACTGTACCCTATTAAAAGTAAGCTGCAGTAAATAAAAATCTAATAGAGGGCAACTTAGTTTTCTTTTTTATTTAGTTCTTTTATCTTTGTATCTACTAATATAAAGTATAGGGCATCAGTGCCACTTTCTTCCCCAGGCTGTGTCTAGTACTGTAGTTCAGCTGTGTTTAATTGCGCAAGAGTTTAGGTATCTCAGAAAACAATAAGGCTATGTTTACACTTAGGGTGGTATTACACGGAATGATAATCGGCCGAATTGGCCCGATTCGGCCGATTATCGCTCCGTGTAATAAATGCAACGATCAGCCGATGACAACGATCATCGGCTGATTGTTGATATAGGTTAGAACCTATTTTCGTCGGGCGCCGACCGCGCACCGCTGCGTGTAATAGCGGTGCGTGGCCGGCGACTAACGATATACATTACCCATCCACGTTCCAGGGCTGCTCCTGCCATCCGCTTCTCCCTGCGTCCCGCGCGCGCTCTAGCGTCACAGAGGCCTGTCAGCTGATAGGCCGCTCAGCCAATCACAGGCCGCGGCGGTCCCGGCCTGTGATTGGCTGAGCGGCCTACCAGCTGACAGGCTGCTGTGACGCTAGAGAGCGCGCGGGACCCCCGGGAGAAGCGGATGCAGGAGCAGCCCTGGAACGTGGATGGGTAATGTATGCCAGTTTAGCAAGGGCTGCAAGGACATCGGTAACGATGTCCTTGCAGCTCTTGTCAAACGATTATCTGGCCGTGTAATAGGTCCAGTAAACGAGCAACGATCTAGCAGATCGCTGCTCGTTTACAGGTATTATCGGGCCCTGCTCGGCCCGTGTAATACCACCCTTAGGGGGAGATTTATCAAAGGATGTAAAATTTAGACTGGTGCAAACTGGCCACAGCAACCAATCACAGCTCAACTTTCCTTTTACCAGAGCTGAAAGCTGAGCTATGATTGGTTGCTGTGGCCAGTCTAAATTTTACACCCTTTGATAAATCTCCCCCATAGTATTATTTAGCATAAATTAGCGCCATTTTGCAGAGAATTGTGCAATTTGTTGCAAAATAGCAATAATTAACGGGAATTAAACAATATGGGGGGACAATTATAAAGACCAATGTATTTGTAAGCCAGTCTTAAATTAGTCCCCGTCCCCAATTGTCCCACTGAATTTACTAAGAGGCGTAGGCCTCTTAGTGAATCCGGCCTGCCCTACGCCTGCTGTGTGGCGGGTGCTCCTCAGCAGGTGTAGATTTCTGCCTTGATTTACAGGCAGGCGTAAATCATGGTAAATCAGGTGCAGGAGGAGAAGTAAATGTCCCACTATGTGTGTGAACACAGACTCAGGGTCCTATTACACTGAGCAATTTTTAACGATTAGCGACTTATGATAAACGATCGCAAACGAGATTGTTTATCGTTAACCTGAAATCGTTCACCATATTACACAGAACGATAATCCTTAGTTACGATCGTTACTATGATCGTTATTGTGATCGTTACTATGATCGTTTATTCCTTCTGATCCCAGAAAAACAATGAACAATGTGCTATTACACTAAATGATTAGTAAAAATATGAGGAACTTGAGCGAACGAATGTGGAATTACAGCGAACGATTAACGATAATTTTAGGTTCAGATCTATAGCAACGATCAACGACATATGAACCATTTTTCGATCGTTGCAATTACACAGAACGATTATCGTTTACAGTCGAACGATTTAACGATTTTTCGCACGATAATCGCTCCGTGTAATAGGGCCCTGACTAAACATAAAAAGGATGATTTGAGACTTTTATTATAGGTAAAAACAATCATGAATATAATTTAAATTTAAATCATACAGTTTATAATTTAAAGCATACAACTTGATCATAAAACTTAATCATAAGTAAATCTGCTGTATAAATAAGGTGCAGTACCAGTTTAGGCCTCTTGGCGGGGCTATTTTAACCTAGGAAGCTGAATTAGCTCCATATCCTGTTTGCATCCTAGATGATCAATCATTCTGACACTTGGTGAATGTATCTAAACAGGAGTCTGCAGGAAGATTGACATCTCTGCTTAAGAAATTCATAGCAGTATCTTGTATAATTGAAAGCCTCATATAAAGCAAAACCCAGGAGCTGAGAGCATATACCCTTCCCTGGCATAGATTGTATAAGACAAATAGTAGTAGACAAAGGGCTGGACACATTTATTTTACAGCACCAGGCATCAGCGGATATTGCCCCTGTTCTCATCCGTATTTTTGATATGATGTAAATATTTGTGTAAGTGAAGAATACATTGTGTTAACATTATTAAAGGGGACCTATCAATTCTACTGACATCTGTTTTAATACTGACTTGTATTCCCCATAAAAGAAATATTCCGGAGCGTCTTAGAACTGTGCATTGTGCTGCTAAACCTCTGTTATTCCTCCAGAAGACTAGGGGCCACATGTATCATCCGGCGAAGGGATGATTTTCAGCGGAAAGTGCCGATTTGCGTATTTTTTTATTCGCAAATGGCCGATTTCCGCAAATGGCACTTTCCGCCGAGAACGCCAGGGGGGCGGAAAGGGGGCGTGTAGTGGGCGGAGACTCAGAGTCAGCGCGATTTACCATCCGTTCCGCCCAAATGTACGCCGAAAACCTACTCCAGTCCTCAGCTGGTGTAGGTTTTCGGCGGTGCGCACCGGCGCGCACGGGATTTATGTAGAGGCAGTCCGCCTCTACATAAATCTCCGTAGCGCCGGAGCTGCGGGGGCATTTATAAGTCCGGCGTAAAAAACGCCGGACTTAATAAATGCCACCCTTGGTGTCAGTAAGGTGTGTCCTTACAGAAACGTACACGGAATGGACAGTGTCAGAGAGCACAGATGCTCACCTCATTGACAAGGGCAATGATAAGAAACTTTCTCACAGGGTTCCAGAAAGCTGGGATATGTAGGTTGTTGTTCGGTGAGGTCTTCCAGTGTTACAGTCCCATTCCCTCTCTCTGTGTATGGAGGGAAAGCCAGGCTTACTGGCAATTGTGTTAGACTGATGAATTGAACAGTTTTATTGACTGATATATAGACCAGTGGTGGAGACCATGAGCAATAAGCTATTCCCCAAAGTCTCCCCTTCCCCATCTCTACCCTAATATATTCCATGTCTATAGTCAAAATCTACTGTGCTGTACTATTCATTCAGTGACCTATAGGTGACTTCTTCCCTGATTGGAGTTGTTCTCTTTCCTTTTGTTCTCCGTCTCCAGGCTGACCTGATGACTTCTCAATCCCTAAATAAATACAGGCATCATACCACCTAAACCTGACCAGACCCCCTAAACAAAACAGATCCCAGAACAGACCCCCAGACTATCCCACTAAATAAATACAGACCCCCAGACTAGCCCACTAAATAAATACAAAAATACAAATACAAAAAAAACACCTGATTTGACTTCTAATTCAGACACCAGACCCCCAACCAAATTCAGATCCCCCCCCCCCCCCAAAAAAAAAAGATCAAACCCTAAACAAATTAAGGCCCCAGACCTTACTGTACCTCTAAGTAAATTTGGCACCCCTATATTTTGTCATTTTGACCCCAGACCAGACCCCCTAAATACATAACCCTGAAAGAATACAGACCCCAGGCCAGAACCCCTAATTGCAGATGCTCTAAATAAATAGGCACCTGCTTCCATAAATGTACTGTATTCAGACCCCCTAAGCCGCTGTAAACTAGCATGGGGGTGTGTGAAAGGGGTTATTTAGGGAAAGAAGGTTGGGGTGGCTATAAAATAGGGGATAATACCTCCCTGATCCTCTGTCCGCTGCTAAGCCTTAGCCTTACTTAGAAGTCCCATGGATCAGAATGGCCTCTAACCGGCCATCATAGCAGTAATGTGAGATATGATTAGAGACTTGGCAGCCAGGATGTCTACTTAATCAATGTGAAAAGCAGACAGAACTTCTCCTCAACTGGACTGAAAGTCCCTGACAGATCAATAAAAAATGGCAATCACTGCGTGGCGCTCGCGACGGGAGCCAATCATATTGTGTGTTGTGTTTTACCAAGATGTTGAATGGAGAAGACTGATTCAGCCTGTCACTGGCAATTTATTGTGCTTTCAGCATGCACCGCTCTGGCTACAGACCAATTCCTCTTGTGGCAGAATTGATTGTTTGTTTCCCTTTCACTGTGCTATGTAGAGGTGTCACATCCATTTGTTTCCACTCATCTGAATTAACCTCTGGACGTCTACGGAGACAAGAAACCCGTTTTCTGCATTGCCCATTACCGGCCAATCAAATTGTTTTGTGTCATTGCTTCAGAAATGGCAGTCAGGTGTAATTATGCAAATTATTCCAGAAAAAAATGAAGTTTATGTTTATACCAGCGGAAGGTGAGCTGTCAGTAATACTAAAAAATAAAAGTCATCTTTATCATCTGTCATCGCTCAAATTATAAGGCCTTCATGGCAGCACCCCTGTATAGAACCTCTGTATAGAATTTGCAATATTGCACTCATAATTTTAGGAAAGTTGGGTAACTAGCACTGTAATGACATCCATACTTCATAATAGTAGGTGACTACTAAGTCAGAGTAGGCTTTAGACTTTAGAGAACATGTAAGAGGTCTAACAGTGCCCCATAGTAAGACTTTTATTATCAGCTTTAGCTAATAAACTGAATCTTCCTAAACGCCATAAGGCTGTGTTCACATTTTGCGGTACTGCTGATTTTATTTTATTTTTTGCAATCAGAGAAAAATTATGCCTTTTTAATGTGATTATACTAATTTAAGAAATCGCAGTAGTACCACAACACAGAGCTGCTTAGGCCTGCACGATCGATTAGCTGATTGATGTGCTTTTTATGTGGCTAATCGAGCTGTTTGGCTAATAATCACCCTGTGTAAAAAGGCTTTAAAGCTCAGCAATAAAAGGACTGTCTTCCAGGTCACAGGAACAACCCGCTGTGACAAACAAAAATAAAATAAAAAGTTTAGCACAACCAATACCACTGTTCACACTATGCAGGTGTGTGCGGCCGTGGCTAAGATACAGACAAAAACAGAAGAGTGCAGCAGCACACTGCAATTGCTAAGACATACTGTATACATAATATAGATGTTTTGAAAAATCTAAAGAAATTAGGTTCTTAGCAAACCATTTGATCAAATAGTATGTACCATTTTACCATGTTAAGGTGACCTCAGAGAGATGGTCCTACACTGACAGTGGCCTCTCTTGGGCTAATATTAAGCCTACATACAAGGCATACAGGATCTATCTAGTCTTTGCTTAAAACACCTACAGAGGATGGGTGGAGTGCATGGCCAAACGGAGGTAGTCACTCCCCACATACTTAGCACAGACAAAATGGCCAGCACAACCAATACCACTATTCACACTATGTAGGTGTGCTGCCATGGCTACAAACAAAAGCAGAAGAGTACAACGGCACTGCAAAGTACACTGCAATTGCTAAAACGTATCAGGACAGTTTCGGTGTAGGACCATCTCTCCAAAGTCACATTAATGTGGTGAGATGGTACATACAATTTGATCAAGTGGTTTGCTAGTTTATTTTTGTTTTATGTTTCTATAGCACTTTTGCCATTCTGAATGTCTATATTATGGATACTGTGCGACATATCTTCTGTAGTGTCCAGGTACACTTCCCACTTTTGTGGCTAGTTGAGTGAGGGCCATGCTGTAGATTTACAGGGTTTAATGTGAATAGTTATTTGATCATATATATCGGCATCACTCTTTTTCTAGAGGGTAACAATTTCAAAGACCTCTTAGCCTTCGTGGACCTCCAGTAATGTTCAGTTTACCTCTTCACCCTAGAAGCCAGTTAATGTGATATGTATCTGTCCTTCAGGGACATTAACATCTCAGGAACTAGCTCAAGCCACTCACTGACATTGCACAGATTAAGGGCCCTATTCCACCAGATGATTATCGTTCAGATTATCGCTAAATCGTTCGAATCTAAACGATAATCGTTCGGTTGAAAAGCAGTTAACAATTAACGACCGAACGAGAAATCGTTGATCGCTTTATAAGACCTGGCCCCTTTTTTTATCGTTGTTCGTTCGCAAATCGTTCACATTGAATAAGACGTCATTCGGTTGTTCGCAGTAGATACGAACGCAATAGCGAAGAAATAGCGAAGACAAAACTATCGCAAATACGATCATAAGTAACAATTATCGTTCCATGGAAATAAGTGAACGTTTTCAGGTCTTTTGTAATAGCGGTCGTTTGAGATCATTAATTGTTAACAATCATGCGAACGATAATCGTCCGTGGAATAGGGCCCTTACTCTTTTCCACCTGTACAATCTGTTATTGCCTTGTTTAAATTGGAACTGTACCTCCTGAAAGAGCTGTGCCCCTATGTAGGTGGACGCCTTGTTGCTGAAATAAAGATACCCCATTACTACTTTCCTGCCTTGTTTTTCCTACTCCTGGTTTGCTGCCTGGACCTGCACCAACAGTGTCCCAATACCCATATCCCGGCTACCAAATGTATAAGTTTGTCATGTGGCTTAGGAATATGTTGCTTAGCACTTCTGTTTGGGTATCATACGTTCTTTGTATGTACAACTACACACTGCTTAGCAGCATACACAGAGGTATTTTGTAATTGCAAGGGTTAAAGCGAATGTACCATCAGGTACATTTGCTTTAATTTGACCCACGGATGGTCCATTTTTTGAACTGCGGCCCAGTTCCCGTGTACGGCGCCGTTATATGCACAGGTACCGGGCCAGGGCTGAAGCACTGGAGGCGGGCTGGCCCACCCCAGTGGGAGGAATTCCCCGCCCCTCTATGACGCAGCTATATTGATTCTAACAGAGCCGCGTCATAGAGGGGAGGAGATTTCCTCCCACTGGGGGCTGGCCTACCCACCTCCAGTGCTTCAGGCCCGGACCGCTACCCGTGGATAGAATGGCGCCGTACACGGGAACCCGGCCACGTTTTAAAAAATGGACCATGGCACGGCTTCCCCGCGCCGGCGCCGATCTATCTGTGGGTCAAATTAAAGCGAATTTACCTGATAATGATGTGCCTTTACCACACCCAGTGGTCATATGTATAAAAGTAAGATACTTTGATCACATGATTTTCTCAATGACAGCAGTCCCTAGTCCAGCCCCTGTTAACCTAGAAAGGGATGGGCCTAAAACCAGTTTAAGACTAACTTTTAGCCAGAGCACATCTGCAAGCTAAGCTCCAGCTAGTAAGATTAGTTAGTCAGCTATTAAGCTAAAGTTCTCTCAGTATTCTGTGTAACAGTATAAACAGGGAGAGACAAGCAAATGAGGAGATAGTGTCTGCAAGAAGAAGCTAAGAACCCTGAACCCTGTATGATTGTTTCACCTGAGTAAGCTCTTCCTCTTCTCAAGCCTCTGAGTTGACTCCAGCATGTGTAAGGTTGCTACAAGCAGGTTACTACTTCCAGTCCATGTTGTTGGGATAAGTTCTAAGTTCTATAACCTTCTTTTAGTCCAGGGTTGGATAATTGTGCTCAAGGGCCCCCTGACACCTAGCATTCTCTTAGTAGGCCTATGGTCAGAAATGGTGCTAATCAGCTTCCACATCAGTGATCGTGATCCTGCATACATCCCTCTCAGGTATCCTTTTGAGTGGATCTGTAACCTATAGCAACTAAATTGTATATTGGTGGCTCATTGACAAAAAAAGTGTGGATTGCTACAGTGACATAAGGCTAGCAACAACACCCTGCCACATGACACATACAGAGCACTACTGCTAGCACACATCTAGCCCTGCTCAACATACCCTTCATGTCGCCACACACCCAACTTTTGTTAAGGGCACCCAAAGATACCATTGGTCAGATACTATTTTTTGGTACAATCTGGGGCAAATGAGGGACTATCCTCACCCAAACAGGGTGTCGTGGAGACCCCTATTACCACTGCCATATATGTCAGGAGAATGTCCCCAGGGCGGGCCGTCCTTTCTAGCTACCATATACCCGATCTACCACCTGCACACTGGACCACACACGGCTGAATGCTCTGTACTGGCTTTGATTCTGAGCAATTACACATTAACATTTGGAAGGAAATGTATTTTGTTTGCTATAAAGTACATCATGAACATTGCAATTATCATAGAAATAATAATGTTCTAGACCATTATCCATTATATTATTTATGATCATTATTGTAACAAATGGTTCATATAAGGACTATGGCCTGGAAACTCACAGCACTATAGGAGTGTAAAGGCAGCAGTTACCACCATGCTCTGGTGTCTGATGAAGTACAAAATGAAGACAACAGAATTCCAAATAGCACTAGGGGGAGTAGGGAGGGGGGCATTTCACAGATTTTGTGTTTGGGCCCAGGAGCTCTCATCACAGTATTTGCTGTTATTAAGGCCCCTGAGAGTCCCCTATTCCACAGAGCGACGGCAGCAAATCATTTGTCTTCCAACAATGTTTAAAGACAAACGACTACAACTATCAGCCGACATTGTTCATGTTGGCTGATCATTGCCTTCTATTACACAGAACGATTATCGTCCGTAACGAACGATATCGGCCGAATTCAGTCAATAATCGCTCCGTGTAATAAGGCCTTTAGACTCTCCCCTGCACATAGCACCCCACTTCTTGTAATTTGTCCTGATATATCTATTACTATAGACAGATTTCACCTGACAACAATCAGTGGATAGAAGGGTGCAGAGAAGTTAGACACCTAAAACTGTTCTAAGGAATCATTTTTATTATTATTTAATAATAATATTTATTTGCATAGCGCCAACAGCTTCCGCAGCGCTTATTTTTGGTAATAAAGAGATTTACAAATATGTTAGGAATCACAAATACCATTAAATAGAGGGGCATTTATGAAAGTGTCCATTTACACGACAGTGTCCAATTTAAATGACCAAGAGACTATGGCCCCTACCTTTAGAGATGAGCGAACCAGACGGATTTCTGGTTCGTATGAATCAGAAATCTCGGCGGCTGATACATCGTAAGGAACGCCTGGAAAACTGGGATACAGCCAATGCCAATTGCAAATGTACGTCCGGCAAATGAGCAGAACGTAGTCACATAATGACTCCATCCTGCTCATTTAAGTCAATGTGGCCGTCGCCGGGCTGCACGTCAGCATCCTTTTTTCACTGATTCCTGACGTGTAGCCCAACGTGGGGCCACAAACTAGATGTGAACATACCCTATGTGAACATACCCTTTCTCTGACCCCTATTAAAACTATTAGAAATTGGTTTTTGGCAGATTTGCCACTGACAATCAGCAATGGCAGCACTATTTATTGCTACCCACCTTTCCTGAATAAAAATTTTAACAACTTGACAGAAAAGGACGACTCAAGGATTTCTATTTAACTGTGATTTTTTTTATTTTAAAGGAAATGCTCTTCATATATGACAACCCCATAAGAAAATGAATGCTTCATTATTCCAATGAAGTATAAAAAAGCCCACATCACAGGGCAACCTTCAGAAAAGATCAAGGGCCGGCCTTCTCTGCTGTTTATGAGGAATTAGCAGATAAGGAGAATGGAGCCACAGGAAGTCTTTTTATTGCAGAAAATGATTTGCTGTTAGACGTCTGAGCCTGGCAGGTATTTGTCACTTGGGCTTGTAGAAGAAGAGGAGATAAATAGCTGGGAATGTAAGAAGATCCCCTCCTGTGTCTACCTGCCGTAAATCCTGCACAATTGACACTGAGTCACTGCAGTGTAAACAGACACACTGATTCACACTAGCCGATTGAGTAATTCTAGGTTATCCAACTTATATTCCAACAAAATACAAAACCATTAAATGTAAAGGGGAATTCCACCTTTGCAACAGGTTTAATTTATCTCTATGTGAGAAGTAGTGGGAGTAGTTCAGTGCCAATACTCTCTTATAACAGTGTGGGTGATATGCTTCTATTGTAGGTGTGCCAATGATTCTAGATCCTGCTAAAAAAGAGGAAGAATTGATAGATCTCATCCTATATATATTGATAGATTGCTCCCCCATCTATCAGTCAAAGCCAGTGGAGATGGAAGAAGTGGCCAGAGGCTGCCAATGACCTTTAAAGGAAGCAAGATCATGGAGGTAGGGGGTCCATGCTTACATGTAATGGAAAATGTTGTATGATATAGCATAGGGATTTTCCATTAAAAATTAATTGTCCCCGATCCACAGGATGGGGACAAGTAAGAGATTGAGCGAGTTGTGACCTCCATGCCCCCTGGTAATCTCCAGATTTTCCTAAAATTCGCAGCTCCATTCATTCATTCGCAGCCAGAAAGTATCAAGTGCTGTACTCGGCTACCTCCAGCGGTTCCATAGAGAATCAATCGAGCTGTGAGTCACTTGCCAACCTACGGCTCCATTCAAAACAAAGGAGCTGGGGGGTCGATCTGGAGATCACTGGGGAGCACTGACTCTGGACTGTGAATAAGGGACAAGTAATTTTTTAAATGGAAAACCCCTTTAAAGCCTGTCCAGTGAGGAGCCAAGTTCTAAAATATATGTACTAACCGATTAGTAACAAAATTATTATGGCATAACTACACTGCAGGACACTGTTATACAAATAAGTATTAAACACATCACAAATTTTCTAATATATTTTTAACGGTATAAACACACACACCGTATACGCAGCTTATTTACTGCTGCGATACGCAGCAAATACCCAACAAATAGGCAACAAATACGCAGCAGATTAGATCTAAATAACTGAACACAGCCTCAAATCTGCACCATCAAATCTGCTGCAGATCTGCTGCGTATCTGCTGCGTATACACTACCGTTCAAAAGTTTGGGGTCACATTGAAATGTGGTTATTTTTGAAGGAAAATCACTGTACTTTTCAATGAAGATAACTTTAAACTAGTCCTAACTTTAAAGAAATACACTCTATACATTGCTAATGTGGTAAATGACTATTCTAGCTGCAAATGTCTGGTTTTTGGTGCAATATCTACATAGGTGTATAGAGGCCCATTTCCAGCAACTATCACTCCAGTGTTCTAATGGTACAATGTGTTTGCTCATTGGCTCAGAAGCTAATTGATGATTAGAAAACCCTTGTGCAACCATGTTCACACATCTGAAAACAGTCTAGCTCGTTACAGAAGCTACAAAACTGACCTTCCTTTGAGCAGATTGTGTTTCTGGAGCATCACATTTGTGGGGTCTTGTTCTTAGAAATGAAGCTTATTCCATGCGAGAAATTGCTAAGAAATTGAAGATTTCCTACAACAGTGTGTACTACTCCCTTCAGAGGACAGCACAAACAGGCTCTAACCAGAGTAGAAAAAGAAGTGGGAGGCCGCGTGGCGCAACTAAGCAAGAAGATAAGCACATTAGAGTCTCTAGTTTGAGAAACAGACGCCTCACAGGTCCCCAACTGGCATCTTCATTAAATAGTACCAGCAAAACACCAGTGTCAACATCTACAGTGAAGAGGCGGCTGCGGGATTTTGGCCTTCAGGGCAGAGTGGCAAAGAAAAAGCCATATCTGAGACTGGCCAATAAAAGAAAAAGATTAAGATGGGCAAAAGAACACAGACATTGGACAGAGGAAGACTGGAAAAAAGTGTTATGGACGGATGAATCCAAGTTTGAGGTGTTTGGATTGCAAAGAAGAACGTTTGTGAGACGCAGAACAAATGAAAAGATGCTGGAAGAATGCCTGACGCCATCTGTTAAGCATGGTGGAGGTAATGTGATGGTCTGGGGTTGCTTTGGTGCTGGTAAGGTGGGAGGTTTGTACAAGGTAAAAGGGATTCTGAATAAGGAAGGCTATCATTCAATTTTGCAACGCCATGCCATACCCAGTGGACAGCGCTTGATTGGAGCCAATTTCATCCTTCAACAGGACAATGACCCTAAACACACCTGCAAATTGTGCAAGAACTATTTACAGCAGAAGCAGGCAGCTGGTATTCTATCGGTAATGGAGTGGCCAGCGCAGTCACCAGATCTGAACCCCATTGAGCTGTTGTGGGAGCAGCTTGACCGTATGGTACGCCAGAAGTGCCCATCCAACCAATCCAACTTGTGGGAGCTGCTTCTAGAAGAGTGGGGTGCAATTTCTCCAGCTTACCTCAACAGATTAATAGCTAGAATGCCAAAGGTGTGCAATGCTGTAATTGCTGCAAAAGGTGGATTCTTTGACGAAAGCAAAGTTTGATGTAAAAACAATGTTATTTCAAATACAAATTATTATTTCTAACCTTGTCAATGTCTTGTCTCTATTTTCTATTCATTTCACAACGTATGGTGGTGAAGAAGTGTGACTTCTGGGTGACCCCAAACTTTTGAACTGTAGTGTACGGTGTGTGTGTTTGTACCCTAAGGCTATGTTCACACTATGTATCTGTGCGGCTGTATTTTTTATGCGGCTGGAAATGTGCGGATGAAACTCCGGCCCTGGGAAAAAATAGACATGCGGCTGAAAACATACGGTCATTTACTTGGAAATTTGGTTGAACTAAAAATAACAAATAAAATCTTTAGAAAGTGATGCAAACACCTCTGGAATGCATCTGGAAAAGCAGGGAAACAGTTTACAGAAATCGTTATTACCGGGGTTTGCGATCCTCTGCAGTAATGCCGATGCCTCTCATGGTTAAAATATTTAATAAAATAATAAAACACATTTTCATTGTAATAAAGTCCATTTCGTTGTTAAATAATTAAATTTAAACGAATCCATCATTTTGCAATTAAATATACTGTTAAAATAAATATATATATAAATAAATGTATATTTATATATATATTTATTTTTTGACAGTATATTTAATTGCACAATGATGGATTCGTTTAAATTAAATTATTTAACAACGAAACTGATTTTATTACAACAAAAATGTGTTTTATTAATTAAATATTAATTAGTACAGGAAGCTCCATTAAGCCGTTAATTCATATTCCCGGTAATAGAGCATTCTGTACTAATCAACACTTTACTTTAATGAAAACATCAAATGTTTCTTCTAATTATGTTATCACAATAGCATTATTAGAAGAAACATTTTGAATTATATGTGCGCTCAGCTGATTGGCTGATCGGCTGAGCGCACATATAAAGAGCCGGTCCGCAGTACAGTGACTTCATTGTGCTGCGGACCAGCGAAGAGGACACATCGGGGTGAGTAGAAAGCTCTCCCCACCCCCTCCCCAGCACTGCACCCATCCCAGTAAGGAAGGGGGGTCACTTAACCCCTTCCTTGCTGGGATGGGTGCAGTCTGACATCAGTCTGGCCCCCAAGGGGTTAAGGGGATGCAATGCATCCACCCTTAACCCCTTGGGGGCCAGACTGTAATCCGCGATCTGTAAAGATGCTGCATACTGTAAGGTGCACAACACCGCTCACAATGATGGGTGTTGTGCTCCTGTTTGTGTGTTTTTTGTGTGTTTCTCCCTTTTTGTTTTTCAGATATCGGTATCCTGTGGATTACGTTGGATTCAGTGGACTACGTCGATGACCAGCGGTTGTTTGGTGTTTTTTTTAATAAAATGGTCAATGAGGGGTGTGGGGGTGTTTTTATTTGAATAAAAAAAATTTTTCACTTGTGTGTTGTCTTTATTTCTTTACTTTATAGACTTAGTAGTGGAAGCCGTCTAATAGACGGAATCCATTACTAAGTTGCGGCCTAGTGTTAGCCGGTATAAAATGGCTAACACTAACCCCCCATTATTACCCCAGTACCCAATGCCACCAGGGGTACTGGGAAGAGCCGGGTGCCAGTGGTCCCGGAGCGTCAAAATTGGCGCTCCTGGACTGGGGCGACAGCAGGCTGGTAAGATTTAGGCTGGGGAGGGCCTAAACCAATGGCTCTTCCCACCCTGGTGTTACCAGGCTGCTGTCGCTTGGTTTTTAACCCGGCTGGTTATAAAAATAGGGGGGGACCCTATGCGTTTTTTTTTAAATAAATAAATTAAAAAAAAACGCATGCCCCCTATTTTTATAACCAGCCGGGTTAAATACCAAACTTATGGAGCTTCCTGTACTAATTAATATTTAATTAATAAAACACATTTTCATTGAAATAAATTCAGTTTCGTTATTCAATAATTTAATTCTAACGAATCCATCATTGTGCAATTAAATATACTGTCAAAAAATAATTATATATATAAATATACATTTATTTATATATATATTTATTTTAACAGTATATTTAATTGCAAAATGATGGATTAGTTTAAATTTAATTATTGAACAACGAAAGGGACTTTATTACAACGAAAATGTGTTTTATTATTTTAATATATTAACCATGAGAGACATCGGCATTACTGCAGAGGATCGCAAACCCTGGTAATAGCAATTCATGTAAACTGTTTCCCTGCTTTCCCAGATGCATCCAGAGGTGTTTGCATCACTTTCTTAAGATTTTATTTGTTATTTTTAGTTGAACCAGATTTCCAAGTAAATGACCGTATGTTTTCAGCCGCATGTCTATTTTTTCCCACGGACGTAGTTTCATCCGCACATTTCCAGCCGCAAAAAAAAATACAGCCGCACAGTTACATAGTGTGAACCTAGCCTAAAGGTGCATGCAGGCTGGGAAGTTTAAATACATTACTTATTCTTTTCTTTAAAACAATTGTACCTGGTTTTACCTTTCATGAGATGTTTTTTGTGTAGAACCATGGTATTGAGATACCTTTTTAGGGTGGGTTCCGGCGGATTCCGTCGTTCATACCCATTCACGGCGGCGTGCAGCTCCACCCGTCCCATTCTATGGCCAGACGGATTCTGCCTTCCGCCGAAAGAACTGGCATGTCAGTTAGCGGAAATGGGCCCGGCCATACATTGTGTCTATGGAGCCGGCGGATATGCGAGCCGCCATGAATGGTTACGAGTGACAGAAACCCGCCAGGAGTTCTGAGTGCGGATTCCGTAGTGTGAACCCACCCTTATAGGCCATGAGTTGAACCAGCTGCTATTATTTGTGACTAAGTGGCAGGATTGCATTCTAGTTACTGATAGATTTCAGCTGGCGTCATGACTTTCAGTGGCTTTTTTACCTCTTTTTCTTCATGTGTTCGATACTTTTTCCCTGTGTTTCTTCATTACCCATAACTTAATTTATGGACATCTATAGTTTGATTGCATTGGTTGTTACCAACATCTAGTGAGACTTTATGTCAACAGCAAAAATATATTTACTTAGAAAAATGGTGACGTATTCAATACTTATTTAACCCACTGTATATACCAATACCAGCAGAAGTGCAATAGCATAAATAAAACACATATAGTTCAATAAATAAAAAAAAAAAAGCGCAGTGCCTTATTTTAAAGGTTACACTCAAAACAACATAAAACAAAATAATAAAACAGTATTATAACAGATAGCATGGGTTTAGCCCTGCACCTTGCAGCTGGAGTCCTGGGTTTTAATCCCACCAAGGACAACATCTATAAGGAATTTCTATGTTCGTACCGTGTTGGGACCAACACGGTTTCCACCGGTTACTCTGGTTTCCTCCCACACCCAAAACATACAAATAGCCAAATTTATATTGTAAGCCCTATTAGGCACAGGAACCAAATTGACAAACCTATGTAAAGTGCTGCGGAATCAGTTGGCGCTATATAAATAAAGAATTATTATAACCAAGGGCCTATCACCTCTATTAGGCTGATTACATGATACTGTGGTGTCCCTACATGGGTGTTGCTATTAGTTACACCCTTCGTAAAAGCCTGTACTTTTTGGATGTAAGTGGTGATATAGTAGTGTTAATGTTCTGCCACAAGATGTCGCTGTTACAAGTATGTGGATACCGTATTGCACAGCTGTAGTATTGAAAGGGTTATTTTATATGTCACATGGATCTGTAGACCAATGAGAGTACTTTCTTCTTCTATCCTATCATTTCTCTCTTTACTTCTCACATATGCACTCTTTTTCCATTCACAGCACACCTTAAAGGGGCTGTAGATAGGAAGTCACATGGGTAGAGGAAGTGTAAGGTCTTTTGTCGCTAGACTCTGTAGAGGAAGGACACAAGCCAGAACGCTCTCTACAGCAGTCCAGTTGGGCCCTGGCCCTCTGCGAGGTCCCTAGTCTCAGTGTGCAGTCTAGAAGCAGACCTAGGCACATGCAACCGACAGTTTCTTCTTAAGTAACTCCACTCAATACTATACAGTGTTAGAACCTTCACTAGAGAGGACAAGTGAGAGATTATCTCTACCCACGCCGTGGACAAGGAGAGGCGCAGTGCAGGACAGTATCTGTAAAGAAAAGTAAAGGAACTGATCCGGATAGAGCAAAGTTGCTAGAAGCCTATGAACTCTATCTCGCAGCACGGGTGTAAGCAGGGAACCCTCAGCATTCCGCTCATCCCAGGTAACAAGATCTGGGGCTTGTGTCACCCACTAGGACGGGTCACCCGACACTGGAGGGCAGTAGGTGGTGCAAAGACCAAAGAGTCAAAACGCAGGCACAAGTATTCTCTCTCTTCTCAAGTATTCTTCTATTTCTACCTCCGACATCCCGGCAGAGCACAGTACTACTTGGGGCTCTCACAACATCCTTCTCTCTACTCTGCTGATTCTTATGTATACCTCTTAGCACACAACCCAGTCGTTGTGACTGTACCACTCTCTATACTCTCACTGCAGATCTGGATCCTAGACTATCAAGTGTTTTATCAAGTATTATATAAATGCAAAGCTGTATGATCTGCTGCATACAAGTATCTTCAGAGTAAAACAGATTTTATGATAAAGAGACTCTGCGATTCCTCGTTAAGCATCAGCACAGTACACACACTCCTTGGGTCATCTCCCCTTTCTGTGGTTGGCAGTACCAATAGTCCAGGTGGGTCACTTATGCACTCCGGACCACCGTGACAACAGCCCAAGGGACCCTGCAAAATCCCAGCAGTTCAATGTTCACAGGGGAACAAGGTATAACCGGCCCTTTAAGATCAAAGCAGTTGTGCCACCATACCTGTGTGCCCAACCGCCACTGGTATCACGACATAACATCACTGGGCCTGGCTATATCTTGGCCAACCTAAAACTGGTGTCACACTTTACCACCTAGCAAGTGACCGGCTGCACCTCCACACCAGGGTTCACCACAATATGGTGTAACAGACACTTCTATTGCCCTTGCAGGTAACTATAAGGTGACGTCACACTGCAGAATGAAACTAAGCTGGTGTCTGTTTTCAAGGGAAACAGTAGAATTTTAAAAACAATGTTGGATGTAGATGAAATGTATGTAATTAGGAGTAAAGGATGTCAACTCAAATGTGTTTGGGGATTACACTTTATGCATTGCACAATTTGTTTCCTTTGCACAATTTGAAACACTAAAGTAATAAAAACCATACATCAAAGAAATCCTGCACAGAATTTCGGTGCTGATTCCGTAGTGTGAAGGGCCCTTAGAGAACAGCAAGTTGTGCAAAAAGTACTGAAACATAGAACGTGTGAGCTTAATGTGACATTCTCTAAACTTCTTAATGCACATGTTCAACTGTTCAATGTCTTAGTAGAAAGAAAGAAGTCTCTTTCCTCTCTCTCACAATGCACTTACAATTGCTCCTAATGCATTAGGATGAGAGTGAATTGCTCTATAAAGGTGATGTCTGGTTAAGACCATATTACATTACTGATATACTAGAGAGTAATTTGCCACTTGGATACCTCTCATCACTTTACAAGATGTAAAAAGAAAGCTCCTTGCTAAGGAGTACTGAGCACATTCAAACATTGATTTTAGTAGGCAATGTGTAATGCTTTATTTGACCTGTAGTGGTGCTACAGAGCCACCTAAACACTCGCCAGATTCCCATGTAGGCTACAGCTGAGCATGAGAGATCCAAGCAGCAGGACATCATGTGATCAGATTATTTTCAGGGGACTATTCTAGGGTAGGGATATTATCTAAAGTAGAGAACCCCTTTAACCATTGCCCTTAAAATTGATTTGTTGAATTTAATGTCCAGTAAAAATCCAGTTTGCATTTGATTAGACAATATTTACATTACAAAAAAAGTTCCAAAGTCAACAAAGTGAGATTTTCATGGCATGCTCGCACTGACATGATTTTCTGTTGTGCATGACAACTGTTCTGGTAAGAAAATAAAGTGGAAAATGTTATTCCTAAATCTCTCTGGTGTGGGAGCCGGTGATTGCTGGAGTTTGAAAAGTCGTCTTTGTTGCTCTGCATTTTGCATGTTGACTTAGGCTTGTCCTGCTAACATTTCAAGGGAAACATGCCACAGGAAAAGAAGGGGCTCGCATTTTAATGAGATCCAACAAAAGAGGTGTCAGTCTTCAGGCCGACCAACGTTGACCTTAACGCTGTGCACACCTGTTTAAAATTCACAGTTTGTCAGCAAGGGCTTCCAATGTTTAGTGTCAATCTTATGTAGCCTGGGCATGAACTGACTCCACGGGACTGTGGGAGAAAGGACGATGGCATCTGATACATTGTAAGAGGGTGTAGGTTATTCATACAAATACAAATAGGATATGAGGATATATTCTCTAATGGTGTATACAAATATTTACACAATTTGGGGGGGCATGTGAATGCAACGTTTGACATGTTACACAGTAATCAGAGGTGAGAAAATACTAAAAAGGCATACTGTAGATTAAAAGAAATGTATCATTTAAAATACCATGTTATTTTGTGTGCATTTACATAAAAACAATCTTTAAAGTGACTGTGCCCACAATATGACCCCCCCAAACTGCTTGTACCTTCAGATAGCTGCTTTTAATCTAAGATCTGTCCTGGGGTGTGTTCGGCAGGTGATGCAGTTATTGTCCTACAAAACAACTTTTAAACTTGCAGCCCTGTGCCAAACTGGCGTGGCCTAGAGTATCTGTGCCCTAACTTTGCACCACCCCTCCTCCCCACCTCCCCACCCTCTTCATCATTAGGAATGCCACTTGCAGGATTTTTCCTGTTCCTCAGCAGGGAACACTGCACAGGTGCCTTAACAATCCATCCCATGTGCCGTGTTCTCACAGCTGATGAATAGGAGACAATCTGCCTGGAGCATTCCTAATGATGAGGAGGGTGGGGAGGAGGGACAGAGAGGTTGTGCCAGTCTAATGCACAGACACTCTAGGCCACGCCAGTTTGACACAGGGCTGCAAGTTTAAAAGTTGTTTTTTAGGACAAAAACTGTATCACCTGCTGAAAGGACCCCAGGACAGATCTTGGATTAAAAGCAGCTATCCAAAGGTACAAGCGGTTTGGTGGGGACAGATTGTGGGTACAGAGTCGCTTTAAATACTCTACAACCACTAGAGAACAGAAAATAAGCTGTCATTTCCGCGTTTCTGCAGCTCACTTTTCCGCTTTGCTGTTTAGGCTGGGACAGAATAAGCAGAGGTTATAGAACTGAAAAAGCACAAAAACGTATTTGACTGCTATGCCTCGCTGTGTGGTGCTAAGACCCAGGGATCAATTGACTCCTCCTCTATGGCACTAAACACAGAAAAAGGTATTTTTTATTAAAATAAAAACACAAACACAGGCAACAAACATGTGTTCTGAATTCTTTTATTGCTATCTATCCAGTGGAGCCGCCAACTTGGTAGGCAGTCAGACACATTTACTTTAAAGCAAATCTCTCATAAGATTTAATAAATTACATTTTTAGCCCTATCTGATTGGCACCACTTTGCTGAATCCAACAGTGCCCTTTATTAGTGAATCCACCGCCACATTCCCAAGAAATATCTGTTTTTATAAATAAGTTAATAAGCCGAGCGCCCCCAGTGCACTGATTTCCTCTCCCATTGATGACAGGCAGGAACTCTAAGCTTTGGCTAGATGAATAATAATGAGACGCATCATCAATGGGAGGGGGAATGGTACACTAGGCCCACCTCCACTGCACCAGACTTGCTACTTGACACATTCACAAAAATGGATATGCAGGAAGCTTGGGACAGTATTTTCAGAAACTGCTGAAATTGAAGACTAGGCAACTCAAGTCCCACACCCTTGGTGCCCTGCCTTTAGGGCCATTTAACCACACTGGTGGACCCAATGTAAAGGTTTTATCATAGGGCCATCTTGTCCTGAATATTGCTAAAGGGGTACAGCAAAGGAAACAAATCAACTAGTCCCAGAAAGTTATACAGATTTGTAAATTATTTCTTTTGAAAAAACATTAAAGGGGTAGTGCGGCGGTAAAGAATTATTCACAGACTAACACACATTACAAAGTTATACAACTTTGTAATGTATGTTATGTCTGTAAATGGCCCCCTTCCCCGTATCCCACCACCCCCACCCGTGTAGCCGGAAGTGTAGTGCGCTATACTCACCTGTCACGTGCCGACACCCGTCTCCGATCTTCAGCGAGTGACGTCTTCTTTGAGTGGAGGGCGAACAGCTCCGACTGTCCCGAATGCCGGCCGCCCTCTGCAGCGTCATCCGATGCTCAGCCGCGATTGGCTGAGCATAACTGTGCTCAGCCAATTGCGGCTGAGCAGCTGATGACGCAGCCGCGTCATCAGCCGCGATTGGCTGAGCATAACTGTGCTCAGCCCATCGCGGCTGAGCACAGTTGTGACGCGGCAGAGGGGGGACGGGCGGGACGGGACGGCCCTCGACACGGATCAGGTAATGTATAATGCACCACACTTCCGGGTACACGGGTGGGGGTGGTGGGACAGGGGGAACGGGGCCATTCACAGACATAACATACATTACAAAGTTGTATAACTTTGTAATGTGTGTTATTCTGTGAATAATTTCTGAGCGCCGCACTACCCCTTTAACCTTCCAGGACTTCTCAGCTGCTGTATGTCCTGCAGGAAGTGGTGTATTATTTTCAGTCAGACACAGTGCTGTCTACTGTTACCTGTGTATATGACAGGAAATGGCCAGAGCAGTAACAAATTCCTGTACAAGGGCAAGGGCATGATTTCTTTATTTCTTTATTAACCATACTATTAAACTATACAATATGGTCTCTCTTTTATGTCCTGTATAGTTTGATGGAGAAAATAAGGTTTTATTTTACATGAAATAAAAGAACTGCATTTCTATTACTTGTGACATTTCCCGTGCTCCATTCCCTGCCTCCTTAAACTTGTGCTTTTGTACTATATTGCCTTTCAATCCTGTGTCCATCAGTAGAGAAACCTGACCCAATTTTCTCTGCTACTCATGCCCCACCTTCTCATAGACTGCTCCCCATGGTTCCATGTACCAACAGACTGCTCCTTGTGGGCTCCTGGCCCTTGCAGACTGCTCCTCATGTCCACTCTTAAAAACTGCTACCCATGCTCCCTCTCTCAAAGACTGCTCCTCATATCCACTCTTTTCAAGGGGTACTCCAGCGGGGGGGGGCACTTTTTTGCTGGGACCACTGGGACCAAAAGACGTCCACTCACCTCCCCGGTTCCAGCGGCGGGTCCCGCATCGTGGCGCTCCGGTTCCCGGCCGCTTCCTGGTGTCTAACGTAGGCCCGAGACGTGACAACTCAGGTCCGCTCAGCCAGTCAGTGACGGAGGCGGGATCTGTTTCAAGTCCGCTCAGATCCCGCCTCCTTCACTGACTGGCTGAGCAGACCTGAGACGTATCGCGATGCGGGACCCGACGCTGGAACCGGGGAGGTGAGTGGTTGTCTTTTCCCTTAGCCACCTCCTCCCCGCTCCCAGTAGAAAAGTGCCCCCCCCCCCCCCGCTGGAGTACCCCTATAAAAACGGCTTCCTATGTGCCCTCTCTCACAGATTGCTTCTCCTTGATCAGTTGGCTTTCAAATGACCTACATGAGGCTAATGCCTACGGCAGTACAAGACATCCTGCACTCCTGTATTTTAACCATGTTTTTTGCCAGTTATCACTTAGGCAGAGTGGCTGTGCTTGTACAATCACCTTGATATAATAATATAGCCATTCCCAAGCTATAATAAGCCCTGATGTACAGTTAAATTGATAGGTACATTAGGCGTAGGACTCCATTAGGTATATAAAGTACAGTGGTGCCTTGGATTACGAGCATAATTCGTTCTGGGATTGTGCTTGTAATCCAAATCTCTCCTAAACCAAAGCAAATTTTACCATAAGAAATAATTCCACACCCCAAAAATAATGATTTTTTATTCTGAATACAAAATAAATGAAACAAACATTCAGAAACAGCAGAATATGTGATATTATAAGTTACTGTACAGTAATGGAGAGGATGGGAAACACAAGGGCTGACAGAGACTGCAGGGAGCATGAAGGAATGAGCAGGACAGATGTGGGCACATACATGCAGCTCTCTTTGTCCAGGGAGAGAGTGGTTAAAGCTATGAAGAGATTACCCCCACAATCCTGTCCCCTGATGTAAGCCCTAGCCTGAAGTCGAAATGCTTTGGAAGGTGAGGGAGACTTTCTGGGTCAGAGTACAGGGCTGTAGACCCCGCTATGCAGACCATGTCCCTCCCCCAGTCGCGCTCCCACCCAGTACAGGAAGCTCTTAAACCAAAGCAATGCTCTTGAACCAAGTCACAATTTTGAAAATCTGTGAGCTCTTCTTGCAAAACGCTCTTAATCCAAGGTACCACTGTATCTGAAAACATAAAGAAATTCCTATACATAAAAATTCCTGTAAATTGTATATACAATCTAAATTGTATTTGAAGCCAAGAAAATGATATAAGGTTGCAATACTCTGCTACTAAAGAGCGAGCCACCTAATATACACAAGACACAAGTAGTGAGTGACTCAGAATATGTCTAACATTCCAGAACAGACACACTAAAAATATACATCTTATCACAACCTTTATCAAAGAGTCTTTCAAAGGCCTCTCCAATTGTTTGTCTTACAATAAGTGCTCATTTCTGCACAGTCTGAGTCATATCATTGTGCCGACAGTAGTTAAGAAAAGGGAATAATGTTTAATAAATGAATATAAATTAAAAAGCAGTTATGCAACAATTCAACGATGTCACATTGAAGACTTCAGATGCTCTGATCATTCTGATTCATTTTTATTCTAATTATTTGCTATAAGAAAATAAAAAAACAAAACATAAAGACCAAGGAACCAGGGATCCATAGAATCCTCAAAAGATAACAAGTTCAGGATGGCAAAAGGAATGAGGTCTTGGTGTCAGAGCATTGAATTTAGGAAACACTAAAGATCCTATTACACAGAGCGATACTCTGCCCAATCAGGCCCATCCACAGATTATCGCTTGGTGTAATAAAGACAACGATCATCTGAGGAGCCGAGTATTGGCTGATTGTTGTCTTTCAACATGCTGAAAAATAATTGGTTGCAGACCGCACATCTCTGTGTGTAGTAGTGATGCGTGGTCCATGGCTGATGATTGCGTAAAAAAAATAACCTAATACTTACTTGTTCAGACTCCCCAATGTTCTTACAGCTTCTGCTCTCTGGCACGGCTGAGGCTGTCTCTGAAGTAACAGGCCGCCCAGCAAACCATCGGCCGTGGCATTGTCCCGAGCAGATCGGCCCTCACTTATCCAGATTATCGGGCCATGTAATATGGTCCTAAAAAATGCTTTAATAAAGTAAATAGGGTTGACAACAGCACTAGACAAGCCTAGTTAGATACCAGTGTCCTCTGGGTTTAGCGGGACTAAGATCCATGTCAGTATTGTCAACTCAAACAAGATAACAAGGGCCCACTGTGATCCAGTTACAATGTTCGATATACACCTGGGACAGCCCTGTAACCTGTTCTATAATAAAAACAGTGGAGCTCGCTGAATTAGCTGTTGCGTTGACTGAACCCTGCAAGAAAGGCTGCAGTTTTTGCTGCAGTTTCTGCCGCAGCAGATTTGATTTGCTTTGAGTCTGCAACTTCAAATCTGCTCCATTAAATCTGCTGCAGATCCGTTATGTGTGAACGCACCCTAATAGGCTGGGTTCACACTATGTATATTTGAGGCTGTATTTGTGAGGCTGTATAGCAACCAAAACCAGGAGTGGATTGAAAACACAGAAAGGCTCTGTTCACATAATGTTGTAATTGAGTGGATGGCCGCCATATAACGGTAAATATTTGCTGTTATTTTAAAACAACGGCTGTGGTATTGAAATAATGGCCGTTATTTACTGTTATATGGCGGCCATCCACTCAATTTCAACATTGTGTGAACAGATCCTTTCTGTGTTTTCAATCCACTCCTGGTTTTGGTTGCTATGAGGACCTGACATGAGGACCAAATACAGCCTCAAATATACATAGTGTGAACCCAGCCTAAAGGGGATAAATGGGGAGGATACACTCACACCTGGAGCCTAATGGTGCTTAGAATCACCTCTCCTGTCAGGACCGTCTCCAGGCTTTTTGCCGCCTGAGGCAAACCTGGGCTGAATGCCCCCCCCCCCCTCTGTACCGTACCAAGCCCCCCCCCCCTGCAAGAGCTTACCGGAGCGCAGGGCAACACTCATGCTTCCTGGCAAAGCGCCACGGCGGACTGCTGTGGCGCACGCACGCAATCAAAGAACCCGGCGGTACGTGGGTATGCCGGGGAGCGCGGGCGGCAAGATGTGTGGTGAGGTCGCGACTGCTGCTGTCATTTTAAATAAGTTAAACTTAACTAAAATGACAGCGGTGAAGATCCCGCCGCCCCCGCAGAATACTCATTCTGCCTCATGGCAGAAGCAGCCCTGTCTCCTGTGAAGGAGGATAGCAGTGTGACCTAGCTACCAGCAGAATATGTGCAATAGTAGATAAAAATGGTAAGTGAATTTCACCATTGCAAACAATGTCCTCTACACCTCACTAGGAGCCGTCCTCCCAAATTTTAATCGTATTAAACCCCTAGAGTAGAGTGTAAATTATTATTTATTTTTAAAGCACCCTTGGTTCCAGAGTGCTAAATGGAAGAGAATACGAGATGACTGTGGTCAGGCTACACAGTGTTTCCAGTTTGTAACCATAAAGAGACATCCTTTGTTAACAGTAGAGTGTATATATATAAATGATAAATAAAGACCATATTAAACAGCCTGAGTTGCACTGTGATCTCATGGATAGGCGCTTGTTTACAATGCTTATTACATGACTTGATTGTAGTGCAGCCAGGACTGCACAAACAATCGTTAGATTAGTGTTAGGGCCCTTTTACACGGAAAGATTATCTGACAGATTATCTGCCAAAGATTTGAAGCCAAAACCAGGAATGGATTTGAAAAGAGGAGAAATCTCAGGCTTTCCTTTATTACCTGATCTCTGTTTATAGTCCATTCCTGGCTTTGGCTTCAAATCTTTGGCAGATAATCTGTCAGATAATCTTTCCGTGTAAAAGGGCCCTTAGTCAGACATTGGCCACACATCTCCTATTTCACACAGAGATATGTGGCCGATGGCAGATTATATTTTGACAGGTAAGAAGTGAGTGATCAGTAGGTGAGCAAATGTTTTCTTGACTGATCTGAAATGGAGCTGAAAATAAAGTCTACAGCTCATCATAAAGTCACATACAGAAAAATGAAGCAATTTTCCAAATAGGCTTAAAGTGTCACTGTTGTTATAAAAAAAAACTTTTGACATGTTATAGAGACATGTCAAAAGTTTTGATCGGTCCGGGTGTTCAGACCCTAAGGGTGGGTTCACAAATAAACGGAATTCCGCTGGCTGTCCGGGTGCACGTCCGCGCACCTTTTCGCTGGCTCCATAGACACCATTCTATGTGCCGCCGTATTCAGCTATCCGCCGTATTCAGCGGATAGCGAAATACGCCGGCCCATAGAATGGTGTCTATGGAGCCGGCGGAAAGGCGCGCGGTAGTGCGCGTGCACATACTGCGGAATTCTGTAGTATGGACCCACCCTTACTAATCAGAAGATAGAGCAGGGAGAAAACACGCTGCAGCATGCCCACTCTCCGCTCTGAATTAAAAAGAGCCAGACTTATAATGGGCTCCTATGGAGCCAGACTATTTTTTTTAACTCAGAGCAGGGAGAGGACGCGCTGCAGCTGCGGTCCTCTCCTCGCTCTATCTCTTGATCAGTACGGGCCTCAGTGCTCAGACCCAAACCGATCAAAACGTTTGACATGTCTCTAGAACATATCTATAACGACAGGTGCACTTTAATGGCCCTGTTACACGGGCAGATTATCTACCAAATGAGGCAGATATCTCTCCTATTATGTCTTACTGAATTGGTATATAATTTCCCATGTAACAGGGCCTTTAGGCCTGTAGCTTCATTCTTTGGTATGTAACTATAGGATGAGCTGTAGACTTCAGTTTCAGTTCCATTTTTCTTTCACTAAACACGGTGACGCTGTTTGTCATGTTATCTGTAAGGCAGAACATTTAGCAAGAGCAAAGGAAAAAACAAGAGCTGGTGAGGTGACAGCTGGGGATGTTTGTGAAGTACAGCTGCATCGTTCATCTGTCATGTGTTCAGCATAGAAATATACACAGGTCAGCCATAATATTAAAACTCCCAATGGGTGGGACATGTTAGGCAGTCCCTTTCACAAGGGACACATTATGATGGCTTCACAATTGGGTCAAAGCTTTTCAAAAATGGCAAAATTGATATTTCTGGTAAGAAGTTGTTACAATCTTCTAAAAGAGTTGCAATAAAGGATATCAGATGAACTGGTAACACAGTCATGGGTGTGGAGGGAATACACCAGACAACATGGTGCATCATAGAACACTGCTCATGGGACCAGCTAGTGCCCATGCAGATGCCTGTCTATGGCTATGTTCACACATAGTATTTCTGACAGTCTTTTTTCAACCAAAACCTGGAGTGGGTTAAAAAGACAGACACTGTGCAAATCTTTCCGTTGTAACTCTGCCCTGTCAATTCCACTCCTTTGGTTGAAAAAACACTGATGGAAATATTATGTGTGAACATAGGGGGACATGTATAAAAAGGCGTAAATGCCTTTTTTTAGGCGCAGATGGGGCAAATCTGCGTAAAAATATTAAAAACTGTATTTTTTCTAATATTTTCGCATCTGCCCCATCTGCGCCACCTTCGCCAGTGGGGTGGAGAGGGGCGGTTACAGGGGGTGCGGCTGCACGCAGAGGAGGAGCTGCCTCTGCGTGCGCCACATTTATCATTTTTTCTGTGAAAAAATGATACTGAAACTGGCGTAGAGCTGGCGTAGGTTTCAAAATTTTCACACCGACTGGCTCTGTGCGATCGGGATTTATGTAGAGGCAATGCGCCTTTACATTTATCCCCTGAGCTGCGGAGCTGCGGGGACATTTGTAAGCCCGGCGTAAAAAATGCCGGACTTCATAAATGTCCCCCATAACCTCTCACCAAAAATACCCAAACAAGACATGTGAACATCAATAATGGACCATGGAGCAATGAAGAAAATGGCCCAGTCTGATAAACTACATTTTCCTTTACACAATGTGAATAGCTGGGGGCATGCACATTATCTACCTGGGGAATAGATGGAATGGCGCAATGATGCATCGTGGGAAGAAGGCAAGTTGGTGAAGGGAGTGTGATTCTCTGGATTATGTTCTTTTCGGAAATCTCCTGGTATTCATGTGGATGTCACTTTGACAGGTTCCATTGAGCATCTGTGGGATGTTCTGGAAAAGTGTGATCCAAAGACACCAAAACTTAAAACAATATTTAATGGATTTGATGCTTTAGTCTCAAACACCATAGGATACATTTGTTTGCGGGCCCATCCTTTAAAGGGAAACTGTCACATTGTAAATGCAGTTTAATCTACAGGCACCATGTTACAGAGCAGGAGGAGCTGAGCAGATTGATGAGCAGCGGGAAGCATGGAGGGGTAAAGTATAACTTTATTATTTTCTACATACTCTTATCAGCCATTGGCCATGTACCTCCTGTTACATGGAGCAATGGGAGGTCAGGTGCTGATGATTTTTACATTTTTAAACTACCAGCCAATGATCGGCTCCTTGTTGCACTGAAAAGGTTGTGTATGATGCCTAAGGACCCTATTCCACTGGCCGATTATCGTTCAGATTATCGTTAAATCGTTTGAATCTAAACGATAATCGTTCGGTTGAAATGCAGTTAACGATGAACGAACGAGAAATCGTTGATCGCTTTATAAGACCTGGACCTATTTTTATCGTTGCTCGTTCGCAAAACGTTCGCATTGAATAAGACATCGTTCGGTCGTTCGCAATAGATACAAACGCAATTGTGAAGAAATAGCGAAGAAAAAACTATCGCAAATACGATCATAAGTAACGATTATCGTTCCATGGAAATGAGTGAACGTTTTCAGGTCTTTCGCAATAGCGGTCATTTGAGATTGTTAATCGTTAACGATTATGCATAATAATCGTCCGGTGGAATAGGGCCCTAAGGCTATGTTCACACAACTTATGTTTTCGTAAAAGTACGACCGTTGTTGCAATCAGCAACTACGACTGTACTTTGTATGAGAACATACATTGCATTGCTTTGTATGGGATCCCGGACGGAGCATATACACATAGTATTTGCTCCGCGTCACTGCAAAGAACTGAAATGTCAGTTTTCTGCGGCCGCTATTCAGTGAATAGCGGCCGTAGAAAACCATAGCAGTGCACACTATTGAGCGAGCGGCTGCACGCTCAATAATGTGCAGTGGAGAGCGCGCCTGCATCAGAACCCTACAGCAGGAAAGATCATTCGGCCAGTACTGCAGTACCAGCCAGGATGATCTTTTTAGAGACCATCGGCTCCGTGAACCGGCCGGTCTCTTATGCCATGTGAATATGGCCTAATTGTGACGGAAACTCAGTCGCGGAATTCTAAGCTCACCATGTGAATATGGCCTAATTGTGCCGGAAACTTCGTCGCAGAATTCTCAGCTCGCCATGTGAATATGGCCTAATTGTGACGGAAACTCCGTCACAGAATTCTCAGCTCGCCATGTGAACATGGCCTAATTGTGAAGGAAACTCCGTCGCGGAATTCTCAGCTCGCCATGTGAATATGGCCTAATTGTGACAGAAACTCCGTCGCGGAATTCTCAGCTCGCCATGTGAATATAGCCTAATTGTGACGGAAACTCCGTTGCAGAATTCTCAGCTCGCCATGTGAATATGGCCTAATTGTGATGGAAACTCCGTCACGGAATTCTCAGCTCGCCATGTGAATATGGCCTAATTGTGACGTAAACTCCGTCACAGAATTCTCAGCTCGCCATGTGAACATGGCCTAATTGTGACGGAAACTCCGTTGTGGAATTCTCAGCTCGCCATGTGAACATGGCCTAATTGTGACGGAGACTCCGTAGCAAAATTCTCAGCTTGCCATGGGAACATGGCCTAATTGTGACGGAAACTCCGTCGCGGAATTCTAAGCTCGCCCTGTGAATATGGCCTAATTGTGACGTAAATTCCGTCACAGAATTCTCAGCTCGCCATGTGAATATGGCCTAATTGTGACGTAAATTCTGTCGGGGAATTCTCAGCTCGCCATGTGAATATGGCCTAATTGTGATGGAAACTCCGTCGCGGAATTCTAAGCTCGCCATGTGAATATGGCCTAATTGTGACGTAAATTCCGTCACAGAATTCTCAGCTCGCCATGTGAATATGGCCTAATTGTGACGTAAACTCCGTCACAGAATTCTCAGCTCGCCATGTGAACAAGGCCTAATTGTGATGGAAAATCCGTCGCGGAATTCTAAGCTCGCCATGTGAATATGGCCTAATTGTGACAGAAACTCCGTCGCGGAATTCTCAGCTCGCCATGTGAATATAGCCTAATTGTGACGGAAACTCCGTTGCAGAATTCTCAGCTCGCCATGTGAATATGGCCTAATTGTGATGGAAACTCCGTCACGGAATTCTCAGCTCGCCATGTGAATATGGCCTAATTGTGACGTAAACTCCGTCACAGAATTCTCAGCTCGCCATGTGAACATGGCCTAATTGTGACGGAAACTCCGTTGTGGAATTCTCAGCTCGCCATGTGAACATGGCCTAATTGTGACGGAGACTCCGTAGCAAAATTCTCAGCTTGCCATGGGAACATGGCCTAATTGTGACGGAAACTCCGTCGCGGAATTCTAAGCTCGCCCTGTGAATATGGCCTAATTGTGACGTAAATTCCGTCACAGAATTCTCAGCTCGCCATGTGAATATGGCCTAATTGTGACGTAAATTCTGTCGGGGAATTCTCAGCTCGCCATGTGAATATGGCCTAATTGTGATGGAAACTCCGTCGCGGAATTCTAAGCTCGCCATGTGAATATGGCCTAATTGTGACGTAAATTCCGTCACAGAATTCTCAGCTCGCCATGTGAATATGGCCTAATTGTGACGTAAACTCCGTCACAGAATTCTCAGCTCGCCATGTGAACAAGGCCTAATTGTGATGGAAAATCCGTCGCGGAATTCTAAGCTCGCCATGTGAATATGGCCTAATTGTGACGTAAATTCCGTCACAGAATTCTCAGCTCGCCATGTGAATATGGCCTAATTGTGACGGAAACTCCGTCGGGGAATTCTCAGCTCACCATGTGAATATGGCCTAATTATTACGGAAACTCCGTTGCGGAATTCTAAGCTCGCCATGTGAATATGGCCTAATTGTGACGGAAACTCCGCCGCGGAGTTCCCAGCGGGTGCGTATCTCCGCCCGTGTCATAGACTCCATTCTGTGCACGGGGGTTTTTTTCATCCGTCCAAAGAATGATCAAGTTCATTCTTTGGACGGAGGGCGGAATCCACCCGTGCATAGAATGGAGCCTATGACACGGGCAGAGACGTGCGCCCCCGCTGCAGTCGCAAGCTGAGAATTCCGCGATGGAGTTTCCGTCACAATTACTCAGTGTGCACATACCCTTACAGTTCGGGGTCGGACCGCCTATAGTCCCTCCTGATTGGCTATGCTAAAGGGAGGCCAGCTTGTAAGCCTTTATGGAGAAGCCCCGTTTCTTCAGATCTCAACAATAGCGGTCACCATTTTGAGTGATCTGTGTGGAACAAATCCTCAGAATTTTGGATTTACTGAGATGCAAAATTTTGAACAATTTGAATTCATGCCAAACTGATTGACTCATCTCTACTAGAAACATTTATACCGGTAACAGAGAAAGTCAATTGATAAAGAGAGAGGCATCAGTAAAACGTGTGATATGATTCAGATTGTCAGGTTTATTGCTGTATAAGTGTCAGGTGTATTACAGTGTGTGTAATAATGTAGCAACATGACATTTACTGCACTCAGATAATTACAATGGCAGCACGCTAAGTGACAGATGTTATTTTATTACATTGGACCTAATTGAACATTTTCTATGAATTTATCTTTTTACACTTTTCCCTGTGCTCATTGTTGTCTTCTTCTGAGCAACTGCGACAACGGGCCTTGTCAGACATCAGGGAGGCCCCAGTACTTTTACTCATGTCACAGACTGTATGGATTCCCAGTTGCATGGAGACTGACATTTTGCCCATATTTCTCATCAGAAACATCAGGTACAACCCATCATTTGTAAGTAGTGTTCACTATATGCCTTATGTTCAAGAATATAATTGCTATTTTTCTGTCCCTCTAAATGAGGGGTAGGGAACCTTGGCTCTCCAGCTGGTGCTAAACTACAACTCCCATCATACCTCGACAGCCAAAGCTTTAGCTTGTAGAACTACTACAATACTGCCTCCTGTAAGCAGAAATATAACTACTATAATTACAGTGAAAAAGGAAAAGTACTGCGCACTCACCAACTTAGCTGCAAAACTATCTGTTTATTGTAGAAAAATTCTTAGTACATGAACATGTGTAGGGAGGAAAAGTGCAGGTGCGTTCAGGTGAACGACCGTTTTCACGTTAGCTAACGCGAAAACGGTCATTCGCCTGGACCCACCTGCACTTTTCCTCCCTCCCCATGTTCATGAACTAAGAATTTTTCTACCTTAAACGGATTGTTTTGCAGCAGAGTTGGTGAGTGCACAGTACTTTTCCTTTTTCATTGTGATTCATTTGGTTGCCTTTTGCAGTGCACCTCCACAGCTGCTATCATCCAGGAGCTAATTGTCTGAACATGACTGAAATTCTAATGCTGCGTTTACACGGAACGATTATCGTGCAAATTGCCACAATAACGATCAAATTCAAACGATAATCATACATGTAAACGCAGCGAATGATCAAGCGAGAAATCGTTCATTTTGATCTTCCATGTTCTTAAATCGTCGTTCGCAAAAAATTCGCAGATCTTTCCGTGTAAACAGTTTTTTACCGATTTAACCTATGTGCGAGATAGGCTTAAGCGATCGCAAAACAATTTTTCTGTACGATATATCGTTCCATCTAAACATCCGCTGATCGTTATAAAAAAAAAAAATTGTTACTTCGAAATCGTTAATCATACGATCGGGCGAATTATCGCTACGTGTAGACCCAGCATAACTCATAGTACTCCGGACTATTAACCATTGTGGTGCCAACCTCACAAACCTCTCTGTGAACTGTTCATAACTATTATAATACTATACTGTGTGTACAAGACTTTAAAGTGAATGTACAATCAGGCCTGGGCTGAAGCACTGGAGGCAGACCGACCCACCCCCAGTAGGAGGAAACCCCCACCCCTCTATGATGCGGCTCCATTAATTCTAATGGAGCCACGTCATAGAGGAGCCTCGTTATAGAGGAGCGGGGGTTTCCTCCCACTGGGGGTGGGTCGGTCTGCCTCCAGTGCTTCAGCCCGGGCCTGATGGTACATTCACTTTGAGGGTACAAACCCACACACCGTATACGCAGCAGATTTGATGGTGAAGATTTGATGCTGTGTTCAGTTATTTAGATCTAATCTGCTGCGTATTTGCTGCGTATCGCAGCAGTAAATACGTTGCATATACGGTGTGTGGGTTTATACCCTAAAGGACAAGTCCAGGCAGGGTGATTTTTTTTGTCAAAGTGTCGGGGAGGGGAAGGCTGAAAGAAATAACGAGCTCTCACCTCCCTTGCTCCAGTGCTGATGCCGCGTACTGCCGCTCTGGTCCCCTGGGTCCCCAGCTGCTTACTAATTAGAGGGGGCCCAGTAATAATGTCCCCTATGTACAAGAATATAACTACAATAATGGCATATGCAGGGGAGACAAAATCCAATGCATTTACCGATCTGCAGAGATCTTCAGTGGGTTATTAACATCAAATCATACCGGAGAGGGGAAAGGGTGGAACAGGTGCGGGACCGTCTCTGTGATTGCAGAGAAGGTCCCGCACCTGTTCCACCCTTTCCCCTCTCCGATATGATTTGATGTTAATAAACCACTGAAGATTTCTGCAGATCGGTGAGTGCATTGGATTTTGTCTTCCCTGCATATGCCATTATTGCTCTCCTCTTCTGGGTTGCACCCCGAACACCGTCTCAGTAGGTTCATCTATGTCGGCACACTGCCTCATTATTTGCATGTGAGCCTAGTTCACCTTTAGTGCGGGCGCTGCCTTCTATTGACTTTTATAACTACAATAATACTGTCCCCTATGTACAATAATATAACTACTATAATACTGTTCCTATGTACAAGAATATGACTACTATAATACTGCCGCCTATGCACAAGAATATAACTACTTTAATAACTACTATAATGTGAAATGGAGAAAAGAGTGCAGCTGCACCTCACACCCATGGCTGATACTAAAGCCGCTAAGCTACTTTAAAAACAAACACCAGGAATTTGGTATACAATTTGATCAAACCATACTGCCCCGTGTACCCCCCCCCCCCGTGCAGGTATCCTCTGTACCGTGTCAGTCAGTGACTGCCTCCCCCGCAAGGCGTGCACATGCTGGGAAGTGAGGCCATGGAATGGCCCTGCAACCCCACTGTCACAGGACCAAACCCAAAATGCCCCACACAGGCCCTGCCGGCACCGCCGGCGGAGAACACTGCCCCCAAATGACACAAGTATGAGTATGGTATTACACTCACCACACTGCTGCATACAGAATGGGAAAACATGGAGGTACTGATGTGTGAGCACAGGTGTGTTCTGCTAATTTGGGTCAGGTGGGTCTTATGAAGGGGAGTGCCAACTGCTGAGAAAGGGAGAGTTACAAAATGTGAAATGGAGAGAAGAGTGCAGCTGCACCTCACACCCATGGCTGATACTAAAGCCGCTAAGCTGGCTGGGTTTTGGTGTGGCATTTTTGGGTCTGGTCCTGTGGCATGGGGGTTGCGGGGCCGTTCCATGGCCTCCCTTCCCTGACTGTGCATGCCTGGGGGGGGGGGGGGGGGGGGGGGGGGGGGTCGCTGACCGGCACAGTGTGGACTTAGTGTAGGGACCCATGTGTATCAGATACCGGCACGAGGTACATGGGGCAGTGTGGCTTGATCAATTCACATACAGAATTCTGATGTTTTTTATGCAGCCGAGAGGCACTAGTGTCAGCCATAGGTGTGAGGTGCAGCACTCTTTTTCTTCCCTGAACCATAACTACTATAATACTGCTCCCTATGTATAAGAATATAACTACTATAATACTGTTCCTATGTACAATAATATAACTACTATAATACTGCTCCCTATGTATAAGACTATAACTACTATAATACTGCTCCCTATGTACAAGAATATAACTACTATAATACTGTCCTCTATGTACAGGAATATAACTACTATAATACTGTCCTCTATGTACAGGAATATAGCTACCGTAATACTGCTCCTATGTACAGGAATATAACTACTATAATACTGTTTGTTATATACAAGAATATATCTACTATAATACTGCCCCTACGTACAAGAATATAACTACTATAATACTGTTATATACAAGAATATATCTACTATAATACTGCCCCTACGTACAAGAATATAACTACTATAATACTGTTATATACAAGAATATAAATACAATAATACTGTCCCTTATGTATAAGAATACTGACTCCTATATAGCTACTAGAATACTGCTCCCTATGTACAAGAATATATCTACTATAATACTGATCCTATGTACAGGAATATAACTACTATAATATTGTCCTCTATGTACAGGAATATAGCTATCGTAATACTGCTCCTATGTACAGGAATATAACTACTATAATACTGTTTGTTATATACAAGAATATATCTACTATAATACTGATCCTATGTACAAGAATATAACTACTATAATACTGTTATATACAAGAATATAAATACAATAATACTGTCCCTTATGTATAAGAATACTGACTCCTATATAGCTACTAGAATACTGCTCCCTATGTAAACAAATGAAACCAACACAATACTGCCTCTATGTAAGAATACATGTATACAACTCCTATCATGCTGCTCTGCAGGTCCAGGGAGCTACTATAGTACTGCCCCTATGTACCAGACTATAACTGCTATACCACTGCATCCTTTGGCCATGAACAGGCGAGCAGCACAGTAGACCTGGTACTTTCCTGTAGTGGGTCCACTACCTGCACCATGGACACTACAGGCACCTGGTACCGTATTGGCGGTCGCTGTCAGCGCTGGGCAGACATGTAGCCGGTGGTGACTCTCCGTATTACCAGCTCCCAGCAATCAGGGCTTTGAAGGGGCGGGGATACAGGCAAATAACCGGGGCGTGGCTATGCAGATGTATCGGCGCTGGGATCCTGCAGCAGAGAGGCGGTGGGCGTGGCTTTAGGCTGATGGGCGTGGCTTTAGGCTGGCGGGCGTGGCTTTAGGCTGGTGGGCGTGGCTTTAGGGCGGGGATCCGTCCATTGAGTTTGGGAGCTGAGCTCGGAGGCAGATTGGAATCAGGAGGGTGACGAGCAGCATGGGACCGTGCGGGGAGGGATGCTGCTGAGGACGGGATGAGAGGCGCACTACTCACTGTGACCCCCGCAGCAGCCCGCACTCAGGGCGCACAACTCTCCGGAGCCATTACAAGACCACGGGAGAGAAGTCCTTGAAATCCCATAGCATGCAGGAGTGCGCAGAGAGCCGGTGAGGGGCTGCAGGGGACACAGCAGAGGACTATGAGGAGACTGCAGGTAGCAGCAGGAGCCAGGAGAGGGTGAGAGAGGAGGGAGTGATCCCTATAGTGGCTGCACACCTGCATTGTCATCTGTGGGATTGTGGATTATTACAGTCTGCAGGCAGAGGCTTCCTCAGGTAAGTGCACAGACCTGTCACACACTTCTCTGCTTATATTCCTACCTCCTGTCCTGTGCTATGAGGCAGCTCCCCCCTGCCAGGGTCACCACAACCCCCCACTTCACAATTATTACTTGTCTAGGTTAATAATTTGCTTCCTCTCAATCCCATGCAACCTGTGTATGCACACCCAACAATTCTGCAACTATGCACCAGTCCCATAGCTGAGATGCAGCCGCCATTGCATAGGAACTTAGTATGAATGAAGTGGGAGGGAAGGGTTAATCAGTTAGGATTATTAACAGCTCCCTATAAAGTGCAAGTCCAGGCATCAACCTGGCGCTGGGGTCCCCAGGCGCCGGCCATCATGTTTTATCAGGGGTTGAAACCGTTTCTTTGCAATTTTTTTCCCGAAGGCTGATGGGGGGATGGAAGAGGGGGGCGAAAATTAAATTAAGGAATGGCTGATCCAAAGATAATTCAACTAAATGAACAGGACCCTGAGCGGTTGTGATGTATGGGATCTCATAGGGATATTAATATGGTTATCAGTCATTGTCCCAGGTTGAACCTCTCTAATGCTTAGTGATGGCATTCCATTGTCGTGGCGGCAGCGCATCTTCAGAGGCTCTATATATATATATTGTATGTCTAATCACTCTAAATGCAGGTGTGACTGCGGTGACCACCTATATCCCCCCCATGTTACCCTCCCATTGGTTGCTGAGATATAGACACCTGTTTGTCTCAGTACTAAAAGCTGGTGGTCATTGAAGATTCTGCTTTTAATATGACACCATTTTACTATGGCATCAAGACTCACTACAGATCCTATAAACTGAACTCCGATCCCTATAGAACTTTTTAGTCTACTTTTACGCCAATGTGAGACTCTTGTCAAGCAGTTCCCTATAGCTCGGCTCCCTGCACTCTTGTGATTGCTACATAGAGGAGTAGATCTGGGCGCTCTATAGACGGTCACACCTGCATTTTCAGGCTTTGAGTGCACTTGTGTACTACTAACCCAGCATGGGAATTGCACAATGTAAATGTATTGCCTCTTTGTTGTTTATTATTCCCTTTCTACATTTGCATTTATATGTGTGGATTAGATCTGTATGACCCAGACATTATTATTGGACGCCATCCTATCCTGACAATCTGCTGTTTACCTAAGAACCTTGCAAAATATTCCCTCGTAAACTCAGTTTCTTCTTCGAGTTGGAGAAATAACATATGTGGTCGTATCGGTGGTTTATGCAGCTTTGCGGATGAGGTGCCACCTATTGTAAATCCTATTCCCTTTCAGTTCCCGTCAGGTTTTGCTGTCAGGTATTCTTCTTAGTCATGGCTGGAGTAGTGACATTTTTCACAGGGTTACTTTGTAACTTCATTCCTCTTTTGTATCATGTAATATGAAGAGTGGGGGAGGGGGCTGCGCTTTATAATGTGAATTGGGAAATTGCCCTTGAGTGATCTTGGAAAGACCTATAAATCAAGCCATACTTTCCTACTTATTGGTGGACGGAAATAGTCTCTCGGGAATCGCACCTTCCCTCTCTGCTTCACTCCAGATGTCTGTGACAGAGTGAAAAATAGAGACTTGTGTATGGTGGATGCCTTTGTGTCCTGGGCTGGAGAGCGGAGTGATGGGGACTGTCTGTAAACACTAAGCCTTGTTTGTGTGTTGTACTGGAAATGAGACTATTGACTTACAGCCAAACAATCCATTTTAACCCCTGTACGTGGTGGACCTAATAGACCTTCTGTATAATAGAGGCCAGCGCTGGGGGCTTTGTCTGCATGTCGGAATAATGTCACCTTAACCACTGCCTTTAAAGTAGATCTACCTGAAGAAAAGGACCATGAACACCGGCTCTTCTATATCCTAAACTTTCTTCCAGGAGAAATCATCAGTAACATCGAATAGATTAGTTGTGAATCATCGTCTTAGAAATGGGCCGTAGGGGTAAATTATTGACTCACCTTTAAATGGGGTGACGTTATCCTCAACTGTTAGAGTCCATTGTGGTGTCACATCATGGGCCACCTGAGGATCCCTTCTTGGAGTAATCAAACCTCCAAAAGTTTAAAGAGCGCCCTTCACACACAGTCCAGTCTGCTGTTATGTTATAGAGAAGGAGGAGCTGAGCGGACTGATCGTTATGTAGGAAAAGATTGTATAACTTGTCATTTATTCATGTAATTCTTAGCTCAGTAAGTAGTCAAATGGGCGGTCCTGTTTGGGGATTGACAGCTATGTGCATGTAGAGTAGAACCACCCACTTGACTAATTGAATGAGTATAAAGTTCAGTCTTTTCCTATAAAAACAATATATCAATCAGCTAGGCTTTTCCTTCTCTCTATATGCTGCCGGCACCTTGGACTGCATTTTCAGTGTCAAAGATTCCCTTTAAGAAACTTAAGCACATGAATAAAATCCATAGTATTTTTGTGGATCAAGCCCATTTTCACTCATAGGACTTGGCAAGCTATCACCTCCACTATCTGAACCCTTTTTTTTTTATGACGACATTAATAGTAACTTGTAGTTAGAAAAACAGGCATGAAAAGAGTTAAAACATGGACAGCAAGCAGACCCTTTGGTAAGCAGAGGAAGTTTTTGGTGGTGCCTCCTCTTCTGGAATTTACCATTGTGTCAAACTATGACATCTTGCGGGACAAATGCAGCCCCCAACCCCATCGCATTACTATTCCGTCTTCTCAGCTGGGTCCCAGCATTTGCGATGAGCATTGTCTACTAAGCTGGAGGTCATTGTAGGGGTTGAGTATAGACAGCCAAATAAAGCTGCCTGCACTTTCAAGGCAATTGGGGGTTAATAAGACACAGTGAGTAGTTAACCGGGCACTTGCAGATGTTGCCAGGCGAGTAGTAAGTAATACAGCGATACCCTGCGGCCAAACCACATAGCTTTTACAATTGCCAATCTACTCGGTAATGAGTTGTGCTAGTGGCAGTCTGCATTAAAAAAAGATGCTCCATCATGGTAGGTTGGGGAAAGAGGCAAGAGATTCCTTTGTTCCCATTGTTGTAGGGTGGTGAATGAGCTGGGAGTTGGGGGAGGGTGTTGGAGTTGCTTATCATCTATTCAGCAACAGCTGCTGTCTGAATACCTTATCTGCGACCGCTCCATGGGGAAAGGCCGAGGAGGGATGGAGTCCTGGCTGTGGCACTGAACTGGAAAATCTAGATCCAGCATGTATGCTGTGGCGCTGCATGTCATAACCGGCACCTGCTCAAGATGGAGCTGTTGTTCCTTATGGTGGTCGAAAGATTAATAGGATCTAATAAGAAAATAGTTATGGAAGGGTTTACTAAGCAGAATTCTTTTGCATCTAGCACCTAGGAAAGATAACCACGGCATTGCCCACGTTTAGACTGGTATATTTAGTAGAACTAGTTGGAGCAACTTTCTAGAAACTGGCGTAACTGCTTAGTAAATCTTTGCACTTGTCATTAAAGGGGTTATCCAGTGCTACAAAAACATGGTCACTTTTCCCCCTCTTTTCTCCAGGTCAGGTGTGATTTGCAATAAAGCTCCATTTACTTAAATGGAACTGAGTTTGAAACCACACCCATGTGGAGACGAGAGGAGGAAAAGTGGCCATGTTTTTGTAGCGCTGGATAACATCTTTAAGGTGGACCGTATAACTGTGTGGAGAGAAGTCCTAAGGTGGAGTTAGAGACAGGAAAGTGTGCGGCGTGCCTAGTACATTTTGCCAGTTACCATGCTGCAAACACCATGCTGCTAAATTTGGCTTTGACTTTTTACCTTGATTTGTAAATTTATGCACCCTCTGATTCTACTGATAAAGCTCCAATAAACCATATAGAAGTATATATGAGTTATTTATAAAGATCAGGCTATGTGTCCCCATAGTCAGTATAGTATGTTGCAGATGTATAGAGCCGTCGTCCTTGTGGCAGTGCGCTGCAGTTGTTCACTTGAATGGTGCTGGGGGTGCCTGTATTCTGGAGGCAGGGTTACCAGACCAGTCATGTGAATCCAAACACATCCGAATTACCTATGCATGGTTGCCCTGCAATTAGTTCACATGGATATAGCATGGCTCTTTCTCTATGGAGCATACGTGTAAGCTAATAGCACTGGAACTATCCACTGTGCATATTTTATTTGTGGTTCTGAACTTGCGTTGACTTACGTTGATGGCTTGGTTGCAGTAAGCATTGGGAGCAATGGAGAGTGCGGAGAGAAAAGCCTTTTAGATGCTGTGCAGGTATTGCACTTTAATCCATTAAAGGGTCATCCACTCCATATAGTGTGGCCTGAGTGGGAGGAGCAGCTCGCAGGCATTCTCTCCTGAGTGCTTACCCCTGTGTCATATCCCGCCCCTTGGACCCTGAGTTGTTTCAGTTTTGTTTGAAGCGTTCTTCTATGTTATCTTTTTCCAATATTTATTATGTATGAGACTTTATAGCGGTTCAGGAGAGAGAACTATCGGCAATACAAACATTTATTTGGCCAACAGTTAATGAAAATGTATGGGCACTTTAAAGTGTACATGTAGCAAAGTTTCTTTGTTCTTTTCCCCACAACAGAGATGTGATCGCAAGCAGTTTTGTGATGATAGATTATATTATATATATCTAACAGGTAGAAAACCGCAGCACTTGAAATACAGTCAAAAAAGCGTGAAGTTTATTCCACCCAAAACTTGCGACGTTTCGCTCCCACACTGGGAGCTTTTTCAAGCAGTGTGGGAGCGAAACGTCGCAAGTTTTGGGTGGAATAAACTTCACGCTTTTTTGACTGTATTTCGAGTGCTGCGGTTTTCTACCTGTTTATATACTACGCACCATTGGTCCCGTGTGCTGACCGCTTGGCACCCACCTTCTTATACATTGAGGAGTGCTGCAGGACTTTCTTATTTTATATATATAATATATATATATATATATATATATTATATTTCTCCCCTGCCATGTTTAAATCTTCATTATACATATGGTGGAACTGGTCTTTTCTCTGTTAAAAAAAAAAAGAAGACCAAACACAGGAAGTCCCAGTACTTTATGCGCTCTTGCAAGAAAAGACGCCTGTTCTTCATGCAGGTTATATATCAGCTAAGGGCAACAACTACTTATTAACCTTTGCTTATAAGATTATCCGCTGTGCACTCTTACCAGGGGACATAATGTCAGTATGTCACTGTGTGGTCACAGAGGTTTTAGTGCTGTGTGACAGGAGAGCTGACCATACAGTGTGAGCACCCCCAAGATTCCTCTACTGAATGTGGATGTGCAGCAGCTGTACACGTGCACAGTGAAGACCTGTCCTGCTCCATGTGCCCTCAGGAATAGCTGTAAATCAATACCAAGCCACGCCTGTGAGTCCGCAAAGGACTGGGACTTCCTGTGTTTGGTCTTTTTTTTTTTTTTTTTTTTAACAGAGAAAAGACCAAATATCAGCACAGAGGGATAATAAACTGCAGTTTGACAGGAAGGTGGACACCTAGTGGCCATATATATCATGTTGATATAAACATAGAAAACTTTTAAGCAAAATAAAGGGAGGAAGTATATTGCAAAACCGCTGGTGATCCCAACCCTTTTAATTTTCTTTGTTACTGGAAAATTTGGGTGACAAATCATATGGATATATTACAGGGGTTGTCACCCAGTCCTGTAAAATCTTATAATACCCACACACATTACATTATCATTAGCTGAACCAGTCACATATATAATGTATATGGTGGTTGTCCTGAATCTTACCTGACAGAAGGTGGTGGTGTTAAAAAAAAAAAGAAAAGAAAAAACAAGGATATGTTTGTTGTATATGGAGGGGGCACTATTTGAAGGGGTACTTCAAAATGTGGACCATCTCTTTAAACAGTATAAGATTAATACAATATGCTTTTTACTGTTACATTAATTTCTACTTATGTTTCCTCTTTTATGACCAGCAGTGATTTAGTGTCCACAGACTTGTGAACTCTGGATGGGCTGACAGCCATTTGGAGAGCTTTTGTCATACAACTTGCCTCCTCCGAGTGAGTTATGCTCAATCTATGAACACAGAAGTCATCAGTCATGGCAAGCAGTTCTGCTAAAACAAACCCTGGGTGTCTATTTCCTTACTAAGAATCCAAAGTATGCCCCGCACTTCTATCCAGTTGGAGGTCACATTCCTTCCTGCCATTAACCTGGAGCACAGCTGAGGGTCTTTAAACAGGTGCTCCATCTATGATGTTATGGTGGCCACTCTCTTCAAAGTGCTACCATTTCATTTTGGCTGCAGAGAGCTAGCTGCAAGAAGGTTAAAGAGGAACTGTCACAGGGAATATAACATAGTAGACAATGAATTCAAATATTTCCACCATTTCAGTTGGCAATCCATGGAAGGAAGCATGGGAGGATTTTTGATGGAGCAAATGTTAACTTTTAATGTCAACTCTAGAAATCTGTTAGTCACCTATAAATATACTTTAGTGGCAGATAGCTCCCTACGTGAGACAACCGCTCTGTTGTTTCTCCTATTGAGAAAGCAGCTTGCAGCAGCAGAAGAGTATTGTAAGGGGCAGGGTGGAAGTATATGGTTCCATTTAGAAATCAGCGAATCTACCGTAGGAACGAAGAAAATTGCTTTGTTCCTATCTGAATTTTCATCGTCAGGCTGTGGGCTTTGAAGTCTGCTCCGCTCCTCCCTGGTAGCTGGGAAAAGATGGTCCAGTCCTGGCAAACCTCTCCCAGTTTCCCAGGACTGGATCCATCTTTTCCCAGCACCCGAGGAGGAGAGGCACGGAGCGGAGCAGACTTCAAAGCCCAGAGCCTGATGAGCAGAATGCAGATAGGAACAAAGCAATTTGCTTCATTCTTGCTGTAGATTCGCTCATCTCTAGTTCCATTTATGAAATGGCTGTGCCTAAAAAGAAGGGTACAGATATTATTACTTCAAATGGTCAGCAGGAGATCTATCTAGGTCAACTAGAAAGATAGTGTGAGAGTGCTACTTTGCATATCCTTTCTACCTAGATTAGGGTTACCAGTACTTGAATTTTTTACTTTTTTTTTTTTTTACGATTGTTTTATCTAATTTCTATTCTCCTTGACAGACCAGTGGGGATTTGTAAGTAGGACAATTGCTATGAATAGGGTGAAAGGTCATGGTTCTATTTACATAGTCTCTGCTCTTATCTGTAGGGGAGTGAGCATAATGTTGCGGTTGGCCAGTGATGCAATTGATTCATGCATCTCTGGTAGGTTCGTATGGGTCTTGTATCTCTGGTAGATTCTTATAGACTTTTATCCTTGGTAATTTCTTATATACCTTACAATTGTTAGGGTCACAGGGAATAAAGAGCTACCTCAGCAGGATAGGTACAGTCTCTTTTTTTTTTTTTTTTTTTTTTTGCTTGCACCAGCTTCTCTTTGCTCCTTAGGCATGTCTCATTTCACACATCGCTGCCAGTGTCATGTCAATATTTGGGCACCATTAACCCCCCCCCTCCCATTGCCTGGGGTCTGCTAAATCATCGCTCATGCTGAATGTGTGAGTTCCTGTTGCATTATACAACAGGAAGAAAAAAAACAATACAGGGCAATACAGTGCACTCTTCTGTATCTTTTTGTTTCTTAGCTATGTCTGTGTCTGGGGAAAAAGTTGTGTTACTATCAATGTGGCCTTCGTTCCAGCTTCCATAGGGGTTGTCAAACAGATTTTTTTTATCCAACATCTATAACCAACCAGTAGGTCAGGCAGCAAATCTCCTCCTTGAAGTTGGGGGGGGATTCTGATCTAGAACTAAGCAGCTTTTCAGGAATCCAGAAAAGTTGAGTGACAATTGACATGTAGTGACAGCAGTATGGGATGTCCCCCAGCTTACCCAGAAAAAGATATATTGGCAGACTCAATTGATTTTGTGCTAGTGAATATTACTGTCCATAAATATCTGCAATATCCGCCTGTGTTACTCTATCCTGAAACTGTGAGAGGAAATGACTGCCAGTTATAGCTGCAATAGGACCCCAAGTGAAGCTTGTAAACACTTGGCCTCAATGGAGATCTGCCAGAAAATAAGCCGCGTTCTGTAGTGTGATTGTTAGGGGTGAATGAGGGGCCGTTCAGATGGTAAAAGCTTAAAGCTATGAAATAACTTTGTGAAAATTAGCAATTCACTACCTTGTACAAGGTAACAGTCATTCACATATTCCTTTTATCTATTAATAATAGGCTACAGAGAATCCATCTGTAACTTTGTATGAAATGTATTCAGGTAGTACACATGGACATATCCCTGTCCGCAATGGATACCAGTAAAACGTATTTACCAGAAACTACTGTTTTTACTGGCAATATCATGTACCCACTGGCCACTACATGCACTCAAGGTTTTGCTCATATACACTGTCTGTACCATGGGCCCCCACCCTCAAAAGAATTAATTGTACCAGTTTGCTGTGAGACAAACTGCAGTTGCACCCATGGAACTAAAGGTTTATCCCATTATTGTAAATATTCCCGATCAACAGAAGAGGGGACAACTAGCTGCTCGGTGGGGGTTCGGCCGATGGGACCCCACTGATCACAAGATCTTATCTGAGATGACATAACATTGAGCATTGTGTGGATAGTTAGATGCAGATGACCCCCAGGGCAGAGAAAGGTAAGGTCAGTCCTCTACACATCTAATCTAATCTCTTGAAGGTTTTTCTGGCAGTGTTGGCTTTAAGCCTATTTATCAGCAGGTTTCCCTCTGTATATTTTCACATCTGGCCTCCTGTAATCTTTCATTGAGTTGGGTTGTTACTCACTTTTTCTGGCCTATTGATTAAACTGCTCAACTTATTAACGCAATTCAGTGACGTCCACCGGCAGCTTATACTTAGCGGCCGGACGTTGGTGGAGCTCCATCGCATGGCTTATGTAATGAAGCAAAACCATTGCTAGTCCTGTTGTGTAATCTATGAAATAGCCTGACTGAAGTCTGAGAACTGTAGAAATCTCAGGCTCAGGAAAGTTCACAGAATTTCAAGTTTTAGCTGTTTTTTTTTTCTGGGTCCTTTAAATGTTGTGTTAGGTTTATTCAAAGTTGGTGCTATCTATTGTCCCAACAGCTCCCAACAGGGCACAGCTTTTGTGCTAGAGCTGTGCAGCATGCAAAAACTGTGCCCTGTTGGGAGCTTCAGGGTATGAGTTTCTATGGCCAAGCAGTAGCATGCAAGCCTTACATTACCAAGCACAATGCCAGGCATCAAGTGAAGTAGTGTAAAGTATCACACCATTGGACACTAGAGAAGTGGAAACAGTTCTGTGGAGTGACACTATCGGTGAGCTCTTAAGAACAATCCGCACTGGTAGGGCTGCATTTTATATACCTGTGACAATGGGACTGAATAAAATCTCAGGGTCCGAAACTTCTCTAGAGTAGGTGCTGTATGGCTCTACGTCTTGCACATAATGCCCTTGTCTGATCATCTCTTGCTAGCTGAGGTCAATACTATTAGCAGGGAGAGCAGCACAATGTACAATTTACCCCAGCACCCTACAAAAAAATCAATTGTGACATGGAAAAAGAAAGAGATAAATTGCTTGACCCGCACGGTTTGTTCTTCTTCCACCTGCTGTAAAACCTCAGACAATTGATTTTTTTCCCCTTATGTTCAGTATTATAAATTGATATCTATGAAGAATAATAGTTCCGCTGCCTAACCTATTGGACTGTGTTCTGCTACAGGATTTACTCAGTACATAGAAGAGGAAACCGAAGTGTTAACAGCTCTTATTATCCTCCTGTAATGCAGAAAATTAAATCTGTGACCTGATTGGTTAGAGAGTTTTTACATCTGCATAGGAGCCTCGGGCAAGTTTTATCAAAAATGGTGGACTCCGTAAGGGATATTCTTCTATGAGGATTCAACACCTAATGTGTTTTCATTGTTTTGTTTTCAATGATGAAGCAGAGTAAAGCTGGCCCTATTTTTTTTTTATAACTGTCGGTTGTCAGTTATCTCTCCTACCAGTCGCCCAACCTCCCCATACTGGTAACATTTAAATGGGGTCGGGCAGTGATTTTCCATCATAGCTGACCCCTATAACCACCGACATCATCTGTCTGTGGTCATTTGGGAGACCCCATATACCTTAGATTGACATGCAAACGAAAGTCTAAGGTCTACGGGGACCGTAAAGTGTACCTGTAGTTTAAAAAAAAAATAATAATAATTTTGACCTGTCTTAGAGACATGTTAAAAATATTTTCATCAGTCCAGGTCTTTTTTTTTTTTTTTTTTTTTTTCTTTTTTCTTTGCATAGAATAGGGAGAGGATGCACTACAGTGTGTCTTCTCCCGGCTCTCTCTCCCAATTGGTGCAAGTCTGAGTGTTCAGACCTGGACTGATGATGTGTCTTTTGACGTGTCTCTATGACATGTCAAGTTTTTTTTTAAACAGGTGCACTTTAACACAATAAAGAATGAAACAGATGCAAATTTTGCCATGTAAGAATAATCCTTTCCTATGGCCTCTGCCCTTGGAAACAGACAACAAACAGCCAAATTTTAATAGTGACTATGGGTATAAATGGAGAGTACAGCAGAAATGACACAAAATGTGCATTGAATCAGGGAAGCAATGGAGTTGTAAAGTTGTCAAACCTTTATATAGATTTACCCTGAAACAAAAGTGAGGAAAGTGGAATTGCATTGTAATGTGGCTGAAAGAGCATGTACAGTACTCATATTCCCCCCCAAACCATCTCACTAGTAATAAGCACTTGACACCTTTCACCGTCATCCATAGTTTATAACTTTTTACTTTTTTTTTTTCTTTTTATTCTAAGATTTCTGGACCGTCAGACGTTAGAATAAAGGAAATCGACTCCTTTACTGTTACATCTTACAGCAAATAGCTTTTCTTCTGAAATAGCTTTTTCTGTCGGTTAGTATAGAAGATGCGGTTGGCCCTGAAGAGATGAGTCACTGTAGATTGGCATCCATACTCCCATGCCTACCAATTAGAAAAAAATTCAGTGTTTGCTGAATTACCGCCAATAAGTGAAGAAGCCCCCAGTGTCAGACCTCCGACACATCAAATAATATTCTTGATACGCATTCCTAAACATACTCCCAGGCACATACCACACAACTCCTAGAAACTGCAGAGCTGGCATTTTGCAAGGGGGATGAATATGTATTAGGTAGGAATCTACATTTTATTTAAATACAGCAATGCAAAAAAAAAAATGCTAGGTTCTTTTAAGGTGTTTGACTTCTCTTCAGTTCCAGAAGTTCATCTACAGAAAACCTCTAAGGGCCCTATTCCACCGGACGATTATCGTTCAGATTATCGTTAAATCGTTCGAATCTAAACGATAATCGTTCGGTTGAAATGCAGTAACGATTAACGACCGAACGAGAAATCGTTGATCGCTTTATAAGACCTGGACCTATTTTTATCGTTGCTCGTTTGCAAAACGTTCGCAAATCGTTCGCATTGAATAAGACATCGTTCGGTCGTTCGCAATAGATACGAACGCAATAGCGAAGAAATACGGAAGAAGAAACGATCGCAATTACGATCATAAGTAACGATTATCGTTCCATGGAAATGAGTGAACGTTTTCAGGTCTTTCGCAATAGCGGTCGTTTGAGATCGTTAATCGTTAACGATTATGCTAACGATAATCGTCCGGTGGAATAGGGCTTTAAGGGTACAAACCCACACACCGTATACACAGCAGATACGCAACAAATACGCAGCAAATACGCAGCAGATTTGTTGGTACAGATTTGATGCTGTGTTCAGTTATTTAGATCTAATTTGCTGCGTGTTTGCTGCGTATTTGCTGCGTATCGCAGCAGTAAATACGCTGCATATACGGTGTGTGGGTTTATACCCTAAGAATGTCTCTTCATAATTTGTGTCTTGTGTTGAACTGGAATCTTAAAGGAGTAGTGCAGCGGTCAACATTTATTCACTAAATAAAACACATTACAGAGTTATACAACTTTGGAATGTCCCCCCCCCCCACCCCCACCCCGGAAGTGTGATGCTGTATACTCACCGAAACACTGTCGACCCCGGGCGCCATCTTGGGTCGAACACGTCATCTTCAGGAGGCCGGCTGGACCTGCATAGTTATGCTCAGCCAATCGTGGCTGAGCAGCTGATGACCCGCAGAAGGTGGGACGGCATGAGGGAGGGCTGAAGCGGTCCAGCCGGCCTCCTGAAGCGGTCCAGCCGGCCTCCGATTGTTCGGCATTTGAACCCCCGTAGCTGAGAGAGTCTGATTCAGCCCTAAGGAGTCTGGGAAAAAATTGATACAGCCTATGCCACAAACTGCCAACAAAGTTTTATATCTGTAGAAAGACATTCATCAGATACATATATCCCGTACATGTAGACAGAGGCGGTCTTGGCATTTCTGGGGCCCCAAGGGAAGTTATGTCTGGGGCTCCCCCCTTCGACACACACTCCACAACAATAGACCGCTGTGTGCTGCCCCCAGTAGTATATACCCCTTGTGCGCAGCCGCCAGTAGTATATACCTCTTGTGTGCTTCCCCTCAGTAGTATATACCCCTTGTGTGCTTCCCCCAGTAGTGTATAGACGCCTGTGTGTTCCCCTAGTTATATATATAGCCCCACCGTGTGCTCCCCCAAAAGTATATAGACCCACTGTGTGCTTTTCCAGTTGTATATAAACCCCCTGTGTGCTGCCCCCAGTCATATATACCCTGTGTGCTGCCCGCAGTTACATATACCCCCTGTGTGCTCCCCCACTAGTATATAGAGCCCCTGTGTGCTCCCCCACTTGTATATAGCTCCCCTGTGTGCTCCCTCAGTGCTATATAGCATCCCCTGTGTGCTCCCTCAGTGCTATATAGCACCCCCTGTGTGCTCCCCCACTTGGATATAGACCCCCTGTGTGCTCCCCCACTTGGATATAGACCCCCTGTGTGCTCCCCCACTTGAATATAGACCCCTGTGTGCTCCTCCAGTAGTATATAGATCCCTGTGTGCTCCCCCAGTAGTATATAGGCCCCCTGTGTGCCCCACCAGTAGTATATAGACCCCTGTGTGCTACCACAGTAGTATATAGCCCCCCTGTGTGCTCCCCCACTTGGATATAGACCTCCTGTGTGCTCCCCCAGTTTTATATAGACCCCATTCTGCTCGCCCCAGTAGTCTATAGCCCCCCTGTGTGCTCCTCCAGTTCTATATAGCCCCCCTGTGTCTTCCCCGTTATATAGCCCCACTGTGGGCTCCCCCCATTTATATAGACCCCCAATGTGCGCTCCCCCAGTTACACAGGGCCCTGTGTGCTCCCCCTCCCATATAGTATATAACACAATAAAACAAACACTTAAACCCTGCGGCCACAAGAGGCCGTGCTCCCCCTGTCCTGGCGCCGATGCTCCAGTGATGTCACTGGAGCACCGACACCACAAGGACAGAGCGGCCACTTGTGACCGCAGGGAAAACACTTCCTGCGGCCACAAGAGTGACTGAAAGGAAGGGAGTGAATGGCTCCCCCCCTGTCAGTGCTGCTGCATGTAACTGTGAGCGCTCATTACGAGTGCTCATAGTTACAGTTCAGATCACAGCAGCGAGCAGGGCAGCGGCCCTGTCTAGTGGTCTTGAGCACAAGAGAAGAGCGGGGCGTGGGGGCCCCCCTGGATGTTGTGGGCCCCAAGCGATTGCTTGGGGTGCTTGGTGCCAAAGACCGCTACTGCATGTAGAGAATGAGTAATAAATGACTGCCAGGAGTTTCACTTTTAGGCTGGGTTCACACTACGTATATTTCAGTCAGTATTGTGGTCCTCATATTGCAACCAAAACCAGGAGTGGATTAAAAACACAGAAAGGCTCTGTTCATACAATGTTGAAATTGAGTGTATGGCCGCCATTTAAAGGGAACCAATCACCTCAAAAACGCATATATAGCTTTTTAAATGTGCTGTTAGAGCACACAGCACACTTTCCATACATGTTTTTATATACTCCCTGCCTCCCCCGTGTAATCCATAAAGTAACTTTATAAAACTGGAGCCCGGTATGCAAATTACCTCAGGTAGTCACCTGGGCGGTGGTAGTCGGCTAGATGGTAGTCACGGTCAGTCCGGGTCCCCTGGGCGTTCCTTGGTGGTAATCACGCCTTTCTGGGCGTGATTCAAATCATCCAGTAGCTCTGACGTTCTTACGCTGCCGCGCATGCGCAGTACATCCGCTTCCATTCAAGCTGTACTGCACCTGTGCAGAATAGCCTCGCACTCAGTGTGAGCCGGAGTTCGAGGCTATTCTGCACAGGCGCAGTACAGCCAGAATGGAAGCGGGTGTACTGCGCATGCGCGGCGGCATAAGAACGTCGGCGCGCCGATGTCGTGCACGGCGCGCTCCCAAGTAATGTCAGAGCTACTGGGTGATTTGAATCATGCCCAGAAAGGCGTAATTACCGCCAAGGAACGCCCAGGGGACCTGGACTGACAGTGACTACCATCTAGCTGAACACCGCCCAGGTGACTACCTGAGGTAATTTGCATACCGGACTCCAGTTTTACTTTATGGATTACATGGGGGAGGCAGGGAGTATATAAAAACATGTATGGAAAGTGTGCTGTGTGCTCTAACAGCACATTTAAAAAGCTATATATGCGTTTTTGAGGTGACTGGTTCCCTTTAATGGCAAATATTTGCGGTTATTTTAAAACAACGGCTGTTATATTGAAATAATGGCAGTTATTTACTGTTATATGGCGGCCATCCACTCAATTTCACCATTGTGTGAACAGATCCTTTCTGTATTTTTAATCCTCTCCTGGTTTTGGTTGCAATATGAGGACAAAAATACTGACTGAAATATACGTAGTGTGAACCCAGCCTTAAAAAGCTGCCGACTGTTCCTTTTTAGGGTCTGTCAACACGTACAGACTTGCAGTGTAAATCTCGCTGCGAGTCTGTCAGGTCCTGGCAGTTCTCTTTCACTACATACTCGCTGCGGTCTGAACGACCGCTGCGAGTGTGTAATTCTGCTGCCCCCTTAAACCCTTCTGCTGCCGCTTAGCTCCCGCTCTGTATACATTCTCTCATAGCTTTACGGGGTCCCGGCATAATGCTCTCCCGCCCGGCCAATCAGTGTGTTGCTCAGCCGCAGCCACTGATTGGCCGGGCGGGAGAGCAGGACGACGGGACCCAGTGCAGCGAGGAGAGGTAATGTATACAGACACAGCAGGCGGCGGAAGAAGGGGTTAAGGGGGCAGCAGAATTACATACTCGCAGCGGTCGTTCAGACCGCAGCGAGTATGTAGTGATAGGGAACTGCCAGGACCTGACAGACTCTCAGCGAGATTTACGCTGCGAGTCTGTACGTGTGGACAGACCCTTAAATTGACATTACATCCAGATTCTGCAGATTTTCACTTGATCCACCAACAATCCAACTGTTTTGTTTCTTGTTCCCAGATATCCGTTCTGCTTTGTGCGGTTAAAGGCATTGTACTGGATTAGAAAAGCATGACTATATTTTGTTCAGAAACGGCACCATACTTATTCATAGATTGTGCCTGATATTGCATTTCACCTCCGCTAATGTGCATTATGCAGAGCTGCAATATCACACACAGCCTATGGACATACATTTATGTATAATCTGGTTTTATTAAACAAAATGAGTAAAATAGACATCCACATGATGACATTTTCTACTCATAGACACTATGGGGGAGATTTATCAAACTGGTGTCAAGTAGAATTGTCTCAGTTGCCCCCAGCAACCAATTAGATTCCACTTTTTATTTTTCAAAGAATCTGAAAGGAATGAAAGGGTGGAATCTGATTGGTTGCTAGGGGCAACTAAGACAATTCTACTTTACACCAGTTTGATAAATTTCCCCCTTGGTTTTCAAAGCATATTAGAATTTAACAATAGTAAAGCTATATGACTTTGGTACAGTACAGATACAAATGTACAGCTTGTTCTATCCATAATCCAGGCCTAAGAAACAAGAACAGAGTAGAAAGAGAAGAAAGAAAAAGAAGAGACAAAGAAGAAGAAAAAGTTTGTGTAGGGGGGGGGAGACCATATACTAAGGGCCCTATTCCACTGGACGATTATCGTTCAGATAATCGTTAAATCGTTCGGATTGAAGCGATAATCGTTCGGTTGAATAGCAGTTAACGATTAAATGACGAACGAGAAATCGTTGATCGCTTAATAAGACCTGGACCTATTTTTATCGTTGCTCGTTCGCATGGAATAAGATGTTGTTCGCAGTAGCTACGAACGCAATAGCGACGACAAGACGACCGCATGAACGATCATAAAGATCATCGTTCCGTGTAAATGGGTAAACTATTTCAGGTCGTTCTCAATAGCGGTCGTTTGAGATCGTTCATCGTTAACAATAATCGTCCTGTGGAATAGGGCCTTAAGATGAGTATTATGGACATGCTCTCACCTCCCCATCTCCAGCTGGTATCCGGTATCCCCCGGCGCCGGCCGCCTCTGGGTCTGAGTGGGGTCCTGGGATGTGACGTATAAGGCCCACTAAGCCACACATTACATCCAAGGTCCCCACTCAGACCCAGAAGTGGCCGCCACTGGGGTTACTTCTTTCATCCTCCCCAGCACTCTGCTAAAAATCACCCTAGCCCGAAGTTCTCCTTTAAGTGAATGATATCAGCAGGTTCAGCAACGAGGTGTTCTCCAATCCAAATATCTTTTATTGCATAAAAACACAATTGATACATTTCAGGTACAGTAGCCAAAATGCGTTGGTTGTAATCCATCGATTAGTGTTTTTATGCTATAAAAGATGTTTGGATTGAAGAACACCTTGTGGCTGAACCTTCTTTGTGATTCTTACTTCCGGTTACTCTTACAACGAGGGGAGTACGAGCACAGGTGGATTCCATCTAGAGCGCAGAGCTGTTTCTTTTATTTCAGTATTAGCAAATTCTTAATTTTGCATTTATGACCATCCACATTTATACACTAGGGGGCGATTTATGAAAGGGTGTAAATATACACCTGGTGTAAACTGCCCACAGCAGCCAATCACAGCTCAGCTTTCAGCTCTGGTAGAATATAAGCTGAGCTGTGATTGGTTGCTGTGGGCAGTTTACACCACGTGGATATTTACATCTCTCCCCCTAGATGTCAAACACATGCACGCCTAGTGCAGTTGGGAATGCATGCATTCTGAATGGTGAGACATGTATAGGCTGCTACCTCTGCATCTGGCTTATATCTCGTCAAAAGAGAGAGAAAATACAGTCTCTTAAAATACAACAGCCCAATGCCTCTGGGGGTCAACATACACATTAGATAGTCAGCCAATCCTGCCACAGTCACTGGGTTTGGCTGACCGTATTCTAATGCTCTTTCATGCGCTTTTTGAGACGCATCAGAGCTGGCCTGCCTGACTTTTGTTTCTACCTTTTTTTTTTCCGCTTTGTTCCCCTTGAATGCAGCAATGAAACCCTCTCACACCTTCCAGAGGGAGGCTGCGCTGCCACCATCTGTTTGAAAGAATAGGGAGGGGTTGCAAGGAATTGGAGGAGGGCTGAGAGCCAAAGAATATGTGGCCGAGCCGAATTTTGGTGGGGGAGGAGGCAGAAGGTTTAGGATGTGTGTAGATGAGACACAGAGCACCTTGCTGGCTTTAGGATGCATTATTGAGCTTTGTATCCTTTTGAAGGTTCAGCTGTTTCGATGATAGATTACAGTAACACAAACACATACATTCCTGCTTTGAAAGACATTTTGGGAATATTGCTAAATGCGGGAGTTGTATAAGTAGGGTCCGTTATGTTTACCCTCTACTTGTGTGGGTCCCACCAGGTGCTCCTTTTAAACCTTTCAGCACATTCTAATATTCTGTATGGTTTCTTGTCTGATGTGACTGAGAAGAAGTTAGAATCTGTGTATAAATGTGGAATATATTGCTGTGAAATTTCATTAGTTTGTTATCCAATGGTCTCTGAATCTTGATAGACAACAATACCCATACCAGATTAGCAGAAATTGCAGGCAGTCTTGCATCGGCAGAGGTGAAACATGAAGCTCTTGGGACCAGATGCAACATCTGTAATAAAGCATGTAGCAAAGCGTCCTCTAGGCTTGCTTGTGTAGTGCGCTACTTCTACACCCCTATAGCTGTGTCCATGTGTTCTGGCTTGGTGTGTCAGCAAACAGATGGACTGAAGTACCTTGGGCCCAAGATTGGAAATGACTTAAAGGGTCCATCCTCTATCTATAGCAAACATGACTTTGTCCATGTTTATTGCATTGTAAACTTTACTGTTGCTATTGCGTGCACACACAGGACATCTCATAAATAGGTTTAATAAGTGGTCTGTTAACCCTAGAGGCAAGTGATGAACTTCAAAGTCTGCTTCAGGTGCTGATATGATCTCCTAGAACCTTGGGGCTATGTTGTAGTTTGGATCAATTATTTAGTCAGAACACTGGGGTACTCTCGGTTGTCCCAACAACTGAGAGTACCCCAAAGTCTCATTCGCACGTTCGTAATGCAGCCCGTAATTGTGGACCACACTATGGATGCGTATCTGTAGTTGTCTGTAATGCACAGACCTCTACATAGATAGATTGGTGATCCTTGTAACATGTGGCATGTACAGGTACGTAGTGCAGTCTGAAATTACGGGCCACATTATGACTGTGTGAATGAAGCCTTAGGTTGTGTTTTTTCCAATGCATTTATTAAAGCCAAAGGTCATAAAGGAAAGACTGAGATTTTTCCTCTCCTCAAATACATTCCTGGCTTTAATTTAAACAATTACATCAAAAAATCTGGACGTGTGAACATACCATTATTCTCCCAATATACCTTTGTTACTAAATAGGTTGAGCTGTAATGCCACAAACAGCCTGTTGACAAGAGTGGCGCAGTTTCATAATTATATGTTGGAATATGATTCCGGAATGTTCTTGCCTTATGCATTAGAATTTATTTAATACTGTTCAGAACTTATAACATTAAGCTGCTATATCTGAATGAGATGTGATCTAGAATACGAGGCCATCAGAAAGCCCCAGTGATGGATGAATGTTTACATTCACCTCTTTCAAAAACAATCTAGAACAACCAGAGGCTGAAATGTCATTGACAGCTTCAAAAATAACCGATTAATGATGAGTAGAGCGGGGGGATCAACACGCACAAATGGTTTTGTTCCTGCACAAAAGCGGCTGAAATAATAGACGTTAAGGTTTGTGAGTGGAGAGAAAAATGTAAAATGCACTCTGTGGTCTGATGAGGACAGGGCTTAGAAAAAAAAAGAGCCCTTTAAATATTCACTGCGGAGCAAAAATGCACAGTGGAGTTGCAGTAAAATAGACCAATTTGCCGATAAAAGCCTTTTTTACTGCTTGTACAGGCTGTGTCGTATAGCTCCTGGGAACCCACAGAGCTTTGTTCAAGCAAACGGCCTCAGATATATTTTATGGGTTCACAGCAGAGACCAGAGGATAGAATAAAATATTAACCTTCTGACTGCCCGATATCTCTGTGCTTCACTGCCTTGCAATGCCCCTCCAGGTACACACTGTTAACAGAGTATGTAATTTAATGCACTGCGTTATTTCTTAATCTTGTTACAGCAAGTTGGGTCTTTAATACAGACATAGGAGGATGTCTGTATAGGAGGAAAAAGTTTTGATAAATTGAAGTTTTTTTGGCATTTTGTGGAAATTACTAAGCTGGGGCTATAGAAGATAGCGGACAATGGTCTGTACTGCTGAAAGATCTCGAGTCAAGAGCATGGTTCAACCCGCATACTATGATTTGGATTTGAGCAGTAATCATTTCGTGTAATAGGCAACAAATAAACGACCAACGAGAAGTCGTTGATTGATAGAATCTGGACCTATTTTCATCATTGATCGTTCACAAATCGTTCGAACATCGTTCGGTGTAATAACATGTCATTTTAATTTAATATTGCAAAAACGTTACTGTTCACTTATAGGACTTTTTTTTCTATTAATTCAATTCCCTAGTAAAGTTAACCATCTTTGTATATGAGAATATTCATGTATTATGGAGATTGCAGGATTCCCTTGTAGCGGAAGAGACTCGCTGTTCTCATTAGGAGCCTTCAGCGCCATCATCAAGATGCAGATCTCAGTAAATTGATGCCGAGTTATCACGCATGATTAATATCACCAAATCTTTTGTGTGCACCAATAGTAAATTTAAATATTGTGTAATGAGCCATTATCTAGATATGTCGGGCACTTTAGTGTAATCTGTAGCGATACCACCCGTTTCAAGCTGGGAAAAGCCTGATTGGGGCCTTATTTAAAGGAAAAAGGAAACCTAGTAAGCCCCTATGAACTCTATTAATGCAGATGTTCAGGCTCCAACTTGATGGGGTTCATCAGTATATTTTCCTCTGTTTCCAACCTTTCCCAATATATCCCATATCCCAAAGGCTATGTTCACACAGTGTTTAGTTATATGGTGATTGAACGCTATTTTGTGAACACAGCCAAAGCCTTTGTGTATAGGCCACAATGCGCGCAACTCAAAGACGAAATATAACCACATCTGACTCTCATTCTTTTGTACTGCATATGGTGATCTTTTCTCACTTCTTTCTATTCACCATCATTTGTGGTTATATTTTGTTTTACCGGGTCTCTGTCTAGGTAGAGACAGTCTAGGTTGGATTTTTGTTATTGTACATACAGTCCAGAGTCAGAGTGGTAGATTAGTCCCAGCTGGAACGCCAGCAGGACTTACGGTGACATTTTAGTGTTTTTAATGTAGAGCAGTATTTGGGGTGTTGTCTCCCTCATTTTACTACTCCTGTACATTCATATATTTATGTGGTATTTTTTTATCTATGTCAGTGTTATAATAAAGATTTTCGTGATGTGCTACCATTTTTTGTGCATATGCTTTTTTTTTTTTTCTTTGAGAGGTTGATCAGCCTGTTGAAAGACAACTATCAGCCGACATCATGCATGTTGGCTGATCGTCGTCTTCTGTTACACAAAACGAATATCGGCCGAATACAGAGGATGATCGCTCTGTGGGCCTGCAGTTAATAGCTGGTAGACCCAGCAGCAGACCCCCTGTGATCAATTTATCTGTAGAAAAGGGATTGTCTAAAGTTCTTTTAAGTTCCAGGTGATTATTAGCCAAATGACTCAATGCCCTGCATAAAAGGCCTAGTGGTGCTCAGCATTTTTTTCTATGGTACCATAGCATAGCGCACCATAGGAAATACATAAAGAAACAGGGACTCCTGTTATTTTGACAGGAGCCCCAGCTCCTTTATAGTAAACAGTGGTATGCTATAGGTATACATGGCAATGCCTATACTCTCCATGGAGAGGGTGCTCTGCATCTGGCCCATGAAATGTAGGGCCGAATCTGCATCGGCTGTCAAATCCACAACTAATTTGATGAGTGATATTGGATTTATCTCTGAAAACAAATACGGGGGATTTGCTCATCTTTACTGCCGACAGTAATGGAAGTGAAGGGCTATGTGAACAATGCCATTCACTCCCATTTGCGCTGTATAAATGGTCCTTGCAATGAATATCGGTTGACCTGTACATAGTTGATAAGCACTTGTGAATAATAATATTGATCTGCCCCTGTATAAGGACCTTTAATCCTAGACATATATCTAAGTTTTGACCAAGCAATACTCCCCGTTTCCTCCAGGAAGCCCATTTTACTTAACATCTAACGTCAGTGTTTGGTTACTACAGATACCTTTTAGTGTGTGGCCTTTTAACTACCCAATAGTGAGAAATACTGGAACATTAGTCACATTGTGGGTAATTTGACCTGTATATGACCAGTGAAACAGACCTGAGACTCCGGCTGTAGTAAAAACTGTATTTACAGCAAATGAAGCTCTGGAGGCTCAACGGGTTATTTGCATAATTACAATGTTTACCCACATAGACAAATGCACTTCCATTTAACATGATAAATTGCAAATTAGCTTGATTCCCTCCTTCCTTAGGGGGTTGATGGGGCTGCTGTAGACAAGACTTTTCCTGAGGGGGGGGGGGGGGTCACTTAAACATGTAGTTATTTTGTTCGGCACAATGTAGCGTGTGCTTGATTAATCTCATCTTGTATTCATGGCACAGCCTGAAACAAAGAAAGCCCAGACCCTGTATATGTTACGTACACAAATGGAGACCCAGCAGAATTGCCTGATCAGACCTCCGGCTGCTAACTTAAAGATCACCCCCCCTTCCCCAACCCCCGCCCTCAAGGCATCTTGGCTGAGAGCGTAGTTCGGTCTTGGATTAATTACTGGTAAATGCTTGATCTTTCATTTCGTCTTTTAGTCGTTCTTACAATATTTGCCCATTTTAAGTAAAATACATAATTCATTGATCTTGTTTCAATTATGTTAAAGACCAAGAGATTCCGCCTGATCCTTACTGTGAAGAATTCATTGTCGTAAAATGAGAAAGTATTCATGCTTTCATGGGGGGTATTGTCTTTAGTGCACTTGTGGTTGCTTTGATGTTTGTACCCCTTGTATCTTTTGTTTGTTTTGTTTGTAAATGTCACACGTGACTTGTCATCTAGTATGAATTAAGGGGCAATTATAGAAAATGTAGTGTTTGGTACATTTATACATTGTAAAGGGAGACCCTCATAGCTGGGGGACCTTTTCTATAATACACATGTTTAAGGAACATGTCATATGAAAATTACCATACCAATATCCTGTAAACCTAATAAACAGTCAAGCTTATACTGACAGATCAGCAATGAAGTGAAAGGAAGCTGCGGCACTCATGTCCAGTCCAATGATACTTTATTTAGCCATACAAAAAGGTAAGAGCGTGCACAAAGAAAGGCGACGATCGTTTCGCGCTTAAACGCGCTTTGTCATAGCCCATCATTGTCAAGTATTATTGGACTGGACACGAGTGCCGCAGCTTCCTTTCACTTCATTGCTGATGTTTCAAGGACTATTCCTATGAGTTGCTGAGCACCGTGAGTCCGTGGATGCAACCCAGGTGAGCCAGTTCCTGCTACTTTGTAAGACTGTGGAGAGACAGTGCTGTAGCTCCAAATTGACTACAGCTAGTCTTATACTGACAGATATCACCTATATAGATAACACAGGATCCACCCTTCACAGTAAGTGGTGGTCACTGCTCTCCTCTTCCCAAGTCTCCTCCTGTGAAAGCCTTAGGGCCCTATTCCACTGGACGATTATCGTTCAGATTATCGTTAAATCGTTCGAATCTAAACGATAATCGTTCGGTTGAAATGCAGTTAACGATTAACGACCGAACGAGAAATCGTTGATCGCTTTAAAAGACCTGGACCTATTTTTATCGTTGCTCGTTCGCAAATCGTTCGCGTTGAATAAGACATCGTTCGGTCGTTCGCAATAGATACGAATGCAATAGCGAATAAATAGCGAATATCGTTCAATGGAAATGAGTGAACGTTTTCAGGTCTTTCGCAATAGTGGTCGTTTGAGATCGTTAATCGTTAATGATATGCAAACGATAATCGTTTGGTGGAATAGGGCCCTTAGGGTGGTATTACACGGGCCGATGGGGGCCAGAAAATACCTGTAAACGAGCAGCGATCAGCTAGATCATCGCTCATTTACTGAACCTATTACACGTCCCGATAATCGTTAAACAAGGGCAGCAGGGACATCGTTACCGATGTCCTTGCAGCCCTTGTTTAACTATATACAATACCTATCCACGTTCCAGGGCTGCTGCTGTGGTCTTCCTCTCCACGGGTCCCGCACGCTTTAACTGCAGAGTGGCCTGGTAGGTAATGTATATCGTCAGTCACCGGCCGCGCACCCCTATTACAAGTAGCGATGCGCGGTCAGCACCTGACGAAAATAGGTCCAAACCTATATCGACGATCAGCCGTTGATCGTTGTCATTGTTGTATTTCGTTGTATTTATTACATGGAGCGATAATCGGCCGATTATCGTTCCGTGTAATAGTACCCTTACTCTCCACAAGTCACGGAGCACATGCAGAACACAGAAGTCAGTGTGTTAGCACCAGACTATTCTTTCCGACGGTCCATGTAGCTGCTATACAGCATCTCTCTAAATGCTATTTCATGCAGCTTAGGCAATATGGCTGCCCCCATAATCATGTACAGTATAGTAAAAAAAAAAAAAATTAAGTAAATAAAAACAGGTAAGAAGAAAAGAATATGTATTGGTGTATGGTTTAGGTTAGTAAAAGTAAATTAAAACAATACAAAAACACGAAAGTGAAAACCTATTGATGATGTAACTGTGTTATACCCTACCTGTACTCCACTGCACCAGCATATCCCACTGCACAGAGAGTACAATCCAGCACCCAACCTAGTGGTCAAACAGAAGTATGATTTATTGAATCAATACTGGACCGATTTAATCCTAGATGATGAATGGTGTTAATCAAAGGGTTAATGAATCCTGCTGTCTTTGGGTGCATGTCAGCATTGTAAATTTGGTGCCTGCTGTGTGATTCCATTTTACACCCACTCTGCCAGTACACTGGAGATAGCGAGCTCAAAATAGTGATTATACGGTTCAGCTGGACCATGAACCATGAGTTCACCCACATATTCCAAACTTCATCAAACTTTTATCTTTCACTTTGACAGTAGCCACAACCGAGACAATCAATCATAGAGCAATGACACGAGCAACACATGGTATATCCTCAAACGCTTTGGTACAGATGAATAAGCATGAGGGTCTGAACATCAGTGAGCACAGCAGTGTGTGTGCCATAACAAGGCCTCGGGCAGCCCTGTCCTTAGTCCAGGTAGACCTTAGGAAATCTTTCTTGTGCAAAATAAAGGGCTGAAGGCTGGGGTGTAGCTATAGAGAATGCAGAGGTAGTAGTCTCACCCTTCCATCGTGTACCATGTTCAGAGATACCAGTGTTATAAATGGTTCATGGTAGGGGGTAGACCCTATTACGGATTTAGCATTTGGATCCTGGATAGTGTTGAGCGAATCTTTCAAAATGTTTGGGTTCAGCAACGTTATCCATACCCGGGTGCTCAGCTATGGGATTTGGATGTTGTTGCTCAACACAAAACTTTTGACACGTCTGCTCAAAACTAATCCAGGAGTTTTGCTTGTTTTGCCTGTGGCTAAAGACACTTTATGATACCCAGCCAGGATATCACTAACCATTAGTACTAAACATCTGGCTTACCAGCCCACCCCCTTCCAGGGACCACCTGTAACTAGTCATAGTCAGCTGTTAGCTAAAAGATGATAAGCTATAGGGTACAACTTACTACTGACCCATAAAATTCTGGGAGATGGATAAACAGATGACAACTGTGGAAAAATAAAATTCCATAATGTTTGGTCTGACTGGAGATTACAGGGAACACCTTGGCTCCCAGATACAGGAAGATAGGAAGTGTGTTGGAACGTTGCACAGAAATGTCTTTCGTATGCTATAAATATTTACCAGAGGTGGCTAAAAGGGGTATGGATGGGTACTTTGTTGTGGGTTTGTCTTTAAATTTCCTAAAATCAATGCATGATATCAATCCATTTTGCTGTTTTTGCAAGGGGTGCAAGTAATGTAAACTAGGTTCACGTGCCTGGGGGAAACATCCCCAGCATGGCATGAGCCCACGGTTGTCCATCCCATGCATGCTGTCTATGAAAGGGTGGTGGGAATGGGGGTGGTGCTGAATGGAGATGATGGACTGTCTAACCGCAGGCTTTTGCCATGCTGGGGGATACCTTCGGTCACTTGAGCATCACTTGCATATTGACAAAAGCTTATATCTCGGCACTGAAAAGGACTCTGGAGATTAAAAACTAAAAAAGCATGCCTGGAATCGTGATGGGAAACCCTCCCTAGAGATGGGATTATTTTTATCTCTGTTTAGCTGCTGACAGGTCTGCTGTAAGGGGCCTTAAACAATTTTGCATATTACTACATACAACCTATTTTCAGTTAAGACCAATACATAAAATGGTCTAAAAAAGCCGACTCCCATGTGTTTATTAGGCAACTATTGCATTTGTGACAAAGCTTTAGAGAAAAGTTACAGCCTGACTACATGAGTCACCTCAGCTATGGTTTCACAGATAGAATGGGCCCTTCGGAGTTACCAGCACCAGGAGGATAATGGGCAGAATTTATTTCTCTGTTTTTTTCAGGGGAAAAAACTTTATAGGTCAAAATTGAAGGTATGGCTTTTTTTGGGTCAAAAATGCTATGGCCAGATGTGAGCTGAGGGTCATTGGGGAAAAATGAAAGGCAATACCCACAGGACTCACAGCAGCGCCATTAAAAAAATCATGTTTATATGCATATTATGGTTTTTTTTTCTGGCCTTATTTTGGGGGAATTGCATAATAAAAAAAAACCACAGCCTATTAATCAGACTAAAAAGTTCAGCCCAAAATCTGCGTGTGATGGAAGCCTTAAGCCTCGACCACAAGATCAGTTCCTGTGAGTGTTGGTATAATATATTTTCAACAGCACAATTTTTAGTGACACAAAGCATACAAGGCCCTTTTCCAGGAAGGGTTAACAGAGTTTCATAAAAGTGAGAAAAGCGTTCAGTTATATAAGGCGTCACGGGCCAGGTTTAAGAATTGCTTCACCACCTTACAGGTCTTGAAAGTTCACACCCTGGGCCCCAGGGATCAGAGCTCTGGAATAACAGATCTGTGTGATACACAATCTTTCCCGGCTCACCGGGGGTGGAATCGGTGGGGTTTTAGTCAGAAGGACAATATTCTGTGCCAGATAGAAGTCGCTGAGGCTGACATCTTAATTCAGCTGGAAAATCCACTGGTGTGCAGCACGCCTGAATCCAGACTTCCCTCTGGTGTCAATCAAGTCAAAGTAAAATAGTATATAATGCTATAGTGATGGTGAAAGAAGCGTGTAATACAGAACATTTCGGGTTATTAGGAGTTGTATATCGTACACAGGCTTCAAAAAAATGGATTCTTTCTTCCGGAAACAAATCCTCAGTTTCAGTGTGGTTTTACACTTCAGTTCCAGTAAGTGCAGCTAAATTGTAATACCACACACAACCTGAGGTCAGGGGTGGTGCTGTCTTTGCAAAAAAAACCAAAACGTAATCCTCGATAACCCCTCCTAAAAGTTCTTAATTGTCTCATATAGAGGTGCCCTATAACAGTGCAGGCAACCCTGCCAATATAATGCATGCCCCAGTCTCTCAATAACATTTTCAGTCTATAGTAGGGGTAGGAAACGTTGGCTCTCCAGCTGTTTCAAAATGACAACTCCCATCATGCTAAAGCTTTGGCTGTCCAAGCATGATGGGAGTTGTCGTTTTGCAATAGCTCGAGAGCTAAGGTTCCCTACCCCTACTATAGATGGTCTGTGGGTTTTCTGTAATCTGACCTGGATAGAGTTAAACACTCTTTAATTACCAAATTACAATCTCAACTTTCACTGTTTTTTTCTTCTTTTAGTAAATATCCATTATTGTGCTTTTAGTGCATTACGAGATGTTTGCCCAGACATATAACAGAGTTGTGTTAGTTTGGCCTCCCTCCCCACGCTGCCAACCCATTAGGACTATTTACACCACATTAACTGTAGGGATTATTTTGTGGTGTGTTACTTACAGTAGCGCTTTGTACCCAGTGGTGGGTTACATTCTCTGCTCTTTGGGTTCTGCCTTCTCTCATCTGGATCAAGGCTAATGCAGACATAAGGCACGATGGGGCATAATTGCGTATTCATTCACTCCTCGGGGAGTATATGGAAATTGACACGTTTCTGACTCATTACACCAATATGATGGGTCCAGTCTGCAAATGGTTCATGTTCAGAGAATGAATGGGCTGCCTCTGTCTGCACGTGCTGCGCTGACTACCAAGGTGACCTTCAGGGCCTGGGAATAATTACCGGGGCTGAGTGTGAAAGCTGGGAATTAATATCATCCCTTATCTGACTTGGCTAAATCGCACATCAGGGGGCATCTATACCAAGCTACAAAATAACACATTTTATATGTATAACCAAAGATTAAGAAAAAAAAATCCCCACTATAATAATGTTACTGATTTTCTCTTAGCTTCATGTTATGGCCTAAAGCTACTTCTGTCCTGTGTCAATAAGTGGGCGCTCTATGTCCGTTTATATTAGGACAGGGTCACATCCTCATAACATTTCTGGTCTGTATTCTGGCTGCAGCAACAGACAAGTTCTATATAAATGTGCCATCAGAAAATGACCTATTTGTTTATATTAAACATATTTATTAATGAATTTTTTTTTTTTTTTTTTTCTAATTAAAAATTACAATAAATGTGACATCGTGCAGTTTCCATTCTGGTCACTAAGCCTATCAATAAGCTTGACACTTCCTGTTTTGAAAAAGGAAAACCTTTTTAGCATTGTAATTGTACAAGTGTATATTTTAGCAGTCTCCTCACTATCATCACAATGAAAAGCGGCCCCAGTACATAGTAATATGATATCAGGCCAATCACAATAAGTGATGGTCACAGCTAGCCTCTTCCCCCTTCTCTGCTGTTTGACCTTTGCACAGGTCACAGAACTTTTCCATCGAAGTCAATGAGTCAGTTTTAGTTTATGTCCACGTAGCTGCTAAGGGGTAAATTATCACCCCCAGTGCACTAAACAGCCTAATTGGCATATCAATAAAAAGTAAAGGTTACCTTACACCTTTTGTTTTTATCAGCCATACCCAGAACTCGCTATGGGTTTGTCTGTTGGTAAAAAGGTATACGGGGCTCTCTCGACAGTGGAGATTAGGGGTGATAGAAAATCACCCCCGACTCCTTTGTTCTGTGAGAAATAAGCCGCCAACCGAGCAGTCTGACTGCAGCTTACCCCTCTACTCCCCATAGAGGACACAGAAACACTCAGCCTTTACAAACTTTTCTGTGTATGGAGCGAATGGGAGCCCGACAGGGAAGATAACTGATGCCTCAACGTTTGGCCGTCAATTATTGAAGGTGTATGGCCAGCTTAAGATTTACCAAAAACGACACCATGAATGAAGATTGTAAAGGCAGGTTAGTGATTGATGTCCCCTGCCCTATAAGTATGTAGCAGCCAGTTAACCTGTTGTTAATTTCCCTCTAGGGAAGCTATGACTATGTTAGGTATATTTGTGATATTTAAGTACACCTCTGCCAATATACACAGTAAAGAAAATTCCTAGAAATGTCTATTTCGGTCTCAGATGAGGATCCGATTTTGGGAATACGAGGCGGTTTTGCAAAGATTCTGCTTCAGAACATACTAGAATGTTCTTAGACTATGTATTTCTTTGTGACATTAACTAGGAGCTCCTCAGAACAGTTTTAAAATGACTCACCATGTTTTAGTCCCTTTTTTATTTTGACTGGGAGGCTATGCTATATTGTACTTGGAACCAGCAGTATGGTCAGGAATATCCTATGTGATGACCCAGGTCCCATTCCCCGTATCTTCTCTGACCATCTTGTTTGCCACCACACACCCCACACACTTAGCCACTGTGCAGCACATTTAGGCTTCTGCTGGGATTTGTCTTCTAAGCAGGCAATCGCTCAGGTCCCCCGCTGGCTGAACAGATTGCTGTTTGCAGAGATAATAAAGGCTCAGGTGGCTGAGGAGAGCAGAAGATTCTACCAGCTACAGGATCTTTCCTATTATATTCCGCAGAAGAAAATAGCGGAGTGGGACACGTTTAAGCTTAACCAGTAAATTAGCATTTAACCCTTGCCGGGGCTGTCCCTTACACATACGATGAATTTATTAGTGATCGTGATTTATCTGCTGTGTCCACAGGGGGGTGGGGGGGTGGGGGGTTAAAGGGCTAAAAATATTCTTTGAAATGTCTTCAGAAGTCTTTTCCATTTTTTTTTTTTTTTTTTTTTTTTTTTTTTTAAATCGCATTTAAGTAAAAGTCCTTGAGGCTTCTGTGCTGTGGATAAAGGTTCTTTTCCACTGTTTATAACTTGTCTCACTTTTTTATCAAAATGGACCACATAAAAAATGTTTGTCATTACAAATCCCATGGGAGTTATCACAACCTGTAATGTACAATTTTTACTTCTAAAGGCCCTATTACCCCAAACAATTACTGTCCTTACTTGGGCGATTACCGTCCATTCTGGACAATAATCCTTTGGTGTAATAACGCATGTTAAAAGACCACAATCAGCTGACATGCTCAATGTCTGCTAATCATGGTCTTTCAACATGTTGAAACAGCCCAATCATGACAGACAGTCTGCTGCTCGTCACTTCATGTAATTGCAGCAGACCACCGCTGACTTCAATGGGATGTGAGGATCGACTGGGCAGCCCCTCCAACTGCACTTCACAGGCTGTCTGTGTAATGGCACAAACAGCAAGCAAGGAATGAGGAGGAAGTGAGCGCTGACCTGACGTTTTCTTCCCCCTCAATATCTTGCCGTGTAATAGGCCTTGAAATTGGGTTCCCATTATGATTGTGCCATCCACGGCACTTACACGGTTTTGTGCAAAAGTTTTTAAAAAGGTGTAGAAACAATACTGGAGAATAAGATGCCTCTCATCAACATCTGATTGGCTCCAAATTTTTGTTCTGCAGCAGGACAATGACCTTAAAGGGGTTATCCAGCACTACAAAAACATGGCCACTTTCCCCCTACTGTTGTCTCCAGTTTGGGTGACAAACCGCACCTGACCTGGAGACAACAGTAGGGGGAAAAGTGGCCATGTTTTTGTAGCGCTGGATAACCCCTTTAAAACATAGCCAATATCAGTATGAGCTATCCTCCGCATAAAGACGAGTCCTGGAAGTAATGATATGGCCCCACAGGTCTCATCATCATTGGGAATGGCAGGGATTATATGAAGAGACAGAGGGACTTGTTTCTCCAAGATGTTTGGAACAACCTCCCAGCCACGTTTCTTTACGTTTACATTTCTCTTCTGTTCATTCACTTTTCATTTTGTCTCATTATATTAACACTACTATCTAAGAATTCTTACCTTGCAGCATTTTTTCCATATCTGTCTAAAACCTTTGTACAGTACTGACATACTAGTTGACTGTCAAAATGGGATGCCACATATGTGCACGAACAAGCACAGGCCCTATTGACTTTAATGACCCAAATGTAGTCAAAGGGGTATTCCAAGTTCAGTCACATTTCCCCTATCCATGGGATAAGGGATAAGTGCTAGATCACAGGGGTCCAACTGCTGGGACTCCCTCCTGACCCAGCTGATGGATTGCCTGCTCAGCCAATCAGTGATGGCAGCAATGTCCCGCTCCAGTCAATGATTGGCTGAGCAGGCAATCCATAGTGACATTTGAGCAGCAAGAGATCTTGTAGCCTGGCAGGGGTCCTGGAGTGGCACTCGAGCACTGGAGAGGCACGGAGAGAAGTAAGTAATGATGGTTTGTTATGTTCCCATCTGCCAGCTGTCAGAAGTGTGGTGTGCCATACCTTTGTGTCAGTACACGTATATGTTCAGGAAATGGCCCAAATGTAGTCACTATTTGACTACATTTGATCCGTTAAAGCCAATATGGCCCATGCCTATCTGTGCATCTATATAATGTCTCCATTCCATGTTTGACAGTTAACCATCATATATACAAAACCTCTGTAATGTGAGTGAACCCAACCTAAAAGTGACAAGACTAAACAACTAAAAAAAACTATACTCGCCTGCTGCAATCCCTCATTACTGCCAGCAGCGACGCTGCCAAACACTGCCATGGTGATGTGAACCTGGAACTTCATTCAGATTCTCAAAATGTATTGGAGTACATTGCCAGGCTGGGTGGACATCGTATAAACCATTATAACACTAAACCCCATCTGCCTTAAGACATTGGGGGTTTAGTGTCCCAAACAACGTGAAACAAGTAAAACATGACGTTATCTTTAGTTAGCAGTGTTGAATCCATGGCTACAATCTCTATGTTCTATGGAATATTCCATTAAAATGAGACTATTAGTTCACCTGTGCAAATTACTGGGGTGGGAGGGAGGGACCCATATCTACTTGTCACATTAACATAAGGCAGTGTTAAGTGGGATTGTATGATTGCCTCACTCTGGCATGTTAACTGCTCATGGCGCTTGTCATGTTACATTTTTATCAGTGTCAGGGCTCTGCAGCTTTAGAATAACCATTGGATCACTGATTGCCCAGAATTTCCTTGACTGATTTGCCCAGATGAAAATGTGTAAAATTTCCATGCAGAATACAGCAGCAGGCGCTCATTTACATGTGGCACGTAGCCTCCTGCAGCTTGTGGCAGCTGTCACGCTCAGCGGGTTGCAGATGTGACCTCCCCCATTATAGCCTGGCATTATAGTATGTTGCAGTACAGGGGGATGCACTGTGCCTGCTGAATGGCAGTGCCGTGCTATGAATTAATGCTGGTACATTTGTTTGCTGTGCCAACACTTTTATATTAGATGGCACATAGGCGTTTTTATTAGGTATTAAGATTCGAAACCTGGGGGCAAATCAATGGACATCTGCTTCTCAGGGTCAGGTCTGAATTGTACAGTAGTTCATGCAGTGACATTAGGATTAGTAGTCTCCAATTAATATTAGTGTAATGTAGCCTAGTGCTGTAAATGCTAATATATGTTGTTTAACCTCTGAGAGACATTATCATCTTTTAAAGGGATTATTCAGGTTTATAAAAACATGGCAGCTTTCATCCAAATACAGCAACTCTCTTGTCCTCAGTTTGTGTGTGGTTTTTCAGCTCAGTATAATTCAAGTGAATTGCACTGAATTGTAATACTACATACAACCTGCCGACAGGGATGGCGCTGTTTGTGCAAGAAAGTAGCTGCTTTTTAAATTCAAAATAAACACTTTAAGGGTAGCTTCACACGTACCGTATCCGCAGCAGATTTCACACTGGGAGTTAGCAGCGAAATCCACTGTGGATCCTGGTAGTGTGAAGTGAATGGGTCACGTACCCGCAAATTTTCATTCACTCCCCATCAGCACTGTTTAGCTGACGGGGAGTGAGGGGAGGCGGGAGCCTCACACACAGCCGTGGTGCTGAACAGGTAATGTATGCTGCGGGCCAGGGGCTGCGGGCAGCGGGATGCGGGGGGTTAAAGGGGGCTAAGTCACATACTGGCAGTGGAATTAAAATTCCGCTGTGGGTATGTGACCCATTCACTTCACACTACCAGGATCCGCAGTGGATTTCGCTGCAAACTCGCAGTGTGAAATCCGCTGTGGATCCGGTACGTGTGAAGCTACACTTAAAGCGCCTCTGCAAATTGAGTCCCATTAGCTTCCAATTGTCCTCGTATAGAAATGACGTGTTATCTGACACCATGTAACTGCAAAAGTTTTTGCTAGTCATAGCAGTGCAAGTATCATTTGATGCCGGACGATTTGTTGTATGTTAACAGCAAGAAGCGTTGGAAGACCCTTGGGTCTGACTACACTGGAACAGTGTATATTTAGGGTACGTTCACATTTACTGAATCTGCTATGTATTTGATGGTGCTGATTTTATTACCGCAGATTTTAGCCATTTATTTATGTTTGGTACATCTGAAGCATGAAATCCACAGCGGAATAAGTACTAGTGAATATACCCTAAAATGAGTATTCCATCCTGGGCAGCTAATAAATGATCCAGCATAGGGATTGTCTAGGACTCCCCACTGTTTACTGCAATGGGGAACCTGGTCTCAGTCTGTGCTAACAGTGTCTGATTACTACTATTCTCAGCTGAGTGGAAGTAGTAGTTAAGTGAGTAGCTGGGGGACTGTTTAGTGGGGGTTAGTTTGGCACGGCAATGGGGTCTCCGCAGATGCCTGGGTAGGGTTATGAACTGTAGCTGTAGAATTGTGTCAGACAAAGAGCAAGTGTTAGAGGCCGAGACACAGACGGAACGAGAGGATGTTCCCATTAGAAACCGGGGTCTGTGCCAACATCTTTGCTGACCCCTCTCATGTTTCTTCCTCCACCCTGCCACCTTGTTTCCTCTGTGTGTTGGTTGGGTATTTGTTGCCCTTACAATGCGACCTATCTCTTCTGTATGTATCAGTGGGACCGGATTTCCAGGCACTATACATATAAAGCAGGACTGTTGTATAATGTTATCTGTTGCTGTCAGTGACTGGAAACATTTCTTTACCTGTACAGCCAATTTATCACAGCTGAACATTTGTTTCATATGTATCCAGTCCAAAGTGATCTAAATACACCCCTGTCTTGTCTTTAGCTTCAATGTATCAGCTTATTTAAAATGTATCAGTCTGGATGTCTAGACTGAATGCAAACTATCAAATGCTGTAAGAAGTATTATGTTTTACACACTATAACGGTATAGACTCCTGAACAGGCTGCACTTCATTATCGCCTTCGGTATTGGCAGAACTGGCTGCATGGCTGACCCAATTCTGCTTTAGGGAGTCCCTGCCAAGGATCTCATACTGTATGTTTCAGGCTTATCAGACATGGATGTGTCATAGCTGCCAAAGTTTTCCTTGAGTCCTGAATTTAATATCTAGCAGGATATTCCCAGTTCATCTACCACTTTACAATTAAACGGATTTGCCATTCAGGCCTCCTAGAAAGCTGAGTGAAACCTCCTATGGGAACTCTTAATAATGCACGTATTGCTTATCGCATAGCGTTTCATATTGCAGATATATCTAGGACGCTGCTAAATGTGTTATTATTGAGTACAGTGTAAATGCTTGTTTGGCCTTTGACTCCTCTTCGCCTTGTTTTATAGAGCCTATGATTTCCCCAATCAGGAATGAAGAGTGAGGGATTAGGCGACTGTTGTGCTGTAGATTACTCCTGTGTATGTGGGTCATCCGGATTACAAATCATTATTTGCAGCCTATATGTATTAGAGAAGATTAGCCTCAGTGGTTGATGCTTCCCCGCTCATTGAACATGGATAGTGTTTTATATATATATATAGCACCTCGTCTTCCAGAATTGGAACTTGTCTTGTATAGATATCTCTCCTGGGGGACGGTTGGCCGCCTCTTGCCTTATTGAAATGTATTTGGTTCATTGGTGCCTTTGTATGAATAAGACATGTAAACACATCTTAACCTGTATGAATTGTAAATGTCATCCTTAAAGCAATATCTGTGTCTAGAATCAGACCATGGGGCTCTGCTGTACATATTGGGGTTCTGTTCTCATTAGTCTTGACATGAAAAAATACCGGAAAAAACAACTTATACAAGATGCTGGTACTCAATTTTGCATAAGGCATTGTTTTGAAAGACAATTCTAAGAACTAATTTCATGAGCACAAGATATTAAATTGTGCCTTCCCTTCCCCGATATCTTGTATTTGGCCTTTAACTGAATAAGTATTGAGTCTATGCTCTACTTTTGGCAAAATCCGCTAGAGGAATCTTATAGAAGTCAATGGGGTTTGAATTCTGCTTGAATTCCGCTTGCATTACACTTGTAATTTGAATTGTATTCAAATTCCACTCCTATTCTGCTCCTATTCTGCCAGAGCCAGAAGAGGAATTTCAAGCAGAAATCTTTCCCCTTCAATCCTTGTCTATTGCTCAGTGTGCATGAACCTGTATGTAGTAAGACCTACCACTCCTCTTACTAGTTACTCATAGTGTTCCAGAGAAATGGTGATAAACAGTGTTGGGTTGCATACGGAATGTGCCTGGCATGTCATTGTATTTGAGAAGGTGAAATCATAATTGGCGTTCCATACACACCTTGTGGCCTAGAGGGCATGCTCAGGAATAATCCTGTATTACCTGCTGGTACCTGCACATTGCTGATACCACTGCCTTCTAGTTATTATTGTAGGCAATGTGCATTGTTTACTTTTTAGGAACTGCTGGAACCAATGCAAAGATTGGAGAATTCAGGGACTAACAAGTCCAATTTGGCATGTAAGCGCAAGGTATTGGTGATTTAATGGCATACTTGACCAAGCCATAGGCTGTATGCATGTTATCCAGGCAATTCTCGGGCTGTATCTGCCGCCTTTACAGAGCAGGCAGACAACGGGATTCAAAAGCTGATTGTTCGGATTCATATAAATCCAAACCTAGGCAGCTTCGCTCATCTCTACTTACCAACATTTACATCTTAATATTTTAAGCCATACATTGGTCTGACAAAGACCACACCAAACACACCAGACAGAGCCGGTGTCAGCACAGGGCTTGCCTGGGCAAGTGCCGGGGCCCATCGCCTTCAGGGGCCTGGTGTTCTGATGTTCAGCCCCCTCACTGTAGTGCTGGGTGAGCAGGACTTATGAGCCTCCTGCAGAGAGAGGGATGAAGGACCTGATCACATGACCTGCAGGTCCTCAAAACTACAGTGTGGAGATCTGCCTGACAGAAAGGAAGAGGAAGAAGACTGAGCTGTACATGTGTGTGTATGTTAGTGTTCTCTCAAGTGATTGTGCATAGTGTTAGGGGGCCGTTGATGCTCTCTCGCCCGAGGGCCCACAAAAAACAGGAGCCGGCCCTGACACCAGATGTCCCCCCCCCCCCCCCCCCCCTCTTTTTTTTTTTTTTTTTAAATCTTTTTTGCAGAACTTTTTGTAGGTTGGTGCTACTAAACTAGGCAACTATGCGATGGGCCATGTGCTCCAGTGAGTGTTGGAATAAATGTGGGTAACGTATACAGGTTACCCATTTAAGGGCTATGATGTCTGAGGGAGGGACTCCTCTTGGGTGGTGCTACTCTATTAAGAGGGTGGGAACCTGGGGAGGACTTTCCTCTTGAAAGGGACTGCATAGTTAGTGGACTGAGGATGAGTGATTATCCTAAGCATCACAGGAATTACTCTAAGGGCCCTATTACACCAACAGACGATCTGACAGATTTTTACAGCCAAGGCCAGGAATGGATTGGAAAAGAGGAGAAATCTCAGCCTTTCCTTTATGACCTGTTCTCTGTTTATAGCCCATTCCTGGCTTTGGCTCAAAAAAAACTTTCAGATAATCTGTTGGTGTAATAGGGCCCTAAGGGCCAGTTCACACTGAGCAAAATCGGCTCGGTCACAGAATTCTGTCTAAGGGTGGTATTACACGGGCCGAGCAGGGCCCGATAATACCTGTAAACAAGCAGCGATCTGCTAGATCGTTGCTCGTTTACTGGGCCTATTACACGGCCCGATAATCGTTTAACAAGAGCTGCAAGGACATCGTTACCGATGTCCTTGCAGCCCTTGCTAAACTGGCATACATTACCCATCCACGTTCCAGGGCTGCTCCTGCCGTCCGCTTCTCCTGGGGTCCCAGGCACGCTCTAGCTTCACAGCGGCCTGTCAGCTGGTAGGCCGCTCAGCCAATCACAGGCCGGGACCGCTGCGGCCTGTGATTGGCTGAGCGGCCTATCCGCTGACAGGCCTCTGTGAAGCTAGAGCGCGCGCGGGACCCCGGGAGAAGCGGACGGCAGGAGCAGCCCTGAAACGTGGATGGGTAATGTATATCGTTAGTCGCCGGCCACTCACCGCTATTACACGTAGCGGTGCGCGGTCGGTGCCCAACGAAAATAGGGTCTAACCTATATCAACGATCAGCCGATGATCGTTGTCATCGGCTGATCGTTGCATTTATTACACGGAGCGATAATCGGCCAAATCGGGCCAATTCGGCCGATTATCGTTCCGTGTAATAGTACCCTAAAGGCCCTATTCCACGGAACGATTATCGTTCGTATTCGGCCGATATCGGCCGCTACGGACGATAATCGTCCGGTGGAATAGAGTGCAGCGATCAGCCGACATCGTTCATGTCGGCTGATCGTTGCAGTCGCTTGTTTTTCAACATGTTGAAAAACAAGCGACTGATATAGCAGCGATCTGCTGCCGTCGCTCCGTTGAATAGGAGCATCGGCAGCAGACGCTGCTATATCCTATGGGCTGCCCGGACGATCAGCGATTCCCCCGGGCAGCCCCCCTGCAGCTCCCCACCGCCCCTCCTGCACTCACACGCTCGCTGCAGCTGCGTTGAATAGCGGCGGCAGCGAGCGGGGAACGAGGAGAGCGCTCGTTTGCTCCTCTAAACGACCTGTGGAATAGGGGCATAAGTTGCTCAGAGTGAACTGTCCCTAAGGGGAAACCAATTCCAGGCATCTCTGTCCTGGGTGGCAAACCTGGCACTGCAGTGGTGGTGCCCTATTCAATTTTTGCTATGAGGCCTCCTTACGTCTATGTTTGCCACTGGTGACTGCCCACCTAAAGTGTATTGGCAGCCATATTGGTTTCCATCCAGCTTTACCAAGTTTAGAGATGCATCTGACTTCAAAGATAAGGGTAATGTAAGAATGTATGTGTTCTGGTGATCTTTTTAATTTGGGAGGGGGAGGGGTGTGTTCTTTATTTCTGGACTGTATAACTTTCATCTCAGGAAATACAAGAATACAAAGGGCCCTTGTGTCATAACATCAAATCCTGCTTTTCTTATTAAATTATATAGTTCGAGTATAGCAAAATACATAGACCCTATATTTAGTCTTGTAGCCAAAACAGTGACTTGTAATGTTTTATCTGCCAAAGTCCTAAATCAGAAATCTGAATTTTAATCCTGGACCAAGCCCATTCTGTAATCCATGTGTAGCTATAAACTGTGCTCTGAATCCCTCCTAATCTCCAGGTATTTTTGTGAAATTCTAAAAATGTCCAAGACAATAAATCTGATCTCCAGTCATTGCTGTAAACCTTCACATGAAAAAAGACTATTAAAGGGATTTTCCGGGCAAAATGAACTGATGGGCTATCTGCAGGATCATCGGTCATTGATCGGGGCCCGCACTACACAATGAACAGGGATGATAGCAGTTTGTCTCTGTTCATTGTATAGTAGGGGCTGCAGCTCCGCTCCTGTTCACCTGTGGATAACTCATCACTCTTTTGGCTAAAAAACCCTTTTACTTTACAAAACAGGAGACAACACTTTGCAACTAAACTCTTACAACCTAGAATCTTGCTATTCTGGCTCGGAGAATAAGGTTCTGTAATGGGTATAGACCTGCTGAGCCACTAAACCAGTCTGACTTTGGGCCACATCAGGGAGCGGAGTCCAATAAACCCCTAGGTTTTCACCCTTTTTCCTGCTCTTGCATGAGCAATCATGGTCACAGTAATAGAAACATAGAAGATTGTTGGCAGAAAAAGACCACTGGGTCCATCTAGTCTGCCCTTTTAGTATTTCCATTCTTATTATCTTAGGATAGATATATGTTTATCCCAGGCAGGTTTAAATTCTGTTGTTGTAGATTTACCAACCACATCTGCCAGCCAACCCAGCACAGATAGCTCTTTGGGTAGACCATTCACAGGTTCCTTCGTTTAGGAGGGTCTTTGTGACATACCCCTGACTCCTAAGAAGCTGGAATAACCTTTATTCTAAGTAGGGGCACAGATTACTTTTTTAAGATACTCAATTGGCATCAAGATGAAGGCCTTAAAATGATGCCATTGCACCTACTAGTGAACCTCTAACATGACAGATGTGTAAATCTCAGTTAATTCTTTTTCTTGCTCTGTTTGTTATTCCACTGATACCTGGTTATTTTTCAGCAAGGCAAATTAGGAATGTAGTATTTGCTTCTGGTTCTTCCATACCTGCCGTCATCCCTCCCTATGTCTCTGTCAAGCAGCCACTTGTAAATGAGCCTTTTTGTTCAGCGGAGCTGCAGCCCGCCAGAACCTAGTGGAAAGTGCCCACCCTGCTGTGGTCGGGTGATGCAGCCTTTCTGGTGGGGGCGACAGGGATCTATGTGTATTTTGGCCCGGCATACAGCAACTGCAGCTCTGGTGATTTCTCATCATACTGAGGCTTGTGTTTACAGGACATTGATCCTAAAAATGACCCAGTTCTTATGCAGTCTGAACACAGTGTCCGTTTTTTTTTCCTCCTAATCAACCATTTCCTATCCGGGCACATACAAGGATGTCTCATAGAAGAAAATCTCACACATCACATGTGCTTGTAATTCACACTTTAATATTGCATGATACCGGGTACCTGGCTGTGCACACAGGAGCATAAGTCAATTGTGCTGATATGGTTCTCTGCTGCACAGTATAGATCTACTGTGCAGCTTCCCAAGGCTACCAACCGCATCTGTGGTGGTAGCTTTAGGGCTCGTTCACACAGAGCAAAAGCAGCTGAATCAGCGCTGAAATTTCAGCCGTTAAAATAGGTGCGGAGCTAATTTCCATTGTGTTGAATGGAAATTCTGCTCTGCAGTTCACACGGTGGAATTTCCGCACTGAACTAATCCGCTTTCCGCCAGAAGTTTACTTGCCAAATACTCGCTGAATGCATGCGGATTCAGCGCCGATTCCTTGAGTATTCCGCGCTGAATTTGTCAAGAGCTGATTACGAGCTGAACACTTTCCTAGCGGAATACGCAGGGATTCTGCTTACATTCTGCTTATATTCTGCTCGGAATTCAGCGTCAGTTGATTTCAGGCGGAAATATTTCCTCACATAATCCGCCCCTTTTGCTCTGTGCGAACGTAGCCCCAGCCCCACCCCCCCCGATGTCTAGTTGCCGCCCCTTCTCCTTTCCCCAAGCCCTTGCTTAAACTGCATACATTACCTATCCATGGTCCAGTGATCCTCTTGCGGTCCGCTTCTCCCCTGGTCCCACGCGCTGCAGCTTCAGGGCGGCCTGTCTTAGTTGACAGGCTGCTCAGCCAATCACTGACCACGGCGGTCCTGGATGGTAATTGGCTGAGCGGCCTGTCAGTTAAGACAGGCCGCTCTGAAGCTGCAGAGCACAGGAGGAGCCCTGGACCATGGATAGGTAATGTATACACTTTGCAAATCGTCAGCCGCCGGCCGCTCACAGCTGTTACACGTAGCGATGCACGGTTCGTGCCCGACAATTATAGGTCCTAACCTATTTCAATGATCAGCTGATGATCATTGTCATTGGCTGATTGTTGTGTTTATTACACAAAGCGATAATCGGCCAGATAGGGCTGATTATTGTTCCGTGTAATAGTACGCTAACTCTTCACTGTGCAGCTGGAAACCATATCTGCATGATTATGCTGATTTGGTTGCCTTTGGTTCCCTTAACATCATGTCTGACAAAGGGAGCTAGACTCTCGAAAGCTTACAATCAAATATACTCAGTTAGCCTCCAAAAGGTATAGCCTGATTTCTTCTCTATTCTACTGAATTCTATGGCTAACACGGTACAACAATACTCTATTGGTTCCCTTAAAATTTTTAGATTTGTTAAAAGTGTCGTCTTCTTCTTTAGGTTCTTGTCTATTCTCTGTTATATACAGAGGAGCTATCGCCAAGCTATAACCTAGTGACAGGCTTCATAGAGAGAGGTCATATAGCAAAGAATAAACTTGCCGCTATTAGTCCAAACACAGCAGATTTGATGCAGTTTCTGCACTTTCCAAGGGTTTAGTATTTACTTGGGATTACTTATGGAGGGGATTCAGCCTTACTATTTAGATTCCCAGACTAAGAGAAAATCTAAAGGGGTTGTCCAGCGTTCCAAAAACATGGCCACCTTCTTCCAGAGACAACACCACTCTTTTCTTCCGTTTTGGTGGGGTATTCAAATTCAGTTCCAGCAAACTGGATGGCCCTTAAAGTGAATCTGACCTCTTGATCACCTACTGAGCTAATGACACCACTGGATAGATATCAATGAAAGCATTCAGAGCATATCTTTGTTGCTGGAGTCTGTTTTTTTTTTTTTTTTTTTTTTTTTTTTTTAATGAAAATAAAAACAATTTGGGCCCTATTGCCTCTAGGTCTCACTGTGCTTTATGCCCACCCCCTTCATAATAAGCCACGTACACTCTGCATACAGCACAGTGAGGTGTAGCGATGCTAGGGTCCAGGGAATAACAGGCCCGCCTATTTGACACCATTTACAGCCCAAATAAAGGTGTGTTTTTTCGAAAATTTAAACTCAGACACCGGCAACAATGGCATGTTGCGAATGCTTTCTTTGATATCTATCCAGTGGTTAAACCAGCTTGGTAAGTGGTCAGGAGGTTACAGATTCACTTTAATTGCAAACCACACTAGAACTGGACACGAGTGGCCATGTTTTTCTAAAGCTGGATAACCCCTTTAACTACTGACCCCTGTAGGGACTTTGATGTCATCAGATGGGTTGATTATAACTCAGCTTTCCCAGAAACAGATATAACTAAGTAATGGCCTTGTAGCACCAGGGCCGTACTGGTCCATCTCATTACGGGAAGATCCTCAAGTAGGCCCAAGTTCAGATGTTATAAAGAGCTCTTGATTCTACAGAAATCCGTCAAAGGACAAGTCACTTGGAGGGACTTGGTACTAGGGTTTTTTTTTTTTTTATTATTAATGAAATATTAGGAAGATTTACACATGTTCTGTATAGATGAAGGGATGCCTTCTGGCTCCAAAGAACATAGTCTGATAATGTCTGGCACAGAAAAGGTTGACAAGGAGGAGACTCATCCACTTGGGATTTTCCAAGAAGTGATCGTGTACCACACTGAACATGGGTTTCTGAAGCGGTCATGGGCTGTGGCAGCCTATCCCAGTGAATTTATTTTTGTCCTCATCTAAGTTCATTCTCTTGGACAAAATGAAACCTCCAGCAGCGAGGAACAGAGAAAATAAACTTTCATTGGAATGTAGAAGGCAAGTTCACAGTGAATGGGATAACACTCATAAGGGCAGACTGTAGGTAAGCAGTGGTCTAGCCGGGCGTGGAGGAGTACAGACCGCTGTCTCTGGTTGCCTTCTAACTAAGAAATTAGATTAGTGCATCATTTTTTATGTATAATGTTGTTTCATAGGTATGTCTGTTTCTGGGAACAATATTAATATTAATGCTATTTCAGCCCCCAGCTTTCCCAGAAAGCTTGATATTTGGACACTTTTATATAATATAACAGTTAAAAAGTTTGTGCTAGTGTACTGACAGAGCCGTGTGGCTGTGTAAGTACTCTAGCGTGAACTTTTAAACTGCTTAGGTGTTCCCGGCATCATAATTAATCATGATGCTGGGAGCTCCCAGGTGCAGTCCACATAACACTGTCTGTGTACGGACAGAATTCTATGGGTATGTGAATTTACCCCCTAAGGCTGCCTTGAAAACACAGATCCTCCCATAGACAGTACCCTAGGACTGCCTTCAACTTCTTCAGCCACTGTTACTGAAATGCCAAAACGATTGGACTCGAGCATGCTCCAGTTGCGCTCATATGTAGTGACAACCGCAGTTCCCCTACAATAGTTCATTTACATGGTGCACCAATAACTCTATACACCATTGAAACCCATGTAAGTAACAGCTGTAGTGACAGCTACAATTCCCCTATAGAGGTGCCTTCTGTAGGTGACAACCATATAGTGAAAAGCATACCCACACTACGGTATAACAATGCCATCTACTGTGTCCATAGTATCCTATAAAAGTGCCGGAGCAAAGGAAGTTGTATGGTAAACCCCATAAATGTACCAGTTGTACGGGGAACCCTCTGGCCCCACTTGTAAAAAGTAGAACTATTGTTGGATGACACTACTGGATCCCACAGTCCACAGCCAGAACTCAGCAGTTTACACTCTATCCAGGGGTCTTGTATCATGTAGCCTGGGAGTCTGAGGACTAGAGCTGTGCAGTAAAGATTCTGTACCTGTGGCATGCACTTATTAAATTATCCACTGACCTTGTCCCGTCAGAAGCTCCTTGACATTGTTCACACTGTAAATCAGAGCTTTATGTGTGACATGACATCCCTTGGCTCACAGTGTCCATTTTATAATTGAACCTGGCTTATAACATAATGAAATTACCATTTATTAGAGCCTGGGAAGTTGCACTTTCCCTGGCTGCCCCTGTAATGATTCTCACGTCTCTTTACAGATGTTGCGACTTGATAAAGTACTCCTCTCTCGGATCACAGACTAAGCCGATTTGACATTTTGCACTCATGGAGCCAAATCCTGGATAGGAGAGATCCTCAATGTCTCTAATAGAAATCTATGGGTGAAGATTAACCTCTTTAAAAAAAAGCATAGTGCAAGATGGTTAACCTCCTCCTCTACCCTTTAGAGCAGGGGTGGGGAACCTTTTCCATGTCGAGGGCCGGTCGGGCATTAATAAAATCATTCGAGGGCCGCATACCGTGCGCGGCAGTTAGTAGCGGGGGTTTGCAGCACCCAGGACAAGGCATAGTATTGTTCCCCTAGTGCCCCTGCTATTGTAGTTAACCCCCAGTGATGCCCCTTGTAGTCTAGTTAACCCCCAAGTCATGTCCCTGGTAGCCTAGTTAACCCCCATCAGGCATGTCCCTGGTTGCCTAGTTATTCCCCCCCCATCAGTCATGTCTCTGGTAGCCTAGTTGTCCCCCCCATCAGTCATGTCCCTGGTAGCCTAGTTGTCCCCCCCCCCCCATCAGTCATGTCCCTGGTAGCCTAGTTGTCCCCCCCATCAGTCATGTCCCTGGTAGCCTAGTTGTCTCCCCCATCAGTCATGTCCCTGGTAGCCTAGTTGTCCCCCCATCAGTCATGTCCCTGGTAGCCTAGTTGTCCCCCCCCCATCAGTCATGTCCCTGGTAGCCTAGTTGTCCCCCCCCCCATCAGTCATGTCCCTGGTAGCCTAGTTGTCCCCCCCCCCCCATCAGTCATGTCCCTGGTAGCCTAGTTATTCCCCCCCCATCAGTCATGTCCCTGGTAGCCTAGTTATTCCCCCCCCATCAGTCATGTCCCTGGTAGCCTAGTTATTCCCCCCCCATCAGTCATGTCCCTGGTAGCCTAGTTGTCCCCCCCCCCCATCAGTCATGTCCCTGGTAGCCTAGTTGTCCCCCCCATCAGTCATGTCCCTGGTAGCCTAGTTGTCCCCCCCCCCATCAGTCATGTCCCTGGTAGCCTAGTTGTCCCCCCCCCCATCAGTCATGTCCCTGGTAGCCTAGTTGTCCCCCCCATCAGTCATGTCCCTGGTAGCCTAGTTGCCCCCCCCCCCCCCCCATCAGTCATGTCCCTGGTAGCCTAGTTGTCCCCCCATCAGTCATGTCCCTGGTAGCCTAGTTGTCCCCCCATCAGTCATGTCCCTGGTAGCCTAGTTGTCCCCCCCCCCCATCAGTCATGTCCCTGGTAGCCTAGTTGTCCCCCCATCAGTCATGTCCCTGGTAGCCTAGTTGTCCCCCCCCCCCATCAGTCATGTCCCTGGTAGCCTAGTTGTCCCCCCATCAGTCATGTCCCTGGTAGCCTAGTTGTCCCCCCCCATCAGTCATGTCCCTGGTAGCCTAGTTGTCCCCCCCCCCCATCAGTCATGTCCCTGGTAGCCTAGTTGTCCCCCCCCCCATCAGTCATGTCCCTGGTAGCCTAGTTGTCCCCCCCCCCATCAGTCATGTCCCTGGTAGCCTAGTTGTCCCCCCCCCCCATCAGTCATGTCCCTGGTAGCCTAGTTGTCCCCCCCCCATCAGTCATGTCCCTGGTAGCCTAGTTGTCCCCCCCCCCATCAGTCATGTCCCTGGTAGCCTAGTTGCCCCCCACCCCATCAGTCATGTCCCTGGTAGCCTAGTTGTCCCCCCCCCCATCAGTCATGTCCCTGGTAGCCTAGTTGTCCCCCCATCAGTCATGTCCCTGGTAGCCTAGTTGTCCCCCCATCAGTCATGTCCCTGGTAGCCTAGTTGTCCCCCCCCTGTCATGTCCCTGGTAGCCTAGTTGTCCCCCCCCCCCCCCCCCATCAGTCATGTCCCTGGTAGCCTAGTTGTCCCCCCCCCCCATCAGTCATGTCCCTGGTAGCCTAGTTGTCCCCCCCCCCCCCATCAGTCATGTCCCTGGTAGCCTAGTTGTCCCCCCCCATCAGTCATGTCCCTGGTAGCCTAGTTGTCCCCCCTCCATCAGTCATGTCCCTGGTAGCCTAGTTGTCCCCCCATCAGTCATGTCCCTGGTAGCCTAGTTGTCCCCCCCCCCATCAGTCATGTCCCTGGTAGCCTAGTTGTCCCCCCCCCCATCAGTCATGTCCCTGGGATCCTAGTTAACCCCCAAATAAAAAAATAAACATCCCTCTCACCTTACCTCCGCTCCCACGCTGTCCAGGTCCTCTTCTGTCCCAGGTCCTCTGTGCCGGTCTTCTCCTGCAGGCGGCGCGCGATGAAATGACGTCATCGCGCGCGGCCCGCAGGAGACTAAAGACACGCGCCGCTCTGCTGGGGAAGAAGCCGGCATAGACAGCATCCTCCGGTGTCCGCCAGCTGTCACAGACACCGGAGGATGCGGTGTATGCCGGCTTCTTCCCCAGCAGAGCGGCGAGCATCACAGGGGAGCTGCGGGCCGCGGGCCGCATCGGGAGGTCTCAGGGGCCGGATGTGGCCCGCGGGCCGGAGGTTCCCCACCCCTGCTTTAGAGGACTGCGGAAATGTTCCTGTTGACCTGTTGCATTTGTAATGTGATTGAATGTTAATGCAGCTCCGTTCTCTGATTCTGTCTGTCTGTATCCTATGCATTAAATGTATACCTGCTATATTAATTGTGGCTAACAAAGGTCACTATAGAACTATGGATAGAAAGAGATTATAAAAGGAGCTGAATGCTGAAAGTGAATTAGTGCAGTGGCTGAGGCCACATGGCCAGTAGTTATCCCCTATGCTGCGGTCAGAAAGTGGCACTTGGCCGAAGGCATTAAGGGGCACCCCAAGAAAAGGGAGAAATAAAAGCAGTTTGAGGGATGGAAGTGAGAGCCTGAGAGGTGGTGCAGAGAAGCAGCTCCACACAAGTAAGTACCAATGTATGTTGATAGTGAGACTATTTTTATTGTTGGAAACTTAGGGCTCGATATTGAGAAGGAAAAGACCGCTGACCTGTCACCCTTGTTCCCAGTGGGAGGGGTCACCTGGACGACCGCCGCTATCGTCATTGGGATTTAAGAAAGTGCTGAAAGACAATGATCAGCCAATATCGTGAGTGTCGGCTGATTGTTGCCTTTCAGCATGAGCTATCACACAAAAGGATTATCGGCAGGTAATCGGCCAAGTACGACTGATGATCGTTTCGTTTAATAGGGTCGTGTAATATTTAGCTTGATCAAATACCCACAATAGTCCAATCCTTTCTGAGAGAAACCACCATCAAGTGTATTGTATTTCCCAAATTAAGTATAACTCTTAGGGCCCTATTACACCAACAGATTATCTGACAGCTTTTTTTTGAGCCAAAGCCAGAAATGAACTATAAACAGAGAACAGGTAATAAAGGAAAGACTGAGATTTCTCATCTTTTCAAATCCAGTCCTGGCCTTGGTGTAAAAAAAAAATCTGTCAGATAATCTGCTGGTGTAATAGGGCCCCTAGGGTGCCTTCAAACTTGGGTGTGTGCTCAGATGGACATTTTTCTACACACTTTAATGTATGTTTAAATTATGGAGTCCACACCACAGACTCCGCTTGAAGTTCCACATGTCCCATTGATTCAGTAGGACGTCTCGCGCACACTCCACCATCTGCTTAAAGAATTACCATGTTTTCAGTTTTTCTGCAGCAAAAACAAGAAAAAGGTAGCATTGCAGTAGCTATTGAATCAATGTGTAATGCTGGGTTTACACGTAGCGATAATTCGCTCAATTGTACAAATAACGATTTCGAAGTAACAATTTTTTTTATAACGATCAGCGTTTAGATGGAACAATATATCGTACGGAAAATTCATTTTGCGATCGCTTAAGCCTATCTCGCACATAGGAAGGATCGGTGAACGACTGTTTACACCGAACGATCTGTGAATTTTTTGTGAACGATGAGTTTAGAACATGTTGTAAGATCAAAATGAACGATTTCTCACTCGTCGCTTGATCGTTCGCTGCGTTTACACGTATGATTATCATTCGAATTAGTTCTTTATCGTGCAAATTCGCACAACAATCTTTCCGTGTAAACGCAGCATTAGCTCCCATTCTCAGGAGGATGGTCTGTCTCCCAGATATGACTTTAACAATTTTCCAGCTACAGGAAACAGCCCATCCATTTTAGTCTTGCTGTTAAACAGTACGATGGTTGCATCTTTCTCTGTCTACCCCCCCTATTTCCAACATAGATTTTCAATTGGATCAAGATGTAGACTGTTTCCTGGTCACGTCGTTCAGTTGTTGGCTTTCAAAAGAAAAGCTTTAACACTCTTTGCTCTGTGGTCAGATGCATTATACTAAAAACAGACTTCATCACCAAACCTATTTTCTGTTGATGGAACGAAAAAAGTGTCCGAAGTTCCTCTGCCCTCCTGTGCATTGATTGTTAAAGTAATGATTGCATCTCTCCTGGACCTTTACTTGCCACATAACAACTTTCCGTAGATGATGGGAAAATGTGATTTTCATTAGCCGTCATCTTTATAAGTCTCATTAGAATCGCATCAGGCAGCATCATCTCTTTGGCCAATGCGAATAGGTGACTCATCAATGAATTTTCGCCCCTTTTTTTTTCATCTGCTTAGGTCTTAGTGCAGTTTTTATTTGTCTTTAATTGATCATTGACTCATTAATGCTCTGACATATTTTACGCTGCCCATATTTTTTTTCTTTGTCATTTTCCTATTTTGTTTATAATTGCACCAAATTTTCCATCCAGCTGGGAACAACCAACATCTTTTGCTATACTACCTGTTAGATTTCCATCTTGGAGATTTATTTTTTTTTTTTTTAGGTTCTTCATTGTTTCATTTTAAACATTCTTTGTATTGTCAAGTTCATAGCTCGTTACTTGGTATGATCTACAAGCATTGATTATTAGGTAATTCCATATTTTTTTCCATTGACTGAAAATATGTTCTTTACTTTGAGGTATATTGTATGATGCCACAATTTTCAGCTATTAGGCTTTAGCACCCTGCTGGGAGTTGTAGTTTCATAGTGTGTTTTTTGTTTTTTTTTGTCGTCTCCTATACCTGGGCTTAGGATGGCTGTAAACATGGGAATATGAGGCTTCCAGATCTGCCACAAGCCAAATCCACATTCTAGAAAATAACCTTGTTCTTGCTGGAAATAATAGGCCAATATACACTGTGCCAGATGTACAATTGCCTCCCAGAATTTGTGCGTGCCAACTTCAGCCAAACGTTTAGGAAACTGGGCTTCCCTGATGGGTCTGTAAAGCTTTTCACCGTTGAGCTCCATTATGTGCAGACATTACTAATGAGCGAGGAATGTAGATGTCTTCACTCTGGTAAATGGGCCTGTCACACTGCGCTACCCCTTATTGGCAACCATTAGCCATCAAACAAACCCAATAAATTATATGCGTGATAATGGCTATTACATGTGATGAGCTTATTTAGCTCCATTTTATTATTCTCATCCTGTTCAGTTACAAGATGAGCCCATAGGGGGCAGCGTTTGAGTTTCACCATTATGCTAATGTACAGTAAATGTAAATATGTGAAACTTTTGTAATATATCTTATGACGGAAAACTGGTATTCTGCTCACCTTCTAGCAATCTGTAGTTCCACTTTTTCTGCCTGCAGGCTTTCTATAAGGGTTGGGTCAGACATGGTGGATATTTCAGATTTGCTTCAGTAATCTGGCGCCAGTTTACCCCTCTCCATAGGGGACACAGGAACATTAGGCTGTGCCATTCTTTCACGTTTGAGGAGTACGGGAGGGATAACTGTCAGCCTAACGGTTGTTCGGCTGATTGTTATTGAAGGTGTATGGTCTAAATGAAAACTCACTGTTCAGTAATTGTAACCGAAAACACTGAAGAAAGGGGAGGAGGGGGATGAAGCTGCAGTCTCATTCTACCATACAGGAGGGAGATCAGTAGCGGGACTGGAGCTGATTGGTCAGAATTCTCTAGCTCCACGAGTGTTGATATGGACGTCCACTCGGCAAGTCTAAGCAGGTGGAGGCTCAAAAAAAGTTAGACACTGCATCTAATATAACACGTGTCTCAATTTAACAATAGTCAGTAATATAGTCGCTTTCGAATGAAGTGACCAAAGGCCGTTGCAGTGCATCAAGGTGACCATTCCTAGAATACAGGCTGCCATAAATTACACCTTTCTCCTGCTGGATGGAATAACAAGGGGTGTATTCGGTCAGCCAGCTTGAACTTTTTCCTGGGACTACCCTTGGGAGGCACCAACCACTGCATACCAGGGAAAACCCTACAAGACGACCTGGTTTGTACATTAATTACAATATGACCCCTGTCCGAAAAGATCTTTTACATGTACCCGTTTTTTACTACGTAACATATCCCCTTGCAGCCGCCATTGTCACACTGTTCAATGTTATTAACTCCAATGGTCAGTGGTTTAAATGTTGTGGCTGATCAATATTTAACATAGCTTCAAATGAGTATTTCACATTAAATAAACTTAGTTTAGAAAGATATTTTGTGACCATTGTTCCTCTTTGCCATTTGACGGCTGCATAGTTGACAAGATTTTAAGGCTTAATCCCAAACAAGAAATATGTCTAAATCAGGGTCAGCGGCAGGCATACAAATCCTGCTGTGTCCTATAGGGTTAAATAAGAGGATCAGATTGAAAACAGATAATCGTGCTGTATGGCTGATATTAGTAAATTCCTATATTATTAATGCACGCCCTATAATGGACTATTCTTTTTCTTCCCATGAGATTAGGTGGAATTACTAGGTATAATCTACCAGCTGACCAGTGACATCAGTCAACCACTGATCAGAAAGGGAAAGGTTATCAGATCATGTGACTAAAGGGGTTTATGAGATTAGAAAAACATATCTACCTCTTATGCAGAAACAAAGCTACTCTTCTCCATAGTCCTTATGTGGCATTGCAGCTCAGCCCCATTCATTTAAATGGGCGTTATTAAAAGAAACCTAATGGAAACTTTTGATTTGTCCTTGATACAAGTTTGCTTTAGGGTGTGTTCACACGTACAGAATCCGCAGCAGATTTGATGCTGTGTTCAGTTATTTAGATTAAATCTGCTGCAGATCCGCAGCGGAAAATCCGCTGTGGATTCAGTACGTGTGAACGTACCCTCAAAGACTGTAATACCAGACTGAACCTGTGGGCAAAGAGTGGCATTGTTTCTAAGATGTCCTCACAACTGGTGAAATGTGATTATGGGGGCAAGGATTTACCTGAGCTTCCTGTTAGTTGCATTATAGTCGCATACTGCAGTTGGCACCTCATGGGCCTGTAAACTGCTGATAACGGGGAGCAATAGATTTCATTCAGTTGCACAGCAATTTAATAAATCTATAGGGCAGTGTACTGTTGCAGGACTACAACTCCCTGCAATATGGTGCTGTTGAGTTTGTCTTCCTGTGTTGGATATACAGATACTTGGGATGGGTAGGATAATTCAGAGCAAGTTTATGCACCTTGAAACTAGTTTTTTTTTTTTTGTAAATTTCTGACTTTCTGGTCTTTAGCTTTTTACCCTAAAATTTTAGTTTTTTTTTCTTTTATGCAGCTCAGTGGACTACAAGCAGGGGAAACCAGATTTCAGACCCTTCACAAAGGACAAATGGTGAGTGCCATTTCCTCTTATAACTGCTGGGCATCCACTGGAACTGGCGGCCAATGCCCCAAGAAATATGCCACTAGGGCAGTGATGGCTAACCTTGACACTCCAGCTGTTGCAAAACTACAAGTCCCATCATGCCTGGGCAGCCAAAGATATGGCTTTGGCTGCCCAGGTATGATGGGAATTGTAGGAGGTTAGCCATCACTGCACTAGGGTCTTAACTTCTGTATTGTTTTTTTGTTTTGTTTTGTTTTTGTTTTTCTTTACTTATGTCTGTCAGAGCCATAACTTTAAAGGGTAACTATCAATGTTTAGACAAATCAAACTTGCTGATATCATCTTATAGCACACGGGGCGCTGAGGATGGAGGTAAGTTTGTAATTAAATCCGTAGACTAGTAGGAGTAAGCCAGGATCTGTGCACTGGGGGGGCTGTAGCCAGCCTACCAAACCGCCTTAATGGCCTATGGATTTAACTACAAATTGCACGGAAATAGTGCTGAGGATGAAGATAACCTTACCTCCATGCTCAGCGCCCCGTGTGCTTTAACTTGGAGGGCACCAGTGCAAAAGCTGTCTGAGGGAACCTCAACTATAATGCTTCATTTATAGTACTAGTCTCCTCATACTAGGAAGAGAGACTATATGGAACCCCTCAGGCTCCAGGGTCCATGTGCAGCTGCATCCTCTGCAACTGCTCCAGCTCTATATATCAGCCGTCAGACAATCTGCCATGCAAAAGTCCCTCCACCATTCTGTGGTGGTACACCCCCGCGCTAGCGTGCGACACGGCCGGTTACTTGCTAGACGGTACTGTGTGACAGCACTTCATGGTGGTTGGCTGAGATACAGCCGGACCTTCAGATGTTACTTCATGATGCCAGTGCCAGCGGGGCACACAGGTGTGATGGCACGCCTGTGTTTTTATTTTACAAGGCCAGTTGATCCTTTTCCCCTGTGGACAGTGTCCTGCCAGACTGCTACGGGGTCCCTTGGGTTAGTGTAGTCACGGATGGCCGGAGTGGTGTAGTGACCCTCCCGGACTATCGGAACTGCCACCCACAGAAAGGGGAAGTGTCCCAAGGATGTGGTAAACACTGTGTCGGTGCGGGTTGAAGAATCACGTAGTCTCTCACGTAGTTATACAGCTTTACTTTGACAATATAAATTACACTTGATAGTTCTCTTGATAAAGCACTAGGTAAGACACCGGATAGTACAATACCAAATCTGCGACAGGAATAGAGTGAGGAGTACATTTGTGCTGATTGTGTAGCGTGTTGTGTGATACAAAGAAGCAGAGTAGCAGAGAGGAGGATGCCGTGACAGTCTCAACCCAAGTAGTACTGTGCTCTGCCGGGATGTTGGAGGATAAGGTAGAAGAATATTTAGAAAAAGAAGAGAATACTTGTGCCCGTGTTGTGCCCAACTAATGCCCACCAGTCAAGTCGAGTCGGCAGACCCGTCCTATGAGGGTGACACAAGGCTCCAGACCTTTTTACCTGGGATGAGCGGAATGCTGAGGGTTCCCTGCTAATAGAGTTCCTAGGCCTTAGCAACTTTGCTCTATTCCTATCAGTTCCTAGATTACTGCTGTCTGTGGTTACTGTCCTGCTCTGTGACTCTCCTAGTCCATGTGTGGGTTGAGGTTGTCTCTGACTTGTCCTCTCTTGAAGGGGGTTTAACATTGCATAGTGTTGTGTAGCGTTACTAAAAAGAAAACTGTTAAAGGTGTCCTGTCTTGTGTCCTACCCATACGGGGTTCTGACTAAGACTGACCAGAGTAGGGGACCTGGCAGAGGGCCTGGGCCCAGAGAGGACCACTGTAGAGAGCTGTCTAGCTTGCGCCCTTCCTCTACAATGTCAAACACGAAAGACCTACACACTTCTTCTACCCATGTGACTTCCTTCCTCAGCGTATCTAAAGTGCGCTGTGAGTGGGTGAAGAGTGCAATAGAAGTAAAGAGAGAGGTGATAGGAGAGAAGAAGAACAGATTCCTATAGGTTCGCAGATCCATGTGACATACAAACAAACAATAACCCTTTATATACTTCAGCCGTGCAGCATCTGAATACACACATCTGATACAGCGACATCTAGTGGCGAAACTACCTTCATCAACACTTCTACACAATAAGCACAGGCTTTTTCGAAGGGAGTAACCAATAGTAACACCCGTGGTAGGACACCACATGTACCCCTGTTCCCACACAGCTGTTGTTGCAGGACCTCAGCAGGCCACATTTGTGGCTAAAGTATAGGAACTGCTTGTGGCTATTGACTTGTGGTGGAACTACAACTCCCATCATGCCCAAAAAGCTTTGTGCTGTGCATTAGTGGGCCATGAAGACAGTGGGTCTCCAAAGTGTCGTGAAAGTCTATGTGAGCGACTACAGGGAGCGGTGAGGGATTTAGGATTGCAGGCCTGGTTGTGATGAGTGGGTTTGGACACCTTGAGTACTTACAGCATTGGAGGGGGTGCAGGATAACGCATTGATTTACAACGTGTTTTTTCTATTTTTACAATGGGGATTGATAAGTGATGTGTGAAACTATGAAAAGATCCTAATTATATACTATGGAAGTGCTACCCATGTAGCTTCCATCACCAGGCATATCTAGGGATATTCTCTGTAATATAATGTTGCACCTTAAGCTGAAGGACTCTAATCATATCAATAATACCTCAGCTGGGGAAAACATTTCTGACACTTGAGATACATTGTATCCTGTAAATCCCTCCATTATAATATCTGCCGTAAATTATATTTCCATTACTCTCCATCTGTAATTTTCTTCTATTTAAACCCCGTTATTCTTTATCCACTCAATCCTCCTGGAGACAGGAAGCCATTCTTCCCATTGTAATATGCTAAATAAAGACTCAACAGATAATAACTTTTTTACGTCTTTATTTTTAAAGTGGATTCTTCCTTTAGAATTCTAAAAACCGTAATTAACACATTCAATACAGTCATTACCTATAGCGTCTCATCCCGGGCTTCATGCAAATTACTGCTGACGTCTTTTTATATTTTGAAAGCAACGGATAAACAGCGTCACACTCAGGTTCATAGGTTTTGACAGGTATTGCGGTCAAGGGTATTCAGTTAAATGCTTCTATACCAGACAAAACTCTAACATGGCACTTCTTCACGTATGTATATGTTTGTCTACCTGATCCCAAGGAATAGGACACTTTCACTAATTATATTTGGAGGGACTTATCTGCTAGGCCATTACATATTTGATTTTCCTTTTTTTTTCTTGGGATCACAGTGATTCTTTCTCAAGGTACCATCTAAGGCCGCATTCACACGTTCCGTTTTCCGCATGGAATACAGACTTGGAAGGCAGCATCTCTGATATGCTGCTGGGAGCAGAGGGAACTGTACGGGGGACTCCGGTACAGGCCTTTCATGTCCATGTTCCGAACACGAATGTGTGAATGCAGCCTTAGGGCCCTATTCCACCGGACGATTATTGTTTGCATAATCGTTAACGATTAACTATCTCAAATGACCGCTATTGTGAAAGACCTAAAAACGTTCATTAATTTCCATGGAACGATAATCGTTACTTATGATCGTAATTGTGATCGTTTTTTCTTCGCTATTTATTCGCTATTGCATTTGTATCTATTGCGAACGACCGAACGATGTCTTATTCAATGCGAACGATTTGCGAATGTTTTGCGAACGAGCAACGATGAAAATAGGTCCAGGTCTTATAAAGCGATCAACGATTTCTCGTTCGGTCGTTAATCGTTAACTGCATTTCAACCGAACGATTATCATTTAGATTCGAATGATTTAACGATAATCTGAACGATAATCGTCCGGTGGAATAGGGCCCTTAGGCTACATTTTTTTCAGGACCGTATATGAATTCTGCAACTGTCCGCAATCTGCAAAAAAAAACTTGTCTGTATTGCATTTGTAATTCTCAAAATTGGGGAAGGTGATGGTTAAATAAGTGGGAATGGTTTAATCTATATTCTTTATGGATTAGTGGACATCATAGATGTTTAATCCGCAAAAAAATTTATGGATGCTTCCATAAACTTCTATGGGACAATCTGTGCCGCAGTTATGGTCAGTACTAGAGCTTGTCAGTAATTTTTGCAGATTGCACATCCGTAAATATAAGGACAATGTGAATTAAGGTTGCGTGAAGGAATGTGAATGAAGGACATGTGAATGAAGGTTGCTCCACTGAATATTCCAGTGATTGTTTGTAGGTACACTTTTTCCCTGCTGTGGCCACTTCTGGAGAGTTGTGGTATTACCCGGCTCTCCTTCAACTGAATAGATGATCATGTAATATTATGTTTGTGCTATGTTTATCAGAGCTAGTACTGCTATCTTCTGCAGATCTTCATTCTGGCTAATGGAGGGGGCCCTGACCTTTCTATAGTGTTCATATGCTTGAATAGGCTCTATTGGGACAACCCCTTTTAAGGAACTGTTGTGGGTGACATATCACGGGATGGGTGTGAATAGAATACTGTCGCCTTTTAATATGGTTGACATACATTTCATTAGGTGAGCAGAAGTGCTGGGGCAGTGTCACAGGTCATTGTTTCAGCATAAAGGTTAAGGCATTCAGTTTCAGTGCTATTATAGGCTTCTAACACAAGATATTTTTTATCCAATTTCTCCATCAGTTTTCCTATAAGCTACTCAGCTGGGCTCCTGGAGCCTCTTACACCTCATCCGCACAGCATTACTTGTCACATTCCTGCACTCAGGGAAACCAACGCTTTCAATGGAGAAGCCTTCACGCCTGGTTGCTTTCCAGTCTCCAGAACCTTTGACTCCTACACAAGAGAGAGGATTACATCTTAACAGCAGCCCATTCAGCTCTAGAGAATAGGAATTAAAGAACAATTCTTTTTAAAGCAACGTAAAGCGAAAGCGCCCCTCTCTCCACCAATGCATTGCCGAGTTTCCTGCTTTATGCCTGAGACAAGCAGATATGAAAGGAAGTTATGGACTTTGTGTATTACATTATAGATTAACCGAATGTATCTTACTATAAACTGTGCATAGATATATGTTCTAGATAACCAGCAACCGATCTGACCCCTCACCCAGTGTTGTGGTCATACTGATAATGTATGTTAAGTTGGTTGTAAGCTTTTGGTCAGTGGATCCTGCTGATTTGGGGTTAGACTTTGCTGACGATCTAATGTCTACAAGGTGTGGCAGACCTCATGGTGTCAGGGAAACAATAATCTGTCTGGTTAGATTTAACCTTTTTTCCTGTAGAGACAAGCTGTATTAGCGCTATATGTACAAATGGCACATCTCTCCCCGCATTGCAGGAAAGGTGTTGCCTTTTTTAATAGAGGTTTCAAAAACAAACACCGATACGAAAGCTTCTGAAATTTTTAGTTCTTAGGTAATTTATTGAAAAAAGAAAAGCGTTCAACATTACCAATAGGAAACAGCTCTACAAAGTGACCTGTACATTGCACATAAGGTGGTCAGTTAGTTATGTATAAAACATAAACCTACAGAATAACTAAAGTTAGTAGGATGCAGAAAATCTTTGGTGTATTTTCCATGATATCAATTTATTCCAATTACATATTTTTTTTCTCTCCTTCTGAATCCCAATAGCTAGAAATAAATCTGGACATTTCCAATTATAGGTTGTGTGAATATGTAGCACCATTATGTAGGAGATACATAAAATAAATCACACCCAGCTAGAGGTACAATACAATGTACAATAATAAAATACTCTAAACTCTCCTTGCTGAGCATCTGCCCCTTTTTTTTTTTGCTTATTTTATCTAATTTTAAACAACACCTAGTCTAGGGGGGGGGGGAGCCATGTGGATATATCTTTAGACCCTGAAGATGTTGTGGGGTCATAAAAAGCCAAGTATACTTTACAACCAATATACTTTACAAAAGTTTACAGACAGAGTGGTTTAACTTAGTGGGTCCAAAAGATGCCCCTGAAGTTAGGGCCCTATTACATTAAGCGATTATCATCTGTATTTGGACGATACCGATCGTTACAGCTGATAATCTCTCTGTTTAATAGAAGACAACAATCAGCCGAGTCATCTATTAAACAAAGCGATTATCAATCATCATTCATGATAGAATGATTTGCTGCCGTCACCCCATGTTATAGGAGCAGCGACAGCAGACCGCCACTATCTTCTATCTTCTCTAGCGATCACCTGGGCAGCACCCCCCCCCCCTCCCGCCCAGCTCTTACCTGCTCACTGACGATACGTGTACTAGCACCGAGAAGCAATCGAGCGCTGACCTGACAGGTCGGCACTCACTTGCTCCCTCTCGTCGCCCCGTGTAATAGGGGCTTTAGGGGTAAGATCAGCTGCAGGTTGTCACCCCTCTCTATTGTCACCCATCAACTATAGTAAGTGCCCAAAGAGCAGAAGATGGAATGGGAGATGAGGCCCCGTCCCTAGCAACCAATCAGATTCCAGCTCCCTTTGAAAATGAAAGTAGTATATTATATTGGTTGCCAGGGCTTCAGTATACCTTCCCAATGTATTTGCCAAATTTGGGGTTAACCGGTTCAGGTGTTCGTAAGTCTATAGAGGACAGACATTTATTATAGAGATAGACCCAAGGTCATGGCAACCACGGACACTGGTAGAAAGGATGTATCCTGGTTCAACCAGGGACATCTACTAACTCTCTTTACCAGTGAAGAATTGGTGCCTCTGATCTTCCATTGTGATTTTGTTGTTAGTTTTTTCAAAATCAAAGATGTAACTTTTTTTTAGTGATTTATACTACTAAAGTTTTACCAAAAGAGGGGAAGCCGCCACCATGCCCCATACACAGTTACAGTAAGCTCATGATAGAGCTTGCCATAGTGTCTTAGCCAGTCATTGTGCCCCTATAGCACCATCATCCACTCTTGTACCAGAGCCAAGCACAGGTCACCTAAAACTTTGCCAGACCCTGCACCCCTGCAGTACAGCTCACTCTGTATATTAACAGGCAGCCATAGTGCTTCTATAGTGAACTATCCTTACTATCTTTATAACAGAACTGCAGTGCCTCCCTTTCCCAGTGTTGATAATGCCCCCCATAAATTCCCACCTTCTCCATGCATACATGCTTGCTTATGATGTGTGTTTCTGGAAAAGTAAGTTCCTGATCTCTCCTGTAGGAATATGTCACTCTAGTTTATGATGATATGTGCAGTTCCCTCATCGCCATGAACCTGCTCAGCTGCAAAGCAGATGTGGAAGTGTAGAGAAGCTTTTGTCTAATAAAAGTGATCAGCGCACAAGCTCCAGTTCCCTGCATGTGAACAGGTGATTTAACATGATACGCTATGAGGATCATTAATAATATGGTCCAAAGTGTATAGTTGATCGTTACCACATGTTATGCATTTGTTTTCTAAACTACTTTCCCATTTTAAAAAATTGTAAAAAGAAAAAAAAAGTTTAGCTTTTAGATTGGTCATTACCCAGCTTTCCCTGGATTCCGATAGATGTGACCGAGCTACGTAGGGTTACATGACCTCCTTTGGTTGCATTAGGGTCCATTTACACAGAAGGATTATCTGCCAAGGATTTGAAGCCAAAGCTTTATGACCTGATCTGTTTATAGTCTGTTTCTGACTTTGGCTTCAATGTAAAGAGGGTCTTCTGACTCTCCCCAGACAGGTGATGCCACATAAGATCAGGCTTGTTAAATTTCAATGTCTTGATCTTTTTGTTCTCTGAGAGACAAGCCACCACCAAAGGATTCTGGCGACGGCTTTCCCTCTCACTCCATTCCGAACACATGAACACTGAGCAAAAGCTAAGTGTTTATTTGTATGTGGCGATTGAAAGCGTTAACTGTACAGTCAATAGCTATCTTGCGTATATGGCTAATATACGATGGACAGATGTCACCATAGAGTATAGACAGTATGAAATGCTGGGAGATTTCAGTTGTGAAGCCGGCAAAACCTTGAGTGGTGTATATAGAGAGGCTATGTTCATACACAGTGTTTTCAGCCATTCTTTAAGCTGTTTTCTTGTGGGACATTTTTTGAGACTCCAAAAATCTGTGTGGGAACAGAGCCTAAGCAGTATTATGTCCGCCATGGTCCCTGCCTGGCAGAGAAAGAGTGCGCAGAAGAAAAGGACTGCGGGTCTCAGATCTGCCAGAGCCTTTCAAAGAGATTTTGTTCACAGCGGTTTGTAATCTTATGTTTAAACATCAGACAGCTATTCCCTAATGAGACATCTTTACAAGCAGAGAGAGGAGATGCATTACTGTCTCCCAGCTAAAGTGCCTACAGTCCCAATATTTATGGGTGACTGTGATTCCAGCGAACAGTTTACTTTTTATGTAGAAGGTGCCCTCTGTTAGTGATTACTGTCGCTATAGAAAATTACAGCGGAGCTTGTGTTTCCGTGAAGCAGATTTGAGCTAACATTCGTAGGGTTTAAGAGAAAACGGGGCCAGTGTATTATACAGTCTATGGCTATGTTCACACGTCAGGATTTTGCGGCCACCATTCCCGACGACTGTCAAAATGACGTCCATCCATTGTTAAGGACGGACGTCATTTTGACAGTCGTGAACATAGCTTATAGGTATATTTTTGGTATTTAAAGCGAGGAGTCTGCGTACAGATAACTTTTAATTCGCCATCTTATAGCTGAGATATTAGAGGGAGTCCACCTATTACATTAATGGGTATAGTACTCACACGTTTGCAGATGGTTGGAGATTTCGCTGCAGTTGATTTGTAAAATTACCCAGAAATTACTTGGCCCCAAGATGTAGACACCCTGCGTATAAATAATAAGGTAGTTGTCAATTATTCTTACCCCTACTGCAAGCATACAGTATATATGCTCCCTACTGTGTGTGTGTGTGGCATCCAGTGACTATATGGGCCCCACAGGAGCAGGGGGCCCGCACTTCCCGAGTGCTGATACTGCCTGAGGGGCCCACTACAGACATGCCATGCTGAGCTGACACTAAAGAGTCTGAGCCTGGCAGGCCCCTCTATTGGCCTGGGCCCCTGTGCAGCTGAACAGGCTGCACAAGTGATATGTCCGCCTCTGACTGGGAGAAACCAGGAGGCACAATGATCTGTGCTTATATAGTTTACAGTCTGAGATTCTACTTGTGCTTTTATCATTTACAGGATTAGACAAAGAGGTAGTACTACCTGTGCCAATAAGGATGCACTTTATATGACTACAGGCCTACAAGTAGTGACAGGGAGGTGCACAGTCCCTGCCTACATGGATAATCGCTATACTAATGCGATTTACAGTTAGAGAAAGAGGTGCTACCTGGGCATGTGTCATTTCTAAGAAGAAAAAGGGATATAGCACTACCAGTGTCTTCATAATTTACAAGGAGAGAAACAGGCATATCATTTTACCCAGCTTCCCATGAACCTATTATAGATGCATTCTTTTTAGGGTGTGTTCACATGCGCAGGATCTGCAGCAGATTTGATGGCGCCGATATGAAGTTGCAGATTCAAAGCAAATCTGCAGCATCAAATCTGCTGCAGATCCTGTACGTGTGAATGCATGGGAAGCTGGCTAAAATGACAAGAATATCCTACATTTACAATGAAGGTGGTTCAGAGAAGCATGTAATGAATCAACAATCTGACTGAGGAGATAATCTCCTCAAATACTCCCACCATCTTCTCTCCTTATCTATGCATGTCGTGTTACACTATGATTTGGTTTGTCAGTACAACATCTGTCTGGCCTAATACAACAAAGTGTGACAAAATCATTGGTAACTGCTATAACATAAGCAACAGCCCAAACTAGCCAATTATAGATGCATTTTTACATCTGTATTAGGATGACTTGTGGTAAGACTGGGGCTTAGAACATTGCTGGGACTGGGGCTTACCGCCATAATACAGATGCAAAATGTCTCCATAATAGACCTGCGTGAAACAAACTCCTTATGTAGGTAAGCATTGTTATACCTCTCCTCTAGGCAGGTGACCACCATATTACACTAAAGCCCACTGTCATTTTCACTTGCATTTCTTTGGTTATACTATATGTGGTCTTTTATTTCTATGCTTATAAAAATGCTAATAAAAAGTCATGTATATAAAAATTACTAAGAAATACTACTCTGATACCAATGGAAAAGATAAATTTTAACATATGGAAAAATGTCTGAAGGTATCTGATATCCAGGGGCGCCGCAATCATGAGGCGACCTGAGTCGTCTGCCTCAGGCGGCGCCACCAGCTGTCTTCATGGGGGCGGCATTCAGTGGCAGATTATAATATGAGCGGTTCGGGCGGCCGCCCACATTATAATCCGCCACTGAATGTACCATGTACCGGAGTCCCCCCGCGCCCGGACAGCATCTGTAATGAGATGCTGTGAGCAGGGGAGACTGTATTCATAAGCGCCGCGCTGTAATGAATCAGCCGCGCGGCGCTTATGAATACAGTCTCCCCCGCTCACAGCATCTCATTACAGATGCTGTCCGGGCGCGGGGGGACTCCGGTAAATGCATTCCACGTCCGTGATCCGTCAGGATCACGGAACGTGGGAATGCAGCCTTAGTCCCCCGGCTGATGTGCGGCTGCCGGAGGTGTCCCATCCTGTCTCCGGCAGCGCGCGCATCAGAGAGATCCCCGTGCGCCGGAAGTCACAGCCACAGGCGCACGGGGAGCTCTCTGATGCGCGCGCTGCCGGGGACAGGACGGGACACCCCGGGCAGCCGCACATCAGCCGGGACCAGACCAGAGAGGCTCGACGGGGGAACGGAGGGCAGGTGAGTTGTGTGCTGTTTTTTGTTTTTGTTTTATCTGCTGTGCAGGGGGGGGGACCATATATAAGGGAGAGGGGAGAGGGGGAAAATCTATAAGGGGGGGAAAGAGGGGGACCATCTATAAGGGAGGGGGGAAAGAGGGGGACGATCTATAAGGTAGGGGGGAGGACCATCTATAAGGTAGGGGGAGAGGGAAGAGGGGGACCATCTATAGGGGGGGGAAAGAGGGGGACCATCTATAAGGGGGGGACCATCTATAAGGGAGGGGGGAAAGAGGGGGACAATCTATAAGGGAGGGGCGGGAGGGGGACTGTCTATAAGGGGGGGGGGAGAGGGGGACCATCTATAAGGGGGGGGAAGAGGGGGACCATCTATAAGGGAGGGGGAAAGAGGGGGACCATCTATAAGGGAGGGGGGAGAGGGGGACCATGTATAAGGGGGAGGGGGACCATCTATAAGGGAGAGGGGACCATCTATAAGGGAGGGGGAGAGGGGGACCATCTATAAGGGGGGGAAGAGGGGGACCATCTATAAGGGAGGGGGAGAGGGGGACCATCTATAAGGGGGGGAGAGAGGGAAGAGGGGGACCATCTATAAGGGGGGGAGAAGAGGGGGACCATCTATAAGGGAGGGGAAAGAGGGGGACCATCTATAAGGGAGGGGGGAGAGGGGAACCATCTATAAGGTAGGGGGGGAAGAGGGGGACGATCTATAAGGGGGGGACCATCTATAAGGGAGGGGGAGAGGGAAGAGGGGGACCATCTATAGGGGGGGGAAGGGGACCATCTATAAGGGAGGGGGGAAAGAGGGGGACCATCTATAAGGGGGGGCCATCTATAAGGGAGGGGGGAAAGAGGGCGACCATCTATAAGGGGGGGACCATCTATAAGGGAGGGGCGGGAGGGGGACTGTCTACAAGGGGGGGGAAGAGGGGGACCATCTATAAGGGGGGGGGAGAGGGGGACCATCTATAAGGGAGGGGGAAAGAGGGGGACCATCTATAAGGGGGCATCTATAAGGGAGGGGGGAGAGGGGGACCATCTATAAGGGAGAGGGGACCATCTATAAGGGGGGGGAAGAGGGGGACCATCTATAAGGGGGGGGAGAGGGGGGACCATCTATAAGGGGGGGAGAGAGGGAAGAGGGGGACCATCTATAAGGGGGGGGAGAGGGGGACCATCTATAAGGGGGGGGGGGAGAGAGGGAAGAGGGGGACCATCTATAAGGGGGGGGAGAGAGGGAAGAGGGGGACCATCTATAAGGGGGGGAGAGAGGGAAGAGGGAAGAGGGGGACCATCTATAAGGGGGGGAGAGAGGGAAGAGGGGGACCATCTATAAGGGGGGGGAGAGAGGGACGAGGGGGACCATCTATAAGGGGGGGGGGGAGAGAGGGAAGAGGGGGACCATCTATAAGGGGGGGGGAGAGAGGGAAGAGGGGGACCATCTATAAGGGAGGGGGGAGAGGGGGACCATCTATAAGGGAGGGGGGAGAGGGGGACCATCTATAAGGGAGGGGGGAGAGGGGGACCATCTATAAGGGGGGGGGGACCATCTATAAGGGGGGGAAGAGGGGGACCATCTATAAGGGGGGGAAGAGGGGGACCATCTCCTAAAAGATCAGCACCCTCCTCTCCTGACATCCTCTGTGCTGCTGGGACTTCTCCTATAGGATTAGCACCCTCCTCTCCTGACATCCTCTGTGCTGCTGGGACCTCTCCTATAGGATTAGCACCCTCATCTCCTGACATCCTCTGTGCTGCTGGGACCTCTCCTATAGGATTAGCCCCCTCCTCTCCTGACATCCTCTGTGCTGCTGGGACCTCTCCTATAGGATTAGCCCCCTCCTCTCCTGACATCCTCTGTGCTGCTGGGACCTCTCCTATAAAGTCAGCCCCCTCCTCTCCTGACATCCTCTGTGCAGAAAGGGACCAAACATTATGTTTATTGGGGACAGCAGTGGGGGGGGGGCAGTAGTGGATTATAATGTGGGCGGATTGACGGGGGGGGGGGGGGGGGCGTCATTCTATAGTTCGCCTCGGGCAGCAGAGAGGCTAGAATCACCCCTGCTGATATCTTTTTACTTCAAGTGGGTTCTGTTCCCTTTAAAGAGACTCTGTAAGTAGGTTTATAGTGTCCTATATAAGGGTGGTATAAAATAGTGCCAGAGAAGATGAACAGAATGATGTATCACTTACATTGTTCTGTGCAGCTGATTTGGAGATATCCTTTTGATAATAAGTAGTCGTCTCCATTATGTGCATGAGCCCAGTAGTCCTCAATATTCATGAGAAGCAGAAAACTCTGCCCACCAGCTGCTGATTGGCAACTATCTATCCATGCTGTGTATAAGCAGTCAACTGTCAATCAGCAGCTGGGGGGGAGGCATGAATCCTATTCTCCTGCATATTAGGAGAACAGCTGAACAGAATGATGTAAGTAATACACCAATCTGTTCAGCATTTATTTCACTAGTTTATGCTGTCCTCATTTAAGGCCTGTTCAGTAAAACAGGCAAAATTCCGCAGCAGAGCTCCCCGCCGTGGAATCCTGCCTGCCTTAGTGTCACACAGTGTCTCTATTGGATTGCTTGCGCGCCTCCAATGCCATCGATCTCCGCTCAAAGAATTGACATGTCAATTCTTTGTGCGGGGAGCTGAGGCGTGCGAGTGTGAACAAGGTGGAATAAACCTAGTGACAGATTCCCTTTTAAGCTTGAGAAGTTACTGATGTTACAGCTAAACCCCTTTCATGTGAACTCATTTTAATGACCACTCTCAGAACCAAAATAAACAGATCATCCTCTTGTTTGAGTAAATTTTCTCTCCACCCTTGCTGAAGGATATTTTGGCATCCTCAGGATTCTTATAAAGCAGTTGTCGCCTCGGATTCCAATGAATAAAAAAAAATCCTCCATCTACAAAAGCAAATTAATGGTAATTAATAGCTCTTAAGAGATGGAAAGTCAGAGAAGTTGAAATGGAACTGAAGGACAAGTAAGCGCTGCCAACAAATTTCATCAATGCTTGGAAGAGAGATAGGCCGGAGCTGGGCACTTACTGGCACCAATAGACTGGCTAAAGCTGGCACAGAGGAGACATTCAGAAAGAGGCATCTTTATTACCTGAAGTTACTCTTTTAAGAACGACCATGGATATAGGAAAGACCCCCAGGAGCCAATAACAATGCACGTGTGTTATATATGACATCCTTTATTCCCTTTATGAAATAACGTCACAGCCATAAATTGCATTACCCCTCCCATGTGCCTCGTGTATAACTTTGATCTTGGACATGAATTTGTCAGCTTTTGAGGTGAGCCTGTCTGTAGAGACTAAAAAGGTTTGTCCAGGATTACAAGAAGTAGTCTGTTTTATGTCCATAAGCAGCACCACCATTGTCCATGGACTTTGCCTGGTATTGCATCTTGCATTGGACAGAAAAACACTGAATGCCAAATGCAAACAATAAAGTCCACAACAAAAACCATGTATAAGCTAACCGGTATTGCATCTTTTCCTGTTTCTGAGAAATGTACAAGACCTTTTTTTTTCCTAATACAGTGGTGCCTTGGATTACGAGCATAATTCGTTCCGGGACCGTGCTTGTAATCCAAATCCACTCTTACACCAAAGCAAATTTTGCCATAAGAAATCATGTAAATGCAGACAATTGGTTCCACACCCTAAAATAATAATTTTATATTCTTAACATGTAGAACAGATGAAACAAACATTTATAAACAGCTGGATATGTCATTATTACTGTACAGTGTAGCAATCAGCATGTATAGATACAGGATGGGACTGCAGATCCACATAATGCAGTAGCGTAGTACAACCGAGCTGCAGTCAGAGGTCTGTGTGGTCACATTACAGCAATGGGGAAGGGGGTGGGTATTCAGCATGGACCAATCAGGACTGACAGAGACTGCAGGGAGCATGAAGGAATGAGCAGGGCAGATGTGGGCACATACATGCAGCACTCTGTCTGGGGAGAGAGGGGTTACAGCTATGAAGAGATTACCTCCACAGTCCTGTCCCCTGATGCAAGCTCCAGCCTGAAGTGGATCTGCTATGATTTGGAAGGAGAGGGAGACTTCCTGGGTCAGAGTACAGTGCTGTAGACCCCGCTATACAGAATATGCCCCTCCCAAACTCGCCCTCCCACCCAGTACAGGAAGCTCTTAAAGAAAAACAATGCTCTTAAACCAAGTCACAACTTCGAGCTTTTAAACCAAGGTACCACTGTATCTGATATATTCTCTGTATCTGGTAGCTTACTACAAGAGAACTCCTGTCAAGTTGATAGAAGTCCCTGCTTCACTTAATGGGGTATTCTCACCTGCTATAGATTTTTTCATAATTGTTCCAGGAAGAATTTCTGTAGGTGAGAAAACCCTGTTAAAAATGTTATGTTGCACTCTATTCTATGTACATGTTGTGCCTCAGAAACGATTGTACAAGTGACTGACAGTGAGCTAGCATCGCTGGTCACATACACAGCTTTATGCAAAGTTGCTGTATTAACGTTAAAGGTTTCTCATTTGGTTAAATCTGTATATGTAGTGTGGGCCCTAGAATCAGTTTCCCTGGTGGGCCCAAGGTACCTCAGTCCAATGCTGGCTGCATCCAACTTTACCAGCCACCAGCAATAAACTACAGAGCGTTGGGGATTGGACAAACCTGAGTGTGCTCAAAGTGCACCTGTGAAGGCGGGGCAGTATACTATGTGTACGCTGCCCACACTGTAAAGGTCTGGATGATCACATGATCACAGACAAGCCAGACTTTTGCTCAAACAGTCATGACTTCTTTTATATTAATATTTGTCATGGGCTATAAAAAGGAATAATCTCTGTAAAAAGGAAGTGACATTCCAAGCTTAGAGCAACACTTAGTAAATGTGTATTAAAATAAGTGGATTACACTGGGAGGGATGAATGTCGGACTCTCCACACCGCCCCAGGATAAGTGTAACTCCTACATAATTCAGAGGATTGCTTTCTGTAATTAAAGGAACATTTCATTCTATATGGTTTTCCACCCTTCCCATAAACAGCATGAATATTTAAGGTTCAGTCAGGCATATGGACATAATGCAGGGGATTAACCCTATCAGTGGCTAAGAGCCTAGTAAAAGTGCAATATTACTGGAATTTCTCACCCAATTCAGATAGATAATTATGTCTGTGGCTTGTCTTCAGGAAGTTAGTCGTTAAAACATGTACATGTAAAAGGTGGTCTTTTTGCTGTGAGCCTCTATTAGTTTTAAAGGAGTACTCTGGAGAAAATATGTATTCTTCCTGTCTGAGATTGTGTTCTCTGCTGCCACCTCTGTCCATGACAAGAACTGTCCAGAGCTGTAGCAGATCCCTATAGAAAACCTCTCCTGCTCTGAACAGTTCCTGTCACAGACAGTCGAGGCAGCAGAGAGCACCATGTCAGACTGGATCATGTCAGATCATTTCCTGCAGTAAATACAGCAGCTTATAAGTACTGAAAGGCTTGACATTTTTAGAGCAAACGTACTAATTCGCGTCCTAAAATATTTTTTTTTAAATCGCCTAATCAGTGTCGGGAAGTAGATCCCGGTGGCGCTTTTCAAAACGCCACCCGGTTTCTCGCCATCTGCACCAGTTTTGTTGCATGCAAATAGAGCTGCTCTATGCACTGCAAGCGATCCCGGCGCCTCTAGTATACCAGTATCCCCTCTCCACAGTGAAGTGTCTCCTTCAGAATCAAATCTGGCTGGGTCATCCAGGGAAGGGGATATCGGTGTACTGTGGGGGGGCCGACCAGGTGATTTTGTTACTGAATTGGTATATTCTCTTTAAATAGAAGTAATTTACAAATCTGTATGACTTTATGACTCTGGAGTATATCACTTTAAGGAAGCACTAACTAGCACCCTGGGGGGGGGACTAGGTACTGCAAGTTTTGCATTGAAATTACAAGGTGCATTTCAATGCTGTTCTTGAGAAAGAAGAACCTATCTGCACTTGATTTTTTTTTTTTTTTTTTGGTGCAGCTAATGAAAAAAATGGACAAATGATCATGTAAGTGCCCTTTATCTCAGCCCCCATTATTATAATATACTTTAGTGCTGCCCAATCTGCATCTCTCGTGCTGGGAGTTGTAGTTTTGCAACAGCTAGAGACCCATAGTTTGGAAAACACTGATATACAGTAAATGTATAGGGTTTTGAGCTAATTTTATTCTGATTCTGAGCTCCCAATATCTTGCTTAGACAGACATAGAGGTAAATGATAAAACTATGTCTGCTTTCAACCACCACCAGGGGGAGCATAGGAGCTTATTGTATACTGTTTTCAGCATAAACTGATTGCAATAAGCAATTCTGCTCCCTCTAGCCTCTATACTGGCGTACAGTTTGATACCTATACTTAGGTTGTCTGTATAATGACTTTTCAAGGATAAAATGAAATGAGATATTCCACGTCTTATTCCTAGACTTCTCTGCACCAGGTTTTCTGATATTAAAATGAATGGCTCTGGTATGATCCCTTGTGCTGCGGTGACCTGGTAACAGACAACTTAACAAATGACAGAGGTATTTCATTTTATCTTGGTAATTGGTGTGGCAGATATGAGCGATGGCCGCACAAATGATTGCTCAGAAATAACCCTGTGTCCTCGGCACGAGTAAGAGGCGTCAGAGCCGAACCTTCCAGAATATCAATAGCCCCCAAAGTCACTAGGTTGAGAATACCTGCTCAGAAATTATTGCTTCGGACCTGTCTCTCTGACCATTTGTTTCATGTCAGCATTTTCATGTTCACGGCTAAATCCATGCATTAATTTCTGATATTACTTGGGTATTTGTATCACGTGCCATTTGCCAAGCTTTGGAGTAGGAACCTCTCAACCCTCCTTGATTTACTGTCAATCTTACTCATTCCTAGCATCACTGGTCTTGTGGAATGCAAGGGAAACAAGCGGACTGAAGGCTGCACAACACATTGCCTTTGTCCCCGTTTTCTAAATCTCCCTGATTTGGGTTCTACAGAGCGGCTTATATTGGAGAGATATTAAGCCTCCAGCAAACATCAGTACTTGATTCTAATTTAATTATCTGTCCCTGGGAAAGTTGGGTTATAGCAAGTATACCTAACGGTAAAACTTCACCGTGGGGGTTGTCTTCCACATCTGCCCTATATTTGTGCATAGCTTGACACGTTTGCCAGGAGACTGGGAAAGCTGAGAGACAATCCCTGAAGATTTGCAGACTTATTACTGTAGCACAGTGATCTATAGGGACCCACAGCAGAATTAGGAATAGAGATGAGCGAACCTGGAGCATGCTCGAGTCCATCCGAACCCGATTGTTCGGCATTTGATTAGCGGTGGCTGCTGAAGTTGGATAAAACCCTAAGGCTATGTAGAAAACATGGATATAGTCATTGGCTGTATCCATGTTTACCAGACAACCTTAGAGCTGTGACCAACTTCAGCAGCCACCGCTAATCAAATGCCGAACAATCTGGTTCGGATCGACTCGAGCATGCTCCAGGTTCGCTCATCTTTAATTAGGAACCTTCCAGGAGGGGAGAAGTTCAGCTTGCTCTGGTCCAGCTTCTCTAGTGAGACAAGGTTATTTAGTACAGAGCAGCCTCTCTCCATGTAAGGTGTGTAGTCCAGGACAGCCTGGAGCAAAGCCATCTGCTAAAAATTCTATCCATGACACAGTCCTAGCCTAGCCCTAAAATGTGTGCACAGGGAAGAGAGGAAAGGAGAGTTACAACCTTTGAGGAGAAGTTAAGCAAAGGCCCCACAGCTAAGGCTAGGTTCACACTGCGTTTTTAGCATCCGTTTAACGCATCCGTTTTTTGCAAAAAACGCATGAAAAACGGATTGCAAAAAACGGATTCATTTGTGTGCATCCGTTTTTCCATTGACTTCCATTATAAGAAAAAACGGATCCGTTTTTTTTGACGGACCAAAACGGACCAAAAAACGTTGCTGACCCTATTTTTCTGGACGTTAAAAAAAACGGATCCGTTAAACGGATGCTGAAAACGCAGTGTGAACCTAGCCTAATCCACATTCCAGGATCAAAATGGGTTTCTAGCCAGGCCTGGTATATTATGACTTCCATGTCATGGTTCTTCATACCTGCACCCCTCTGTTGGGTATTGCAGTACCAGTGAGACAGTGATGTGCTGTCCCACCTCTGAGCTCTGCTGTGATGAAGTATTACAGAAATTGTAAGCCAGCAGTTTAGAGCCTGTCTAGGTTAGATGGCCATAGGACTAGAAAACAAGGGCTAGAGTAAAGAATAACCAGCTCACGGCACCCTGTGGCAAGACACACACACCTTGGGAAAGTCTGTTCCAGCTGCAACTAATCCTTCCTACTCCAACCTAAGTGCAATCCCACCACACCCCATCAATGTGTAAGGAGTTCACGGGGCTTCCTTCTAGCCACTGTGACCATAGTGACCCAGGATGACCTCTTTAGGCTTAGGTACATAAACAAAAAAGGAAAAATCTCCAGCTTCATAAAATGGTTTCTTTCATGTTACTGAGAAGGACCGCCCACTGGACTCCTAAGCCTACAATAAGCAGACATTTAAATTAATAGATTACATCTTTACTGTGTCTTTATCCATAAAACCATGTCTAAATCTGTTCTATAAATCTTGTTCTATGACACCATGTTCAACATTGCAGGTTCCCTTTAAGGATTTCTTTTTTTTTTTTTTGGAGTGTAACCTGTTCATTCGTGTAATATAAAACAGTATATAGTTTCCTATTAAATTATATGCATTGACTTACACATTGTGTGGTATTAAGTGACCTTTAAAATCTGCAGTCCGCACAACTGCTGACATTTCCAAATATTTTCAGACTAAGAAACTCTTGGGACAGATCTTTAGAATACAGAATATACCTGGTAAACTATCGTATTAACTTGCATATTAAACAGCAAATCCAGTCAGACTGGGAATAGCATCCATTGTACAGACTGCATTCCAATATGGGGAAGGGATTTTAAAAAGTAAATGTTGTTGACTATCTTTAGACAATGGTGACTACCCTAATATTGTCCACTTTAAATAGAAATGGGGATCTGAGTAAGCGGCAGTGTTTTTGCACATTAAAAGGGTACTTCAGCGAAAAATGTTTTTCTTTAAACTTAACTGGTTTCCGAAAGTTATATAGATTTGTAATTTACTTCTGTTTAAAAAATCTCAAGTCTTCCCATACTTATCAGCTACTGTATGTCCTGCAGGAAGTGGTGAATTCTTTTTAGTCTGACACAGCGCTCTCTGCTGACATCTCTTTCCGAGACAGGAACTGTCCAGAGCAGCAGCAAATTCCCATAGAAAACCTCTCCTGCTCTGGACAGTTCCTGTCTCGGACAGAGGTGGCAACAGAGAGCACTGTGTCAGACTGAAAAGAAAACACCATTTCCTGCAGGACATACAGCAGCTGATAACTATGGGAAGACTTGAGATTTAAGTAAATTTTCAATTCTATATAACTTTTTGAAACCAGTTGATTTGAAAGAAAACCTGGATAACCTCTTTAATGAAACTCGCCTTTAAATTTTTGCCATACTGCCATTACACTGTTATATAAATACAGAATAACTTTGCAAAAGGATATAGAAAAACTTTTTCATTTACTATAAGAACATTCTATAAAGCAAACAATCAGCAATAACCATATTGCACATAATATTGTCCCAGCATGTAGCCGTAATATCACAGGGTCACAAGTACAACTGTACCATAAAAGCGCTCAACACATGATCATAAAACCATTTTAAAGTCCTTTTTACACAGAGTGATTATCAGAGCAGCCCTATGTAAGAGGCCCAGTGATCAGCAACTATTAGCTGCTCATGCCACAACTGATCGCATCTTCTATGCACCATTAAAAGTCATTGTCGACAGCACATCTCCCCATGTAAACAGGAAATGTACTGCCGACAACGTACAACTGTTCACACCTGACAATTTGGCCGTGGCAATGGTTCTTTTTACCTTAGCACATAGTCAGTCAGCTCAGCTTATATTACACCAATGTCAAAAATGATAGGAAGGTTTCCAGTGTTATCTCTGCTCCCAGGCTATATTAAATAGCCCATGCAGATATTGTACAGTCGTATAACCTAAAGTGTACCTGTCATGACACAAAAAAAAAAAAAAAACTCAGCAAATATATAGTTAAAGGAGAAGTCCGGCCAAAATTAATTTTTGATATGTTGTTACTTATGAAAAGTTATACAAATTTCTAATGTACATTAATTATGGGAAATGCACATATAGAGCTATTTCCCTTAATTTAGTAGATCAGGAAGTGTTAGAAATATCTCTGAAGAAGTGACGTCACGACCCAGGGTGTAATTCCTATGGAGTGTCCAGCAGGGGGCGCTCTCTATATAGAAGTCTATGGGACTTTATTGTTTCTATGGGTTTCTATGTAATGTAATGTAGTGTACAGTGCTTTATTGAATGAATACATCTATGGAATACTTTGGGGAGCAGGTGTCCTTGCTCCCCAAAGTATTGCATAAATGTATTCATTCAATACATTCAATACACAGTAAGCCCGCCGATCCGCCGCATTTCCGCCGCATTCCCGCCGATCCGGACCATATACATTGAACTACAGCTCCCATCATCTGCTTCTAGTATGAACAGGTGATGGGAGCTGTAGTTGGGTAAGGGATATCACATGCCGCCGGGCGCAGGGGGGAGCTGCTCAGTACACAGGAGCGCTCCCCCCTCCTCCTCCTCCTTCCGTGATAACTTCCGCCTATACCAATGCTGAGTCCCTGCCTGGCCGCCGCTCTCCGCTCTCCCCCCCATACATACCGGCTCCCGATGCATCCTGGTGTCCGCGCTGATGCCGGGAGCCGGTATATGTGAGCGGAGAGCGGCGGCCAGGCAGGGACTCAGCATTGGTATAGGCGGAAGTTATCACGGAAGGAGGAGGAGGAGGGGGGAGCGCTCCTGTGTACTGAGCGGTTCCCCCCTGCGCCCGGCGGCATGTCATATCCATTACCCAGCTACAGCTCCCATCACCTGTTCATACTAGAAGCAGATGATGGGAGCTGTAGTTCAATGTATATGGTCCGGATCGGCGGGAATGCGGCGGATCAGCGTGTGGCGGATCGGCGGGAATGCGGCGGAAATTCGGCGGAAATGCGGCGGATCGGCGGGCTTACTGTGTATTGAATGTATTGAATGAATACATTTATGCAATACTTTGGGGAGCAAGGACACTTGCTCCCCAAAGTATTCCATAGATGTATTCATTCAATAAAGCACTGTACACTACATTACATTACATAGAAACCCATAGAAACAATAAAGTCCCATAGACTTCTATATAGAGAGCGCCCCCTGCTGGACACTCCATAGGAATTACACCCTGGGTCGTGACGTCACTTCTTCAGAGATATTTCTAACACTTCCTGATCTAATAAATTAAGGGAAATAGCAGTATATGTGCATTTCCCATAATTAATGTACATTAGAAATTTGTATAACTTTTCATAAGTAACAACATATCAAAAATTAATTTTGGCCGGACTTCTCCTTTAATGCTTGCCTTATGTATGCTGTCCATTTTGATTTCTATATTGCATCTCCAGCGAACCATTTAGTGCCCCATTGTGCGGTTTATGCTTCTGCATTTTACTCTGATCTGCTGGGTGGAGCCTTGATTATTAATTACATTTGCCTGAGATTAGTTAGTTTACTTAGCTGCAGCAATGCACTGGGGCATCCACGGTCGCTGGCCAATCAGCATTCATCTTCACTGTGCCAGTCTGTGCTGAGAAGAGAGACAACTGACATCACTTTCTGTATTTGGTCTTTGTTTTGCTGTTACAAAAGGCCAATAGTCTGATTGACAGTCTTGACTGTAGTCACCTAGTAGGGATTTTATAACATTATATTGTATATAGAAAACAGACCAAAAAAAATTAATTATATTGCAAAGATGTAGTCGATCACCTCCCCTGTTGATTTAACATTATTTATTGGTAATGACAGTGCCCATTTAGTAATACAAAGTGACCGGAGGGTCAAAGTGTGATGGACACCTATGAAATCCAACAGGTAGCTGCCAATACAAACCACATGGAATGCAATGTGGCTGCACGTTTTTCCCAGTTTTTCTTACTACCACTTGACTATTTCTAGAACCCTCTGCACTTGCTTTCTCGAGCACAGCATGGCCTGAATGGCAGCATACAGTGTCCCTACAATGTGCCGTGATACAGTATAAGGCCTCCATAGACTATGGTATTCTCCCTTACAAATGATGCCTCCAGGGTAGAATATTTCCATAGAGCGCGTCATATTTTTGGCCTCATGTATTTTCATAGTTCAGTATTACAGATCTGGCCTCTGCATGGCCCTAGGACACATAACCTCTTTAATTGACATTTTATCAATACTATATAAAACCTGCATCACATTAATGCATTAAAAAGCCGCTATCTTCTGCAGCCACATAGCACACAACAGCCCATGTACATGAGCTAAACAAATTACATCCTGATCGATATGGGCCTTGTAATTCTCTTTCGGCGGGATGGTCATTTTCTGTGTCAATTATCCAGGAAATTATTGACTTTTTACATTTTTTCTTGAGTTTGCAGTTTAATAATAATCCAATTATTTCCTTAATTTATTGGCAACAAATTGCATATTATTATAATTGAGTTTATTTTGCCGAGTATGACAGCAAAACCAGAGCTGTGTACAAGACCTAGGCTTTATGGGTGATTTTCTAGGGATATCATCTTGCTGGGTAGCATTATCATAGGTATAACTAGATGGTGTATCCCCTTTGGACATTCAGCTTCTATTGAGTTCTTAGGGCTGTATTACACAGCCCGATCACTATAGTTAAAGAGCATTGATCTTCTAGGTCATCGCTTGCTTGCTTACTGAGCCTATTATATGGCTCGATTATCCTGCAGCAAGGTGTGTGTGTGTGTGTGTGTGTGTATATATATATATATATATATATATATATATATATATATATATATATATATATAAATATAAAATATATATATATATATAAAATATATATATATATATATATATATAAAATATATATATATATAAAATATATATATATATATATATATATATTATATACATTAGTGTTTTTCGTGCAGCTCTTGCTTTAAACGTGAAGTTCATACATTACCTCTCAACACTCCATGGTATTCTCTTTTGCTCCTACCCGCTGTCTGCAGCCTCTGGTGCAAGTTCAGAGTTATTATCTAAAGTGACAGGCTGCTCAGCCAATCACTGGCTGTGGTGGTCCCATCTCGGCCAGTGATTGGATGAAGTAAAGAGAACACCGGGAAGCATGGAGAGGTAATGTATGAACTTTATTATTTTATTTACAGATACTTATTTATTTACAGATACTTCATTCTTCAGCCATGCATTGCTACGGCCCAGCAGACAATCATTTTAGGACAGGCCCTAAAGCCACGATTAGCTGACGATCGTTGTCATCAGCTGCTCTTTATTACATGGAACGATGTTCTGCCGAATCAGCCTTAGGGTACAAACACACACACCGTATATGCAACAGATACGCAGCAGATCTGCAGCAGATTTGATGTTGTGTTCATTTATTTAGATCTAATCTGCTGCGTATCGCAGCAGTAAATAAGCTGCGTACACGGTGTGTGTGTTTGTACCCATATGGTGCGTTTACACAGAGATTTATCTGACAGATCTTTGAAGCCAAAGTCAGCAACAGACTATAAACAGGGAACAGGTCATAAAGGAAAGACTGGGATCTATCCTTTATTCAAATCCATTCCTGGTTTTGGCTTCAAAAATCTGTCTGTGTAAATGCACCATTAGACTTGGATTTTCCCAACGTCCTATTGGGCTTATACTTCTTCTTTAGATCTCGTCAGTCCAGTTCAGTCACAGCATTGGAACACCAGGCCACTCACAGGTTCCAGGGTATTCTCCCTAACAACTGGTCACAGTTCTTTTCAGGATGAAGCCTCTTACTGCCTGAGGCTCTCACACAACTACATTTACCCTAAATGTATTAATTTAGGGTAAATAAATACATGACCTATTCTCTTGATATAATATCAATATCAGATTGGTGGCATGCCAATGCCAAGTACCCCTGCTGATCAGTTGTTTGCCAGAGCAGCAGTGCCACCATACACAGTAAAACAGAGCAGGAGGCAGACAGCTCAGCCCCTATTTTCTTTAATGGGAGCTGAGTTGTAGTAACCAAATATGGGTTGTTATACAGTCCATGCCATATTGTAATGGCTTATCAAAGAATTATAGTCCTAATAGTCTTCCTAAAAACTATTATAGCAATGACGTTCCCTAATTAGTTCTCCATCTGTCCCTCAGTGACAGTTTCCAGGCCTTGCTATGTGGTCCATCATGGCATTTTCAGCCCTTGGGGTGGGTAACCAATCACACACCATTCAGGTGCCTCATCACTCACCAGGCAACCAATTCCTTCATGATGGACCATGCCTGACAGATACACAGACTAGCATCAAGTTCCTCAGGAATCTCATGAAATCTGACCATACTCCCTTCTTCTGGTGCCAAAATACTACCTGATCTACCTGATACCATGAACGCCACAGATTTCAACCTACAGTTCTAAAAAGATCTGCTGCTAACCTCTTGGTGCTGGGTACCATGGGGCACCTTTGAAGAGTCTATACCTTAAAGGATTAGAGCTTTTCCATAGTAGAATAGGGACCTGACCATACGTTCGGCTGCTCGGTGTACATATCTATGAATATATACAAACCTGCCAACTTTAGCTCAACCTTGACCATAGCAATTACTTCCTGGCAGCGATCATGTTAAATCTCATAAGTAAAATATATTTAAGTGATCCGTTCCTATAGTGCATGCAGATCAAAGCAGGGTTCTGCTGTGACTTCCTCCATGAATTGTATGATGAGGAGTGAAGCTTTTATAGAATTGAAGTGTTCTGGGTTGAGATCTGGGTACAGCTGGCGGCTGCATCATAAAAGCTGGCATCTCCTAAAGGTTATGGGGATAGATTCCAGATGTGGATATTTATGCTTAACAGCAATTTGTGGCCCATATGTATATTTAAAGTTCCCTGCGGTTTCCTGTACTCAGATTTTTAAGAAGGCCACATCCGGGTTAAATGCATTTGTCAATAAAGGGGAAATACCCCTAGCAGAGGGCAGTGTATGATATGTATAAAAACGGATATGAGCGCTCATACATGACCATAGGGTATGTAATACCAAGTATGATTCCTTGTATGCCAAAAATGTGGAACAATCATGAAAATGGTCTTTTTTTTATCTAGAGACATTGCCATCTAGATGGAGCTTTGATTTTCTATTGTATAGACATTAACTAAAAAGATAACATTTTGGCTTCCTTCAATTTTCACTAAAGGGAGATTTGGAGTTTACTGCATACGGTTTAGACACTGATCTCAATGATAAACCAGTATGCAGTAATTGCCTCAGCTCCCCCTAGTGGTGGCTTCAGGTGGTCAGAATTTTTCTACCACAATTCAGTCCCTTCAGTGAAAGTGGAGCACTGTATCAGAAAACAGAACTTTGATCACAAAAAGACATATTAGGAAATCATTCAGCTCATCTTTTTGGACTTGTGTAGCATAGGCCCTTTAAATTATGTCTTGATGTTATATAAAGGCTTAAGCGGGGTGCAATTGTGCATTTGTACAAGGTGTCATATATGGCGCTATATTGTTGTTCTGCTATATTCACCCATGTGTTTGCTGGAGATCACCTTAAATCAGGGGCGTAGCTAATGTCTCCTGGGCCCTGGTGCGAGAGGCCGACTTGGGCCCCCCCCCCCTCCTTTCACGACCAAGTGATGCTATTGTTGTGTGTGTGTGTATATATATATATATATATATATATATATATATATACACACACAGTGGTGCCTTGGATTATGAGCATAATTCGTTCCAGGACCGTGCTTGTAATCCAAATCCACTCTTAAACCAAAGCAAATTTTCCTATAAGAAATCATGTAAATGCAGACAATTGGTTCCGCACCCCAAATATATTTATTATTCTGTACTGTACAGTAATGGAGAGGATGGGAAACACAAGGGCTGACAGAGACTGCAGGGAGCATGAAGGAATGAGCAGGGCAGATGTGGGTACATACATGCAGCACTCTCTGTCCGGGGAGAGAGGGGTTACAGCTATGGAGAGATTACCCCCCCCCCCCACAGTCCTGTCCCCTGATGTAAGCCCCAGCCTGAAGGGGATCTGCTATGATTTGGAAGGTGTTTAGAGTACAGTGCTGTAGACCCCGCTATGCAGGCCATGCCCCTTCTCCACTCGCGCTCCCACCCAATACAGGAAGTTCTTAAACCAAAGCAATGTTCTTAAACCAAGTCACAATTTTGAAAAACTGTGAGCTCTTAAACCAAAACGCTCTTAAACGAAGTTACTCTTAAACCAAGGTACCACTGTATGTATATATATATACACACACACACCAAGACAGATATTACCTATTACCGCCATACTGTTACCGACCAAATCCTGTATACTGAGACCAATATTACCAGTAATACCAGTATATAGGGAGGAAACATTACCGCCACACCACAACCACTACCATCACCACCATATTGTTACTGACCAAATCCAGTATACTAAATCACCTCATCCAGTCATATAGAGGTGGCCCCAGCTCTACACAGGCTCTATACACCATATACATTACAGTGCAGATATATCAGGTGACTCACAGGAGACGTCTTTTCTGATCGGAGTTCTTTCCTTTTCATCATCTTCTCCATCCGTCCTGGGCCGTTATGAGAACTTCTCCAAGCCACGAATCCACAGAATCTGCCAGACAGACATATTAGGCTCCACACTCTGACACCATCTCCATCTCTCTACACACTGCACATCTGTACTGTCCCCTTTACACCCTTATTTAGTGGGTAGCCCTGACTATGTGACCCCCTAATAATATATGCCCCCCTCTGTGTATTCCCTCTCCCCCTATGTTTCCCCCCCAAATAGATGGCCCCCTCCCTTATAGATGGCCCCCTCTACCCCCTCCCTTATAGATGGCCCCCTCTACCCCCTCCCTTATAGATGGCCCCCTATACCCCTTCCCTTATAGATGGCCCCCTCTCTCCTCACCCTCCCTTATGGATGGTCCCCTCTCCCCCCACCCTCCCTTATAGATGGCCCCCTCTCCCCCCACCCTCCCTTATAGATGGTCCCCTTCCCCCCCCCCCTCCCTTATAGATGGTCCCCTTCCCCCCCCCCTCCCTTATAGATGGTCCCCTTTCCCCCCCCCTCCCTTATAGATGGTCCCCTTCCCCCCCTCCCTTATAGATGGTCCCCTCCCCCCCCCCCTCCCTTATAGATGGTCCCCTTCCCCCCCCTCCCCCCCCCCCCCCCCCCCCCCCCCCCTCCCTTATAGATGGTCCCTTTCCCCCCTCCCTTATAGATGGTCCCCTTCCCCCCCTCCCTTATAGATGGTCCCCTTTCCCCCCCTTTATAGATGGTCCCCTTCCTCCCTCCCTTATAGATGGTCCCCTTCCCCACCCTCATAGATGGCCCCCCTCTTTCCCCCCACCCTCATAGATGGCCCCTCTTTCCCCCCCACCCTCATAGATGGCCCCCTCCTTTCCCCCCACCCTCATAGATGGCCCCCTCCTTCCCTCCACCCTCATAGATGGCCCCCCTGTTTCCCCCCACCCTCATAGATGGCCCCCTCCTTTCCCCCCACCCTCATAGATGGCCCCCTCCTTTCCCCCCACCCTCATAGATGGCCCCCTCCTTTCCCCCCACCCTCATAGATGGCCCCCTCCTTTCCCCCCACCCTCATAGATGGCCCCCTCCTTTCCCCCCACCCTCATAGAGATGGCCCCCTCCTTTCCCCCCACCCTCATAGATGGCCCCCTCCTTTCCCCCCACCCTCATAGATGGCCCCCTCCTTTCCCCCCACCCGTACAGGCTGATAAAAAAAAACAAAACTTAACTCACCTGACATCGCGCTCCCACGTTGATCCTCACTCCTCCTGGTCTGTCCCCGGCTGCTGCGCGGCTGCCGGGGGCGTCGCGTCTTATCCCCGGCAGCGCGCGCATCCCAGAACTCCCTGCGCGCCGGAAACCGGAAGTCAGGGCCCAAGGCGCGCAGGGAGTTCTGGGATGCGCGCGCTGCTGGGGGTAAGACGCGACACCCCCCGCAGCCGCGCAGCAGCCGGGGAAAGACGGAGCCGGACTCTTGTGACCGCAAGCAAAACAATGCTTGCGGTCACAAGAGTGATTGATCGGGGGGCCCCGCGGGCCCCCCTTGTGGCGGGCCCGGTCGCGGCGGCGACCCCCGCGACCACGGTGGCTACGCCACTGCCTTAAATAATGGTCTTACTCTACAGGCCTAACACAGATGAGATCCTAGGGCATCAAATATGTAAAGAAATACTGCTCTATTGTCGCCATTCCTTATTAATTCATTAATATTTCAGTCCAATTCCACTCACATGAAATGGGAAATCTTCTTTGTTAAGCTACAGATGTACGATTATATATTTATTTTTTAAAGAAACAGACAATCTGCAAATCCAATGTAATGAATAATGAAGTAGATGAATAGAGGATATCCTCCAAGGAATGAAAACAGGGGATTAGTTACAAGTTGAGGCATTCTCAGAGGACCGGCCATGGACCACATCCAGCACAGATAATTGTGATGACTCTGTTAAAGGCACAGGGGCCTCATATTCTCTCCTGCTGTGTCTGTTGCTGTGGTCTCTCCTCAGATCTGTTGCCATCTATGCATTGCGGTTGTTGAAATTGGATCTTCTGGGACTGATATCCCGGTCCTATTTCTAGCTAAAAAAATATAGCTGTTTCCACAGAGGTTGTCACCCAGCTTTCCTAGATGTCGACAAAAAAATGGGAGAGGAACTTATATCACTTCATAGGCAGATTTGCTCTTCAGTCTAGTTTAGTCTATTCAGCCTAGTCTAGTCTATTCAGCCTAGTTTAGTCTATTCAACCTAGATTTGTCTTCTGCAAGTTGTAAAAAAAAAAAGTTTATAGTCTCCATATTGGATATCGCCCAACATTTTAGAGGGGAATGCTCTTGCGCTTCTGGCAGCTATGGCTCAGGTGTGGTCCAATGCAAATAACTTGATAGAACAGCCGTTTATTATAAGGCTATAATTAAATAATATTTTATAAATGTATAATAACACACAAAGCATTTTAAGATGACTTAATCCGCCTAATCTGTAAAACAGTCTGCAATGATGAACATAATGAATCATTACTGTTTAGTACATTTAATATACAGATGTAGCTGAGCCGGAGTTACAGTGATGTCATAGGAGTGAAGGGGAAATGACTATGTTGATGAACTGCACTGATTATATACTTAAGCTAATGGCGTTAAATTGCAAAACCAACTCTGCTACACCTGAAGAGGCTGCATGTTGTAAATGTATCTCTGGATTAAGGCTGGTGGGACCCCATCCCACATTCATGACCCCCTGTTACAACCATGTATAGGAGAGTTGGGTGTGCATAGCCCTCTTCTCAAGCAGTTATAGAAATAGCCATAAGGGGGACCCTGTTTTCCTTAGAGAGTGGGTCCCAGAGGTGACTAATATGTATCTATAACAAATATTAATAAAACCCGAAACTATGGGCAGTCTAAATCCAAGAACTGACCTGGCCAAGAAGGTTTAGTGATGGAGCTCCAGGGCCCGTTGTGCCATCCTTATAATCCAGCCCTGCTTGGGGGAACATTGTTGCTTAAAGAGGTTGTCCAATCAGGGCCATTTAGAAACTGTCATGTTAGAGCAGGAATAGGAAACCTTTGGACCCATCATACCTGGACATGGGTCTTGTCAGGGCCGTATTACCAGCTGCTTTGCCCTAGGCACTAAACCTGCAGACGCCCCATGTCCTCTCACCAATTAGCATCATGATTTTCTAGGTTCTGAACATCATATTGATACCTGATTAGTCTTAGGCCGCGTTCTCACATTTACTGTATGTCACCAGATGCAGCCCAAACCAGACCCTTATACTGCCATACTGTGACTGGATAACACCGCCATACCAGACTTGAACAATATCGCCATACCCCCCCCCCCCCCCCCCCCCCCAACCACACACATACACACACCCTTTCGAAAAGACACCCAATTTACTGGCAAGCCTAATCGTGAGGTGGGAGACTAAAAAAATAAAAACAACGAAAAAAAAAGGTGGTTCCTTCACGCTGCTCCCTGGTGCTGCCCCAGGCACCGGACCATGGGTGCCTAGTGGTAAATACGGCCCTGGGTATTGTAGTTTTGCAACAGCTGGAAGGCCGAAGGTTCCCCATTCCTGTGTTAGAGAGACGTTCCTATAGGGTCTGCTATAAAAGTTAAAGCAATGGGTGGAGAACTCCTGCTACAACCAGTTGCCTTACAGCCAGACACCGGCTTACTCTAAGGTTTGTCAAACATTAAGGATTCTTTAAATTTTCCCTCAGTTTTGGGGCCAAATTTTCTATAGTATGGCCCCATGAAAAAACCCACAGGGGGGTATTGCCTCTAAGTGTAACTATAGAAGTCAGATGGGGTCACATGCACCCAAAGGGATGTGTTATGGGTTAATTTTACAATCATTGTGGGTGTTCAATAACATTATAGATCTGTGTAACTGCTCTTTGTCCTGTAAAGCGTCGGGTCCTACTTAGCATCTCTGTGCAGTTAGTGAGACTCCTGGAGGACCATGCTGGTTCCCCCTCCGCTTTAATGAGGTCGGCACATTGTCCTCTGGACCCTGTCAGGAACACAGTGTATCCTTAAGATAAATCCCTCACCGAGGCAGAAAGGACCCCAAGGGGAAGAAGGGAAGAATAACCAGCTCCCGGCATAAATTAACCCCAAGGGATAAAGGGTTCAGATCTGAAGAGAACCGTCCTCTTGTGTATATTTCAGAATTAACCATTCTAGACCTATTATACAGTTATCACTGCTTCTAGTACAGTGACATCAGTGTCATCACATTTTCTGTTAAATGGCCATAGAACAGTGTACAGATTGTACAGTCAGGATAATGCTAGACTGTCAGTAATTGTAAAACTTTTGAATCCCAGTTTAAAAGAATTTTATTGCCCTATTATTATATTGAATCCCAGGTTAATAGAAGTCCTGAAGTCATCCTCTTCTGTCACGTTGTTAAAAAAGAAAAAAAAAATCTATTTTAGCGGTTTCTGCAAAATCCTTGCTGACAATCCATCTTGCTACCAATGTGGTTCAGACTACAGATCATAAAGGTAACTGAGGCGGTTTTCCAACCCTGTTTTTCGTGAAAGAAAAAATGGAGCAAAAGCTATCTGGTCCCTTCAGCAGTATTTTGGCTTTTGATGCATCTTTTTCCCAGCTATTTCTTCAGCCATAAAGCGGCTTAAGGCTATGTTTTTTATGTTATTCCCAGCCATTTTTGTGTTCATACGCAGCTGTTATTTTGCTTCATAATATAATATACTGTAGCTATATTTTTTTGTTCTAAAACATGTATGAACTGGCTTCACACATACATTTTTGGGCTATGTTCCCACACAGTATTTTTGCTCAGTACAGTGGGCCCTCAACATACAATATTAATTGGTTCCAGGACGACCATTGTATGTTGAGACCAAAACTCTATAGAAAACTGGTAATTGGTTCTAAATTCCCCAAAATGAGAAATTAAAATTTAAAGGAAAATAAGCAGCTCACTAATATGGATACAACAGTCAAAGAGCTACAAGAGACTCTAAATTACTTTCTATGTAGAGGACTGGAGCATGTTCACGCAGGGTCCCAGTAGCCACCCTCACCTGATGCCCAAAAGGTGCAACTCATCCTGGCACAGGTAAAGAGCAGCACAGGACATGTAGTATCACAGTGTACTATAGAGAGGAGATACTAGACACACACAGCAGTACAGGACATGTAGTATCACACTATACTGTAGAGAGGAGATACTAGACACACACACAGCAGTACAGGACATGTAGTATCACACTGTACTGTAGAGAGGAGATACTAGACACACACAGCAGTACAGGACATGTAGTATCACACTGTACTATAGAGAGGAGATACTAGACACACACAGCAGTACAGGACATGTAGTATCACACTATACTGTAGAGAGGAGATACTAGACACACACAGCAGTACAGGACATGTAGTATCACATTGTACTATAGAGAGGAGATACCAGACAGCCAACCACTGCATCCACTTCACTAATACTGGGGTTTTACCAATAAAATGGCCACTTTCATTGGTCGATCAATGGACCAATCTGGACTGTCTGTAGCATTGTATGTTGAGTCTCGTCTAAGGTTACGATGGTCCAGAAAGGAACATGGTATATTGAAAATATTGTATCTTGAGGCCATTGTAAGTTGAGGGACCACTGTATTTTGGTCAGTATTTTGCAACCAAAACCAGGAATGGATTGAAAGCACAGAAAGGCTATGTTCACACACTGCTGAAATTGAGTGTATAGCTGCCATTTAATGGTAAATATTTGCTGCTATTTTAACCTCTGTTGTTTTGAAATAACTATTATTTGCAATTAAATAGCGGCCATCCACTCAATTTCAACAGTGTTTTGTTTTAACACTCCTCGGCTCCTGATTTTGGTTACAAAATACTGAGCAAAAATACTGCGTGTGGACATAGCCTTGGTCTGTATTTAGTCAACATTTTGTTTTTTGATGCGCAAACTGTGCCAATTTGCCAATCAGGAACCATTTCCCATTGACATTAGTGGAAAGTGTGGGAAAAAGACACATGGTTTTACAAAAACACATCACATTTCTTTCTGTATGGAAAAAGAAGTGACATGACTGTTCCATCCTGAGCTCCCTTTAAAATCAGGGGCAGGGGACTAGCTAAGCTTTTAAGTGACTCTGTACCCACAATCTAACCCCCCCCCCCCCAAACCACTTGTACCTTCGGATAGCTGCTTTTATTCCAAGATCTGTCCTGGGGTCCGTTCGGCAGGTAATGCCGAACAGGAATATCTGTGCCCTAACTTTGCACCACCCCTCCGCCCCTCCTCTCCTCCCTCTTCATCATTAGGAATGCCCCTGAAACATTTTCTCCTGTCTGAACATTGCACAGCTGCTTTACGATCCATCCCATGTGCTGTGCTGACACAGGTGGTGAATAGGAGACAATCTGCCTGGAGCGTTCCTAATGATGACGAGGGTGGGGAGGAGGGACGGAGGGGTGGTGCAAAGTTAGGGCACAGATACTCCCATTTGGCACAGGCTACAAGTTTAAAAGTTGTTTTTTAGGACTATAACTGCATCACCTTGGATTAAAATCAGCTATCCGAAGGTACAAGTGGTTTGGGGGGGTCAGATTGTGGTTACAGAGTCGCTTTAAAAATATATCAACGTTGACAGGAAAATCCACGTGGATTCCATGCTGATTCTGATGTGGATTTTCAGCAAGGTCTTAAAGTTGCCATACACCTTCAGTATCTGGCTGTTCTTTCCAGTCTTCACCATACACACAGCCAAATGTTCCTGTTTTCTCTATGGGAAGGGTTAAGACGCAACCGGACACCTGTGACAGCTTACCTCTCTGAGAACATCTGTCATGGAGCCTTGGGAGACCCCCTATTCACTTTATACTGACAGCTGAACCCAATGCCATAACACTGACATAAGTATAAAGTATATGGGGACCTTAAAAGGGGACCTAGTTTTTTTTTTCTTTCAAATCAGCTGGTCTCAGAAAGTTATTGAGATTCTTTAAAAACTAGTAAATTACAAGTCTTCCACTACTTATCAGCTACTGTATGTCCTGCAGGAAGCGGCCTATTCTTTCCAGTTTGGCACAGTGCTCTCTGCTGCCACCTCTGTCCATGTCAGGAACTGTCCAGAGCAGTTGCAAATCCTCATAGAACACCTCTCCTGCTCTGGACAGTTCGAGAAATGGACAAGGGTGGCAGCAGAGCGCGCCGTGTCAGACTGGAAAGAATATACCACTTCCTGCAGGACATATAGCTGATAAGTAAAGACTTAAGTTTTTCAATAAAAGTAATTTACTAAATAACTTTCTGACACCAGTTGATTAAAAAAAAAAAAAAAACTTCCGCTGAGTTCCCCTTTTTGTCCCTTTGTGGACACGCCCTATCAAAATGGTTCTGATTCTACTGTCATACCCCCAAAAATGAATCAACTTAAATTAATCTTGAACAAAAATGTATATCTCTGAATATCCATAGGCTGACACTTTCCCATACAATGAGCCGGTGTTCTTCAATGCACGGCACCTTTTAATCCCAGTATATGAGCCTGTGGTGCTTTACTATGCAAATGTGCAGAATAAAATCAATGCATATTGTCCGCTACTGTTAGTTTTTTCTATTTATCCTGTAAGTCTATGGGCTTTGTGTCACAATTTTCAAGCAGCCTTGAATAAACAGATAAAGGGATGGAGTCATGGATGGACCAGAGAGATTGCTGGGATAAAGGGTCAGGCAAAACCATTAGTCGTTTCCACTATGCTCTGTATAAAACTGATTACTCCAATCCTCCGTTCACATCCCTGGCAGTCTCTGATTTCCATTACTGAAAGCCACCAGGATTTAGTGAACTCATCTGCCATCCAGGCGGATTTACACAGAAACGTGCCTATTTTCCTGGTGCAAGAAGGGACCTGTACAGATTCTGCTTTATGACCTAATTTGGATCTCTGATACCTTTCTCAGGACCACCTCAGGGGTCGCTTCATCCCTCTCTACCCTGGAATGATGATGGACAGGAGCCAAAAACCTGTCTCCCTCCTGAAATTATTTTTAGAAAATTATATGTAAATTGGAACCATAGGCATAAAATGTGTCATTATATCCCGTGTGCTGTCATTCCCGAGATACAATATATCAGCATGGATGGGACCAAGGAGTAACTCAGCCGTCTTATGCAAATATTTTGCTGTGTTTAGACATTTGGCTGGTTCCAGAAAATTATTTTAATGGATTAAAACAAATTCGCATAACGGAAAAGAGACCCTAGTGGAATTAATAGGATTATCTGAAATATACTTAAAGGGGACACTTTGAACAATCTATTATTGTGAGAAGAACCCCTCGATAATAAGCTGATCAAAGGGTGTCTGACAGCTGGGACCCACAGGGATCAAGTAATCTGTCAGGGGAAAGTGGCAGCAAATGTTCAGGTTCCCTGCAGCGCCACTGTAGGGGAAATGAGACATTACATAGGGGTCATTGTAATCAATGTGTTGCACAGATGTGCTGGGTCCTCCAGAGTCAATGATGCTTGTTTCGAGTCAATATGGCTTAGGAGGATTTTACATTGGGTCAGTACTGCATGTTTAACATATGTGTTTGGAAAGGTCCTTGTGTATATGTTATCAATCAGATGTATATAGTAGTATGGACTGCTATCTGCTAGCCAGTATAAAAAAAAAGTTAAAGAAGCACTCCAGAAAGAAGAAAATATTTCTTAATCAACTGGTGTCAGAAAGTTATACAGATATGTAAATTGCTTCTATAAAAAAAAAAAGAGAAGTACTTATCAGCTGCTGTATGTCCTGCAGGAAGTGCCACCTCTGTCCATTTCAGGAACTGTCCAGAGCAGTAGCAAATCCCCATAGAAAAAGCTCTGGGGGCTATGTCTGGCAGCGTTGAGGTTGCTGGACTACTGGGTCACTCACCTCACTGGTGGTCGTCGCATGGGGCTGCACTATTTTTAAGTCAGGAACCCACTCAAATCAGTAACCTTAAAACTAACACTTGATGTTAGTAGTATATAATGCTGGGAGCCAAATGGATCAGTGATAAATATATTGATGTGCGGTCATGTCTGTATTTCTTTCCATGAAATTAAATCTCCTTAGAAAACCTCTCCCAGTTTGGACAGTTCCTGTCATGGACAGAGGTGGCAGCAGAGAGCACTGTGCCAGACAGGAAAGAATACATGCTTTCTGCAGGATGTACAGCAGCTGTTAAGTACTGGACAACTTTAGTTTTATTAAATAGAAGTCATTAACAAATCTGTAAAACTTTCTGACACCAGTTGATTTGAAAAGTAGCCACTAGTGATCCTAGTAATCCATGAACTTTACCATTACTCATGGGTGACATCATGGAGTCCCAGCCTAAAAGATCAATAGTCTGCGAGCTCTAAGTGCAGAGCATTAGGGGGTATCTCTTATTTGGTGTTAGCTGAATCCCTGTGTCATGCTCCACCCCTCAGGCACTGTCCTAGACATGTATGTTGTGACTGAAGATCTGCAGCCATCACCCATACTTCCAGTGTGTCACTTACTACCACTTTAATAGTATCAATACTTCATCCCGGATTCGAAACAAGGAATTACCAACCATTCAGCAAAAATAAAAAGTAAAAATAAAGTGTCACCCTCAGAAATGTTGTTAATCTCATAATGGCCTTCTAAAAGATGGCAGACAATGAACGATACAGCGTGATTAGAAAACAATGAGTGTATCTTGTAGAGGACATGTCGGAGCAGTGCGGGAAATGAGCCCCGGGTTATATATGTCTGCAATTAAGGCAAACCGTGATTAGATCACACAGTAGGACTAATCACTGGTGTGTAGACAAGCTCCAGCATTGAGGAAAGCTGCAGCCTCACATCCCGCGCTCTCTCCCCACATAGAGCAGGTAGCAACACGACAGAGCTGAACACAGCCGCTTCGAGATTTCCTACTGAGAGGAAAACGTAACTTTTAGCGCCAATTCTACCAACAATGTGTGTGAAGGTAAAATGCCCCACTATAGGATGCCTCTAGTGATTGCATATACATCCAAAAAAAACGATTTCCTATTATAGTTTATTAAAATGTTTCATCCTCTAGCTCAGGAGAAGAGAACCTTGGCTCTCCAGCTATTGCAAAACTACAACTCCCATCATGCCTGAACAGCCAAAGCTTTGTCCAGGCATGATGGGAGTTGTAGTTTTGCAACAGCTAGAGAGCAAAGGTTCCCTACCCCTGCTCTAGATTCTCTTCAGGAGTTCTCAAAAATGGCCTCATTTAAAGGATGGCCTAACTTTAAAGGAAAATGATCAGCAGGTTTGTGCATACCCGGTTCCTGGTAGCCCCCTACTTCGTGCACTGCTCTTGTAAACCTCCTAAGTCCCGCCATTTTTGAAGAAATTTGATTGAGTAAAAATATGCAGATTAGCTCCTCTGGAGCACCGTGGACATTCCTTGGCCTCCCAGTGCACTGTTGGCCTGCCTGCTCCCTCCTATGGTTACGCCTACTGATGCATATTCCAGTATGCTTGAAGATTGGCCTGCTTAAAAGGGTTGGCCACTTCATAATAAAATAGTTCCTTGTACAGTATTAGTAAGTGTACTCACTGTATATACTGACAGCAGTTCCCTGTGTACCTCATAGAGCTAAAATCAGACTCCCCTCCGCCAGGCTGTGCTGTCCTGCTCTGTGGTGATTCTGTCCATAAGATGGCCGACATGGAGTAACATGTGACCATGCCCCGACCCCCAGTGTCCACCACTTAGTCTGTATACACTGGAGGCGAGGCATGGTCACATGGTCCATGTCAGCAGTCTTATGGACGGAATCACCACAGAGCAGGACAGCACAGCCTGAAGGAGGGGAGTCTGAATTTGGCTCTATGAGGTATACAGGGATTAAGGGCAGTGGCAGTGAGTACACTTATACTACACACAAAACAATTTTACTATAAAATGGCCAACCCCTTTTAAGCATTTTTGAATTTGCATAAGTAGGCATGAGCTTTGGGGGCAGCAGGTGGGCCGAACAGTGCACTGGGCGGGCCAAGTAATGCCCCCAGTGCTACAAAGTAGCTAATTTACATATTTTTACCTGATCAAATTTCTTAAAGATGGCGGGACTTAAAAGGATCACAAGAGCAGCGCTGGGTGGAGGTAGAGAGCTACTAAGAACGATCAGCAGATTTGTGCATAGTTTTCCTTTTAGGGGGTGTCTCAACGAGACACCCTTTAAAAACTTAGGTCACACAGTTATTTGTAATGTTCCTTAGCAGTAAATAGTAGAGGGTCCTAGTTCCTATGAAATAATTTCCACTAATAGGGCACATTGAGAGGGGATTCCACCATACATGTCAGATATTATTTCGCCATTGTCCCAGTTTCTACCATTAATGGCTGATGGTAGGCATTTGTATTACATAAGATTACTTTATGATTTACATATTGAATGTGGTTGGCCATAAGCTCCTATAATGCAGGATTATTTTTTCTACATATAAGATTACTGTACAGTGCCTGGTGTAAAGACTACACTGTGAAGAATGCATATCCTACATTGACCTAGCATGGAATGCTGGGAAATTTCAGTGCTGAAGTCTGCAGAATTGTGAATCCAGCTCTGGAGTTTAATACAGGCTTTACCTCAGGATTAGCAAAGATTTACTAAACTGCAATATCGTGCTCCGTGAGGACATAGGGGGATATTTATCAAACATGGTGTAAAGTGAAACTGGCTCAGTTGCCCCTAGCAACCAATCAGATTCCATTTCCCATTTTCCAAAGAGTCTGTGAGGAATGAAAAGTGGAATCTGATTGGTTGCTAGGGGCAACTGAGCCAGTTTCACTTTACACCATAAATTGATAAAGCTCCCCCATAGTCTATATCAGTGCTTTTCAAACTGTGAGTTGTTGGTGAGGCCCAGCTGAGGAGCCAGTTTTCACAAAGTACCTATGATCTGCACAGTCCTTTTGCTGTTTGTAAAAATCTCCATTTTAGCAACATTATTAATTTATTTTGTACTTAATATATTAGTATATAGAGCTTGGGAGATGGGTGAAAGGTAGCCCTAGCATTATTTCCAGCTTTTAAATGGACTTTCACCACAGATAGTGAGGCCCAGGCACCCCCTTGGTCAGTGTGGTGAGGCCCAGGCATTGCCTTGGTCTGTTGGGTGAGGCTCCAGTACAAAAAGTTTGAGAAGCACTTATCTATATGTACCGATAATAAAGCTTTAAAGGGAACCAATCAGCCTGATATGGTTCCCTTGAGCATTGTTTAAAGCACCTGGAGCGGCCCCTGCACGTACCGGCCGTAGCCGCAGCAGGTGCTTTATAACGGAGAAAATGACTTTTATTCCCCGGCTCGTGACTAGATACGAGTGAGGAAGTAGTCATGGTGGGCGGCTCCCCGCTCGTATCTAGTCACTGCGCTCTGCCTGTCAGCGCGCTCAGAGGGGATGATTGACAGGCCGGGAGATCCGTTACTGGCCTCTCTGCCTATCAATCATCCCCTCTAAGCACGCTGACAGGCAGAGCGCAGTGACTAGATACGAGCAGGGAGCCGCCCACCATGACTACTTCTCCGCTCGTATCTAGTCACGAGCCGGGGAATAAAAGTCATTTTCTTCGTTATAAAGCACCTGCTGCTCCAGGTGCTTTTATACAATGCTCAAGGGAACCATATCAGCCCAAACGGGCTGATTGGTTCCCTTTAAAGGGTTTGTCCAGCGAAAATATTTTTCCTTAAAATCAACCATTTTCAGAAAGTTATATAGATTTTTAATTTAATTCTATTTAAAAACCTCAAGTCTTCCCATACTTACAGCTGCTGTATGTTCTGCAGGATTTTTTTTTTTTTTTTCAGTCTGACACAGTGCTCTGCCGACATCCAGAACAGGAGAGGTTTTCTATGGGGATTTGCTCTGGATAGTTCCTGTCTCGGACAGAGATGTCAGCAGAGAGCACTGTGTCAGACTGAAAAGAAAATATTTCTGGGAGAACATACAACAGCTAATAAGTATAGGAAGACTTAAATTTTTTTTTTGCTGGACAACCCCTTTAAAGGCTGAGGTGCAGACAATTGTTGGTCATGCACAGACTGTACAGTCGAGCTCCGTAGTCTCAGTTCCCTATTTACATTTGCCGTCTATCCTGTCTGTGATGAACAGTGCAATAACCTGTGAACTAATACACAGGTGGCTCTTTCAGTGTATCACAGGAAGGAAACATAATTATATAGTAGCGAGCCTCCTCTTTAATGGCTCCTAAATGGAGTGTTTGACCTAAGTCCTTCTGCACATTTTAATGCAGAACTCAAGCTGTCGGCTCAATATCGGAGCTCTCGCGTATTAAGGTGTTCTATGGGGATTGGTGCAGACTGAATTGCCCATTACTTAGGATTCCCACTTCCAGGCAGTAAAGTATGAATCTTAGCGGCAGTAAATAAGACATTACAAAAGCCGAGGCTCATGGAAATGACCGTGGAGCCAAGTTCAAGATCAAGCCTCTTGTCTTGGCGGCAGCCTTATCAACCTCAGGTGGTCAAGTATGTCTTTCTTCATTGATACTCATTTTGCAAGGTCATAAGCAGATGGAGTGTTTCCATAATACTAACACTATAATGAGATAGACAGTAACACAGTGATACACTCCGTCTCTGTGAGTAATATTCTGTTTCTAATAAAACTAGCCACATACATATACCATAGGTTCCTTATCTACAAAAGAGAAGTTTATAACATACATATTAAGTCATTGTATGAGTTCTGTGTATATCTTATATGGCCTTTTATTTTTAGTATGTAGCTATATATAGGTTTTGATGCAGCTTTTAAGCTAAAGGCAGAAGTAGACCTAGTAGGAAGGAGAAGTATATGTCCTTGCTTTCTATTCCCGATTCCTTTTGAATCTACTTCTGGCTTTGGCTTAAAAAAGAAAAAAAAAAAACACCTTCTCAGCCGTAAGATGGAAAGAAGTGAGTCGGATGCTGAACAAATGACAGTCTCGTTTCAGTGACAGCAATACCCACTTAGTCTATATTGGTCATTACAGTGATTTATAATGACCATACATGATCAATGACATGGACAATCTTTTTGGTAAAGATCACTCATAGACTAGCGACCTGATGGAGGCTGCTTGGCAGCACACTGTGCTGTATGGCTTCCATGCGCTGTTATTCATGCTCCATGTACATGGCTCAGTTGAGTGCACAAGGCTGGGGTAATGTAATGCCAAACAATATATTTAAAGGGATTATGCAAGTTTAGAAAAACATGGCCGCTTTCTAGCAGAAACAGCGTGACTCTTATCTCTAGTTTTGGTGTGGGTTTTGCAGCTCAGTTTTACTGAAATGAATGGAGCTTAATTAGAATACCACATACAACCTGAGAACAGGTGTGGTGCTGTTTATGCATGAAAGGAGCTGTGTTTCTTCTTATCCTGGATAATCACTTTAAGCAATATTAAGACGAAATCCAGATAGAATATTGTTTGATCTAGAATAAAAAGACAGCATTTAGTTTTACAACAAGCTGTAAAATGAAATGGCGGTGACTTTCTTTTGCTGACCTCTAGTGGTCGATATGAAAACTACAATGTTTCGTATTTTATACCACACAGATATCCTAGAAATAAAGATATTACCAGTTATTGTACGAATTAAAAAGCAATGAATTAAATATTGCCTTATTCTTCATGTTATCACATTTTCATGAAAAATATTCACAAATACGTATAATTTGCTGAAAAGTAGAGAAAAAAATTATTATTCATTCATCCTTTCCTTATATGCTATCAGTGATGTGCATTTGACACCTGGAGAGATATTCAATGTCACCAAGTCTGCAATTGGCATCAGAGACCCAGTGTGCTCCTCCATATCGCTGCCTGTTTTCTGCATGATAGATACTGCTGTGACGGCAGATCAGCGTGGCTTCCTATAAATCATAATAACTGTGTCTCCTGTTGTGTAGGATGATTGCAAGTGGAGAAAAACAAGATTATGTTTCTCCCTGGACGCTTCCTACGTTTGCAAACACACCTTGACTGATTGTATTGATCCAGGTGACAAAAAGGGAGATGTTCGAAATGTCCTCTGTGCAATCTTATTGTATGGATCACTGACTTCCAAAGCCCGACTGGTAACTTCAGGTCACAGGAGGAAAATCCCTGAAGACTCAGGAGCTTTGTCTGTACAGAAAAAGAAATCTGAGATGAAGACGCCACGTATACTTGGTGAAAAAACAAAGATATCTGTAGTTGATTTTGTAGACTATTCTAATGTAAATTAGGCATACATATGTGGAAATATCTATACATGATTTATAGAATAAATAAGGTACATAGGTTTCATTACCTTTATCCTTATAAACATGTGCATTACATCATCTCCCAACATTGGGCATGCCACCATACTGGTAGAGATGAGAGACTGGTATATGTGGTACACCATGTTCTAATGGATGTACTAAAGTATCCAGTAACGGTGCTCCATAACAGTACCAGCCAAAGTTGCACCATTGGAAGTCACTACTTCTGATGAACTCTGCCCCAATCTCAGCAAGTAGGAAGCTACTTGGAGCAGCCAGTCAGCAGCCATTCACAGGTAATTCAGTCTTCTGGTGCTAGAGCTCTTCTTTGCAGAAGGAAGTTGCTGGACATTGACATCACATTCTGGGGCCCAGTACTGTCTCATTAATATATCTTTACTCTTTAAAGTAATTTATCTCCTATTTTAAATCTAGCGTCTGGGTTAATGTTGGGGGTAAGATTAGGAGTCGGACCCCTCCCTATTAAAGGGGATTGTCTGTAATTGGAGAAAATCCACTCTTGTCCATGGTCTTGTCCATCTTGCAAAGATACTAATGTAAGAGAATTGACTGCTGGTGCTTTTCATTGAAGAATACAATATATCTATGTGTATGATATGGAAAATGTATACAAACCAGCACTACTTAATGTAGAGTGGATGCCAGTAGGTTCAGTCTAGACCATGGGCCAAGGTAGCTTCCAGTATAAGAAATCTCACACAGCAAATTGTGTCCATTCTTCCATAAATTCTTCAAACAACAACAGGTGAAGCACAGCAAACAATATATGTGTGATGTTCCTGTGGTCTAATACGGCCATTCTCACCATGCTAGAATTTACGAAATAAACTTCCTATTTCAAGTTTCAACACAGCTTGGACATTCTGTGGGAGATTCCTTATACTATGTTTATGACATGAGTATATTGCATTGCTGGACTCGGGCCTTGAGACCATTGGCATTCTTAATCCCTTCCTTCTATGATCTGTAAGTCTCACATTGTACTGGGAAGCAAATTTTACCTCAGTATGCGACTCGCTCATGGTCCCAGGCAGCAATGAGGGTTAAGTCGTGTTACATTGCATGCTGGGTAATCTACTTGCTGAGATTTTCATAAAGATAGTAGGACTGAGTTAGTACCAGAAGGTGCCAGTTAAGTGCTCCTATAATCACTGGGCCCATTAACGGTACAGGAATGTATTAAGTTCTGTAAAGCGGCAGCCTCCCGCCCTGTCTCAGGCATAGTGTAATATAAACCTTTTGCAAAAAGAAAATGATTCCTTTGAGAGTATTCCCAGCTTTGCAGTGAGCTAGGCTCATACGTTAATCACCTCTCAGCCATTTCTCATACAGGTCTTAAAGGCAACCCGCACCAAAACATAGGTGGAAACTCTGCAGAACAGTGCACTTCTATAGTGTCCTGTAGGACTTCATATGTTAATATTTCTTTGTATACATACGGTTTTTGAAGGGGTTCTTCTGTATGAATATGATATTGTTAGGCCTGATGCATCATGGGTGTTTAGCTTCAGTCTTTGATTGGTTTGTCTGGATACAATAGTAGTTTTGCTGGGAATTGCAGGATTATATCCCATCACCATTGTGACTAAAGCAAATGTGAACATTTAGTCACAGCAGCAAAGGAGATCTCTGGTTTGGAAAGTTGATTTGAGTCATTTACCAAAATGGAGGTCTGGAGTTCCTAATTGAAATTGTGCAGTACTTCATATTACCTGTGGGGGTGCTTCAAAGAAACTGAGCACTTCATGCCAGAAACACCCAGCGATTACAGCTGATATAGGGAGCCTTCTTACAAAAAGGGATTAAAGTGGATTTATAAAAAAAAAAAAAAAAAATCTGTATTTTATTGGCTGAGCAAATTCTAATGTCCCCTAAAGAAAGTTTTGTTGTAAACTTTAGAGGTGATTGGTATTATGCAAGTAGAGATTGCACTTCTTCCATCAAACACTTTGAAGATCAAACCTCTGGCTGTAATCCTTACGTCCTTGGGCAAGTTGTTTTATCAGCCTAAAATAATGTTCTTTAGTGAATGTGTGCCAACAATCTAATTAAACCTCTCAGAAAATACAACCACTTTGTCTGTGGACAAAAACTGGATTCTTTCATCTCCAAATAATGATTGCAGATTCCTTCACCCTGAAAGGTTTGTTTAGAGGGGCTTGGCTATAGGGGGCACAAAGGTAAAGATGCATCCAGGACTGTTACCTAGGTAGACCCACTATCCCCTCCGCCATATATAAAGGGACTTGGTTGGTGGAGACTCAGACATTTTGCAGTGGGGCCCAGAAACATTAGGTCACATCGGAGTGGACACAGACTACATAGGGCCGCTGTGCAAACAATGTGCCTGGGCCCCCCATAGGCATAGGATTCCACCACACTTATCCCTCACCCAGGCGCGTATAAAATTATACGTATCTACTGGATATGTGCTCAACAATTTCCAGCTCTGCAAACATTTGAGAGAATTGTGCGAAAATTTCTGCCCTTTTTACACTGGTTATCTGCACTGGTATCACACAGCGTGGCTTATGTACATATACGTGTGTACACACACACGTACAGGTACACCACTGACACACACATTTACACTGGAATGTGATTACAATAAAGCAGACATATACACTATGAATAGTCCATACAAAGGGAAATAATCTCCCAAGTCATTCAATCAGAACTATTCAACCAGAAACTATATTATCTGCTGCAGAACATCTTTATAAGCAGATCTGTCAATTACCAGATTGTTGGAGTGAGAGACAATTTGACAATAAGAGACAATATATGCTGGGAAGCATTTTCTTTTAGTGGTGGGTCCTCTTATAAGAGCCCAGCGTTCGTTAAAGCTGGGCAGAACACTTTTTGAGAGCAAACCTGTTAATTACTTGAGACACCACTGACATACCAAACACACACTACTGACACACAAAGGTACATATATACACACACTGTCTGACACAGTAGATACACATACACTCTGACATATACATATATAGACACAGATACAATACATGCACAAAGCACTTACAGCTCCCAGTCTTTCCTCCCTTATTCTCTGTAATCTGTCTCATCTTTACGCATGGTAATATTAAGCACCTGCGGGTCACGTGATTCAGGTCCTTAATCACTCTCCATGTGCAGGAAGCTGGAGGCTGACGCAGAGACTTCACTCTGCCTAATAGATGGAGCAACTCTGAAGAGAAGCAGGAGGCTGACAGTCCCTGCTCCTCTATGTTGTTCCTTGTGATGTTCAGCCTGCTCGCCCTGCACTACAGTGAGCAGGCTGAACATTACAGCGCTGGGCCCCTCTCCCTCTTTGGGTCCCTGTGCAGCCAAACCAGCTACACATGTGGTATGTCCGCCATAGGGTTACATTTCTTGTTATCTCTTCTGTAGGCCTTCACAAAAACAAGAGCCTCATAGCAATAAATAAAATGGGGTTTACACCTTATGTTGCTACTGATGCTACTCCACCCCCTGAGAAAGAAGAGTCCTGTGCTTATTCACCTTCCCCAGATGTTACCTGATTTACCTGCATGTCTTTCTGTATATGGGGTAATTGTAAATTGAAGGTATATGTTGATTATGTTAGGGATACCTTTGCTGCATGCCACTGTGTTGGTCGTGTAGGGCAGTGTGTGACATATGTCACCCAAAGGCTCCCAAGTTAAAAAATGTAGACTGTATAATACAGTATATGTTTTCTTTACTAGATGTCTTTGTACAGGTTGGCATAGTTGACTGCTATTCTGTACAGGAAAAGACAAGACGTACCAATGAAAGTCAACTCTTTCGGCTTCTATGTATGTTTGAGAAACACCCTAACATACACTGTCTACTTACCTGTCTGCCTATCTATCTAGCCTCCAGACTTGTAGTGTCACATCGATTTCCTTGGCCAGTGGCTGCCTTTATATATGTAGGACCTGGCTGTGCTGTAGTATCTTGTAGACCAGCAGTAAAGGGGTTATAGAGGACAGACAATGTATAATAAGCTTAGTGTGTGGGCTCTAATCACTGTAAATTATATTTACACATCCATTAAGAGGTTGTGAGCATGTGGACGGTGTTATTTGTCTTTGTTACATGGCACATGGGTGAAGGATGATTCTCGTTCTGCATTATAAATTCCCAGCTAATATACAGACTAATGTGCTGTGGTAAGGCAGCCACACTTGGCTAGCTTGGTCCCTGTTTGTGCCATGGTCATTCGTAAAACAAAGGTGCACTGGAAAAGCGCAACCAATATTTTCCTGAGTTAATGGCAGCAGATGGGCTAAGGTTCATTAGCCAGGTTGGAGATCGAGCCTGAGTTCCAAGAACCTAAATTTGTTCTTTAATTATAAAAGCTGGTGAGGTGTTCTCATCAAACAGAGCTATTAGCGCCATTCGGAGCTCAGGTTACAGATTATCCCTGCTGGAAGAATAGTTTGCGTAAAAATGATGAAGCATTCCAAAATATGGAGGAGAAATGAATAAAACGCTCAGCTTGAAATTAAAATGCTTAAAGATTGTCCTAGAAAAATAAATATAGGAAGAAAACAAAAAAATCATCACCAAATGTTGAGGAAATATTATGGAATTGCCTTGTCCTCTAAAACAAATACTGGCTCAAAGCTAAAAACTTAAATTATTCTGCAGTTATAAGGAAAAGTGTTTGCAGGCCTGTACTACGCTAAGATCCTTGGAAACTGAGAAAACATGGCCCCAATAAGACAATTGTCATTGGAAACAATGGAATGGATTATAAAATCACACTCCGTTTTTGGTCCACAGTTTCAGCCTTTTATTATGCAAAGAAATTATTGGCAGTTTCTTCTGTCCTTTTTTAGAAAGTTTTTTCAGACTTTAATACTTGTTTACAGAAAATTCTCAAAATGATCCAAATAACATACACAAAAACGCAAAGGGGGAGATTTATCAAACATGGTGTAAAGTGAAACTGCCTCAGTTGCCCCTAGCAACCAATCAGATTCCACCTCTCATTCCTCACAGACTCTTTGGAAAATAAAAGGTGGAATCTGATTGGTTGCTAGGGGCAACTGAGCCAGTTTCACTTCACACCATGTTTGATAAATCTCCCCAACTATTTTAAAAAGAGTATGTTTTTCAGCCTTAGGCTACGTTCACACAGAGCAAAAGGGGCGGATTACGCAAGGAAATATTTCCGCCTGAAATCAACTGACGCTGAATTCCGAGCAGAATATAAGCAGAATGTAAGCAGAATCCCTGCGTATTCTGCTAGGAAAGTGTTCAGCTCGTAATCAGCTCTTGACAAATTCAGCGCGGAATACTCGAGGAATCCGCGCTGAATCCGCATGCATTCAGCGCTGAAATTCAGCGAGTATTTGGTGAGTAAACTAGACTATACCAGAACATATACTAGAATCCTCCTCCCCCCCCCTTTTCCCCATTTCCGCGCTGATTCAGCGAGTAATTTCCGCTTGTATTACGCTTGTATTCCGCGCTGAATACGCGCGTATTCCGCGCTGAAACAGAAAATCAGAACCCCATTGATTTGTATAGGCTTCCGCTAGCGGAAGAATGAACATGTTCATTCTTCTGGCGGAAAGCGGATTAGTTCAGTGCGGAAATTCCACTGTGTGAACTGCAGAGCAGAATTTCCATTCAACACAATGGAAATTAGCTCTGCACCTATTTTAACAGCTGAAATTTCAGCGCTGATTCAGCGCAGAAATTCAGCTGCTTTTGCTCAGTGGGAACGAGCCCTTACAGAGCAAAGCAAAAAAAAAAAGGCCATAAAACTAGAGATGTAAAATTGTATTCAGTTACCAGCCAATTTTTCTCCTATGTTGAATGAAATAAAGTAATGTTAGTTTTGTCTGTTTAATTTTTTTGAGCTATAAACTGGCCATTTTAGGACTCAAAAAAACCAAAAAAACATCAACATAGAAATTCTGCATGGAGTGCGACAAAAGGTATTGGTTGTTCCCTCTTGGCTATATGTAACATTTAATAGGAAAATTACATGGGTAGACCGAGGAAGTGCCAAGATAGAAAACTCAAAGCAACATGCCCTAATAACTAAAAAACCATAATAACACTAATCCAATAACAAACATGTGAAAACAGCGGTCAATGTTAGCGACAGAACTATAAAAAAATTGCCTAATAAATGATGAAATTGGCTTAAAAAATATCTGGGAGTTACATAGCAGCTAAAACAACAAGGAAGATGTGATCCTTACCAGTCAATGCACAGGTGGATAAGAACATTTGGGACAGGTTATTCTTCCATCGTAAAATGATAAACAACTTGCCAAAGAGCAAAGTTAACTTTTTTTTTTCTTGAGGAAATGTGTATCTGCTCAGTGAGATGGTTAGAGCAATCCAGGCCACAAATTAATTGAAGATTTATGGCAGAAACAAAAAAAAAAAAAAAGGTTTAAGAGTAGATAAGACTCCATGCTACTCTGTCACTGCTGTAGAAAGTAAGGGTTCTATTACACTGAGCGATTTTTAACGATTAATGACTAAAGATTAACGATCGCAAACGAGATTGTTTATCGTTAACCTGAAATCGTTCACCATATTACACAGAACGATAATCGTTAATTACGATCGTTACTGTGATCGTTATTGCGATCGTTACTATGATCGTTTATTCCTTCTGATCTCAGAAGAACAATGTGCAATTACACTGAACGATTAGTGACAAAATGCGGAACTTGAACGAACGTGGAATTACAGAGAACAATTAGCGAACGATTAGCAATAATTTTAGGTTCAGATCTAAATCAACGACATACGAACGATTTTTGGATTGTTGCCTGCAATTACACAGAACGATTATCGTTTAAATTCGAACAATTTAAATATTTTTCGCACGATAATCGCCCCGTGTAATAGGGCCTTATGTCTAACCATCTTTATACAGAATGTTTATGATTAGCAAAAACTAGTGCTTGGTTATGTATAGTGCTCGGGTAAAGGTGGCCATACACCTTCAATATCTAATGGTTCAGCCATCACTTATATCTCCCACCCACTGCAAAGCTGTTGAATTTTAATTTTTTTTTTGTTCTTTTTTTATTTTTTATTTTTTTTATATATCATCCTTTTAATCGAAGTGAAATATACAAAATTTAGAATGAAAAAACGCAATAGGTTTGTGCAAGACACATTAGAACTCTGGCAGTATGCATTTTTTTTTCCTTCTAATTTTTGTATGTCTTTTGTTTACACATCCATTCAAGGGATAAAATATACAAAAATTAGAACAAAAAAAGAATAAATGCAATAGGTGAAGCAGGCGCCCTTTCCTCTTCCGGACAGGCATCACCTGGTTAAATGCTCAAGTTTCCCAAGCACTTGAGAATTTCAAAATGTTTGATTCAAGCACTTTAGCGCTCGCTTAAAGGGAATCTGTCAGCACTCAGACCTGACCCAAGTTGCTGACAATATTATATAGGTCAAGGCACCCTATTTAACATAGTACCTGTAGCTTATCCATCCATGCAGGAGAAAATGTGCAATCTTAGTGTGACCAAGTGTCAAATTGGAGTTCCAGCCATACCATGCTCCTTCGTTCTTCCTCCCTGATACTCTTGAATAATAATTTCATATCTGCTTCCAGTTCCTGCTCCGCTGATGACGGGCACATCCTGTGTCCTAAACTCATTCAAGCACCATAGCCAAGGAGAGCGTCACTGCTCAGCACACATGCGCTGCTCTAGTGATAACACACGGTTGTATTATAGCTGCATATATAAGCTGTATTATGTAGAGTAATTTTTTCCTGAAGTCCACGTCCTACAGTTGGCAATTTTTACATTGAACGTTAAAGTGAAAATCGTTAAAAAAACAAAGAGACCTGATCGTTGGACACATTACCTGCCTCTTTTGGTCCATCAGTAACAGATCATCCAGGGACGGGCACAGAAAGCACAAGGGACCCCAACCAACTGGATCTCAGTGTAAATGCATAGGTTGCACGTAGTGCATATTCGTTTGTGATCAGACATATAAAGCAGCAGTGGGCCCGCTTCCTCCTTTTTATGGAATTGTTGACTTAAAATACCCTAAGGGTAAATTATCCTGCAAATGCATCAGCATTTATTCCTCTTAAATAACCAGCCACCTGGGGTTTGTACTGCACATACAGTATAGCTGTGTACAGAGCCGTTTACTAGGACTAGGATAATCACCCATAAATCTTGTGTCCTCCTCCACCACTCCTTGGTGTATTTATCCAGAGATTATATTGGCAAATGTTCTGTTTCTATATGTCAGTATCCTACCTATTGTCTAATGTTTATAATAGTGTCAAGTCCCTTTATATTGATGAGCCCAAACGTGCCTGAGCTAGAGACATTATAAGATTAAGCAACGTGCCCAAGGTCATAAGCCGGCAAGGAAATCAAACAGACTCTCCAAGTTCCGACAGTCTCATTGTTCTCAATCAGTAGAGATATTGACCGGTTTACACCCTTGTGGTCACCATACAATAATGGATAAAACAAACCCACACGTATTGTATTTCATCAAGTATTGAGAGATGTATTCACCATTTATAGAATACTGTAATATATATCTAATAAATATAACATACTATAATAATGTTATGAATTACTTTTACTTTACTACAATTTACTTCCATACTCTCAGTAGGTTGTTCTCATAAATTTTCAACATAGATACATATTAACGCAATGACAAATAATGCTAGCTCTATACACAATACTAGCTTTTAGTACCCTAATTATTATTACCATATAAAGCCTATATACTACCTCCATACTGTATTTAAATAAATAGTAGAGGTGTTCTAGGGAAAATTCACTTTCCTGTGGATAGGGGAAAAGTAGGAAATCACTGGGGTCCAATCTCTGTACCCCCTGCCAAATACAGTGCTTTTCCGGTGTACTCTGCTCTTTCCGTCGCTCCATAGGAATGAATATTGCCGCGGGTCACATGCCGTACCTTTTTAAGCATATTATACAGCTTGATAGTTTTTGACTCTATTCTTACTTTTCTTGTTTTCCATGTTACTACACCCAACTCCACTTGGACACTAGATCATTCACAATAGAGAAGTCCCTTTAGGTAGCTGAGTTTTTACATGTGCTGTACAGACTTGGGTGTGTTACAAGAATCCACTCCATAACATTGGAAAGAAAGGTTACAATGGCCGATGACAGCTTTATTATACTTTTTAAGAACTGTATTGACACTGTACCCCTATGACTGAGTGTTTCACCCAACTGTATGTGTAAACTTCTCACTGCAAAACAGAGGGTTACACGTAGAGGGTTGTCCTTTATTGAGTTGAGTATCTCCACTGCCCTTATACCAAGCCTATTGTTCTCACGGAGGCCCTGCTGTTTCCACATGGGGGAAGTAGAGACACGTGGCACTGCAGGACACATTTCTCTAGTCCTGGTAGTTAACACAGGTCTTCTGCCTTGATATGGCCTCCTTGAGCCATAAAATGGTGTTGGCTTTGCCGGTCTCCTTAGAGACTACTGTGATACTACACCCAGTCACTAAAAGGGTTAAACCAAAATAGTGATAGATTCCCATTAATATTTAAGTGTGCTCCTATGCTGCCTCCATTGGTGTCAGACTGAATTGTATCTTTGTACACAGATTTTGGAGCTCTGTTTCAGATAACAAGATCTATACTTGGGAGTATTGATGTGAATGATCTCTTTACCTATAGGAAGAAGACTGAAGATGCTAAAGTCTGGCCGTTCTGCATTTGAATACCGTTGACTAAAGAAGTTAGATGCAGTCCAGGAAAACATGGATACAGTCTATGTCTGTATAGCCACCAGTATTCAAATGCTGAATGATGGGACTTGAGCGTGCTTCAGTTGTGCTCATCTCTAAAGAAGAGGTTTCTCTAGTACCAGGGAGCATTGCTTGTAAGACTCCCTACACCACCTAGATCTCTGCAGGAACTGGCCCTTCCCCTTCCTAGCGTAAGAATACTGACATATCTAAAGAAAAGCTTCCTCCATCCACTTGGCACAAGGAACAGGCACACCTAATATATTTGCCGTTAACACATAAACTGCATCATAGGCCCATATTTACAGGGGCGAAGCTTGTTCTCTTTGAAGAGGTGTCCGCACAGAGAGGCCTTTGAGTCAGGGCTAGATCTGTGTGGTTTTGCTAAATAAGACATTCATGTAGAAGAAGCCGTCATCAGTGGTTGCAGTGGAAAAATCCTCTTTATAAAGGATTGTATTCAAACTTTTTTCCTGTGAGAGAGAATGAAAATTATTCCAGAATGTTGGCGTGTACCTTAAGTGTGAGTCGGAGATGGGAGCTATGAAGACGTAGCAGAAGGCTTATCTCATAAGGTGTCATTAGATGTGCTGAGAAAATAGGCTGCTGGAAGCTTATCACAACACCAAATTTCTCTACAATACTACCACAGGGGGAATAGAGCATTAGGGTATTGCACACTTTGGCCCCGGATCCCGCAGCTGGCAGCCGCGAGCATCTCCACTTGTCCCATTGGCTTCATTCTATGGTTTGCCAGATTCCGCCGTCCACTTGAAGAATAAGCAGGTTCATTCTCTGGGTGGATGGCGGAATCTGGCAAACCATACAATGAAGCCTATGGGACAGCATCCACGAGCAGGTGCGAGCTGCGGAATCCGGGCGGGTGTTCAGTCGGGATTTCCAAGTATGTACATACCCTTACAGAGTATTTCTCAATAAGATCAGTGGGCTGTCTGTGTACTGCATTGTCTTTGTGGGTCCTATAGACTGAGAGACCTGCTTTGTAACTGTTACCTTATCGATTAGAGTCCTATATTAGGACCATATTAATTCTAAAATTCCTAGTAAGGTCTTTCATTTGCATTATATGTCCTACCCAAATAGTGATATCAAACTATAGAACCTTTGCCTATGTTTCTTCATGAACTGATGAATGTATTTTTCTATTACAGAATGATCACCATGCCACCAGGAACTGTCCTCCTTACCGCCTTGTGTTTTCTCGGCACCTCAGTCTCCAGCACACAAGCCTATTTAACATTTTCACAGAACAACACAATGTTCAACCACCTCACCCTGGACGCCAACACAGGGACTCTATATCTTGGTGCCACAAACTATCTTTACCAATTGACCGAGGATTTAATGCCTGAGACAGAACCAGTTAAGACTGGACCCGTGTTGGACAGCAAGGATTGTTTACCGCCAGTCACCAGTGAATGTGCACATGTACATAATACACATAATCACAACAAGCTTTTGCTGGTGGTGCCAAGCCAAAAAGAGCTTATCGTATGCGGCAGTGTTTTTCAAGGCATTTGTGAGAAAAGACTATTGGGATCTGTCAATGAAGTCCTCTTTAGACCTGAAAGGCCAGTAGATTCTCAGTATGTTGCTGCAAATGATCCAAATGTTACCACAGTTGGCTTGGCTGGGCTTTCCAAGGATGGTACACCTCTTTTGTTCGTAGGGAGAGGCTACACCAGTAAAGGAGTGGGTGGCATTCCTCCCATCACCACTCGCAACCTGAATGGTGGAAGTGATTCCCATTCTGTCTTCTCATATGAAGAGACAGCCAAATTAGCTGTAGTTGGGCGACTCTCTGAGTATAACCACCACTTTGTTAAAGTCTTTACCCACCGTTCCAATGTTTATTTCCTATTCTATCGTCGTGACCTAAAATCACCCTCCCGGGAATATAAAACCTATATCTCTCGCATCTGCCCCGATGACTCCCATTACTATTCCTATGTTGAGTTGCCTCTCAGTTGCCAAACTAAAGACGGTATTAGGAGCTACAATCTTCTTCAGGCTGCCTACGTCACCCAGCCTGGAGAGAAGATGGCAAGGGGGGTCTTAAACACCAATGGAGATGTTCTCTTTGCTGTGTTCTCTCAGTGGCACGCAGCTTCGGGTAAAGTTAGTGAAGAATCAGGTCTGTGCTTATATCCTATGGATCTTATTGACAGACTGATCAATCAGACTAGAGACATCTGCTACACCAGAGATGGCAAAGGTGAAGATGGCAGAGAAGTGGCATACATTGAGTATGATGTCAAGTCAAACTGTGTTCAGCTTCCTTCTGTGAGTATTTTTTTCACCTATATACACATTGCCCATGTAATTAAAGAAACACTTCAGGCAAAACTGATTTCTAGTTCTAGGCCAAGTGTAGGGCCTGAGGGCAGGGTATGACATAGATGACGTAATTTTTTTTTATCAGCTATCTTCTTAAAATGAGAATAGTCCTGATCAATAGTTAATTGTTTGTATTACCCCCCACAGTGGTGACTATGTGCCTGCTGACTTTACCAATACATTGCAGGTCATAAGCTAAGGTTTTAATTCATTTCCAGTTTTTTAAAAGGAAGTAGAGGCTGGTGGACAATGTAAATAAATTAGTTATGAGATTTACAGCCATTACCATTGCAATGGATTCTTAGAACATTACATGAATATATAATATACTCTGTATTTGCAGGACACACTAGATGCCTATCCATGTGGCTCAGACCATACTCCAAGCCCCATGGCAAGCTGGGATCCTCTGGAAGTTGCTCCTGTTTTTGAGAGTCCGGACACTCGACTTACTGCAATTGCTGTGACAGTAGAAGAAGAACACACAATCTCGTTTATTGGTGACAACAAGGGACAACTGATCAAAGTAGGTTACTGCAGTTTAAAGGAAGGCCCATATGATTTGTATTGGGATAACCCCATTGTGGCGGTCGCGGGTCTGACTCTTGGACCCCCTGGTCACCAGCTGTTATCACATGGGAATTAACATCAGGGTAACATTTCCTCTGCAGCAGCCCCTGTGGGGAAATGCAGTATGATATGCTGGCCCATCAAGCAAATTGAAAACCATATAATACACGATCCACGAAAATTGTAACTGCTTATGTTCTTTTTTTCTTGGTTTTTCACCACTTGTAGAATCTGATTCGTGTCTCAGGTATCACATGTAACTGCTATAAATGTGTTATGTCTCCATCTGCCAGCTATATGAATTTATATCAAAGAGGATCTCAAGTGTTTTAACCCTCTTTTCAAAGTGACCAGATCAGGATAAAAAAATCTGTACTCCCCTGCCCATTCCCCTTGCATTCCAATAGTGTCCAGTAGGGAGCACCAGGGATCGGGTGATGTCAGAATGGCATGGGAGGGATCGGGCAAGTCAGGAATGCCCCTTTTTATTCAAGCCTGGCCTCTTTTGAAAACACCAGTAGTAAAGGTTCTTTCTGATGCATTTCTGATGGTACGTCTGGCCTTAGCAGAAAAGGAGCCAGTAAGATCGTAGAGTCACAGCAGGCCTCCTGTCTACCCCACTCTCAGCATATAGGATGTTTACCTAAATAGCCATAGGCTCCCAAACTCAGTGGAGGGATATGTGCCCGAGTGTGGCTAGTGCAGGTGCCAGCCATGCCTAATGAACATATAGACATCTGCCCACTGATACCAGATCATGGTTCAGACTCTACAGGAACCATCTGGTTAACCCTGTGACGAAGGGCCATGACAGCTAATATGGCTGACAATTCTAGGTGTTTGCTACTCCCTACTGACAGATTCCTCTAACTAAAGACAGGTGTAGGAGTAGAAGAAACAACCCCCTCCCCGTTCTCAATTTTATTTTCAGAGACATGTACCATGGCCGTGTGCCTCGTGAGTTCATGGTGCATAACCCATCCGGCAGACCTGGCGATTAGAACAGAATGATACCTTGTACCTTCGCTGCTCAACCGCTTTTCAATTTTAATTGTTCATTTAGACCTAAATTACTTTATATGCAAATACATGCAGACAATAGAGTCAGCCATCCAGTTACCTGCAGGATTTTCCAATTTCAATTTGATGCCTGCAAGCCTGACTTTTTTTCTAGAATGAGGTTGGTTCTCAATATCATTATGATCCTTTAAGGTCATTGCTATTCAGGACTGTCCTGAATGTGTCCTATGTACCTGTGTGCAGCACAATTCATGGGCCCCAGTGATGGGATCTTCAGAAGTGACCACTAATAGTGAAATAGTCCAAACCTAATATATATATATAAGGGTGCAATAATTTGATAAATGTTCTCTCTTTTGAATCTTGCTCCATAGGTCCAAGGAAAACAACAGTATTTAAGGTGGAAAGCTTCTAGATCAAAGGTGTCAAAGCTTTAGATTTGGCTGTCAAGGCACGATGGGAATTGTAGTTTTGGAGCTTTGGAGTTGGACCCCCTTGCCATTGATTCATATAATTAATCTATATAGAGTCAGGCTCACTTTGATATTCCTATTTGCCTCCTTTTAGCACTGCATGGATTTCCATCTCATTGACGTTCACTTGAATTCAGATAAACTGCAATTCCAGACTTAGCCTGCAAAAAAAGTGGTGCTGTTTCTAAGAATAAAACCCAGATCTTTCTTTTCATATCCATTTCTTTTTAATTTTACCTTGATAAAAACTTATAAGGGATCCACAAACTATTCATATTCATAAATCAGAGGACCTGGTTTATCCAGTCATCTGTCAATACTATCCCGACAATCTAAACTAATGTGGTCCCTATTAGTGAGACCTTGACCTTTCCTGTAGGAAAAATGACACATTAATCCAGTCACGTAGAACAAGGTCACAATGATATTTTAGCGCCGATCGTGTTGTTTTCCAGCCTGTCACCCCATTGGCTAATTCCTAATTCCCTAATTTGTACTCATGCAAATTCCTGGTGTCTGCTCACCTGGATCAAATTGTATTACAGCAATTTCCTGTTCACACAAGCAGCGCTCAGCCAGGGATTCGGTCAGAAACTTCCAGAGAAATCGCAGATGATGTCACAGCTGGGTTCTAAAAAATCTTCCACTTAGTCAGCCGTCCTCTCCTGAAATGAGCATTGTCCTGATCCCTGGTGACTTGTTTGATCCCCAGGAATGCTGTTTACCTGGATTTGCTACCTGATTTGCCATGACAGGTACCATTGTAGCAGAGCTCAATCAGTAATTTAGCTCAATTCATTGTGATTAGACATTATCCTAACTGGGATGTACTAGATTAGGGGGAAATGTTATTTTTTTTTAAGAAACAGTGCCACCGTTGTCTATAGGCCGTGTCTGGTATTGCAGTTTACCCCTTTTTCCAGTGAGCTCATTAAACAGCTGAAATTTGACACTAAAACTACTGGAAAGATTGACTAAAAATCTAATAATCTGGAATCATCTGGTCCAGTTATTGCCAGAATATTAGAATTGTACAGCACTGCTTCTATATAAAGAAGACGTGTATTTTTCCTCTTGCTGATTCTACATAAATTATGACAGTCCCGGTCCCCGTTATAGAGCAGGAAATAGGTCATGTTGGAAGGGATTTTATTTTGTCTTTTTTTGACAGTACAGAAAATTTCCATTTTGGGTTCATGAAATTTACAGTAATTCCTTCAGCCAAGCTGAGCTGTGAACACATCCTAATATACAGGCAGGGGATAGAGATGGGGGCCGTGGTGGGCAGTTTCTCTTAGCTTAGCTCTTTTTGATGTCTCTTGTCTTGATATTAGTTTACAGAACAGGAAGTAGTTGTCCGCAACATTAGATTAGCATATTATAATGGGTAATTTGTACAAGGCTAAGGGCCCTATTCCACCGGGCGATTATCGTTCGCATAATCGTTAACTTGCGTTACTTATGATCGTATTTGCGATCGTTTTTTTCTTCGCTATTGCGTTCGTATCTACTGCGAACGATCGAAGGACGACTTATTCAATGCGAACAATTTGCGAATGTTTTGCGAACGAGCAACGATAAAAATAGGTCCAGGTCTTATAAAGCGATCAACGATTTCTCGTTCGGTCGTTAATTGTTAACTGCATTTCATCCGAACGATTATCGTTTAGATTCGAACAATTTAACGATAATCTGAACGCTAATCGTCCGGTGGAATAGGGCCCTAAGCAAGCTCAGGGATAGGGAACCTTCGGCCCTCCAGCTGATGCAAAACTACAATTCCCACCATGCCTGGGCAGCCGAAGCTTTAGCTTCGGCTGCCCAGGCATGGTGGGAATTGTAGTTTTGCACCAGCTGGAGGGCCGAAGGTTCCCCATCCTTGGACTAAGCCAACATGGTACAGACTAGATACCCTATAGATGCACCAACGTTTGTAAAAGATGAATTGCTGTGATAAACCTAGCACTTTAGACTCCACATTACGTTACGAGTCACGTTAGACTCGTCTTTGTCTATGTTCAATGGGGCAGATTTTATATATCTCCCCTTTTGACATATATTCTGCACCAAATCTACATCAAATCCACACTATAAAATGTGTCCATAGCATTTCCGCACCCCAAGGCCGACTGTCCCTTTATGTCTATGTATATGTTATTCCGGGAATGCAGAAACCTCTAGGTGACTCGAATATGGCAGCACTTCTCAATTCATATAATCTAATAAGACGTTTTAGATAGACGTCAGCCTTGTAAGTGATTACATACATGTACAGAGTCACTTTTTATAACTTAAATGATGTTGCTGTGGCCCATTCCCTTTATCCTTTCAATGACATATACAATAGAGAGTTGTGTAGGACAGCACTCTCGGGTTATGAGTTAATTGGTATGGCTACCAAGCACTTTCCAATTCACAGCACGGTCGCCTCGTCAGGGTACGAATTACGTGCTTTAACTTTCTAAAACATTGTTGCCCTTTTTATGCTTCCTAAAGCTGATACTCCGCTGCCACCTAGTGGTGAAAGGCGAGATTGAAGGTCCCTGCTCAAGGTCGAGTAAACCTGGCTAGCCACATAGAACAACCTTGTTGCTATTGCATGATGGATTGTTCAGGGTTGGCATTAGGATCTAAAGGGGCAGACAGCTGAGAAATGCTTTGAGATGGTGACATTATGTCTCTAGACAATGCTTTCAGACATAAGATTTCTTGCCTGATAAACTCCTGTGTGCCACCAGCTCCGCATTCTCTGTTGAGGACAAAAAAAAAAAGACCGGTTTGCCTAATAACGGTTTCTCCCTAGCAACAACCAGGCTATGCGGGACCAGGAACATCATGTTTGCTTTCACTTTGACACTGTGATTTACTATCTTCAGGTTTACCTTGGAGGTAACAATGATGCCCGTCAGTATGCCACTGTGCCCACACAGTCCAACACCCCTGTCGCTGCAGACCTGTTATTTGATCAGCAAGAAAAGCATCTCTACATCATGACCCAGTCGACGGTAAGGGAAGGAGTGATGACTAGGAAAGTCAGTGCACAGGGATCCTGTTCCAACATCAGGGTCAGAAGGAAATTATAGTGAAGTGATCAGTGGGTTCTTCTGGTCCACTTTTGTTGGGATGGTGTCAGTCATCTACCTATTTGCCTAAACCATTTTGCTATTGTGGATTGTAGAGCCCCAACTTTCTTGTAGGTTTCAATAATAGTCACTGCAGAAAGTGACTTGAACAGAACCTTAAAAAGACTCAATAAGTGTATGTCAATAGGTATATGCTATCCTATGTAAGGGTAGCATAAACTAGTGACTAGCTGAACAGAATCCTGTATCACACTCTTCTGCAGCTGATCCAGAGATATCTTTCTGAGTAGCAAGGACTCTGAGCACCGCAGACTAGTTTTCTCTAGTGTGTGTGTGTGTGTGTGTGTGTGTATATGATCAGTCCTGGATATTCATGAGCACCAGCTCCCTTTGCCCATCAGGTGCTGATTAGCAGTTGTCTGCCTATACTGTGTATATATAGTGTGTCTAGGCAAACAGCTGTCAAACACCAGCAGGCAGCTCGAGGGAGTGAAACTGCACAAAGGTTAATCTCCTGCATATTAGTAGAACAGGTGAACAGAGTGATGATGTAAGTAATCGCTCTGTTCAGCATTTCAGTCACTAGTTTATGCCTCCCTCATTTAAGGCAGCAAAAACCTAGTAACAGATTCGCTTTTAAAGGAAACCAATCACCTACCTGAGGGAGAGTGAATTGGCCCAAGTACCTTACAGCTCTCCAACACACTGCCAGACAGTCTCAAGCGGGACGGCAATTTCAAAATCTTGATCTTTAATCATCCGTCCCGACGCCTGGTAACTAGGCATGAGGGGGCAGAGCCAAAGTAATTTTTTTAATAACGTTTTTTGGATACATATTTTTTTTTGTGAATGTTGCTCCCATCATGTCTTATTTCATATTCTCTCTATAAAGGGAGGAGCTTTCTTCTGTGTTCCTCAGCACCCTCTGCTGGATAGAAAGGGAACTATTCACTGCTTTGAGCATATTTCCATTTTTGAAAAGCATCTGTCACTTTCCAACACCAACTTCTTGGTCATACAGTTAAAGCTGAAAGCTTTTCTCCCTTTTTATACCTTTCTGTTTGTTATAAACACATATATGACTCTTCTCATCTTTATCATACAACATAACATTAATTTGCAGTAAGGTGACATTGAGGGTGTAGCTGCAGCTTCTCACTGTGTTAAGCTTAACATACATTTCAATGATGTGTCATTATATGTACATTTATTCCATCATTCTCATTGCTACCACCTCATTTGTATGATTTTTATCCAATTTAGGTTACAAAGCTGCCACTTTCTGAATGTTCCCAACATACTGATTGTACATCATGCCTTGCTGCACAGGATCCCTACTGCGGCTGGTGTGTTCTCCATGGAAAGTAAGTTTGTTTTATCATTTAGCAAAATATATGTGTATTTGGCTTTACTATCTATTTGCCATGTGCAGTAACACTTAAGTACGCTGAAGTGCTAAAATAGATGCTCCTATTGCCCTTCCCTTTTGTTGGAGAAAGAAGTGGTCATATGACACAATACGACTCAGTGTATGGCTTCATAAACCAGTAGGGATCAACTGCGATCGCTGTAGAAGCTCCTGCCAGCCATACATTTTATGTACAGTGGCCACTACAGGGCAAATTAAGTATTACACCATGGCTTGGTGCTCTAATAGGGTATAGATAGAGGATGATGTAATAAGACAACCTCTTTAGGTAGTGCTCTGTGACTAAAGAGTTGTATAGAGAGCGTCACATTTTTTAGTCTGGTCAAAGGCTCCTGATCTAGTTCAGCTCTGATAAGGCGAACATTTTTTTTAAGTTTTGTTGCTAACCCTCCTCTTCCATGTCATGTTCTAATCTCCTCCTGCCTATTTACCTCCCACAGATGTAGCCGGAGATACGAGTGTCTCCGATCAGGAGAGAAGAATCAGTGGCTTTGGGCTCATGATGAGAATCAGCGCTGCCTGACTGTCCAGTCTCTAAGTCCAGCAAATATCAGTAAAGAAGAGAAGAGAAATGTGAGTATCTGGAAGGAGCTTAGCAAGGTGGACAGGCAGGTGCTGGGTGCCATATGGTGCCAACAAGTCACTCTAACATGACCAAAGTATTCAGATACTGTACAAGGGCAGCTAGCTGAACCTGTGCATCAGAGGAAGACATGCCAAACTACAGCTCATCCAATTGTTTCTGCTCGCAGATCTTTCTGTCCATCCCCGACTTACCATCCTTGTATCAAGAAGAATCCTACTCCTGTTTCTTTGAAGATTTTGAGAGCCGAGCAGTCAGGACGGGATCTGGAGTCATGTGCCCATCTCCGGACCCCAGCAAAGCCCCCACAATTAAAGCAGCAACAGGTCAGTGGGATCTCCCAGTGCTTGGTGGATCCTAGACTATATGGTTGTCTATGTACAGGTAATTGCATACAGAACCTAGAAGCAGCTTGTCTGTGCTCACCGTCGCCAACTTCTGTTTAGGAGCTGAATTAAAAATCTTGCTTTACTTACAGATCATATACGAGTCAAACTTCAGCTTCAGTTTGGGGCAGTGACCATTACCACTGTGGATTTCACCTTTTACGACTGTACAGCTGTGGCCCAACTCTACAAAAGTGCCCCGTAAGTATAAATGAATGTTGTGTATAACAAGGTATAGTTATCACCACTTTATTCAATGGAGACAACTATTTTGTTTGAGTACAGGTTTGTAGTATGGGCTTCAGACCTTTCTTCTCTGGTGCTCATTTCCCTTTAAAGTGTTACTATCTAAAAGAAAAAAAATCATTTTAAACATGTTAAAGGCTGCTTTCACAAATCAGTGTAATACGGATCCGTAATTGCAGGCAGTATTGTACCCGTTGATTTCTATGGCCTATCAGTATTTGTTACTGATCCATGGTAGGGCTGTGACACTGACAAGCTATTGTACAGCCCATAGAAATCAAGTGGTCTATGCCAATTGCGGATAAGTTGCGCTAGATGTCCCTAAGCATTCACAATTTGCGGATCTGTTACCTGCCTTTCCCCTCTGCAACTTTCCTTTTTTGCTTGCACAAAATATGGATGCAAAACAGATGCATTACATTTTACTTTTTGTAGAATACAGAAGAAAATAACATGAAATTAAGCCAAATGAAGCAGTACTGATGCTTTAAAGGGGTCTAAGTGCTTAGAACCCCACCCAAATTGTGACAATTGCTCAGCTGAGTGCTGCTTCTTCTGCAGCATGGAGACAGGCTCATAGACTTTATATGACCTTATATCCTGCAGCGAGGAGATGGTGGGAAGAAACAGTGCTTAGCTGAGCACTTTTTCCCATTTGTTTTAGCGATTGCAGGGGGGGGGGGGGGGGGGGTCTTACAACCCAGACCCCCAAACTTTTGATATGTTTTTGTGTCTCAGTCTGGTGTAATTCAGACCAATAAGATTGCTGTGCCACAGTAAACCTAACAGTTGCAGTACTCGAAAGAGGCATAGAAACTTTATGGTTATCTTCACCTGTGCTTGTGCAGTTTCTGAAATACAGTGGTGCCTTGGATTACAAGCATAATTAATTCCAGGACCGTGCTTGTAATCCAAATTACTCTTAAAATGAAGCAAATTTCCCCATAATCATTGAAATGCAGACAAATTGTTCCGTACCCCAAAAATAATTATTTTTATTCTGAATAACATGTAAAACAAATAACACAAACATTTTTAAGCAGCTGAATATGTTATATGATAAGTTACTGTACAGTATACCAAACAGCATGTGGAGTATAATGTATAGTAACTGCATAAACCTGAAAATACAGCAGCAGTTTGTAGATACAGGATGGAAATGCAGATCCCCATAATGCAGTAGCGTAGTACAACAGGCTAGAATAGAGAAGCAGGGCTGCTGTCAGAGGTCTGTGTGGTCACATGACAGCAATGGGGAAGGGGTGTGTTCAGCATAGACCAATCAGGAAGTGAGAATCACAGAGCTGTGCAGGAAGACAATGACAGAAACTTTTCTATACAGCAGTGTGAATAGCTGAGTGTGAGTGCAGGCACATTATAGCAGGAATGGAGAGGATGGGAAACACACGGGCTTACAGAGACAGCAGAGAGCAGGGTATATGTGGGCACATATATGCAGCACTTTCTGTCCGGGGAGAGAGGGGTTACAGCTATGGAGAGATTACCTCCACAGTTCTGTCCCCTTATGTAAGCCCCTGCCTGAAGTGGATCTGCTATGATTTGGAAGGTGAGGGAGACTTCCTGGGTCAGAGTACAGTGCTGTATACCCCGCTATGAAGACCATGTCCCTCCTCCACTCCTGCTCCCACCCAGTACAGGGAGCTCTTAAACCAAGTTACAATTTTGAAAAACTGTGAGCTCTTCTTGCAAAGCACTCTTAATCCAAGTTACTATTAACCCTTAGGCGACCCTGGACGTCCCCTTACGTCCAGGGCCTCCTCCATGTGTTCAGAGCGGGGCCGCGCTCTGAACTCTACGGTCCCGGGTGCCGCTCGTAGCCCGGGACCGTGGCTATTAGCGGGCACGGTCCGATCGCTGTGCCCGCTAATAAAGTAATTGGATGCAGCTGTCAAAGTTGACAGCTGCATCCGATTACTTGATGCAGCCGTTCCCTGGTGTCTAGTGGGGTGGAGCGATCCACACATCTTACTCCTTCCGGGGTCTGCGCCGTAATGGCGCTGATCCCGGCTCGGCACTCGATTGCTTCCGGCTGCAGCAACATATCTATGCAGCATAGATTTCAATAAGAGATATTTATACTAGAAGTCCCCCCTTCTAGTATAAGTGTAAAAGAAAAAAAAAAGTGTTATTATCAATAAAAATCCCCTCCCCTAATAAAAGTCAGAATCACCTTCCTTTTCCCATGTTATAAATATAAATAAATAAACATTGTAATAAAAAATTATCAAAAAGTCGTATATGCGCAATTAAGGTACCAATAGAAAGAACACATCATGGCGCAAAAAATGACACCTCACACAGCCCCATAGACCCAAGGATAAAAGCGCTATAAGCCTGGGAATGGAGCGATTTTAAGGAACATATATTTGTTAACAATTGTTTGAATTTTTTACAGGCCATCAGATACAATGAAAGTTATACATATTACATATCGTTGTATTCATAACAACTTGAGGAACATATATAACAAAACATTTTTACCCCAGGGCGAACAGCGTAAAAACGAAAAGAAAAAAAAAAGAAATGCGTTTTTGTTTTTTTCTATTTCACCACTCATTGAATTATTTTTCTGGTTTTGCAGTGTACTTTATAAAAAAAATTCAGCCTGTCATTGCAAAGTACAATTAGTGGCGCAAAAAATAAGGGCTCATGTGGGTTTCTAGGTGAAAAAATGCAAGTGCTAAGCACAAGGAGGAAAAAACGAAAACGCAAAAATTGAAATTGGCCTGGTCCTCTAAGGGTTAAACCAAGGTCCCACTGTATTACAAATAAAACAATGTAAACAGAGTTAAAGCAATGTTTCCTTTTATTAGGTCTTGATCTAAAGGGCAGTTCCAGATGTACTGTAGAATTTCTCTCACAAAGTACTACTACTCCCTTTAATGTTTTACAACAGCTAGGGAAGAACTGGTCTTGGCCCCACTCATAGCGACAACAGTTTTTGAAATTGACATAGATAGAACATTAATTTATAGATATGATAAAGATAGATAGAATAGATATAGATTTTCCTGATTTATAATATACCTTATGTTTTCTTTGTGTGAATATTTTCAGCTGCCGTGGATGTGTGAGTAGTGAATGGGGATGTAACTGGTGCATTCACCAACATGCCTGCACCCATAAAGCCACATGTGAAGAAGGGACAATTATTTACAATAAGTTGGTAAGTACCTATCTGTCTGTCACAAATTCTGATGAATCACACATATATGTATGGCTTCATTTGCTTATTATATTATCTTTTTCTCCATTACTAGGCACAGTTTCCAGTGCCAGAACCATCTCCAACTCCTATCTTTTTACCAGAACCAGAACCAACATCCATCGCTGTTCCTACTACCACGTTTTTGACAACCACCCCGAGTCCAGTTCCTGAGACAACTACCACCACGACTCCTGCCCCCACAACACCTACTGTCATAGAAACCACACCTACACCTGTCCCTACCACCATACCAACCACCTCCATTGTAACAACCGTGGTGACCACAGTAGAAATTACCACCACCCCTGAACCAGAGTTGACCACCTTTGAACCAACTACTGAAGAGTCTACTCCAGAAATAACAACTCTGCCTCCAACAGAGGAGCCAACCAGCCTCCCAACCACAGTGCCAACCACTCCAGCTGTAGAAATTGTCACAACTCCAGATGTAACAGAGGGCACTACCCTCTTTGTCACTTCTGACATTGATATGACTGAAGAGCTTTGGACAACAGAGAGTCCCACCACACCTTCTAACACTACAGTGCCCCCATTAGTCCAGGCACCTACCACATTTGATACTGAAAGTGAGATGACATGGGTTACCACCACACTTTCATCACCACCAGAGGAATTTACATCTGCCATCCCTCCTATTCCAACCACTGACCAAATACATAGTGTTCCTTCTTTACCTGACTTCCCTGATGATCTAGAAACAGAGATTCCAGACTCTGAAGAGCCCCCAACAATTATTATGGAAGAACGAGCGAAAGAAAGCTTGGATCATACTGAAGCAGATGACTGGGTAGACTCGGCCAACATGGAAAATGACACATCCTCCTTCTCAGCTTCCACTGTCCTCTCTGGTGATGGGGATGTTGAGGGAACATCACCTCATTTCCCATCAATAATCAAACAAGACTTAGATTATCAGTTTGATGATCCGGGCTTTATTGAACTGGTAAGACTTAGAATTGCATTAAAGGTGTTGTCTGGCTTAAAGGGGTTGTCCGGCGATAAAAAATTATTCACAGAATAACACACATTACAAAGTTATACAACTTTGTAATGTATGTTATGTCTGTGAATGGCCCCCTTCCCCGTGTTTCCCCCCACCCACGCTAGACCCGGAAGTGTGGTGCATTATACTCACCGCATCTCGTGTCGTCCACGGTCTCCGATCGTCAGCAGCCACGTCATCAGCAGCTCAGCCGCGATTGGCTGAGCACAGTTATGCTCAGCCAATCGCGGCTGAGCTTCGGATGACGCTGCAGAGGGCGGCCGGCACTCGGGAAGATCCGCCGGCCTCCCGAAGAAGACGTCACTGCTGAGGATCGGAGACCGTGGTCGGCACGTGACAGGTAATGTATAGCGCACCACACTTCCGGGTACACGGGTGGGGGTGGTGGGACACGGGGAAGGGGGCCATTCACAGACATAACATACATTACAAAGTTGTATAACTTTGTAATGTGTGTTATTCTGTGAATAATTTTTTATCGCCGGACAACCCCTTTAAAGTTTATGTAGAACTTTCATTTGTTATCCAGAGGCAAAAGTGTCTACAAAGACCATCGCTTGGGGTCCGTTTACACAGAAAGATTTGAAGCCAAAGCCAGGAACAGACTATAAACAGAGATCAGGTCATAAAGCAAAGCCTAAAGGCCCTATTCCACAGAACGATTATCGGCCGATATCGGCTGTTACGCCCATAATCGTCCTGTGGAATAGAAGGCAACGATCAGCCGTCATCGTTCATGTCGGCTGATCGTTGCATCATTTGTCTTTCAAACATGTTGAAAGACAAACAACTGGGATAGCATCGATCTGCCGTTGCTTCGTGGAATAGGAGCAGTGGCAGCAGACCGCCACTATCCTCTATGCGCTGCCCGGACGATCTAGCGATCACCTGGGCAGGCCCCCCCCCCAGGCTCACCCAATCGCTGCTGCCGCGTGGAATAGCGTTGGCAGCGAGCAGGAAACAAGGGGGCTCGCTCGCTTGCTCTTCTCGTTGGCCCGTGGAATAGAGCCTTGAGATTCCTCCTCCTTTTCAAATCCATTCCTGGCTTTGGCTTCAAATCTTTTGCAGATAATCTGTCAGATAATCTTTCTGTGTAAATGGACCCTTATGCTAAGTTTACACGAGGCGATTATTGGCCCGATCGTACGATTAACGATTTCGAAGTAACAATTTTTTTTTTTTAACAATCGGCGTTTAGACGGTACGATATATTGTACGGAAAAATCGTTTTGCGATCGTACGCCCGCAGCCCGCCCCCCCCCCCCCCACGTACGATTATCGTTCGAATTCGATCGTTATCGCGAAAATTCGTCCGATAATCGTTTCGTGTAAACGTAGCATTACTCTGGGGGACCCAATATATACTCTGCTCAGACATTGGCTAAGATTTATCAATCGGCCTGAAACCAAAACTGTCTGGTTTTGCCTAAAGTAACCAATCACACCTCGTCTTTTAATTTTTCCAGAGCTTCTAAAGATATGAGAGCTTAGCGGTGCTACTTTACAAACCACACAGTTTTGGTTATAGACAGATTGATAAATCTAGGCCATTGTGTAATACTTCAATTGTCCTTTGGATGCGCTGTAGGAAAATTGCTTGTTCCCAGATTTGCCCACAGATAACAGCTGATCAGTAGGGGTCTCTATGATCAGCTTATTACCTTTCTAACACAAAAGTATTGTTAATAAGCAACCCCTAGAGAGAGAACAGAGGAGCCTTAGTTGCCATTAAGATTCTGTGAGCGTTTCTTCTATCTGGTGGGCATTTATATGAGTTACTTTACAAGAACTAGTACCTGCTTGTTAAGGTCCTTTAAAATGTTCCAATCTTAGTAAAAGTTTCTAAAGATAAAGACAGACATAAAATTTACAAGAGTGTCCTCCGCTGTAAGTGTGAGGAAGAAGAACTTGGGATTTATTGGTTTTGGTAAAAAAAAAAGTTAAGTTTTTGTAAAGGATCTTGTGTTTAATTGATAATACCATGGCGTTCAATGTCCTGGCTCCAGCTTGGCAGTTCCTCTGTGAAGAATTGTTAGCGTATTGAGGACTTTGCAGGGAAGCCAGCTGGCTCATGCTGAGGACAATTATGAGCTGGGACACATTATTTGAGATCTCTCTGGCATGCTCATCCCACTGCTGCGAAAACCTCCTACTGCCAGCGGAGCCAGCTGGCACCGAGCTGCCATGTCTCAGACAAGACACTGCGCTCAAGGACAATATCACTTAGGTTGAAGCCAGAGACCCCGCGAAACAAGAAGATGATGTTAAAACATGTGACGTTGTTATGGGGAACTCTGGGTGCTTTGGAGTTTACAGCATACGAATACATGGAAATGAATATTAGTGCAGTATACAGTAAGCTCCTAAACTTCTTCTAGTGGCGGCTACAGGCAACCAAAGTTGTATTTATATCTGTCTTCGCAGAGGATTTGGAGCTTTGTACCAGAAAAAAAAGCTTCAACATGAAAATATATTAAAGTGTAAGGCTGGGCTCACATTGTGTTTTTGTGATCCTTTTTTTTTCCATCCGTTTTATGCAAAAAAAACTGATGAATTTGTGTGCATCTATTTTTCTATTGACTTTCATTATGAAAAAAAAAGGAATTAAAAAAAAAAAGGTCAAAACTAGAGATGAGCGAACCAGGTTCGGGTTAGAGTCCATCCATCGAGGCATTTGATTAGCGGGGGCTGCTGAACTTGGATAAAGCTCTAAGGTTGTCTGGAAAACGTGGATACAGCCAATGACTATATCCATATTTTCCACATAGCCTTAGAGCTTTATCCAACTTCAGCAGCCACCGCTAATCAAATGCTGAAAGTTCGGGTTTGGATGGACTCGAGCATGCTCAAGGTTCGCTCATCTCTAGTCAAAACTCATTTAATTTTTAGCGTACACGAAAACATGGTTGACCACGTTTTTGCATACGCTAAAAAAATGGATGTGTTTAGCTCTTCCTTTGTTATAAGTCCATGGAAAAACGGATGCACACAAATGCAAAAAAAGATAAAAAGTTGTAGAATCGCAGTGTGAGCCAGGCCTTACTGTCAGTTTATAAAACTTATCACATGTGACACAGACATGTCTAAGTTTTTTGATCGGTCAGGATTTTTGTGTTGAGACCCCCGCCAATCATTACACAGAGCCAGGAGAAGCGCATGATTGAGTGATTCACTCCTCGGCTTGCTCTTCTCCCCTCCTTGTTGTTGTAGTCGGTCTCCATAGATTTACTATAGAACCTGCAAAGAGCGGGGGCAAAAACGTTTCTCCAAGCTCTTAATGGCATTCAGGGGGGTCTCAACACCCAGACATAAATGAAAGTTTTAAATGTGACAGTAATGCAAATTTTATTTCATTTATTTATTTTTAGAATAAAGAAGAGCTGTTCTGGGGTCCAGAAGCCTGTCCCTGTGTGCACACTATCCAGAGCCCCTCTTTACTACCAGTCAACGTAGAGCGTAAAATAACATTAGTTGGAAAAAACTTCCACCATTATCAGGTAACCCCAACATTCTTACTAGCAGTTCTGTAGTTCTGTGTCCCCTCTTATTTTTACTTATGGACACGTATTTTGTGTAGTATGCTCAATGTTGGATGTTGCCCATTTGCTGATAGGAGCTTCAGGTGGGTATAAGAAAGTTGCAGATGCATTTTTTCACCTAGTAAATAGTCTTTTTCTGGGTACTTCTTGACTGCACACTATTACAGACACACTAAGGAGTTCCGATAACCTGTTTCTATGCACACCGCTCTTATATACAGCATGTGCACAGAATGTGTGAATGAGGAATAACCATTAAAAAAAAATAATAAAGAATAGACACCAGTATAGGTATAAAATAAATAAAATGTGCATGTATATGAAGGTTGTAAATGTGACCCTCTCCCCACTCTCTTACAGGATTCTCAGTGGGACTATGAGTGTGTCCTAATTCTGGAAGGCAGGACATTGATAACAGACGCCTTTGTGGAAATGGATGCTATGGATCAATCCAGTTATTACATTACATGTCAACTACACCAAGTAAGAACATCAGAAAACTATGAATGTGATGAGCAAAGGGAAATTCTTCCAGGGGCCTAAAATCTTTCATAAAGTCCTTCATTACAGTGCCCATGGAGACATGTCATAAGAAGGCACTGATGATGGTCTATGAGCCAAGACCCCACCAAATAGTAGTGGTGTTAACCATTGGTGTCACTTGGCTTCATTCGGCCTTTTTATGTTAGACAAGCTGATGTCACATTAATGTCACATTGATTTCATTGTGAGTCCTGGCAGTGCTTGTAACCCTTTGGCTTTAGCCGGCTTCACTCAGGTTGAGTGAATTTTACTTATATCCGAGAGACATGGCGGCTTCTTCATGGTGGAGGTCTAAGCTCCCAAGCCACCATCAGTACCGCTTCTAGACATGTCTCAATGAGGACTGTAAGAAGCAGTTTGACAGGCAGATAATACTTCTTAAAGGAGAAGTCCAGCCAAAATTTTTATTAAAGTATTGTATTGGCCCCTAAAAGTTATACAAATCACCAATGTATACTTAATACTGGAAATGTACATAAAGTGCTTTTTTTTGCCTGCACTTACTACTGCATCAAGGCTTCACTTCCTGGATAAAATGGTGATGTCACGACCAGACTCCCAGAGCTGTGCGGGCTGTGGCTGCTGGAGAGGATGATGGCAGGGGGGGCACTGAGGGACACAGGGTACTGATGGGACACTGAGCATCCCTCTGCCATCATCCTCTCCGGCAGCCACAGCCCGCATAGCTCTGGGAGTCGGATTGTGACATCGCCATTTTATCCAGGAAGTGAAGCCTTGATGCAGACGTAAGTGCAGGGAAAAAAGCATTTTATAAGCATTTCCTGTAATAACTGTATATTGGTGATTTGTATAACTTTTTGGGGGCAATACAATACTTAAATAAAAAATTTCTCTGGACTTCTCCTTTAATTTTACCTCTTGCTGTCCAACTTGTTTAAGTACTTGTGGAGCCACAAGGGGTCTGCAAGGAACATTATAGCTACACCTCATTCTCCAGAGAATGGTGGGCAAAAGAGTTTGTTATACACAGTATAGTTTAATTCAGTCCTGTCAAAATCAAGGGCATCTGCCCAAAAGGTTTAATATCTATGGGCCGCCTCAGACTTTTTGATGGAGATGTATCTTTGGATCCCAGTGGATCAGAGTAATATCCAGCAGCCTTGGATCTCACAGTTCTTTCTTAACTCATAAAATCTGATTGAAAGCTGCATGGTTTATCAATGTCTGCTTTTCCCCCTCACACACTCTTCTTGTTGCAGTACAGTTACTCTGCTCCCCAGCCAGAGTTCAATGCCATGGTCTATGTGCAGAGAGAGCCAGACCTGCGGGTGGACAGCTATGAGGATCTCCATGGTACGTCAGGTGTATCTAACATTCGTTCACCAAACTAACATACTCTACTCTGAACACTGTATTTAATATTGGAGCTTTTTGGTTTTTTTAGTGACCTTATACAACTGCTCCGTGGGACACACTGACTGCAGCCGATGTCAGACTGCTGACCCCAAATATAACTGTGTGTGGTGTGGAGGAGAGCACCCCAGCTGTATGTACCAAGAGTCGTGCACTGAAGAGGTGGAGGGAACATGTCCGGCACCACTTATCCACTCGGTATATAATGGCTTTACAGTTGCTGATGATCGCTCTCTTACTTTATCAGACAGATAATGGCTTTATTAGACAAATCAATAATCTGCCAAATCAGGCTGATTCGGCAGATTATCACTCAGTGTAATAAAGACAACGATCATCTGATGACAACAATCATCGGCTGATCATGTCTTTTGGTCCTGACCTGAAATCACTACGTGTTCATACATTACCTCTCCACGCTCCCCAGTGCTCTCTGTGCTTCTCCCTGCAGCCGCCGATGCAACTTCAGAGCTGGTCTCTGAAGTGACAGGTTGCTGAGCCAATCACTGGCTGGGACAGGACCACCGCAGCCTGTGATTGGCTGAGCGGACTGTCACTTCAGAGACTGGCTCTGAAGTTGCATCGGCGGCTGTGGGGAGCAGGGAGAACACGGCAGCGTGGAGAGGTTAAGTATGAACTTTACTTTTAAAGCAAGAGCTGCACGATAATCAATCCGTGTAATAGGCTCAGTAAACAAGCACCTATCTAGCAGATCAGCACTCGTTTTCTATAGTGATCGGGCTGTCTTATATGGCCCTAATTATTGATCATCTGTATTACACAGAGCAATAGTCTGCCTAATCTGCTTGATTTGGCAGATTATCGCTCCATGTACTAGGGCCCCAAGTAAGCAGGAAGAGAACCCATGTGGGAGGGAGAATAGCAGCCGTACCCTTTCTGATATCACCCAGCTTTCCCACCGTCATATTTCCAGGATGTTTATTTTCCATGATTGTTGGGGTAATACTGAAGATTTTGTAGTGCATGCAGAAGTCAGAATTATGTCACTTATATACTGAGTGGAACTAAAGACCATTTCACAAACAGCCCATTGACTTCACTAAGAACAGCGCAGTGCTTAACTTTACCTGGGGTGGAGCTGCAGGGAAAGTTGGACACTTAATTACAGAGTCCCCCATCAAAATAAAGATGATTGCTCAGGGTCCTAGCAGTAAAACATCATGTGACCAATTTAATGTTGAGGACCCAACCAAGACTATGTAATGTATTTGTTACCCAGTAGAGTATCCAATGACTTTTTCTCCTTATTTCAGATTGAGCCTCTGTCAGGTCCTGTAGATGGAGGTACAAGAATTACAATCACTGGCTCCAACTTGGGGCAAAAACTGGAAGACATTCTTGGCCGGGTATTTGTAGCCAATATCCCCTGTACGATTGACGACATGAAATATGAGATTTCCAGCAGGTAATAGTCTATGGAATAAGTAACTACCATCAAATGTATTAAAGACCAATCTCTGGTATACAATGTTGTCTTCTACATAGGGTGCACTGGGTTCTTTATGTTGAGTTTTCTGTTTCCTCATCAAATTGTCCTTTGTCTTCTGCAGTATAGTCTGTGTGACTGGGAAAAGCTGGTCCGAAAGATATGGCCATGTTCTGGTAGAGGTTCCTGGAGGGCAGCATGGAGTTTCCACCCAAGTTTTTACTTATCAGGTAATACGCTCTGGATTTGCTACATGATGTACGTAGGTATTGCGAATGATTCACAATTAAATATGGTGGTCGCTGGTGCCAAGTATTACTCTGGACAATGTGTCACTGGTGTCAGGTACCAACAGTGCTGCATTTCTTCACAACCCCCTCCATACATCTCTTTCAATGTCCTTTATCATCTGCTGCCCATTACATAGGTCCTTTTGTCTCCACCATTCTATTGTTGCTGTAAAGTTCATGAACTAGAACATTGAGCAAACTTTTTCCTATCCTCTCCCATGCTGTCCATTCCTTGAGTCTTCCAGTAGTTTCTTCCCATCCCCAGTGATCCCCCATCCGTTTCCCCATTCATAGGGGCACAGCACATGAAAGTTTGCCATTTGTGTGTGTATAAAAAAGCACTGCGGAATCTGTTAGTGCTATACAAATTATAATTTTTTTTTTCCTATGTTCCCCATAGGACATGAGAAGGAAGTAAAGATATTGAAATATTAAGAAGCTCAGAATAAATCATAATGTAACTTAACTTTTTTTCAGAATCCTGTTCTATCTTCATTCTTTCCATCTCGTGGGCCAAAATCTGGAGGAACCCGACTGACTATTACAGGATCTAAACTTCTCACAGGGCGTCCCAGTGATATCCGAGTACTGATTGGAGAGATCCCCTGTTATATGTGAGTCTAATAAGATGTCAAACATATAAGTTCCTTATTCAGGGATCCCACGAAAGGTGGCAGGTTCAGCCGAATTTAGTCTGATATATGGGCATCTTTTAGCTCGTCTCTAAGTAGCCTGGCTAAAGTTTCCCAGGGGAATGAAGACAGCACAATGTAGAGTCCCAGGAGACAAGATTGTGGGTCTTGTCGGATGCATTGACAAATGAGACCACATGAACCCTAATGGGAGGCCAGAGATTGAGATATAGTGGAAAGACCATAATTTACCATCAGCGCAGAATACTTAAGGAGGTTAGTGTGCAGATGGTATTTTTATGAATCATTTTGCTAAGGGCGTGGTTGAAGGTGATTGGGGCAGTGGTACAGACAGAAATGGAGGCAAGAGATTTCTAGTAAGTGAAAGATCCCTAACTGGAGAAGATTGTTCCCTCCTCTGTAACTGCTGAGAGAAAATACATACAATGGGAGGAACTTTTTATCTTTTTACCTTGTTCTGTCTTTTCAAAGTTCCTCAGAAATTCAGGAAAACCAACTGGAATGCCTGACTGGATCCAGCAATGGCACCTCAGATTTCCGAGTAACCATCTGGTATGGAGTACAAGTTTTTAGCTTCCCTGATGCATTCTTCTCATACACGCCGGACCCAAACATCACCTCTGCCAGCCCTGCCAAGAGCTTCTTTAGGTACAAGAAGTTAGAAACATGGGTTTTTTCTTTTGCTCAAAAATGCTTGACTACAAAGAAACCTATCATTGTGCTGCCTGAACCACAGGTCATCGGGGCAAACTTTATCAGCCTTGATTGATAGATAGATGTAGGGAGAGACGTGTCAGTCAAGGCCGAGACATAAGAAACTGGGGATCACCTAGATAACATGTGGTTCAAGCAGCCTGAAAGTGATGATTGAGAAGTGTAATTAAAGGGGTTGTCTGTGATATTTACGGATCCTGCCGAGGTTGTGGGTGACATGTCAGTAATGTATACCGATCCCCGCAGCTGCCAGATCTCGGGCCGCCTGTTCTCCGCCGCTGTTAGTATTTTGGAAGCATCCGGTGACGTCCCACTCCCTCCGGAAATGACCGGTCAGCATAAACAGTATAGGATCTATGCTGATTGGCCATTTCTGGAGGGAGCAGGACATGACCTGATGCTTCCAAAACTCTGACCGCGGCAGAGATCTGGCAGCTGTGGGGGACCGGGAAAGGTAGGTATACATTACGGATATGCACCCCGCAGCCCCGGCAGGATCCACAAGTACCAAATTATCCTGGACAACCCCTTTAACCAGTTATTTACAATAGCCACTGATACAATATCAGCCAGTTGTGTGGTGCTTATCACTCTGACCTTACCTTACCTTTTCCACAGTTTTCTTATCACCCATTCTCTATTGTAGTGGAGGCCGCATGATTTTGGTATATGGACAGAATCTGGATGTAGTACAAGCTCCAAAGATCCGAGTCACTCTGTCCCCAGTGGAGAGGAGACGGAGGAGAAGTCTTGGAAGGAAGCGACGCATTGTCCCAGAAACTGAATGCCCAGTAGGCTGGATCTGCACTGTCCAGCAGGTGGTGCTATAGTCAATATTGTTCTTGTGACAGTTTTATTTCCTTTTAAAGGAATAACATCTTAAAGGGTTTTTATTTAACTAGTTTTTTTATTTACTATATGTGTATTTAAACCATTACTGTCATTTTAATGTCTTAAATTAAATTTAAAAAATTAAATGACAGAACCCGAGGTCTGCAGAGAAACTTCAGAAGAGTCCTTCTATCCCTTTGGCCTCAGGATTAGCGGAAATTCCAGAAGTTAGACCCCTACCAGTTGTGAACTGATAAAACATGCCATCACTTTAGGAATACCACTGTAACATTCATATGGACTGTACCCTTGTGGGCCCTAATAGCTGCTTTTTTATATGCTGATTTTACCTCTCTGCAGTTTGAAGAGCTTTGCCAGGTGAACTCATCGTTCCTGCTGCTTTGCAAGACTCCGGCCATTACTCCTTTTCACCAGAGTCCCCGAATCGATGTGGAGTTCATCCTGGATAATCTTCATTTCAATTTTACTCTCATCAACTCAGCTCCATTTACATATGTGCCAGACCCGGTGCTGAGGCATCTGAATGCTGAGGACCCAGCTAAACCTTATCGGCACAAGCCTGGCAGTGTTATCTCTGTTGAGGTATTAAAATTTAGACATATATAGGGAGTTTTATATGTATAACTGTATATCACTGTATAATTTATCTCTGGTTTCTTACTATTATCAAGGTATCTGAAAACCTGTCTATACCTAGTACATTTCACATGGGGTATTGCCACAGTTGTATCCAGTCCTGGCAGTAATCTGTGAACTTAGATGACTTGACTGGGAACTGATGCTGATACATTGTTGAAAACTACTACATTGAATGAGCTGAATTCATAGATGACATATATGTAATATATTCACCCTGAACAACCACAATGAGAAATGGTCATGATATGAATGTGTTACTAAAATACAAGTATGCAGAATATATCCATCATCCTGAAACAGAGGAAAACTCAGCCCTAATAACAAGCACTGCCGGGAAATGTAGTATAAGGTGTGTTTACACAGATTTATCTGACAGATTTTTGAAGCCAAAGCCAGAAGCAGACTATAAATAGGGAACAGGTCATAAAGGAAAGATTGAGATTTCTTCTCTTTTCAAATCCATTTCTGGCTTTGGCTTCAAAAATCTGTCTGTGTAAATGCACCATTACCGGCCAGTGACCCTTAGTGGGATCTGCTCAAATTTACTGGCTGTTCTCTCTTGCTTATGGCTAGGGTCACGTGTGGGGATTCTCTTCTGAAGATGTTCATATGTCAGAATAGGGCACATGCAAAAGTAACCAATTTTAGGAAAAAGAGAGGTATCATCTTAACAAATGTCCCTTGCTTTACTCCCAGGGAGAGAATCTAGACCTGGCAATTACAAAAGAAGAGATGATTGCAATGATCGGGGATGGCGTGTGCACAGTGAAGACCCTTACAAGCAACCATCTGTATTGTGAGCCTCCAGAGAAGCAACCGGCCCCACGTTACCCATCAAAGAGAGAAGGAGTAGACCCTCTGCCTGAGTTTACTGTAAGGATGTGTGGCAATATTGTGTCAGTAGGGATGGGCTTCAAACTGGACCAGGCCACATAGACCTAGGGTTTCTAAGCTGTAATTACTTTTTCCTTAATATGTTATGTACCTAATCGTTGGTGGTCTTGGATGGTATTGGGTGAGTACAGTGCAATAATTAAATAGGCCACATCCAGTTCCTTATCCTCTGTGAGAAAGTATTTGTATGGAAGACCTTACATTTCCCAGAATGCAAGTTATCAAAATAAGCTTTGTATAGACACTGAGGCAGCAGGAGATTTCAGCTGTGAAGCCTGTGGAATTGTGAATGCAGCTGTGGACTATAACAGATCCTGTCACTCAACTAACACTGGAAATCCTGTATATGTCATTGTTATGTACAAAATGTCACTGACAAAAAAAAAAAAAAATCCACCCAGATAGAAATGTTGGATTCGGCATGGTTATGAGTCAGGCAGATATATAAATGATACTTCCAAAGTGAAGAAAGAGAGCTGTAGCACTCACCAATTGTAGAAAGTTGTGGTGGATTGATGCGGTATCTAGTAGTGCCGAGGAGCTTTCTGCTGACTTTGAATTTTAGTAAATGATTATAGATGAGGTCAGATTACATACTGGCTCCTGCCACAAGAGGGTGTTAAAGTACTTTACCTGCTGCTCTATAAAAAAACACAGAGGATACTTCTGGGTAGTGTACCTCTTCGTAAGAGATCATGGACTGATTGACAAACTTTTACAATGCCCTTAAAGACATTTTGACCCGTTGACGGCCTTTGAGATAAGAGCATCATTGGTCTGAGAGAAGGTGGTCATGTAGATGAATTGCTGGCCATCTAAGTCATTCTGTGTGGCTCACACTGTGAACAGGCTCCAGAAAGTCCAAACACACCAACAAGCATTAGCAGCTCCCACAGTTTCCTTATCCACCATCCACAAACGGAAGGTGCCTCTATGACATTATGACCATTTCCAGGCGCTTGGCAGAAGGAGATTTGGTGATGTCTTATATGTCAAGCCTTTGCCAGCCAACTTTTGTGTGCGGTGGTGTAATGAATAAGAAACCTGGACTGCTGTGGCCTGGACCATATTGTCTTAAGTGACCAATCCAGGTTCTGTTTGATATCCAGCAAAGGTCAGGAATAAGTATAGAGGCCTTTGCTGGAGAGCGAAACACTGCCCCAACGGCTGGTGTGATGGTCTGAGCAGCCATCATATATGACAGCCGGTCACCCCTAGTAGTGATAAGAGGGACACTGACAGCTCAGTGATATGTACAGGACATCCTGCAGCCACATGTGTTATCTCTCACGTTAGGGCGTCCAACATGGTCACCCACACACAGAAATGTCTCCCCCAGATTGTAACACGTCCTTGGCCTTCCTGATCCCCTGATTTATTGCCAGTCAGGCACTTATGATGAGCCAGCTTTGGGAATTTGAGTGTGCAGGATTTACAGGCCTGGCTACAACATCTATGGCCAAATGTGTTACAGGTTTTCATACTGAACCTGTATGCCTCCATGCCCAACTGGATCTTTTATCCAGACCACAGGGCCCAATAGAGTACTAGAACCCCTTCAAATTCTTCAACTTGTCCCAAAAAACGTATTTTCATATATTATCATTACACTTAGAAATACAACGTTTCATTCAATTCCAAAGACTCCTCTTTGGGGCATTGTTTTTTGTTAATGAATGGTGGCAAAAAAAAATAAAAAAAAATATATATATATATATATATATATATATATATCTATTTATTTTATTTTTATTTTTTTTTCCCCAATACAAAGCGACTAACATACTGTCATTTTTTTTAAATTTAGGTGCAGATAGGAGGAATCGATCTGGTTCTCGGGAAGGTTCAGTATGACACAGAGAGCCAGCTTACCTTCCCACTGGAGGCTCAGATCAGCTTGGGAGTTGGTGCGTCTTTCGTGGCATTGATAGTTCTCATCATTGTGTTAATTTACAGGTAGGTCAGAGAAAAGTATAGAGACCTCACGTGAATGTCCATTGCCGAACACAAAGTAGATCAAAAATATATGGTAAATTATATACTTATGATTGTCTGGGACTCCCATATGTGGGAACCTCGGGCTTACTGTATGCTGCTTATACAATAAACTCAATATTGAAACATTAGATAACTCCAGAGGTGATTACATGCAGCCAGGGTTGTCTTTGCTGATAGTAGCAATGTATGTGCTTGCACTGTTAATGTGACTAGTATGTGGATGCAGGTATAAAATAAAATACTTGGACTATTGGCCTAAATTGCAAGGTTTGCTGTCAAAGAATGTGACATTGAAGAAGGTGCTCTCTCTTGTGGATGTTTTAGACATTCTTAATGAATATAAATTGCACAGTGTGTATAACAATTACTATGCCTGTCTTCATTTTGACCCTCAGGAGGAAAAGTAAGCAAGCTCTGAGGGATTACAAGAAAGTTCAGATTCAGCTTGAAAACCTGGAAACCAGTGTTAGAGATCGCTGCAAGAAAGAGTTTACAGGTAAGCAATTTAGTAAAGCATTATGGCACTTGCAGGGGCACTGTTACCTTAAAGTTTTGACCTGTTCTGGAGACATGTCAAAAGTTTTGATCTGTCCAGAGTCTGGGTGTTCACACCGTCACCGATCATTAGATACAGCCGAGAGACATTTCACTCTCCAGCTTGCTGCCTTTTCCACTATCTCTTGCAGTGAGATGAGAAGAGAAGCACTTTTCTGTGTGCTTCTCCTGGCTGAACCCCCAGACCCTGACTGATCCAGACTTTTGTTTTTGTGTTTGTGATGTATCACACGTTTATCACAAGAGACAAGGGCACTAATGCACAGGTAGGTCGCTCAGCCTTGAGCTCTTTAGTGACAGTCAGTCATTCCCTTTCTCATGTTAAGTATTTTTCTTGTTGGTTTTTACAGATCTTATGACAGAAATGATGGATCTCACCAGTGATTTAGTTGGCACAGGGATCCCCTTCTTGGATTACAAGTCGTATGCAGAGAGAATATTTTTCCCTGGTCATAGAGAATCTCCATTGCATAGGGACCTGGATGTCCCAGAGGGTCGGAGACAGACTGTGGAACAAGGTTTGGTGCAACTATCAAACCTCCTTAACAGCAAGCTGTTCCTTACCAAGGTATGGACTCAGTAAGTTCTTATGACATTTCTCCATCCACCGTATAGATATGCCAATAAATGTCTTCTACTCTTGATCTTGTCCCCCCACAGTTTATCCACACTCTGGAAAGTCAGCGCACCTTTTCAGCACGTGACCGGGCTTATGTAGCATCTCTTCTTACTGTATCTCTTCATGGGAAGCTGGAATATTTCACAGACATCTTGAAGACGCTTCTTAATGATCTTGTTGAACAATATGTGGCCAAAAACCCAAAGCTGATGTTGAGGAGGTGAGGATTGCATCCATTTATGGAGACAGGATGAGGTCTTGTTTTTCTTTATTGCCCATTCATTTAACCTGCTACAGCTGATGTAGGAGAGATGTAGTATTACATAGTCCCTATTCAGATAAATGGTCAACCATGTTGGCTTAACGTGTAACTTTCATTCAACTGTCACTTTGCAGAAATCAATAGTACAATCGATTTTAAGAAAGTCCTTAAAAGGTTTTATTAAGCGAAAGAGTTTCCTTCCTTCTTTCAAAAAGCCGCTTTGTAGCCTCCCCCCTCGCTTCAGAAGAAGCAGGATTTTTGTGTGCTTTATGGTCTATGGAGGGGCGAGGCAGCAGTAAGACAAGTGAAACAGTCCATGTATATAAGACAGCACAGCACACATCCTGCAATCTTACCTCACCAAGTTCCCAGACCAGCACTGACCAGTCTGAGTTGCGAATCCAGCGTTTTATCTTCTCAGACAGTCTCCAAACTGCACAGGCTTCTTGTCTGCTCTTCCTGCTCACTCATCCCCCCCCCCTCCATAGGTTAAAAGGGACTCAGCAGACCCATCTTCACTTGGCTTCTTTGTAATGTAGACAACTTCTGCCAGATAATGAACAGATAAGTGTGGAGGGGGGGGGGGGGGGCGGCAAAACAGCCTTTTAAAATTGCTTGTACTATTGATTTCTGCAACAAAAAAAAAAATTGAAATGATGTTGACACTTCAAAGACTTAAAAACGTACAGTTTAAAGCACTTTAAAGGGTTCTAAGCAGGGGACCCCTCTTTATGATTTCCATATATTGCAATAAAGTATATAGACAGGGGTATAAAGATGACTGGTAAGAATACATAGGCTAGTAAGTCATTTTCACCTTTGTGTTAATTTCTAGGACGGAAACCGTAGTTGAAAAGCTGCTGACCAACTGGATGTCCATCTGCCTTTACTCTTTTGTGAGGGTACGTATGAGAAATTATAAGGGGTGGAGTAAAGGGGTGTAAAGAGAAAGGGACAAAATCAGTGTCCATGTCCTGTTTGTTTGTGTATCAGGATTCAGCTGGAGAACCTCTATATATGTTATTCCGAGGCATCAAACATCAAGTGGACAAAGGACCTGTAGACTGTGTGACAGGAAAGGCCAAGTATACACTCAATGATAACCGCCTACTGAGGGACGATGTGGAGTACAAGACCTTGGTGAGGACTGAAGTCTAGGGTGTTACATTCCTTCAGGGAAGACTAACAGCTATATTATAGTGACATTTTCTCACTTTTATTTTTGTAGACTCTGAATGCAATTACTCAACCCACCACTGGGAGTGCTGTAGAGGAGGAGGAAGGCCAAGGGGTCCCCGTGAAGTTATTGGACTGTGATACCATCACTCAAGTGAAAGAGAAGATCCTGGACCAGGTTTATAAAGGAACTCCTTGCTGTCTTCGTCCCTGCCCGGAGAGCCTTGATCTCGGTAAATGCAATTTCTAGTTGACATGACTTGTCAGCACAAAATCTTCTAAGTCATTAAAGCCTGTTTATAAATGTAATCATGATAGAATGGAGATCAGGGCTGGCTGGGCACCTCATCCTTTCTGATGAAGATCTAACATCAGTGGTTCATGGGTCATGGAAGAGGATAAACACTCTGCAACATTACAAGGTAAAGACTTACTGAATTATTCCTATTAGATTTTTTTTACTTTGGAAAAAGCACCAAATCAGAGACTGGAACAGAGTCATTTTCTCTTCGGCATATAGGTTCCTGATGCCGCAACTGTAGCGTTGGTTCCTCGACTGAGCAAGCACATCCACCCAGAAAACCATGATTATATCCCAGGAGAGAGTGAGTTACCTTGCATATTAATTTTATCTTTATTTGCATATTAATTTTATCTTCATGGAAAAGCTGAAGGCACGCAAGACAACCCTCTAACCCATGGGTCTCCAAACTGCGGTCCTAATTTCCCATGATGCCTGGACAAATTCAAAGCTTTAGCTGTCCGGCATGATGGGAATTGTAGTTTTGCAACAGCTGGAGGGCCACAGTTTGGAGACAACCATTTCTAAAGGCACATAAGACAGTTTTAAAGGTTCTTCTATTTTGTCCAAGTGAGCAAGCCATAAAACCATTTCTTCTAGTTCTTTTTAGCTGAGCAACCTAATGAACGTATCTTTCCCTGAAATGTTTGGACTTTTTATATGTTTTATTGTCCCAAATGTATGTTATTGACATAGTTAGTTATTTTTGTTGCCTATATAGTTCCTATATAGTACTTGTGTCTATTCCTTGTCCCCAATAAAGCTCACATTGTAATTTCTCTATACCACAGAAACACTTTAGGCCAATGTCATAGGAAGTGGTTGAGGAAACCAGAGAACATGGGAAAAAGTGCTTACCACTGAGCTATTGTGCTGCCTCAGATAGTAGGGTTCATGTATGATTCCTTCCTGGGTGCACTTATCTGTATCAGAAGACAAATGTAGTGTTTGCTTTTACAGAGACCCCAATGCTGGAGGATGCCGATGAGGGTGGCATCAAACTATGGCATCTTGTTAAACCCACAGAAGAGCCGGAGTTACCAAAGCACAGAAGAGGGAGTTTACGTGACAGGGAAAGGGCAAAGGCCATTCCAGAAATCTACCTGACACGTCTCCTGTCCATGAAGGTATGAGTTCCTGAGAAGAAGATATTCATATCAATAGTCATATACACAATGATGGTTCATAGTAGGGGTCGGAATCCACAGGTTCCGCAGAAATAGAACCTAAAATATCATTGTTATAACATTGTGGTAATTTGTCTCTTACATATTGGTTTTATTTACTTCCCAGGGCACACTCCAGAAGTTTGTAGATGACTTGTTCCAGGTTATACTCAGCACTAGCCGTCCAGTGCCACTTGCTGTGAAGTATTTCTTTGATTTGCTAGATGACCAAGCGACAAACCATGGTATCACAGACCCAGAGACCATCCACATCTGGAAAACCAACTGGTAAAAAAATAACGAATGAAGAACTTATTTCGAATCTCCACATTTTAACACTAGAGCTGAGCAGACCTCAGGCATGTTCGGGATCATCCAAACCCAAACGCTCAGCATTTTATTACTAGTGGCTGAAGAAGTTCGATGCAGCCCTAAGGCTGCCTGGAAAACAAGAATACAGCCTTTGGCCATAGGCTTCATCCATGTTTTCCAGGGCTCCTTAGGGCAGCATCCAACTTCTTCAGATATGACATAATAGAGATTAGCGCAACTCGAGCATGGTCATCGCTAATGATATAGGAAAACAGCATGGGAAACAGCTCGGACACATCTTGAATACAAAATGGTAACCGGTCTCTTTATCTCAGTTTGCCTTTAAGGTTCTGGATCAATATAATCAAAAATCCCCAGTTTGTGTTTGATGTGCAGACCTCGGACAACGTGGATGCAGTGCTGTCTGTGATTGCTCAGACCTTCATGGACTCTTGCACCCTTGCTGATCATAAGCTGGGTCGGGTAAGTGAATTAGCCAAATCTAACCTGCTCATATGTCCCTATTGCACAGGAGCCGCCAAGGAGGAAGGTATGTCTCTTACCTTCATCCTCGACTCCACTCCCGTGCACTTAGTGGTTTACTTCTCAGTCCGGTAAGATCGTTTGGAGTACTGCCCCACCTCTATATCGCTGATTTTCCTGTGGCCGGACAGCCCCCTCTAATGATTATCAATGGAGCAGGCCAGCCAGTGCTCCTAACTGTCTTACCTGACTGAGGCGTGAACGGCGCCAGGCATGAGACATACCTTCATCCTTGGTGCCTCCTGTACAATAGGGACATATCTATCTTTTGCATGAAACTTGTGGTCTTAGTGTTACTTTATTTCCTGCAGGATTCTCCCATAAATAAGTTGCTGTACGCCCGGGACATCCCACGGTACAAGCAGATGGTGGAGAGGTGAGGCTGGACACTATCATATCACTTGCTTGTTACTTATAAAAATACAAAGTCCTGCAGCACTCTCAAAAATGAAAGAAAAACATCCTTGTTATACCCAAGGCATGCAACGTTTCAATCCTACATTTCTACAATCCTCTTTTTCCAGATATTACGCTGATATTCGGCAGACTATCTCAGCCAGTGACCAGGAGATGAATTCCGCATTAGCAGAGCTGTCCAGGGTACGTGGCCATTTTCTTTATGCATATGACATAATATGAAGGATGTTGCTATAGGGGTGCTGAGGCTGCAGTTGCATCTGGAACCGGTCCCAATGGCTAAAGATTAGTTGGACACCTAGTGGTGTGACCCCACCAATAAGACATTTATGGCATACTCTAAAGATATTATTATTATTATTATTATTATTATTAATAAAGCACCCTAAACATCTGTAAAGGGAACCCCTTTTTAAGATCTGATTGAGATTACAACTTCATACAAACTTAAAACAAAGCCTATAATTAAAAAAAGGGTTTTCCTGTTCTAGATTATTTTTTTCCATTCCGTTTGTCATTGGAGTCCTTTCATGAAAGCAGTGGGGCCTGTACTGAACTGCTTCACCTGCTTGCCGTAATGCTATCAGAGAAGCTTCTGGCAGCTGCCACTAGGGGGAGCTTGCTCCATATACATTTAGCAATACTATCCATATACATCCATATGATATTAGCTCCCAGTACTGGAATCTGCTTAGATACAGAGTTTCAGAATTTATTATTTCAGAAAAATAGCACAATAAATTGTTAGATAATATTCTCTTGCATTTTAGTTAACTCCCAGTTTTAAGAGAAACATTTCATTTTAAGGTAGAGCAATATATTATAAATTCAATTATACGTTTTCTAATATATATTTCTAATTTTCACTTTTATTCCTTTTATTTAGAATTACTCAGGTGAACTTAATTCATTGGTGGCTCTTCATGAACTCTACAAGTATATTAATAAGTACTATGATCAGGTGAGTGATCTTATACAATGTATCACCAGCACCGTGTGTCAATAGAGCGCAGCAGAGAGTTGTGGTGTCTGTCTACTGAAATTAATATAAGGAACAGTAAAATTTTGTTTACTGTTAAATGTTATGCTATCTGTTGTTCCCTGTTATCAGCAATTCTCAGCTGGTCAGGAGTCCATATGAATCCCTGAACCTGTGGTCACTACTTTATCTTGCATATCTCCACTTCTTAGAACCTTTATATTTATATACATACGTAAATTATATTAGAAGCAACTTGTTTACCTATTACCTGCTGAATTTATGGTCATTTAAAGATATCCACCTTTTTTACTTACCACTTTTACCTTTCTGATACAAAGCAGCAAGTTGCCATCTTAAACAAAAAGTGGAATTATAACATTCTGTCCACCCCTAGGGGAAGCTCAATATATAAACAGTTTGCAGTAGGCTCCCCCTAGTGGTGGCTGCAGGCAACCAGAATGTTATCATTTTACTCTTTGCAGGGGATTTGGAGCTTTTTATTATGTTTACAAAGTTCTCAATACAGATATCATATAAAATAAATCATTACCAATCTTTGGAACTAAAAATGAGTAAAGGGTGGACATTTGTGTAGAAAAACAATTCGACCTAAGGGCCCTATTACACCAAAAGATGTCTGACTGATTTTTTCAACCAAAGCCTGGAATGGACTATAAACAGAACAGGTCGTAAAGAGAAGACTGAGATTTCTCCTCTTTTCAAATCCATTCATGGCTTTGGCTGAAAAAAATCTGTAAGATAATGTCATACATCTTTTGGTGTAATAGGGCCTTTAACCCCAGTCAATAGATAATAAAATATATAGAAAATCTCAGGCTGCAAGAGGGAGTTAGGGCTGCATTTCATAACCATGAGATATACATGATTTTATCAGTGAATAGGTTTTGTTTACTCAGAGATGCCCTTTCAAGTTAGTAATAGGCCCTTTTGTCCCTTGCAGATTATTACAGCACTGGAAGAAGACTCGACAGCCCAGAAGATGCAGCTCGGCTACAGACTTCAGCAGATTGCGGCTGCCGTGGAGAATAAAGTCACTGACTTGTGACCAAGACACATGGACGGTCTTCCTTATACCAAGTAAAAGAAGTTCTCGACCAAGAGACAAAAGATTTTTATAAAATCACGGTCGCTTTAGTGTCCTGCCTCCGAGACGCAGGCAGCCTGGCAGCGGCTGATTGTCACATTCCCAACTGACGAGTGACGCAGATGGCAACTGATGGTGAAAAAGAATATTTTTTTCTATGACATTTTTTTTACACTCAGAACTTTGATATAGAAAACTTTGACCCATCAACAGGGTAATCCTGCCATCCTGCATGTTACAAAGGAGCAGGAGATTTTATCTTCCCATGTGCCAAGTCCATCATCTTTAATGGAAGGAGATAAAAGGATGAAACAAGGCAGACTCTGGATTTCTGGTTCAAAAGCATGTTTTCTTCACTAGCCTTCTGAGAATGGATTGGTGAACTTTCCGGTGCGAACTTGTGTTGACTGTTCCAGTCATGGTCCAATTGACTGTCCACAATGATGGAACACTATATGGACACATTGCATCGCCTGACAACGTGACCTTCCCCGACATGGACATAAGAAACTTGAGGGGTCTCCAGTTCTAACTTCTCCTTCATTCCTGCCCTTTATTTCCATCTAGAATATTATTTTATTTTTTAACAATTGTAAAGCTAATTCTATGAGAGAAGTATAATTTTATTACTTTGTAGTCACCATATTTTTATTCACCTTTTGGGAATTGTTTGTCTTTTCCAAAAGAAAAAAAAAGTCTTCCTTTTTGAGTCCTAGCAGCCAAACCCATATTTCACCTAGCGCCCACACATGCTGGTTGGGTCAGATCAAAAGAAAGAACTACCAAAAGCATTATATGAAAAAGACCTCAGATCCTTTAGAGCCCCATGATAACACTTCTGTCTCACGCTCTAGCAGTTCATTCTTGGCATGTGATGTGGATGGTGACCTGCAGCCACATGACACTCTGAGAGAGGAGATGGAACTGCCATTGCTATACACAGCAACCAGCAGCATGTGGGGATTGGATGACCAGGGCTGGGCCCTGTCCCATAGCAGCTGTATGGTGTGCCTCTATAATATATGTGCCCATGTCCAATGAATGGAACAGGAAGTGTTGTCCTAGGAGCTTTGCTGAAGAGGAAGTGTGGCCAGTGGGCTTGTTACTACAATCCATCAATGCCCAGTTTTTATTATGTGTGGTGAATTTACTTTCATATTGGTAGTTCTTCTGAAGAGTTTGTTCACCACTTACTTATTGTGCCAATGCATATAAAATAGAGAATGACCCAACTCTGCATATAGTCATGCCTAATAATCTACTGCTTTGTGTATACAGTGCCTATGCAGACTTATGTGTCTCTGTGGTTACAGACTACTTCTCTCTAGCCAAAAGTGAGTGGAGTAACACTTGATTGCAACATCAAACTACACAGATTGTTTGTTTGTAGTCTGTAACCATTGGTCTCCAGGTGCTGTATACACAAAGTTGTGTAATTTATTTTTTTTTATTGTAGATTCATTAGAGCAACACCAAAATTGGTTATAAAGGTGGACATACCTTTTAAGTCAAATCTATTTGGCTGTGCTTGGGCTGTAGACGGTACATTACTGCACTAAATTTCAAGGTAGATGCTTATTTATTAGTTTCAGTGAGACACAGAAGCTCTCTATTAGTTTCCATGTCTTTTGGCAATTTGCTGCTCTGAACTGGATGTGTATATACAGTAGCTATGAAAGAAGATATTTAAATACTAAAGGAGGATTGTAATTTATTTTTAAGGCGGCACGTTGCCCTGGGATACTCACATCTAGTTTTTATGTTTTTCTTTTGGATTTTTCGTACTAGTTTTTATGATTATGCATTCCCACATACGGCTCTCCCCAGCTTTCACTTGTGCTGCCTTTTCGTAAAATAATTAGAATTTGTGGTTAACATAATGTAAAGAAATAAAACTTGAAAGTGAATCTTACGAGATCCTAATAACCTGTTTAGACGATGGTCGGAAAGCTGTTGAATCTGTGAAGTGATAAACTGTTTGTGAATGTAAAACACGACACGACACAAAGTACATCTAATGAGAACAAAGTAGTCCTTACACAAACTACTCAATAAAAATCAATATGTTCCAAGCACTGGTCTGTAAACTGTGTTGTCCTGGAGTGGAAGAGGGCTGAATGCAACATAACAGCAAGGAGGATAGCAAGTAACTCGGTTGACTGGGAGTTCCAGTCAAAGCTGGAGATTCACAGGGTTTGTATACTTGGCAATGAATTGCTTTAATTGCTTATATAGATTTGTAATTTACTTCTATTTATAAATCTCAAGTCTTCCAGTACTTAGCAGCTGCTGTATGTCCTGCATGAAGCGGTGCATTCCTTCTAGTCTATTGCGTTGCGCTCTACTGCCAACTCTGTCCATGTCAGGAACGGTTTTCTATTGGGATTTTCTACTGATCTGGACAGTTCCTGTCACTGACAGAGGTGGCAGCAGAGAGCACTGTGTCAGACTGGAAAGAAAAGACCACTTTGTGCAGCTGATAGGTACTGGAAGACCTGAGATTTTTAAATAAAAATAAATTACAAATCTATAAAAATTTAAAAGAAAAAACTTTTCCCAGGAGTACCCATTTAGGCAAGTAGACATGATGTATAATCTTCCACAGTTATATGTGTACAATTTCTGTGCAGATCTATGAGTCTCTTTGGATCCATGCTGCAGACTAATTAATCTTATATTGTAAAAAATGCACCATAACATTAGCTTTCCTTTAGCTGAGCCATTTGCTGCCTTTGGCCTTTACACATATCTCAGATAGGGCTAACGCATCACAACTGGTGAAGGCCCAGATGGCAGAAACATGGCTGTAACTTTATTAGTGTTTGTGCCATGTCTGAAAACTTTTTACATGTCATAGAGATATGTAGGGGTCTGAGTGCTGAGCCCCACAACAATTGTTAGAACTGGCAGGGAGAAGCACATGGCAAAGCTACAGATTTATTTACTGAAGTGCATACAAATACCATATTTCCTTGTAAATAAGAATAAAAAAAAGGGCTAGGGCTTATTTTCACAGTTGGTCTGATTTTTAGAGAAACAGAGTTATGCCCCTACACCAGGGATGGGGTACCTTCGGCCCTCCAGCTGGTGCAATACTACAATTCCCATCGTGCCTGGACATGCTTCAGCTATCCTGGCATGATGGGAGTTGCAGTTTGCAACAGCCAGAAGGCGAAGGTTCCCCATCCCTGCCCTACACTTTAGCCCCACTGTGTATGGTAGTTAGCTGCCATACTGTATGTCCCACTTTTGGAGCAGTGGTGCAAGCCTAGGGCATAGACACTCTAGGCCATGCCAATTTGACACAGGGCTGCAAGTTTAAAAGTAGTTTTTTTAGGACAATAACTGCATCACCTGCCGAACGGACCCCAGGACAGATCTTGGATTAAAAGCAGCTATCTGAAGGTACAAGCGGTTTTGGGGGGTCAGATTGTGGGTACAGAGTCACTTTAACTGCAAATGAGGTTGGATTGGTGAACCAGTCCAGCCCTGCTGTAAGGATCATTTTAAAGTTTTGTGAATCCAGGGAAAAGGAATACACTTTTTTTTTTCCGAATATATAACATTGTATACATATATACAAATCCTGTAACCAGTATGTTTATACACTGTGAACACAATATAAACATTGATACAGTAGTTTACACAATGCATACAGAATATACACATGGTATACTTTTATATATGTCTTGTATTATTCTCATGCTATTAAACATGTTCTATGCACATACATAAAAAAAATTAATTGCAATAACCATTTTTAAGAGACAGACAGACTTTTTGGTACATGCTGTGCACATAGTAGACCAATGTTATACATACAAGGATGTTATACCCGCATATCCATGTTAAACACAAATTGTAGGCATATACCATGATGTATGCATATAGTGTATGTGCGTTATGCAAACAAACCTTGTGTATTTTTTTTTTACATATACTTTATACTGTATATATAATGCTGATTTCATACACACATTTACTTTATTATATGCTTACTGTGTATATATACACATCATACCCGTTATATACTGTACCCATGTCATACACACCATACCTCTGTTATATACATATACACCGTACACATGTAATACACATCATACCCATTATACACATATACTGCACCCATGTCACACATACCCATCTTACCCCTGTTCTATTCTGTACCCATCTCATACACATCATACCCGTTATATTCTGTACCCATGTCATACACATCATACCCCTGTTATACATATATTCTGTACCCATGTCATACACATCATACCCCTGTTATATTCTGTACCCATCTCATACACATCATACCCCTGTTATACATATATTCTGTACCCATGTCATACACATCATACCCCTGTTATATTCTGTACCCATCTCATACACATCATACCCCTGTTATATACTGTACCCATCTCATACACATACCCGTTACATGCTGTACCCATGTCATACACATCATACCCCTGTTATATACTGTACCCATCTCATACACATCATACCTGTTATATAATGTACCCATCTCATACACATCATACCCCTGTTATATACTGTACCCATCTCATACACATCATACCCCTGTTATACATATATTCTGTACCTATGTAATACACATCATACCCCTGTTACATACTGTACCCATGTCATACACATCATACCCCTGTTATATACTGTACCCATGTCATACACATCATACCCGTTATATACTGTACCCATCTCATACACATCATACCCCTGTTATACTGTACCCATCTCGTACACATCATACCCCTGTTATACATATATTCTGTACCTATGTAATACACATCATACCCCTGTTACATACTGTACCCATGTCATACACATCATACCCCTGTTATATACTGTACCCATCTCATACACATCATACCCGTTATATACTGTACCCATCTCATACACATCATACCCCTGTTATACTGTACCCATCTCGTACACATCATACCCCTGTTATACATATATTCTGTACCTATGTAATACACATCATACCCCTGTTACATACTGTACCCATCTCATACACATCATACCCCTGTTATATACTGTACCCAGGTCATACACATCATACCCCTGTTATATACTGTACCCATGTCATACACATCATACCCCTGTTATATACTGTACCCATCTCATACACATCATACCCCTGTTATATACTGTACCCATCTCATACACATCATACCCCTGTTATATACTGTACCCATCTCATACACATCATACCCCTGTTATATACTGTACCCATCTCATACACATCATACCCCTGTTATATACTGTACCCATCTCATACACATCATACCCCTGTTATATACTGTACCCATCTCATACACACACATCATACCCCTGTTATATACTGTACCCATCTCATACACATCATACCCCTGTTACATACTGTACCCATGTCATACACATCATACCCCTGTTATATACTGTACCCATGTCATACACATCATACCCCTGCTATATTCTGTGCCCATCTCATACACACACATCATACCCCTGTTATATACTGTACCCAGGTCATACACATCATACCCCTGTTATATACTGTACCCATGTCATACACATCATACCCCTGTTATATACTGTACCCATGTCATACACATCATACCCCTGTTATATACTGTACCCATCTCATACACATCATACCCCTGTTATATACTGTACCCATGTCATACACATCATTACCCTGTTATATACTATACCCATCTCATACATACACATCATACCCCTGTTATATACTGTACCCATGTCATACACATCATACCCCTGTTATATACTGTACCCATGTCATACACATCATACCCCTGTTATATACTGTACCCATCTCATACACACACATCATACCCCTGTTATATACTGTACCCATCTCATACACATCATACCCCTGTTATATACTATACCCATGTCACACACATCATACCCCTGTTATATACTGTACCCATGTCATACACATCATACCCCTGTTATATACTGTACCCATGTCATACACATCATACCCCTGTTATATACTGTACCCATCTCATACACATCATACCCCTGTTATATACTGTACCCATCTCATACACATCATACCCCTGTTATATACTGTACCCATCTCATACACATCATACCCCTGTTACATACTGTACCCATCTCATACACATCATACCCCTGTTATATACTGTACCCATCTCATACACACACATCATACCCCTGTTATATACTGTACTCATCTCATACACATCATACCCCTGTTATATACTGTACCCATCTCATACACATACCCGTTACATACTGTACCCATCTCATACACATCATACCCCTGTTATATACTGTACCCATCTCATACACAAGTAGTGTGCACACATTTGCCTTCTGCATTCGGTATTTGTGTATATTCTATCAGGCTGCATGCTGTGTCCCCTCCCTGGCAGACGTGCTTGCTGGGAGCAGGGGCGTTGACTGTGCACCATCATGTAGCACACACTGCCTGCCAATGCTGTAACTCACCTAAGCATTTGCTGTCCTGGCACCGACTCCTGCGCATGCGCACCGCCGCTCTGTTTTCAGCACCTTGGAGAGCGGCCGCGGACTGCGCCCTCAGCACAAGAGGGAAGGAATATCGGGTGTGATCCCCGGAGCCGCCCGCGGGTGACCCGAGCACGCCCATCTCTACAGGCGGGAGCGGAGGGAGAAGCAGCTGCACGGGCGGGGACCGCAGCCTCCTGCCCTTCATGTAGGGGCACAGCAGCCTGGATGCCGGGAGGACCGTGGTGAGGCGGGTGGTACCAGGGCGCCCATCATCCCCGCCTGCCCTGTGCAGCCTCTGTAGCCGGGCACAGCTATGGTAGCAGGAGGGCCCTCCGCTGCCCGCTGAAGCCTCCCCCACCCCGCAGAGCCGCCTCACCCTGCCGCACCACCAGGATGCCAGGACCAGCCAGCTGCCACACACTGACAGCTATGCCAGCAGCAGGACCCCCAGCATGCCCCCCGGCGTGTGCCCAGGGGGCGGAGGACTGATCGCACAGCTCGGCCACCCACACAGCCAGGCTTCTGCTCACACAATAGGCAACTTGGAGCGGAATCTGTGCAGAACAATAACTGATCCATCACAGCCTGTCCTGGTGACTAGGAGAGGACAGCGCCCCCTACCGAGCTAACACGAGGATGGTGAGAGGCTGACCACTGCTACACAGCTGGGGATAGATAGATGGTGTGTGTGTGCCCCTGTCATAGGTGTGCACTCTGCCATGTATGTGTGCCCCTACCATGTGTGCACCCCTGCCATGTGTGTGTACCTCTGCCATATGTGTGTGCCCCTGCCATGTATGTGTACCCCTGCCATGTGTGTGTACCTCTGCCATATGTGTGTGCCCCTGCCATGTATGTGTGCCCCTACCATGTGTGTGTACCCCTGCCATGTATGTGTGTACCCCTGCCATGTGTGTGTACCCCTGCCATATGTATGCATCCCTGCCATGTATGTGTGTACCCCTACCATGTGTGCACCCCTGCCATGTATGTGTACCTCTGCCATTTGTGTGTGCCCCTGCCATGTATGTGCACCCCTGCCATGTATGTGTGCCCCTACCATAGTGCCCAACCACAGAAGTCACAGCAATACTCTACTGAGCAGAGATCAGAACCAAAGTGACAAAAGACATAACTCATGACAGTATTAACCAGTGTCCAAGGGGGAGATTTATTAAACATGGTGTAAAGTGAAACTGTCTCAGTTCCCCCTAGCAACCAATCAGATTCCACCTTTCATCTTCCAAAGAGTCTGTGAGGAATGAAATGTGGAATCTGATTGGTTGCTAGGGGCAACTGAGCCAGTTTCACCTTACACTATGTTTGATAAATCTCCCCCTTAAAGCGTAACTGTCATGTTTTTTTTATTGCAGAAATCAGTAGTATAAGCGATTTTAGGAAACTCTGTAATAGGTTTCATCAGCCAAAAAAGCCTCTTTCTGTACTCAAGAAGCAATCTCCCAGCCTCCCCCCCTGACTTCTTATCTGTGCATTATCAGGCAAACACGTCTTCATTACAGAGAAGCCAGTGAAGACGGGTTCTGCTCTCTCCATTCTATCCTTATGGAGGGGGGAGGGGCCGAGGGAGATGAGGGAGCAGGAAGAGGTGACATGAAGGTCAGCTGTTTGTAGACTCTCTGGGCACCTAAAACGCTAAATTCAGGTGTCAGAAAGGTCAGTGCTTATCTATGAACTTACTGAGAGAAGATTGCAGGGTGTTGTGCTGTGCAGGACTGCTCTGTGCTCAGTCATTCCTCTCAGGCCCTCCCCTCTCCATAGCCACATAATGGAGACAGAAATCCTGCTTCATTTGATGTGAGGGGGGAGGCTGGGAGATTGCTTTTTCAGTCCAGAAGAAAACTCTATCAGGGTATAAACCCACACACCGTATACGCAACAAATACGCAGCAGATTTGTTGGTACAGATTTGATGCTGTGTTCAGTTATTTAGATCTAATCTGCTGCGAGTTTGCTGCGTATCGCAGCAGTAAATACGCTGCATATACGGTGTGTGGGTTTATACCCTTAGTACATAAAACCTATTACAGAGTTTCTTAAAATCGCTTGTACTGTTGATATTTAATGTTTTCAGAAAAATGACCCTGAAATGACAGTTACGCTTTAAGTATCCAGTGACAAGAATACTAGTGACTTGATGCCATAGCAATAGCAACACCGGTGTAGCCATATGGCTGCAGTGGTAGTCTTTATACCTGGGCCCTGGAGGAAAATCCAGAATTAAAACTGCAACATGGTAGATAAGGGGCTGTGTTACAGATTTGGCACTAGGGCTCAGATTTTTCAGGTTACACCTTTTAGACCATACCAAAACAATGATCAGTGATCAGAGCCACAGTCATACAGACCAGGAACCAGAATGATAATGATAAAGTCAGTAAGGGCAAGTAATAACACTGGTCTACATTTGAAAAAGAAAATTCTACTGACCTTAAGATTTTTGCTGATTTTACCAGTTATCGTCCTAAAAAAACAAGTTTTAAACTGGCAGCCCCGTGCCCTACAGGAGTGGCCTAGATTGTGTATGCATTAGGCTGGCACAACCTCTCTGTCCCTCCTCCTCGTTCTCCTCATCATTAGGAATGCTCCAGGCAGATTGCCTCCTATTCCCCACCTGTGTCAGCCCGGCACATGGGCTGCATCATTAAGGCACCTGTGCAATGTTCAGCATGCAGAAAATGTTCCAGTGGCATTCCTAATGATGAAGAGGGTGGGGAGGAGGGACGGAGGGGTGGTGCAAAGTTTGGGCACAGATACTCCCATAGGGCATGGGGCTGTAAGTTTAAAAGTTGTTTTTTAGGACAATAACTGCATCACCTGCCGAACGGACCCCAGGACAGATCTTGGATTAAAAGCAGCTATCTGACGGTACAAGTGGTTTGGGGGGGTCAGATTGTGGGTACAGAGTCGCTTTAAAGGGAAAAAATATACAAATTTTTTTTTACAAATGAGAAATGTTTGATTATTGAGCCAATTAAAATGTTTGTCTTATTGTGTTTAAAAGGCCATAGTGCTTGCACTTTTTCACCTACAGACCCACATGAGCCCTTATTTTTTGTGACACTAATTATTCTTTGCAATGACAGACTTAATTTTTCCATAAAATATCCTGTGAAACCAGAAAAAAATTATTTGTCCACAAAAATTACAAAAAGTGCAATTTTTTTTATTTTGACAGGTTTTGTGTTTACACCATTCGCCCTATGGTACAACTGACATGTTATTTCTGTTCCTCAAGTCGGTATGAATACAGCAATATGTAACTTGTATAACTTTTATTTTATTTGATAGCTTTTAAAAAAAATTTGGTATATGTGGCTGTGTGAGGTGTCAATTTTTACGCCATCATCTGTTTTGCATATATGTCACTTTTATTACAAATTTTCAGCATTTGTTGTGACCAAAAATCTGCAATTTTGCACTATGGCGGGTTTTTGGCCTTACACCATTTATCGTGCAAGATCAGTAATGTGATCATTTAATCGTTCAGACTATTACGCATGTGGCGATACCAAATATGTTTATTTATTTTTGTAAAATGAGAAAAGGGGGGTGATTTAAACTTTTACTCGGGCATGGGAATTTTTATTAATGAAAAAAAAAAACTTTTTTTTTTTACATACATTAATTTAAATTCCCCCTGGGAGAATTCTAATACAACTGCATCAGAGATCACTGCAGTATACACAATACAGTACTAATTGATTAGATCAGAGCTGTATTACTCTGGGCTGCTGCAGCCCAGATCTACAGATTGCCAAACCGAGATCAGTGTCAGTGCGACTCTGAGGCCCGGCCGGGTGAGATGAAGGGATCTCCCCTACGCAATTCTTTTTTTGGATGCCCTGGAATAGTTATGATCAGGGTTGTCATGCTGTAAACACCCGCAGTAGTCTGCCATCATGTTTGTGTTCCATCTGCCCTGATATCTATGTTCCATAAATATATATACAGTATATAGCCACAAAATGCTGATGTCAGCAGTTTTAAACTACTTATTCAGTATTCTTCAGTTTAGTTATACCTACTGCATATCTTTCTGCACACTATTATCTTTTTTCACACTCAGCTTTTCCAAACAATTATATATAATGTTACATTATAACTGCAAAAGTTTACTAGTAAACAGCGTTTTGCGGAAAAACTGGACGTGACTGAAGGAAACAGATGTTATTTTTGGATTTAGCTCCCTAAAATACATAAAGATCACATGTTATCTTGTAGTCAGCAAAATTGATCTATACCAGTGTAATAGCACAAATGACCGTACAATATAGTGACCAGCAGACTGTGATAATACCCTTATTCTGCACATGTGACTAATGGCCATAGTGATAGGACCTGTGACCGGCAACAATAGTTTTTGTCCCTAGTATTTTGCGATCCTTGTGTTGATGGACATTTGTTGGTTTGTTAGTTGCTTTTGCTTTATCTTGAGACGTCTCTGCATTAGACCTCGATGGTACCTTAACACTTGTGTAGTTCATGGGCTTTCATTGTATCTAATTGTCCCTGAGGTTGGACTCCATCATATATGTAATTGAAAAAGTCATAAAAATAGTTTTAAAAAGTCATGGAATGACACCTGAAGGCCTACTCCTAGGAAGAACTTCTAATAGCTTCAGTGAATTTTCCCCTGAAGTCAATGCCATTTATTAGCATGGGGCCAGTTGGAGGCCTCCAACTTTGCCTCCAGTGATGCTGTGAACTCAGCCCTAGCTCTGTGTATTCAGATTGGCTTCCTATATAAAAACAAAAGCCCACCATTTCTAAAGATGAACCATTGTTGCAATCAATGCTTCTGCTACATAGTCTGCAGCATCTTTTGACTCCAGTGAAGCTGCAAACAAGGAGGTATGTCCGCCCCTGCTGTAGTCATCTCCTTATTACCACAGGCAAGATTTTCATGAAAGGTGACACATATATATAGATAGCACAGGATCAAGCCATTCACAATAGGTAATCACTTATGCCACCTTCCAGCACACTGACATCTGCACAGGTCATAGAGCATGCACACAAGACTCTGCCATAAACTGCAGTATGTAATCTCCAGACTAAATCTTCCATATGCTTGTTGTAAAGCATATGTCTAAATGCTTTATGTCATGATGGTTGCTTCCATAATCATATAGAGAAAATAGCATAAAAAAAGTTTTATCTGGTTCTGATTGGTAAAAAAATATATACTAAACACAGGGCAAGGCGGGGAGGAGGAGTGGCCAGGCAAAAATCATGATCCAAATCTACACCTGCTGGTACGCCGTGCGCCTCTTAGTGAATTTGGCCATGGAAAAGGGGGTGGGGCCTAATTTAAGACCTGAGTACGGGTACGCCGGTCTTCTTAAATCCCCCCCCCCCCCCAAAGTGTTCTTTTTGTAGAGATGGGCCTCTTAAGGACAACAGTATACAGAATACAGTATACACTGTCAGAAAACATGTATAGGACACATTCAATGTATCATGTACCAAATTACTGGTCCCCACTATGGTCCATACTCATACTCATGACCTGTTGCCCAGCAAGAGTGTCTGTTTAATTCCTAGTCCCCAGCCTACAACACCATCTAATTCTTACTCAACAACAATGGCTCCCCATCTGATTTCTAATCCCTAGAATTGCTCCCTATCTTATTACTAGTCTCCAGCATGGCTCCCTATATCATTCCTAGTTCCCAGCTTGGCTCCCTATATCATTCCTAGTTCCCAGCATGGCTTCCTTTATCATTCCTAGTTCCCAGCTTGGCTCCCTATATCATTCCTAGTTCCCAGCATGGCTCCTTGTATCATTCCTAGTTCCCAGCATGGCTCCTTATGCCCCAGTATGACTCCTTATCTAATTTCTGGTCCTTAGCATGGCTCCTTATATCAGTCCTAGTTCCCAGCATGGCTCCTTGTATCATTCCTAGTTGCAAGCATGGCTCCTTATGCCACAGCATGACTCCTTATCTAATTTCTGGTCCCTAGCATGGCTCCTTATATCAGTCCTAGTTCCCAGCATGGCTCCTTGTATCATTCCTAGTTCCCAGCATGACTCCTTATCTAAGTTCTGGTCCCCAGCATGGCTCCTTGTATCATTCCTAGTTCCCAGCATGGCTCCTTGTATCATTCCTAGTTCCCAGCATGGCTCCTTGTATCATTCCTAGTTCCAAGCATGGCTCCTTATGCCCCAGCATGACTCCTTATCTAAGTTCTGGTCCCTAGCATGGCTCCTTATATTATTCCTAGTCCCCAGCATGGGTCCTTATCTCATTCCTAGTTCCCAGTATGACTCCCTGTAGTATTCCTAGTTCCCAGCATGGCTCCTTATGCCAGAGCATGGCTCCTTATATCATTCCTTGTCCCCAGCATGGCTTCTTATCTCATTCCTGTTTCCCAGCATGGCTCCTTATCTTATTCCTAGACTACAAAATGGCTTCTACATTCATTTCTGGTCTCCAACATGGCTTCCCTCTCCCCTAAATCTAACTGAACTGATACTTCCTGTCGTGTCTGTGATAATAGAGAGGGGGTTGCTGGAATGTGATTGCTGTGACATTACAATGAAAGGTGACACCAGTATGTTACCAATAGATTATATTTATAGCTCGGATTTCCCCTCCCTGAGGAATGACCTCTGTAAAGGTCATAGAGCATGCCCAGACACCTTTCCCATTCATGTCAGAGGGACAGCTCCTGTCTGTTATTATCTATGTCTATAAAGTTTGCTGTAAGGCATATTACTAAAAGCTATTCAAAATAGCTTAGGCAGAATGGCTACCTCCATAATAATGTACAAAAAAAATTACAATCAGAAAATACAAACTGATAAGAAAAAAAAAAGAATGTGTCAGTATTTTCCTCTAATCAGTAAATAGGAATCTAAGCAATAACCCTTCATTCATCTTCTATTCTTAGATTTTGTTGGATGAAGACCTTGACCCATGAGACAGATGGGTTTCTACATAAGCTCCTTGTCCAGAAGTCCCTGCACCAAGACACAGGTGCGACATTACCAAGTGGCCCCGAGCTACAACTACAAATGGACAGACATCCACTATGAAGCCAGCAGGGGCAATGTGGAGAAGCTGCGTGTATTACTGACCACCTCAGGTAAGGAACTGATATGCCCCTCCTTTTCATTGTAGTCTAGGGGGATGTCCTCCTCTATACAGATAGAGTAATTCTAATTTTAAAGAGCAGTACCTTCTATTGTTGCCGCTTCCAGACAGGTTTCATATTTAACCATAGGATTTTTTTGGTCCTCACGTATAAATTGTATAGTAAGGGAACAACCAATTATGTCACTGTTTTAAATTTCAGTGAACCAAAGAGATGAGATCTGATTGGTTGCTACAAGCTTTCCTTTACACCAGTTTCCTCCACTGTAATAAATGATTTATTCATTGTCCGTTGTATGTTTTAGACAAAGAGTTGGTGGATCGGAAAGATTATTATGGGAAGACCCCCTTATACTGGGCAGCTTATAAAGGACAAAGGATTTCAATGGAGTTACTCCTGCAACATGGGGCCAATGTGAACAGTTGCTGTAAGCATGGGGGTACCCCCCTCCATGCAGCCATTGGATTATTTCCAGACTGTGCCCTATTGCTAATTCAGGTGAGTTACAATTGACTGAAATCTAGTTCTTTGGACTAAAGCCTAACATTTCTTCTTCCTCTTAGTATGAGTTGTAAGAAGTTAGATTGCAGAGCCAGTACTTGCTTTCCTGGCTGGGTAGTTCATGTAGAGTCTGCAGGAAGTTCCATCTGCTGTACAGGAGACTTGTTCTCTAGGTTACAGAGGCTTCTTATAGGTCTTCTTATAGACCAGGCGTAGGGAACCTTGGCCCTCCAGCTGTTGCAAACTACAACTCCCATCATACCTGGACAGTCAAAGCTAAAGCTATGACTATCCAGGCTTCATGGGAGTCGTACCTTCGCCACAGCTGGAGGGCCAAGGTTCCCTACCCCATTTATAGACTGTACAAAAAAAATCTGAGAAATCTTTGGCACATGTCAGAATTCCTTTCATGTGAATGAGAGATATTGCAAAGCTAACAATATGGGGCTTCAAGGTTCATACACACATTATAAGTATAATGCAGTGTGGTTCCATAGATTTTTATGTCCGCATTATGTAACTATATACAACGGATACAGTTGTTTACATGGGCTGGAAAACGTACTTAGCAGTCAAAGGGTAAAATACTAAGCTTTTGTACTGCAGCTTCATTTGTCAGGAGGATAATCTAGTGTGGTCTAGGTATTCATGTGAATTAGTTCTGATTTTTGCATAGCACGGTGCCGATGTCAATCTGCAGGACAACTGGGGAGTGACACCGATGTACCTGGCGGCATGCAGTGGGCAACTGGAGTGTATTCGGCTCCTTGTGCAAGCAGGCGCTAACATCACATATAAGAACAAGGTAAGTTGCGGAAAATCACATATGCAGGTAAATACATATATTCTGGGACATTATGGACTGACTTAGTTAACTCCAAACATAGTCACTAGTAGGCTATGTTCATCCATTAAACTCAATGGCCTGCTGGGAGTACATCACATAATACATCAGCATACCTTTTTGCTGATCAGCCAAGATTTACCTCGGATGTATCAGCAAAACATAATATGAATGGTGCCTAACAGCTTCTTCTTCTATATGGGATTAATGTCTCCTATCTGCTAACAGTTATCTGCTGTGTATAAAACTTCAAAAAGAGCAGCCACTGAATAAGTAATGATTATTGGAAGAGTGAAGCTCTGGAGTATAATACAGGCTATCATTCAGGACCATTATAAGTCATTGCACCAAAGGGGTTAGGTGTCTCCTCGAAGAGAGCTTCAGAAAGACATATGGAGAGTTATGGGCTATTCATGCGCCACTTGAAATTCTAGCAATTAAGCATATGCAGAGTAACTCTCACACCCCCTCACTATCCAGCCAGCACCCTGCTCTGTACTGACAAGGGGTAATAACCCCAAAACAGCTTTCTACAGATAGACAGTCCCTTCTTCTGGAGATCTTTGGTTTGGCATACATTCCTAGTCACGTTTTAAGACTCACAGTTGGAGTGAGACACTGACTTTAAGGGGAAGCCACCTTGAAGAAGTGATGTGAGAGTTGCTGTGCAGATCCCTTTTTCCTACAGTATAAGTAATGTGTTAGGACTTGTCGCTCAGAGAGACAAGATGGCGGACACCGACAGTAAACCCTAAGCTGAATCCCGCCTGCAGTCCCTGCCTACTTGCTTCTGTCAAACAAACACAATAAAGAAGAGTCCACAGTCCGAGTGACAACAATCAGGCAGCGCAGTACAAATCACGATCCAATAAACAAGGTCAATAAACAGGGCAGGCAGCAAGCAGGGATGGTCAGAAATACAAGGCAGAAGGGTCAAAATAAACACTGAGAGCAAAGGCCCTATTCCATGGGCCAACGGAGAGGAGCCAACGAGCGCTGTCAGCGCTCCTTCGCTCCGAATAAGCCCGCAAAGCGACTCTGTACCCACAATATGACCCCCCCCCCAAAACCGCTTGTACCTTTGGATAGCTGCTTTTAATCCGAGATCTGTCCTGGGGTCCGTTTGGCAGATGATGCAGTTATTGTCATAAAAAACTATTTTTAAACTGGCAGCCCCGTGCCCAATGGGCGTGGCCTAGATTGTGTATGCATTAGGCTGGCACAACCTCTCTTTCCCTCCGCCCCGCCCTCCTCATTATTAGGAATGCTCCAGGCAGATTGTCTCCTATTCCTCACCTTTGTCAGCCCGCAACATGGGCTGGATGGTAAAGGCACCTGTGCAATGTTCAGACAGGAGAAAATGTTTCAGTGGCATTCCTAATGATAAAGAGGGTGGGGAGGAGGGACGGAGGGGTGGTGCAAAGTTAGGGCACAGATATTCTAAGCCACGCCCGTTGGCCATGGGGGTTCAAATTTAAAAGTTGTTTTTTAGGACAATAACTTCATCACCTGCTTAACGGACCCCAGGTAAGATCTTGGATTAAAAGCAGCTATTCAAAAGTACAAGTGTTTTGGGGGGGTCAGATTCTGGGTACAGAGTCGCTTTAACAGAGGCAGAGACAACTCAATAACTGGCACTAGAATGAGACTCAGTCAAACACTTATAGGGAACAGGGAGACAGTCCCAGCCCCTAATGGACAAGGCTCCTGGTTCCAAACAAAATGACCTGTGGACAGAACTGGCAGCAGTGTAATGGTGGTTTTACACGGAGCGATTATCGTTCAAATTTGCATGATAACGATTGCATTTGAGCGATAATCGTTCCGTGTAAGCACAGCGAACGATCAAGCGATGAGCGAGAAATCGTTCATTTTGATCTTTTAACATGTTCTCAAATCATTGTTGGTCGTTCGCAAAAAAAATCGCAGATTGTTCCGTGTAAACAGTCTTTTACCGATTTAACCTATGTGTCAGATAGGCTTAAAACGATTTTTCCGTACGATGTATCGTTCCGTCTAAACGCTAATCGTTATGAAAAACATATCGCTCATTTAAAATCGTTAATCGTGCGACCGGGCAAATTATTGCTCCGTGTAAAAGTACCATAACTCTTTGATAGCCAGAGCACACAGCAAATGAGTGGGGCCGATCATCCTGATAGAAACAGGCCAGCATTCAGGTTACTGCACAAGACATACAAAAACACTGAATATCAGAGCCATCTTGGCCACACAGCACGAGCCGAGGGGAGTATAGAGTTCAGTACAGGCACATTCATAACATCATGGGGGAGATTTATCAAACATGGTGTAAAGTGAAACTGGCTTAGTTGCCCCTAGCAACCAATCAGATTCCACCTTTCATTTTCCAAAAGAGTCTGTGAGGAAAGAAAGGTGGAATCTGATTGGTTGCTAGGGGCAACTGAGCCAGTTTCACTTTACACCATGTTTGATAAATCTCCCCAAATGTCTGTATAAACTTCCTTGTAAATATGCCTCCTTCTTATTTAAAGTGTGTCATTTTAAGCCTTTGCCGTTTTTTCCTAGAAAACCGGTCAGCCTCCCAAGCGCCTTGCTTCCCAAGTGGGATTTATTGCCTGGATTGAGTCCTTCTCTCATCAGCCTCGCTCATTAAAACATCTAAGCCGTCTACGAATACGATCCAGCCTTGGGCCCCAGAGGCTCCGAGCAGTGAGGACCTTTAACTTGCCACAATCACTGAAGTGCTATCTTATGTTTGAGGACCTGGTGCTTCAGGAACCTCTGTGACATATAACATGTATTGTTGTGCATTAACCAGTGTCCTTGCTCTTCTTTGTACAGTGGAAAGTTCTTTCTTGTATCCATTAGTGGTGAAGTAACCACAAACAACACAACAGTGGGGAACAAAGACTCACTCTAAACAATCGATCTTTGTGAGCTTCCATTTCTTACAACACCTGCAAGCCACATGAACATCATTTCCTACAAATGCCTTGGGTTTGTAATTGCAGATGACATAGGCCATTGGAGAAACCATCCCTGGTTGGCCACATCCCCTGTCCTGATGGGTGGTGAGAACCTGTGCAGGCCTCCCCTTACAGGATGCATTGTCAACAAGCAGCAAATGGGAAGCTTATGGAGGGGTAAAAAAAACAGTTCAGCATAGCCCAGCACCATGATTGGGGAGGGGGGGGGGGGATTTTGTAGTATTTTGTAGTGGTATTGGGTGCACTCTCTTGGAAAAGGTTAACAGTAAGGGGCTAGTCAAAAAGACTGTGTACTTGCAGGACACAACCAATACTGAATGGCCATTTTTTGTCATCAAGGAAATATTTGCCTTAGACAACAAACAGATGTAGCAGAGGTAACATAAAGCTTAAGTACAAATCATCTGGAATCCATGACTTTCTATAAGACTGCAGGTTTAAATTACAAACTCAGCTCTACTACATCTAAACATCTTGTTTTTAATATAAACTGAATTTCCCACATGGAGAATTTTTGTTAAAGGCAAGTGCATCTACGAGATCTGTTTCACACATGATCATACTGATCATACATATTGGGCCATTTATTGGGAGATAATTAACCCTTGTGGTCTATGAGGACTGGAACAGGCGGTGATATTCCGCAGTGTATATCCACCCATACAATGAGTAAAGAGACAAACCAACAAGGGGCAGCCATGTTTGGCCTTCTAGTTTTACTTGTTTTTATAGTGCCACTGACAGTATGTTCTAGTAATTGGTAGAGGGGTCACAGTGGCTGGACCCTCACCTATCAATGTGCCAGCAGGGTCTTCAGTAAGACAGCTCCTTTAAGCGGTTGCCATCCAAACCTAAAAGCCAGGGCGGCCTGTGACCAATAAAGAAGGCTGAATTATTCATCAACCTAGAACAATGAAAGTTTTGGATTGCAAAATGGACAAAATGATTTCAGCAACAGAATTTGACCTTTTCATCAACAAATGAGGCATGATCAATATTAGTTTTTTTTGTTTGTTTTTTTAATAAACATTTTTTATGGATAACTTGTTATCTTTCTTTGTTTCACCTTACTGTCGTGTTGAGGATGTCAACTGTGCAGTGTTCTCCCATAAAAAACCTACACAGAGGCTAGAGGTTTAAAGGAGTATGCCAGCAAAATGTTTTTTTCTTTCAAATCAACTGGTGCCAGAAAGTTTCCAAAGATTTGTAATTTAGTTTTATTTAAAATCTCCAGTCTTCCAGTACTTATTAGCTGCTGTTAGAGATGAGCGAACCTGGAGCATGCTCGAGTCCATCCGAACCTGAACTTTCTGCATTTGATTAGCGGTGGCTGCTGAAGTTGGCCCTAAGGCTATGTGGAAATCATGGATATAGTCATTGGTTGTATCCATGTTTTCCAGACAACCTTAGAGCTTTATCCAAGTTCAGAAGCCCCCGCTAATCAAATGCTGATCATTCGGGTTCGGATGGACTTGAACCCGAACCCGGTTCGCTCATCTCTAGCTGCTGTATGTTCTGCAGAAAGTGATGTATTCTTTCAAGTCTGGAGAGCAAGAGAGGTTTTCTTTGGGGGATTTGCTGCTGCTCTGGACAGTTCCTGTCACAGACAGAGGTGGCGGCAGAGAGCACTGTGTCAGACTGGATAGAATACACCACTTCCTGCAGGACATAAAGTAGCTAATAATCACTGGAAGACGGGAGATTTTTAAATATAAGTAAATTAAAAATCTAAATAACTGTCAGGACAGGACAAGACACGACAGTGAGCCCTGATGCTGAACCCACCAACTGTTCCTACCTACTTGCCTCAAATGGCCCTAGGCGGCCTTGGACAACCACAAAGACATTCTCTGTACTAGATATGTGCACACAGAACAAGACAGACAAACAAACACAATAGCGGATAGTCAAACAAGCAAGGTCAGAACCAAACGGGCAGCATAGTACAAAATCAGGTTACAATCGAATAGTCAAAAAGTCAAGTCAAAGGTCAGGTAACAAAGTCGAGCAAGCAGAGGAAGTTAGGACGGGGATCGCAGGAATAGACAGGGGGAGCTGGGACCAGGGTAAGAAACCTAATAGCTAGCGCTTGGAGACTGCCTCAGCTTTCTTTTATGATGACCAAGAGCCCGGTCCGGATCCCCATAGGACCAGCACTCTGATCTTCCAGGTTCCAGGTAGGCAGAGAAACCATTCAGTCTAAAGACCTACTTCAGGACTGGCAGGCGTAAACAAGACAAGAGACAGTGGGCCCTAGATCTGAACCCACCCACTGTCACCTGCCTACTTGCCTCAGTCGACCCTAAACAGTCGCGGACAACCACGGAGTCGGTCCCTACACTGCGTAGGTGAATACACAAATCGTAGACAGACAAACAAAACACAATGGAGGATAGTCAACGAGCAGGGTCAAAACCAAACAGACAACGCAGTACAAAATCAGAAGGAGAGCGGATAGTCAAATGTCAAGCAAGAGGTCAGAACACGGGTAGAGCAATAGCAAGGGGATTAGGACAGGGAACGCTGGGAAAGGAGCAGGGGAGCTGGGACTAGTAACAACTAATAGCCAGCAGGGAACTGAGGATCTGACTGCTTTTTATCCAGGATCAGAGACTAGGTCCAGCAGCTGATTGGACCAGCTCTGATCCCAGCACCAAGCTCAGCTGAACAGACCTAGCAGTGCAGTAACCCCTGCACTGCCAAAAGTCTGACAGGCAAGGAAGGTGTGGCTGGAAAGTAAAACACAGTTCATTCAGTGAAAATACAGACAGAAATTCAGCGCTTTCTCGGCCGCCCGCCACGGACTGAGGAGCGCAAAGTCACATTCCTAACACCTACTCAGCTGCATAAATCAAGTCTCCCAGTGATCAGTTTAACTCCCGCATTGCCAGGAAGCTGAGAAGCAAGCGGGTGTGGCACATAAAAGTACAAACAGGCCCCGTTCACACCAGGTTACTGAACAATCCTGACAATAACTTTCTGACACACGTTGATTTGAAAGAAAAGGGAGTACCCCTTTAACTATAGGGGTACAGAGGTGGCATGAGGCCCAATGGCCCCTTTGCCACCTTATGAGACATCAGTGTTATTGGTACTATACATGCTATAGACGTGGATCCTCCGCCTAACCACCAATGTGATGACGTCAATCTGTACAAGATAATTCTCAATCTACATCATCTGCTTTATGGTTTTGGATTTTAATGTTTTTAGAATTGTACTAGATCAGCCCCAATACAATGTCATCTAAGCTCATCTACAAGGCTCAGAGAAAAGCGAAACCAGCTAAATTCTGAATTATTGGTATGAGCAAAGAAGAAAAGTCTAAATCTGAAGAGGAATACATTGAGGAATACAACAGTGAGGTTAAGACTTTTCTAAGCCCCCAGAAAGGAAAGGTTGTCTATACTGTTTGTCTTTATCATGGAGTATGAGAGTGTTGCACTTGCAATGTTTTGACATGAATAGTTTGGGACTGACTGTGTTATTAGGTTCTCTGGAGAATTATATTTATACACATGAACTATATCCCTGGCAACAGCATCTCTGGGGACGGATCCACACTCCTGGGGCCATTAAATCAGATTTCAGCATGTGCACCTGGGCACCTGTCTGTAAGAGCAGAATCTTCAAGAGGAAGTCTTATAAATGTAATTCACTGAAAATGCACAAAGCACAAATCCCTAAAACATATTTGCCAACAACACCTAATTTGTAAGGACTGTCCTTTAAAGGGCAATTCCAGCAAATGTTCATGCAATGTTCAATCACATAGTTGATGCCTATATGAACATGTCTTAAATGAAAGAAGGTGTTAAATCTGAAGTAGGACAGGAGCAGGAGCCATTTTTTAATGCCTGTTCTCTATGGCTCAGCCCAAATCTCCTAATAGAGTGATTGCTTTACAGTTAAAGGGTTACTCTGGCAAAACTGGTTTCAAAAAGCTAAAGAGATTTGTAATTTACTTCTATTTAAAAATCTCAGGTCTTTCCATACTTATCAGCTTCTGTATGTGCTGCAGGAAGTGGTATATTCTTCCCAGTCTGATACAGTGCTCTCTGCTGCCATCTCTGTCCGAGACAGGAACTGTGCAGAGCAGGAGAGGTTTCCTATACTTCCTATACTTCCTGTTACTACTCTTGACAGTTCCTGTTTCCAGAAGGGGTGGCAGCAGAGAGCACTATGTCAGACTGAAAAGAATACACCAATTCCTGAAGAACATACAGCAGCTAATAAGTACTGGACATGAGATTTTTAAATAAAAGTAAATTACAAATCTATATAACTTTCTGAGACCAGTTGATTTTAAAGAAAAAGATTTTCGATGGATGATCCTACCCACTCATCCACCAGACATGGGATCTTTGCTATAAGATGCAGCATCTATGTTGCTTTCAGCAAATGCATTGTGAAATGTATGTGACCGCTGAATGATGTCATCATGGTATCTATATACACGTGTAGCCATATACATCATGGCTCCTGGCTACAAACAGCACCTGGAAGGTCTGAGAAGGAAATGCTGCAGCCATCCAACCAAGGAACAGTCATCAGGAAGGGATCCCTTGGTGTCTCCATGCTCAAAGTGCCATTTGTACATATATGTCCATGTAGATATGTGTTTCTATAGGAAAAAGCCATGGTCTGTGGAGCCAGCTATAGAAAGCAGCAACTATTATTAGGTGTGGGAGAGGAAAGGTTAGTTGAGGGGCAGCTGGCAGGGGAAGAAATGCTCAGTACTACAGCTTAGCACTTAGCATGGATCTGCTGCAAGAGATCTTATATCACACAGGTCCTGACGGCTGGCGGCCCCCTCTGTAATACTGGTTACCTTATAGCAATGGAAATGTATTAAAGTGCAAAGACCCCTATAGAGAAAGCAGCAGAGAATATCGTCAGCTCTGTTACCAAGGAAGGCGAGATTGCATCAGTATATACAGCGCAATGTGATCAGTGATTCACTCTATAGCCTAACATTACAGACACATAATTATCCTCCTATAAATATAGATAGAATGTGGCATGGCTCAGGATGAGAGGGGAATACAATACACTAGCAAAGGTTTATATACCATAGAGGCATCTAGTGCAGCTGCTACAGACCCTTGGTGAGAGACCCCTGGTTGGTTGTATCCCATCATGCTATTAGATCAGGGATGGGGAACCCTCGGCCCTCCGGCTGTTGCAAAACCACAATTCACTTTAGCTTTGTCTGTCCAGGCATGATGGGAATTGTAGTTTTGCAACAGCCAGAGGGCCGAAGGTTCCCCATCCCTTTATTAGGTGATAAGAACAAGGGCAGGACTCTATTGTTAGTAACCAAGAAAGTGAGGAACGTGGACTCATGGAAAGTGGGTGGAAGGGAAACTTCAGACTACAAATAGACTGCATAACCAGTTGACTTGAATTTTTATTCCTCCAGAGTACCCCTTTAAGAGCATAAGAAACACCAGGACACATTTGACCCAATGGGGACCAAATTGTAATTTGCTTGTAGATGAACATGTAGTTGAATAAAATGATCCACATTTCATCATATACTCAGCTGACAGCTGCTATGTGCCCCAAGCCATCAGCCTAATATGAGCCGAGCCTGGAACCTGGAAATAACTTCAGGAGCATCTGTGCATTAAGAATCTGTGCCAGGACACTCAGCAGAACGCGGCCCGCACAGATATTACAGCCACATTTAATGACATTACCAAATCTGTGAGGCTGCAGTCACACAGGGCTGGTTGCAGAGAAACAGGTCTGCCAAAACCGGGATTTGGATCTAACAGAGAAGAGGCAGAACACCTTTTTTTTTTTTTTTTTAAATAGTGGGAATAGAATTCTCTGAGGCAGTGAGATAAGGATACAAAGCAGTGCAATAAATTTCCATCTAGGTTTTAGATATCACATCCAGGGTGCAAGAGAATGCAATGACACCATCATAAAGGGGCAGTTCTATCACCCTGGATATTGGACTATGTTACCTGTCCATATCATATAAGAAAATCAGGGCCAAATACAATGCATGATGCGGAGGAAGTGCTGATATCAGTCATGTTTCCCCATTCTTAAAGGGGTACTCCAGTGAAAAGCTTTTTCCCAGTAATTGAAATACATTACAAAGTTATATAAATTTGTAATATGCTTCAATCATCTATCTGCCCCCCTTCCCTATCTTCCCCCCCCCCCTCAATCTCCCACCAGGAAGTGAAGTAAACTCATTCTTACCTAATGACTGTTGACTCCAGGCTTTTCTGTGGCAGCCATTTTGTGACAATGACATGATCAAGAGGAAGGCAGGTCTAAGCCCTGTTAAGCCAGCCTCCATTTGTCAGATGACTCAGGTTGCTTAGCTCTGATTGGCTGAGCAAGATGTAAGCCATCTAACAGTTTTACAGAGTCAGGTAGACATCACAGGAGACAAAGTGCATCATAAGAAAGCCCAAACCAGGAAGTGAAGAAAAAATGAAGACACCAACTGGAGCTTCAGGGGCCTGCAAACAGCAGAAAATTCAAACGGAGACAAGCTCAGGAGGGATGGTAAGTGGAAAAACTATGTTTATAATTTATTGATTGTTTTTTGTTTTTTTTATCAGTGCCGGAGTACCCCTTTAATGGGAATCTGTCAGCTCTAGATCATGGTCAGAGCTCAAGTGTAAAAGAGGCTGAGCTAAGCCCCTACCCCTCCCTGTTTGCTTGATTGATGTACATAGTTTGGCTTTCCAGCACTAAATTATTTGGAATGTGGGTCTGTAAAACAAGTGGAATTCCGCATGCGCCTCTTCTCTCCACTCAAAGAATTGACGTGTCAGTGTGAACAGACCCTTAGTCATAAACAGTAGAATTCATGGCACAATAACAAATAAGTTGGTTGCAATGTGGTCGAACTATTATATGGTCTGGCAACCAATCATAAATCCCCCCCATCCCACCTTCCAGTGCTAAAGAGTGGGTTCCATGTGTACACCCTCTATTGCTGGGCAGCTGGAAGTGCTGGGGTGTGCTTACTGTATGTCCAGAACACCATAAGGGCTGTAACACAGGGGTAGGTTTATTGCATGTTCTAATTAGATTTGCTAAGCAATGGCTTATACTCTGTTAATTGTGTATAATAAATTTTAGGGTTAAACTAGAGGGTTACTTAAATATAGCAAAAATCTGTGTACATCTATCTGCAGAGCAGCACATGATGGCAAGTTATCTTGGCAGGGTTCACTGAGGCATCATTTACCAGAAGGGGGCCATTGTGTTCCATTTTTGGCTATCACATGGATATATATAAGTATGTATGTGCTAAATACATCTCTGTCCTCACCTTCCCAACACAAGGGGGTGCGGGAAGAATGCCTGAGCCCACCTCCTACAGACAGTCACTGGCTGGGCTCCAACCTGATTTACTGACACTCTCCCGTGTTGACAGTTATCAAACCAGCCTTTCATAGGTCTTTAAAACAGCTTGACTCCAAAATATCTTTATTCCATGGTCATCGTAAGGTCGATAGATAAGCCAGGCTTATTCATCCCACTGTATGTGCTAGCATCAACCAAGAAGCATTGAGAGATTATGTGACACTACTGCAATGCTTCTATGCAGGGATGACTACATACTATTTCTTTGAATTGACCCTCAGACAATTATTTCAGGATACCCAACACTATAGCATTCCCAGTTTGGTTTATTTTTCCCCCCAGAAATAGTGCCACTCTTGTCCATTGGCAGTGTCAGGTATTGCAGCTATACCTCATTTATTTGAGTAGGGGTGAAATGCAATAGCAGATATAACCTAGGTACAGTATGTGTATGGTGCCATTCTTTTAAAAAAAATAATGTTTACTTATCATTTCAATCTCAAACAACCCTTTTGAAGGGTTTGTCTGGAAAACAATTTTTCTATAGCTAAGGGTTGTGTAAAATAACAAACATGCTGTACTCACCACCCCTGATCCCCCATATCTACCGCACCAATGCTCCTAGTCCTCTCCTGGTCACAAAATCTTCTGGGTTCTTTTTATCCCTACTCCACAATCCCTACCTGCCTGCTCAACCAATCAGTGATGTAGGTGAGACACCAAAGTGCCCATTGTTTGGCTGAGCAGACTACTCCTGTAGTGTAATGACACCAAACCAAGACGAAGTGGAGACCATCAAAAGACTGGGATGACTGGCCCACCAGTGGAAAAGAGGAGTATAAGATATTTCTTATTTTTACACCACCCTTAGCCCTGAAGAAAAATGTGTTCACGTAGTCAACCCCTTTAAGCCCGAACCCTCAAAAACCATTATGTATTTTAATAAGGTGTGAGATCATGACAAACATAGTTTAATAGACATCAGACTAAAGCTATTATGGGTTTACACTGGGTTACTTAAAAAATAAAAACAACCCTGTACAGTCTGTGCAATATGATGGCTCTATATAAATAAAATAAATTATATATAAATGTAATCAATATAAAAATGAATACATAAAGATAATAGGTAGTAATAGTCCTAATACTGCATTTGACCAACATAAGGAAGATATAAAAGGGTTAAAACAGGTGCAATAATACGAGTTACAGTAACCTGATCATTCTCCAGCTGTCCTAGTTTTACGACCACCCCCTACCCAAGTTCTCCCACCAATGGACTCTCTAGAGGAGCAAACATGATTTGAAACTGATCCCACCTCTCTTTCCTCACCACATTCCTTCTCGGCTTTGGAGGAAATCTCTGTCACTAGCCCTTAGTGAACTCAGTGGTCTCCTAATTCCAGCTTTGCCTTTGCTCCTACAATCCCGAGTATATGCCATGCTCTGAGAGTCTTCGAAATAAATGTAGAAGACACCTGCAGCAATAAGGAACATTCCTCCCAGACCTGAAGCTGGGGCTCCCCTTAACCTGCAAATTGTGAGTCTAATCAAGGTGAGGTCAGGTGTATAGGGTTTCTTAGTAGCTGCACCTGGTTGGAGACCATGTAGAGTATTATAAGATGTTTTGGAGGTGGGTGGGAAAAAGTCTCAACTTTGCAACATTGTTTCATGCTGTGTGCTGTTATACGGCTCTGGAAATAGGATCCGGCAGTACCAGCAGACCAGGAATCAGACTTATATTTCATATACAGTGCCGCATAAGCCCCTTTAAGTATTATGCTGATAGATTGTAATAGTGAGTGCTTGTATGTTGCTATTTCCTGTGCATGATAATACAGTCACTGAGGTGGGATCCACTAACATATATATGCATGCTATTGGGAATTAAAGTAAATGTTCTCTTTTTAACACAGTATTTAGGTCCAGCAATCTCTGCAGATAAATTTCTTAATAAATTGGACCTCCTTTTTCTGATACAGAGCTCCAAATCATTTAACTAGACATGAAGTTAAATGATAGAACTCTGGATATCTGCAGCCACCACTAGAAGAGTTACTAAGAATTATATTGCAGACGTATTATTGAATTTAATGTGTAAGCAGTATGCAGTGAGGGCCTAGGCTCCCTCTAGAGGTGACAGCTGGTAGCCAGAATTTTATCATTTAACTTTACAGATTTGGGGCTGTCAAAAACTGAGCTATGAATGCATAAAGATGTATGAAGAAATACACTTGCATACTGCTTTTAGATACAAAAAATGTCTTCAATGATAAGCAATCTCTTTACATTTTATGTAGTGTATATAGCTTGGTTCATAGAATCACAGAGGTGCAATAGAGAAATCTCTAATACATTGTGATCCTCAGTAGCAATAACATTGAGAATGTATTATAAACTTTAAGGACCTATACCTATTGAAATGTTTAGTTTATGAGATCTAAAATTATCACATAGATTACTCCTTTAAGATTTTGTTTACATATATTATCGTGTACTTAAAGGGGCACTCCAGGATTATATCAGCGTTGGTGTTCTAAGAAAAATAAATCAGTTTCTTGGAAGATGGACCCAGTGGTCTTTTTCTGCCAACAATCTTCTATGTTTCAAATGGAATTGGTGTGAATCAATCAACATTTGCAATTTGTTGTTGTACTTGGGTTACATGGACAGTGTGGAAGAACTACATATCATCCAAGTGCCAAATTCTGAACTGTCACCAGAGAACCTCAGTAACATTAATTACCGGTAAAAAGGAGAGGTCGTCCAAAGGAAACAATGTCAAAGTGTCAGTGTGCATTACTTAAAGGAACAGTGATATAACTATAAGACTGATTTCACACATGGCAGTTTTTGTGCCAAAGCCAGAAGTGGATCCAACAGGAAAGAGAAGTACAAGTCCTCCCTTTATATTTTCCATCCCATTTGAATCCACTTCTGTCTTTGGCAGAAACAGCATAAAGGAAGATGTAGCAGAGCTGAGTTCCCTTGCATAAAGTAAACATTACATTACATCATATTACAGATTCAGCTCTGCTACATTAAATGGGTCATCCAGTAAAATCTTTTTTTTTTTTTTTTTTTAAATCAGCTGGTTTCAGAAGGTTATATAGATTTGTAATTTACTTCTATTTAAAAATCTCAAGTCTTCCCATACTTATCAGCTGATGTATGTCCTGCAGGAAATGGTGTTTTCTTTTCAGTCTGACACAGTGCTCTCTGCTGCCACCCCTGTCTTAGACAGGAACTGTCCAGAGCAGAAGAGGTTTTCAATGGGAATTTGCTGCTGCTCTGGTCAGTTCCTATCTCTGACAGAGATGGCAGCAGAGAGCACTGTGACATACAGCAGCTGATAAGTATGGGAAGACTTGAGATTTTTAAATAGAAGTAAATTACAAATCTATATAACTTTCTGAAACCAGTGGATTTTAAAGAAAAAGATTTTCGCTGGATAAACCCTTTAATATCTGTTTCTGTGTTTGAATCATTTGAACTCAATTGTGTAGAGTGTCTGTGCTCCTCTGAGCGCTGTCTCCCGACTCCCCTATAGGTATACACTTGTGGACTATGTGAGCATGCGGTTGTAATAGCAAGTACCAGTTAGGCATCATCCTACCAGAAACTACTGCATGGATGTTGCTGTATCTTTATAGCAGTGATCTTGACATCTATTATAGATGGGTTTTCCTAAGAATAGTCCATCAATGCAATTCTTTAAATCACCATCAAATCTATATATTCTGCATATATCATCCATAAACTGGATGTAATAAAGTGTGACAGTTACTGGGGAATTACATGGTCTCATTTTCTCATGTTAAGTTGCTACAATGTAACTCTATACAGAGGCCTCTAAGCCTTGGCACATACTTGTATTAAACAAGACGGTTTTACATCATAGGTGGATTTGCAGGATACTAGACGGCTGCACTGATCTGTCTGGATTACATGTAATATTCGCTGATTAACCCAGCAAAATACAGGCAGCTTTAAGTAATTTTAAGATAATACCACAATCTGCACTGTCCTATTTGGCAACATATGGATAGAGATTTAAAGGGATACAATGAGGTCAGGCACTGGCTATGTCTCATAACATTGTGCTATAGACTTCAGTCAACTTGTATTTGTTGTCCCTGTCCAGCAAGATATTCTCAGATCCGCTTAGATCTATAGTTTACCTAATGGGTGAAGTAGCGTAGTATTAAAGTGTCATTTTTGCTAAAAGTATGATCACAGGGTGACCTGCTAGTAAAACAGCCAGCAGTCAATTGTAATCTATGGCACATTGGCAGCAAGTGTTTCATTTCCCTGCAGTGCCCCCTCAGTAGAATTTAGGCATTACATAATTACCAGTGAAATCAGTGAAATCGAATGTGTATTATCCTTTCGGTATTATAGGAGTTTAGCGCTGGTAGAGTAAGTATAGTCGTCTTATAGGAAATCTGTCATATCTATATCATAAAAATCAATGTCTGTCTGTCTGTCTGTCCTTCTGTCTGTCCGTCTGTCCCATATAGACTTCCAAATGCCTGAACCGTTTGACCCCACATTTGGCACACAGATACATTGGGTGCCCGGCAGGGGCGTAGCTAATGTCTCCTGGGCCCTGGTGCGAGAGGCCAACTTGGGCCCCCCCCCCTCCTTTCACGACCAAGTGATGCTATTGGTGTGTGTGTGTATATATATATATATATATATATATACACACACACCAAGACAGATATTACCACTAACACCAGCATATTGGAAGAGAAAGTATTATCACCGTACATATTACTGCCATACTGTTACCGACCAAATCCTGTATACTGAGACCTATATTACCAGTAATACCAGTATATAGGAAGGAAACATTACTGCCACACCACAACCACTACCATCACCACCATATTGTTACTGACCAAATCCAGTACACTAAATCTCCTCATCCAGTCATATAGAGGTGGATGCAGCTGTACACAGGCTCTATACACCATATACATTACAGTGCAGATATATCAGGTGACTCACAGGGGGACGTCTTCTCTGATCGGAGTTCTTCCCTTTTCATCTTCTTCTCCATTTGCCCTGGGCCGTTATGAGAACTTCTCCGAGCCACGAATCCACAGAATCTGCCAGACAGACATATTAGTCTCCTCACTCTGGCACCATCCTCATCTATATACACACTGCACATCTGTATTGTCCCCTTTACACACTCCTTTAGTGGGTAGCCCTGACTCTATGTGACCCCCTAATAATATATGCCCCCCTCTGTGTATTCCCTCTCCCCCTATGTTGCCCCCCCCCAAATAGATGGCCCCTCTCCCCCCATGTTGCCCTCCTTATAGATGGCCCCCTCTCCCCCCACCCTCCCTTATAGATGGCCTCCTCTCCCCCCACCCTCCCTTATAGATGGTCCCCTTCCCCCCCCTCCCTTATAGATGGTCTCCTTCCCCCCCTCCCTTATAGATGGTCCCCTTCACCCCCCCTCCCTTATAGATGGTCCCCTTCACCCCCCCTCCCTTATAGATGGTCCCCTTCACCCCCCCCCCCCTTATAGATGGTCCCCTTCACCCCCCCTCCTCCCTTATAGATGGTCCCCTTCACCCCCCCCTCCTCCCTTATAGATGGTCCCCTTCACCCCCCCCTCCTCCCTTATAGATGGTCCCCTTCACCCCCCCTCCCTTATAGATGGTCCCCTTCACCCCCCCCCTCCTCCCTTATAGATGGTCCCCTTCACCCCCCCTCCCTTATAGATGGTCCCCTTCACCCCCCCTCCTCCCTTATAGATGGTCCCCTTCACCCCCCCCTCCTACCTTATAGATGGTCCCCTTCACCCCCCCCCCTCCTCCCTTATAGATGGTCCCCTTTCCCCCCACCCTCATAGATGCCCCCCTCTTTCCCCCCACCCGTACAGGCTGATAAAAAACAAAACTTAACTCACCTGACAACGCGCTCCCACGTTGATCCTCACTCCTTCGGTCTGTCCCCGGCTGCTGCGCGGCTGCCGGGGGTGTCGCGTCTTATCCCCGGCAGCGCGCGCATCCCAGAGCTCCCTGCGCGCCGGAATCGGAAGTCAGGGCCCAAGGCGCGCAGGGAGCTCTGGGATGCGTGCGCTGCCGGGGATAAGACGCAACATCCCCGGCAGCTGCGCAGCAGCCGGGGGAAGACAGAGTCGGACTCTTGTGACCGCAAGCAAAACAACGCTTGTGGTCACAAGAGTGATTGAAAGGGAGGGCCTTGCGGGCCCCCCTTTGTGGCGGGCCCGGTCGCGGCGGCGACTGGTGCCCGGGAAGGTTTTAGCGAAGGTCCTGTCCCCGCCAGATGTACAGGAGACGAGGGGGAGGGGGAAGAGCGGCGCCCCATAGAGATGAATGGGAAAATCTCCTCACTGCACACACAGGTGATATAATTAGCTGCAGCAGTAAACGGCAGTTGGAGCCTTAGCAACCAATAGGATTACTGATTTCATTTTCACAGGGAGCTGGAATTTGAATGGTTGCTAGGGAAGCTGCCTCACAACAGATTCACAGAAATAACTGGTAGACCCCCTACTCCAACTATACAGTACATGTATACAGGACCCCCTACTCCATCTATACAGTACATGTATATACAGGACCCCCTACTCCATCTATACAGTACATGTATATAAAGGACCCCCTACTCCATCTATACAGTACATGTATATACAGGGCACTACAGGTATACCAAACTGTGACTGGATAACACTGCCACACCAGACCTGACCAATACCGCCATACTGTGCTGGATAACACCGCCACACCAGACCTGACCAATACCACCATACTGTGCTGGATAACACTGTCATACCAGACCTGACCAATACCGCCATACTGTGACTGGATAACACTGCCATACCAGACCTGACAAAAACCGCCATACTGTGACTGGATAACACCATCAGACCAGACCTGACCAATACCGCCATACTGTGACTGGGTAACACCGTCACACCAGACCTGACCAATACCGCCATACTGTGCTGGATAACACTGTCATACCAGACCTGACCAATACCGCTATACTGTGACTGGATAACACTGCCATACCAGACCTGACCAATACCGCCATACTGTGACTGGATAACACCATCATATCAGACCTGACCAATACCGCCACACTGTGACTGAATAACACCGCTATACCAGACCTGACCAATACCACCATACCGTGACTGGATAACACCGCCACACCAGACGTGACCAATACCGCCATACTGTGACTGGATAACACCGCCACACCAGACCTGACCAATACTACCATATTGTGACTGGGTAACACTGTCATAACACACCTGACCAATACCACCATACTATGACTGGAAAAAACTGCTATACCAGACCTGACCAATACCGCCATTCTGTAGCTGGAAAACACTGTCATACCACACCTGACCAATGCCGCCATACTGTGACTGGATAACACTGTCATACCAGACCTGACCAATACCGCCATACTATGACTGGATAACACTGCAATACCAGACCTGACCAATACCGCCATACTGTGACTGGATAACACCACTATACCAGACCTGACCAATACCGCCACACTGTGACTGGAGAACACCGCTATACCAGACCTGACCAATACCGCCATACTGTGACTGGATAACACTGCCATACCAGACCTGACCAATACCGCCATACCCCCCTCGAAAAGACACCAGATTTTCTGGCAAGTCTGAACAGGAGGGTACTACCCCTCTGCAAGGTGCTACCCTACGCACCAGACCATGGGTGCCTAATGGTAAATACGACCCTGCAGGTATACAGGACACTACAGGTATACAGGACCCCAAAACTATACACTACAGGTGCACGGGACCTCAACCAACTATATACTACAGGTATACAGGACCCCAAACTTTACACTACAGGTATACAGGATCCCAAAACTATACACTACAGGTATACAGGACCTCCACCAACTATATACTTCAGGTATACAGGACCTCCACCAACTATATACCACAGGCATACAGGACCCCAAACTATACACTACAGGTATACAGGACCCCAAAACTATACACTACAGGTATACAGGAACTCCACCAACTATATACTACAGATATATAGGACCCCAAACTATACACTACAGGTATACAGGACCTCAAAACTATACACTACAGGTATACAGGACCTACACCAACTCTATATTACAGGTATACAGCACCTTCACCAACTCTATACTACAGGTATACAGGACCCCAAAGCTATATACTACAGGTATACAAGACCTCCACCAATTATACACTACAGGTATCCAGGACCCTCAAACTATAAACTACAGGTATACAAGACCTCCACCAACTATACACTACAGGTATACAGCACCAACTATTTACTACCGGTATACAGGACCCCCAAACTATACAGTACAGGTGTACAGGACCTTTACCAACTGTACACTGCAGGTATATAGGACCTCCCTCAACTATACACTACAGGTATACAGCCCCCCCAACTACACACTACAGGTATACAGGACCCCCCAACTATACACTATAGGTATACAGCCCCCCCAACTATGCACTACAGATATGCGAGACCCCTAAAAACTATACATTGTGGGTATACAGAACCCCTCCAACTATACACTACAGGTATACACTAATTCCACTGATTAACTCAGATGAAACAATACCTTTAGCTTGGCCTCCTGGGCACCTTAGAACTAATCTAATTAACACACTGACACTTTATATCCGGGCAGCGCCGGGTACATTTTCTAGTTAGAAATAAAGCCCAATGTGAAAGCAACAAGTTATAGAGCAGGTGTAGGGGAGAAGATTGATCTATAGTTTTGTGGGAAACCTATCTGGATAACATATTCATGTAAATATCTGGTCTTTCTGGGCTAAGTAGTCAAGTAGGTGGTCCTACTCTGTGATTGACAGCTATCTGTGTTTACGTTTGCATGTAAAAAAGAAGTAACACTGAGTAGGACCACCCACATGACTAGTGCAGTATGATCAGAGGTTTGCATGGGTAAAACACAACTTTTCCCACTATACAGCAACAAGACTATACAGCACTCTCCTCAGCTTCTCCTGCTTTATAACATGCTGTCTGAAGATTGGACTGCATTGTCAACATCACAGGTTCCCTTTAATATATTAGCCTTATGGGGTTGTCGGTCACAGTTATTAGTGTACTTTGTTGAAGGAAAAGTTTGTGTTGTTATCTGGAGATCCAATTGTTTGTATAGAGGCAACTTCAGGACAGGCAGCTCTGTAGCAAAGACTGCTGATCAAAGATATGAGACTGTACAGGCTAAAACAGGACTACCTAGTCCTGTCCTGGTTCCCTATGTCAATTGTAAGACCCCTGGCAATAAATAGGTAATCACATCCCACTAACTGGACCCCCAGCAATTGGTTATCTGCAAGGGAAACAAAGCAACCAGCGTTCAATTTTCCAACAGCGCCATCATAGGGGTATATTAAAGTACAGTGGTACCTCTGTTCTTGAACTTAATTGGTTCCGGAAGGCAGTTTGAGAACCGATCAGTCTGAGAACCAAGCAGTGTTTTCCCATAGGAAATAATGTAAATGTGATTAATTGGTTTCAGCAGCCACCAATAATTACCTACAATACTCATTTATTACATTGAAAAGTGCCCAGTTTAATCTCTACAGTACAGTACAGAACAGCAATATACTGTACAGGACATTATACACAAGAAATGTTCAACAAAACCAGCAATAATAGTACAGTAGTCACTAACTACTTACTCATCCTCTACTGTATAGTGCCCCCCCACCCCAGCACAGTGTCACGGCCGCGGCGGCGTCCCGTGCTCCGGGCCGCCGCCGCGACTCCTCTTCCCCATGCAGCAGCCGGTGTCCATAGGCAGGGACCCGGCGCTGCTGTTACTTCGGCCCTCACCTCTCCACGCTCCTGTCCGTCGCTGTGCCGTCCGGCGCGCGCGTCCCCGCCTCCTAGGGCGCGCGCGCCGGCTGTCTCAGATTTAAAGGGGCAGTGCGCTCCTAATTGGTCATGCACACAATCACTCCCTATAAATTCCAGCCCTGCCCCACTGCAGGTGTTGGAGCCTCTACATGCTTCCCATAGCGTTTGGCCCAGCTCCTTGTTGTTTCCTGATCCCTGTCCGCTACCTGGTCCCCACTCCTTGTTTCTGGTTCCTGCTTCCCCGTTACACTTTAGTTCCTGTGTTCTGCCTGTCACGTGCGGTCTCACCTACAGACCATTGCCAGTACCATCTCCTGCCTACGGCTCCTGCCACGCCTCGCCTGCCGTCACCAGCAACCAAGCCAGGGGTAGCGACCTGGGGGTCGCCTGCCGCAGCAAGTCCATCCCGCCTTGCGGCGGGCTCTGGTGAAAACCAGCGGCCCCTTAGACTCCGCTCCCTGGTGAGGTTAGTGCCATTGCTGGTGACGGTCCAGTGGATCCACTAGTCCAGGCGTTACACACAGTACAGGATGGGAGATGGTGGTGCACTGACTGTACTACTACTGTGCTGTATATGCACTATAGAAGTCTTATACTGTACTGTACTGTATGTGAAGCCTCACCAGTGCTAAACTCACCAGGTACAACCCACCATCCACACTCACTAAAACATTTGAATACCAAGCAAAGTTCCCTATTGCTACTTCCAGGTAAATTTTCGTTCGAACGCGAACAGTTAAAGTTCCAAATTTTTAGAGCACCGAGGTAATACTGTAGTAAATGGGTTTTCTAAACCAGACTAGACCTTCAATTGATCGAATTTGTAAAATAGTCATGGCTGGGCACTGCCATCCTGACACATGGTCACCCCCTTCTCCCACACGTTCTTGTCTTCTTCAGAATTGGATTTGTATCAGAGCAGAAGGTGCATGTGGATCATCTTGGCACTACTGCCCCTTCTATTAGCCTTATCCTCACTGTAACATCTGAGCTCCTCAATGCCAGAATGAAATGCCAGACCCCTGAACAGTCTTGGCAGTTTCCTGAGTTTACAAGGACCTGAGAAGAGGGTTAAAGGGTCCTCAAGGACAGCAGGAGGCAGCTGCAGACACGGATGGGTGATCTGAGATTATCACATGATAATATATATATATAACATGCATGCACATTAATTCCCAGCATATGATTGCATTTTAGGCACAAGTTACCTGCTTAAGGACAAAAGACCTTCTAATATGTCTGATAAAGATGGTGCCCAGGAGAACCCTGCAGAGTATTGCCCAGGTGAGTGTAATATTAGCTTATTAATAATATGGAAGAAAGAACCTTATAGCTGTAGATTGTTTAACTTAGCCCTAAATATCTGAGTCCCTAAATGGAACAATGTCATACAAAGAAACAGACTAAGAAGCCTTTGAAGTAACCTGTCATCACTTTCATGCTGCCTGAAACGTGATCCATTTCGGTGGTACACGAAAGCCATGGTTGATAGATCTCTCTTTGCTTTGCTATAGGGAGAGATCTAGCAGTATTCGTATGTGTAACGCCTGGAGTCGTGGATCCACCGAACCGTAACTAGCGATGGCAGTAACCGCACCAGGGAGCGGAGTCTAATGGGAAAGGCGGGATGGACTTGCAGGCGACCCCCAGGTTGCTACCCCTGGCTTGGTTGCTAGTGACAGCAGGCAAGGCGTTGCAGGAGCAGTAGGCAGAAGATAGTGCGGGCAGAGGTCTGTAGGCGGAACCGCAGGTGGCAGGAAGTACTCAGGAACAATGGTTAAGCAGCGGACAGGGGCTAGGGACCCGGACAGCGGACAGGAACTAGGAACAAGGACTGAGGTCAGGAACAGGGAGCTGGGTCAAACGCTATGGGAAGCATGTAGTGGGGCAGGGCTGGAACTTATAGGAGAGTGTGATGTGCGAGAACCAATTAGGGGCGGACTGCCCCTTTAACTCTGAGACAGCCGGCGCGCGCGCCCTAGGAGGCAGGGACGCGCGCACCGGCCGCCACAGCGACGAACAGGAGCGGGGCGAGGTGAGGTGCCCCCAGGGGCTGAAGTGGCAGCAGCGCCAGGTGCCTGCATGTGGACACCAGCGGCTGCAGGACAGGGTGAGGAGGTGCGGCGGCGGTCCGGAGCGCGGGACCCCGCCGCAGCCCTGACAGTATGTCCAGGGCTAAGACCTGTTTTTTGCTCCTCCTAGGAGGATACCATCCAGTGCAAACTGGGGAGACACTGAACAGAAGATACCAAGTCATTCACAAGGTTGGCTGGGGCTATTTCTCCACTGTATGGCTCTGCCATGATTTACAGTAAGTGGCTTTTCCTATTGCTAGATGTGTCTTCTGACTATTGTTTCCTCTATTCTGCACCTACGCAGACTCCCTGATTTTTTTGATTCAGTACAGTGTTTATTAAAGGGGTCTTCCAAGTTAATGAAAAATTTGACCAGGAGAGGGGATGGTAGGAGAAACTACCCTTGCTCCAGATGGAAGACAATGCACTCTAAAATTTACAAATGGCAAAATAAATTTACAGTTATTTGCCATTTGCAACTAGCACTCTTCTGCAGCACTCAGCAAGCTCCATCATACATAAGGGCATGCTCACACTACAGAATCGGCGCCAAAATTGCGCTCTAAACCCCTGCCCACAGACCCCGCGCAGACTCCTGCCTGCTATCTCTGCCAATGGGAGTCCTTGCACGCCTCCGCTCTCCCCGCCCCCCCCCCGCTCAAAGAATTGACATGTCAATTCTTTGAGAGGAGAGGCACAGAGAGCAGAGGCGCACAAGGCCTCCCATTAAAAGAGATAGCAGACAGGACTCTGCGGACAGAAGTCTGCGGACAGAAGTTCCGAGTGGAATTTCGCGCTGATCCGTAGTGTAAGCATGCCCTAAGGGTTGTCTGTTTGTTGCTCAGCCATATACTTTGCCATGTCATGTACTGGTAGGGAGTTAGATAGAGGGTATCATCGCTTCTCGTCCTTATCAGTTTAATATCTGATGCATCCCCTATCTGGGTACTATATATTAAATGCTTTCCAGGCATTGACCTGGTATTGCAGTGCGTCAAGTTCAGTGCACAAAAATAGAGAGGATATCATGTACTTGGAGGGAGTATGAGATGGGAGATTTACAAGGGCAGCTTCAAATGCTCCAGAGAGTGACCAAAATGGCCAATGTTCCCTGTTCACACCTCTATTTGCAACTAGCTCTGCTGTCGCATTTACCTAGTTAAAGGGAATCTGTCACTAGGTTTATGTCGCTTTAAATGAGGGCAGCATAAACTAGTGATATAAATGCTGAACAGATCGGTGTATTACTTACATCATTCTGTCCATCCGTTCTCCTAATATGCAGGAGAATGGGATTATTGCTGCACCCCTCCCCCGCCTTTAAGCTCTACTAGGCATTGCTCCCACCTAGCCTGCTCCACACTTATGATGGGGAACACCCCAAAACAGCTGTCTGTGGATGGATACCTGGCCTTGGTTTATCCCTTGTCATTACATTGACTTATAGGGCCACTTAATATGGTGGTTTTGGTGGTTTCCTTACAGGAGCCACCCCTTGGCTGGGTCCTTCCCGGAGGGATATCTGGCTAGTCCTGTGTTTCGAGACTCTTCGATGAGGCTCGATGGGCTCTTCTTTTGCATATTCATGTTACCCAGGGGGCAATGCACCTAGGATTTCACTGCATTGAGTGCTTTCACTAGCAGCTGGCAGTGTTATCGTTTGTCTGGTCTCCCTGTTTCTCTTATCAGCTGCTCATTGACAGCTGACTGACTATACACAGCATGGATAGATAACTGCCGATCAGCAGCTGGTGGGTGAAGTTTTCTGCTTCCCATGAATATTCAGGACTACTGGGCTTGTGCACATAATGGAGAGGACTACTTATTGTCCATGTTATTAAGGAGGATATTTTTGGATCAGCTGCACAGAATAATGTGAGTGACACTTCATTCTGTTCAGCTTCTCTGTCAGGATTATGCTACCCTGACAGCACAAACCTACTGACAGAGTCTCTTTAAATATATGGGTTTGGTCTCGGGTTTGATTCAAAGATGTGATCTGGGATGCATGCTAGCAAGTTATTTGATGATTTTGTAATTTCAGGAAGAAGAAATATGTTGCAGTCAAAATATCAAAGAGTGGGAAAAAGTTTAATGAGTCTGCACTGGATGAAATTGCACTGCTGAACTGTGTAAGAACTTGCCTATGTCTGCTCCATCAGTCACACCCAGTGCTGCATTCAGAATTCTGTTGACTATAAGTCCTTTTACATGGACCAATGGGCTGCAAATAATGACCACTGATCTTCATAATCGGTGCTCATTTACTTAACCTTAACAAGAGTTATGTAACCAAGGGGCCAGGCCACACTAAGGGTTAGGGCTGGGCGATATGGGCAAAAAATAAAATCTCGATTTTTTTAAAATTTTTTGACGATTCTCGATTTAAATCTCGATTTTTTTTCCTTTTTTGCTAAATAAACAGAACATTTTCTCCCTGCAGCATCAGATACTATTTTAATATTTTAGACAACAACTGTATTGATTTCCAGTGTAACAGAGGCCCCATATAGTATAGGAAATCATGTTTGTGCCTCCATCTACGTTGGGTGTAGGAGTGGAGGTATAGTGGATAAGGGGTGTAGTAGTACAGGTATAGATGAGGGGTGACTGGGGTAAAACTGAAGGGGACTGGGGTGACACTAAAGGGGACTGGGGTGACACTGGGGGACACTAAAGGGGACTGGGGGACACTAAAGGGGACTGGGGTGACCCTGGGGGACTGGAGGGACAATGGGGGACACTAAAGGGGACTGGGGTGACACTGGGGGACACTAAAGGGGACTGGGGTGACACTAAAGGGGACTGGGGTGACACTGGGGGACACTAAAGGGGACTGGGGTGACACTAAAGGGGACTGGGGTGACACTGGGGGACTGGAGGGACAATGGGGGACACTAAAGGGGACTGGGGGGACACTGAGGGGACTGGGGGGACACTGAGGGGACTGGGGGGACACTGAGGGAACACTGAGGGGATTGGGGGGGACACTGAGGGAACAATGAGGGGACTGGGGGGGACACACTGAAGGGGACTGGGGGGGACACTGAAGGGGACTGGGGGGGGACACTGAAGGGGACTGGGGGGGGACACACTGAAGGGGACGGGGGGGACACTGAGGGAACAATGAGGGGACGGGGGGGACACTGAAGGGGACTGGGGGGGGACACTGAAGGGGACTGGGGGGGACACTGAAGGGGACTGGGGGGGGACACTGAAGGGGACTGGGGGGACACTGAGGGGACACTGAGGGGACTGGGGGGACACTGAGGGGACTGGGAAGGACACTGAGGGAACACTGAGGGGATTGGGGGGGGACACTGAGGGAACAATGAGGGGACTGGGGGGGACACACTGAAGGGGACTGGGGGGGGGGACACTGAAGGGGACTGGGGGGGGACACACTGAAGGGGACGGGGGGGACACTGAGGGAACAATAAGGGGACGGGGGGGACACTGAAGGGGACTGGGGGGGGACACTGAAGGGGACTGGGGGGGGACACTGAGGGAACAATGAGAGGATTGGGGGGACACTGAGGGGACTGGGGGGGACACTGAAGGGGACTGGGGGGGGACACTGAAGGGGACTGGGGGGGGACACTGAGGGAACAATGAGGGGAGTGGGGGGACACTGAGGGGACTGGGGGGTGACTGGTGCAGCTGGAGGTGATTGGAGCAGGAGGGCACATAAATCTCCTCCTCCTCTCACCTCCACACACACGCTCCCCTCCCGGCCAGACGTGGAGGTCCCGGGTCTGTGGAGGAGGAGGCCGCAGGGACTACAGTAGGTGGTGATCGCATAGCTGCGGGTCACGGAGCTATACAGCGGGAACGGGGGTCTGCACCGAGCCCCCCGTTCCCGCTGTATAGCTCCGTGACCCGCAGCGCCGCGATCACCACCTACTGTAGTCCCTGCGGCCTCCTCCTCCACAGACCCGGGACCTCCATATCTGGCCGGGAGGGGAGTGGGACGCTCAGTGGAAGGGGCGGGGGCAGATCAGCGGCGGCGCTGTCAGTGGCTGGAGGCCGCCGGCACTGCACCGCCCCTCTCCAGCCTGGCCACCCAGCATCTTCTCCCCGCTCACCCACACCGCCCCTCTACGGCTCTCCCGCCGGCCTGCACCGCAACCCCCCTTCTCTCAGCTCCTCCCCGGCACCGCAGCCCGAAATGATTTTTTGTGAAAATCGAATTTACGATTTTCACAAAAAATCAAATCGATTTCAACGTTCTGGACGATTAATCGAATTAATTCGATTAATCGCCCAGCCCTACTAAGGGTATGTTCACACTGAGAAAACCAGTACAAATTTCAAGTGGAACCCCTGCCGCGGACTCTGCTCAGAACCCTGCCTGCCTCAGTGTCTCAATGTAATCTGTTGCATGCCTCTGCTCTCTGCCGCTCTCCGCTCAAAGAATTGAAATGTCAATTCTTTAAGCGGAGAGTGGAAGCACGCAACAGATTACATTGAGACACTGAGGTAGGCGGGATTCTGAGTGGAGTCCGTGGCAGGGGTTCCGCCTGTTTTCCTCAGCGTAAACATACACTAATGGTTGCTAGTTCATTTGTTCAGCTTCACATCAGCTATAGGTAACGTGTGGCTGACAGCAATAGTTTGAATGGCCGCACCAAAAATCCAATGAGCCAATGAATAAGTGTTTGCTCATTCCTCGGTAGATCACTGGCCCTTTTACACAGGCTCATAACTGGGAGCAATAATAATTCCTAGGAACATTTATTTGCCAGATAATTATCACTTGGGATCTCTCAGCTCTGAGCTGATAGACATATCCTACCAAGCAGATTGATCAATCTGACATACGAGAACCCAGAAAAATGACACATATAAATATCCATTACTGGTAATCTTCTATTTTTTATGCACTTAGGTAAACGGAGCACGGAAGAAAGAATCTCAAGGAGAGAACATCATACACTTTCTACATGACTTTAAACTCATTGGAGAAAATGGTCTTCATATCCTTCTCATTACAGCAAACACAGTAACAGAGTCCAGCTCTGACAGCATAATGTGTAGCATATAAATGATATTTGATGAACTAACATTAATAACAGCATACCATAATGGCCACAGTCAGAGCCAGCCTGGGCAACTACAGAGCATCCACCAGGTCTGGTTCAATTTATCTATATATATCTATTCAATGACCTTATAAATAGACCTGTGGGATTCCCAACTCTTAAGAAAACAGGGATCTTCTGATGGTTGTTTCTCAATCCTGGGCAGACCAGAATTGGAGAAGCATATGTGTGGCTCTTTCTTTTAAAGGCTAATTGAATTTGCTGTCTTGACAATTCCTTTAGACTGTCTTCCATGTGGTGGCTATTGGTCAGAAGGGGTCCAGGTTTCAGAGGTAGATTGAGGGTCCCCACGTAATGTAAGCCATTCCAGACTACAGTGGTCTGTTCAGTCAATGGACATTCTTTCTCATATCTACTCATCAGGCCAACAAACCGTTCATACGGAAACTCTAAAATGACTGGGTTATTGAAGCCAACACTAAAGAAAGTTTACTTTCCAGCATTGGTGCTCCTGCCCCCGTAGTTTACCACTTCCTTCATTGTCACAATTAAATAATTGAAGTAATTTGTGTTATGCATCAGCCAAAAAGTAAATGCAAATAGTGTAGATATAGGGGTTACTTCAGGAACAGTGGTGGTATTAGGAATCTCTAGTTGCCTGTGTGACACTGTTAAAGTAAATGAATCCATAACTCATATCTACATGTCTGTCTGGTGTTTGAGCTGCTGGGACCTTCTCTCCTACATCTGATGAAAAACTATGGGCCAAAGGGTCTCCCATTGACGTGTGTGAAGAGGATACTGCAGCAGGTATGTACAACTGCATAAGACGGTCTTGCAGGGGCAAACTCGCCACTTTTGAACACTGCCGAAGGCCACACAAATTCATAAGCCCTAGAAATTGACTCACCTGAGACATTGGTAGCATATATCACTATTATGTTCCACCAATGCCAAATTGGTGGTTTCTGACCACTGCAGTCCCCATGATAGCAGTTGTTGGATCTGCTAGGGTTGTGTGGGCACATGTGTATAATGGCTACAGTGACTGGTAAGGCCTTTGTGACTTTTAAATGCCTTTCTGTCTTGTATATAAAATAACAACAGTATATAGAACCATATGGGAGGTAGCACTGACCCTATCTACTGCTATACTCCACAGTATGCCTATTCTTTACATGCATGTGATATGGGTCTGATTGTAATACACACATTTATTTACTGTGCTTAGCCTACAGTCACAACTGATAGAACTTCAAGTGCTCCCATCTTTCTCAGACTGTGAATAACAAACGTGTTCAATTATTAATACTCCATTAGTGTTATTTAACCATCATTCATCTACACAACATGGGCTGGATGCCGACCTCAGCATGTTCCAGCACTACATCACACTGCCAGCAGCTATTACAGAGTCCCTCTAAATTCACTTTTTTGTCTACCTGGAAAGGAGTCCCAGATTTCCCCACCTGGCTTTGGGAGCTCCTCACCTCTCACTGTACATGTAATGAAGCAGGGCGTACTCTCAAAAACTTACTGATCACATAGATCCCACAGGGAGATGGTGAGGCTACAGGTGTCCCTCATCGGCTGTCAGTCAAATACAACTTATTGGCTTCATTACAGTCCTTGGCACAAATGAACACATGCTGGTTGTTTAGTACCCCAAAACTAGCAGACAGGTTTCATTTAATGTCCCAGCACTGTCATGGTTAGTGTCCAGGAGGCAGGCTTCTTCTTGTTAGGTGCACAGAGCTCCCAGTATTGACTTTCCCTGTCCTCAGCCATGATTGACGGCTCTAATGTCCAGTCAGAAGACTATTGTCAAACATAGCTGAGAGAAGTGGCTGGTGAAGCACAACACAGGGAGCTCTGGACACCTAAAGAGAAGGGCCCGCCTCCTTGGCACTTGCCATGGTGACAGCCAGGACATTAAATACTCCTCTCCTGACCTCTGATGGCTCAACATTGCTGACAAACTCCATTTAAAAGCAAAGTTCTAATGTTCTCAGCTTTATTTGCTTGTATTATACATAATAGCGTAAAAGGAAGTTTTTCAGCGGTAAAGGATTCATCATGATATAACGGATGTTACGTTATCATGTATAATATATTACAGAGGAGAAATAAGCATACAGAATGGATTTCTAGCTCTTGGGGAATTTAAGCTTGTAAAATATAATATTATGGCCTTGTAGTTTCTCCTAAAATCCATGAAACTGGTTCTGTAGTTACTGACATTGCTGTATTTTCTGGGGAAACCAAGTAGATCCCAATGGTTCCTCAATGGTTTAGGGGTCCCTCTTTCATCTTGTAAACAGGCAGTGAACCCCAAATGATGTCATCACTGGGGCAAATGACTTCAATGAAAGCTTTTAAAACCCAACCAGCTGATTGGCTGATCCCATGTTCTAAATATGAAATCTCTGGTGTCTCTAAGGTACTTCAAGGTCTGGACTTTCTTCACAAGAATTGCCGCATCATCCATACTGATGTTAAGCCAGAAAACATACTTGTGTGTGTAAAGGCGGACAACTTTCAGCGGTATATGGCACAGGCAGAAATCTGGAACCGCAACAGAGCCCATGGAGGTGCTGAAAATGGTATGACCATGACTGCTGCTAATATCTTTATGGGAAGATCTTTCACAAGGCCTGGTCAGGTTAACAACACTGTATCAATGTATCGTTCTAGGGGTTGATGCCAACTTCTTAACTCATCTATTTGAAACTGGAAATGCCGACATGCTTGGGGTGAAAATTGCAGATTTGGGCAGTGCATGTTGGACAGTAAGTCATCCAATGTTATGATGGGTGGAGATTCATAATGGGTGGAGATGGTCTTCAAAGGGAAGCTTGTGGCCATGAAAATAAATGGACTCTATACGTTAACCATAGATTTCCATTTTGCAGGTTTGATTGTTTTCTATACCGTATATAATCCCCTTTAGGCAAAATGTTAGGGACAATAGCCACTTGCTTAGAATGTTGTGTCCGAGATTTCCAGGGAAGGACATCTCTGAATGCAAATGAGCTGCTCTGTAATTTTGGGTTAAGGAAAAGATAGGACTTTGTACAAGGTTATAAAACTATATTGGGGCACGATCTACAGGGGTGGGTTTATTTATTAAACAGTTCTTCAAGGACAATTAGATGATCAATAGGGGTGACAGTAGCCAGACCCCTATTATCCTAAGAAAAATTCCTGGAAAACCCCATTTCATGCATAATGCAGAGTTTAACTGTGTGCTTCTATTTTCCAGTACAAACCATTCTCTGAAGAGATCCAAACACAGCAATACAGAGCACTGGAAGTCCTGCTGGGCTCTGGATACAGTACCCCCGCCGATATATGGAGTACAGCGTGTATGGTATTAACACTTCACCATTCTGTTTTTGAATTAAAGTATGTTTAATGTAATTGAGTAATTTTGATTTTTTGATTAGACATTGGTCTAGCACCATCACATATGTGATTTACCAGCTCAGTCCTGAAAGTGAATGTCAACTGAACAACTGAACACTGATTTTCCTCATAGTAATAGCGATGTAATAAAACTATGGATTCCTGTAGCCACCACTAGAGGGAGCTTGGGAGCTTATTGCATACAGTTTGTACATTCAATTTACCCATATGTATGCAAGGGTTAAAATGCTGCCTGTTGTACTCCAGTGCTTGATGGAAAATGGTGTTGCAGCCCCTTACATTAGGGATTTCTGATGTTTTTTTTTATGTACAAATAATTATGTGTATTTCTGAATTTTAGCAGAGGATGTCATGGATTACTATGGATCTATTACATATTTGGGTATTTAAGAGTATAACATATTTCTCTAGGCATTTGAAATGACTACTTCCTGCTACCTGTTTGAGCCACAAGCTGGAGAAAACTTCTCAAGAAATGAAGGTAGGTACCAGCTCCTTGGTTTCCTTGAGATGTTCTTGTAATGGATGCAGTTTTAAGGCATGCAACTCCTAGCACGTTCAATTAGAATTGTTCTACAGGGTTAAATGTTCACGGTTGTTGTAAACAACTTCAATCTATGTGATATCCAAGAGGAAAGGCTTTCCTTCATCTCATCCACTTGTTAAAGGGATACTCCAGGCAAAGCTAAAAAACATATATAAGGAGGGCAGGGGGATGGTTGGCACATAGTAAAGAAGTAATTTCATTAATCCTGGTGCCCCCGCAGTGCAGTGCCACCACTCACAGTCACCTGACGATCTCCTGAAGCTCCCGATCATGTGATGCTACAGTCCCACTAAGAAATACCAACTCAGCCAGTCAGTGACTTAGGGAGGACACCTGTACAGTCACTGACTGGCTGAGCAGGCAGTCTGGTAGTGTTGTGAGGGCACAGAAATTTATTAGCGGAGGCTGATAGAGCTTTGGCTGCGGGGGCACCAGGATGGGTAAGTGTAACTTTTTTATGTGCCAATCACCCTCTGCCCTCCTTGTTTCCTTTGCCCAGAGTACCTCTTTGGGTTTAGGGCAGCTGTGCCTTGTGCTCCTATTGCTGTAGGTCCACAGTCCACAATGTAAGGCCTTATTCACACGTTCCATAAATTTTTCCGTAATTGCAGATCCACAATTATGGACAAATTCAGGGCCCATTGATTTCTATAGGGCTATATACGCTATATATATCAGTAGTTTTACCCATCCACAATCTGTGTCGCAAAAATACAGGACATGTCCTAGTAGGGGGCGTAATTTGGGCATGGATTAGCCAATAGAAGTCTATGGAATCTGCATTTTTTTAAGACGTTAAGGATGTAATGTCCGTAATGTCCACAAGAAATATGAATCGCCTTAAAGGGGAACTCTGGATAAGAAAAACTTGTTTTCTATTAAAAGTACATTAAAAGTTATATAGATGTGTCTATATAATGTATTACCATATCTGTACGATTCTGCCACACTGGTAGCTGATAGAAATCCAGGAAGTGAAAAAAAAAATGGCCTCTGTGCCAATTCACATTGTCTCCTGCTCCCACTGCTATCCCCCCCCTAGGAGACAAATCTTCTATGCCTCTGTCTCACATTGTGTGTGTTTGCTGATGATGCAGACAGGGGGCAGGGCGTGATCTCACAGGAGGTTTGGCTGGATCCCCACATCCCCTGAGTGATCCACCATCTCTGAATGGCCAGAAGCAGGTGCAGCACTAGTTTTACTGATTGTGATGGGTGGGGGACTGTGATGATCAGCTGAGGGAAAGCATTGCATTCTGGGAACTGCTCAACCAGGAAGGACAGAAACACAATACAGACCAAAAATCCGCCAAACAAATGGATTTTTGGTAGTTTCAAATCAGGGATAGACAGGTAAGTAATACTATATGCTTCTGCAGTAGTTTTATTTTTTAACCTCTACCTGGAGTTCCCCTCTCATTTAAAACTATTACCTTCCCATTTTTTGAATATCCGCAAAAAATATGGATTTCGGATGTACTTCTGATGCATTACGGACACGTTTTTTGCGGGTTGTGGAGGAAGATTTAGGACATAATATACAGTCCTGAAAAATTCCTGAACGTGTGACTGAGGCCCAACCCACCCCTCATCCTGCTATTTCTTTTATTCTTTTATTTCTGCTTGCATTGCACTTTGCAAACCCAAAGCATCAGCAACCTCTTCTCCTTCCACACGCCAGCTATAGATCTATAGTAGCAGTGTAATGTGTAAATCATCAGACCAGCACTATGTCATTGCATAGCAGAGAGGAAAACATAATGTGAACATATCTCAAAGACAGACCTTGCCATAACAATACAGATCCCACAGTATTACCTGCACAGGCCCTAACATGGCAATGAGAACAGGATTGTACGGTGAGAACATTTTCTGTGGAAATAAGCGAGGTGATTATTCTTTTTAAGTTATTTTTTATATTTCAGATCATATTGCCTGTATTATTGAACTGCTCGGACGCATACCACCAAAAATTGCCTTTTCAGGGAAAAACTCTGCAACATTTTTCAACAAGCAAGGTGTGTGATGAAATGTTTATTATGGCCTAAAATACACCTGGGGTCGAGCAGCATTGTGTTTATTGTAACAATACCATGCTAGTTCTATTTTTAGCCTTTTTTCTGTGTGTTCCACTACAGGTGACCTCCTACGGATTCCATATTTATACCCCTGCGGCCTGTACGACAATCTGGTCAACCGGCACAAGTGGCAAAAGAACGAGGCGCTCATATTTGCCAGTTTCCTATTACCCATGCTGGAATATTATCCAGAAAAGAGGGCATCAGCTGAGAAATGTCTGGAGCATCCATGGTTACAGTCCTGAGATCGCAGCTACATATCACTTTATTTCTATTTTTATACTTTACATTGACGTTCAGCACAAAGGAACAATAATAAAATATTTTGTGCAAAAATCAGTCCCTGGACCTGAGATTACGTTTGTAATGATAAAGGGCTTATCCGGGGGGTAATTTTAAAGGGGTTATGAAGGATTAAAGAAGGCACAGCTACATTCTTGCAAAAACAGTGCCACCCCTGTCCTCACGTTGTGTGTGTTATTGCAGTTAAGCCCCACAATGCTTTATTTTGGCTGTTTTACGGCTGCCTTTTTGGATAGCCATCAGGAGCGTTATACAAATAATGGCTGTATCTTCATTTCAAAATGACGTCCAAAAAAGCAGCTGTAAAACAGCCAAAATAAGACGTGATGGAAAAATAGCCGAAGGCCACAATCCCACAACGGCCATTTGACAGCCCATGACATGGCCCAAATGACATGGCCGTTTGACAGCCCGTTGACATGTTCCAAATAATGGCCATGGAAATTATGGCCGTCTAAAAAAACATGTCAAGCGGCAGGGTGGGGAACACAGCCGTGTTGTTATATAAATGACGGCTTATAGTGATCATGACCTTTATTATCGGCTGTCTATTCAATGAGACGGCCGCCTTTCCCCCATATGTTCCTGAAGTGGTAATGTAGCCTTAGGGTATTCACACACTGAGTAGTGTGTCTCGGTGTGCCATGACCCGTCTATGGGAGAGGGTGCGCTCCTCCGCTGCTGCGGCTCTCCACTCAAATAATTGACATCACTACCTAGAGCAAAGAGCGGCGGCAGCGGAGGAGCGCACGCTCTCCCATAGACGGGCTATGGCAGGCGGGATTCCACTGCGGAGAGTTCCACCGCGGAATTCCGCCTGATTTACTCAGTGTGAACATACCCTTATTGTGTGCGGACACAACTGTGTGGTGCATAGGAGCACTATGAGGCTATGTTCACACCAAGATCAGGAGTGGAACTAATGGTGCAAAATTATAATGGAAAGATTTGCCCAGTTTCTGTATTTTCAACCCACTCCTGGTTTTGGTTGATAAAAGGCTCCTGGAGCCTAAATAAAGGCGTTGACCATAGCCTTTTGTTGTAGAGCACCATTATCATCTAGGGCACTGTCTGTTTACATAACAAAACTATAATAATGACTAATATAATACAAGTTGTTGGGCCAGCAAACTCCGGGATATTCCTGGCTATCTGGGCAGTGATTATGAATCTGGCTAAGCCACGCTCTGCCCCCTAGTGGTCACTATGTACCGTGCTACTAGACTAGGATTTACACCTCACTCCCTGGTAACGCTTTCACCGCCGGTCGCCAGAGGGCGCCCGTTCATGTGTAGTGAGGAACTCTGTGGTCACCAGCTTCCTTTAGCGTTTCCGGTCACGTGATCCTGCTGTCTCTTGTTGTGTGCGCTGAGTGAGAGGAGTGGGCACCGGCTGCTGAGGAGACACAAGGTGAGAATGCGGTGATGGCGGGGGCTGGGAGAGGCGCGGTGTGATGGTAGATCCGCAGTCATCCGTGTGCGGGGCAGTTATACAATAGTGATGTATTATGTATATGTTATTATAGGGAGCTGTAATCCTGCAGTGTAATGGCGCCTGCACAGATGTCATGTACTTAGGAACCATCACTGCCGTAGGCTTGGCTAGTTTCCTAGGTAACAATTCCGCCCACACCCTGCTGAGCCCTTAGTTACTGCTGCTCTCCAGCTGTTGCAGAACTACAACTCCCAGCATGCACTGGCAGCACCATGTAATGACACTTATTTTGCAGGTTAATTGATCACTATTATATTCCCTTTACTGAGACTGTGTAAGCAGCCAGGGAGCGCGCTCACCATTCCACTGCCCAGACCCTTTAGCTCAATGTTGTAGTGTAGGATTGTGGGATACGGCGGCAGGTTATATGATCGCATCTGATGAGAATTCTTTCCTTCTTCCTTCTAGTATAATGGACACGGGTGAGCAGGAATCGGCTGATGTGCCCCAGGAATCTGTGGAGGTGAACGCTCAGTATCTACAGCAGCTCAAGGACCTTGATATCCCTGAAGATGAGGCCAAGAAGGTAAAAGCTTGTCTTCTGGATCCCATGCCAAAGAGGACGCACAAGGCAGATGGAATGAGGAGTTTGGGCAGAGGAATCATTTCCATCCCACAAACACTTTACATCGTAGGATTAAATGACTGATATTAGCGCACGTTAAAGTCCGTGTACCGGCACTCCACCGTTAAAGTGACTACCACCAGGCCCAGGCTGAAGCACTGGAGGCGGGCCGACCCACCCTTAGTAGGAAGAAACCCCAGCCCCTCCATGACGTGACTCCATTAGAGTCAATAGAACCCTATCATAGAGGGGCGGGGGTTTCCTCCCACTAAGGGTGGGTCGGCCCGCCTCCAGTGCTTCAGCCTGGGCCTGGTGGTACAGTCACTTTAATCCTCGTACCGTGGTGCTCGGGGATAAAACAATATCCAATGTGGAAAAATCTCAGCACTCACGTCTTGCTGCAGTTGTGTATTTATTAATTCACGTGAACAAAGGACGCTGCACGCGTTCCGATGGAACGCGTGCAGCATCCTTTGTTCACGTGAATTTAAAAAAATACACAATTGCAGCAAGACGTGAGTGCTGAGATTTTTCTACATTTCAACAAAAAGAAGGGGAGCACAGTAGGTGCTGCTAAAAAATCAAATTGGGTACACCTCAACACATACCAACTGAAACAATGTCAAAAGGAGAAGAAAAGCGTATGTGTTATAAGTGGATGCAGACACCAAAATCAAAAATAATGCAAATCTTTATTAAGTACAAATGACACCACAAAAAGATAAAATCACTTAAAATTGACCACAAGGGTCAAATGGATAGTCCGGTGACCCCCACAGTCATTGGGGTGACATAGTACCGGGAAAGGATTCAGGTACAGTGCACATATAATGGAACCCTAATTTTTAAGTGATTTTGTGGTGTCTTTTGTACTTAATAAAGATTTGCATTATTTTTATATTGTTTTTGGTGTCTGCATCCACTTCTAACACATACGCTTTTCTTCTCCTTTTGACGAGATTTTTCTACATTTGACATAAGCGCACTCCATCCTCCCCTTCATATCAGCTAATATAAATATATATATATATATATATATATATATATATATATATATATATATATATATATATATATATGCTGCTCTTCTCCTCCCATTGTCTACAGCTCGTTGTCTAGGTTACCAATCACCAAAAAGCAGTGGTCTGGCTGGTGTATATATAGATATAATGTAGAAGTAAAGAGATATATAATAATAATTTTATTTGTATAGCGCCAACAGATTCTGCAGCACTTTTTTTTTTCTATGCATACAGTACAGAGGTACATAGTTAAATAATTAGAATAAATAAAAATAACATAAAAAATACAAAGTATAAACAAGACCTTCTCGTTGGAGCTTACAGACTATCAACTTGGGTTGACACCAGGCATTTGTCCATGGTCCAGCCATTGTACATAGTTAGAAATACAGGATGAGCCAGCAACAACGCCAATGTCTGATTGCAAGTAAACATAAAAAGTGCAGGAACAGTCAGAGATAGAGCAAGGGAAACCACAGAAGGGGGAAACAAGTTTAGGGAACATTATAAGCGAGCCTGAAGAGATGAGTCTTCAGGGCACGCTTGAAACTAAATATTGGGTATGAGGCTGATGTCTTTGGGTAGGGCGTTCCAGAGAACTGGTGCAACATGAGAGAAGTCTTGGAGGCGGGAATGAGAGGTTCTGATTATGGAAAATGTTAAGGTTAGATCATTTGCAGAGCGCAGAGCACGGGAAGGATGGTAGGTGGAGATGAGGGAGGAGATGTATGGAGGGACAGAGTTGTGGAGAACTTTATGGGTTAGGAGCTTGAAGTGGATTCTGGATTTAAGGGGTCTAATATATGGATGGATATTAAATGGATTTAATATAGTCTATAATATATATATAAATGTGTATATTATAGCTGTGTGTACTGCTGTCAGACCACTGCTTTTAGAGCAGCATGGTGGCCAGTATACTAGATGAGTAGTCAACAATGGGCGGGATAGAGCAGCATATTAGGAGAAGGAGGCCAGTTTGCTAAATGTAAAATTCACTGTCTTAGTTTAGGTGGAAATAACCATTTAAAGGGGTTGTCCAGACTCGGGAAAACATGGCCACTTTCTTGCCCTCAGTTTGGGTGTGGGTTTTGCAGCTGTATTCCAATAAGGGGAATGGAGCTGAAATGTAATACCACACACAACCTGAGGACAGGAGTGGTGCTGATTTTGCATAGAAGTAGCTGTGCTTTTTCTAATCCTGGATAGGGCCACCTTCACACATGCATGGCTATTTTTGTAGTCGGGAAACACTGATCATGAAACCTTTCAGGGGACTCCAGGAAACCACCAGTGTCAGTGTTTCCTGACTGTAAACGAGGAGAAAAAATAAAATACTTACCTGCTTCAATGGTGCTCCTGGATGGCTCCTCCCTCACTGTATGCACTCCTGATTAACGGCGCATAGTTAAAGGGATCCACTACAGTGCATCTGGAATTATGGCCACTTCCCATATTAATATCTGGGGCTGTCCAGAATTCTGGATGCCCCAAAAGGGTTTTATGGGGCATCCGTGCTGAAATTCGGACAGGTCTTATAATTTCCGGGCCTATTTTCCTGCACGGACAACCTACAGGAAAAATCCTGAAGGATATCCCTGCCCAATAGAACTGATAAGAGATTCGGGGAGATTCCTCCTGCAGCAGCTGGTGTGCGCGTGTTGCCGGAAGGGAGCGGGAGCGTGGTGATGTCACAGTTGGTTCCGGAGGTGGGACCAACTGCAGGCCGCACATTAGGATAGGTCATTAACATTAGATTGGCAGGGGTATAACGCCAAATTGCAAAGGTTTTTCTCGTTTTTTTTTTTTTTTCTTCATTGATTTGTACTTGTCGTTGCATTGCCACTATTATAAATGGTTGTGAGAGGTACTACAGCAGCATTGCCCTGATTACCTCATTCAGCAGTGTGTGGCTGCATATGCAATAGGTAGCTGAATCTTCTTGAAAGGCAATATGGCTGCTTTCTTGGATACTTCCGGCCTCTGGGCAAGCTGGATGAGGAGCCAGCCTCATTAATGACAGCCACATATAAACCTATATAACTAATGAACATTTTATACAAGTAATAGAACTTATAGTTTAATGCTTTTTCCTCTGTATTAAGGGAAATGTATCCTTGAACAGTAAAAACGTGTTTTATGAAGAATCCTTTACAGAACATACTATAAAATTTGTTTTTTCTTTGATCACATAGGCACTTATTCTTACCGGGAACGTATCTGCTGAAGAAGCTGCTATATTTTACTTTGACAGCTTAGACAACCAGAATCCGGTAAGTTACCTTTAAATCCAGACCAAAACTGTGTAAGGTCAGGGTTACGCTGTGACTTTTTGTCGCTGCATGATTGATTTTAACTATGGAGCTGGCAATACACTAAGGTATTGCTATCCTGTGGACTGAAGCTGTCACTCAATAGTTACAATCAATCTTGCAGCGCTACAAAAAGTCACAGTGTAGCCGTGGCCTGAAGGGTTTTCCAGGTTTTCACACTGACAGGTCCTCAGGGTGTGATCTCTTGCCTTCTGATCTCGGCAGAATGAAGGTGCACTCATGATACAGCACTACTCTTGTCCTTGAGGCTTTACAAAGCTGAAGAAGGGCTTGTTCACGTTTCTGTATATGGTATCCAGATGTTAACGAATGTATTAAAATATTTTATTTACATTTCCCTTTTTTTTTTTTTTTTTTGCAATATATGGCATGTTCCACTGAATCCATATTGGTACTGTTTTTAGCCCCATTGATTGAAAACATTTGTACATATATACACACAAGTAAAAGGGGGAACCAAACTGCCTAATTTACTTAATAAACTGAAGATTTCGTGAAACTTTTGTTCTCAGCATCCTGTGCGTTATGGGAACATACCGGATGAGCATCAGAAAAGCGTCTAATCCACACGCTTCCATAGACTTCGATAGGTCATCCGTGACAGAATTTCGAATGAAATTAGGACAGGTTCTGGGGCACACCAGAAAAGACATTACCGCCCCTTATAGAAGTCTACAAGTCTAAAATTTCTGTTAAAGAAGGCCCAATGCTGCAATTTCACCAAACTGTCCAAGAAACACCATACAAATAGCACCTAGTGTGAGTCCAGTCTAATGTCCACCACTCAGGGTGTGTGCAGGAGCTTTCATTATATCTGATTAAAACTACCTTTTAAGAGGCATATGGGGTTCAGAAGTACATGAGCAATAGGTGACACCACTTCCCATGCATAGCTTAACTGTTTGATCAAATATGTGCACTAGGTTGCTCAGGTTTACGCACATATCTATAGCAGTTATGCCTTTTAAAAATGTTCTGTATGTCTGGATGCCCTAGCAGTGCTGTTGTTTCGTGTCTTTGTTTTTTTGTTTTTTTTTTTGCATTTGTTCTGCAGCTAGAAACAACAAGCACCTAGGCGTTGACTATTTATTTTGTACTTGTACATGGGTGACACTGCCTGTGAGCCAGGACTAAGCTGCAGCAATGTAATTTATGTGTGGCACTTTATGTAAAATCTTTTTTTAAGGTGGTATGCTGCCAATAAGAATCATATACATCACATGTATCTTAAAAGTATTAATGTCAGCCATTAAAAAATTCAATAAGATATTTACGTGTACCCATTGTATTCCCTCTTTTTCTACCATTGGTTTATTACTGCTGTCGTGAGGATTTTCTTTCTTCCTTCTTGTGCTGATTCATACTGGTTGACCTGGTAGAATGGCCACTAAACTCAGACTTCAGCATGTACTATATAATAGGAAGATGCGTGGTCACATAGTGTGCTGGACGGCCCGGTTTACCTGTACCATGTCAGAAATGTCACCAATCTGCAGGGGGTGCAGATTCAGTAATGTAACAGGATTTGGCTGATCCCAGATCACATCCTTTCATTTCTAATTCTGTTTTTTATTTATAGGACAGTGATGAGGATGACGATGACGCTTATTACAAGATGGTATTCGTGGTGAACATGGAGCTGTCTATGGGTGTAGGGAAGGTAAGAATTCTTGTTTTTGTGAGACAACATTGTCTGTTTTTTATGGATTTCACTAAATAAAGCTCAACCAAATGGAATTCATAATTAGATAGCTGGTGGTGGCGAGTTAAATATAGTAAATATATATATTTGCATGCTATTATCCATGTCCATGGTTTGGACAGCCACTTTTCACATAAAAGGTTTCCTAACAATAACCCCTTCAAGACCGAGCCCTTTGATACCTGGATGTCCGGGTCAAATTAATGTTATGTTCCTCCCCGCCTTCTAAGAGCCATAGCGCTTTTATTTTCCCACCTACAGGGCTGGTTGAGGTGTTATTTTTTGCACCATGATCTCTAGTTTTTATTAATATCATATTGGTGTAGCAAAAAATTTTTGAATGCCTTTTATTTTTTTTCCTGATATATAATTTAAAAAACACATTACTCCTGTTTTTTTCAGTTTACCGTGCAGGAACAATTATCTTATATTTTAATAGATCGGACAATTCCGAACAATTGAAGTAGTTGCTAATCTTTTTTTGGAAATATCTTAGACCTTCCATATAGCAATGTTTGAACACCTCCACCTTGGTGGTTGCTCTAAAGCCTAAAAGCCCTAGACTTAAAGTGTAACTATAGAATATTTTGACAATTTAGAATTTTTGCAATATAGATTAATAAGCTTAACTGAACAGTTTTTTTTTTTAATTGTTTTAATACATGTAGCTGAATGTCCTCTCAATCCTGTGTCTGCCTCTGTTTTATATGTAAATTCTTGTTTGCCCCGGCCGCTTCATTGATTATCTTTAGAAGGAGTGGGCCGGTGATGTGGCAGTGCTCCTAACAGTGCACCAGAGCAAAGATTACTCCGATTAACGTTGCTGGACCAGCGCCAAGGAGGAAGGTAACACATAAACCTTCCTCCCCAGCGTCCTGGGTGCTATAGAGGGCCATCAGCAGTTTAGATTTGTCTGACCTGCTGACAGTTCCCCTTTAAAGCTGTTCTCCTATAATGTGTTATGTCATTTTCACACAGGTGTATTATGGTCGCAGGTACCATTCTGGGCCAAACGCAGTTCTGATGACCCTGACAACAGCTGGTTCAGGTCATCAGAAGCGCAGTTAGGCCTGGATTTGCGTCCATAATATGGGTGCGGGAATGTGCATGCAATAAGCTCATCTGTGAGGAGCCTAACAATAAAGGGTTAATTTGGCCGGATTTACACTTCATTTTTGCTGTCTGTTTAACCCCTTAACGACATCGGGCGTAAACTTACGCCCTCGCGCCCTGGTACTTGGCGCATCAGGGCGTAAATTTACGCCCGATGTTTCCCCGATCGCTGCGTGTTCACACACAGCGGTCGGGGAAGATGGCCTGCTATAAATCATAGCAGGCCATCTTAGCTTCACGGCACGGGGGGTGGTTAACACCCCCCGTGCTTACGATCGCCGCTATAGGCTGATCAATTCAGATCAGCCAATAGCGGCGATCGGAACCTTTCCGGGTCATCGGCGACCCGATGACCCGGAAAAAAATGGCGGTCGGTGCTGTCCGAGGACGGCACCGACCGCCATTACTGTAAAAAGTAATGGTGATCGCCGTGCCACCGGCCCGATCGCCGTGAACGGCCGGCCGGTACCGGCCGGCCATTCACGGCGATCGGGCCGGTGGCACGGCGATCAGAGTCCCACAATATAGTAAATACCTGCCCTGGACCCCTCAGCTAGGTAGCCGAGGGGTCCAGAGCAGGTATTTGTACATTACTCACCTGTCCCGGGCTCCTGATCGGCGTCTTCCGGGTTCGCGGCATCCTCGTCTTCGTTCGGGTCTTCGGCTTCTTCCGTGACGTCACGTTCGGCTTCTCTCGGCTATTTTCGGCTCCAGCGTCGGCTCTTTCCGTATTTTGCGCTCTGCTGCCCTCTAGCGGCTGATATGTGTAATACACTTATCAGCAGCTACAGGGATGTTCAAATGTAGAAATTTTTTTTTTTTTTTTTTTCAAATTTTTTTTTTTCTATTTTCCGCACCCTATCGCCGCTGAGTGTTGATCAGCATCGCACGAAAGTGCGCTGCTAATCAGCAACTCCTCCTTTTTGGCGTAGGGTGTTTTTTTTCTATATTCTACTGCCACGGTCTGCTTATAAGTGCCGCACATAAGTGCGGCATTTATCAGCAACTCCTTTGTTGGCGTAGGTTTTTTTTTTATACTTACTGTAAAAAAAACACGTAAAAAACACTACATTACACCACACTACATTGAATAAAGTTTGACACTACACCACTACATACCCCATATACCAATCCCCGTATAAAGATGGCCCCCAGGGTGTTTTCGGCGTCAGAGGGATACGTTATTATTGCCTCCGACACCGAAACAGCCAGTGAGGATGAATGGGGGGTCCTTCGTTCCTCCATTCATCCTCATCATCCTCATCCTCCAATGACGTATCTGGGGGTAGCGTAGCGTACGCTGTCCCCCAGACACATCTTTTCCGCCAGTACCGTCCCAATAAGAGATGACGGTATGGTGTGAAATTCTACAAACTCTGTGCGCGTGCCTTAGGGTACACTTACAGATTTCGGGTACGTGCACACTGCGGAATGGCGAAGGATAACCCTTTGTGCATTCCACAGCTGGCACCCGCCGGCGGACTGATGCAGGCATGTGTCTCCACCCGTGTCATAGAATCCATTCTATGCACGGGCGGATTCCATCGTCCATCCAAAGAATGAACACGTTGGACGGAGAGCGGAATCCGCCCGTGCATAGAATGGAGTCTATGACACGTGTGGAGACGTGCGCCTGCATCAGTCCGCCGGTGGGTGCCAGCTGTGGAATGCACGAAGGGTTATCTGTCGCCATTCCGCAGTGTGCATGTACCCTTAGAGTGTATGTAGGAAGGGACACCCGAATCCAGCCCCCAGATGCCCCCCTCCCCCCCATCCTCGGAGTTAGTGGGAAGATCGTCCGGGAACTGATCTTCCCACTGCTGGATAAAGGTCACCACCTGTACGGGGATAACTTTTATACCAGCGCCCCCTCCTCTGGTCTCTCGCTGCCCTGTAGCTTGCGGCACGATCCGAACATATCAGAAGTAGTAATAGAGCCCTAATATTTAGCAGCCATGGAGCGGCCCCAGCGCTGCTGGATATGAAGGACCCCGTATCGCACCAGGACAACATTCTCCAGGTGACGTCCCCCACACTGGAGAACGGGAGACCCCAGAAGAAGTGCAGAGTGTGGTGTAACAGGGGGATCAGGAAGGACGCCATTTCCAGTGTGACGCCTGTCCTGATCCCCCCGGCATCTGCATACTGGATCGCTCCAAGGCGCACCACACGTCATTGGGGTTCTACATTATCTAAATTCTGTCCCTTATTCCTATTTCAGGGGTCACGTTGATCCAGGGATTATTCTGATCGCCATTATGGAGTCAGGAAGGAATTTTTCCCCTGTGATGAGGCTACTGTCGTCTGCCTTAAGAGGGTTTTTTGCCTTCCTCTGGATCAACACAGGTTGAGTTTGATGGACACCTGTCATTTCCAACCTTATAAACTAATAATTGGCCTAATACCCCCAAATAAATTAGAATTGTCCCTTTTCCCCAGCTAAGTAGGTATGGCCGCCATTTCCATTAGAGGATGCCATGTCGCAATTACAAAGCCTCTGTGCGGCCAGGACAGTAGAAACCCCCCACAAGTGACCCCATTCTGGAAACTACACCCCATAAGGAATCTAAGAAGGGGGGCAGCGGGGATATGGCCCCCTGGTGACGGCCACATTTGGGACGTGAAAATGAAAAAAATTGTATTTTTTATTTTCTCGGCACATGTTCTACGTAAGTGCCCGTCACCAGTGGGGTCCATATGCTCACTGCACCCCTTGTTAGATTCCTTATGGGGAGTAGTTTCCAGAATGGGGTCACTTGTCGGGGGTTTCTACTGTCCTGGCAGCACAGGAGCTTTGTAATTGCGACATGGCCTCCATCCTCCATTCCAGCCTCTAAATGGCGCTCTGTCCCTTTGGTGACTTGCCCTGTGCCCATATGGCACATTATGTCCACATGTGGGGTATTTTCATACTCAGGGGACACTACCCTACACGTTTTGTGTTCATTTTCTTTTTTAACCCCTTGTGGAAATGGAAAAAAATCAAGGCTAGACCAACATTTAGTGTAATTTTTGTAAAATTTTTACTCTAAATCATTAATCTTGTCATGTTTTTTCATTTTCACAAGGGGTTAAAAGATAAAAAAAAAATTTAATGTGTAGAGCAATTTCCCCTGAGTACGGAAATACCCCACATGTGGACATAAAGCGCCATGCGGGTGCAGGGTAAGCCTCCGAAGGGAAGGAGCACCATTTCTTTTTGAAGGCTGGATTTGGATGGAATGGATTTCGAGGGGCCATGTTGCATTCAAAAGGCCTCTGTGTTGCCAAGACAGTTGAAACCCCCCACAAGTGACCCCATTATGGAAACTACACCCCTCAAGGAATGTAACAAGGGGTGTAGTGAGCATATGGACCCCACTGGTGACGGACACAAATGTGGAACAATGTGGCGTGAAAATGAAATATTACATTTTTTACACTATAATGTTGGTTTAGCCTTGAATATATCATTTTCACAAGGGGTTAAAAGAGGAGAAAAAAAACAAAATGTGTAGCGCAATTTCCCCCGAGTCCGTAAATACCCCACATGTGGACATAAAGCGCCATGCGGGTGCAGGGTAAGCCTCCGAAGGGAAGGAGCACCATTTCGTTTTTGAAGGCTGGATTTGGATGGAATGGATTTCGAGGGGCCATGTTGCATTCAAAAGGCCTCTGTGTTGCCAAGACAGTTGAAACCCCCCACAAGTGACCCCATTATGGAAACTACACCCCTCAGGGAATGTAACAAGGGGTGTAGTGAGCATATGGACCCCACTGGTGAAGGGCACAAATGTGGAACAATGTGGCGTGAAAATGAAATATTACATTTTTTACACTATAATGTTGGTTTAGCCTTGAATTTATCATTTTCACAAGGGGTTAAAAGAGAAAAAAACACACAATATGTGTAGAGCAATTTCCCCCGAGTCCGTAAATACCCCACATGTGGACATAAAGCGCCATGTGGGCGCAGGGCAAGCCTCCGAAGGGAAGGAGCGCCATTTGGATTTTGGAGGTTGGATTTGGCTAGAATGGATGATGAACGCCATGTCGCATTTACAGAGCCCTCCTGCTGCCAAAACACTGGAAACCCCCCACAAGTGACCCCATTCTGGAAACTGCACCCCTCAAGGAATCTAACAAGGGGTGCAGTGAGGATATGGACCCCTTGATGACGGGCACATTTGTGCCATGAAAGTGAAAAAATGAAATTTTTCCCTTTCACGTCACATTGTTCCACATTTGTGCCCGTCACCAGTGGGGTCCATATGCTCACTGAACCCCTTGTTAGATTCCTTGAGGGGTGTAGTTTCCAGAATGGGGTCACTTGTGGGGGGTTTCCAGTGTCTTGGCAGCACGAGGGCTCTGTAAATGCGACATGGCCCTTGAAATCCTTTTCAGTGAAATTCAGCTTCCAAAAGCCAATTGGCGCTCCTTCCCTTTGGAGGCTCGTCCTGCGCCCCCTTGGCACTCTATCGCCACATGTGGGGTATTTCTGTACTCGGGAGAAACTGCGCTACACATTTTTTGTCTTTTTTTGCCTCTTATCCCTTTAAGAAAATGAAAAATTGAAGGCTAGAACAACGTTTTAGTGTAAAAAATAAATTTTTCTTTTTTCACGCCATATTGTTCGGAAAATCTGTGAAGCACCTGTGGGGTCCAGATGCTCACCGCACCCCTTGTTACATTCCTTGAGGGGTGTAGTTTTCTAAATGGTGTCCCTTTAGGGGTGTTTTTTAGGTTTTGACACCCCAGAGCCTCTGCCAACCTGAAGTGGTACAGTCAAAAATGACCAAATATAACGGAGGCGTTGAAATTCACTAGGCGCTCCCTTATATCTGAGGCTTGTGGTTGCGTCAAATAGCGCAATAGGGCCACATATGGGGTATTTCTATAAACTGCAGAAACGGGGCAATAATTATTGGGGTGCATTTCTCTGGTAATAGGTTTATAATTATGAAAAATATTGGATTACAATAAAATCTCTGCACAGAAAATTAAAATTTTCAAATTCCTTACACACTTGGCTTTTATTTCTGTGACTCCCCTAAAGGGTTAAAACACTTTCTGGATGTGCTTTTGCAGAGTTTGGGGGGTGCAGTTTCTGAAATGGGGTGCTTTGTGGGGCTTTCTAACATACAGGCCCCTCAAATACACTTTAAACCTGAACAGGTCCCTAAAAATATCTGATTTTGAAATTTTACTGAAAATTTGGAAATTTGCTGCTAATGTTTTAAGCTTCCTATCGTCTAAAAAAAATGAAAGATAGTTTAATAAATGCCGCCAACATAAAGTAGACATGTTGCTAATGCTATTTAGTATATAATTTATGTGGTATAACCACTTTCTGTATACGCAAAGAAGTTTCAAAGTTGGAAAAATGCATTTTTTCACATTTTTTCACATTATTTGGGTTTTTTTCATAAAGATTTGTTATGAGTATCGACTCCAATTTACCAGAAATGTAAAGTACAATATGTCACGAGAAAACAATCTCAGAATCAGCCGGATAGGTAAAAGCATCCCGAAGTTATTAATGAATAAAGTGACACTGGTCATATTCATAAAATTTGTCTCTGTCATTAAGGCCATTTCAGGCTCTGTCCTTAAGGGGTTAATGGATCTGTTTTTAAATGTTTACTTTTAACGTATACACATTTTTGTGTACAATTAAAAGAATAAAAAGGAACTGTGTTAGAGTACTAACACACACACCATATACGCAGCGTATTTACTGCTGCGATACGCAGCAAATACGCAGCAGATTAGATCTAAATAACTGAACACAGCATCAAGTCTTGACCATCAAATCTGCTGCAGATCTGCTGCGTATCTGCTGCATATACGGTGTGTGTGTTTGTACCCTTAATCTGTGTTTTTTTTAATAATGCAAGTCTATGCATGCAAATGCATCTGTTTCTTTTCCATAAAACTGATACATTAAATGGACAGTAAAAACGCAGTGTGAACTTACTGTAGCGTTACCCATGCTGCTGGAGCTGCAGGGGACATGTCAGTAATGTATACTTACCCGTCCTCTGCCAGTTCAAGGGCTTCACTTTCGGCCCCAGTAAGTGTTTTGACAAGATACACTGATGTGCCACTCCCGCAGGAAATTGGCACAGAGCGGGCGCACCCAGAATCTGCTACAGCGAGCTGGACAGGTAAGTATGCATCACTGTCATGTCCAGCGTGGCCCAGGCAGCATGGCTAATTAAGCATTTATCCCAGTCAACTCCTTTAATAGAACATGTCAGATCACGCTGCACCAAAGCCATTAATTCAGATGGACAATCTCTTCTCAGATTGCTGCGCAGGTTGGACATGGAGCAGTTGGCTTATACCAGCTGTTGATAAAGGACCCCAAGACTAAGGAGATGGTAGATAAATGGGATGAATATGGGTAAGTCTGAATGGTGCTCATTTACTCGTCATACAAGAGGATGCTGTTTCTGAAAGGAGAAAGGCACTGGGAACTGAGAAAGAATGGCAAGGTGGTGCGGAAAAATAATCAACAAAGTAAACTTAGCTATCCCCGTAGCAGCGCTCCCAGGTCCAGCTGACAGCTGTTGGCCTCCTGCAGCTCTTCCAGCTATAACGTCATGTGCCCGGCTGAGTGACTGTCTGCTCAGCCAATCAGTGATTAGGGTGAGACACCGATCAAGTCACTGATCAGTCAACGTAGTTGCAGCTGGAAGAGCCGGGCCTGTAACACACCCGGTTTACAGTCTAAAATGACATCTGGAGTCTATCATTGAGACCTAGGAGTGGTGCTGCGGAGCCATAGGGACGGGTAAGTTTACTTTATTATTCCTCTCCCCACACACACCTTTCAGATTTATTTCCCCCCCCCCCTTATTTCAAGAGACTCCGCCTTTACCCCTTGCCGCAAAATGACGTTCCAGGGATGTCATGTATTGCAGGTAGTTAATGCAAAATGACGTTCCCGGAACGTCTTCCACTCCCTGCCTCCTCCCGCTGTCCCTAACAACGATCGGGCACCAGGAAGAGGCTGTGTCTATGGAGCAACCGAAGGGAGATCGCTTCCTCCGACTCCCTCCTGCGTCTGGGCTGCTATGGATGAGTATGATCAAGCCCCCGTACTGAGACAGGGGCCTGATCATATGAATGAGCTGTCAGCTTCTGGCAGCTCATTCATTCTATAATACATTACAGCACTGATCATGTGCTGTAATGTATTAAAGATGGACCTGTAAAAGTGAAAACGCACACAATTACATAAATACACAAACTAATAAATTAAATAAATATAAATGAATAAATAAATAAACACATTCCTCATCCCCCTTTATAAATGATCCCCTATAAAGGAGGTACATATATTTGCTATTGCCGTGTCCGTAATGACCCCGTCTACTAACCCGTTACATTATTTATACCGCCCAATTAACTCTGCAAAAAAATAAAAAATAAAAATAATCAAAATGACAATTGTTTGTTAATCCCACCCCATAAAAAAATATAGATAAAAGCTATTAAAACGTCACATGTACCCAAAAGGTGTACAACAAAAAAAAGCCCACACATAACACGTTGGTGAAAAAATTTAAATATTATTGCTCTTACAATTATTACTGCTCTTACAATATGCAAGACACAAACAGTTTTTATAGCACAAATGCCATAAACTATATAAAATGGATATCACTGTTATCGTACTGAACTGATGGACTAAGATAACATGTCATATGTAACGTATAGTAAACGGCGTACAAAACAATTATGAAAAACAGCTGCTAAATTGTATTTTCTATTCATACCGCCTCATAAAAAATTTAATAAAAACGATTAGGGTGTCAGATGTCACCCCAAATGGTACCGATGGAAAAGTCAACTCGTCTTACACAAAGTTCCCCCCCCCCCCCCCCCCCCCCCCCCAAGGCCTCTATGACATGGTATAATGGCTAAAAAAAACAAAAAAAACTGAAATTATAAAAGGCCCCAAAATTCCCCAGGTCTCTGTCATGTCAGGTGATGCTCTGCGGCCACATATGGGGGATTTATAGAAACACTGGAATAAGGGGAATAAATAGTGAGTGGTATTTCTCAGTTTTTGCTGTGTAAGGTGAAAGAAATAAAATAGAATATTTGCCAAAAAATGAAAATTTTTAATTTACCCTCCAACTCTTTAAAATTTCTGCGAAACACCTAAAAGGTTAATAAATAGAGATGAGCGAACCGGGTTCGGGTTCGAGTTGATCTGAACCCGAACATTCGGCATTTGATTAGCGGTGGCTGCTGAAGTTAGTAATTAGCTATAATATAAAGAAATGTACATTTTTCAAATTTTTGCGCAAATGTTGTGTTTTTTATAAAAAACTACTGTGTATCAAACCAAAATATACCACAAACATAAAGAGGAATATTTCACGAAAAAAAACAATCTTAGAATAACAGTGATAACTCTGCGATGCTTTTAACTATCACTACATAAAAAGATAGAGGTCGCATTTGAAAAATAGGCCCCGGCCATTAAAGAGGATGAACCACCCGGTACATCCTCTTTAACCTGAACCCACGGATCGATCGGCGCCGGCATGGGGAAGGCGGTGCCGCGGTCTGTTTTTCGGACCGCCGCCCGGTTCCCGTGCACGGCGCCGTTCGATCCAGCGGTACCGGCCGGTGCTGAAGCACTGGAGGTCGGCCGGGCCCCCCCAGTGGGAAGTAATTCCCTCCCCTGTATGACGCGGCTCGCTTAGAATGAATAAGGCCGCGTCATACAGGGGAGGGAATTCCCCGCCACTGGGGGCGGCCCGGCCGACCTCCAGTGCTTCAGCACCAGCCGGTATCGCTGGATCGAACGGCGCCGTGCATGGGAACCGGGAGCTAGTCTGAAAAACGGACCGCGGCATCGGCTTTCCGTGCCGGCGCCGATCGATCCGTGTGGTACATCCTCTTTAAGGCCAAAACAGGCTGAAGAGGCAAGGGGTTAAATATAAATATGATTTAACCTTTGAGCATATAAGGTGCCTACACCTGCGATAAAGCTTTAAATGTTGCCCCTTTATTATCTACTCAGAACTGAATGGGAGGAAGCAAAGTGGGAGATCCATGAGCCTATGGGTACACAGGGAATAGAACAGTCACTTTTCTGCAACAAGTCTGCCACATGTAATTTCATCTCAAAATTAATTCTATTTAGGCCTGGACCCATAAAACATGCAAGGACAAACTATCAGCAGGTTAATTTAACCTTCATACCCAGTGAAATCTCATGCTTGTGCAGTAACATCCTTTGCACGGTTGCCCTGTGGTGTTATGTATGTACAGAGTTAGTTATTGTACATTTAAAATGTTCTTTAATTTTCTCATCTGTTATGTCTCTGAAGAGCTAAGAAGATTGTTCTTCAAGGCTCCAGTACAGCTCACCTAATGGAATTACAAGCCTTGGCATTAAGTATGGATTTACCAACCTACCTTGTGCAGGATGCAGGCAGAACCCAGGTAAAATATTCACTGTATTCATTGAGCATATGTCTAAGGTCAGGACTCTAAGCTTACATCTACATCATTTTGTGTCAGATTGCTGCTGGGTCGCATACTGTCCTCGCCATCATGGGGGAAGAAGAGATGGTGAATAAAGTGACAGGCAAACTGAAACTGCTGAACTGAGAGCAAGACCGGCAGAAGGCATCAAAGTGCAGGTGATGGAGGGACAGCTGATGAGACATCCCAGACATGTCCGCCACACACCATGTAACACTTGTCGGTGCGGAGGAAGAAGAATAGAGAGCAGACATGCGTGCGAATACAGACACATCACCAACCCAGGAGGAAAGGAGACATAGTCTTAAAACACACAAAGCTAACTATGTTGGTGATAGAAGTAGGTACCTAGGGCTGCTGGCATCAAACAGCACCAGAAAACTGGCCAACCTGTCGTTAATGTCCTGTATACTTACTATCCTGCAGTAGTCTTGTGGTGTATAGTGTCATTGGCTGTACTGTGAGGATTCCTCCCTTAAAGAACACTAAACCTTACCTACATCTGAGATAAAGAAGTGATTGGAGGAGAGGTATGGACTTCCTATCACTCTTATTAGAAGAGCTACTTCCTTCACTGAAAACAGCCGATAACAGTGAACAATAGACTGAACTCAACTAACCTGCCAACGTGGATAAGAGTTACAGACACTTCTTCATTTTCTATCTTGCTCCTATTTTGATCCCATTTTTGTTTTTAAAGACAAGACAGATGATATAGGAAAATGAGTATCACTTTAAAGTGTCCCCCCAATATGGTGTGATGTGGACTAATAGTGATTCTCTTGCCATGAAATTGTGACATGTATCTCTTTAGTTACTTGAATTGGAACTAAGGTGCTTCATAGCTCATACCTCAGAGGTCACAAGTTCCCAGTTCACTTCACAAAGAGGTTTTTTTTGTAATGAGAAAGGGGGGGGGGGGGCATTAAATAGTATTGCATATGGCCCGTGTTCTTCTACCTATTTATGAGAGACATCCCTGTTATATTAACCATTACTGTAGTATTGTGCACATGTGAGTGGTATCATGTAATGCAACAGCAGTGTGTGGATTCAAAGGTCTATAGTATAGAAGATGTACAGTGATCCCTCCACTTACAGTGGCCATAAGATACAATATTTTCAACATACAATGTTACTTTCTGGACCATCGTAACTTGAGACCAGACTCAACATACAATGTTACAGCCAGTCCGGATCTGCAGCACATGTACAAAAACTAGCTGATCGACCAATGAAAGTGGCCATTTTACTGGTAAAATCCCAGTATTGGTGAAGTGCATGCACTGGTTGGCTGTCTGGTATCTCCTCTCGATCAGTACAATGTGATACTACATGTCTTGTACTGCTCTTTACCTGTGCCAGGATGAGTTGCTCCTTTGGGCATCAGGTGAGGGCGGGTTCATGTTATGTTTCTGGAACCCTGCGTGACCTGTACAGGACCTGAAAACGCTTCCGTCCTCTACCTAGAAAGAAATTTAGAGTCTCTTGTAGCTCTTTCTGACTGTTGTATGTAAGGACTTGCTGTATCCATATTAGTGAGCTGCTTATTTTCCTTTTAAATTTTAGAACCAATTACCAGGTTTCCATAGAGTTTTGGTCTCAACATACAATGGTTGTCCCGGAACCAATTAATATTGTATGTTAAGGGACTGCTGTAATGCTGCTTTATGGGGCGCCTGTATAACACTTTGCAGCCACTAGGGGGATCCACATTGTATGTAGCTGGATATGGTTTTTACTGCAGTGTTGCTGTACTATGCTTAGCTGTCTGTGTTGTGTGCATACACCCGAGACACCAACCTTTGGTAGCCGAGAGGCTGCATCTACAGGTGATATTGAGCCAAACAAGGGATTAAAGGGAATACGTCAGTTATTATATGACTTAGGGTCCTCACCTCAGTGTTAGCTGACAGTAATGGCTTGATGCCAGTGCCAAGAGTCAGTAGCATTATGACAGCCCTGATGCCAGTAGGGCTTAATACTACTTTTGACTGTCACCAGCTGGGTGGTTGTATACCAGGGTCCTGACAAATACTGGTTGGCGTACACTGCTTTAAGATTTTGTAGCACTGCCATCTATAGTGAGGTTATAACACACTGGCTGTATTGTCTGACTGTACGTATTACATGATCCTCACATGAAATAGCCGTATTCAGCATTTTGTAGAGCAAAGTATTCTTAATGTCCTTCTGGGTAATAATTTGTTAAAATTGAGTAAACTGATTTTTTTTTTTTTTTATTTCACTGGTTATTATTTCTACAAACACCTGTGATATATGGACGCCCTTAAACTCAGCTGGTCTGTTCCACAATTATACCAACAATGCTTTATACACTGTACCAGGAAGAGGTGCAGTGCTGGTGAACCTCGCTCACAGCAATAAGTGGTCCTTGGAAGAGAACTGTGACCAGTCTTGGGACTATTTCCATCTGCGTTTTCCAGTGCCCGTCAGAGGTATACATGAAGAGGACTACATACATATAGTGTGGCTTCCTGTTTAAAAAAAAAATTACCATAGTATTCAATGCAACTGCAAAAAGGTGAAATGCTAGTCTGACAAAGGACAAAAGGATGCAGGTATGGTCTCGGTCTAGTAAACACAGCCCTATCAGTATGGTTGATATATGTACTAGAACAGGGGTGTCAAACTCAGGCCCTCCAGCTGTTGCAAAAGTACAAATCCCAGCATGCCTGAGCAGCCAAAGCTTTAGCTTTGGTTGTCCAGGCATGATGGGAATTGTAGTTTTGCAACAGCTGGAGGGCCTGAGTTTGACACGTGTTGCAAATAGATGCTGCACAGTGCCGTGTATAAACAGCCCTAGTCACCGTCCCCTTTAGATGCCCAAGAAACCTGCACCTCAAGTTAAGGCTGTAGAGCCAGAATGTAAAGCTGTGGTCCAAGAATTACTTAGTGCTACTCTCTGCCCAGGGGGCATCACCTGTTTTTCTAGTTACCAGTCTTTCCACTACGTCATATTCACATTATACAGAGACTTGTTTTACCAGCACCACCAATGAAACTGCTGTATGTACACCACATGTATAGGAGGGCCTGGATCATGTACACCAGTAATATGGACGGATTTGATGTCTATTTACAATCTAAAGATCTGGTTCCTCCACGATTGTTCCAAAGCAAGCTTAGATCACCGGTGGGGTCCATTATGCAGGATGTTCTGCTTTATACAAAGAGTTGACGTGGAAAATTCTATTTTACCCACAGAAAAGGAAATCCCCATCTAATAGTGTATTTTTCTTTATTTATGTAATAGGATATGGGACTGAATATTATCTGCAGTATTCATGAATGTTCAGGTGTACAACTGTGTTATATCTCATAGAGATGTATGAGCCTGCATGGCATCTCATTGACATTGTGAGAGGAATACTGTGCTTCATGAAGCCACCAGCCGGCAGGATCACTAGTGCCTTTCTGTTATGGGCTATATTACCATGTACCGCAGCTCTGTGTGAGAGCTGCATCTTTCCAGGGAATGCTTTTCCTACATTATCCTGATGGAGATGGGTCCCACTGATATGCTAAAAAATCTGTTACACCGAGTTGTAATATGGTCATGTATATGAAGCCTTCAGGAGGTTGTCAAGGCTTAGAAAGACATGTCCGCTTTCTTTCAGAAACAGCACCACTCGTGTACTCGGTATAAGTGTGGTTTTGCAGCTCAGTTCCATTTAAGTGAATGGAACTGAATTGCAATACTACACACAACCTAAGGACTGGGGTGGTGCTGTTTTTTTTCTCATCCTGGATAACCCTTTCAAGTAGGATTCTGACTCCATTCGTAACATAACCATCTTCTGGTAAAATGAATGTTAGATGTTCTTTCTATCCACTTATTTCTGCACCTACTGTAAACATCAGTTCTTATTAATGTACAGAGGTCAGCCCTAAATCCACTGTAGTACTGCTGCCTGGCCACCAGAGAGCACTCCTACCTATATGAAAGGCTTGCTGATTATTTTTTCATGTCCTACTGCTCTTTAGTGTTTCTGTCACAAGACTATGAGGTCATTGTGGAATTACGGGAGGAGGGTCGATGGTAATGCACCTACCGCAGACGAGAGCCTGGACGCATTCCTTCCAGAACACTTTTCTCTTTTAACTTATTATTTCTGCTAATGTAAATGACATGAGGCCCGGCATAGGAAATGTAATCAACGCTGCATACAAATCCCAACATCTTGCTACAATGTATCATGTGATCACATAGACGTATGCCATAAAGGAAGCTTATTAATAAAAGATAAACTTATCCTGTCGCTGTATTCCCTGTGAATGATAGCCGACCAGGCAGAAATGCTGACGCACGGCTCTAATATATGTATATTCCAGCTGTACCAATACTTCAGGATGAATGTGGTAAAGCGTCTGGTTCATTAGGATCCATGCAGTCCTTTAGCTCAGGGTGAATATGAAATGTCTATATGAATGTACAAAGGAAAGGCCTGGCCACGTCAACAGCAACACACATAGTGCAGCATGCCTGCATTCCTTTCTATTTAAGGATGACTCGGCAGAACCTTTGGCTTACACAGCTGCCTGTAAAAAGGTTTCTTATACAACCACCAGATCCTAAATAAGTGTGCTTTAACCCTTTAACTGTGCCAGAATGCTGTCATTTTCCCCATAGGGCCTAAACTACACAAGAGCCTTTAACTAGACTGCTAAGGCAATAGGCCTGAATGCATATCTGATATGCACATTGCATATCTGGGTATAAGTTTTGCAGAAAATCTGTTGTCTATTGTGAAAGCTCAGGCTAGTTCCCAAGTAAAAGAGCTTAAAGGGCATCTGTCATATTATAAATGCAGTCCAATCTACCAGCGTCATGAAAAGCTGAGCAGATTGATTTATAGTTTTATGTCTTGTTATTTATTCATGTAAATCTCTGCTCATTCTGGGCTAAATAGTCATGTGGGCGGTCCTATTCAGTGATTGACATTTCTTAATAGTCACACATATAGCTATGTATCTAAGGAGAAACCCCCACAAGACTATTTTACGTTATTCAGCTTTACATCAACAAATGACAAGTTATCCTGAAACTTTTCTTCTGAATTTTACATCAATCTGTTCAGCTTCTCGTTGGACTTTATTTCCAATATGACAGGTTTCCTTTAAGGCTTTCATACACATTAATTAGACATGTGTCAACCAAACTCCCTGATTTTGGTAGGATCAGATGACCACATCGTGTACATGATGGGCCTTCTGATTGTCCGCCGAAAGATGCCCTATCCTTTTGTTTTTGGGGAGAGACGTTTAGCAGTGACTTACCCCTATCCCCATCCTGAACACTTTATATGGAGGGGGGTTCTACAGAGAGAACCACTGGCTAAATGAGCATTCATGCGTTCCGGAGTATTGGTAGTAATGGGCATCAGCAAAATGTGTATGGCTGCCTTTAGACTTAGAACAGAGGGATAGAGGTGCTGCCAATTTATTGGATTTAGACTTAGTAAAAGACTTAGAAAAACATGGCCACTTTTTTGCCAGAGACAGCAGGACTCTTGTGTCCAGTTCAAGTGTGGTTTGCAATTAAGCTCCATTCACTTTAATGGAACTGAGTTACAAAACCTGCACCCAAATTGGAGACAAGAGTCTTTTGAAGAAAGTGGCCATGTTTTTCTAATGCTGGATAACCCCTTTGAAGGACATTCGTATTCTGTGCCATTTCTGTGCAGTTTGTAGTTTAATCCCAAGGCTAGTAAGGTGGTTTGGTGCACTGGGGGTGAGACTACTGCCCCCAGTGCACCACTCCGTCCCTGGCTGGCCTGCCTCTTCTAATGAATATCAGCGGAGAGGGCTGGCTGAATCAGTGCTCTGGGGGTGGTAGTCCCATCCCCAGTGGTAGTCCCACCCCCAGTGCACCAAACCGCCTTAATAGCCATTAAACTACAAACTTCACAGAAACTGCGCCCTGTGTGCAATAGGGACATACCAGCAGATTAGATTCATCTAACCTACTGATTGTTTTCCTTTAGGCCCCTGGATGTATTGCTTTTGGGGTTGAATACCCAATGGCATACAAACAAAGGTCAAAGGGAGATATGCAAAATGCTTGAAACAGCCTACTTAGCTGTTTTGGCTTGCCAACATCATCTGTCTATTCAGGGGCTCTAGGGTAGGTGTGGGTCTGCATTTATCAGTCATTTATGGCATATCCACAGGACATGATAATACAAACTACTGAGGAAGGAGGCTATGGGGCACTCCAAAATATGTCTACCGCTATTGTGCCTATACCACTGTTTAACCAACATCAACTATAGCACACTAGTACAACAAATAAAAAAAGCCAGTTACCACAAGTCCTAGAAACACAAGCAACTAAATGCTACAAGGGATCTGACTATATACTGGAAGCAGTTAGAAGCACCTGCAGAATCTAAGGGGGCCTTTACACAGAAAGATTTATCTGACAGATTTTTTAAGCCAAAGCCAGAAATGGACCTGTTCTCTGTTTATAGTCTGTTCCTGGCTTTGGCTTAAAAAATCTGTCAGATAAATCTGTTTGTGTAAAGGCACCTTAAGATCTCACGCAGGAAAAGTGGTGAGAAATGCTCTGCACCATGCTGATGACAACGGTGAGACTTTAAAGTGACATTATTACTGTATTTATTGATGTTTATTGGTGTGGGAATAATTATAGTCTACAAGACAAATTACAGTATTCATCTGTGACATACTACTAATACAGGATACTTATCCTTTATTATAATTATACATATATATATATATATCTATATCGTAAGTGAACAGCACTAAAGTTTTGTATATACTTCTTATACCAGGGATGGGGAACCTTATCCCCTCCAGCTGTTTCAGAACTATAATTCCCATCATGCCTGCTCCACTCCCTAATTCTTCAAGAACAGTACCCATCCCCCCATACAAAAATTTTTTTCTACCAAGATACAAACAAAACTTAATATTTGCTGAGCATTATTTCCTGAATGACAGCAATAAACAGCCACCCGTCGCCTGCCACCCTTGGTCAATATGTTCTCTGTGGAGAGAGTTCACTCATGAAAAGATCCTAAACAACTGGAAGGACACAGATCCCCGGGGAGGAATGTGTTTTGTGTTCAAGTTCAAGGATTCAATGTAAGAAGAAAAGTTTTACTCAAATAAAGAAATGTGGCAAAGAGCGACAGAGCCCAGATCATGCCTCAGAACCATGGAGACTCATAGACTCCTGTATTAGGGGTATGCCATATCGAAACCAGCAGGATAAACCTTAGTCAATGGATAACTTTAGGTTTGGTCACAATGTGTAAAGTTCACACAGCCACAGCATAGAGTGAGCTCACCCTCTGCCAACTGGGACTTTATGTGACTGACCTATTTACTGATATAGACAAAATACAGATGTCAAAATAACGAAAATCCTGGCCCACAGAATACAAAGTTCCTGAGATGTGTACAGCCTTGTCGTCTGCTTTCCAGACCTGACTACCAGCCGAGACCACCCTGGTAACAGGTACATTGATACCTCCAGACGTACACGCTATTGCAATAGAGGGGTGTAAGCAAACCACTTATCTTGGTGCAGATTGTTATTTCCCAACAACTGAGTGACAGTCAGCCTCTGAGCCTATAGTCATTGCCACTGGAACCCACCAAAATCAATAGCATGAGATTTTTTGTTTCCATAGTGGTACACTGAACTTGTTGAGTGGTAATCCCACAATTTTACTATCACTTGTAGGCAGCCCTAGCCTAAAGGGCAACTCCAACCACGTGCACTACAGTGTGCTGAAGACACAAGAACCACTTATGGTGCGTTTACACAGAGAGATTTATTTGACAGATTTTGAAAGCCAAAGCCAGAAATGGATTTGAAAAGAAGAGAAATCTCAGTCTTTCCCTGTTTACAGTCTGTTCCTGGCTTTGGCTTCAAAAATATGTCAGACAAATCTCTCTGTGTAAACGCACCATTAGGCTAAGGGCCCTATTACACGGAGCAATAATATGTATAGATCCATGTAATAGGTTCGGTAAGAAAGCGCCAATATAGCAGATCAGCTGCTTACTTAAGTGATCTTCTGCAATTATGGACAAATTTAATGCTGCGTTTACGCGGAACGATTATCGTGCGAATTTGCACGATAACGATCGCATTTGAGCTGTTTAAGTCACAAAATCCATATATTTGGCATGACCCGAGTGGTTAAAAAACATTGCAGGCAGGTGGTCGGCCAATCTTACCATAATCGGCAGCTACTGATACATGTATGGAATGCTCCATCAAATGCTGTATTATGAATACTGGGAGTCACAGGGGCATCATACAGCAGGACAAGGTCCATATACATACACAGTGCTGCAGTGTGCATGCCCCCAGACTAGTGGCCTCGTCCCCTCCCTGCACCTCTTGGAAGCCCATGTACATTATCCAAAAAACAATGACAATAAACAGGGGAAAATAATATAATCCTCTGTTGTTGTTTTTTTTAATGCAACCTGAGCATTGGAAAGTACACTGCACCTGTGTGACCAGCACTGTCACCCATTAGTGTTGGTGACAAACGTGAATGACTTACAACCAGTAATTTACATATGACAATGGTTCTGCCTTTGTGGTATTGCAGCCTGTGCCAGGTAGAGCCTGTGTCATTGTCTCTAGAAATGAGAAGTACTTTTTATTGTGTGGGCCTGAAGGAAAAAAAAAAGTGATGTGAAATGGAATAAGTGAAAAACAAGGGTGTGTGATCTGAGTCGTCATCATGTGACTGCCCTCTAGCTGCCGCCACATCCAAGGCTAAGGGGGAGTCGTTCCACAGGTAAATCTGCTCCTGTAACCTGTCAGCTTAGTCCACAAGAAGAGCTGACAGGCCTGTCCAGGTGACCTACAACTGCTTTCTCAGGTCTTTGCTTTTTAGACTTTATGAAAAAAGGGGCAAACATGCTGCAAGTTGTATTTAACCACATGAGAGCCGGCAGTCAGGGACATTTGGTGGTAAAGCCACAGCCAACCAATCAGGTTAAAGATTATCATTAGAGATGAGCGAACCGGGTTTGGGTTCGAGTCCATCCGAACCCGATCGTTCTGTATTTGATTAGCGGGGGCTGCAGAACTTGGATAAAGCTCTAAGGTTGTCTGGAAAACATGGCTACAGCCAATGACTATATCCATGATTTCCACATAGCCTTAGGGCTTTATCCAAGTTCAGCAGCCACTTCTAACCAAATGCCGAAAGTTCGGGTTCGGATGGACTCGAGCATGCTCCAGGTTCGCTCATCTCTAATTATCATACAAAACTGTATGGGCTGCTAAGGGACACATGACCGGATATTCTTACAAAACTCCAGGTGGTTTACTGGGAACGGTCAGGGGTCTTCACTCACGTGGCTTAGCCTAGTGCAGGGGCGTCACACTCACAGCCCAAAGGGGTTATCCAAGTAAGCAGAACATTTTTGCTCTGCTTTGGCGTATGACAGCAACATATTGCCAGATAACCCCTTTAAAGTGAATGTACCATCAGTACGAAACGGGTCGTGATTGAAAAAAAGAGGACCGCAGCACCGGTGCTGTTCTATCCATGTGCAAAACTTTAAGTGAAAGTACTGGTGGTACATTCACTTTAAGGCTTCTGCCACTCTTACACAAGTATCATATAGATGTGTGCCATCCTGGCCGGCCCTAAGTCTAAAGTATGATGCTGGAGTCCAGGGGTAGGGAACCTTGGTTCTCCAGCTGATGCAAAACTACAACTCCCATCATGCTTTAGCTGTCCAAGCATGAGAGGAGTTGTAGTTTTGCAACCACCTAGGTGTGCTAGACTCCTCGTTGTAGTACACAGGCCCCTGTAGATACTATCCACTTGTCATTTGGTGTTGATGCATAAGGTATTTATTCACACACAGCGGATTTGTTGCGGTACTCTCTCGTCTGGATGCGCTGATATGGCAGCACATGGATTGGTAACAACACACATTGAGATGAATAGGCCAGCGGTGAGAATAGCCGCAGCAGTCTGCAGTGTGTGAATAGAGCCATCAGTTCAGTACAGGCTCCGCATTATATCAGCTATACACAGCCTGACACGCAGTAATGGCTGCCGCTTCCTGACCCTGCCCGGCCGCCGTGCTGATTCCAGGGCAGGTAGAGACTAGGTTTTACAGCACAGTCCGGGCTCGCTTTGGCTCCAGCCTCCGCCTATTTCTGGAAGCTTCTGCCTGGGACAACCCTCACATGACCTCTGAGACAGCTACAAAGTTACCACTTCTCACCTGCGGAAGCAAAACTTTTGTCTCTGAGCATGCGCGGAACGCTTCCCATCGGTAACGCATGCGTAGTAGCGGCTGCCTCGTAACCGAACTTCCAGGATATGATTCGGCACGCGCTGCGGTTTCTCACGCATGCGCACTGATTAGGCTTCGGACCACACGCTCTTTTCCCTTTTTTGGTTGCTCTTTTGTGTCCCCCTCCTCACACTATGTTGTATGAGTAGCTTTATGCGTGGTGTAAGAAGCACACTGCTGTATAACCCTGATTAGCATATGCAAATAAGCTGTTTAATTCAAGTGTTATAATGCATTTAATGAGTTTCTCACCATTGTGAGCTATACTGCTTATATTACTCTGATATTACATTATTACTGAATGGATATTGGACTGTATACATATAGCTATGCCGGTTTCAAACAAACATATTGAGGGCCACCGCCGCAGATTCTGTTTGGCTTGGTAACAGAGCTGACCGGACCACCGCACGGAGGACACAGAGCCTGACAGACCATATTAACTTTAATGCCATCCATCGGGTTTTCCTTCTCCGCCATTTTACAGGAATGTAAACAGACAAAAAATACTGCATGTAATATTCAAAAGGATTCTGTGCCAGTGACCCCAAACACTGCCTCTAATGTGAACCTGGCCTTGAAGTGGCCTCACACATGGGGGGGATATTTACTAAGATCGGCGCACTCACCAGTCTTAAATCATGCCCCATTCACTTCACTACATTTACTAAGACGTGTACGCCTCTCAATAAATCTGGCGGCGCACATCGGGTGCAGAATCTACACCTTCTCTGGAGCAGGTGTTGATTTCTGTCATGCTTCACGCCTGTTTTCAGGTGCAAACTAGGCATTAGGCATCACCCCCTCCTGCCTTTTCTGTGGTGTACATCGGGGCACATCTTTGATAAATGTTTTCCTTAGAATTCAACAGGGAACAATATTAAACCATACCTACAATGCTTCTTTCTTTTCACCCATACATGTGGTGCATTATTGGGTCTGTAAATATTTTTCAGAAAAGCACCATGCTGTAGTTGTGGTGTTTTTACCCACTTTGTGGGTAAACGTATGTACACACAGATACAAAACATTCCCTTTGCTGTGTTTCATTGTGATTGTCTCCGAACCCATGGTCAGCATAGGCAGACTGAGGGCTAGGCTGTCCTGAAGTCCCTATTGATTTTAATGGGAGCTTCATGGTGGAACAGTGTAGAAAGAAGTGACATGCTACCATTTCCCACTGAAATAAAAAATCTAAAATCTGAATCTTTCTTTCTCCGGCTTTAAGGGAATCTGTCAGCTGTAATTCATGTTCCAAACTACTGACACTATTAGCTGATAGGTCAAGTAGACTCCTGGTACCTTGTTCTAAGCTCCCGAATAGCTGCAAGAGTCCCAAGTTGGGTCAGGTATGGAGGGGGGAGTAAGGTGTTACAGTTTGCTGCACTTCAGGAGCTCAGAAAAAATATGACTTTTTTTTTAACTATAGAATAAAAGCATTTTTCTACCTTATGAAAACACAGACGGATAAATGAAAGGTACCATGTGTTTGCAGTCAGCAGTTTAGAAAGTGAATTGCAGCTGACTCTCTAAAGAAAATGTACCACTTTGGTACTTACATTTTTTTTTACATCATCTGTCCAGCGCTGGCACTACTCAGTTCCCACCATCTGCGCTGGTTTTGTGACATGAAAATAGGGCAGCTCAATGCCCTAGAGACAGCAGGGCAGGGGATATCGGTGCACTGGGGGGCACTGGGCCGTCTCAGTGCATAGAGCCACACTATTTGCATGTCACAAAATCGGCAGAGATGGCGGAGATTCGAAAAATGTAACGCAACACTGGGATGTATGTGCTGGCGCGGACCGGGAAATGTAAAACAAAAAAAAAATTAGGTAGCGAATTGGTACATTGGGTTTAAATAAATGTAAGCCAATCCCCCAGATGATCTTGTATGTATGTGTGGGCAACCTCTGACATTTGTTATGGGAGTAAAGAGGAGACAGGCATGTCGGGGTTCTACCAATAGTGTTAGACCTACCTACTGGGACAGTCACAGGATGATGGACAAGTCAGAGGGTTTTGTACTGGTTTTTGCTACAGACTTCTGCACAAATAATGCAGAGGACTTGTTAGAACACAGAGTATATACATGTTAGCACAGCAATAATAGTAAACTATTGCACATACAGTGAATTCCCATATTGAATATCTAGATAGTTAGCTGCTTTAGTGCCCTGCACCTGAGTATACAGTGTATGGAGGACTGCACACCACAGTTCCACTGAAGTAGATGTTATCCGTGCACTCAGGCTCACATAATGGCTGGTATGAGGTCACCCGACATAAATAAATCAATGACTAACAAAGACGGCAAGAGAGAAAGGACACACCAGACACCACCTGTACTGTACTCCTGGGCCTCATGTACTGGCTGGGGATTATTGTCTTCTATTCATTATACATATCTCTTGCACTACTTTCACTGTTTCATAATTTCAGCTCTGACTGCAGAGAAAACCTAACAGCAATGATTGCCAATGTGACTCAGGCATTCTTCTGTAATAAGGTTACTGTGGGTTTGGATGAAGTGCTCCTTGGTATGTGCTCTCAGCCATATACATGTCCTGGAAATGAGTAATACAATGATGGTATCAGTAGTCTCAGCATGCGGTGTCTGTGAGATGCTATCTCCATGACCTCCTTCAAAGTGAGCACAGTAAAGGCCCTAACCCACGGAACGATTATCGGCCGTATTCGCCGATAATTGTCCCTTGGAATAGGAGGCAACGATCAGCCAACATCGTTCATGTCGGCTGATCGTTGAAGTCATTGGTCTTTCTATATGTTAGCGCACTCCCCTGGTGCCTGTATTCAAGGAGAAGGAATATGCAGGTTGTCCTGTGAATAAACAGGACCAGAGGTGTCATAAGCCTCCATACATTTACAGTCGCTGTCAGCCAAACTGCTATCCCTACCAGACACATCATGAACATGCTCAGAGTTACTTTTCTGGTGGAAATACACCACTGCCAGATTCTTTCCATTGAAATAATCCAGACTGCCCAATCCATCTCATAGTAGAGAGTTGGCCAGTCCCAGTAAAATGATCAGGTTTGACTCACAGTATGGACACTTGTCATTCCCATAGTAATAGAGAGGACAGTAGCCGGCACAAGACTATTTAGTCATATGTTATATTCCATACATTATACAATATACATATACGTAACAGTAACTCGTAATGGTACAACAACCAGGGCTGTTTTATTAGGATGGTGGCTGACTGTAAAATGATTTCTATATGGCTGGTAAACACATGGCAGGTTTTGTGCCAAAACCAGAATTTGATTTAAATGGGATGGAAAATATAAAGGGAAGACTTGTAATTTTCTTTCCTGTTGGATCCACTTCTGGTTTTGGCACAAAAATTGCCATGTGGGAAATCAGCATAATCTCTCTATATCTATACTAACAATTTTTGTTCCACCAGCCTCCCATATGCTGAACTTTCTAGTGACTATTAACAGGAAGATCCATGTGGCCCAGATAAGACTCCTCTTAGTATTGGCTTAATAAATGCTCTTTACTTCGGAACGTTCATGTATTCTGAATAGAGAACAGGTGGTAAGCTGACGCCAGACTAGCAGCGACTTATCTCCCCAAGAACAAAAGTGTTGGGTAGTTGAAATTCAATGTGCACCATTCTCCTCTTTTATCTTCAGTTGGGGAGAGTTAGGAGGCCCCTATACCCATGGTCAAATTTCAATTTTACTGATGTGTATGGGGGGCTTTTAACTGTCTTATCCTACTAGGTTGATCTATTAGGAAAGAAACTACATTTTTGAATTGGAAGAAATTTTAAAAGAAGTGTAAAAAACCCCCATAAAGCATAGGAAATCTGTTAGCTGTTATCCATGTTCCAAACTGCTGACACTGTTAGATAGCTGTTAGGAAAAGGAGACACATTGTACCTTTCATATAGCCATCTGTGCTTCCAAAATGTTTTTACTACAAGGAATCAAAGAGGCTTTTCCAAACTGCTGAATAGCTACAAGTCGGATGTCTTCTCTCTCCCTCCTCCCTGCTTGATTGACACCTTGAAGCTGAGTCTCAAGCAGGGTCAGGTATAGAGGCGAGTAAGGAGGTGTTACAGCTTGCTGCCCTTCAAGTGCTCAGGAAAGCCTCTTTGACTCTTCTTACTAGATAATAAAAGAATTTTTCTACATTCTGGAGAAACAGACAGATATATGAAAGGCATCAAGTGTCTCCTTGTGTCAGCAGTTTTGAATGTGAATTACAGCTGACAGCTTCCCTTTAAGTCATCATATTCTCATTTCCTATGAACATCTATTGGTATGGGGTGACATTCTGTAATGTTGCCTAATTACACAGTAGAGAAGTCATGGTGACAATGTTTCCATAATTGCTTCTTAGTGTTGGTTGCTATAAACCAATGACCTCAACCTTGACACAAACTGCTGCTGCTTCTCACTGTAACCCCAGCACCAATGATCAAATATTCATGAGGCACAATCCTCGTCTCCTTATCTCTCCGCTCACAGACAACGGGAACATAGAGCCCTGGTCTATAGTGATGGCTACAAGGACAACATATATTATACAATGTGACATGAATATGCTTTGTACATGACATCAATAGATCTTTGTATATGTGATTAGTGATGTCACCACTGACAGTTCGAGTTGAATTTATGCTCTATATTTTAATGATAGGAAGCTGACCGTGTTACATTATACTATTACAGTCACCATTATTTTTCAGTGAGGTTGTCACCCATACAAAAAAAACATATATTCAGTGCTCACGTTTTAGTGTTTGCAGAGTGCTGCCCCAGCTTTACCATGGTCCTGAATGTCAAAGCAATTATCAAACTGATACTTTATGGCTTCTATGTAAATGTACCGTAGTCTATAGGGTATAATTGTGCCATAGAGATCAATGATCTTTAAATGTGCTGAGCTTTCAATGCCATATGACACTGAAAAGCCTGAAATTTTCAAGGATAAACTGATATCCAGCCAATCCGATCGCCTGGAGATAGTGACTTCAGAGCTGTGAAGCATTTGTCCAGCAGTGACATTCTACTGGATGTTGCTCTATGTGATCAGAATACTTATCTGTAATGGGATACATCATCTGAATGGGATTGGATTCATCTAAAATCCATACTCCTAATTATAGGACCCAGTTTACACAATGCAATTCCTCTTCCATCAGACTGATGTCCAGATGATTAATTATCATCCTGAGCCTGGCATTTATACGCTGGGATATTCTGCCAGCCTGGAGACTAGATATTCCCACTGCAGAATGAAGCCTCTTATTGTGGCGTCTCCCCCAGTCCTCATATTAGTGATTATACACAGCCACAGAGAGAGTGCGGATAGGATTGGTCACATTTCATGGACTGTATACAAATAGGGGTTATCTCTATGTTCATCAGATCCTATATTACATATACACCCTAAATATGAATACATACAGTGTAGTTAAAGGGCTGCCCATATATCCTGAACATGGCATTAAAGCATGCAGGGGAACATACAGAGTCCCTATGGGTTTGTATTCAATTTGGTTACAAAATAGGCTCCAGTACACTGCAGATGCATTATATGGCCGTGTATGACGCTTTCCACTTATTTATACGGAATCTGATCCCAGCTTTGGACAAAAGAGGTGTGGCAGCTGGACTGTGTAGCCAGGCATTAGGCCTCATGCACACTACTGCTCTATGGATGTGTAAGGATTTGCAGAACGGAGCCCCTGCAGAATTCCATACTGGATCTCTATGTGTCTAGGATAGGATGAGACTTTCCCATTAGTTGTGTGACATGTTTTATCACTACGGAACCATATACTACCCTATAAGTGATAAATATGGTGCTTCACAGAGGAAGCATCCATCACCCCATGCAGGGCTATGCGCTCCATAAAGGATCCATACACACCTCCTTTACAAAGTGCACAGGACCAATCATCAAACTTATGTCCGAGCGGATTCATTCAGTTCTCAGTCCCAAACGTACGTGTGAGGATAGATTCCAGAGACCGTTCATATACTCTGCTGTGGAATATGTTGGCACTATATAAATATCGGTAGCAACTAAAAATCTAAAAATACTGAATGACACCAGCACATTGATTTAATATCATTTATTAAAAGGGGAGGAGGGAGAGGAGGAGAATTGCCAAGTGATCTGCGGTGGCCATTACATACATCCGGGGCAATGCATTCTCCCCACAGGACATGAATGATACCTTTTCATGGACTAACAGTGTGGCCATCAGGGGAGGGTACAAAGGGTGCTGTTCTCTTGCTGAGTCCCTGCAAACCAAACCAGGAAACCCCTTACAATTAAAAAAAAAAAAGCTGTGACATCTGTTCTGGACTCTGCAGAGTCAAAAGGAGACTGAAGCCTTATGGCAAGTGATATCACTGCAACATATCAGACCATACATACAGTATATAAGGAATAAACCTCACTGCAGCTCCTAGGGGGTTCTGAAAGAACTGAGCTGGATTGGTATTTTTATACAGGAAACATAGAGGATCAATGAATAGGAGAAGATATATAGCATGAAGGTAAATGAGTGTGAGAAAATATTATGCTGTTTAAGAAATATTATACATATGAGGAGTATATACGGAGATATATATATATATAATATAGCAACAATTGAGCCCTGAAGCAGCAGGATGGGGAGATATGAAGGAATAAAGCCATGGAGAATGCTGGTGTCTTCCTAAATAAAAGGAACACAATACAGATAGGAAACATTTTATTCATAATATTGCAAAATAAATAGCTCGTGCAGTATATATATATATACATATATATATATATATATATACACACTACAAGGGGGGGGGCAGCAGATGACACAGCAGCAGCCGCCATTATTAGCTATGGGGAGGGAGGCTGTGGACAGGTCAGACCGGGAGGAGGTGGGGTGGGGGTTAGCGGTGCCTCACCCGGTGGAAGCCATGCCTCTTCCTGCCACGTACACCTTCTTGTGTCACCAAGAAAAAAAAGAAAGAAAACCGGTTTCCAAAGCCGGTGTCTAGGCGCCCGGTGTATACTGGACTATGAGTGTGATATATGGAGAGCAGCAATATCCATGAGTGATGGAGGAGCCGGTGCTCCGGGGTGGCCGCCGCCGTCTGGGTGTCGCTCCCGCCCGGGAGGAGGGGGCGGCGGTAGCGGCTCTGTGCCAGGCACGTCCTCAGGAGGATGTGAGGAGCGGTGCCCGGATGCAGAGCGCCACAGTGTACCCGCCGCCATAGGGTTACTGCTGCAGCTACACCCTGACTCCGGAGCGGCCTCCCCACCCCTGCTGCACTGCCAAGGAAGCCCCGGAGATGCTGCTGCTGCAAGCCAAAGCAAAGAGCAGCCATGATATCCATAGAGGTGATCGGCCAGCGCCATCCTCAATACAAGGAGGGGGTCAGTGACCCCAGGCAGAACCCCATTTCTGTCCTCCTCCTCATAAAGATGGTGCGGCAGCAGGTTCCCTCTCAGAGCCCCCCACTCCTGCGTCCTACAGGGGAGGGGGAGCCGTGAGGAAGTGTGAGAAAAACACAGGCACTGGAGGAGGAGGAGGCGTTACAGGAGACCTTCCCTCTGAGGGCCCCCTCCCCACCAGTCACCCCTCCCCACCAGGAAATAAAGGAGGGGTGAGGGGGACAGATCGCACTTTACAAGCCCAGTCTGGGGGGTTATGATAAGATCCGTGTCTGTCAGCCCGGGCTAGGGGCAGCACAGATTGCAGCAGTGCTGGAGCTTCTGCCATGGCTGCTGCCCCAGGGATATGTGTTATTATAGTAGTAGTATACACTCCATCAGGGCTATGTGTTATTATACACTCCATCAGGGCTATGTGTTATTATAGTAGTAGTATTATACACTCCATCAGGTCTATGTGTTATTATAGTAGTAGTATTATACACTCCATCAGGTCTATGTGTTATTATAGTAGTAGTATACACTCCATCAGGGCTATGTGTTATTATAGTAGTAGTATACACTCCATCAGGGCTATGTGTTATTATAGTAGTATTATACACTCCATCAGGGCTATGTGTTATTATAATAGTATTATACACTCCATCAGGGCTATGTGTTATTATACACTCCATCAGGGCTATGTGTTATTATAGTAGTATTATACACTCCATCAGGGCTATGTGTTATTATAGTAGTAGTATACACTCCATCAGGGCTATGTGTTATTATAGTAGTAGTATACACTCAGGTCTATGTCTTATTATACACTCCATCAGGGCTATGTGTTATTATAGTAGTAGTATACACTCAGGTCTATGTCTTATTATACACTCCATCAGGGTCATGTGTTATTATAGTAGTAGTATACACTCAGGTCTATGTCTTATTATACACTCCATCAGGTCTATGTGTTATTATAGTAGTAGTAGTTTACACTCCATCAGGTCTATGTGTTATTATAGTAGTATTATACACTCCATCAGGTCTATGTGTTATTATACACGACTTCAGGTCTATGTGTTATTATAGTAGTAGTATTATACACTCCATCAGGTCTATGTGTTATTATAGTAGTAGTATACACTCAGGTCTATGTCTTATTATACACTCCATCAGGTTTATTTGTCATTATAATAGTATTATACATTTTATCCAACCCCTCCCCCCCCCAGATATAGAGAAGTAGACCCCAATCCATTCATGATGTATGCAATATACAGAAGATGCTTCACTGAAACCTACAAGACAACTATTGGATACAAGCCAATATTTTTAGTGAGATACAGTTTGTAGTTCAACCAGCAAAGCACCTTCAACGTGATGTTCCTTCCTCTAGTCTTATAAATGTATTTAGGCCTCACATTGTCCAGGCAGATAAAGTCTTTCTTATGTTGGTGAGGACCCCATGCACAGCTATGGATGTCCTGGTGTGAAAGAAGACAAACCCCATATAAAACCAGGGGCACGAGGTAGGACAGTACAAGCCCATAACCAGTGTTTATATCCATACATAGGCCATTGCTGTGGTTATTAATATCTGACAGTATAACACCATACAAGTGCTAGTGGCACCTGATTAGAGGGTTTGTCTCATGAAGAAACCCCTGTCCAACTAAGGTCCACACCCCCGCCACAGTCCGTTCTACACCACACAATGGAGCCAAATGGTCTGTTCAAGAATAGACACTAACTGATGTGGACGGATACCCAAGCGATCCCATTGACTTTAGTGGGGCCCATCAGTTTTCCATCTGGTGTCTGTTTATTTTAATGCCTTCAAAATTAATGGAACTTAGGAAAGAGCCCCCCCAAACGGAGCCCTGGCAGGAGTGTGCACCAGGATATATGTATAGAGAGAGAGAGAGAGCGCACGCATAGGGATTAGTTGGCATCAAGCTTTTTTTTTTTTTACATTTTCTAGTGCAAAAGTTTCGAGAACAAACTGGAAGCCAGGTTGTGCCCTCCAGAGTGTGGACGGGTCCAGCGTCCCCACTGACACACCAGATGGCTGGAACAATCCCATTGACAGTAACAGGATCAGGACTAGCATTAGTTTTTCTACCACAATGGAGGGAAACTTAGTTAATCCAATTTATAGGTGGGTAATATTTACATCCTACTGACATGTACTGTAAGCCGGAGTGGGCAGCGCGTCCATGTGTAATACAGGAGACCAAGGATCCCAGTCACAGAGGGTCTGCCATCACACACTGGTATAGAGCCCTAGGATGTGGACTGCCTGATGGAAAGGACAGGATACAGTGTTCCCCAGCCTGAGCCAGGATACAGATGCCACCATTAGCTGACAGTATACTCTATACCCAGAGATACAGTATAGAGAATGTCGAGTGGTTTACATGTAATATAATATGTGGCGCCATTAGTTATTTCCCCGTGGTAACTCAGCATATTGTACACTATTATGTATAATAGATCTGTATAGCCGGCTCTCATGCAGTGTATACGGGGGTGTGAGCCGCCAGCACCGCAGCAACACTACTGCTCTCCTCGCCGCCTCTCCTCCTACTGTGGGAAAACAGCGCTGAGCGCGGGTAGTCACTGCATCGCGTGACAGCCCTGTGATGATTGACATCATCCACCGCCCAGTAGGTGGCGAGCTGGGCTCCGTCCAACCAATAGAACGCGAGAGAGTGGGCGTGACTGTGCTCTCCGCCCCCGTTCCCGCCGCCCCTGCCGCCGGAGCCGGGGATCCCCGTGTGGTCAGTCGCGTTTCCGCCCGTGGAGGTAGCGAGTCGGCGGGGGGAGGGGAGGCCGTGTGGAGCCGCTGTCGATGCGGATTGAAGGGGGTTGGGAAGGAGCAGTAGTATCCCAACCCGAGCAACGAGGAAGAAGAAGAGGGAGAGAGTCCCGGCACGGCTCCCTGCACCGGATATACAAAGTCTGCAAGTCGCCCAGCGCTCTTCTGTGCCGGAGTTTGTGTCAGGCTTTCGGCTGCGGCGCTCAGGAAACACCGCTGCTTTAGTTGAGGCCTAGTAGGTTTTGGCACTTTGGGACGTGCGGACGCGTTCTGGGCCCCGTCAGGTGGGGCAGGCCTGGTCCTGCCAAGACGGGTAAGTGCTGGGGACGTTCTCCCGAGGAAACGTTGGTTTATTTTTGGTGTTTTTGTCACTTCTTGGCGCTGCCTCCTGCGGGCTCTCCTGGCGGCAGCCTGTGGGCTGCTGCTGCTCACTATGGCTGTGTGCTGCTGGGGATAGGGGCAGGGGCTTCTCTAGGAGGTTTCTCACTCTTTTGCTCTGCATAAGTTGCTTGTGTTGGACATGGCTACCTGGAGGGAGGGCGGAGGGGGCTTCCTGTGCTGGAGATACACGGTACCATGTTCTACTATGGCATATAGCTGCCACCATCTTATACTATGGGATATCTGCTGCTCCCAGGCTGGGGGTGTAAGGAGGGCATCAGCCCCTCAGACAGGGGCTCCCTGACAGCATTACCCCCATAGGAATAAGTGCCCCAACTCTAGAGGCTAATGCCACCACCCCAGGGCAATGTCCCATAGACACCTCTGCTTATAGTAATGTCCGTGCAGACCTCTGCCCCCAGTATAACAGTGCAGACCCTGGAAGATGATGTGTGACATAGGAGCCCTGAGCCTGGACATAGCTAGCCTTCCTGGATAGCCCTGGCCACCACGTCTATAGCCCGAGAGGCTGCTGTATTCACTGACCTCCCCCATGTTGTCTGTGTTATTCACCTATAATGCTGAGTATATACTTTGCAGCTAACCCCATAAACAGGACGGCCGGAGTCATTCCCATTGTATACTCTCTGACTTTCTATCTGGGCTTCCTGTGTAGTCCATGATCTTTGTATTACTGTATCCTTGGCTAGTTGGTGGTGTTTGTGTGGGATAATGTTTCCTGTGGACCTGGGTGATCAGAAAGCAGCTGGTGCTCCATACCAAACATGGACCAGGGGTGGTGGATATGGGTCCCTGGAGATTAGGTTTTAGGGTTCACTATACTGCATAATAGTTTGCTTTGCGGTAACATGGGGCTTCAGAACTAGTATTGGGTTATACGTATTATGGCATTGAGGAGTTGTGTTCTTCAAGCAGCTGCTTTCTCCATAATGGGGTTGTGGGGCATTTATTATTCGGGGATGGTCTTTATATGATACATATGTCAGCAAAGTCCTTAGACATACTAATGTTAGCATAGTGGATGTGTATGAGGAGCTACGTTATAAGGGAGGCTAGGGGCTTTACAATACAGTAGGTCTCATGGTGTGCTGGGAGTCCTCCATAGGTTAACCCTTCATCAGATATATCGGGTTTGCTTATAACCTGAGTAGGCGCTCCAGCTATGGTGTAATCTCAGTTGTTTCATGTTAGTGTTTGCATCGAACCACATGGGGTGGATGGAAGTGTAGCAAGAAAACATTTTTAAAAGTCTCTACAAGAATTTAATAGATGTGGATAGGGATTTCTCACCACTATAGAGCCATGTTTATCACTTTATCAATTTGTTAGCACCCCCATATTCTGGCTATGCTCTTGGTTTCGGGGTGGGGGGTTGAGCATGTGGTTTTATACTTGGGTACCCTTGTGTCTTTATCAGTTTGTTATATGGGGTTCATCCAAAACAGGACAATGGTAGAGAACGCATGGTGGAGTATCTGATGGAGATCTGCCCTCACCGATCTAAACGCTGGTCCCTATTCCCCATCTTTTCCCATCCTTGTGATCATCTCTAGTCTCCCTGTCTGTACCTGCAGGCTGTTGGGAATTCACACCTCCTCCCCTCCCCCCTCCTTCCTTCCTTAGCACAAGGATCCCCTGGCTTATTTTAACCACCATTTCTATTGTAATCGCAGCAGGGTTGGAGGGTGGAGTTCGGGCCTTGCCATTAGCTCTGTATATTGTTTAAGAAAGTGATTTGCATAGTTAAAAAGTGCTGCGAAGAATAAAGAATGTGCCATTGTTTCTCGTCTTTTTGTTTTTGGCAACACCATACACATAAGTCACCTGTAAAGTTGGACCTTGTTGGTCTGCAGTCACTGAGTTTGGAGGCTCCATGGATTGTTATGTTGCTCTATCCATTGAGGAGGATTAGTGGGGTTCTTTTCCTTTTATTTTCTTCCATCAGTTTTCGGTTTTAATCTCTGTCGTCTCCCCCCTTCGCTCCCCTCCCAGCCACTTCTCCAGCCCAGGAATTCCTTTCATGCTCTCTCCCTCTTCCTTCTCAGTTTACAGGCTACAGTCTCTGCTAGATTTTTTAGAAACTCAGCAGTTCAGTGTTTGGTTCTTTAAACCTGTAGAAGTCAGAGTTTGCTGTGTGCTGAAGGAATTCTCCAGCCTTGTCTGCTCCAAACCGTTGGTTACCACCATGTATAACTACACACTTAACTACAAGCCTAAAGATCCACATGTAGGAAAACTCTCCAGCCTGGGTCCTGGCATTGGTTATGCTGGGGTTTATATGAAAGCCCTGTGTCAAAATACTCAGCTTTTGATAAGTTGTGCACATTACCTAAAAGGGATATGTGTTTGCAGTATCAGTGCAGAAAGCAAGTCATGGGAATAACTTGCCTTGGTCGGTCAGGCGAGCCTTTCCTGAAATACAGTGTTGGATCCTGCATCCAAAATCCTCTCTCCAGCCTGCAGCCCCTCCCCCTGACTGGCTGTGTCGGGGGATACATGACCTGGGCTCTAGATAATAGTGTCTTGGCTGGGCAGGAGTTAATGTGTGGAAAGTAGAATCTTGTAGCCAGGTGTTTTTCATTGCTGGTGGATTAGAAAGAAGGGGACGCATGAGAGAGGTATCCAGGATTAACCATTCACAGTCTGGGATTCTTTAGAACAGCTGCTAGGTCTTCCCTCCTGGTGGATTGCACATGTTATATCCTGGGGTATATATTTTATCTGCATTTAGATATACCTATTTCCTTTTCCAAGGTCATGTAAAGCAGTGAAGTTTGCATTGGTGTGATAGCTGTGCCCTAGAAGCCACTGGTAGGTTAACCCTTTCTGATGCCTAGCCAGGTTACTGCAATCCCCAACGGCTGGGTCCTACCACTGATGCTGTGTTTTTCAGGCTTCTTTGGTCATCTGGTTTATAGTGAATTTAGTGCTTGTAGTGTTACACCTTCATGGCTTTTTTTGGTATTTGATTATTACTGATAAATATTGTGAACCGTATATTACAATATTTAGGATATTCCGATACATTTTATTTCTGTGATAGGTACATGTGGCATTTTGGTATTGATAAGACTGCTGGTAGTTATTGGGGTCTGACTCAGAATCCCTTTGTCTATTATGTAGTTGTTAAAGGGTCATTGCACCCAAGGCATGAATTGTGTTGAGCTCTTGGTATTATGACCAAGTTTTTTGTTTGCTCTCCCTCCACTGACGTGGTGCAGTAATCCTATACATGGCTGCAGAAATATTTTGCTTCTGTTTTTTTTTTTTTTTCAGTATGTTAATAGAATATGGGAGCAATCCTATGAAGTGCGCCTTATCATCCATAACATGTTTCTCTGATAAATGAGGAGCAGAAGGCTTGGTGCATGGCCCTGGAGCTGCTGTTGCTATGTGAGACTCTCAAGTGGTGATGTCCATCTCCAGGGATAGACACCACGTCCATTAGCAAAGACTGCTTGGTCCTTGGAGAAAGGCATGGCTGAGACCTAGATGGCTGTTTTTTTTTTTTTTTTTTTTTGCCATCTGGTTTTTTTTTTTTGCCCTTTTTTGCTGTTTTTGAGAATTTCCAGAGGTAAGAGCTGAATGTTTCTGATCAAAATTGCTTTAGTCCAACTTTACTTTATTTTACTGAGCACCCAGGAGGCTACCTTTGGTTTATTCACTTTGATACTTTGCTGTCATAAGACACTCAGTGGGTTGTCTTAGAGCTAGTTTTAAACAAGGAAGGTAGAATTTTGAAAAAAAAGGTCACTTTTGCCTTTGTAGGATAGATTAAAGGAACTTAGGTTCTTACCTTTGGGCTGGTATAAGTATACATTCCCTACAAAGACCTGCACACATGGTTGCTTTTAAAGGCCTCAGTTCACATATTTATTCATGGCTTGATAAATAGCTTTCATAGAAATTTAAGGGTGTTGATTCTTAGGTGATGAGTAGCATAGGTGCTGCATCTAAGGAGATGGTGAGGTTTGTCTTTAGCATTACCCCTTGTGCAGTTGTACTCCAGAACACTGTACTCTACATTAAAGGGGTAGTGAGGCGGTAAAAAATTATTCACAGACTAACTCACATTACAAAGTTATACAACTTTGTAATGTATGTTATGTCTGTGAATGGCCCCCTTCCCCGTGTCCCCCCACCCGTGTACCCGGAAGTGTGGTGCGCTATACTCACCTGTCACGTGCCGACACCCGTCTCCGATCTTCAGCGAGTGACGTCTTCTTCGGGCGGACGGCGAACAGCTCCGACTGTCCCGAATGCCGGCCGCCCTCTGCAGCGTCATCCGATGCTCAGCCGCGATTGGCTGAGCATAACTGTGCTCAGCCAATCGTGGCTGAGCACAGTTGTGACGCGGCGGAGGGGGAGGACGGGCGGCAGCGACTCGGCCGTCCGTCCGAAGATGACGTTTGGCACAAGATGGCGGACGGCCCTCGACACGGATCAGATAATGTATAATGCACCACACTTCCGGGTACACGGGTGGGGGTGGTGGGACACGGGGAACGGGGCGATTCACAGACATAACATACATTACAAAGTTGTATAACTTTGTAATGTATGTTATTCTGTGAATAATTTCTGAGCGCCGCACTACCCCTTTAATGCTTTAGGCCCTCTTTAGACATCCCCATTTTCTGTCTAGGAGCTGTCTATTTAGCTCCAAAAACCTGGATGGGATCTCTTCAGGGGATGCCATTTTCCTTTCACTGCTGAGGTCCAATCCTGTTTTCGTAGCTTATTATACAGTGCCCAGATGGGGAAGCAACAGTTTGGTTTCCCACATGCAGATAGTGTTTTTTTGTTTTTTTTAATATAACCTATAGGCAACGTTAGATCCATTAAAAGGAAAAATGTAAATAAACTTGTTTTCTTTTGTTCCTTTCTTTTGGATCCACTTCTGGCTTTTGTGTGTGTATAAAAACTCCTTCAAAGTGGCGTGTGTGATTCCAGCCATATGGCATCTGTAGAAACTTATTTCTATAAGCCTTCGGCACTTAGGATAGAAGAGTGTGGTTAAATGTGATTCATCAGAAGCGTTCAGTATCTTAGTATACACATTCATGTTGTAGATGTCCATTAACTGTCAAATGGGTGGTAGCCACTCTCCAGATCTGAACCTGTGCACTCTGCCTATTAGGAATGGAGCAGTGGTGAGTATCCAGTTGACAGATTTTGCACTCTTTAGCATACCGAGGGCCTAATCTACTATGACACACGTCTGATTAAATAAAAAGTGCCGGACAACTGAAACTTTGGCTAGAAAAAGCACAGAAGCTACAGGAATATTTTATGGCCATGGATGATGGTTGAAGGTTATAAAAGATGCTGTAGGTTCTCTTTGTGTTATATGTGTGGGAATTGGTTTACCTTGGGTAGATTTCAGGAATTACTAGGGGCTTGTGGTGGTGACAGATTTTTATGTTATACATACTGGCTATTTCGGATGACTAATATGTCCATGTTTTAGTATTCATATTATGGCCTTACTCTCGGCATATGAGTATGAAGCTGTTCAGATCATAAGACCCATAGTCAGACTGCGGCCTTTGGCCAATTTATATGTAGGTTAAAATGCTGAAACATTAGGGTGGCCTGGGTTAGCCCTAAGACTATTCTCATGTCATAGTGACCTGACTCATACAGCATTGGTCTTCCCGAGGTCTAGTACCAGGAAAGTAAATAGACCCAAACCTTTATGTATGTGTGAAAGAACTTCCAGTCAGATAGGTGGCATATAATGATTGAACAGTCGGGCATGTTGGGCATTACAGTTTATTAGCTCACCGACCTCAGGCAAGAGAGGTTTTCTCTGGGAATGTTAGAACATTCTTGAAGATCGCTTGAACTTCCGTCAGATGAAAACTTCAAGCACAATACCTTTCAGATGATGGTGGGTGGTCTGTTGGCTGGCTAAAATGGTTGTGGTTGTGACTCTGCATTGTAGCTTTCTCCCTCCTTGAAATGGCCTGTGTTGTCAGGGATGATATTATATTGCCACTGCTGTACATGGGCGAAACCACACCTGGTCATGATGACCAGTGGCCATATAGTGTCACTGTAAGTTGGGTGCTAGGGACCAGTCTTTTGACCTGGTGCCAACTTTTATAAGGCTAGGTTAACACAGTAAAAGTTGCAGTTTTTGATTGTGTAAAATATGGAACATGCAACATGGAAACCACTATTAAGCCTCCTTTAGATGCGTTGATAAGAGCTGTGTGCTGCCACATACATGGTCATTGTACTGGCACCTTTACTTGCTGCTTTAAGTAGTGTAAAGTCCAGGTGCCTGCCACCGATTACAAGACTTCTCAAGCGCTAGTGGTAACACAGGTCCCATAGCCCAGGAACCTCTACAGATCTAGGATGTACCTCTATGTGCTTCCAATTTTATATGGAGCTGCACAAAGGATTTTTTCCCCCCTTAGGGAGTGATGTTTGCACCATGCCTCTACTCTGGAGAGGTTCTCCCTTTGTGACAACACCATATGTCAGCACATCCATCTGCGGGCCTTTAGAGATATTATGTGCCAATGTACAGAGTTTGCACCTGTGGCTTTTCCCTATGAAGATATTGAGGTCTGTTCCACGTTCTTTCCTGTGTCTGTAAACATCCTTATGCTAAGGATGGGTTCACATGTAGTTTTTTTTTGCCCACCAACTCAGCAAAATATGCACAGAAAAACTAATTCATTATTTTTCTAAATTTGTTTTTACTATTTTCCCTTTAAATTGTGGTTCTTGTCTTTGTTTGCATTTGCCATCTTCAAGTGACATGTCATTTACTGCTCTGGAAAGTGAATTGAATGGAGGCTGATCTGCATCTATTTCTGACTTTAAAATACATGACAGAGACCTAATGTTCTACATTTCTGCCACACATTGCATGGCCTATTTTTCTCCATGGAAGAGTACTCTGTGAAGAAACAATAAAATTAGTTCCCCTTTTAGAACCTGATTTGACACCTGACTCTCTAAACAGCAGAATTTCAAGCGACACAACCTTTAGGTCTTCTTCACCCGACCAGACAGACAAAATGCAGGTCAGTTGTCCTAGGGGTTACGAGGGAACTGATCTGCAATCGTGGACAGCATAGGGATGGAATCCGTATACCATCTGCACTCTTGAATTATCTGGATGAGTCCATACTGCAAATTTGGACTGTATTAAGTGCAACTCCTATTTATGCGGACAGTGTTTTATGGAAAGAAACAGAACATATAGTTTGTGTATTGCCCCATAAAAAGCAATAGGTTCTATACAATCTGTAATTGCAGAAACATAGAGTTATGGGACGGATGCCACATCTGCATAGCTTCCATGCTTGTCCCTTTGTGTGTAACATTCAGTTAAATCATTTCTATTTGATAGGTCACATGTTCATGAAATGTCAGTGTTGTTTTTGTCTCCCTACACATGCAGGTTTTCTATAGTTGTAACACTTTTTGTATTCCATTATAGAAATACTTTACCTTTTTTTCTCACATTTTTCATATTCTATTAAGAGGCATAATGGGAGAAGAAACATCATACCTAGAGCATGATGCATTATGGGAGACTAAAAAACTAAGTGCTGAAGTGAATAAGAATGCTCATTGGGTCGTCTTCCCCATTATTGGCTTTCCGCAAACATCTGGCTGCAGCAGTTTTTGTGGGAAAAAACCTGAGGAAAACATTGGCATTTATTGTGTTTTGTGGGAAACCACCCTTATACTAGTATAAAGACATCTCTGCATGTTAGTCACCTGGCTGTCTGGCTTGGGTTCCAGTCTGCATTTCTGTCTTTTATAGCGTTTACCTATTGTTTTATGAAATGGGTGTGTTGTGGGCTCGGTCCATGTTGTGGCTTTGGATGCGTACTATTTATTTCTGTGAGTCTGCACGGTTAGGGCATGTTCACTCGGCTAAAATCTGCACCCAATTCTGTGTCCACATCAGCGCGTTTTGTAAAGCGTCTCATTGACTTACATGGGAAATTCCTTTCATTGGCTCCACAGTGAATAATCTGCATGCTTTCTCAGCACTACTACTTTCCTGCCTGCAATTGCTGCATATATCTCCCATTGTAAATAAATCTACATGTAAATCTGTGTCAAATGAGGATTCTACATGGGTTTTCTGTTTTTTTTTTTTTTTTAATTTGCTGTGTGAACAAACCCTTGAAGTGGCTTTGTACATATTAAGAACTTGAGAGGTTGGGGGCCATGTATTTTAATAGAACAGGAGTCATCTAGCTAACATGAAAGCTTGGATGGACTTTACCTTATGTTCTGGCTTATAGCCAAATAGCTGCCAGTGTAGAAGCCATGCAGCTCTGGAGAGGTTATAGCCGGCATCAGAAAATGTTATTTCTTGCAACTCATCTGCCTGGTGCCATGAGTAGAATACGTCTACCACTTATTACGGAGCCCGGGTGCATCTGCTTCCCCTTTACTGCAGAGAAAATCAGACTGACCAAGGAGGCCGTTGGAGTTTAATAGCTTGTCATGCTGACGTTGTTGGAGCGGAACTACAGATCCCAGCAGCCCTGGGTGCTAGTGCTCAGGGAGGAAGGATCGATCACATTATACGTTGTCTGTACTGTCGAATTTCCTGCTGTAATGTTCCAATAGTTGCAGCCATTATACTGTGTATCAGTCCAGCTGAATATATATACATCAGGGAAGTAAGCAGCCTTGTGCGGTTCCTGGTTATGTGACTGCCATGTTTTGCTGTTGCATCATCTCTTGCTTTTCTCTCACGCCTCCCCTCCCTGAGCAGGACTTTCTATCCTCCGTATTGAACTCTCTTGTATATGTTGCCACTCCCCTCCTCCTGTGCTGTGGTACTACCCCCACCAGCGGCAGCACCACCCTGATTCCTAGCTGAGCAGTCTGATGAGATCACTAGTCCCGGCTCCTCAGAGGGTGAAGGGGGAGGGCTCACAACTTGTCTCACTTTTCTCTGGCCTTTTGTTGCCGCAGGAGGACAATGCAGTTCGGCACAACATGTCGTTCAGGCTTGTGCATGTGTGTTTCTTGTGCTGGTTAAGGGTTCCTTCTGCTTTTATAGCAGTGGAAAACATGGTTTAAAGCCAAGATTAGAGAGCGGTGCTACTTATTGACCTGGATTGAACAATTTTTAACTTTGCCCTTCCCCCTTATAAAAATAAGCCCTTTGTTTAAGAGTCGCTGCCTCTTTGAGGCTCGATGTGACTCAGCATTGTGCTATGCTGTTTCTACACTGTACATGTGGGATGGGCGGATTTCATCGTGGGATGTTTCACATTTGATAAGATTTAATGATCAGCTGAGATTTGGAAGTAGAAAATGTCGCCCCTGTTCACGTGGTTCCACCTCTGGGGCATAGAATCCTGAACAAGACAACCTTTCCTTACAGACACTTGTTTAGATTCTCTCGGTTGTGAGCAAACTTACTGTAAGTTTGGGTTCATGTGAACCCGATCGCTCGGCATTTGAATCCTACAGGCTGGAGAAGATGAATGCTGGAAGGAAGGGCATTAAGGGGAAGTTTTCGTGTAGGTACTTGTGGAAAAACTAGTCATGTGTTTTGCATGACATTTGAGTTGAGCAAATATGAGACTTTTTTTTTTTCCTTTTTTTTTTTTTTTTTTTTACACTAGAAAAGTATTGATAAATTTGTTACATATACAGCTCATGCTTTTCCATGCTATATATACATTTGGGACCTCCAAAGAGGCCCGTATTGGTGAAGTATTCTCTCAGAAGCAGTGGTTGTAGAGAAGATATTCTCTATTTAATGGAACGTGCCAGAAGTGGTGCTCGGTCTGATTCATGCAGAATTTGACTAGTAACGCTTCATGGGAAGTCAGGGAAGACATTTGAAGGTACAGTGGGGTCCCATATAATTCTATAGGTGTTATTCCTGCTTTCTATAACTTTTGTATAGAGTAGCAATGGCCATGTGTGTGCAAAGTCCAGCAGCACAACAGATAATAAATCTATTCATATAGATAATTCTTTGTAGGTGTCCTCGGTGTCAGGTTCTGGCCCTTGCCCAAAACAGTGTTTTGAGGAGTAAAGCTGCTCTAGCATTTATTTGCATAACAAGAGGAGCGCTGCTGTTTGTCTCCTCATATGTAGCAATGATCATGTGTATGAGCCTCAGTAGGCAAGGTTAGGCAAAAGATTGCAGTATTTACAATAAAACCTGAAGTGCATCCATTGGTAAAGAACATCACTTTCCTTTAATACAAGCTTAAACTAAATGTTCAAAAGAGTTTTCCTAGGCAAAATAAACAGTGCTAACCAAATCATAGGTCATCAAGTGATCAGTACCCCCACTGATCAGCTGTCCAGTGCCCACACTACACAAACAGAGCCAGATGCAGTTGGCTGTATTCACGGTTTAGTGGCCGAGCCTGGTTACTGCAGCTCAGCCACTGTTCACTGGAATGGTAGCTGAGCTGCAGTTACTCATCACCGCTACACGGTGAATGGAGCTTACTGCTTCCAGACCTGTTCAATGTGAAATGTGGTTTGCTGATCAGTGACTGATGACCTATCCTGATAATACCTGATAATCAGTCTGTTCTGCTTGGAAAACCTCTTTAAGGTAGCTTCACATGTAACGTATCGCAGTGGATTTTCGGATCTGACTGATGAATGAGCTCAGCATCAAATCTGCTGCGAATCCGCAGCAGATTTTACAGTGCGGATTTGATGCTGTGTTCATTCATTTAGTCAAGTCTTCTGCGCGATCCGCAGCAGAAAATCCACTGCAATACGGTACGTGTGAAGCTTACCCTTATAGCTCCCTTGCACCTTAGTTAAACACCTTCAGTGGGACCTGCCAAACATGTAATGTGTATGGAGACATCCCATCCCTCCATGGACAGATGAGGATGGAAGTCATGTTGGATTTGAAGTGACCAATCTCTTTGTTTTTTTGTGGAGAGAAGCCAGAACTGTCAGCAGCCTAGCCCTCCTCTTTCCACGTAGAGCCCGCAATCTTGCTAGCAGCAGTCATTTAACCATCTCAATGCCACAATGTAATGCGACCGCGACAATGAAATGGATGATTGACAGGTGCCTTTGAAGTGTTCTGCAGTGTGCTAATGGGTCACATCACAACCGGAGGTCTACACTCACCCTCCACCGTGTCACTCTTCTAATAGTCTGGCTCAGACACTCTCTATTAGGAGAGCACTAATCTCGCTGATTTATGCTGTGCTATAGCAATACATTATAGCATTGCATAGATCCATAGGCCCCTAAAGAGAAATTAAAAAGTATGTGTAAAAAAAAAAAAAAAAATCCTAAGTTCTTATAATACACGGTTAATGGAATTGCATGGTTGACAGTATGAAAACAGTCTGGGGGCATTATATCTGCATTATATTTGTGTATTTAAGCTTTTTTTTCCCCAAACTTTATTAAAGTGACACTGTCACCCCCTATTTGCATTTTGACTGCTCTCCACAGGTGTAAAGGGTAAATGTTACAGCTTTCATTACTTATTTTATATTATACCTCATGGTGCTTTTTCTGGTAAAAAGTCGTTTTTATCACCTGTGGATTGGGAAATGTGGGCGGGGCCTTGCAGCTTATGTGCCACATCGATCCGCACCTAGGGTCACTTAGCCCCACCCCCATCTGTGATGTCATCACCACATAGGCCCTGCCCCCTCAGTGGCCATTGGTGTGGGACAATTTAGGGGGGTGGAGCCTAGAGCTTTAGGCTGGCCCAATGGCTGCTGAGGGGGCGGGGCCTATACAGTGATGGCGTCACAGATGGTGGCAGGGCTAAGTGGCGCTAGGGGCGGAGCGATGTGGCACATAGGCCACGAGGCCCCGCCCACATATAACAATCCACAGGTGACAGAACAAGCACCATGAGGTGTGATATAAAATAAGTAATGAAAGCTGTAACATTTACCCTTTACACCTGTGGAGAGCAGTCAAAATGCAAAAAGGGGGTGACAGTGTCACTTTAAGTATCGAATTGGTATTGAGCATTGAAATAAAAAAAGCTGGTATCGTTATCAAACTCTAAATTCTGGTATGGTAGCATCGCTACTCGCCACCATAGCTGACCTTTAGTGCCAGCTGTATTTTCTATACACATTGGTTAACATATATTATAGTTCTGTTCCCAGAAATAAGTGTATGTATGTTGAATTCTGCAATTCAGGTCATTTACTCTGATTGTACTTTTTGCCGTCCTTCTGAGAGAAAAAGGGTATGTAGTGTTTGTCAGCTCGTATTTGTCGGAGCACAATACACTGAATGCCTGTGCTATACAATGGCTGGATGGAGAAGTCAGTCGCTTTTTTGCAATGGAAATAGGTTTTTTTTTAATTGACCCCCCCCCCCCCCCCCCCCGTAAACAAGAAACAAGTTTGAGTCAGAAACCCAGCGGCGCTTCCTGGCCTATTTTTCTTTCTTGTTTTTTTACACAGCCTCCTGATTGTTACTACTTGAGTTTATTCTTTTTTCCCTGGCTATCGGCAGCTACATAGTGGCAAGGGTTGTTGATATGAATCACCAGATGTACCTAAGCTGTTAGTGCCAGCCAGTTACTTACAGAGTCCTCCCCGTTGATGTCAGTGAAATCACATCTTCCAAGGGTCCTTGAAAGATACGGTTGGCTCCTGAATTATACATTACTTTGTCTATCCATGAACTTCATTAGACTCTTTTAATTTCAGAAGCTCTTGCTTGCAAGTAAGCACTACTATTGTGCAACTCCCAGGGGCATGTGCCTGCTGGAGCAGCTGCCGGTGTCTACATTTAAGAAACCATGTCTTTTAATGGGAGAAATGCCAGGCTTTGTTGGCTGCAGAGTAGAAGGGAAATACCCTCGAATTCTTTATTTTACTTAACTAGAGATGAAGGGGTAACATTTGCCTTAAAAAGTAAATCGAGAATTGGGTCTAAGCTGGTCATAGACATGCAGTGTATGTTTGCAGATCCAGCTGAGATTAGCAAAATTTCTGACAATCATGTCTGTGGTGGTTATAAGCATAAAACTGGCGAACAGGGGAAAGGTGAAAGCCACAATGGTGCTTTCCCCTCCTGGGTCTCCTCCAGCCGCAACTTGACCATTGCATGTAGAGCTCCCCCTGCTGCCAGCACCACCATTGGCCTAAAACTCTCAAGGGGATGAAGAACTGGCTTGCAGCTACATTGTCACATGTCAGTCAGTGCCTCTCTCACTCTCTCTCTCTCTCTCTCTCTCTCTCTCTCTCTCTCTATATCTATATGTGTAATACATTTTTTTTTTTTTTATATATATGTATATATTATCTCATGTCTTTGCTGTGACATCACTTTTACTTCTCCATTGAGAACAAAGTAAAAAGCAATCTTTTTCATCCCCATTTAATGCACAGCGAACTTGTCGTTCGTCATTTTGTTTTGGTTCTAAAAAAGTTGCCTTTTTATTCTCTAATTTCTACTCGTGCTGGGAGCTCCATAAGGGTATGTTCACACTGAGTAAATCAGGCGTAATCCAACCTGCCTTAGTGTGCCACGTCAATTCATTGAGTAAAGGGCAGCAGAGGCGTGTGAGCTCTCCCATAGACAGGCTATGGCACACTGAGGCAGGCAGATTCCGCAGTGGAACTCCCCCTGACATACCGTAACTGTTTGAAGAGGTACTCTGGCGGGGGGGCATTTTTTTCCTGGGACCGGGGAGGAGGTGGCTGAAACTGATCCCGCCTCCATTACTGACTGGCTGAGCGGACCTGAGACGTCACGGAGACGCCAGGAAGCGGCCGGGGATCGGAGCACCGCGATGCGGGACCCGCCGCTGGAGCCGGGGAGGTGAGTTGACGTTGTTTCTCTCAGCCACCTCCTCCCCGGTGTCAGGAAAAAAAATGTGATTATCTGCCAACATAGAAAAGGTGGCAGCATAGCTGAAGGTCCATTGATGCCAGACTTAGCTGGCTGTACTCGGAGCTAATGGCAGGTTTGGCTGCTGGTAGAAGGTGTATGTAGCTGTCCCAATCGGCCACCAACAGGTGATTTTGTCAGGGATAGGGGTAAGGCGTGATGGAAAAAAATCGCCACCTGACACCTCTGTTCTTAAAGATCTAAACTGCAGCTTAAGGGTATAAAACCACACACCGTATATGCAGCAGATATGCAACAAATACGCAGCAGATTTGTTGGTACAGATTTGATGCTGTGTTCAGTTATTTAGATCTAATCTGCTGCGATTTTGCTGCGAGTTTGCTGCGTATCGCAGCAGTAAATACGCTGCATATACGGTGTGTGGGTTTATACCCTAAAGGGAACCAATCAGCCCGTTTGAGCTGATATGGTTCCCTTGAGCATTGTATAAAGCACCTGGAGCGGCCCCTGCACGTACCAGCCACGGCCGCAGCAGGTGCTATATAACGGAGAAAATGACTTTTATTCCCCGGCTCGTGACTAGATACGAGCTGGGAAGTAGTCATGGTGGGCGGCTCCCCGCTCGTATCTAGTCACTGCGCTCTGCCTGTCAGCGTGCTTAGAGGGGATGATTGAGAAGCCGAGAGGTCCGTTACTGGCCTCTCTGCCTGTCAATCATCCCGCCGAGCGTGCTGACAGGCTGAGCGCAGTGACTTGATACGAGCGGGGAGCCGCCCACCATGACTACTTCCCCGCTCGTATCTAGTCACGAGCCGGGGAATAAAAGTCATTTTCTCCGTTATATAGCACCTGCTGCGGTTGCGGCCGGTACGTGCAGGGGCCGCTTCAAGTGCTTTATACAATGCTCAAGGGAACCATATCAGCTCAAACAGGCTGATTGGTTCCCTTTAAACCCACCACCACCCATAGAAAATACAGTAGCACTCTGCCAAGCGGAGGACAGGAGAGATGACGGCTGAACAATCATTGGATTTCCAGTTGAAGGTTTATGGTCACCTTCAGAGTCTGTACACTTCTATACATCAGCCTGGTTTCAAGCCAAACCCTCTTTCCAAAAATCTGCGAAGGGAGAGTTAGCAGGCCCTCATACATATTAGACAGTACCACCGAAAATTACATGGTTGGCTGAATTTTCATTTCCATGGGTTATTTCAGCCAAGTTCATGTCGGCTGATCTTTACGTCGTTTTGTCTTTCAAACATGTTGAAAGACAGACAACTCATACAGCAACGATCTGCTGCCGTCGCTTCGTGGAATAGGAGCGTCGGCAGCAGACGATGCTGTATGCTTTGGGCTGCCCGGACGATCTAGGCATGTTATTTTATTATGGCAGTAGTCTAATGGTGTGCCTGTATTTTCTTTAGAAATGGTGGTTCCATATTTTTTTTTCTCTGTGTTGAGAGATTCCATAATAATTTGTCTACTTGAACTAGTAAAACACATACCATAAGGATGTGCCGTTAAACCTACCCTATTTTGTGTCGTATCGGGGATTCCATAGTGGCGATTCCATTGTTTTTGCTGGGTGTGGGTCACAGCGCCACTCCATTCATTTCAATGATAGTGTTGCTCGCCAGACAGGGCAACACATTGGCTCCTGGTTGTGTGACTGAGAAAGCGGTGTAGCCCGAACTGGATCTGGGATGCAGTCCCCCAAGTTCATCTCTGACACAGCTGTGAACATGGCATTAATCATCTTTTGTTTGCATTGAGCTTACACTATGGCTATTTGACAGTTTTATATTGTTCCTTGCAATGTAAATTTAATTCAGTTATATTGTTTGTTGTCACAGAATTTCCATTTGGTGTTATGTAATTTCTCTATGAAAAGGTCTTGGCCTTTCCCATGGGATGTAACACCTTCATTCTAGTGACAGCCCTTGTAACCGTCCATGCTAATCTATTGAAAGTAATTGTAGCAGAAATAGGTTTATGAAATGTTTCCCGGGCTTGCCGGTGGTATTCACATGACCTATCGGGGCAGTCTTCCATTCCTCCTCTGCATTGTTACTATAGCAATATGAAGTCAAGGATCTTCATGTATTTCTTGCATTCTGTATTGGCTTATGATTTCATAACACAATCTCCCAGCATATATGTGTATGTGAAATGGAAATTAGTTTTTTTTTTTATATAGTAGAATGATGCAGGCGGTCAGTCATAGGTGTTTAGTTGAATCATGGTATATAGTTTGGGTGCCCTATTCTTCATGTGCTGGTAGTATATTCTCATTATAATCTGTTAGATAGAAATGTCACTTAATACTTGCTGACAGCCATGATGAAAAGTGTTGATTATAATGATTGGTCCATATGTCCTTTTTTTTTTTTTTTTTTTATTAGTACAGGAGTCACCATATAAACCCCTCCATGGTAGAGCTACATAATAAAGGCACGGTGGCTCAGTGGTTAGCAGTGTAGCCTGGCAAGACAGGGGTCCTGGGTTCAGATCCCATGAAGGGCAACATCTGCAAAGACTTTGTTTGTCCTTTCCGTGTGGGGGTTTCCTTCGGGTACTCTGGTTTTCTCCCATAGGTCAATTTAACAGGGACCAACACTGACAAACTGTTAAGTGCTATACAAATAAAAACATTATTATTATTACTGTTATTACTACTACTACTTGTGGCTGCAAACCTTTTCAGAAGTTCTTTCAAAAACCTGCCTGGGGTTTACACACGAACCCTTCAGCACGATAACAAGGTGATTTTAGTGCGATTATTGAGCTTCTGTAATGAGCAGCTGTTTCCTATCATCTCTATGTTGGGGACAGGACCAGAGCTTCTGTATTATTCCTCTATAGCCAATGACAGAACGTAACCATGAAGCCGCCAGTTCTCCTTTCCTATAGTGGACACTACATAAGGAGACTAGGTAACCATGGTTCTAGCGATGCCAATGCACCTATGTGCGGTGTCTTGTTACCATGGATATAGGGGAAGCCACTCCGTATCGTAATACAGCGCATCTAGTCAGTGAGCAGGTTGTATAGTGGAAATCCTGGCATAGTCCTAGGAACTGGCAATGCATTTAGGTTCAGATCTAAATCAACGATCAATGACATACGAACGATTTTCTGATTGTTGCCTGCAATTACACAGAACGATTATCGTTTAAATCCAAATGATTTAGCAATTATTATTTTTTTTTGCACGATAATCGTCTCGTGTAATAGGGCCCTTAGATTACAAGAAAGTATTGGAGGTAGTGTGGGATATGCATCTGCGGGTCTGAACAGAATATATACGGCTTCTCAGGTCCATATTAGATTTAAAGTGCCATAAGTGCATGTGCTATTTCCTATTTAGTGTCAGTAATATTTCCTTTGAAGGGAGGATTTACCAAGGTACATCCATAATGAACAGAAAGACAAATACTATTATAGATATCCAGATAAACCAGGTGTTGGGGGTCATGAAGAACCCCAGAAGATTGCTTGTAATCCATAATGGCATCAGTAGAGCGCCCATGGGCCCGTGGTCAATGCATTCACCACATCATCCAGGCTTGGAACCTCTTCTGTATTATCCAAAAGTGCTGGAGGAAGGAAACTTTCTGGAGCACTGTGCTCCTTTACAGCTATGAGCTTTTCCTCTGGCATTTTTCTTATTAGGTTTACTGATCACTTAATGTTAGTGTATGAACTAAGCTTTATTCTGTAGGTCAATTGCAATGATTTAGAACTTTATTCCCATCATGGATGCGGGTCCATATGAGTCTAATAATGCCGTTGGGTTGTATACATTGAGCACTCAGTTTATTTCTAGGCTGACATAAAAGGCTGCCACTTTTCCAAAAGTAATTAATCCTTCAGCTGTATTTTAAAAGCTGTAAAATTAATATTGTACTGAGCCCCTTACAAAGTAGAAAAAACATACTTGCCTAGCCCGCTCCCCCACTGCTTCTATTTCGCTTTGCTTGGTCCCTGATCGTCTCTCCTCTTCCAAGACAAGTGCTTGGGAGCAGGACCTGCAGGCTTAAGCCTTCTATTCCACGGGACGATTATCGGCCGTAACAACCGATAATCGTTCCGTGGAATAGGGCCTTCAGCCAGTCAAGGGCCAGTCCCACTCTCAAATGCAAGATAAGATAGGAGCTCAGGACGTAGCCCATCGGGAGCTGCTTTAACCACAGCAGATTATGCTCCAGAAGTGGATCCGACAGAAAGGAGTCCTGCCTTTCATATTTTCCATTCCCTTTGAATCCCAAAAAATCATAAATTATTGACTGCCACACAAACTACAACGTTTAAAAGAAAAATTCTGTGTGAATTTACACTGGGCACCGTCAGATGGCAGTACTTTGATCAGTATTTTGTAAGCCACAACAAGAGTAGGTGCAGATCTTTCTGTAGAATTTCTTACTCTGTGTAGGTTATTCTCCAAAATACTGCAGTATTTGCACATCTACATCTCTATTTTATTTTTAAATAAATCTGTAGATCTGAACCTATACTTATATGCTCTGTATTTGCAGAACATAAGTGCCTAAAAAAGTCAATGGGTCCTTAAAGGGGTTATCCAGCGCTACAGAAACATGGCCACTTTCCCCCTACTGTTGTCTCCAGATTGGGTGGGGTTTGGAAACTCCGTTCCATTGAAGTAAATGGAGCTTAATTGCAAACCGCACCTGATCCGGAGACAGCAGTACAGGGAAAAGTGGCCATATTTTTGTAGCGCTGGATAACCCCTTTAAATGCAGACTGCATATGGCTTACCACCTGTATTCTGCCTTTATTTGCTGATCAACAAGCTGAAGACCTCCAGCCTTGTCCTTTTTATTTCGGCACCTTGCTTCTCCCCCTCTTCATATTTTAGATATAGGTGACATTGCAGATGTTATTTTTGCTGTATAGTTGTGCTGTCTCTTACACGTTATTCATACCTAAATACTGCCACGGTTACACCTGTATTGGGCTGTTTTGTGGGTTCAGGGTTTAGTTCCCCGAGGACTGTTTAGAAACTAGATCTTCAGGTTTCTAGATATTTCCAAATATTTCTGATATTTCAAATATCAAAACCTATATAGAAGGAGAAGGGAAGCTGATGTGTTATTTTACTTCTGTGGTGTGAGCTTCCTTTTTGACCTCTCCCCAGCAACCTTATTTACTCAATAACTTTCATAGTTTTACTTGATAAAATCTGTTATGTTCTCAGTGTTTGAGTGATTTTAGTAAAATGACATTAAAGCTAGGTGCTTGGCAGACATCACAGTGACTGGTGAACTCATAGGTTACCAGCTGTAAAGGGCCGCCTTTTTCATGTTACGTTTATCGGCCACACAGGCTGATGATTAACCTGTGTAAAAGACCCAAACCTTGTTGGATGTTCGCACATCTTAGGGTCCTATTACACAGAATGTAATAGAGACAACGATCAGCCAATGAAACGATCATCGGTTGATGGTTTCTTTCGGTCCAGATCTAAAACCAGTGTAATAGCGATGCGTGGCTGACAATTGAACAGACAGTTGATAAATTACCTGTCTACGCTCCTGGTCTTCTCCTGCGCTGTGAATGCGTCCTGGCATGGCGGCTGCAGCTTCAGAATGGCCTGTCTGAGCTGACAGGCTGCCCAGGCAATCACTGGCAGCGGTGATCCCGGCCAGTGACTGGCTGAGTGGGCCTGTCAGCTTAGATAGTCCCACAGCTGCAGCTTCAGATTGGCCTGAGACGCATGCACAGTGCAGGAGAAGACCGAGACCGAGGACAGGTAATGCACTGTTTGGACAAGGGCTGCATGGACATAGCTAATGTCCATGCAGCCCTTGCTAAACAATTATCGGGCTGTATAATAGGCTCAGTAAACGAGCGTGGATCTAGCAGCAGCATTTGGTCGGGCCTTCATGAGCCCGTGTAATAGGACCCTTAATGTAAACTGTGGATGTGCATCTAAGGGCCCGCGGACGGAGGTTCCCTGCAGAATCTCAGTGCCCAATCCGTAGTGTGAATGGCCCTAATGATTTAAGTGAGGGGCCGCCTGAGCTATTCAGCGATCTTGTGTGCCCCCCTTACCACACAATGCTTGAGCCATATAAAAGGCAAGGGTCATTCCCACCTTAACTAATAACTAATGTAGTTGTACTTTTTGGACTCCTCAAAGTAAATATTTTTGAAAATACAATCCTTTGACTTGTCTCCTTCCTCTGATATGCTGCTCTTTTCCTCTCATTGTTGACATCTTGTTATCTAGGTTATAGACCACTGCTCTGCTTTAAAACCCGGTGGTGGTCTGGCTGAAGTATGTATAGCTATCATGTAGATGTATAGTAATATATTGTGTATGTTATATATAAGTATGTAAGCTCCCTATGTTACAGGTAGTTTAGTGTGTGTATAACATTATGATGTTACTGTAGAATATAATACATTGTACATTTTAGTTTTATTTCTATCTCATTTTCAGCAAGCATACTCCTAGCAAGTCTTTTTATGAAGTAACGTATATCACTCTACCACCGGCGCCTCTTTAGAGTTTTACTTCATATTTATGTTGGAAAGTTGTTCACTGTGTCTGCAGGTATCAAGAATTAGATAGCATAGCTGAATAAATACCTAGTGTCATAACCACAAGCACATGTGTTTCATATTTGGGTTTACTTCCCAAGTAGAAAATTTATGGAAATATCGGAGACGTTCCTGACTGGGGCCTACAGACGGCAGCAAGCTGTGTCTTGTTTTCTTTACAGATTCGGCCTTTTGCGTTCCTTGCATTGAGTTAAGCAGGTTTGCAGACAAATATTGTGCTGTTAAGGCCCTGTTCACATCTGCTTTATTTCTGATCTGCTCCATTATAAAAACATAAGGAAAATGAGGTAGGGGTTACATCATGGGTTGTAATAGCTGGATATGATCACTTGGAGTGCGTTCACACGTACAGGATCCGCAGCAGATTTGATGGTGCAGATTTGATGCTGTGTTCAGTTATTGAGATGAAATCTGCTGCAGATCTGCTGCGGATCCTTAGCAGAAAATAGGCTGCGGATCCGGTATGTGTGAACGTACCCTTGGCATCAGCCACGGCCGCCTCTCCTGTATATACATCTGTGCGTGCGCTGACAGCTTTGTTTTCAGGATGTGGTCACAAGACTACATCCTTTGTATACCGCTTCAGTAATGTTTGTAGCTTATACTTAGGTGGACAGTTTTGGCATTTGATGTGTATGAAACTCACTGAAGCCTCGTGTGACACTCGGTGTGCAGTGATATTTTTAAAAGCTGGTGTTACTGTAAACAAGATATTGCTTTAATAATAGTCCCCCATTGTATTTGCTAAGTATAATGTTGTTGTAGGCCGCGCAGCAGCAGCGTGTCATTTGTTTCCTCCTGTCTGTAGTGGTTATGCTGCATCGTCTCGGCTAATGCTTCCCAGACCTGTCCTGAAGCTGATGAGTCATCCTCACACTCCATGTCTGTGCGCGCCGCCATCTTGTCACATCACACTGCCTATCCCGCCTCATTCTGCTACTGATCAAGGGTGCAGGAAATGTCACATCTGCAAATGTAGAATTATACACACACATAGCTGGAAAACAACATTCAGGTTAATAGATTGGCAAATGTGGGCAGTGTTTATCCAGATTGCTGTGTTTCTGCAGCGTGTATATGTGTGTGTGGATGTATATATATGTATGTGTGTGTATATATATATATATAATATATATATAATGTGTGTGTATGTGTTGAGATATCTATCTATATAGTGTGAGGAATCCTATAAATCAGCATATATAAAAAAGTGGAGTGGATGAATTTCTCATGCATGGCTTGGTTGCTTGTTGTATTGGCTCATGTACCTATACGCTATGTTTTTGACCCTTTCCTGCAACCAGACTGTTCTCGTGTTATGGACAGAGCTGACAAGAGGCATATTCACTATATAATGTATACGGCAAGTATAATTGTTTCTGAAAAGTCTAATTTCTATACTTTTATCACCCTAAAAACCCTTGCGGTACAGCAGTCGTGCCAATTTTAAGTGCATGGTAATTTGTTTTCTATCATTTTGGGTGTTGTTTTTTTTTTGGGTCATTATTTCCAACAGCTGAAGATAAGACCGAAATGTCTCATCCATTTTTGCATGTAAAGCATACTTTTTTTTTTTTTTTTAAAGCTCAAAATACGAAGTGTGACTATAGCTCAATTCTCCCATTCTGTAAGGATTACATTATATCTAATATATCTAGCAGAATGGATTTAGAAGTTTGCCCAGAATCTGAATGCTGCATAAACCGGGACGTGGTAGTGTTATTCACATGAGACTGTCAACATGACTGTTACCAGGGAAACAGAGCGTGATGCTTCCTCCGAACAGCTCCTAGCACGGTGTCACATCACTCTGCAGAGCCTGCTTTACTATACGTGCACTTTTAGTGGCGTTCGCCCTTTCTGTAATATGTTGATGCCTTGCTGGGGGATTATTTCAGATTCTCGCTGTATCTGTTACACATCTTCTATGTGCTTTACTTGTGAAAAAACATGTTTATCCATCATTATAAAGCATGTTCTCGATTACAGAGAGGGCTGGACCACAACAAGCAGGCTTTCCTAGCCGCCTGGTGAGGCGTGTATGGCCGTCATTTGTGGTGTTCAGGTGTTTGGGGAAGCTGCTTTATGTTACTTTCCCTGACGTGTAGCTCTAAATCTGCTCTCACAAGAGAACGTCTCTGCTATTAGATCATTGTATTGTACTGGGTTTGGTCCCATCAGTATGTTGTTGTCACCAGGTCCTAGATTGCACTGCCCTGTAATGCGCTGACTACTGTATGTAAGATAATGCTCCAGTGTTATAATCACATATAGCCTGTACTGGTCACATATGAAGCCGCTCAGTGCTCAGCTGTGTGCTCTTCCAGGCCCCGTCTAACAAGCACTGGAAATACTATTCTGAATGTCAGTTTCAGCTACATGTTGGCTGGTATTACATATGGTTATTCTGCTTTCTTGTTGGGGAATAAATGAGGGGGGATGATCTGTTTGGTCTTGTCTCTACAGACGTGTCGCTTAGTATAGTGCATCACCAGTAGCACTTTGGTGGTAGCCTGTATGCTGAATGTTTATAAGCACCAGTGTTGACTTAATAGATTGTTTAATGTTAACAGGCAGATTGCAGTGCATTTGTGTCCATAGCTACCTTGGCACACTGATGTGAGTTGTTTACTTTATTATTGCAACAGGTACTAAGTGAAAGGGGACACGTCTGTAGTTTAGACCTAGTTGCTTTTGTTAAGTTAAAATGAGGTCTTGTGCAGCCTTAGGGCCCTATTATACGGAAAAATTATTGTGCAAAAAATCGCTAAATTGTTCAAATTTAAGCAGTAATCTTTCCGTGGGTATGTGGGCAACTATCAAGCACCTGACGAGAATATGTTCCTATGTGTTTGATCGCATTTTTTGAGCCGAACTTAAATTAATCGCTAATGGTTCGCCATTCTTTAGGTGTATGTACGCATCAATTCATTATTATGAACATTCTAGGCTAGAGAATGCGAACGAACGTAATTGCAATCGCAGCTAATGTCGTTCCATGTATTATGGCGAATGATTTCTGGTAGTCTATAAAAGCGCTTGCTTGCAATCGTTGATAGGTGGAAACGAAATATAGTCAAATAGGACCTTAAGGGTTACTCATAAATCGATTAATCGCTCATTTAGCGAATGACTGGCAACTATTTTTTTTCTTTTAAACGATAGACGTTTAGATGAAAAGATAAGTTGCTCTAAAAAAATCATTAATACAATGGTAAGTCTGATCTTAGATAAGTCCATAATGAATTATGCTGTTTTTGAGGTCAGATCAAAAGAAGCGATCCATCACGTACGAACAAATTTTTTTTGCCAATTGATCGTTGTTGCATTTACGCAGGCAGATTCCCTTAAATTTGAACAATTTAACGATTTTTTGGACGATAATCGGCACATGTAAAAGTGTCTGGCTTGCAGTCACAAAAACCCAATGTAGGTTACTCATGTAGACACTGTCCTCCTCTGATCTCTACCCACCTTCCTTCCTGCTTTGCATTTTATTCCAGCTCCGACTTGCCTTTCTAACACTTAAGGTGTCGACATAAGTACCATGTTGCTGCTCCACATTTTTTTTATTTTTTTTTATTTAAATGTTAGGTTGGGTTCACCCTTTTCCCCTTTAATGTATACATTAAAAAACGAACCTGTCCTAATGTCATGTCCCACATAGAAATATGTAGATTATTTTTCAGCATAGCTTACAGCTCTTTCCATTCATTTCATATTCACATCGTTCCTGGGTGCAGCACTGCCTGCTGATCTGCTCCTGAATCCATCCTAGATTCCCACAATACACTGCTGCTGCAGCCGCCATCAGTCTCCTATCACTGTATCAGTATTAATCCAGAATTGCATTGCCAACACCAGGGCATCAAGCAAAAGGGGACTATAATGTAGTTAAGGAGCCCTGCCATTGCTTACAATTTGGGGGCACTTTTAACCCCTTAAAGGCACTGCTGATTTTTTCTTTTTGCTCAGTAAACGTCGTCTAGGAGTTAGCCAATATCTGTTACTCCTATAGGAGGCCACTATAACCATTGTCAGACGGCACCGGAGAACATTTCTGTGACTTTCTTTTTTGTTCATGCTTCACATGTAATATATTAATGTGGGTGGTTATATCATGCAGGATTCTGCTTGTTGTTTGGATGTCTCCTAATAATTGCTGCCAAGAGTTGACTCCACATACATAACCCAATAAGGGCTGCTGCAGAAAAACCTTTATATTTTCCATATTGAATGTTATTGAATGTGGGACCTGTTCAGAGCCTTTGGGAGCCTCCATATAAATTGCCTGATATTCTATGTAGTGTTAGATGTGTGTTCTCCTTAATGGGCAGGTTAGGAAGGTGTGCTGAGGTTCAGTAGCAGTGCTGCAAAAATACTGCGTTATAAAAACATAGCCACGTGGCTGTGTCAGTACAGTAACAGGAAGATTTAAATGGATTCTGAGCTCCTGACATCATAATAAATGAAGATGATGATGCCAGGAGTTCCGTGATTAGAGAACATGGACCATAATCGCATAATGTGTGAATGCCCCCATAGGCTTTACTACTGACTAAGTGGGTGAAAAATAAGGATTAAAAAATGTTCCTGCATCATGGGACGAAGATCTATTAACGCCGCTTTAACAACTCTGATATTTGGTGTGGTACATTTAGACCCTGGTGTTCTACTGAACCCTGGTCACCATAGAAGCCCATTCTGTAGACCACAGTGGTTTTGGATGTAGCAGGAGTGTCATGGCCATCTGGCCTAAAGCAGCGGGCATGGAAGAATCCCATGTATATAGAAGAATGTGCTAATTCCACTTCACAGGGAAATGATTGGGAATAAATCCAGGAGCACAGCTATGAAATATGTGTTTGCTGGCCGAGGTCTGATCCATCCTAGAATGAGAGGCCATTCTGTTGTGCCAAGGGCAGTAAACACCTATTCCGCCTCTTTCTTGTCTTTTTATGTTTCCACTTATTGGGTAAGAATGACTTAATCCTGATAATAATATGCACATGTTTATGCAGGATCAGGTTATGCTGAGGTCCGGGCCCATGTCTTGCTTTCCTATCCAGCTTGGAGACTCCTAGAGATGTGGTGTTTCCTATGACGGGGCTGTTCTTCTCCTTGCATGCAGTCTTGCATCACCCATGTACTTTTTATCACGTGAGGAATGTAATGATCCCCCCCCCCCCATTGCAGTAAAGACAGTGGCTTGCAAAACAGGAAGCAGATTGTGCTATAAACTCCTCTCAGCCTTCTCCTCATAGCCTGGCCAGAGACTGTGCAAAGTTTATTGGTAACTTGGTGTGCGGTGGGTGACGTATGTTGACTACCACCCACTGGTGATGATCCCGGTGGCGCAGTCACACTTCTTTCCACAGACCCTGAATGGCAGATGTATCTGCCTTTATGATGTCCTCTGCTCTCCATGTCCTCCTCCTATATCTATGTCTGACAAAGGAGGGACATTGGTATAAAGTGTGTCCTGTCATAGCTCAGTAAATAAATTGAAAAACCCTTCTGGTTTTCTGCTATTGCGTTTCTTGCATAACAGCTTCACCTGCAAAAGCTTTCCCCAAAGCAAAGATATAGTTTGGTTGTGTGCCGTGCATGCAGGTAGCTCCCCTCCCCCGCCTATTAATATACTGGGATCAGATCAGCCTGCAGGACAGATGCAGCAGTGTCACACAAACAGGTTGAAGTGTTCAGCTCTGCAGTTATGTGAAAAGATCCAATTGATTAAAATTCCACCCCGCCCCCGCCCCCCCCCCCCCCCCGCTCCTCCATACCGAGGACTCCGACTGTGTCTCTCCCTGCATTATATAGAGGTCACGTATGGCGCAGAGCCTCCATGATAAGACTGGTAATCGCAAATGCTTCTCCTTCCAGCACAGTGCACAGGAGGAGGATGGGCTGTCAGGTGATGCTGGGAAAATGGAGAGGCTGTTTGTCTCCACAGTGAGATTACATGTATGTGCAAGTAACCCCCTGACAAGCGCTGCCTTCAGTGTCCTGTCTCCATGGCAACACAGACCAAATCTTGGCAATCTCTTCAGCGTGCACTTTTTTTTTTTTTTTTTTTGCATTGATTTCCAGAGTAGATGAGACCCACCACCCAGATCCCTATCCCTTTTGCCTTATTTCAGCTGATAATGTGAAATAATGTGCTCTCAGTCTAAAAATGTTACACAAGCTTTTCATCTCAATCACAGACTCCTGTTTGTTCCCAATTGAAAATCGCTCAATATCAAATGTTGAAAACAGGCAGGTAAAACCTATATACCATGGTGGGTATAAGCCATAGCCCTGTTTCACTTCTGTATGCAGAAACTCCCCCTTAGTTTGTGGTTGCAGACATGGAAATTTTGTCATTCTCTCAATCTGTGTTGTAGTGTGGTTATTAAAGGGATACAGCCATATGACTATACTTATTCCATTCTCTAGCCGCTATCAGTAAGCTGTGGTTTGTTCTATAGGATTAGTATATCCTTGATTTGTTGCATGTGTTTATATACATATATATGATATAATATAATTTTTATATTCAGGAAGGAGGCTGCATAGCCTTGCATGTCGCACGGGGGGAAGAAATGATTAGATTGAGGTCGCCGAAGGGATCACCAGAGCAGTTATCCATTATATTTCTGTACGTGTTTGGAACAGAAAGCAGCCAGTGAACCTTTACTGTAAGAGCCCGGGCTGCATTTTCCTTGGGAAATAAGATTAATGCTTTCTGCATCTAGGACAGAAATAGGGCAGAGCAGAGAGAGGGATGATTCCAGAAGTTGCCTGACAGTGATCCATGAGCGGGAAAGTTTGCCGCGCTGAAGTCTTTGCTGGATTTAAACCTGATTACTGAAAAAAAAAGGAAATGTTCCACTTACCTACATTTACAGTATAGGCTGTCATGGTTGACATCACATTCTAATGACATTTAGATGTCTTGTAAAAGACCATTTATACCAGAGACATCGGTGGTCACAGTTGTGCAGCTTTATTCAGCTCTGTATCTGTTATAAAGCTATTAAAGTAATTGCACACAGGTCCAGGTGACATTCACTAGAAGGGCTTATTAGCATCAGAGCATCTTTATGATGAGCCTTATGCTGCGTTTACACAGACAGATCTATCTGACAGATTTTTTAAGCCAAACCAAAGAATGGATTAGAAAAGAGGAGAAATCTCAGTGTTTCCTTTGACCTGTTTATAGTCTGTTCCTGGTTTTGGCTTCCAAGATCTGTAAACGCACCATTACACTCCTTCATTGCTACACTTAAAGGGGTTGTCTCACCAACAAATTTTATATTCAGTGTATCGATTTATAAAAATTAGGACTGGTATAAGCATCATCCAATGAAGAGTTATGACATTTACTTAGTATGGCGCCCTCTAGTGTTCAGCTTGTATACCATTGTCCACTTCAAGCTGACTGCTGGTGGACACACATGCTTAGTTAGGGCTCTGTAGAGCAGCCCAATAGAAATGGGCAGCATGGCACCTCCGTGGTTAGCACTGTTGTCTTGCGGCATCGGAATCCACCAAGTGCATTTCATGGGGGTTGTATATTCTCTCCATGTTTTCGTGAGGTTCCTCCTACACTCCAAAAGACCCAGGTTAATTCGAAATTTAGCTAGGAAGCCCCAGTGGACAGCAGCTTTATAATGATAATTTATTAGAAATAACATTTTTACTTAGAAAGAAGCAGACCCTTTGCAGTAACATGGCTGTAAAGCAATGAAGACGACTTCTGCAAGGACTGACTATAGTGGCAGCTGCTAGAGATGGAAGGAGGAAAGGTGTTTTTTAATGCTACAAACACTGTGCACTACGGTAAAATAACTATTAATAGCATTTGGTATGAAAATGATATATTGTTTGAAATTCCAGCCCCTGACTGCACATTAAGCTGGCTGCCCCTGCCTCGGGTTTGGGTATGTCTAGCTGCCGTAGGTTTCCTCATGACTGATGACCGTACATATATACCATCTTAGCCTGGTATAGGGGCATTGCCTACAAAAGTAGCTTGATGGATATCCTCCATAAGCATATTTTATCTATGGCAGGTCCACCATTAGTAGCTGCCAGACAACTCTGGCACAACCAGAAGTGAAGAATTGGTCAGGTTTAAATCTGACGTGTCTAGTCGCTGTGGGGACCGTGTATTCATCTTCATACATATTAGCTTGGATCAGTGTTGTCTGTTCCAAATCTCAGTCAGAAGGGGTACACTACTTTTGGCCCTCTAATTTCTTCTTCTTGCTTTTAGATGTCCTGTAGTATTTTAGCATTGGGAAGGCATCTTACAATACTGATTCCTCTAACCAGCTTAATGATGCCACCCAAAATGTAGATATATGGTATTATAAGTGGGATGTTGAGGTAGTGCAGTCTGCCCAGGGACCGGATAATCATGTAGCTATTCACCACAGATATTGAAATAGTCAGTAACCCTCTGACCTTACATTGACCGGCAAACATAACGTCATCTGCTGAGGGACAGGAAAAAAGGTGTATTTAAGTATTGGGGAAAATGAGAAAAAGTCCTCTATCAAGTGTGAGTCATTGAGCATTGTGACCTGAGTTCACTAGTGCATTAGTGAGTGTGATACTAGTGTGCAAGATCTGCCAGCTAGACCTTACATTACTAAGGCTCCTTTCACATAATGTTTTGTAGCTACATCCGAGGTCTGTGCCAGGATACTATTCAGAATTATAGTGCAGTGTATCCATGTCAGTCCGTGCATCCATGCCATCCATCCATAAACTGTAGAATATGCAGTAGTGTCTTGTATAAGAAGTATCCTCAGAACAGGGAGGAGGTGTTGTACTTGTGATTGACAGCCAGTGGGGGGAAGTGCTGCCTGATGGTGGAAATATCCTTCAGGCACAAGTCATGTGGAGATGGGAGTCTAAAAGGAGACCTGCAAATCTTCCTGAGATGATTGGAACTCTTCTATTTTAACCATTTATGGTAATCAGACATGGTTTGGGGTGTATATTGTAAAACACACGCACATTTACATAGGGCGCCGCTACCTTACGTGAAAAAGACGACCACTGTGTAATGGTAGTGGGGGGGTTAGTCTTTGGTGGAGTATTTTGCAGAATAGGGTGATGAGTGGAATGAAATGTAACCCTTATGCGGCAGCCTTGGCTTGCGATATAGACATTGTCGCTGGTGCACAACAGTCCCCATGGGTAGGGGAAGGTTTCAGAAGAGACAAAGCTTCAGTGAGGAGCCCCTGAGTCTGCTGGGTTATTGATACTGCTCCTCTGTCTCCTCTCTGCCGCTATACACCAGGATTGCATCATCCATAGCAGAGCTGCCAACTCCTCGCTGCTCTACAAAGAGGGAGGCAGACAAGGCCTTGTGTCTTCAGAGGCTTCTCCCGTCTTCCTGCCTTTTCCTGAAACCTCACTTGAAGCCTGGCGTTGAAGAGTCACCTTTGTTCTAGAGTCCTATCGTTCAGGCTGTCATAAGCCTCTACCCCCATCTGCTTCCTTCCAAACTATAGTCATATTTCTCATTTCCTCTTAACTCTTTGGCAGCTTTGCTAATGGACTGAAACCTTTTACTGTTATCTGAATAAACCAGCAATACAATGTATGCCTTTCCCCTCTCCTATGATGGTTCTGTTTAAAGGATGTCATAATATTTAATATTTCTGTATTAATCCAAGTTTTTAGTATGTATGTTTGTCTCTCTGCCTATCTTACCTTATGTTTGCCCCATATGACCCAACAGGAAAATTATAGTATGTGAATTTTATTTAAGTTAATCTTTTGGTGTGTGGTAAACAATGTGAACCCAGCCTGAAGCCTTATGGTTGTGACTATCTTATGGTTCTGAATGAGCTTGCAGTTGTATGCAGTTGTAATGCAACACCTATATGGGACTATATGGTACCTCTGTACGCCAGCAAGAGTGTGTACACAATTTGTTTCCATACACACTGTAAAGGAATACTCTTCTGTATGTACAGTATATGTATAGTGTGACAGACTAAATGTTAAGCTTCCATCCAAATGTAGGAAGTGGGAGCATGTATTATGTGTCATGGTTATGTGTCCTCTATGTTGAGGGTATTTTTTCCTTTGTAAAGAATATACTGTGGTTTCTACCATTTTGCTCTAGTAGAGGGCTGTAAGGAGACTTGCTTTACTAGCTTTTCACTGTAAGCTCAGCCGCTATGTATTTTACCAGGCAACAGACCATCTATAAAGAAAATTGACTGTCTTCCGCCAAAGCACAATTCCATGCTGACAAGTTGTGTGCAGTGTCAAGTCTAGCAGAAAGCTGACCGGCGTGCTTAGTACATTGAATGTGTGTGGTCATTGGCTTGTAAGGGGTCAGCCTTCCCTTCTGAGGGGGAATCTTCTTGTGTGGTTCATGCTATGTGCAGTCTTCTGTTTGTGTAGAAAAGGAACAGACATCTTTCACACAAACAGTGGGGAAAATAAGTATTTGATACGCTGCCGATATTGCACAATTTCCCATTTAGAAGGGGTGTCATTTCTTTTTGCAGGTACACCTCAGGTGTGAGAGACAGAATCTATAAATAATCCAGAAAATGACATTGTAAAATCCTCGCGGGATGGTTCTGAAAAAGGTCAGGAATCAGCCCAGAACTACATGGGAGGACCTGGTCAATGACCTGAAGAAAGCTGGGACCACAATCTCTAGAGATTACTGTTAGTAATACTCTACATATTCATGGATTAAAATCTTGCAGGGCACGCAAGCTCCCCTGCTCGTGCCAGCACATGTCCAGGCCCTCTTGAAGTTCACCTATAACCATCTGGATGATCCAGAGGAGGCATGGTCATGTGATCAGCTAGATCAAATAGAACTTTTTGGTATCAAATCCACTCATTGTGTTTGGAGAAAGAAGGTTGAGCAAAACCGCAAGAACACAGTCCCAACCGTTGAGAGTGGAGGTGGGAACATCATACTTTGGGGGTGCTTTTCAGCAAAGGGGAGAGGACGGCTGCACTGTACTGAAGGGGAGGATGGATGGGGCCATCTATCGTGAGATTTTGACCAACAACCTCCTTCCCTCAGTAAGAACATTGAAGATGGGTCATGGCTGGGTCTTGCAGCGTGACAATGACCCGAAACACACAGCCAGGGCAACTGAAATGCAAAATATTAGTTTCAGAATCCTGCAATCTGATTTTCTATAATTTTATTTAGTTAAGGTGTACCTACAATAAAAATTACACTTGCAAAATTGTCAGTGTATGAAATACTTAATTTTCCCCACTGGATAACTGAAAAAATGCATCATGCAAACTGACATGATCTAAAATGTCCATTGCTTTCACATGTTATGCCATACCTTGTAGCCAAAAATTAAAATGACAAAATAAAAAGTAAAAAGATGGGTATAGGGCAGTGTTTTATTTGCACATGGATATGTCCACACTGGTTTTATATGCATCATTCATTCCTTTGTATTCTTAACATGTAGTTCCTTATGTTTTCAATTAACCAATCAATCTAAATGAATAATCCATGGATACATTTTTGCATCAGATTATTCAGTTTGGCTGTATACGGCATCGTTGTTTATGTGCTAGAGGTTTGAGAGGCTTTTTCTTTTTTGAGACATTTAGATCATTAGATCTTGGTCATCGGGCAAAACAAACTTGTCTGCCAAGAGTTTCAGATAATGGCAGCAAAGCGATAGCCTTCAGCAGTATTCCAGTATGGTGGATGTGCTGCAGTTTGCTGTATTCTGCAGGGCAAAAGCCATGGTGAATAGTCAACAAGATTAACATGGCACATGGGCCAGACACTTTACTCCGACTACAGAAACTGCTGAAAACTACAGAATTATGATGATCTCCCTGTGAAATGTCAACAGTATTTGTCATTAAAATGTGAACTTGTACAGGCTCGATAACGTACTACATTTGGTCTATTAAGTCAGTAGCCGCGGTGTGAATTGGCATACAGTTTTAGCTGATACCCTCTTTAAACTCATTATTTTAGGGCTTTTCAGCAATAGGAAAGTTTCTGTTCACTGAACTATTAATCGTAAAATGGTTGGGGGGCATATGGAAGTTATGGTCCTTTTACACGGAACAATTATCGTTCGAATTTGCACGATAACGATCGAATTCGAACGGAAATCGTACGTGTAAACACAGCAAACGATCAAACGACGAGCGAGAAATCGTTCATTTTGATCTTTCAACATGTTCTCAAATCATTGTTGGTCGTTCGCAAAAAAAAATCGCAGATCATTCCGTGTTAACAGTGGTTTGCCGATTTAATCTATATGCGAGATAGGCTTAAACGATCGCAAAACGTTTTTTCTGTATGATATATTGCTCAGTCCAAACGCTGATTGTTCTAAAAAAAAAAAAAAAGTTACTTCGAAATCGTTAATCGTGTGATTGGGCGAAGTACCATTAGTGACTGCTCATAACCTGCCACTAATAGGCAGAACAGCTAGTATTGGACCATCCCTGTGTTACTTCAGAGATGGGGAACCGTTACATGATAGGCCACTTAGCCTACATTGACAGGTAAAGGTATGGCTGGCTGCCGCTTCCACCGATTCCTACTAGCTGTGGTTGGATCTACTTTTTAAGGGGGCCTTTACATAGATATTATTTCGACAGATTTTCAAAACCTGCATGCGTTTTAACCAAGAATGCCTTTGTTTTTTCATATGTTAGCATGAAAAATATATTTTTAATATGTTGTACCCTAATTAAATCTAATTTAGTGGCATGACAAAGGGATGGAGCACACATAAGGGTTGTATCCAATAAAAAGTCCTATAAGCATCCCCATTCACAGAAAGCTTATGTGTTGCTCACTGTACAATGTCACGTTATATGTAATATGTGCAGTATATTGTGCATGCTCCTCCATAAACAGCCGTATGGTGGTAATGCTTGGCTTTCTGCACATTCTCCTTTCCTGTTCATCACTTGATATTCAGCCACAGAGGGATTTACTGACCTTTAGCATCCAGGTTGATGTGAAATCGCTCCTTCTTGGATTGGTATCTTTTAAAGTGGCAGGCTCATTTTCTGCAGTGAGGAAATAACAGAGCCGTGCACAGATACTGACCTCTGCTTCTCTATTCAGAATCCTCGTTCTTACACCCTCTTATCCAGGTGTGGCTCGGACGAGACCATAAGTTGTATGATGCTCACCTGCCGCCTGTGACAGTCTCTCCCCTCCTGCCACTGGGCACTGAATCCCCTCTATACATTTTACCTTTTCTCTTTTCCACAGACAGACTTATACACACTACTGCACAGCAGTTTTTTTTTCCTTCTTCCCCAATCCCACACACTGCTGGAAAACGTGTTGTGATATGAAACCGTTTGAGTATGTCTTGGTAGTAAGAGAGCACACAGGGAAGAGAGGGTGTGACAGAACCGGGGAGAAAATCTTTCTACGTGGTAATCCAAGGGACGCCTCTGGTAGTCACATTAATGCTAGCTCACTGTGATCTCTAATATGTCACTGAAGCTGGCAACATAAAAATCTCATTTACCTGTCAAGTACGTGAAATAAGCCACAAGGCTTGCTCATAAAATTTCCTGAATATCAATGCAAATGCTAAAGAAAAACAACTTGTGTCTGATAGCTTTTCACATGTTCTCCCCCTTGTAACCTGTCATTTTTTTTCCTTTTTATAGCAGGCTTCCAGAAGAAGCTGGGAGAAGAGATTATTGGACCCTCACGGCCACTGGCCAGTCTAAAGGTAAATATTAAGGATTGCCCATTTGTGACTTGTCTCTTCTCCCTGTGTGTTGTGTTACAGGCCTCACATAGGTTAATATAGGATCTTGTTTTCTACTGGAATGAGATGTTCTGTCTAATTGAGCCACATAGATAGCAGAGAATCCTCCATGGAAAGATTTGGGGTCAATAGCATTTCGAGTAACACCAAGGTGTCTGATAAATCGCAGCGCCTCCTGGGGACAGGATGAGGGAGGCAGTCCAGCCTGTCTGCCATTAGCATGGGCTGACAGCAGTGCTGCAAATCTCACTATTGATTTAGAAGGAGCTGGGAGGTTAGGACGTGCTCGCCTTGTTAGTGCTGGGAGCCTTGCTGCAGAGTGCCAGCTGTGGACAGAGGAGGGGGAATCGATAGAGAGAGCACAAGTGATTTGGTGCATATTGCAGGAGACATGGATATCTCTGTAATACGCACTGCACTAAACAAAGACTAAATGGCACTAATCATTCAGGTCGTTTGTTTTTTTTCCCCTTCATTTTTCTGTGTAAAATGCAATAAGGATTTTTTGCATTGACAATTGAAAGAACAAGAAACCCTAAAACATTATTCATCTCATTCATACATTGTCAGATGTTTTTATACATGAGAAGTCTTTGAGGTTATACAGACTGCAATATTCTGATGCTTTGGATGTACCATACTAGTATATACATGTCGGTCGACTAGTTGGTTTAATACAAACTTTTGACCTAAACACTGAGGAGCTTAGAAGTGTTTTGTTGATGCTCCATCATCATATTATTTGATTTATTTAGTTTTTACCTCCAGGCGGGACCAGCAGCCTGATGGCCATGTGCCTAAAGAGATATTACTAGCACCCCACTTTTATTATGTTTTTGTATTGCTGTCTGTAAAAATCCCACTGGGAAATCACTAATACAGCATAAGCTCCACTTCCCAAGGAATCTGACAGTAAGCCAGGGTTGCATAAAGCATCCTTGTCTTACTATTTTGTAGTTTGAGCAGAGACTCCCTCTTTACTGGATACAGTTTCCTTGACTCTCGGTGCTGATGTGTACAGAAATGATCTCCAACCTGTAGCTCTACAGCAACTCCCAGCATGCATTGGACAAGCTTCAGCTGTCAGTGCATGATGAGAGCTGTAGTCTTGCAGCACCTAGAGAGCCACAGGTTGGAAATCAATGGTCTACAGTATAATTTCCAGCAGTAGGGAGCAATCACTGTACTTGCTCAATGGATATATGTATTGATTAACCTGACATATTCTGTAGCATAGGTCTGATTTCCCAAGGTATATAGGGAGCCCGTTTCCAGTAAGAGACTGAAATGGTTGATTTGTAATGACATTCATGTAAATGGCGAGTGAAGATGCTGCCATCCTGTACCTTTCTTGTGTTCTGCGTGGGCTGCTGGTTTTCAGCGTGTTGTCTTGCTGCTGTGTGTAGGCAGAACAGACTTGCCTTGAACTTTTCTAATTCAGCAGCAGGTTGTCAGTGTGTGGCGCGTGCACTTTCTAACCATGCTGTAGTGCATGGCAACCAGGAAAGCTAGATGTAACTGCATTATCATTGTCTCACTATGCAGGTGGCAATGCTATATAAGAAGTCCAGCTATCCTGTAACTATGCCCAATTACATATAATATGTAATACAATACAAAATGTATCTACAGGGCAAGTTGACCCCTGAATATAGTTGTTGTGCAAATATTCTCTAAATATGTGGCTTTTGGTCTTTGTTGGACTGGTAGTCATCAGTATAGCAGTATCCCATCTTTATAGAAAAGCATAGTTGGCTAAAAAAAAAAAAAATTCTTTTACGGCGGCATATGTTGACGCTTTCTATCTGAGACATACTTTGGGGAATCCTCACGACGTATACCTCAGAGGGAAGGTTTACGCACAAGCTGAACAGAGACTTACTAGCTTGATTCTCATAAACCACTAGGACAGATGAATATAGTGCTTTACTGAACAGTGTATGGTACCGTTAAGGTGTTTCGTTGCTTCTTTGTCTGGTTTAACCACTCTAAATCAATAGGCAAATTATCTAGTTACCTTAAAGCGTACCTATCATTTTAACAAACTTCTGACATATAGCGACATGTCAGAGGTTTGTATCGGTTGAGGTCTGGGTACTGAGAACTCCGCCGATTGGTAGAACGAAGGGCTAGACATGTGCGGTAGCGAATGCTCTGCCTCTTCATTTCTATCTCACTGCTAATGTAGCGGTGGACGGAATTATAATGAAGCCCTATGGAACTTCTGGTAAGCATGTCTTCCGGAAGTGCCATAGGCTCCCATTATAATTCTGTTCGCCATCGTTTTAGCAATGAGAAAAAAATGAGGAGGCAAAGTGTGCACTGCTACTCACATCTGCCCTTCGTTCTACTGATCGGCGGGGGTCTCAGCCCCTGGACTGATACAAACCTCTGACATGTCGCTATTACATGTCAGAAGTTTGCTGAGCTGACAGGTTGGCATTCGCTTCCCCCGGCACATCGAGCTGTGTAATACAGCCTTTATACCCTGTCTTTCCCCTTCTATCTGCTCCTGTAGCAATGCCTGATAGAGCCAGCCGCTGACACAGATCTTGAAGTTGTACAGTAACTCCCCTGCTCCCCCCTAATGGCGGACCTGTCATGTTGCCTCACAAACGCAAGTACTACTTCCGTCATAGTTGAGGGACGGCTTTTACTATTAGTAGCCATAACATAGTAGTGGATGGGAGGGGAGCAGGCATGTGGTGGTGCACCATAGCGTTAAGGGCACACTCTTATAACAGGTAACTTCTCTATTTATGTTGGTTACTCTGGATAATGAAGCAGCATATCGTCTAATAAAGGTTCATCTATCCTAGTGGTTTATGGGAGTTGGACCTGATGATAGATTTTCTTTAAAGGAACTCTGTCACATCCAAAACCCCTGCTAAACTTAAGTTATCAGTACAGTATAAAGGGCTGATTCTATATCTGCAATTTTTATCTTTCTATTCTCTTGCCTTCCTTTGCTATAAGCCATAAATAAAGGAGTCTAAGTAGTCCTCCCCATTATATTCTTGAGCTACATAGTCCTCTCTGTGCATCAACATATAATGGGGAAATACAAAGGAGTAGAAAGCTACAAATTACAGATTTGGTTCATCATATGTGTATGTGTGTGTTTAAAGAGGGATAGATAGGATTTTTGGGTGCGTTCATTTAGGATAGGGCAGAATCAAAATCTTGTGCCCATTTGCCATGTAACGTAGGTCAAGGTTGTGCCAGTATTTCTTCCCTAAAGCTTGTGGGATCACTTTTAGGAGGACATGCTACTAAGGACTAGATGTCCAGTGCAGAAGTAAGCTGTGTGTGGCTGGTGGATCCTCATTGCATACATGTGAAAAAGCCGGGATGAAAAACAAGAGACCCGTCTTGTCTGTTTCCTGTGTGGTTCCTAGATTCTGGTCATTGTGAACCCTTCACTACAAGTAAAACAGCACTTCTTTTCAGAGCCTTGGAACCTGTAAACACTCAAACTACAAATTTTCTTTTGCCTCTTGCATGCAGCAGGATTGTGTCCGGCACATTGTTCATGTTAAAATTTCAGTGTTGCCTGATCAAAAGAATTTCCCTGCCTTGGAAGGCAAAGCATTGTCCCAGATGTGACGTCGGCAGCTTCCGCTGCAATCCAGCTGCCATTTCTTGTCCCAAAGGAAATGACGCACTGAACTCCACAGCTAGATCCCAGCTGTCCCATGCAGAGTCATTTCTTAAGCTGCTTTGCATTGGGAATATTTCCTCTTTTTTCTCTTTAGTTACTCATTTACTGTACCTTGTTTAGCGAGGCCTTGAGAGTTTCTAGGCCTCTGTATGCAACACTGAGGAGAAGGGTGGATCACGGTTACAACATGTTTCCTCTTGAAGCCTGTTGGATTTTTTTTTTTTAAACCTTGCCTAATTGAGACAAAGGTTATCAAAATTGTCTGCAGTGAACAATGAGGCCAAGATTCCTGTGGGCAAACCGGTTTACAGATTTATAGTCCCAGCAATGTGTGTCCTGCTGATTCTAAGCATGTTCCTCTTCCCTCCATGTAGATATATAGATTTATTTCTCCTCTTTACTACGTAGTGAGTAGTTGTTAGTTCAAGGGAATGTGATTTTGCTGCATTGTTCTTGGTGGGGAGGTTACAAGTAGGGCTACAATATAAAATCACATAGTTGTGTGCACATTCGTCACTTTCAGAGACATCTTGTGAACATTTGTAAGCTACGTTGTGACTTGAGGCGCAGCCCAACAGAGTTGTAGGAGATTAAAAAAAAACAATACTTTCTTCTAGGAAAACAACCATGACTTTATTGTCTGGTATAGACCACTGTGTTTACAGTAAGCACTTTCCTGGATGAGCTGTGTGTATGTTGGACTCATCCTTGGGTGCTCTACTTATAAACACTGATGTCTCTGTGTCCTCAGTGCCCCCAAAACCCCCCTCATGTGACCAGAAGCTGGGAATACATACATACAATAGACCTTTCAGTAGTTTTGAAAAATAATGCTGCATTCTTCCAGAAACAGCGCTACTTATCTCCTCAGTTTGTGTGTGATATTGCAGAGGTCATTCTATAGGGAGAGAAACGCTGTTCTTTGAGCATCAGCGATTGTGAAATCTATCTGGCGTCTCCAGATGGACACTGTACAGGACACTGTACAGGACACTGTACAGGACACTGTACAGGACACTGTACAGGACACTGTACAGGACACTGTACAGGACACTGTACAGGACACTGTACAGGACACTGTACAGGACACGAAATCTCCGCTTAGTTTGAGGCTTAGTGGTCCGAAGGAAACCAGCAAGAATATGCATAGAAACTGGAAAATTAGAACAAATATCCCCAAAATACTTATACAATGTTTAACATAAAATCTTACATTTTTAAAGGACCCATTTCCCTTTCTGTTGCCTTGTCCCTGTTTTCCCAGATACCATTTCAATGGTTGAGATCCTATGGGCTGCGGCCTGCACACTACACTTACAATGCATATTGCAATTATTTTCTCCGACACTTGGGAAGTCTCTATGTTACCACCCAGAGCGTGCACAGTTGCAAAATAGCAGATTGCATTTACTTGTACTTATCACCAGATAAACTGTCTCCAGTAAGTGCAGCTGACTAACATGTGCTTCTCTGATGCCCTTACTAACAGGCTTGTTAGCTACATAACCATCTATGGAGGAAAGAGACCACCAGACACATCAGCCACCACATATCTTGAGGAGGGAGGCATGAAAGATCAGATGAAGTATGGATGTTCTGAACCCCAAAACACAGGATACCTGTTGGTCCAGTCTTCCCTCTCTCCTTCTGCAGAAGTTATTTAACTTTGACATCTTTGTTTCCCTAATATTTGAAGGGAGCTAAACATGATGGGCTTTTGGCACTGCTTATCCTGGGAAAACAAAGGGCCTGACAAGCTGAAATATTGAGTGTCCTATTGTTTTGCCCATCTGCTGACATTACATCTAATGTGTGTGAACGGCCAATGTGTCTAGTTAGTCACATTAGATGTGAAGTTTACTGCATTCTCATGAATAGAAGGATATTTGCCTTTGAAGCTGTCTGGATGTCATTAGGAATCTAGACCGGTCATGTTTAAGATGTCTGCTCCTCAAGGCGGCCTCGTGGATCGAGCAGCTCGAGACCACAGGAATCTCCGCAGGTGCAGGCTTGATTTTGTGTTTTTTTTTTTTTATTTATTTTTTTTAGCTTCTTTTTGGCGTGTAAATATTTAGTGCACTTTACCCTCCTCAATCCCTAACAAGATGGCTTCCCTATGCACGTAAAGTTTAGCTCTACTTCTGTGTAAAACGTGTTGTTGAGTTTTTTATACTAACCAACTTTAGCATCCAAATATTTTTTAAAGAAATTTTTATTGGCAGATTAAGGGTACAAACACACACGGCATATACACTGCGTATTTTCTGCTGCGTATCTGCTGCGTATCCGCTGTGTGTTTGTACCCTAAAAAAAACTTTTGTAATTGGGTTCACCAAGTTACTAGACTCAAGACTAGACTAGACTTTTTTTTTTTTCCTTCTGTCCCACTATATGTTAAGTTTACAGAATAGTATCCCTACTCATGGGAATGTGACTTATGAAGTAGCAGTAAAAAGTTTTGTTCAGGTCGCTCTACCTATTAAACACCTCAGGTAATTGTACCCGTTTCTCTTGATAGGTTTCCTCATGTCCGTGAAGAGTGTCTCGTCGCTTTGCGGCTCTCCACCCTCGGTGTGGTCAGTCGCTGCGATTCCGACCCCGTGATTCTCTCCGACCGTAGTGCCGGACGTCATGAGCATTGTAATCCCTCTGGGAGTCACCACACCAGATACATCCTACTCAGACATGGCCGCCGGATCAGAGTAAGTCTACTGTCTAACGGTAATTCTCTTAATGGTTGGGGGGCAATAAAGAGAGCTTTTGGTCGTGTTTTCAGCACAGCTTTATATTCTCAGACCTATAAAGATCCTCCACTTTGTCTGGTGGGCATAAGCAGCTGCAGTGAGTGAGTGGGGGAGTGCTGTGCTATGTGGATCTGCTGCATAGGTCTGCTGTAGACCTGGTAAACAGCTCAACACTGAGGATGACACCTTCTGCAGATGCACCGCCTGCTGCTCCAAAGCTTAACCAATTACTTCAGAAAATGAACCAGCTTCTTGAAATTAGTTTATTACCGTATAAAGAGTGATCCCCACCAGACAGTATGCAGGTACTGTCTGCCAGTAATACTATTCTAAGCGACCCTGGCTAATCTCTATAGGAATGGCCCTAAAGATTGGGTTACTGGACCAAATGTCAAGAGCAAGGGGAATCTTGTACTGGACGCCATTTATGCTATATATTGATATTGAGATATTTTGAAGTGCAAAATGTGTAATTGTGTAATAGGTCGACTGTCCAAAACCATTTTTTTTTTTGTGTTGTAAATACAACAGCGTTTCCTCATTTCTAAGAATGGGGTTTCTACTGGGGGATCTTTCCATTCCCTATAGAGTAAGGGCTGTGTCTAATACAGGACACATTGTATGGTATTAAAGCGCCACCTACTGGCACACTGCTCGGTTTTCCCATTTCAACAAAATGGAACATATCCTTGATACTGTCCTCTTATGAAACACAACTTAGGCTTGTGAAATGTAGCTTAATCACTAAAATATTTAGGTGGTGGGACAAGGTCACTAACCACTGGTTTATAGCTTACATGTAGCTGCATTTGTTTGGCCCCTCTAAGTATAATAAAGACCTCAAGAGATTATATGGAGCCCTTAATATACTGAAGGGATGAGTTACTCCTGCTCACACACCCTACCATTCTTATTCCTGCTTGATTGTCAGTCAGCAGAAAGCTGAGCTCCGACTGTCAGTCAAAGAGCAACAGGGATGAGAGGGGGAGTAAGGAGGCATCAGCACTTCAGCAGCTTGAGAAAGCTTCATTGACACTTTATACTGTAGAATAAAAGCATTTGATGGAAACACATAGGAAAAAATGAACTGTACCATTAAGGTACCAACTGTTTTAAAGCTGAATTGCATCTGACATATTTACATCAAGCAATAAGAGTATTTTTCAAAAGAAAAGCCAATATGTCCTATAAATCTCTCAAAATATGTGGCAAGACTTGAAGCAGTATATGGTTAGTGGATTTCTTTTTAATTCAATTTGCTTTCCTTGCATTTTCTTAGCCCTGAATCAGTTGAAGCCAGCCCAGCAGTAACTGGAAAGACCATCTATGCAACTCACAATTACCCAGGCAGCCAGAGCCACGGATATCGAGGTCTGCCATACGCAGTAAGTACAATGATATTGGTAATAAATTTACTAAAACATCGCTCCTGGAAACTCTTGTCCACTACAATGTGATCTTTCAATCTCTGATGCTGTACTTGGCATAATATAAGGAAATACCCAGATGAAAAGACCTTAAATGCGTTTAAGTGGAGGACCTGTTAACACATAAAAAACTGCAATAACCATTCTATAGTGTTAATAAGAAAGGATTGGGAATGAACGTGAAAACTATCTGCCCCTGCTTGTTTGTTACCTGTGCCCGCAGCGTCCATGGCAGGCCTAATGTTGATGATGAAACAGCTGGGTGGATACCCAGTACCTGTCCCCTCTTCAGTCCGAATCCCACGCATGCTCAGTGATTGCCGCAGTGACCCCTATGTAAGTAAATGATGGTAGTGGCAGTTGCTGACAACACGTTCTGCTAATTCATATCAATGGAAATGAGATGTTTGAGCTAAATGGAAATGTAGACTGATACACAATAGGCTATTGGATTTCCTGCTCAGAGTTCCAAAAGATGGTACAACAAGTGATGTGAAAATGGCATTGTTAAAAAAAAAATGTTTTCCCAGTTACTGAGAATAAAAAATATATTATGTGTATTATGTTTGTGTGTGAAACGTAATTAAAAGGTTCAGAGATTATGGGCTTTTTCACAGTCTTGTGCTCAGTGTCCTGCTAGAAAGTGCTGATAAATGTTTGTTGCCTCCTGTCCCAAGAGCCATGTGTAATAATCCTGCAGGACCTCACAGATTCCCTTCTTCCTGGGTTATACATAGCTGCTCTTAGCTGAATGTGTGCTCCCACTATGAAGCAGCAATGTCTCTATACCCCCCCTTTTAATTGTTCCCTTTCCATCCTTAAGGAACCCCGATGCCATAACTAATCATAGTTTTTATCAGCAGATCGTGATATATTCAGATTCCAGCAGTCTGTTCGCAAGACATCTGCTCCTTTGTTGCTCTCCTGATTACTAATCGCTCAGCAAAGCTTTCTGGTCTCTTAACCATTTTGTACGGGCAGCTTTACCTTTTTTGTTTTTATTATTGTTTTAATGGACATCAATAAAATTTTCAAAACTTCTCTAGAATGTATTTTTTTTTTTTTATTAATTTCATTTACATTATCTTAATACATCAGTGTGTGTAATTGCATCCATAGAGTCCAAAATATGATGGAATGGAAAGATAGCCCTTCCGCTTTCTGTAATATTTCATATTTGTTATTGCCCCACCACCACCCCTATCCTCCTGAGGAGCTGTTTATCAGAAACTATTATAGTTGTATAAAAGAATGTTAAAGATGTCTACTATACAGGATTTTTCTTTTATTGTGCAGTCATCAGACTATAGATGGGGGGGGGGGGGCAGAATGTAACTGGTTTCAGCGGGATTAGAAAAATATGTCTGTATATAAAGGGAAGTGTCATCACAAATTGACCTATTCTTCAAATCAAATTTTTTTTTCCATTAAAAGGATTTTTTGTAAAATTACTTTTTAATTTATCTCTTTACTATTTTTTATAAAATAATCCCGAAATCTTTCCGTTCTCATTCTTACCACTTAGTCTTAAACTGAGCCGAATCTTTCTGTTCTCTGTGGTAAGGAGACTGCTGTAAAGTGATCTGTATAGAATTGCAGTGTCAGGTGAAACCAATAGGTAGAGAAGACAATAGCAGCTCCTGTGATGAGTACGCTCAGTAATGATGTGGCACTGGTTTTTGGTAGAAAACAGCCATAGTTTTCTAATCCTGTGCAACTTTTTAACATCTGCTGAGCAAAGCCAACAGAAGACGTCAATGAATAGTAAACTGTAAAATTCTGCGACTTAAGTACGTGTCATATAGAAATTAAAAAACAATATGGATGTTCTCCTGTACATATGTGCTCCGACATAATTAATTGCTTTTCAGGTTTGCAAGATAGTTACATATTTCAGTTGTATTAGAGAAAGGGAGGTTTTCCATTTATTTTCCTTTTTTACATTGTAAACTTTTGGGTTAAACTCCAGTCACCCACTTTACAGGATCACAATTACGGAGCTCCACCACCTCCAACGCCACCGGCCTCTCCACCAGTCCAGGCTATAATTCCACGTGCAGAACTCAATGGCGTTCACTCACCTGAAGACGAGGAGAATTCTGGAGACAGCGATAGTTCTTCTGAAGGAGAGGGTATTCCCAACTGGTGCCACTGCAGTAACTCTGCAGATGGGTTTCTTGTTAAATGTGAGAAATGCAGGTACGTGGTTAACATATTTAACTTTCCAAACAAGTATTCGCTTTAATTGTAATAGTTTTGGTATTGCAAACTAACCAACTTTCTCTTTCCCCACCGCAATGTACAGGGGAGTAAACAGAGGAAAAGTTATTCAGCTGAATCGTCGGAAACAAGACAATGTGTCTGGTACGTCCGCCATTAACCGTGCTAACAAAATAATTTTAATGGATCTTGTTCTCCATCTTTCTACCCTTAGTACTTCAAACAACTTGATCTGTTTGTATGTAACAGGTATAAGGTAGCTTATGTTGGAGGTCTAGTATCCTCATGAAACTCCAACTATCTAGTTCTGCTTTAATCAAATGGTTTATCTGAGTCTTGTGTATAAAAATCAGTTTGAGTATTAAAAATGTATCATTATACTTAGCTTATTGGTTTAAACTCCTGTTCACATAAGTGTCGTGATTTCTGTAATCAACTGAAACCATAACACTATCCATCACCCAGCACACGCTGGTGGCATCTAATGTATTCTATTGACATGTAATGGAGTCCTTCAGGTTCTGCATTGGCATTTGTTTGACAGGAAAATTAGCTGTGCATGCCACACTTCTCTTCCTGACAAACTACTATATCCAAACAAAATATATAGAGCCTAACTGAACCTCCAGTTGTGGACGTAAAAAGGGACTTTATAAATAAATGTTATATAATGAAAAGCACATAAAAACTTGTCTTCTGGAGGCTGAAATCACAACTTTTGTCCAGCTTTTGTATTGGTAGGACATCCCATCACTTTATGGTGCACAGAGGACTGTCTGGGACCCCCATAGTCCTGGGAGATTAAATGGGGAATGGTCCCCAGCACAGACTAATGACTGGGAACAATCTTTTTGAGGATTGTTGGGGGTCTTGAAGGTTTTACCCGCACTGATCATAAAGTGATGATATACACTAGCAATATACCATCACTTTGAAATGGAGATACCCTTTTGACCATGCACCTATGTGGAATTAATTTAAAGCATTTCTTCTTTGTAGGGGGTGAGAGCAGTGCTACTGAGAGTTGGGATGAGGAACTTTCTCCATCAACAGTTCTATATACAGCTACCCAGCACACGCCAACAAGCATCACACTCACAGTCAACAGAGTGCGGAGAAGTAAACCAAAAAAGAGGAAAAAAAGTACTGAAAAGGCTCGTAATACCCCCAAAACCAAAAAAATTAAGGTAGGATAATAACTTAACAATAAATCTGTGTTTAAATCAGGGCATTTCTGGATAATGTAACACCATAAGATCTTAAATTGTATGCAGTCTTCAGGTTAGGCTATCAATAGACTACTGATCAGATGTACTACTCACTGTAGTAGAGATAAGCACAACTCGGGTGCGCTTGAGTCCAATGGTTCGGCATTTGAATACTGGTGGCTGAGGAAGTTGCATGCAGGTTTACAGAGTCCGGGAAAACATGGGTACAGACAATGGCTTTATACATGTTTAACTGGACTTCCTAGGGCTTCATCGAACTTCAGCCACTGGTATTCAAATGTGAACAATTGGACTCAAGCATGATCATGTTGTCTTCATTTCTGCAGTCTAGTGCTTGTTTATACCCCAGCTTTTAATTGCAATTGTTTAACTATTTGTAGAGGCGATGCAAGGTACTACCTGCAGCTTCGTCCTGCTCATTTGAGCTATGTGGCTTAAGCAGGAGCATTTAAACAAAACTTGCCTTACTTTGTAGAGGAGCCTTAATTTCTACACAGTGAGGGGCATGGTTCTGCAAAATATGTACAGTGTATAATCTTCTGGTGTACTCTTGTGTGATTTCTCTAAGGTAGATTCATAACTGGCCTATGTTCTATTTATTTTAGGCATTTCGGGAAGGTTCCCGCAAGTCTTTACGAATGAAGGTGAGTCCCCATTTTATCCTGATAGAGATGAGTGAGTCACCCGTCTTAATGAAGCAAAGCCCTTCGTTTGATCAACAAGCGGCTTAGACGGGCGATTCGCTCATCTCTACTGATAGTCTTCAAAGGATATGATCACCTCTGCACTAAAATGTTTTATAATAATTTGTTTCCTAAATGCAAAATGTTGCAACTTTTTATTGAGCCTTTATTTAAATGAATCTGTTCCATGAAACTGAGTATCAAAGTCCTTACAGTGTTACATAGTTCTTGGGGGAAGGAAGCTGTCTGACTGCAATCTGCTTAAAAAATAAAAACAGAATCCTGTTTTACGCTGCATTAAAGTGCCAAAGGGTTGTGACTCATACACTTCAGAGATCTGATCTGCCTGGGCCATGCCCCTTCGGTACTTTGCTGCAGCATAAAACAGCATTCACATTCATTTAAGCACAGGACCCCAGAGGTGTTACATTACATAAGGTTGAATGGGGTTGCCTGCTGCTCTAGTTGTTGGGTGGATAACACTGACCTCTACATATACCTTGGTCCTTTAGAAAACTGGGTAACTATTTGGCTTGATAACAGGATTTTAATTAGAGAGCCAAAAATTGGTCCACTGGCACATACAGGAGGGGTGCCAGGCATGTCCATGGAACAGGGAACCATAGCAGAAATTCTTTATCAAACCTGCAAAATGATTATTGTGAAATACTAGCTTTAGTCCACTTTGCTGGCTGTTGAAGTAGTGAGCACAATGAATGAATGAATGCACTACAGTGTGCATCAGATGAAAAAAACATTGGCCCATGTTAGCCACATGGCCTTTGTGTAAAGTAGTGGCACCTCAACTACTGATCACACACTCATTAATATTTTCTTCTGTACTTTTTAGGCATCAGCAGGTAATTGTTAAAGGTGTTATCCAGTGCTCCAAAAACATGGCCACTTTCTTTCAGAGACAACACGACTCTTGTCTCCAGTTCAGTTGCAGTTTGCAGTTAAGCTCCATTTACTTCAATGGAACTGAGCAGCAAAACCCAATCCCAATGTGAAGACAAGAGTGTCTCTGGAGGAAAGTGGCCATGTTTTTGTAGCGCTGGATAACCCCTTTAATAGAAAATGTTGCCATTTTTATCATTAGCTGTTACAGGTTTGTGAAGATACTGCCATCAAACTTTAATTGTTTTTTTTTTCCCCTCTCTAGAATTCGCCTTCAGATGCTCACACATTAGATGAAAATACCACAGAGGGCTGGGAGAACAGGATCCGGCTTTGGACTGATCAGTATGAGGAGGCATTTACTAACCAGTATAGTGCAGACATGCAGAACCTTCTGGAGAGGCATGTACGCTCAAACAAAGAACTAGCTGGAAAAGCAGAGATACCTGAAACCATAAAGAAGAACGAACTGTCTTGTAACAACACAGTTGTAGGATCTCAGATGCAGGTATGTAGTATATAATAGCTGTCTTACTCTATCCATATGCTTTGTGCTTTTATTTTTTTATTTTCCTCCCTTTTGTTTTAACTATATTAACGTTTAAGCTCGCACTTTGTATAGGGCAAGGGCCATACAGCAACCCAGGGTTGTGGTAAAATCATGGAATTGCTGCAGAGTTAGTGTTTTCCCTATGGTGGAAATCCTTGTAATCAATGGAAGTTTCCAAGTGACTGTCACCATCTGAGTATCTACCGGGCTGGCGGCACCACTGAATATATTCAAAACATACATTTAGTTGCCTGTTGTTTTTTGAGCCCTAGCATGGTTACGCCTCAGTGTGCTGTATGCCTGCCCCTTTGAATTATGGGCCATAGCAGTCTTTTTACCGGAAGGAGGAATAGGTTCTGACTCCTTGACACTATTTATGGTGCGAATAAAATACTTTTTTTTATTTTTTTTTATGAAAATGTAAACAGACGTTAATGTCAGCTTAGGAAGCAGTCGGTGACGTGTCACTTTCACTTTTGCCTGCGTGGTTGAGAAATCATGCAGGTTGCGACAATACAGTAATCTTGCCACGACTTGTGGGCATCTGTTGTCCTAGCCTAAAGGGCTTATGAATCCTTAAGTATTATTTACAGTTGTACTTTTTTGCCTGTCATATGTTACAATGCATAAGATAGCTTATAAATCTTTTATTACAGTTTCAGCTGGGAAGGGTCGCACGAGTGCAAAAACATCGTAAAATATTACGTGCATCCAAGGATTTGCAAGTTAACACTCTTGTAATAGAATACCGAGGCAAAGTTATGTTACGGCAGCAGTTTGAAGTCAATGGACACTTCTTTAAAAAGTAAGTCTGTGATGATTGAGTAGAAGTCCTTGCATAGCAATCGTAGCTCACTTTCCTCAATTTCTATTTCTTGGTTGAAAAACTAAAGTGGACCTGAGGGTTAGAACAGTGAACCTACTACAAAGTGTGAGCGCCATTTATCTAATTATGACTGCGTCATGTCTACTCTCTGTTGTCTTACTCATTTTTGTTTATTATGTCTGTTTTTGTTTCTTTGACAGACCATATCCTTTTGTGCTTTTTTACTCCAAATTTAATGGCTTAGAAATGTGTGTGGATGCGCGGACTTTTGGTAATGATGCTAGGTTCATCAGACGTTCTTGTACACCCAACGCTGAGGTAAATGCTTGACATGTCTCAAAGTTATTAGTAACAACCCACCTCTATTTTCAGATGTTCCCAGCCCGTTTTATGAGCTAATATTTTGGGCTTGCTAAATATGCTGGTTTCTCTTAGCTGTTTGCCAAATGCCTCTCTTGTCAGCAGCTATTCCTTCTGACCCCAAATACGCAATCTTTCTGAGATTGAGTAAACATGCATGTATTCTTAAAGGAGAGAGGAAACTGTGTGACAGCAAGGGGTCAGGAAAAAGATATAAAAGTACCATACATATTCAATGCCCAGGCAGACACTCTGCCTGCATTAGGTTAAAGGAGAACTCCAACCGGAACCAATTTTTTTCAGGGAGGGGTGGGGGTTGCGGCTTCCACGATGCTAGCCGCTTTGTTGTTTTCAGACAGGACTTTGGATGCTACATGGCAGGCCTGCTCAACCACTTAGCGGCTGCAATGGTACCCCGCCTCTGCTGCTGAATGGATGAGCAGGCCTGCTATGTCACCGCCCATGTTCCGTCTCAAGACTAGGAACCGGCTGAACATTAGGGCCCTAAGCAGCAAAATGTGGCGGCAGGGCAGGGGCTGGGGAGGTAAGTGGATGTTATTTTTCACCCACCCACAGACGTTCTGAAAAAAATGGGTCCCGGTTGGAGTTCTCCTTTTAATATGGTTACCTTACCTAGAGTATTCATCAGTGCAATTTGTGACGCAATCCTGAAATAAGAAAAAGGGAACATCAATTGGGTCCACATTATGCACTACATTTTTAATCTTATTTATTACCTTACTAGTAACTTTTTTAAGGTTTACTTATGCAATATGGGGGTAGAGGTTTGCATACTTTTAACAAGATAAAACACCACTTATGTATCATTTAGAGCCCTAATGATCTTTATAAAGAAGTTGTCATAAGTAAATTAATTTGTAACTCATTTTATGTGTCTATACAGGTCAGGCACATGATTGCAGATGGGATGGTTCATCTGTGCATTTATGCTATCGCTGCTATTGCAAAAGATACAGAGGTCACCATTGCCTTTGACTTTGACTACAGTAGCTGGTGAGTATGTTCTCAGTCTTTATTGTTCAGCATCATGTGTCATTCCATAATCTATTCCATAAATCTTGCACTTGTGATATCTAATTTGTATACAGTCATATTTGTGCAGAGATGAGTTACTGCAGGAAGTATTAGTTTGCCACCTTTATATTAAGATATTGAGCCTTTAGTAGCAAAACCTTTAAACTAATAGACATTACTGTATGCATGCCTGAATAAGCGAATACTGCAACCAGTAATAAGTGCAGTACAAATGGCCACACTCTGGTAGATTATTAGTTGGTCAATATATCTTTTTTTCTTTGCTTATTGCAGTAGTTACAAGGTAGATTGTGCATGTCACAAAGGCAACCGGAACTGTCCTGTCCAGAAGAGGAATCCTAGTACTGGAGAACTACCACCTCCTGTTGCACCTCCATTGTCCATAGGAGCAGAGACAAGACATCGCAAAGCTCGAAGAAGGGAGTTGGAACAGCAGGGTTATGTGGTGGATGAAAGTTCCAATCACCAGACTGATGAAGTGGCTGAAACTCCTGCCACAGAGGCAACTGGTGACCATGAGGTAAACCCTGATAATAAGTTCTGTTTTGTTTAACAGTGACTAGTGTCCAGCTTTAAGTACTTTCCTATGAGTCCTCTGGTCTCCATATGCACATTACATTATATTAGGAAAAACTTTTTAAAAATAAGTCTAATTAAACTATGTTCACAGACTGAAGAAGACATCACAGCTAAAAGCGAAGATACTAAAGAGGAGGAGGTGGGAATAGTGTCAAGAACCAGAAGGGTGAGCTTTTATTTTTTTTGTATGCAATTCATTTGTAGCTTACAGATGTAATTTTTTTTTTAATCGAAGGTTGAGGATAACTATTTTTCTGCAAACTTGCTGGCCAATAATCCAGCTAATTATTGTTTTTATTATAGTCAAGAGATGACAAGAAAGTAGAACTTCCTCCACTGGATAATGTAGAAAGAAGAAGGCGACGCAAAGAACAGCCTGCAGAACAACCTGCTATTGAACCTGAGACACCTTCTGTTCCTGAAGTCCAGAGAGCATCAGATCCTACAACCCAAGCAGATGACCAAGAGCCAGAATCTGAAAGTGCCATGGATGTAGAACCCACACCCAATCCTACCCAGGGAGTGAACACTCGGAGATCTTCTCAAGCGCTGGTGAGTGAATATTCTGTACAGCTGTAGAGTCTGGGACCAGCTATATCTAACAATAGGTAGGGGCCTCTGCATCAAAACTTTAGACACGTCTGTGTGTTGTGTCAAGTAACAATAACGCTCAGTTCATTTAGTTGTAAGAATCTGGTTGTTGTGTTGCTTTGTGTGACGTCTAGTGTTTACCAAACTTTTAATTGAGCTACGAAGTTTAACTACGAATATGTAGATATTTATTAAATCTCTTGTATTTGATTATATAGGAAGCCAATTCAGAAAAACCTGCCCCCAAACCAGTTCCTCCCAAGTCCACCAGACCTCGCCCAAAAAGCCGCATGTCGAGGTACCGAAGTGCCTCAGCACAAAGACTAAGAAGGCAGAGACAAGCTGTAGCCCAGCAAGTTGAGTTGGCACCCCCAGTGCCAGAGGAGGGGATTGCTAGTTCTGCCACAGCAGAGCCTGGGACCACAGAAAATCTAGGCTTAGGTGACGCACAGCAGGGCTCAGAGTCCCCTGCAGTTACCCAGTCAGTAATCCAGCCTGCACGTTCTGGCCTTAAATACCATAAAACTAAAAAGGTCAGTAAAATTTTATGTTAATGTCCTAGTTAATTCCAAAGTATCCACAGCCATCACTTTGAAATTAATGATATTGCTTTCTTCTCCAGTACCTTGTTACAGAGTGGTTGAATGATAAAGTGGAGAAACAGGACAGTCCCATTGAACACCCTTTGAGGATTACTACAGATCCAACTGTTTTGGCAACCACACTTAACATGCTCCCTGGATTATCCCATTCCCCAACTATCTGCACTGCTCCTAAACACTACATACGCTTTGTTTCTCCATTTATGCCAGAAAGGCGAAGGCGTCCTCCAAAGGTGGATGGCACTTATGGGTCATGTAAAAAGGTTAGTTATGTTCCTCTTTTGTTTAATTAACATACTCTCCCGTATAAAGCAGAGTTTTTGATTCATTTTCTAAAAATTTAAAATTTCTTTCTAAGATGGCTATTAGTTTCAAACTATAGTGACATAACCTAAAATCTTTTTTTTTTTTTTTTTTTTTAACCAGCGTTGGATTAAACAAGCCATGGATGATGACTTTTCACAACCTGAGAGCTCTGTACAGGAACCACAACCTTTATACCAAAGCAATGAGAGCAGCCTCCCTTCCAGTGGTAATAGTGGAAACAATACAGGTATGGGGACTATGATAGTGGCATAATAATGTACAGCAGATTTTGCTGGTATCTTAGTTTTCTCGAGGACACAAGAGATTTACATGTACTGGGAGCCTATTTCCGTTAAAGTTTTGCTTTTCTCTGCTAATCTTTGACCTAGACTTATACCTCTTCTCTAATGAATTTATCTTTTACAGAAATCACAGCTCCCTTTAAAAAATGGAAGATGAAATACATCCTAGAAGAAAATTCAGCAATGTTATCAAGTCCTGTACAGTTTCCCCCTGTACTACCTAACTCTGTGACAACAGACTCTTTAAGTCCAATGCAGACCACACCCAGTTCTTCCCTTCCTGGTGAAGAGGAATCCCGATATGGATATGGACTTATGTTCTCTCCAATTCCCTCTCTTGCTGCTAGTCGTTGTAATACTCCACTACAGTTTGAGGTAAAGAAATAGGTATTTTTTTCTGTAGAAAACTGAACTGCATATTGGGTAGCTTTATGCATTAGGGCATCCTTACCATCCTTACCAAATAGGGAATGTTGGAGTCACACAGTGCTTTTTCAGGGGGTGCCGTTCTTCAGAAATGTGTTTCAATAGTTTAGCACCCTTTGCTTGGAATGGCCAACCTGTTTTTCTTACCACACCCATAATGAATTCTAAAGAAATTATCTAAAACTATGCTGCTCGGGAAGCCACAACACAAAGGCTAATCTGTCAGGGCCATACCAGGTACAGACTAATTTTTTTGTCTTTGCTGATGGTCATTTGCAGAATTATAAAATTGTATTTTTCCTTGAAAGCTGTAGTGCCATAAGTCATTCTGATCCAGAGCATGCGTGCCTGAGCCTCTAGCCCTGTACGTCATTCCGTCAAGGCAGGAAGAGGTGGGCAGGAGTCTTGAATGCTTTGGCTCAGCATCACTTCTGCAGCACTTCAGCTTCTAAGGAAAAATGCTATTTTAAAACTTTGAAAATGACTATGAGCAAAGACAAAGAGATGATGTGTGTTATCTCCCTATCGTCTATCTGCCTGTGCCTTTGCCTTTGTACCTGGTATGGACCTGACAGCTTCACTTTAAACATGCTAATGAGATAAATATACTAGGACTGTTTTGCTTATGGTGGCTAATCTAATGATCTTAAAAGTGACATGGTGACCCCCTTTTTGCATTATGACTTCTAGATAAAGGTGTAAACTTTGCAGTGTTCATACCTTATTTTATATCATAGATCTTGGTACTTCTTCCAGTAAAAAGTGATCTTTTATCATCTGCAGATTGTGCCACCTGGGCGGGTCTTCACGGCCGCAGCGCAACTTATCCCCGCCTACATCGTCATCATAGGCCCGTCCCCATGGCAGCCATTGGTATGGGCCCACCTAGAGGGGGTGGGGCCTAGACCTTTAGGCCAGCCCGTTCCAATGGCCGTTGAGGGCGGGGAGGGGTTAAGTGGTGCCTCAGACGAGAAGCCCCGCCCAGGTGGCATAATCCGCAGATGATAAAAGATCACTTTTAACTGGAACAAGCACCATGACTTATGATATAAAGTAAGGTATGAAAACTGCTAAATTTACCCTTAACGCCTGTCTAGAGAAGTCATAACGCAAAAAGGGGGTGACTGTATTACTTTAAGGTCCCAATTACTTCTGCTTTATGCGAGTGGTGTGTTCAGCTGCCAATTATTGAAGGTATTAGCCAAAAAATAGCAAACAATAGGCCGCCACTGTTACGTATAAAGACTACTAAGTTAACGTAAATAAGTGGGTATTGGCCTGTGCCGTGCTGCTACCTCAATATAGCCCAAACGTATAACCAAAAAAACAAAATTGAGTATTGTAGCAAATAATTTTATTTAAATCATGTTAAAATACAGAAAAAAAAGAAAAAATGAATCAACACTTATAAAAACAGGGTGGCAATCCTGGAGAAATATCACATATACATAAATCTATAGGAGCAATATAGGAGCAATTCATATAAAAGAACACTGGGACCGAGTATAAAGTGCTATGTGCAAAGAATTTTGTTACATGGGGAACAAACCCCTATATCTGATGTAAACACCCTTCCCACCCCATATAAGAATCGCTCTTATTACCAATAAATCACAAAGTCCGCTCGCTCTCCAGGACGCCACCACCCGACGCGCGTTTCGTGTCCTTCGTCCCGGACGAATAATTTGCTACAATACTCTATTTTGTTTTTTTGGTTATACAATTTTTGAAGGTGTATGGCCACATTTAGGCCCTTATTTGTTCAGATGTATGTTGACTTTTAGGATGTACGCTGCTTTCTACTTGTTAAAGTTTTCGGAGTTTCGAAGATTTTAATAATCGTTTTCACATTTATACAAAAGTGACTGAAATGCCCTAAACTGTCTAAAAGTGAGACTACATATTACTTTCTGTTCACCTCTGGCTTCTGCCATAATATGGTGGCACAAGTGCACTGCAAAAATATCCTAAATTTGACAGTAAAGCTGTAAAATTATTCTTTGGCTTTTACATCAGCTGTATGGCTTCTATACATAATGGAAGCCATAGAGTTGTGCTGTATCTGTACAACAGTTCCAAATAGCACACAACCCACCGACCTATAGTGAGGTGATGGGGTGTATGCAAATATAGCTCTGCAGATGCTGCTTATGTTATATATAATAATCTTTGCCACTTATAAACCTCATTAAAAATGTCATTAACGATTTGCTTTTTTTCCCCCTCCCCTCCTAGAACATATCCTCACCTGAGAGCTCCCCAGCGCATAGACCCGAATCCCTGTCACCCGAGGTAGCTATCACACTGCTTGCACTTGCTTTAAGAAGGGTATATATATATATATATATATATATATATATAATATTTGATTATTCTGCTGCTAGTAGATTGTAAGGGCTGCTAGAGCTTTGACCTCTGATCAGCATCAGAAGAACACTGATTTCCGGCCTGTTAGGTATCTGTGATAGGGCTTCCCCAATCGCATTAGGGGAACCCTGATCACCGCCACTGCACCACCACAGAGGCTTTTAAACGGCATTTAAAGCGTAACTGTCATTTCAGGGTCATTTTTTTTTAAACATTAAATATCAACAGTACAAGCGATTTTAAGAAACTCTGTAATAGGTTTTATAAACCAAAAGAGTTTCCTTCTGTAGTGAAAAAGCAATCTCCCAGCCTCCCCCCTCACTGCAGAAGCAGCAAGATTTCTGTCTCCATTATGTGGCTATGGAGAGGGGAGGGGCTGTTAGGAGTGACTGAGCACGGAGCAGTCCTGCACAGCACAACATCCTGCAATCTTCTCTCAGTAAGTTCATAGATAAGCACTGACCTTTCTGACCCCAGAATCCTGCGGTTTAGGTGCCCAGACAGTCTACAAACAGCTGACCTTCATGTCACCTCTTCCTGCTCCCTCATCTCCCTCGGCCCCTCCCCCCTCCATAAGGATAGAACGGAGAGAGCAGAACCCATCTTCACTGGCTTCTCTGTAATGAAGATGTGTTTGCCTGATAATGCACAGATAAGAAGTCAGGGGGGGGAGGCTGGGAGATTGCTTCTTGAGTACAGAAAGAGGCTTTTTTGGCTGATGAAACCTATTACAGAGTTTCTTAAAATCGCTTATACTACTGATTTCTGCAATAAAAAAAAACATGACCGTTACGCTTTAAGTGCAGCTGTCAGTTTTGATTGCTTCATAAAAGTGCCTAATTAGCGTATCGATCAGCCCGCACTCACTTATAGCCGCAGTGGGATTCACAGCAGGGGCACAGCGTGAGCCCTCTCTGAATCCCCCTAGTGAACACATGCCATATAGGTACGGCATATGTCCTTAAAGGGGTTATCCAACAAAAAATTTATTCTTTCAAATTAACTGGTGCCAGAAAGTTATATAGATTTGTAATTTACTTCTATTTAAAAATCTCAAGTCTTCCCATACTTATAAGTAGAGATGAGCGAACCGTCCGAGGTTCGGGTTCGTATGAACCTGAACTCTCTGCTTCTGATTCCCGCTGTCTGCCCGCTCCGTGGAGAGGGTGGATACAGCCTGAGGACCGCCTGGAAAACGGATACAGCCTATCCCAGTTTTCCAGGCGGTCCTCAGGCTGTATCCACCCTCTCCATGGAGCAGGCAGACAGCGGGAATCAGTAGCCGAGAGTTCAGGTTCATACGAACCCAAACCTCGGCCGGTTCGCTCATCTCTACTTATAAACTGTTGTGGTCCTGCAGGAAGTGTTTATTTACATTCAGAAACAGTGCTCTCTGCTAACATCTCTGGCCGAGTTAGGAACTGTCCAGAGTAGTAGCAAATCCCCATTGAAAACCTCTCCTCTCAGTTCCTGACTCGGCCAGAGATGTCAGCAGAGAGCACTGTTTCTGAATGTAAATAAACAACACTTTCTGCTGGATATATAGTAGCTTATAAGTATGGGAAACTTGAGATTTTTAAATAGAAGTAAATCACAAATATATCTAATAGTGCGTTTACACAGACAGATTTATCTGACAGATCTTAGAAGCCAAAGCCAGGAACAGACTATAAATAGGGATCAGGCCAAAGGAAAGACTAGGATCTATCCTCTTTTCAAATCCGTTCCTGGCTTTGGCTTTCAAAATCTGTCAAATAAATCTCTGTGTAAATGCACCATAAGTTTCTGATACCAGTTGATTTAAAATAATTTTTTTTTTTCCGCTCGGCAACCTCTTTAAGGGGTTAATGTTCCTTATGGGGCTTCTAACACAGATGTAATGACAATCATACCTTGCTTTTTTTATACCATAAGGGTATTAAGCACCTAAATTGTTACCAATTTGTGCCTTATTTTTACAGCCTTGTCTTCGAAATGAAGCAGATCTGCCAAAGGCAAGTTTCTTGGATATCTCCATGGAGAATTGTCAGGAACACCAAACCACAGTCGTCACCGGTCTTAGTGATCTTGCTTCTCAGTCTCCAAGCACGTCTATGCCATACATCACATCAGAAACAGGTGTTTTAGGAAAAGGAGGGGAAGGTTCAACGCTGCTAAGAACGTCGGAACAGACCTTCCGGACGGAGTTCAATTTAATGTATGCTTTCTCCCCTTTGAACGCAATGCCTCGGGCTGATGGCTCATTACGTGGGTCCCCTCTTGTAGGGGAAAGAAAACCTTCCCAATCAGAAATGTACTGTGGCTCTCCTGTAGAAGCCTATTATACTAGGCCTGTTCCTGGACTTTTGAAAGAATCTGCACAAGGATCTATGTCTCCTTGTAGTGAAAGGACTTATGAGGGGATCAGATCTTCTCCACAAAATCCACCTCAAAGGAAAAAGGTAACTGGGGTCAAGACGATGCTTCTACATAGACCACAATATTTAGTCACATGCTTGTAGTTTGCATATAGAGTTCACATCTGTTTACTGCGATCTAGGGATGCACGATGCACCGAAATATCGATACTACTATCGATATTTCGGGCAAAAAAAACGTTCGATACCAGGATTTCCTGGTATCGAAACTTTAAGTTAAGCAGAGAACACTGTGGGCGGCTAGCTGAGCGCCGGCCGTGTTCTCTATGTGCCTCCCCCTGCCCCCTGCAGTCTCCTCCTCTGCTCTCCCTCCCTCCACTCCCATTGGCGCCAATTTCAAATAGCCGGCACTTAGCTATTGCTAGTGCCGGCTATTTAAGTATATAGATGCCGCTGTCACACTGACAGCGGCATCTGACCCCTCCTGAGCCCGCTCCATATACAGCGGGGGTCGGCTACTGTGTGTAACAGACCCCCGCTGCTGGTGTCTCTCTAATAACAGAGTCCGGCTCCGCCAGACTCTCTTATCAGAGAGATGATTTATGCGGAGGAGCCGGAGCTGCACGGAGAGCGGCTGGAGAGGGAGAGCGGGAGAGGAGGACGGAGGAGAAGGCTGGAGGGAGAGCGGGAGGTCCGGGAGAGAGGACGGAGGAGAGGGAGAGCGGGATGTCCGGGAGAGGAGCCGGAGCTGCACAGAAGAGAGCGGGAGGTCACGGAGAGAGGAGGACGGAGAAGGCTGGAGGTGGGGAGGATGAAGAGGGAGAGCGGGGGTCTGTGAGATCCGGGGGAAGTGCAGCACATGTGAGGATCCAGCCGGCTGGCAGGTGGGGGAGGTGGCCGGGGCTGAGAGGAGCAGATAAGATCGGCTGTAGTGTGTGGGATCCTGTGTAACCTCCTCTTCTCTTCCTCCGCAATCTTGGTAACTGGTGCAGCAGAGCTGTCTTAGTGATAGCTGATGTAGCAGAGCTGTCTTAGTGATAGCTGATGTAGCAGAGCTGTCTTAGTGATAGCTGATGTAGCAGAGCTGTCTTAGTGATAGCTGATGTAGCAGAGCTGTCTTAGTGATAGCTGATGTAGCAGAGCTGTCTTAGTGATAACTGATGTAGCAGAGCTGTCTTAGTGATAGCTGATGTAGCAGAGCTGTCTTAGTGATAGCTGATGTAGCAGAGCTGTCTTAGTGATAGCTGATGCAGCAGAGCTGTCTTAGTGATAGCTGATGTAGCAGAGCTGTCTTAGTGGTGGGTGGTGCAGGAGAGCTGTCTTAGTGGTGGGTGGTGCAGGAGAGCTGTCTTAGTGGTGGGTGGTGCAGGAGAGCTGTCTTAGTGATAGCTGATGTAGCAGAGCTGTCTTAGTGATAGCTGATGTAGCAGAGCTGTCTTAGTGATAGCTGATGTAGCAGAGCTGTCTTAGTGATAGCTGATGTAGCAGAGCTGTCTTAGTGATAGCTGATGTAGCAGAGCTGTCTTAGTGATAGCTGATGTGGCAGAGCTGTCTTAGTGATAGCTGATGTAGCAGAGCTGTCTTAGTGATAGCTGATGTAGCAGAGCTGTCTTAGTGATAGCTGATGTAGCAGAGCTGTCTTAGTGATAGCTGATGTAGCAGAGCTGTCTTAGTGATAGCTGATGTAGCAGAGCTGTCTTAGTGATAGCTGATGTAGCAGAGCTGTCTTAGTGATAGCTGATGTAGCAGAGCTGTCTTAGTGATAGCTGATGTAGCAGAGCTGTCTTAGTGATAGCTGATGTAGCAGAGCTGTCTTAGTGATAGCTGATGTAGCAGAGCTGTCTTAGTGATAGCTGATGTAGCAGAGCTGTCTTAGTGATAGCTGATGTAGCAGAGCTGTCTTAGTGATAGCTGATGTAGCAGAGCTGTCTTAGTGATAGCTGATGTAGCAGAGCTGTCTTAGTGATAGCTGATGTAGCAGAGCTGTCTTAGTGATAGCTGATGTAGCAGAGCTGTCTTAGTGATAGCTGATGTAGCAGAGCTGTCTTAGTGATAGCTGATGTAGCAGAGCTGTCTTAGTGATAGCTGATGTAGCAGAGCTGTCTTAGTGATATCGGATGTAGCAGAGCTGTCTTAGTGATAGCTGATGTAGCAGAGCTGTCTTAGTGATAGCTGATGTAGCAGAGCTGTCTTAGTGATAGCTGATGTAGCAGAGCTGTCTTAGTGATAGCTGATGTAGCAGAGCTGTCTTAGTGATAGCTGATGTAGCAGAGCTGTCTTAGTGATAGCTGATGTAGCAGAGCTGTCTTAGTGATAGCTGATGCAGCAGAGCTGTCTTAGTGATAGCTGATGCAGCAGAGCTGTCTTAGTGATAGCTGATGTAGCAGAGCTGTCTTAGTGATAGCTGATGTAGCAGAGCTGTCTTAGTGATAGCTGATGCAGCAGAGCTGTCTTAGTGATAGCTGATGCAGCAGAGCTGTCTTAGTGATAGCTGATGCAGCAGAGCTGTCTTAGTGATATCGGATGCAGCAGAGCTGTCTTAGTGATATCGGGTGCAGCATAGCTGTCTTAGTGATATCGGATGTAGCAGAGCTGTCTTAGTGTTATCTGATGTAGCAGAGCTGTCTTAGTGATAGCTGATGTAGCAGAGCTGTCTTAGTGATAGCTGATGTAGCAGAGCTGTCTTAGTGATAGCTGATGTAGCAGAGCTGTCTTAGTGATAGCTGATGTAGCAGAGCTGTCTTAGTGATAGCTGATGCAGCAGAGCTGTCTTAGTGATAGCTGATGCAGCAGAGCTGTCTTAGTGATATCGGATGTAGCAGAGCTGTCTTAGTGATAGCTGATGTAGCAGAGCTGTCTTAGTGATAGCTGATGTAGCAGAGCTGTCTTAGTGATAGCTGATGTAGCAGAGCTGTCTTAGTGATAGCTGATGTAGCAGAGCTGTCTTAGTGATAGCTGATGTAGCAGAGCTGTCTTAGTGATAGCTGATGTAGCAGAGCTGTCTTAGTGATAGCTGATGTAGCAGAGCTGTCTTAGTGATAGCTGATGTAGCAGAGCTGTCTTAGTGATAGCTGATGTAGCAGAGCTGTCTTAGTGATATCGGATGTAGCAGAGCTGTCTTAGTGATATCGGATGTAGCAGAGCTGTCTTAGTGATAGCTGATGTAGCAGAGCTGTCTTAGTGATATCGGATGTAGCAGAGCTGTCTTAGTGATATCGGATGTAGCAGAGCTGTCTTAGTGTTATCTGATGTAGCAGAGCTGTCTTAGTGATAGCTGATGTAGCAGAGCTGTCTTAGTGATAGCTGATGCAGCAGAGCTGTCTTAGTGATAGCTGATGCAGCAGAGCTGTCTTAGTGATAGCTGATGCAGCAGAGCTGTCTTAGTGATAGCTGATGTAGCAGAGCTGTCTTAGTGATATCGGATGCAGCAGAGCTGTCTTAGACAGATATCACTAACTTTATTTTTAACACAATAAAATAAAAATAGTCCAAAAATTGGTATCACTGTAATAGTGCAGGGGTATTATATTTCTACCATTTTTTTTTTTTTTCTTTTATACTTTACTAAGTATCGAACTGGTATTGAGTATCGAAATAAAAAAGTTAGTATCGGTATCGAACTCAAAATTCTGGTATCGTGACATCACTACTGCGATCTGGTATCACCTTTTTCGACGGGTGTCTTGCCATCGCAGCTAACAGTAGTTGATGACCTTGTTAAAACACATAAGATCTGGCATCTCATAGGGAGACGCGTCATTTATCGGTTCTTTATATGTCAATTATAAATAGGTAGTGACGCCCCAGGGCCTTTGTGATTGAACACATTATAAAATAGTGGATTAGAGATATAAAATCATAGATAAAAAATATAGGTAAAGAACATACTGTTGGTCTCTTATTAGTCTCTGTTAATCTCTGTTAGTTTAGAAGGTATTGCATGTAAACTGAAAACAATGGGGGAAATTTATCAAACATGGTGTAAAGTGAAACTGGCTCAGTTGCCCCTAGCAACCAATCAGATTCCACCTTTCATTTTCCAAGGAGTCTGTGAGGAATGAAAGGTGGAATCTGATTGGTTGCTAGGGGCAACTGAGCCAGTTTCACTTTACACCATGTTTGATAAATCTCCCCCAATAAGTTTGTCTCCATCTGTGTCAGATATGAATCACAATGTGCTCAATGTGCAATGTGTCGAGGTATAGTCCAAACTTTGCAGTTCTTTTATACAATTGAAATTGAGAATAAAGTCAGTGTGATCAAGTACATATTTTAATATATGTACTTTATCACACTGTGACGTTAATCTCCATAAAATTGTATGTGGCACCAATGCCACAAATGAAGAAACTAAGCCATAGGGACATAGTACTAAAAGCAGTGAGAGAGCCACTATTACTCCCACTACAACGTTTGGCTTGAAACAGCGCAGGATTTCTCAAACTACTCACCCCAGCAATGATACAGGCCTCTCCAGACATTGGAAGCGATGAGGGGTGCTGTGCATCAGACTGTTTCATTCATTAGATTGTGCTGGTTTCACTGTGGCTCATTGAGATACAAGAACTATGAGGTTTGGAATATACCTTGACACACTGCTCATCAGAGCACATTGTGATACATATCTGACACAGCTAGAGACAAGCTTATTGTCAGTTTACATGCGATGCTTCCTGAACTAATAGAGACCAACAGTGTGTTTTTTACCTATATTTTTTTTATCTATGATTTTATATCTCTTATCCAATGTTTTATATGGTGTCCAACCACAAGGACCCTGTGTCGACACTGTTTTTATAATTGACATATAAAGAATTGATAGTGTTTTGTTTTTTTGTTTTTTCCTGGACTTTTGATGATCCTGAATTGAGGATTTGTTATCTATTTTATTTTTGTTGTATCTTGTTTAACCCCTAGAAGTAAAGGGTTCTTAACCATTGACCTCGGTTTTTAGTGAGGGGAGAGCCACACAACTACCTATTTGTTTGTATTTCATAGGCAAAGACAATACATGTGTCCTCTTGCCAGTGACTATTTACTTTGGTTGGTTTTGGATTTTCACATTACTGCCTAGAATTGGCGTCTTGTCCTGTCCTTTTGCTGATGTAGTTTGCATTATGCTGCACATATCAGTAATTTGCATTTGAAAGCTAAATTATCACAATGGCACAAAAAGTGGCTGTGTAGATTTAAAGAAAAATAGTGCTTAGGGGAACATAGTGCTTCACCTAGTCACCTATAATAAACTACAGGTATGGTTAGAGTTCTAGGGTCACTGATCACACTTTTTGCATTGTTTCTGTTGTGCTGCTTTGAAGGTGTCTTCATTATGAGTAAGTGTGCGTTCACACTGAGGAATCTGGGTGGAGCACCTGCCGTGGATGATTCTGCCGCTCGCCCCCCACACACGTCTGCCTGTGCATAGACTCCATCCTATGGTTGGGTGCATTCCGCCATCCACCCAAAGAATTGACATGTCAATTCTTTGGTCTGACAGCGGAATCCTTAAAAGCTTCATCTTTATTGTATCCAAAAACACATAGCAGGACAGAGGAACGCACACTCCCTCTGGCAGGGAGTTTGCGTTCCTCTGTCCTGTTATGTGTTATACCAATCCATAAGAAGGGGAGTAGAGAAGAGCCCAGTAACTACAGTGAGCTTAAAGAGGATGTACCACCAGGCACATGCTCTTTAAGCTGAACCCACGGATCGAACAGCGCCGTCACGGGGAAGCCGGTGCCGCGGTCCGTTTTTTGGACCGCGGCCCGATTCCCGTGCACAGCACCGTTCTATGCACTGGTACCGGCCAGTGCTCAAGCACTGGAGGTAGGCCGGGCCGTCCCCAATGGGAGGGAATTCCCTCCCCTGTATGACGCGGCTCCGTTAGCATGAATGGAGCCGCGTCATACAGGGGAGGGAATTCCCTCTCATTGGGGGCGGCCCGGCCTACCTCCAGTGCTTGAGCACCGTCCAGTTCCGGTGCATGGAACGGCGACGTGCACGGGAACCGGGCCACGGTCCGAAAAATGGACTGCGGCACCGGCTTCCCCGTGACGGCGCCGTTCGATCCGTGGGTTCAGCTTAAAGAGGATATAACTGGTGGTACATCCTCTTTAACATCTGTAGTAGTGAAAATGATGAAAACTCTTCTAAAAAAGATGATAATGGATCACCTAAGAATCAACAATTTGATGGATCCAAACCAGCATGGCTTTACTGAGGGCCGATCATGTCAGACTAATCTCATTGATTTCTTTTGATTATGCCACAAAAGTGCTGGATGAAGGTGGTGCTGTGGATATCGCCTATCTGGACTTCAGCAAAACTTTTGATACAGTTCCCCATAAAGAGCTGATAGAGAAGTTGGAGAAAATTGGACTTTGTGGATTTGTAGTTGGCTGAAGTATAGATATCAGAGGGTGGTTGTTGATGGTGTATATTCCGAGCAGAGACTGGTTACAAGTGGTGTGCCTCAAGGGTTTGTTCTGGGTCCTATTTTTTTTTTTTTATAACACTTCATTTAAAATATTTTCAGATAGAAAAGTGCACAATACAAAAGAATGCAGTATAAGTACAGTGAAATACAACAGCATAAGTACTGAGCAAGGGGCAGGAGGTAGAGGGGAAAGGGGGGGGGGAAGAGGCAGTGGGGCTGGAGCAGAAATTGGGGGGTAAGGCCTGGGCTGAAGAGGGGTATGGGGAGGGAGGGAGGAGGGTTAGGGGTACACTACTAAACAGCAGTAGCGTAACAGAGAAAGTACAACAAGGAAATAATCATACAGTCCGGATTGTTCCACCAATTACTATAGACAAACTCCAATCCTAATATAGTAAGGGGAGAACCTGACATTATTCAACTCTGATACTGGTCCTCCCATACGTCCCATCTAGCCAGGTATGAGGGGTAGGTATTCTGGCGTCTGGCCACTAGACCCTCCATAACATGGTTGTGGTTCACTACAGTGACAATGCTTTCTATTGTGGGAATACTGGTAGACTTCCAATTCCTAGCTATAGCCATACGTGTAGCTGTAAGGAAGTGGAACACAACTGTAAGATGGGAAATGGAAAAGTCATCCAAACCTAGGGACAACAGTGCCACCTCCGGGCCCCAAGGCAAGTTAAAATGTATCAACGTTTCCAACTTATTGCGAACCTTGGACCATAAATCCTTCACGGCCTTACACTGCCACCAAATATGCAATAATGTACCAATTTGGGCCCCGCATCTCCAGCATAACGGAGAAACGGAAGGATATAATTTAGATAGCCTGTAAGGTGTATAGTACCAGCAGTAAAGGAGTTTCCTGGATGCTTCCAGGTGATTCACACATTTGGTCACTCTATAAGGTAATCGGAAGGTAAAGGCCCACTGTTCAGCAGTAAAGGATCGTCCAAGGTCAAGTTCCTACGGCGTCTAAAAATGTCTCACTACTGGCAGGGCAACAAGGCAGGAGCCCTTCTTGCTAGACAACTCAAACTCAAAACAGCTATAATGCATATTCCTTATCTCATAAAACCTGATGGCACGCATGTGTTTGACCCTCAAGGCATGGCAAATTGCTTTGCTGAATATTACACCACCCTTTATAACCTTGTAGATAATACCCAAACTCCACAACCAACTGAGGAGGCCATATCCTCCTCCCTGCGAGATGCCAACCTCCCCTCCCTTCCACTGTCCGTTAGGGAAGGCCTTGCCTCGGATTTCACCAAAGAGAAAGTATGTAAACTTTTCAGATCCCTAAAACCGCACAAATCGCCAGGCCCTGATGGGATGACTAATGAATTTTATAGACTACCTGGTCCAGCCCTGGCCCCTTATTTAACCCGTCTTTTTAATGATTTTGCGTTGGGTCCTATTCTTTTTAATATGTTTGTAAGTGACATAGGAGAGGGTTTGGTAGGTAAAGTTTGTCTGTTTGCTGACGACACTAAAGTGTGCAATAGGGTGGATATTCCTGGAGGTGTCAGTAATATGGAAAATGATTTAGCTTTGCTAGATAAGTGGTCAAAACGGTGGAAATTGAAGTTCAACGTTTTCAAATGTAAAATAATGCACTTGGGGAGGAGGAATCTTCTATCCGAGTATCACATCGGCAGTACTGTGTTGGAAAAGACTTCAGAAGAGAAGGATTTAGGGGCAGCCTTAAAATGAGTCACCAGTGCAACCAGGCGGTGGGGAAAGCAAATCGTATGCTGGGCTGTGTAGCTAGAGGTATAACCAGTAGGAAAAGGGAGATTGTGATCCCGCTGTATAGAGCTCTGGTGAGGCCACATCTGGAATACTGTGTCCAGTTCTGGAGACCTCACCTGAAAAAGGACATTAATAAAATAGAACGGGTCCAAAGACGGGCTACAAAAATGGTGGAGGGTGTGAGGCATAAACCATATCAGGAAAGACTTAAGGATTTGAATCTGTATAGTCTGGAGGAAAGACGGGAAAGGGGGGACATGATTGAAACCTTTAAGTATGTTAAAGGACTAAATAAGGTTCAAGAGGGGAGTGTTTTTAGTAAAATAAAAACAACTGAGCTCAAGAACAAGAGGACACAGTGAGAGCTTAGTTGGGGGAAAGATCAGAAGCAATGTAAGAAAATATTATTTTACTGAAAGAGTAGTAGATACCTGGAACAAACTTCCAGCAGAGGTGGTTGGTAAATCTACAATAACAGAATTTAAACACGCCTGGGATAAACATATATCTATGCTAAGATAATAAGAAAGAAAATACTAAAAGGGCTGATGGACCCAGTGGTCTTTTTCTGCCAACAATTTTCTATGTTTCTATGTGTTTTTGGATACAATAAAGATGAAGCTTTTAAGGTGAAGTGCTGCGGTATGTAAACTACTTGTATAGTGATTGTACACCTGACTGAGCACAAACGCCTGGGACCAGTAGTGCCGGTGAGATAGCTGTGGACTTACAGCGGAATCTGCCCGACCATAGAATGGAGTCTATGGCACCTGTGGAGATGCGGTCGGCAGGTGATCCGCCCCAGATTCCGTAGTGTGAACCCACCCTAATATGGTAATAAACCTGTTTGTTACACTAAAGGTGTTACGTAACCATAAGGTGCACCACTAGGCACTCCCGCACACATTGTTTTCTTCTGCAGCAACAATTTTCTTATGCCTAGAACAAAAAGGTTTTTGTTTTAAGTTTCAGTATATGCATTTAAAAATTAAATTTTACTCTATTTTACCTTGTGTCCTGGAAGGTGTCTCTGTTAGAGTATCGAAAACGAAAACAAGAAGCCAAGGAAGTCATATCCTCTCCAGGCAGGGACATAATACGCTGTGCTGGGACTCCAACACGTCAGAGCAGCAATGGGTCTATTTCTGATACAGACCTTTCAAGTGCTTTGCAACTTCAAGCCCCATCTTCCCCGCAGAGTGGCTTTTCTTCTCCTGTTCACCCCTCCATGCCTCAAGTTGAAGACATAAGCCCCACAGAAAGAACAGTTAGTGCTTCTACACACTGCAAGCAACCTGAGAGCATCAGCAGCAGATGGTAATAAAATTTGTAGTAATCACAAACAAATGTTATCCTGTGTCCATAAAGGTTTTAAAATTTCAGGTATTAGTTGGTTGTTCTCTTGCTGAGACCCCCAGCGATCAGTTGTAATCTTTGAGGAAGCAAATACATGCTTCCCCGCAACACCGCTAAAAATGTAAGTGTTACTGTCATTTAAAGGGAAACTAAGAAAGAATATGCATATATTTATGCTGCTCGTTTCCCATTGCCGATCACATGAGCAGTGCATATGTACATGCAATATTCGTACTTGCTGATAGCCTAGGATAGGCTCCATAGACTGAAGACAGTATTACACAGCACAATTTTGAGGAGAAAGCAAGTGTCGACCTGTCAGGTCAGCACTTGCTTCATTCTTTTTCCCTGCTCGCTGCCTGTGCACATGCACAGATAGCGAGTGACGGGTATGGGCGCATAGGGAGCTGCGGGAAGAGTTGCCCGGACGATCCTTAGATCAGCCGGGCTGCCCATTGTAGTCAGCGGCGGTCTGCTGCTGCCACTCCTATTACACATAGCGACATGCAGCAGACTGTCGCTATCAGGATATTTCAGCATGTTTAAAAGACCATGATCAGCCGACATGTTGGATGATTGTGGTCTTTTAACATGAGCTATTATGCAAAGTGATTATTGGCAGGTAATTGTCCAAGTACGGCTGATAATTATTTGGTGTAGTAGGGCCCTTACAATGGAGCATTTCTCTTGCAATTGGCCTAAAGATTCAGCATTGGCAAGAGAGCGGTGTGGTGCAGAGATTTTGCGGGGTGGGCAGAGGCATTTTCATAGACACACCTTTGAGACAGCCCAGGGATAAAGAAAAACATTTTTAGGACCACGCCAGATCACAAAGCACAGAAGGTACGCATGCACTGCTTATGTGATCTGCATATCAGTTCTGTCAGTTTCCCTGTCTAGGTTTAAAAAAAAAAAAAAGCTTAGTTTCTCTCTTGCAACTCACATGTGATTGTGTGGAGTAGTTTAGTATGTCTGTATTTGTGGAATTGTGGTAAATTTAAATTTTGTAGGTTATTTTTAAGTGGAAATGCAAATGATGCTGCTGAAAAATTCCTATAACTTATGCAAATGCATTTATTTAATAGGATGGTTCCAACATCAGTAGAGCGGCTACGTGAGGGTCAGGGATTCCTGGAGCGGGTTTTGAGAAGTGGCGTTAAGGTGTCACAAAGAGGGGAGATGTCGCCTTCTAGGGAGAGCAGTTTGGACAGAGAGTCAGGTAAATTTAAAATTTTCATAAAGCTGTGTTAAAGTCCTCGGTTGGTTGTTCAATGAAGTTTTAAGGGGTATTCCAGGGAGGGAGCACCAGCCCTGTTCTCGACACCGTTACATATTGCTAGCACTGCTTCATTCAGCATTGTCAAAACTGAGCCCCCCATATATCTAGTCTAATGTATCATAGCATTAGAATAGACATTAGACTTGGGAAAGTTGTTTGTGTCAATAGCACTGCAGGCATGGTACAGTGTAGCAAAGCAAACTGGGATAACAGGCAATCACTGCTATCTCTGCTATAGGCCGATCTGACTGTAGCAGTGGTGACACAGGCTGCTTCCCAGATTAAACATTAGGGAAGGCTCCGTATCGCTAGCACTGCATGCAGCAGCAGCAACTGTGTCGTGACCAGGGCTTGTGCAGCCCTGTAGTTCCCAACATAGCCATTGGTGGCAACAGAGGGGCTGTGTTGCTGATTTTGGCTGCCACTCAATGTAAATACGTTTCCCCCCCTTAAATTTAGATTACAAATTGTGTACTTTTACAGAAAATGTCCCCCCAAGTTTTCTAAAGTGTGGGACCTGTGGTGCCAGTCCGCATTGACAGCTTCTGCTTCGGCCGACAATACATATCCCTCTATAATATATTTACAGTATGTGGGGATGCACCTTGTGGCATGTTGGCACAGAAAGATTTATCGGACAAATTATTGAAGCCAAAACCAGGAACAAACTATAAACAGAGAATAGGCCATTAACCCCTTAACGACATCGGGCGTAAATTTACGCCCTGATGCCGGTAAGGGAGTTCAGAGCGGGGCCGCGCGGCGGCCCCGCTCTGAACCGCGCCGGTCCCGGGTGCCGCGTGTAGCCCGGGACCGTAGGTATTAGCGGGCACGGTCCGATCGCCGTGCCCGCTAATACAGTAATCGGATGCAGCTGTCAAAGTTGACAGCTGCATCCGATTACCGGACGCAGCGTCATCCCTGGTGTCTAGTGGGGAGATCGCTCCTCCGGGATGTTATCCCGGAGGAGCGATCTCCGTAAATGAAGCCGGCCGGGGACCGCTCCAAGATGGCGCCGTCCCCGGCTCGGCACTCGTTTACTTCCGGCTGCAGCAGCCGGAAGTAAACGAGTGCCTATCTCATGGATCTCTGCAGCATATCTATGCTGCAGAGATCTCTATGAGAGATCAAAGCACTTATACTAGAAGTCCCCCAGGGGGGCTTCTAGTATAAGTGTAAAAGTTAAAAAAAAAATGTTAATAGTAAAAATCCCCCTCCCCTAATAAAAGTCTGAATCACCCCCCTTTTCCCAGGTTATAAATAAAAGTAAATAAATAAATAAATAAATAAACATGTTTGCTATCGCCGCGTGCGTAATCGCCCAAACTATTAATTATTCATATTCCTGATCTCGCACGGTAAATAGCGTCAGCGCAAAAAAATCCCAAAGTGCAAAATTGCGCATTTTTGGTCGCATCAAATCCAGAAAAATTGTAATAAAAAGCGATCAAAAAGTCGTATATGCGCAATCAAGGTACCGATAGAAAGAACACATCATGGCGCAAAAAATGACACCTGACACAGCCCCATAGACCAAAGGATAAAAGCGCTATAAGCCTGGGAATGGAGCGGTTTTAAGTGTCGTATATTTGTTGACAATGGTTTAAATTTTTTACAGGCCATCAGATACAATATAAGTTATACATGTTACATATCGTTTTAATCGTAACGACTTGAGGAACATATATAACAAGTCAGTTTTACCCCAGGGCGAATGGCGTAAAAACACATTTCCCCCAAATAAACAAAATGCGTTTTATTTTTCAATTTCATCACACTTTGAATTTTTTTCTGGTTTCGCAGTGTACTTTATGCAAAAATTCAGCCTGTCATTGCAAAGTACAATTAGTGACGCAAAAAATAAGGGGTCATGTGGGTCTCTAGGTGGAAAAATGCAAGTGCTATGGCCTTTTATGCACAAGGAGGAAAAACCGAAAACGCAAAAATCGAAATTTGCTCTGTCCTTAAAGGGTTAAGGAAAGACTGAGATTTCTCCTCTTTTCAAATGCATTCCTTGTTTTGGCTTTGAAAAATCTCTCAGATAAATCTGTCTGTGTAAGCGCACCATTACTCATCCATCACTATAAACAGATGTATGCTTTTTCTCAAATGGTTATATCATTTTATTGTGACACAAGTGAGTTGTTTCCTTGTTTTATTGATTCCTGATAGACGTAAATGCACCAATGTTCTAACTGATGATCTGTCTAAGAGTTTAATATAAAAGTTATAAAGTTATCTAGCTTTAATAAAGAAAAGTAAAAAAAAAAATATCAGGAATACCCCTTTATGACCTAATTTTAGTACACATGGCATTGGTACACAGATGCATTTTTGTTTTTTTAACGTCACCCATTCCACTTGCTTCAGCAGCATTGTTACATAGTCACATTCTCATATAGGCATGTTTTGGGTTTTTCCTTGCAGAGGACGGAGATTCTGAGGTGGTGAACGTGGCTGTTTCTAAAGGACCAACTGTTTACAGCCCTTCTAGATACAATTATCCGGTAATTCTGACACATTAATATATTCGTAAGACTGGTGGCTCTGTAAGATTTTCAGTCCCTGTATTCAGTTTTACATGCGTGTTTTTTCTTTTTTCTCCTTTCAGTTTCTGCAGTGTGATAGTCCTCAGTCAGAGCCAGTCAGTGTCCTCTCCCAGAATACCTCCCCTTTCTGTGGCCCCACAGCTCAGCCTAGTGGATTTAACTATAGGACACCACAGAGGACAGGACACAGCCATACAGAGTCCTCTGTTATTTCCTCTTCTTTCTCAAGTCCCTCCCATATAACTTCCACAGACTCTTCAACTGTTCAGAGCTCTGGGTATTACAACAGCCAGCAGCTTTATGGAAGCAATGCTGGAACGTGTCCACCAAGGAAAAGCTTCCATCACCGAGGCCCCAGCCATGAGGCAAGTCCAGCCCAATTGCTCAGGACAGACTCTGTTTCCTCAGACTCACAAGCCAGCACTGGGGCTTCTGCTAATTCCTCCACCCCACAGGGGTCGAGATCAGACTCGAGAACTATAACAATGTCAGGCCCCAGGATACCTGCTGTGTCCAGTCCGCAGCATTATTCACAACGTGGGTCTGGCGTTCACCAATACAGGCTGCAGCAGATGCAAGCCTCAGGAGTAAAAACTCAGACTGGCCTTTCCTAGGACTGCTTCAGAGAAAAGAACAGGATAGCACTATCCCCAAGCCATTCCTGGACCTAGAGATGGCTCAGACCTGCACCTCATGGACTTGGTGTGTGGGTCTAGGACTGAAACAGGCGGAGGCTGTTTTTGCTGATGACATCGACTCCCCCACTCTACACTCTCACATTGCAAGAAAAATAGACATCTTGGGAAACCCACAAAATGATGAAAAAGTTGTGTAGACCTATAATCATCCAATTACTCGGTTTCTCTCTCTGTATCACCAGAAACCACCTGTAGTCACTTGTGCAGTAAGGACAACGTTTATATGATTTAAATATAAAAAAAAAAGTAAATGGTTGAAATTTAAAGCTGAAAGGGGCAGGGGGGTTAAAGAAGCACCTAAATATTGTAGCATCAGGTTATAACAAATTTTATTTTATTTTTATTGGTTGGGAGGGATAAACTAAAAGTGAGGCTGCTGTGTTCATACTCTCTGCTCAGTCATTTCTGACACCCACAGATCTGTCCTTCCATTCCTGTTTGGAATGGCAGCATCTGTAGTTGTTACAGGATTTGAGAAGTAAGATTATGGTGTGGTATTTCATTTTTTTTTTTTTTTTTTTTTGTGTAGGGAGAGAGAAGAGCAATATCTTAGCAAGCAGCGTAGTAACTGGTTGAAGAGCGGTATTCTCTAACCTGTGTGTCTCCACTCATGGAGACTCCTAGTGTGCGCAGACAGCTGAGCGCTGTAGTTTTCCCGTGGTTGGAAAGGCACAGATTGACAGGATACTGCTGGAGGGGCTGTGTCAAAAATCATGTACTGACTCATAAAAGAAAATCTTGTTAGAAATCCAGAGATCTGCATGAAACTGGCAGTATCCTACTGCCCAGTAACATCTGGCTTCCATGTTTTATTGTAGGCATTCCAGTGCTAGCACCAGTTGTTCCATGGCATTTATGTGTACACCAGTGATTCTGCAGAGTTGAGTTCATTTTTTTTTTTATTGTTTAAATCACTTTCTAGATTGGGCCAGTTACCATACCTGCTGTAAATATAGAGCAGACCTGTCGTGAATGAACCAGAGGCAGTGCTACATCCTTTACTGCGTAGCCTGAGCATGGACGGTAGGCAGGTAGCTGTATATATGTGCTTAATTCACTTGTACCAACTGTACACAGGATTTTCATGTCCCAGGTAAATGCTGCATTGTACTATGCTGTATAGTAATTGACACCATAATGATATCTATATTTTTCTATGAAAACGAAAAAAAAAAAATTTGTTTGCTTCAAAATATTTGTTCTTTTGTACATGTAGAAGGCAGGATGCCCAGCAACGTGACACCCGAGGAATGTATGGAGGCCGTTTAGGGTTAGCAGCTGAGTATTTGCATTGACTGCTGGGTATGGTCATCTGAATCAAGTATAAGTGGCCATCTTTGGCTAAGAAGATTTTTGATTTGTTTTCCCATATGTCAGGTAGCTCTAACCAAATGCAAATGATGATCGGTTTCATTTTAGTGTTTTCTCATGTATCGCAGCTTACATAGATAGACATATATATTGTAAGTAGTAGGGACTCGCGTCCACGGTTGTATACCATGCTTGTTAACTGGAGCTCAGCTAACAGTGAAGATTACTGTGTATAAAGATGGAGCAGGCAGTTCGCCCTGGCCACTTGACGGTACTGTCTGCACCATCTTGGGTAATTTTAAGGAAACGCTTACACTGTGAGTTGAGCTTTGCACTTGGAAATTTGTCACTAGAAATCTAACACCACTTTCTATAGAGTACCATAGACCTTAATGGTGCTATATCGGGAGCATTGACTGAAGTGACAAGAATCTGAGCTGCAGTGAAAGAGGTGCAGCTTCTACAAGCAGTTGTCTCTTCTTTTAAAGCGACTCTGTACCCATAATCTGCCCCCCCCCCAAAACCACTTGTACCTTCGGATAGCTGCTTTTAATCAAAAATCTGTCCTGGGGTCCGTTTGGCAGGTGATGCAGTTATTGTCATAAAAAATTACTTTTAAACTTGCAGCCCCGTGCCCTATGGGCGTATCTGTGCCCTAACTTTGCACCACCCCCTCCGTCCCTCCTCCCCACCCTTTTCACATCATTAGGAATGCCACTGGAACATTTACTTCTGTTTGAACATTGCACAGGTCCTTAACAATCCAGCCCATGTGCTGTGGTAACACAGGTGGTGAATAGGAGGCAATCTGCCTGGAGCATTCCTAATGATGATGAGGGCGGGGAGGAGGGACGGAGGGGGTGGTGCAAAGTTAGGGCACAGATACGCCCGTAGGGCACGGAGCTGCAATTTTAAAAGTAATTTTTTATGACAATAACTGCATCACCTGCCAAACGGACCGCTGGACAGATCTTGGATCAAAAGCAGCTATCCGAAGGTACAAGCGGTTTGGGGGGGTCAGATAGTGAGTACAGAGTCGCTTTAAGGGTTCAAGCGAATGCATTCCCACCAATATGTAAATGAGAGTACGGACAAGGAGAGAAAGGAGCGCAGCACCTCACACCTATGGCTGACACTAATGCCTCTCGGCTACATTTAAAAACCAGCGCCGGGATGTTGGTATATAATTTGATCAAACCATATTGCCCCATGTACCACATGCTGGTCTCCTGGTTCACATGAGTCCCTACGTTAACTCAACACTGTCAGTCAGCGACCGCCAACCCTGCAAAGCAAGCACAAACAGGGAAGGAAGGCCATAGAATGGCCCTACAACCCCACTGTCACAGGACCAATCCCTGAGGGGCCCCCCCATAACCCAGCAGGCACCGCCGGCAGAGAAAGAAGTCACCAAACAACACAAGTGTGAACATGGCCTTAAACACTCACCATTGCTTTTGCAGGTAGAATGGGAAAGGAGGAGGACTCATATGAACCAGGAGACCTGCACGTGGTACATGGGGCAATATGGTTTGATCAAATTATATACCAACATCCTGGCGTTGGTTTTTAAATGTAGCCATGAGGCATTAGTTTCAGCCATAGGTGTGAGGTGCAGCGCTCCTTTCTCTCCTTGTCTGTATTTTATTTAAATGAAGGGTACTTGAGATCTAAGAGATGGTGGTCCCTATTAAACAAGAACTATTCATCCAGGGCTCCTGGTGGGCCCTTAAAAGGTGCAAGACCTCTGATCTTCTATCTACTTCCCTAATCAAGTAAATTATTTCATCCTGTAAAGTTGCAAATCCTCGAGTTTCTGTGTCACAGAAAGGTCTCCGGTTTCAAAATAAAAAGACAAAAAAATTTGAAACGTTTGGTTTAAAACATTGGAAATATTGTAATCCATGTTTTATTTTGCTGCTTCTTTTCCCTATACTGTCAGCAATGTGTCAGTCATTTTTTTTTCTTTCTTTTATTGCTTTGGGGTGGGATGTAAGCTAGAGATGTACAGTAATATCACCCCCCCAAGCAATACGTTTTTACACCACCCTCCCCCCCCCCACTTGTTTACTTTAACTGGCAGATGCTTTTTATTTAATTTTATATTCAGTTATAACCATTGTATGCTAGCTAGAAATATGGACGTTATAATCTACGGTGCTACATTGACTCATTTTCTTTTCAAATAAGATAATACTGTGAGTCTTTCCCTTCTCCCTCCCCCTTCCCTTCCATTATTTTGTCTCTCTCCAGTTCTCTGATTTGCAGTTGTCTTTTATTTTCATTCTTTTTGTTTTTGGTTTCATTTGGTGTCTGTTACAGAGCATTGCCCATTGGATTAACAATCACGTGTCCCTTCTAATAGGGAGAAGAAATTAAGCAAAAGTGAGGAAATCAGTTGTGATTTTGTTTTTTAATTTTATTTCCGTTTTCCAAAATTTCATTTTTTTTAACTGCCCGTTTTATTTCCAGAATTGTACAACTGTGAGACTGGTTAGGGATGGAAATCACGTCACCCTTGTTTTGGGTCTTGTATACTGTATATTATGTGTGTATAAACATCACAGGGTCTTTATTGCAAGCCTCCACTCTCTGCTGGACCTCGTGACGCGACCAAATGCCTCATAATGGCTGACTTGGTTTTGCATTTGGCAGCACATTTATAAAGATAGGTCCGTGGGACGAGGTCACAGAAAGGAGCCTACCGCTATCATCACTCACGTGGAGTTTTTACACAATGATGTAACATTTGATCTTTCAGAAGAGATGTAATAATTTTGATAATAAAATACTTACCTTAACTCTTCTCTCCTGTGGTTATTAAGCTCTTGGGCAGCAGTAGTGTGGTGTTTTTCTTTAATTTTTTTTACTGTATTCAAGGTTTTTTGTTTATCAATAGTACAAGAGGAAAAACAAAAACATGCACAGATAAAGCTATAGATCAAGAATACAAAGTCAACGCTTAGTTCCAAGCAAGAAGAAAATAAAAGTCAAGCTGAGGAATACAAAGTGCATAAGTACAGTGTAAGATCTGTGAGTGACTGGGTTCCTGTGAACCTAAACTTAGTCCAAGTTCGCTCATCTCTACTTACAACTATCAGAAAGTGATGCACTGGCAAGGGGACATTGGAATTAAAGGGGTGATCCTCCGAAAATAGTTTTCTTTCAAATCAGCTGATATCAGAAAGTTATATATATTTGTAATTTATTTCTATTAAAAATTCTCAAGCCTTCCCCTACTTATTAGCTGCTGTATGTCCTGCAGGAAATGTTTTATTTTCAGTCTGACACTGTGCTCTCTGCTGACATCTCTGGCTGAGACAGGAACTCTCTTGGTTTTCTATGAATTCCCATAGAAAACCTCTCCTGCTCTGGACAGTTCCTGTCTCGGCCAGAGATGTCAGCAGAGAGCACTGTGTCAGACTGAAAATAAAACATTTCCTGCAGAGCATACAGCCGCTAATAAGTATGGGAAGACTTGAGATTTTTTAATATAAGTAAATTACAGATCTATATAACTTTCTGACACCAGTTAATTTGAAAGAAAAAGATTTTTGCTGGACAACCCCTTTGAAACCAATACAGTTAGAGGTCATTGGCCACGTAACAAGTTTTTTTTTTGTTCCCCGCATGCAGCTAGAAGGCTCATCTAACTAATAACATAGCTGTCTATGAAGTAGAGGGTGTAGTGTGAATCCCCAAGTTTCGTGAGGATTACTGTGCTGCATGAGCTACACATTGGGCACCCAAAGGATCTGGAGAGAAAGTAGTGCAGTTGTATCGCAAGGGACCACTGAGTGAGACAGGGTCATTTTTATTATATAGAATTTATTTTGGTTGAAGGAGTTTAGGTGTAAAAATCTTTGTGGTCTATTGTAAAATAATTATTGCCATTTATAATTTAAATATAAGAGACCTCTGGAGATGAAAGAATCTTCTTGATCACCTAAGGAGGTTAGAACTTCATTGGGGCTTTATTTTTTTTGAATACATGGAGTAATCCACACTGGTGTTTATGGGCCGTGAGAAACGAGCAATCTTATGAAATGCCCACAAAGTCATCTGTGGTATGGTTCCTATTTGCCATTGGAAAATATTATGTAACACTCCAAACTGATTTCTCTCAGCAACATCTGTAGATGGATGTCACCTTTTTAAAGCTCACTCTTTATATACCTACTGCTTGAGAGTGCCTTACATATAAGTATAGTGCCTCAACATAGTAAAGGTAAGAAGAGAACAAATACATCAATAAGATTGATGGAAGTTTTTGGGCTATTGCTCTCCCAGTAGATGATGATATGGAATCTGCTCCCTGGAGTGAAGATGCGGCTGTGTCCGTCAACCATAGGGATGTTTTTGTGGGGGTGGTGGGACTCCCAACAAACAACCTAGTGGAGCCAGGCACTGAGCCACTGGAATGCAGTCTGCATGCATGCTACAATGTATATTCATCTTTATTACAATCTCTTTAGTGAATTGCTACAAGTTGAGGCATAGAATTCCCACTTTTTTTTTTCTTTGTCTTTTAGTCTCTGTATGTGAAATGCCATTGTTCACATTGTCCAAGTCACTTTAATTGGCTTCTCATGGCCGTGTCTTTCACCGCTTCTCGTTGAAATGAATTATCGGTGCACAGAGCCAAATAGCATTGCTCTTTCTTCACATCAGCCCTAGGAACAAACTGTGAGGCGATTTCACCGTTGACACCTCCAAGGTAGAGGTAGTGAATGTGACAAGGACATTTTACCATTCTACAGTGATTGTTATTTTTAATCAATAAGACAAGGGAATATAGAGCCACATAAACGGCAGCCTAAGAAACGTGTCTAGAAATTTAACATTAAAGCCAGGGCTTCCAGTTCATTAACATTCAGCTAGAACAGGGCCTATGTTGTGGTATGCAATGGTACTCATGCGGTGAAGGACACAGTGCAGGACCATTCATGTCACATTCCTGATTCCAAAGTTGCTCTTCTAATATTTCCATCATAAAGTCTTGTCTGGGCTTGTGTGAGAAAAGTCAGCTCTTCCCGTGCGTGAGGGGAAACAATAGACCAGAGTGGTTTAGAGGGTACTGATTTTCATTGTCGAGACCCTGAAGTATATGGAGATTTTTTTTCAGACAATGCTTTATGGGAAATTACACAAATTTAACTTTCATCCAAAAGTTTGAAATCTGTGTTAGGGCTTTATTACTCGGGACGATTATCATTCGGAAAATCGTTAGATTGTTCGCATTTGAACGATAATCGTTTAGTATAATTGATTAAACAACAAACGAGAAGCAGTTTGGTCGTTTGATAGAATTTGGACCTATTTTTATCGTTGATCACTTGGAAATCGTTCGCATTTAGCAACAAACGCAATAGTGACGACAAGACTACCGCAAGAACGATCATAAGTAACGATCATTGTTCTGTGTAATTGGGTGAACGATTTCAGGTTGTTCGCCATATCGGTCGTTTGTTCTCGTTAATAGTCGAAAAATCCCTTCATATAATAGTACCCTTACACTAGCTAAACCAGAAAGACACAGGGGATTCCAAGACATGAAAAAGTTAAGTAGTGTAGAAGGACTCTGGCGGTAAACATCCACCCTTGACAATCTTTTTATTATGCTTTAAATGGGGCCAACGTTTTCATTTGACATATTTTCAGGGGTTGGAGAATTGTTTTTCTGTTATAGAGTGTAAGGTGTTAGCATTAGTTTAAAGGAAAAGTCAGTCAAAATTTTTTATTAAAGTATTGTATTGCCTCCCAAATGTTATACATATCCCCAATATACACTTATTACGGGAAATGCTTATAAAGTGCTTTTTTCCCTGCACTTACTACTGCATCAAGGCTTCACTTCCTGGATAACATGGTGATGTCACTTCCTGGATAAAATGGTGATGTCACAACCCGACACCCTGAGCTGTGCGGGCTGTGGCTGCTGGAGAGGATGATGGCCAAGAGACACTGAGGGACACAGGGCACTGGAGGGACACTGAGCATCCCTCTGTCATCATCCTCTCCATTTGGGTCGAGACATCACCATTTTATCCAGGAAGTAAAGCCTTGTTGCAGTAGTAAGTGCAGGGAAAAAAGCACTTTATAAGCATTTTCCGTAATAAGTGTATATCTGTGATATGTATAACTTTTGGGACAGAAACAGCACAGCAAAAATAAAAGGCAAACCGTACTCGCCTGCCTCGATCCCTCTGACACTGGTATTCAGAGAGTATGGGACAAGAGGAAGTGTGTGTTAGTGCTAAACAGCCGTCGTTCTATTGTTTGCATCTGTGACCATGTATATGGAATAAAGCATTAATGGTGTGCGCCATACCAATCAGATTCCACCTTTCATTTTCCAAAGAGTCTGTGAGGAATGGAAGGTGGAATCTGATTGGTTGCTAGGGGCAACTGAGCCAGTTTCACTTTACACCATGTTTGATAAATCTCCCCTTATGTTTGTTGTACTTATCACTATTAGTGCTAAACACCATTGAATATAAGGGTGGTTGTTCTTCCCAGGACTGAATCCAGCTTTTCTCAGAACCCAGGGAAGAGCAGCACTGATTTAAATGGCAGCTGGTCGATAAGCAGATTGCAGAGATAAAATTAAAGCGCTTTGCTTCAAATTCAACAAATTCTGCCAGCTCAAGTGACCCCGGTGCTCACTGACTATTTTAATTTTGTTTTAAACACTGGCACTCTTTCCCCCCTGGCAAAGCAAACACATATTAAAGTCCTTCCCAAGTCTGGTAAAGACTTACTTGGATCCTGGTTCATACCGGCCCATCTCCCTAACAAATCATAATATAAAGTTACTAACTAAGATCCTTTCGGATAGGTTGGCTACACTTCTTCCTGATTTAGTGGGGACCCGCCAGGTGGGCTTTGTGAGGAACAGGTCGTCCATGGTGAATATTCGCAAAGTTCTGACGGTGTTAGATTTCACCGGGCGCAGGTCTCAGACAGATTCCCAGCTGGTTTTCTTGACCGACGTGGAAAAAGCGTTCGATAACGTTCGCTGGGATTGGGATCTGTGCTGGATGAATTTGGGATTCGTGGCAATTTTAGAAACTTTCTAACTGGGCTGTATCAGGGCCTTACGGCGCGTATCTGCACGCCGGGCATACTCTCTCAGCCTTTCCCTATGGAAAAGGGTACCCGTCAGGGGTGTCCCTTGTCTCCCCTCCTATTTGACCTAGCTATAGAGCCCTTAGCGAGACACCTATTGCTGACTGATACTTTTGAGGGCATCCACCTTCGCTACCACACTGTAAAACTAGCCATGTTTGCTGATGATGTACTTCTTCTTCTTAATAACCCTGTCTGATTTGCCAAGCTTGTTTCTGTTTTTATCTTGGTATGGCTCATTCACAGGCTACAAAATAAACGAAAAGCGAGCTATTGCCCCTGGGGAAAGCCTCCAATCAGCTACACTCGGTGGCGTCATCATTAGGTCTGGTTATAGCCTCTTCCTTTATAACTTACTTGGGAATCAAAATAGGGTAGACTGTCGGCCAGTTGTATTCACTAAATTATACCCCGGTTATAAAAAAGATAGTCGCTGAACTACATTCCTGGCCATCTCTTCCACTATCCTTCATGGGGTGCTGTCATTTGATAAAAATGATAAGCTTTGCCCGATTGCTGTATCCTTTACAGACCTTGCCCCTCCTGATAAAACACACGAATATTACCACGCTGCAAGCGTCTTTCTCCAAATTTATATGGAATGGCAAGCGTCCGAGGATATCACTTGCGAAACTTATGCTCTGTAAAGCCGAAGGGGGGGGGGATTTTCCTAACCTACGAGGATATAATTTAGTGAGTATCTTCCGTCATATTATGGAATGGTTACATAATTCCTCCCATTTCTCTAATCTCCTCTTAGAACAGGATCTTGCTTTTCCCTGGGATCTGAAAAGCCTTTTACATACCAACTATACCAAATTGCCCCCGAAATGAAACAATCCTGCCTCCTCCGTGACACGATAGTATGATCGAAAGTGATTGGAAAACTGCTTGGACTCCTTTTTCTGATATCTAAGCACATGCCCCTGGACAGGCACCCGGAATTCTTGAGGGGCCAAATGTAGACTGGCTAAAAGTGTGGCATGAAAAAGGCTTTACACATGTTGGTGACCTCAGGAATCCTGGTCTGCAACATTGGCTCACACCTCAGGAAATAGACAAAATTTCAGTTGCCATCTTCACATGACTTATATGTCAACCAGGTGCATGCGTTCTGTACCGCCAGACTTAAAAATGTCAAGAAGGAGTCTCAACTACACACACTTGACAGTATTATTGGTGACGAACACATTAAGGCGTCTATATCCATCCTGTATAACGCTTTACTGAATAACTTTCCTAAGGTAGACCCTAAAACTTTTTTCAATAGATGGGCGCCGCTGACAGGCGACGAGGACATTATGGAAGTAATTTTTGCAGGTTGGGCGACCATTAGGAAATGCGTTATAAATGAGCGATGGGAGACAAACTTTAAGCTCTCGCATTCAGCATTATACGGATTCAATATTCTTCCGTCACAATCCTTCCCTGATAGGATTACTGAATGTCCTAAGTGTCATTCTCCCCTAACTAATCTGTGGCATGTAGTATGGACTTGCCCATCTACGGTCTCATATTGGACCATAATAATCTCATACATCCATACCAATTATAAGGTTAAACTGGACTTGGCCCCGAAGGTGATCCTATTTCACCAATTGAGACCCCCTGAATCAGCATCGCATGATAGGGTACTTCCCCAGTTGGTTCACATCACCTTGCTGGTTGCCTTACAGTGTTTCTTCACCAACTGGTTACTGCCTACTGTACCCAACATTGATATGGTAGTAGTACAGCTGAAACACTTTTTTTGGAGTTGACAAGATAGACACGGAGAGGCACAAAGACTCAGGTACAAAGAAGTTTTTTAAGAAAAGAGACCCTTTATTTTGAAACCCTATGATCTGTAAGCAATCCATGACATTGTTAGGCCATTTCAATACACAAAATGGTACTGTACGTAGTCACTGAAGGGAAGCTTAGGAGCTTTGCAGCTTCCATGATACTTCTCACTTTTTACTGCTCTGGTATTTCGTATTTACCGCCTTCGTTTTGTGGTAGCATGGGTATCTCACACTGTGTGTTGGAATACCCGTTTTGTATTCACATAGGCCTCCCCTTGGTCCCGTTCTCTTTTGTTTCATTTCGCTTTATTGACTGCTATTCTTCATGACATTGTTTATATGTTGTACAGAGATTGTGCCTTGCAAGGCATCTTATGCTTCTATGCTTTGTTCTATAAAAATCCAATAAAAATATTTGGGGTGGGAGGAAGGACTCTGACCTACCTACTGTAATGCAAAGTGTATATGAGCTTCAGCCAGACCATTGCAGTGTAAAGCAAAAGGTTTCTAAAGACACAAAGCGTCATGAAATCGCCACTGATATTCAGTGAATAAAAGTGACATCATAGCCTTCATGTGACTGAGTGGCCATGCCAGGAACAGCTAGATTGGTGGGGGTTCTGAGGAATGCAATGCAAGATGGACCCACTAATATAGTGCTTCTTGCTCTCATCGCTGTAAGTTAAAGGCATTTTATCTCCCTGAAACTGTGCCCCCCCCTTATGAATGGGTTGCATCTGGTATTGCAGCTCCAGTCACTTGAATGTTCAACCGCAGGCCTTAATTTCACTTGTAGTCAGCAATGTTGTAAGATCAATTCCAGGGACACAGAGTTGCTGAATCTGTAATTAAGGTTATTATGTGCAATACTGTCCCTAAGGCCATGGATAGTTGTATGTGTCCTGAATTTGAAGTGTTCCTTTCTAAAGCCGAGGAGAAGGGAAGAGCGGTAACTAGATGTAAATCATGTGTGGTTAGCTTCTGTTCACACCACAGCTGAATGCGTATAGTCCCTATTTATCATATGTACTCAATATATACAGTATATATTAATCCTGTATGTTGTTTTTTTCTTAGAATTAGAATACATAGTTGACTGTGCACACGTTTAACATGATTTATGGAAAAAAAATGTGTGTGCATCCATTCTTCCATTGATTTCCATTTAAAAAAAAAAAAAAAAATATAAAATATAAAAATAAAAAATAAAATATAAAAATAAAAAAGTGGATCTATTAAACTGACTGCAAAAACGTGTTGTGAACCCAGCCTAGGTAAAAGATATATACCAGGTAATTTAACACATAGACACATTTAGTGGACATGTATGGTGCAGGTTTTACATCCTAGCCCAAGAGCTTTACATTTCAGCTGTTTTCCTGTAGATGGTGTGAATAGTGACTTTATATACATGTATACATAGCCTTTATTTTCATGATGTTGCTCATCTGGGTCTTCATTTTTCTGAAAATATTTAGGTGTGTGTAAGATGCAGGGTAAGTAAATATGGCCGTCCTCCTCATTAACCCCCCCAGCGTGACTTACCCTCCAGTTCACCCACCTCCACACCATGTGCTGACGGAGCATCCAAGGTGCCAGCATCAGCATCACTATGGCAACCACTGCAAAATCACCATGGCAACAGAGTATGCCTACAGCTACCTTTTTTCTTAGCTGTTCAAGGTTTCTGTCCTGAATTTTATTAAATCTTTCATCTTGTTGCACAGAATAGTGTGTGTGTGTGTGTGTGTGTATGTGTGTATATATATATATATATATATATATATATATATACACACACACACATATATACACGCACCATGGCCTGGGGCAGCTGGTATTTTGGGGTAGCTTTGTCACAGTGGTGATACCCACCCCTCGGACACAAGGGCACTGCGCTTAAAGGGTTAGCACTAGGTGTGGGTGCAGGTGTGACGTAGTAAGGGGACAGAGTCCAGCTGAGTCCAAGCTTAAGAGTTGTACCTTTATTGTGATCGACTTGAACCCGAACTCTGTTCGCTCATCTCTAGTAAGGATCTGAGTGACCATACCAATAATATCTTCAACACAGCAGTTCTTGTGGACTGTTCCCAGTATGCAGTGTTCGCAGGAAGGGAAACCAACTCTAATCTGGCACCAGAGAAACTATGTAAGTTTTGCCAGTACTGACAGGTGACATTTTTTATGTTGAGAGTTCTCTTTTTTTTCTGTCTTTGACCCAGATGAGTGATGATGTAGAGATGAGCGAAGCAAGCGCGTAGCATTTAATTACTGGTGGCTGAAGAAGTTGGAGGCAGCCCCAAGGCTGCCTGAAAAACCTAGGCTGTATTCATGTTTTCCGGATAGCCTAATTCAGACCACAGAACTTTCTTCCTGACCCCTGTGTGGCTGTGGTTTTGCAGCTCAGTTCCATTGAAGTGAATGGAGCTGCATTGTAATATCGAACACAATTTGAGAACATGAGTGGTACTGTTTTCACCTGTGCTTTTTTCATCCTGGATAACCCCTTTAAAAGGGGCATTCTTCAGCAAGTTACCGGATAACTTGTGCATAAGAGGGGCTCCAACAGTTGAGAACCCTGGTCAATCCTGTTATTGTAGTAAAATTGTTGCCCCAAATAGAAGGGGAGGATTCTTTTTCTGCAGTAACCCAGTGCCACTACTAGACAATGTACTGAGCTTAAATCTTGGCTCATTGGTAAGGGGTGCCAGATGTTGGCACCCCATCAATAGTAAACCCCTTTAAGGGATTGAATAAATCCTTTAAAGTGGTAGTTTTAGTAATTGAAACTGTGACGTCCCACACTTCACCAGGAGGACGGGAGGTCAGCTGGGTATTGATTTACACTGCCACTCTTTCCACGTGGGCACAGGAAGACTGGTAAAGCTGCCACCAGCTTCTCGTTAAGATATAATAATACTATATCGGGCCAGAAGCCAGCCCTGAGGGATAGCGTTAGCTTGCAAACAAGGGCGTGTGGGTACGTTGATCAAGACAAAAGAACAGCCACAGATTAAATAGGATATTTAATTGCCTTAAGGGCGCACTAAACAACACACAATATACACAGAATAATATATACAGCAGTCAGAGACAAAGTACAGGTGGTAGCACAGACAGTTTTAGCAATTGGTCGTTACCGTAATTTGGCTGGTAAAGCGAAGCATGGGAGGCGTGTGCTTGCTGCGTTGGTTTTTCAGTAACTTCTCCGACCTATCGTCATAGCCTCCCCGGACAAAGAACAATGGGTCCTGCCTAGCCCCTGGGATATATACACCTGGCCGACACGCCCCCCTCCCAGGTGTGGGCTGGTCTCAGCTACTCCCCCTTGGGCTTACAGCCCAAAACCCCTATAACCCCAAAGTGGGTCATATCTTCCAAACACCGGGTCATAGGGAGATGGTTCTGGTACCATTGGGTCTGGCTGGGCCCCTAGGACGTTTGGAGACCAAATACGACTCCTTTACCCAGCTCGGTCTACCAGTTGTCCGTATCTCCCTATCCCGGGCACCCAGAGAGGAGTGAGACGCAGAGGGACATTCGGGTGGGTCAGACGATTCAGAAGATATACTTTTCATATGGCCAGGCTGCACGGAAATTCTATAACTCATTATGAAATTATGGTGCCACTCAGTCTGGAGATATTTGCTCTGATCTAGGTAGGGGAATTTGTTATCAGGGTTTTTGGATGCCTGTTGGCCTTAAGGAGTGATACTTTTCACACTTAGGGACCTGGGGGGCTCTGGACACTAGACCCCCCTGCGGAGTATGGCTTCCTGGCAGATGGTGAGCCATGGGCTTTATTGATATATAGTTATATCAATATATTGATGAACCATACTCCCTTTTCCTCACACCTCCCCCTTTTAGAGGGCGCTAGGGGGCAGCACTTCTCTGTGTTCCCCCGTGCGCCCATCTTCAACCTCCCCTCTGCGGGATAAACCATCTGCGTTGCCATGGTTACGGCCGCTCTTGTGGCGAATGGCGAAGTGGTACTGTTGGAGAGCCAGGCTCCAACGTAGCAACCTCCCATTTGTCACGGACACTGTGTGTAACCAGCTGAGGGGGTTGTGGTCCGTTTCCACTGTGAAGAAACGCCCATATAGATAGGGCTGCAATCGTCGCAGGGCCCACACTATTGCTAGGCATTCCTTCTCCATCGTGGAGTAGGCCACCTCCCTTAACAGCTTCCGGCTCAGGTACAGAATAGGGTGTTCCTGCCCCGTAGAGTTAACCTGGCTGAGCACCGCGCCTAGACCAAAGTCACAGGCGTCGGTCTGTACTATAAACGGTCGCGTGAAGTCGGCTGCTTGTAGTACTGGGAAGCTTGACAAGGCAGTTTTGAGTGACTGGAAGGCCGTCTCGCAGTCGTTTGACCAATCAACTGCGGAGGGCAGCTTCTTCTTGGTGAGGTCCGTCAGGGACTTCGCCAGGCTACTATAGTGAGGAACAAACCTCCTATAGTACCCAGCGGTGCCCAGGAAGGACATCACCTGAGACACGATGGCATCCACGATCCCAGGCTCTGGCTTCAGAGCTCCCCCGCCTACCCGATGCCCCAGGTAGTGGACCTCACCCATGCCTAGCTGGCACTTCTCCGGCTTGATGGTCAAGCCTGCCTGGTGGATCCGCCCTAGCACCTGCGACAGATGCTCTAGGTGATCCTCCCATGTGGGACTGAAGATGGCAATATCATCCAGGTACGCAGCCGCGTACCCTTCAAGTCCCTTAAGCAGTGTGTTGACCATCCTCTGAAAAGTGGCAGGGGCATTCTTCATGCCGAATGGCATGACCGTGAATTCATACAGCCCGAAGGCGTTGATAAAGGCAGAGCGTTCCCGCGCCTCACGGGTCAGGGGAATCTGCCAGTATCCCCGGCTCAGATCCATGATGGTCAGGTACTTAGCCCCGGCCAACTGATCGAGCAGGTCATCGATGCAAGGCATTGGGTACGCATCAGTGACCGTGACAGCGTTGAGCCCCCGGTAGTCCACGCAGAACCGGGTGGTCCGGTCTTTCTTTGGGACGAGGACTGCAGGCGAGGCCCAAGCACTGTTGGACGCTTGGATGACCCCCAGCTTTAGCATCTCGTCAATCTCCTGGCGCATGTGCTGCTGCACTTCCAGGGAGACATGATATGCTGACCGCCGGGTCGGAGGGTGGTTCCCAGTATCCACGTGGTGGATGGCTTTCTCTGTCCTTCCGGGCTTGTTGGTGAACAACTCCCGGAAGGATTGGAGGGTAGCCCACAGCTGGGACCGCTGGTCCGTTAGGAGCTGTTGGCCAATCTCCACATCCTCAATGGATCCACCCGCCCTAACCTGGGCAAGCATATCCAGGAGGGTCTCCCCCTCCCCTTCCTCTGGCCGGTTGCATACAGGGAGGGCATAAGCCTCCAGATCATGATGTGCCTTCATTATGTTCAAGTGGAAGGCCTTCTGCCTTCCCCGGGCCTAGTCCAGGGTGACTAGGTACGTCACAGCGTTGAGCTTCTGGTGCACTAGGTATGGGCCTTCCCAGGCTGCCTGAAGCTTATCCTGGGGTACAGGGACCAATACCCACACTTTTTGACCCACCTGGTAGGTCCTTTCACAAGCATTCTGATCGTACCACCGCTTCTGCTCAGCCTGGGCTTGCGCCATATTGTCGTGCACCAGCTGGGTCAAGGCCTGCATTTTATCCCGGAAGCGCACAACATATTCTATGACCAACACTCCAGGGGTGGCTAAGTCCCCCTCCCAGGCCTCTTTCACCAGAGCCAGGGGTCCCCGTACACGTCTCCCATACAGTAGCTCGAAGGGAGAGAACCCTGTCGAGGCCTGTGGAACCTCTCTGTAGGCAAACAGCAGGTGTGGAAGGTACCGCTCCCAGTCGCGCTCATGGGAGTCAACCAACATCTTAAGCATCTGCTTCAGGGTGCCATTAAACCGCTCGCACAGGCCATTAGTCTGTGGGTGGTACGGGCTGGTCACCAGATGTTGCACTTGTATTTGCCTACAGAGCGACTCCATCAACTGCGACATGAACTGGGTCCCCCGGTCTGTCAGCATTTCCTGTGGAAAACCCATTCGGGAGAAGATTTCCAGTAACGCAGTGGCCACCTTGTCCACTCGAATGGAGGACAAGGCTACCGCTTCCGGGTACCGGGTAGCATAGTCTACTACCGTTAGTATAAAGCGTTTCCCGGAGCTGCTGGGAATGGACAGGGGTCCAATGAGATCCACAGCCACCCTCCTGAAAGGCTCATCAATTATGGGCAGAGTTACCAGTGGGGCTTTAGGCCGCGGCCCCGCCTTCCCCACCCTCTGACAAGTAACACACGAACGGCAGTAGGCAGCCACCTTGGGCCCCATTTGTGGCCAATAGAAATGCTGTGCTAATCTGGCCTTGGTCTTAGTGACCCCTAGGTGTCCAGCCATCGGATTCTCATGTGCGATCCTCAATAACTCCGCCCTGAACGGATAGGGTACCACTAACTGTCGATCCCTGGGACATGCCTCCGATGAACCCTGCCGGACCGTCACTCGGTACAGCCGCCCTTGGAAGAGGGAAAGCTGTTGGACCCCCAAGGGACCCCTTGGCCCCCGGCATTCCAACTGCGTGTGACAGCAGCTACGGTCGCTGTCACCGCTGGTAATGCCCGCTTTCCCTCTGCTTCCGACCAAGTTGCCAGTTCAGATTGACTACCTTGTGGTCCTGATAACCCAGTTGGGGAGGGACCCTGCCTTGTGGCCTTACCTGGGAGCTCTACCTTCTCTGGGGCACCACCTACCACCATGGCCTCCTTCCCCTCAGCAGCAGTTTGCTCCCCGTTTGTCCCCTCAGGGTAACCCTCAGAGGACAAAAGGTTCCCGCAGGCTTGCTGACCATCAGCAAAGATATCAGAACCCACATTTAAATTGACCTCCTCCTTAACGCAGGGAGAGAAACACATCACATCATCCATCCCCTCACCCTTAACATTAGGCATATCATGCACGTTTCCAATATCTACTACCGGAGGGGACTTCGGGGGGTCAGACCTTGGGGGTTCAGTGGCCACATAATGAGACACTAGCCACCCCAAGTCTGTCACCAACAACACACTGGCAGGGATATTCGCAGATACCCCTACCTCTCGCACCCCATGTCCAGCACCCCAGTCCAAATACACCATGGCGACTGGCAATGCCGGTTCCACTCCTCCAATCCCAGAGACAGCCAGAGTCTTTCCTGGGACCAAATCCTGTGGGGACACCAGCTCCGGCCGCACCAGAGTCATCTCAGCGCCGGTGTCCCGAAGTCCCATGGCCACAGCCTGGCCCACGGTGACGGGCTGAAAATTGTCAAGGGACCTCCCACCACCCACACACAAAACAGTGGATGGTCTCTGGGACAGGCCCTTCTGGCGCTGGGGACACCTGGCCTTGAAGTGTCCTGGCTGCTTACAGAGGTGACACAAACGGGGATCCCCTACCGAGGTGGAGAGGGGAGCATTGGCAGGGCTCCCTTTGGGCTTAGGGGTAAAGACAGTAGGAATCACATTTGTCTTACCCCCTCTGGGTAAGGCAGGCTTCTTGGCCTCTGAAGTCGGCAGGCTTCTTGGCCTCTGAAGTCCGGTTGTTGGTGTATTCATCCGCAAGGGTCGCTGTTGCAGAGGCCCCCTTGGGCTCCCGATCACGAAGGTACTGCTGCAGGTCCTCTGGGAAATTCCACAAAAACTGCTCGGTTGCAATGAGCTCCTTCAGCTGCTGGACGGTGGTAAGCTCCAATCCTGTGGTCCACTGGTCGACTTCTCTCAGTAGGGCCCGCATGTGGTCGGCCCAGCTGTCAGTAGGACCCCGCTGCAAACTCCGGAGCTTCTTCCGGTACGTCTCAGGGGTCAGGTTGTACTGCCTGACCAACGCCTGCTTGATATCCTCATAGGTCAGGGTGGTCTCGCTGGGCAGGTACCCAAAGATTTCCAGGGCTTTGCCCCTGAGACGCGGGGTCAGGAATCGGACCCACTGGTCCTCAGGCAAGTGGTGCTGATGGCACGTCTTCTCAAATGCCAGTAAGAAGTTGTCCAAGTCCCCACCATTGTCCAGCAAGGGAAAGTCCTCCGCCCGTAACGTCGGGACCCGGATCACGGGGGACTCACGACTATCTGGCCTGGTCAGCTGGTGCTGGAGTTGGAGCATTTGGAGCTCATGCTCACGCCTTTCCCGGTTCTCCTGCTGCTTGCGTTCCTGCTCATGCTGGTCACGCTCTTGCCGTCATTCCTGCTCACGCTCTTCCCGTCGTTCCTGCTCACGTTGCTTACGCTCACGCTCTTCCTGTATGAGCGCCAAGAGTGTGTTGTAGGTGTCCCGGTCTCCCGCTTGGAGGCTGGCTACAGCGGCTTGCACGAGGACAGAGGAACTGTCCTGGCTGTGAGGCTGAGGAGGGTAGTCGCTCCCCTGTAGAAGGGGCCGCAAGCGACTGGCTCTTTGGGGGACCCTGGCTGGGCTCCCCCCCACCTTCCGCATTATGGATAGCCGCCTCCTCACCGTTCCTCATCTGGCCTGCATCCTCCTCGACACTCTCAACAACATCAGCAGCCTGCCTAGTTTTGCTCTTGGAGCGATTGGCCATGCTTGCCGCTGTTAGGTACCGACACTATGCTGCAACCAAATGCACTCACACACCGTAATGTATTTGCACTCTGACTGTTTAGTGCTGGGCTGATCCTAAGACCCCAGCGCAAAACGCTGCTACTGGTAGTCTTTAGTGTCTGTGAGTTTGGTTCCCACACTCATATACACTATTGTCTCGATCCCACCACACTGCCACCAATATGTGACGTCCCACACTCCACCAGGAGTACGGGAGGTCAGCTGGGTATTGATTTACACCGCCACCCTGTCCACGTGGGCACAGGAAGACTGGTAAAGCTGCCACCAGCTTCTCGTTAAGATATAATAATACTATATCGGGCCAGAAGCCAGCCCTGAGGGATAGCGTTAGCTTGCAAACAAGGGCGTGTGGGTACGTTCATCGAGACAAAAGAACAGCCACAGATTAAATAGGATATTTAATTGCCTTAAGGGCGCACTAAACAACACACAATATACACAGAATAATATATACAGCGGTCAGAGACAAAGTACAGGTGGTAGCACAGACAGTTTTAGCAATTGGTCGTTACCGTAATTTGGCTGGTAAAGCGAAGCATGGGAGGCGTGTGCTTGCCGCGTTGGTTTTTCAGGAACTTCTCCGACCTATCATCATGGCCTCCCCGGACAAAGAACAATGGGTCCTGCCTAGCCCCTGGGATATATACACCTGGCCGACACGCCCCCCTCCCAGGTGTGGGCTGGTCTCAGCTACTCCCCCTTGGGCTTACAGCCCAAAACCCCTATAACCCCAAAGTGGGTCATATCTTCCAAACACTGGGTCATAGGGAGATGGTTCTGGTACCATTGGGTCTGGCTGGGCCCCTAGGACGTTTGGAGACCAAATACGACTCCTTTACCCAGCTCGGTCTACCAGTTGTCCGTATCTCCCTATCCCGGGCTCCCAGAGAGGAGTGAGACGCAGAGGGACGTTCGGGTGGGTCAGACGATTCAGAAGATATACTTTTCATATGGCCAGGCTGCACTATAACTCTATACATCATTATGGAATTATGGTGCCACTCAGTCTGGAGATATTTGCTCTGATCTAGGTAGGGGAATTTGTTATCAGGGTTTTTGGATGCCTGTTGGCCTTAAGGAGTGATACTTTTCACACTTAGGGACCTGGAGGGCTCTGGACACTAGACCCCCCTGCGGAGTATGGCTTCCTGGCAGATGGTGAGCCATGGGCTTTATTGATATATAGCTATATCAATATATTGATGAACCATACTCCCTTTTCCTCACAGAAACGCATTACAAATTTATATAGCTTTGTAATTTACTTCAATCACCTATCTGCCCATCTTCCCTATCTTTTGCCCCCTCAACCCCCCACCAGGAAGTAAAGTAAAGTCATTCTTACCTAATGACTGTTGACCACAGGAAGCCATTTTGTGACAATGACATCATTAAGAAGGAGGCGGGTCTAAGCCCTGTTAAGCCAGCCTCCCTTTGTCAGATGACTCAGGTTGCTCTGCTCTGATTGGCTGAACAAGATGTAAGCCATCTAACAGTTCTACAGAGTCAGTTAGACATCACAGGAACCAAGTGCATCATGGGAAAGCCCAAACCAGGAAGTGGAGAAAAAATGAAGACACCAACTGGAGTTTCAGGGACCTGCAAACAGCGGAAAATTCAAACAGAGACAGACTGTGGAGGGATGGTAAATGTAAAAACTATGCTTATGATTGATTGTTTCTTTTTTTATCAGCGCCGGCGTACCCCTTTAAGTGCTTGTGTTTTAATACAGTAAGGACAACCGCAGTTATTTTAATAATGTTAATACGCTAATGAATCATACAGTAGGTAGGACGTGTCATGATTTATAAGGCACTTTGATGCTTTGTTACCTCCTTGTTCGTTTTTCACTTCTAAGACATATTGTGACCTCACTCAAAGTGAAAAGATAGTTACAGGTGTTTAACGCTCCCATAATGCCTCATTCCAGACACGCTGCATATGCATAGTATGTCACTGTGTCTTAAGGTCCAATATCCACATACATAATGTAAATGCATCCATATGTATGAGATATCTGGATCGTCCATGCATATTAATGACTGAGCACAGATTGTGTGAGTTGGAGGAATGAGCAAATACTGAATTATGCAAGTAGTAGATATTAACAAAAACAATTCTGATCCAAAGATCACACTATGTTATAGGTTAGATGTAGTTTATATACCGGAGCAGTTATAGGGTTACACTTACGCTTGGCCCTTGGGGCTTTTAAAGACCATTAGGCGACACTGGTACACGGTTTTGCCTAGTGCAGGACAGGTTTTTCTAAAGTGCCTTTTAGGCTTCTTAACAAGTGAGATAAAAAGCTTGATGTGTTTCTCTGTATTGGCATATAATGGGATACATCGCCATGCTGCCCCCCCCCTCCCTTCCCGATAGCGGAAGGAAGATGTTAGAAGTTTAAATGATGTAAAATATATGGCTAGTTATGTCATTTGGAGCTTTCTGTGGAAACTGGGTAGTTCATGTCTTTAGTAGAGATGAGCGATCCTTGAGCGCTCGGCTTTTGAATACCAGTCCTCAGGTGCCTGGAAAACATGGATACAGCCTATGGCTGTTTCCATGTTTTCCAGGACTTCCTAAGACAGCACCCAACTTCTTTAATCACCGGTAATCAAATTCCAAACGATTGGCTTCAGACAAAGCTGAGCATGCCCGAGGTTCGCTCATTTCCACTGTATAGTTATGTAGTTAGTCTTCCTTTCCTCCTGACCACCTCCAGTCAAGGTACTACTTACAGCCACCCACCATGCACTTTGATAAAAATTTGTGCTTATGGTGGTGGCTTCTAGTTTTGCTGCTCTAGAGAAAGAAAGCAAAAGAGAAGGCAGTCATTACAGTGCTCTCTGCTGCCGACAAGTCTCCCTCCTCCCCCCTCCCCTCTCCATAGAACAGACAGGATCCAACTGATGCAAAACAGTCAAGATTTCTTGATAATGAGCAGTGGATGACAGAAAGGAGAGGAGGGGGGGACCTGGGAAAAGGCTTTTTAACCCCTTCCCCCAATATGACGTCCAGGGACGTCATGAAAAGCAGTCTCAGAACGCATCATGACGTCCCTGGACGTCATGCTTTCCCTGCCTCCCCCCTCTGTCCCCAGGTGAGATCTGGCAGCGGGAGGAGGCTGTCTCACACAGCCTCCTCCTGCTGCCACTGCCCAGAGAGGAGCCGTGCTCCCCCCGGGCAGTTAACCCCATAGACGCCGCGGTCGGTGCAACCGCAGCGTCTATGGGAAGATATGCTCCTGCCTGACGATCGGGTGCCTGGGAGGAGGCTGCGGCACATGCTGCTGCGCTCCCCCCAGGCTCCCCTTCTCTGCTGCTGAGCCCCCCATGCAGCCGCCACCTCCCCGTGCTCCCCCGACCCGTCCCCGTGCTCCCCTACGTGGCCGCCCCCTCCCCGTGCTCCCCCATCCTGAGCCGCCCCCCCCCCCCCGCCGCCGATCGGGTGCCTAGGAGGAAGCTGCGCTCCCCCCAGGCTGCCCTTCCTGTTCCGAGCCCCCCCCCCCCCCCCCCCCCCCGTGCATCCCCCCCTTTCCCCCTGCTCCCCCGGCTCCCTCTGCACTCACTGCCCCCGGAGCCGCGCGAGCGATCGCGCGACTCCGGGAGGGTATCCATAGCAACCCAGACGCTTTCCAGTGCGTGTGGGCTGCTATGATTTCTAATGATCAGGTCCCTGCACTGAGGCAGGGACCTGATCATTTGAATGATCTGTCAGTGTGTAACACTGACAGATCATTCAATATATAATGCATTACAGCACTGATCATGTGCTGTAATGCATTATATATGTGAAAAAGTGAAAGTAAAAAAAAAAACAGTTAACACATACATACATATATACATACATAATTAAAGAAATAATTAATTACAATAAATAAATTAATTAAATAAATACATAATAAATAAATGAATAATAAAATAAATAAATATTTATAAATTAAATAAATATACACATTCCCTATCCCCCTTTATAAATGATCCCCTATAAATAAGATACACATATTTGGTATCGCCGCGTCTGTAATGACCCTGTATATTAACCCGTTACATTAATTATTCCACCCGATTAACGCCATTAAAAAAATAAATAAAAAACTAACAAAAATGAAAATTTTTTGTTAATCCCGCCCCCTAAAAAATAAAGGAAAAACCTATCAAAAAGTCACATGTACCCAAAAGGTGAACCACTAAAAGCGTCAGCTTATGCCGCAAAAAAAAAAGCCCTCACATAACTCCATTGGTGAAAAAATTTAAATATTACTGCTCTTACAATATGCAAGACACAAACAGTTTAGAAAGTATAAATGCCATAAACTATTACAAAAGTTATATAATATGGATATCACTGTAATCGTACCGACCTGACGAATAAAGATAACATGTCATATGTAACGTATAGTAAGCGGCGTACAAAAGAATGGTGAATAACAGCTGCTAAATAGTGTTTTTTATTCGTACCACCTCATAAAAAATTAATAAAAAAATGATCAGGGTGTCACATGTCCCCCCGAATGGTACAGATGGAAACGTCAACTTGTCTTACACAAATATTTTGGCACCACAAGGCCTCTGTGACATGGTATAATGGCTAAAAAAAACCCTGCAATAAAAAAAGGCCCCAAAATTCCCCAGGCCTCTGTCATGTCTGAGGTCTGTGATTGAGTCAGGTGACGCACTGCGGCCACATATGGGGGATTACTAGAAACACTAGAATAAGCGGAATAAATATTTAGTTCCATTTCTCAGTTAGTATTTGCTGTGTTAGAGGAAAAAAATGGATTCAAATGGAATATCTGCCAAAAAAATGAAAATGTAAAATTTCCCCTCCAACTTGCTTAAATTTCTGCAAAACACCTAAAGGGTTAATAAACTTATAAAAAGGTTACTTTGAATACTTTATGGGGTGCAGTTTTTATAGTGGAGAGATTTATGGGGGTAACTAACATACAGGCCCCACAAATCCACTACAGAACTAAACTGGTCCCTAATGACATCAGAATTTGAAATTTTCCTGAAAATTTGAAAAATCGCTGCAAAATTTCGAAGCCCTCTAACAACCTCAAAAGTAAAAGGACGTTCACCAAATGACGTCACCATAAAGCAGAGATGTTATAGATGTTGCAGTAATAATTAGTTCATGTGGCATGACTATCTTTCTTAGGAAAAGAGAGTTTTGAAGATAAAGAAACATACATTTTTCAAATTTTTGCGCAAATGTTGTGTTGTGTTTTTTTACAAAAAAACTACTGAGTGTATCAACCAAAGTATACCACAAACATGAAGAGGAATATGTCACGAAAAAAACAATCTCAGAATAACCGCGATTGTTAAAAGCATCTCAGAGTTATTACTACATAAAGAGAGACAGGTCAGATTTGAAAAATAGGCCCTGGTCATTAAGGCCAAAACAGGCTGCGGAGGCAAGGGGTTAAATGCAGATAATGGCATATTTGCCTAATAAACCCATTTACAAAGTTTCTTAAAATCGCCTTTACTATTGATACAGCATATGGAATAAGAAGATATCAAAACGAAAAGAAAAAAACAGTCTTTAAGGCCAAAAAATAGATGTTCAATGGGTTAAATTTCCAAAACAGATCTATGGTGTTCTTTTGAAAGCGCTATGTTACAAGCTCCTAGGCCTCTTGTTGCTGTGAAGTTATTTAGTTGACAATCTCCTGTACCTTCATAGAAGACCATTGACATCTTATGTCTTACTGAAAGAATTGTGTTACAGAGATATTCAGGCAGCACTGACAGGGGGTCAACTGTGAGATCAGAGACCCCCATGTGCCAAGCAGAGACTATTCCAGGATTTGTTCGGAGTAGGGAAGCTTAAAGCTTATCCTCTGATATGCCATAGATACATGTAAGAAGCCTGTGATGTCCGATCACCACTGATTTCGCTATAGAGCAAAACCCCATTGGCCTCAATCAGCCATTTGTTAGCAAGAAATCATTCAGTCATAGGATCCTTTGCTTACAATGTTGTGACATTGATTCCGCAACAAAAATCTCCAAACAGCGCCCAAGGGGTCTGTTCTTTCTACAGAGTCCTCTCAGAAGATCATTTGGTCTGGATTTTATCTTTAAACTCGTTGAATGCTATATAGAAAACAGGAGGATTGCTGCTCACTAGAAGCGCCCTATACACAAAGCAACTCAAATATACAAAGTCTCCTTACAAAAAGAAAAAAGAATATTATTAATCTTAAGATGCTGCGGTTCATGAATTATTTGTGCTTCTACTACCAGGGGTCAGAACAGATGTATTTCCATTAAAGCCGTGTTTATGCACTGAATAATCTTCACATATTAGAGAATGCCGCAATGTCATTTTTTTTGTCATTTTTCTTAGCGCATCCTTGTGTCTGGGCCCAGCCTACGCTTATAGCTATACTGCTGGTGTATGCTGTATGCATTCTCATCACAGGTTATAGTACAAAGGATTTTATCTTCATTACCTTGTGCTGTTTTCACTAATGTGATTTGTTTTCTTTTTGCAGTTTACATAAAGGAAAATCTACTGTTTGGACCCAACAGTAAGTAGGCCGACAGCTGCTGCTTACAGATCTTATGGGCCTTAGGTTTATTCAGTTCATGGTTTTGTGTGAGTACCCAGGAATATAGAGGTCCAGTCAGCTTTCTTGACCTTTTTTTTTTTTTAGGAAATAATTGCATGGAGTATTTTTGTACTGTTCCCCTGTCATTACTCCTGGAACTGTACAAATACAAAATACAACTGTGTATTTGCATTCCTCTTGTCAATTATGGGAGTTTCTACTCGGTCGGGCACTATCAGAGCAATGCTGATAATGCCACACCCCATTGTCACAGGGCATAGTGACACCCAGTTGTCATTCTATTAATTTATTTTCTGGAGGGTTACCTAAGGCACAGGTGTCAGACTCCCAGCCCTCAGGCTGTTACAAAACTACAATTCCCATCATGCCTGGACAGCTAAAGCTTTCTGTGACCAAAGACAATGTAGTGTTTTAGGAAAAGGTGTTCAAGAATTATTCTACGGGTATTGAGATTTAGCTATACATTGGTAATTACTGAGTATATCAAACCTGCAGTCAGTTCAAAGCAGGGTACATCATACATACATGAATAAATTGATGTTTGGTAATGATGATTTGTCATCAGCTGCATGTTGATGGACGCTTAGTAAAAATGGCTAACCCAAGCTATCAAGGAGTTTTCCCTAGAAAGGCATGAGTGATTGGTGGGGTTCCAACCAAGAGGACATACACTGACTGCGAAAACAAGGCACCTCTCTGGTTTAAATGGAGTGGCGGTTGTCCATCTGTGCTGCCCCTTTATTCATTTTTAAGGTCTGAAAAATGATAACCAAGCACTTTACCTGGCAATCTTTGGCTCATAGAGTTCTATGAAGCAGCAGAACGGTTGCCTAGTGGATCCCCTATGGGCAGACCCTGACCATCTTAAAGGTTGTATTATATGGCCCGATTTGCGCTGTAAGCGAGCCTATTAGTTGGCTCAATAAATGTTAATGACCGCACAAACGATGCAAGGATTTTTCCTGTGCCCAGACACACAAATATGCAAAAGAACACTGCAGAAACACCATCACATGTCTTGATGTCAGTGAACTAGCCAGACCTTTCTCCGGGAAGGAACAACCAAGCCAAGTAATGTCTCCAATCAAGGAAACCACCCAAGCAAGGTATCCATCCACAGACAGCTGTTTCGGGGTATTTGCCCCTCATCAGTGTGGAGTAGGAATCTGGCTAGTGGGAGCAATGACTAGTAAGTGCATGCAAAAGGACGCTGTTTGACCTCAGGGAGATCAACCAAAACACTGCAGATCCCCTGAGGTCAACCAGCGTCCTTTTGCAGACACACAAATAGTCACAGCTGCAGATGGCCAAAAAACGTTAAGGGGGAACTCTGGATAGAAAAATAGTTTTTCTATGAAAAGTACACTAAAGTTATGTAGATGTGTCTATATAATGTATTACCATACCTGTACGGTTCTGTCACACTAGTGGTTGATTTGACATCCAGGAAGTGAAGAAAACTGGCCTCTGTGCCAATCGCCTTTGTCTCCTGCTCCCTCTGCTCTCCCCTCAAGAGACAGAGATTACATACCTCTCACATTGAGCACAGGCTGATGATGCAGACGGGGCAGGGCGTGATGTCACAGAACGCTTGGCTGGATCTCTACTTTACTCATTTACCGTCTCTGACCAGCCTCTCTAGACTACACCTGAGCAGGCAAAGGGTGACAGAAGCTGTGTGGGTGGGATCACAATGAAATGATAAAGTACTGCAAATAATTCAGTAACACAATCAGACTGCAATGTGTGAACACAGCCTAGATCTTCTGCAACAGATTTGGGCGGGGAATAGGCAGGGTGGAGGACTGTGATGAACAGCTGAGGGAAAGCATTGCATTCTGGAACCTGTAGTACTGTGTAGAACTGCTCAACCAGGAAGTACAGCCACAAAATACAGAACAAAACCCCTCAAAACAAATGGATTTTTTATAGTTTCAAAACTGGGTTAGACAGGTAAGCAATGCTATATGCTTCTGCAGCAGGTTGTTTTTTTTTTTGTTTTTTTTACCTCTACTTTGAGTTCCCCTTTAAATGTAAAATCACCCTTAGTCTGTCCACAACCCTCCCACCACTTCCCCAACCCAATATGGACAATCGAAATTCCATGCATGTTTCAATATAAAGCAATAGCCTCTTATTTTATTTCATTTTTTATTTTATTTCAATCATATCAGTTACTGGCTTTTAGCAACCCAACAAATGATGAACAAGTGTCTTTGTTATATCATCTCGATAAGAAAGGAGTTGGACCGTGTCTCTACTGACAGACGACCAGAAATACACAGGCTCTAGAGAGGACAAGACCATTAAAATACAACACCAAAAAAAAAAAAAAATACAGTACTTGGTTTTGCAGTGAATTATTTGGCACCAGCCGTAGCACAGTATCAGATAGGAGGAGACAGGAGACAGAGACAAGCGGAAGCATACACCAGGATTTGGGAAAGAGAGATGCTGGAGGGACAGGGTGCTGCCAAAAATAATCATCTATGACAGTGAGGGCGTCTTTGTACAGTGCACCGTTGGTGAAATTAACCACGAAATTTCCAAAATTTACATGAATATTGCTGGTTATGATACAGTATATACAACATGTGGCCTCTCCAGCTGTGGTTTATCTAGATCTCATTGACTTGACCCGCAAGTGTTGCGTAGGGGCTTTTAGTCCACAGAGCCACATATTGTTAAGCACTATCCCAGATCTTAAAGGGCTATTAAAGCTAGAGTCGGCAGCTTAGAAAAGTGCAGCTTAGAAAAAGAGCCGCTGGTATCAATCACACATACTGTACACATGTAAAATGTTCTTGGATGTTCTCAGAACTGTGAAATATAGTGTTGTGATCGTGGTGGTGGTGGTGGTGGTGGTGGGGGGGGGGGTGTCAGGGTTTTTTTTTTTTTTTCAGACTTTCACTCCATCCATCCTTCTGAAGAACACTGCAGTCAGCCTCAGCTTGAAATGGCTAATAACAGGGGACAATTGAACTGAATGATTTGTACAGCAAGTGGTGGTAAAATAGACTAGAAAAGCCCAAAAGTGTATTCTATTGAATAACCATGGGTTATAGAAGTGACAGCTTTATTGAGCTTATGGATACCTGGGGTTTCATTGCTCGTCCATGCTATAATTCAGTAGCCTCCAACTCTGCAACCTGCAGCATGGCCTGATATGCCATGTCGAAGAACATCTGCATGAAACACATTGGTATTTTGCTTGTGTTTTTTTTTTTATGTATTATGGTCTCTATGCTTTTTATTATGAAGAAATAAAGATCAATTTTTTATACTTCTATATCTGGAGAAATTCCTTTCCTTGTATATGTCTGTGTACCGAGGTGGCTCGGTTGGATGTCCTACACACTTTGGAATTTGTCTGGCTGTCCCATGCAATATATTAATGGAGCTGTAACCTAACTCGCACGATTAATGATTCCGAATGAATGATGTGTTTTTCATAACGATCAGCGCTTATGGTGCGTTTACACGTAACGATTATCGTGCAAATTTGCGCGATAACGATCAAATTCAAACGATAATCGTACGTGTAAACACAGCAAACGATCAAACGACGAACGAGAAATCGTTCATTTTGATCTTACATGTTCTCAAATCGTCGTTCGCAAAAAATTCGCAGATCGTTACGTGTAAACAGTCGTTCGCCGATTTAACCAATGTGTGAGATGGGCTTAAGCGATCGCAAAAGATTTTCTGTACGATATAATGTACCGTCTAAACGCTGCTTATGAAAAAAAAAATTGTTACTCCGACATCGTTAATCGTACGATCGGGCCAATTATTGTTTCGTGTAAACGCAGCATTAGACGGAACGATATATCGTACGGAAAAATCATTTTGCGATCCTTTTGCGATCGTTTAAGCCTATCTCACACATAGCTTAAATCGGTGAAAGACTGTTTACACGGAACGATCTGCAAATCTTTTGCGAGCGACCAACGATGATTTGAGAACTTGTTGAAAGATCAAAATGAACGATTTCTCGCTCGTCGCTTGATCGTTCGCTGTGTTTACACGGAACGATTATCGCTCAAACGCAATCGTTATCTTGCAAATTCGAACGATTTTCGTTCCATGTAAAACCACCATTAGGTTTCAATAAGATGAAGTGATTTTTAACAATAAACGATCCCAAACGAGAGCTACGCGTCCACCATATTACAGAGAACGATAGTTTCTAGTTAGTCACTAGATAGTCGCTGATCCCAGCAAAAGAGCAAACAATGTGAAATTACACTAAACGATTAACGAACAACTAAAGATGATTTTGGTGTCAGCACAAAGTTGACGATCAAAAACAATTATTGTTTAAATTCGAATATAACAATTTTTTGCACGATAATTGTCCTATGTAATAGGGCCCTTACTAATTAGGGTTGTAGTTCTGCAACAGCTGGAGAGCTACCCAAACCATTGCCGTGGATGGAACTGATGGAACTGCAGGTATCCTCACACTTAATTCAGCTGCTTCTTCCATGTAATCTGAGCCCCTCCATCATGCATGGTTATTGTACGGCATGAATTTGCAGGATATACAGCTATAAGGGGAAGTTAAATTATATGCTTTAGTAGACAGACATAATACTAGGAGCTGGCTGATGAAATCTGTTGGCATCCGTAGCTAAAAATAGGGCAGAAAAGGAAAAATTCCAGCAGATTTGGCTCAGGTGTTGTGCTCTCTGATGGAATCTGGTGGACCTTTTGTGAGGACCAATGACAGCTGACTGAGCCATCTGCTGCTTGAGGCTCTGGAGACAATTCACAAGGCCATCTGTCTGGCGTGAAACTATAGTGTGCTGACAGCAAGGAAAGCAGAAACAGAAAGCTGAGGTAAACTTAAAAGGATTGCATGACATTGGAAAAAAATATTGCAGAACAGCTCCTCCCTTTTCTATGGCTGTGTTTGGTTTGCAGCTCTGGCCAGGCCTGTGGATCAGAGTGACCCCCCTGTTTACGGGAGAAAAAAAAACAAAAAACAGTGTCTTTTTCTAGTCTAGGACAAACCCTTTAAATAGATATTCTATGGCTCTTATCTTTAAGGCCCTATTCCACGTAACTTTTTCGAACGATTATCGTTCATAAAATCGTTCAAACGACCGCTCGTTAACGATATTTGTTCTGTGGAATAGCTGTAAACGAGCGAAAGACAACAGCGAAATCATCGTTGAGTCGTTCACAATTTTTTTTCAACATGTTGAAAAAAAATCGTTGGTCTTTCAACAATAATTTGCGAATCTTTTTGTTGAATAAAAAATCTTTCAGTCGTTCTTGAAATGTCTACCTACATTTCCCCATGTTTTAAACGACCATGTAACAATCGCAAAAAAATCGTTACACTACAGAAATATGGGGAAAAGATGTTCCAGGTAAAACCCCCTCAAAGGACAAGAGGGCACTGCCTCCGCCTGGAGAAAAAAAGGTCCAATATCCGGAGGCGACAAGCCTTCTTTACCATGAGAACTGTGAATCTGTGGAAGAGTCTACCACAGGATCTGGTCACAGCAAAAACAGTAGAGGGCTTCAAAACCGGCCTAGACAAGTTCTTAGAGCAAAATAATATAAATGCATATGTATAGAACCTATCACCCCTCCCCCTTCCCTGTATCCATCCCCTCCTTGGTTGAACTTGATGGACATGTGTCTTTTTTCAACCGTATTAACTATGTAACTAAGATATCGTTCACGTTCCCACACGTATTATTTGTTATCGTTCGCTTAAAAAATCGTTAAGTGCTCATTAACGAGCGGCCGTTGGAGTGAGTCTATGAACGATAATCGTTCCGTGAAATAGGGCTATTACTCTCTGATGTTGACTGCATTTTCAAGATTAGTGGTTTGGCATACAACATGGCTTCCTCCACTATATGTATATAGGATATGTATATGAGGGGTGTACTTTATAAATTAGGGACATAATACCTACTATAATGCTGGCTGAGTCAAGTCAGGAGCGACACAAATACTTGTAAGGAGTTGGCCACTTTTTTTTTGTTATATGGAATCCAGACAAATAAGTGATCACAGAGAATCCCTTAGCTGGGACCTGCAGTGATCAGCTGTATTCTGTATGGCAGTGGGACCCAATCTGTGCCTTTCCAGCTCTTACAAAACTACAATTAGCACCATGCTTGGACATAGGGCACCACCAGAGGAGAGCTGAAATATTACAGGGTTTCTATTGAGGTCAATGTGCTGTCTGTAGAATGTGTGAACATATTGGGTCCTCCAGAATGAGAGACACTTTTCGTCGTCCACCACTCTGGCTAAGCCTGGGTTCACATATGTCCAATGTCCTGGCACCATCCCAGGTTGGACTGGCTGGGAACACCAGATACCACAAGCTGGATCTTTTGCTTATGTTCTATCCATTGCCCCATAAGCTGTTATGAGGCATGGTGCCAGGCCTGCGGATCTTCCAACATAGATTCGCTGCATCAAAAATCCCTGCATGCAGCATTTTTTCATCTGGCACCTGCAAGCTGGATGACAAATATGCCAGATTAATGGAAATGAGGCCTAAGAAATAAGGATCTTGAGCTGGGGACTCTTCTTTATTACCTAACAATTTCCCAATAGGTTATCAGACAACCCCAGGACTGATATATTCTGTACCATTAAGGAAAAACTTTAACTTTATAATGAGGTTACGGTCATTGAGATTGCTTGCCCTCTAAAGAACTTCTGTGAACTGATAATCTGAGAGTTATGATGACGGCTTCAACCATAAATTCTCCATTGTTATATATACACAATGCAATGACGTGGGGTCCCCAAGTCTACTACTATATAGATATAGGGAGTGTGCAGCGTGACCCTAATGGATGTGTATTGTGAACCTATAGACATGCTGTGGATCCCTCTATGGAGATGATCGTCATTGGTGGGGGTCTATGGAGCCCTTTCAAATATTCTTACAGGCTAAGTGATCCCAATGGTGATTTATACTATATAGCTGCAAGTTGGGCCTCTTGCGGATATCCCAAAAGTCTTTAAAACGTTTAGAACTACCCTTCAAAATAGGCAGAGCTTATATAATAACCAATCAGATTCCAGTGTTCATCTTCTGGCATAGGTTAGACACTGAAAGCAGGGAACTGATTGGCTGATATGAAACAATGTACTTCCTAAAGATATTACCATGTTTTCTTAATTTGGGTTGGTTGCCATACTTTTTATACACCTTTCATAGAATAAGATATTCTTACTTGTAACAGAGGCACAATTTCTTGAAGAAATCTAATGAACCTACCGCCAGTCTTCATATTTCAGTCAGAGACCTCACAAATACATACACCCTGAAATTCCTGAAATCTGGCAGCTAATAATTCCAGAAAATGTGATAATTCCAGCAGCTGACTGGGTGTTGCATTTCTATTTTGGCCTACTGATTGAGAGGCATATACTTGTCTGTGTTCAGATAATCTGATTGACAGAATTCTTTATCTTACAGTTTATGTAATGTTATATCTAGTGAAAAAATTATTGTTCCGCAAGCACAGGAGCATAAACCATCCAAAAAGAAAATGCATATCGGAGAGCAGCCCCACCGCGCTTTGACCATATCTAAGCAATCTTAATCATGGTTGCTTGTTTCAAACACAGAACTGCAATGTCACCAGACCAGAAGACACCTCGCTCGTACACTCCCTTCCGCATAGTAGCAGATTTTATAGTAACATTCTATTTTGTAGGTTTCCAAACCCTGACAGATACTTAGTACATATTTTCCGATGACTCCAGAATATCTGATAATCCCCTTAATTCCTCTTAATGCTGGATAAAAAAAATTGTTTTAAAATTAATATAATCCATCATGCCCAGGGCTGACAATGTGCCAGATTATTGTAGGTTCCTAACCACTATCCAATATCCTGGATTATTGGGTGATCATAGAAGTGTATAGGTATATGGGGAACTCTGCTTGGGAAAAGGATATAACCTGCTTCTATTTCTTAGAAATGTCATACTCGGTCTAATGCTTCTTGTCTTGTAAAAACCTGATGAGATTTCTCTTTTTATCTCTGTGCTTGAAACAAGTAAAGCTGGAATAGGGAACCAGTGACCCTTCAGCTGTCACAAAACTGCAATTTCCATAATGCCTGGATAGCCCAAGACATAGCTTTGACTCTTCAGGAATGATGGGAGTTGTAGTCTTGTAACAATTGGAGGCTCACAGTTTCCCCACTACTAAAGTTAGGGTGTGTGCACACTGAGGAATAGGCAAGGAATTTGAAGCAGAATCCACTCTTAATTTCAGTCTGAAATTCCTCCGGTAAAATATAAACAGAGCAATGTACCATTGTGTTCTGCTCTCTTGTTTACACTGCAGAATTTCTTGCCGTGGATCCACTTTCCGCACATCACGTCAATTCTTTGTGCGGATTCCGCTAAAGGTAATGGTGGTTGAATTCTGCTTGAATTCTGCTTGAATTCCACTCGAATTATATTTAAATATAATTCTGCCAGAGCTAAATAGGTGAGGAATTTCATGCAAAACCTTTCCTCTTCAGTTCCTCACATATTCCTCAGTGTGCATATACCCTAAGGATAGCTTCAAACGTACAGTGTTTGCAGCGGATTTCGTGTATATTGTATAGTGAAGTTGAATGGGTCACATACCCGCAGCGGATTTTTCATTCCGCTGCCAGTATGTAAACCGGCCCCTTTAACCCCCGCAGCCCGCGCCCAGAGCATACATTACCTGCTCTGCGCCGTGGCTGCATGTGAGGCTCCCGGATCCCTTTGGTCTCCATCAGCCAATCATTGCACGGGCAGCACTAATTGGCTGATGGGGACCGACAGAAACCGGAGTCCTCACATGCAGCTGCTGTGCCGAGCAGGGTCATGCATGCTGCGGGGGCGGGCTGCGTGCGTGTGTGTGTGGGGGGGGGTGTTAAAGGGGCCAGGTCACATACTGGCAGCGCAATGAAATTTCTGCTGCGGGTATGTGACCCATTCAACTTCACTGTATCAGGATTCACAGCGGAAATCGCTGCAAACTCGTAGTGTTAAATCCGCTGCAGATCCGGTGTGTGTGAAGGCACCTTAAAAGAATAAAAACTGCTGGGTTTGGGGCCTGCATGCCAGGCGGCACAAGGTAGCTACAATGCCATGACCTTTTGCCATGACCTTTGGTCAGCTTCACAGGTGCTGGATTATCAGATGCCAGATTAAAGCAATTTCACCCTCATTGACCTCTATCCTCTTATTTACATGGGTAATTATCTTGGTTTGTATACACATTATGTTGGATATAGATCTGGCTGTACCAATCTTCAGGATGTATAATCATGACGGTGATGATGAGGCTTCATGTACATCACTGAACCCCCTACTCCCCGCCACTGCTAACCCTCATATTGTCCCTCCCCCTCGCTCAGCTCTCTTCCCCATGGTTATAAAGACACAGCATTCAGCACTTTTGACTCTGTCATTATATAACAAGTCGAAAATTTCTTTTTTTCTTTTCTTTTTTTTTTACCCTGTTGCAAGAAGTTTATAGTGATTAATGTACATGTAAAAATAACCAATAAATAGTTTTCGTGGCCCTGCTGTACAAAAGGCATTTGCTGAAATCATCAGGCCCAAGCACGGTGTAGCCAAACATCAGCCCTCAGGCAGTCTACAAGGTATGTACAAAGTTTCTTTTCCCATAGTAATGAAAAATCTTCTCTTTTTTTCTTTTTTTCTTTTTTTCTTTTTTTCTTTTAGAGGAGGTTTGGGAGAGAAGTAAGTTCCGGGATGGTGATTCATAGAGGTATAAATGCTTAGATTTTTTTTTTCCGTCTATACAAAATTGCAACACATTTCGCGACTGGTCCTTGCAGCAGCCTCTTGCGGATTACACAAAGGGTATTGAAGAAGAAAAACCCAATGGAGAAGAGAAACCGTCCTGGTAGACTTTGTACAGCCATGGTTAAAGATGAGTTAAAGGAATTGATGTTAATGCCATCGCTGGTTATCACAGAGCAAGGGAGGGCTTCGGGGAGGGGGCTCATAATTGCGGCAGTGCAGGCACCGTCTTAGTGGAGGAAGAATTCTCTTCAAGGCTAAGATGACGATTTCGCTGGATGGGGGGATTCAAGGCAGTGTGGCAGAGGACGGCAATACAAGAAGAGGGGTAACAATACCAATGGGGTGGGACGGTGGACAGCCTGAAGACATTCCTGCGTTGGTGAGGCTATCATATGCCCACTCAGGGTTCATTTACTTTATGTCCTCTGTCAAAACAAGAAAAGAAGAGCATATTTGTATTGATTTAGCAGGTAATGACATCGAAAAAAAAAAAAATCATCTTAAAGTGTTCCACGCTGTTTCCCATGTTAAATAAATGTATACCATGCAGTATACTTTTTATTGCCATTTACATTTCTATGGAAAAGCAAAGCAGCCTGCACTATTCCATACAGCAAGTAAATGTAAACTCCAACATAAAGCACCTGGATGGAGGCCAAAATGACACTCTACTGGCGTCTATCAGCTAATGGGGTCTAAGGATATGTTTACCGTAAATGCCAGTAGGTTTCCCGATGTATATGGAAAACAGCTGCTGAAAATGCAGTGGGAAAGAAGCCGCCTGCTCCTCACAGATGAACAGATCACCGGATGTTCTCATTAGAAACAGAATAGGACAAAGTCAATATCTGTAGAGGATTTCTGGACTTTAGTGAGAATTATTATTGTTATAGCTCCATGGTGTAAAATGGTTTACCACTACTATTGCATAATGTCAGTGTTTCTCTATGGAAGAAATAGTAACATGGTCATTTTCCGAATTTTAACTTCCTTGCAGTTTTTCAAAGTCACCTCCAACATTTTTTCCTCCAAATAAAAAGATTGAGGTTGCAGTATTGCAATTTACCATGACCTCAGCAATGCAACTGAAACGACACAAAACATTGTGTAAGCAGCAGCATTAGAGCTAAGTCAGGCCATCTAAAGCTGTCTGTCTACCCTGCAGATAAGGATGCATACTGTGGAGAAGGGGTCCCATAGGAAAGTGAGAAGAGTTCCCCTTGACCTACACTCTCTAGCTAACTGCATAGATACATACACAATTCATGGTATGCCAGTCAAAGAGCATCTGTAGTGCATGCATACATAATAGTGTCATTCATATGTAATGCATTAAGCCAAAGTGATCATATTATAGTTATATTAAAGGGATATTCTGCTCAAACATAACTTTTGATATATTGCTGCCCATGGTGAGACTAAAAATTCCTTCCATACTTGTTATTATATATTCAGTCTCCTTCTCCTAGTTCTGAGCTGCTGCTTTCTGCTGAAGACACAAAAAAACTGTGTGAGCTTTTCTCTCCATCTCCCCCCTCCCTTTTGAGACAGCTGATGTAAATAAGTCCCTATCTACAACTTTGTAGCAACTTCGTAAAACCGGCAGGGAAAATCATAATGAGTTCATCAGCAACTTGACCTTAGATTAACAAAGAAGCTATAGTGTTGCATATAAGGTCTGCCAGGGGGGAAGAAGAAGAGATGGAGATAACAGCTCTCACACAGTTTTTTGTGTCTTCAGCAGAAAGCAGTAACTGAGAACTGGGTGAAGGAGACTGAATAGAAAATAAGAAGTGTGGAATGAATTGCTAGACTCACCATGGGCGGCAATATATGAAAAGTTATGTTTGAGCGGAATACCCCTTTAAAAGATATATATTTTTTTTTTTAATTGGCCTATGCTATTCCACATCTGACACCCCACTGAAAACCCCACTAGAGGAGCAGCAGTAACCCAGCACAGTCACTGTACAGAGCTGTCCACTTCCAGTTCTGTCCTCTATGTACGCAGCAGCCTTAGCTCTGGCAAACAGATGTGCTGGACCTCCATCGATCAGCTTGTTATCCCCTTTAATATGGATAGGAGATAACATGCCCAGATGAGATTATCCCTTTAATACCAGCTATATAGTTAACAAATAATACAACATATTGTACATTGTACCTACATAAGATTAAAAGTTACCCATGAGGGTTCAGTCTGCAGATAATGGTCTGTCAGCAGCAATAATGGGAATTGTACTATTTCAATAGCTGGAGAACCTCATGTAAGAGATTAGTGATGCAATACTCCAGAATTAATGCAGCCCTTTCAGTAGATGTGTATGTCCCATAAAGTATTTATTATTAACATATATAACATATAAAAATTAGTTTATGGGGCAACAACCCAGCATTTACTGTGCGGCAGGGAGAGTCTATGGTTATGAAATACAATTCTTTGCAGTGGCTCAGACCTGTAACAAGGTAGAATCTTAGTGAAACAAATGTAACTAGCTCTTAAGATGTAAAGTAAATAAAGAAAGCATAGAAAAGACAAAAAAACATGCCTACAGGGTGACTCCAGGACAAACTCTATTATTGTAAAATAGTAACAGTCTGAAGGGTGTTATTCACTAGTTTGGCCACTGTGAGGCACTGTTACCTCAAATGCCATAACTATAAACAAGTCTTCAAATATGTCATTGTTATCTGCTGTCCAAATCCTTCAACCTTCTCATCAGTCTTTTGAAAGAGAGGAAATCCTACCAGGACCAGGACCCTGCTGTATTGGCTGGAGTGCAGAGCAACTGTTAAGGTCCCCATACACCTTATATTTTTGTTGGCTGTACCCGCCGCTCGTGACTCTCCTGACTGACAAATGACAGATGATGTTGGTGGACATAGGGTCGGGCATGATGAAAAATAATTGTATGACCTCTTTGTTCTGGGAAAGATAAGCCACAGCCAGAGCTCTCTGGCTGCAGTTTACCACTCCCCTCTCCATAGAAGGTGTTTGGCCCCTTTGATTGAGATTCTTTGAGTCTATATATTTGGTGGGAAAAGTTTCAGGATAAATTGTCATTAGAGGGGATCACAACTTGAACAGCCATAGGCTGTATCCAAGTTTTCCAGGACTCCCTAGGGCTGCATCCAACTGCGTCAGCCACTGGTAATCAAATGCAGCATTCTCAATTCGCAATCATCTCTACTTGTCTATTTATTCATGGAAATCACTACTCATTCTAGGCTAAACCATTGTGTTAGTAATCATGCTCAGCGACAACTCTCTCTACCTGCACACATATACACAAATAGCTGTCAGTCAGTGTGTAAGACCGCCCATGGGACTACCTAGCCAGACTCTAACTGGTCAGCCTACTTCTGAGGAGCTGGCCAAAGAAAGAGGGTTGTCATTAAAACACAGAGGCAATCCTGCTATTCTGCATATAGGGCTAATAGGCAGGAAATAATGAAGTTTTAAAGGGGAACTATTAAAATCTGACCTGCTGATATGTCCCTATTGCAAATGGGGCGCTGAGGATGAAGGTATGTCTCTTACCTTCATCCCCGGTGCCGTTCCTGCGCAGTTTTAATGTAATCCTGTGTCCGGTAAGTCAGTTTGGAGCACAGCCCTGCCCCCAGACCGCTGATGGGGAGAGGCGCAACGACCTGTGCGCAGTAGGGACACATCAGCAGGTTAGATGCTGATGGGTTACATATAATGGCACATTTATGGCATCTCCAGGATAAACAGCCCTCTCAGCTGTCATCCCTGGCAAAGAACCAGACAGGGCATAGCCCTTGTTCTACAGATAGGTGCATGTAAATGGCATTATATTTTATTATACAGTATGGAAGGCTCCCACAGTAACAAGCCTCAAATACATAAGCTACCTCTATAGTATGTAAACCCTGGGATCATGATATATCGCCTTACCTTTATTGTCTGCCTTCAGCTCCTCAAGAAGTAAGTCATTCTGTCTGTTACCCAATACAAAGGCCAGGAAGGAGAGAATAAGGGCATTCAGGATCCCAATAATGGCCAATATGTAGGCCCAGCGGACGGAGCAGTCTCCCAGGGAGTATTTTCCAGTCTTGTCCCCGCACATGTCCTTAATGGTCTCCGCATCCCATCCATCTGGGAATATCATGCAGGCGAGCACCAGACACACAGCTGAAGAACAAAGCAGAAAACTGTTAGCAAGCAGACACGTGAACAATGAAGTTATCACAAAGTTAACACAAAGTATTTTTCACGACAACAACGGCTGTGTTTAAATGGGATGCATTAAAGTCAATAAAAACAATGCCCGTTGTTCACACAATGAATTGAACAACGGCCATTGTTTACTGTGGCCGTTGAAATAATTGACATGTCAATTATTTCCAACTAGTATTGGAACAGCACAGGTTAGGCACAAAATAGTCAAAAATAGAAGGGTGCACGTCTCACCAAACGGGATCCCAACCGTCCGGACAAAATCCGCTTGAGAAAGGCTGAGTGTCAGCCGAAACGTTGCGGGAAGTAGGATGTGAATAAACCACACATTTTTTCACCTGAGTGCTGTCTCCACGCTTTCATGTCAATTATTTCCGTCCGTCGTGCATTGATTGCAATGCAATTTTTAATGCAACAACGTCTGTTGTTTTTGAGTGCCAAACAACAGCCGTTGTCCTTACATTCTGTGAACATAGCTGCATTTACAATCCTACAGGCTTCAGGGCTGAAATCATGCAGCATTCCCTGCCACCTTGATGCCAGTACAAAGCTTTTCTTTAAGCAGCAGACATTGGCAGTGTAAGACTGGCATCAGTAAGGGATCCGGGGCAGCTGAGTACACATTTTAATGTTTTACTGCCACCTTGAGCACCGCTGAATGTAATGCTTTTCTTCTTTAGACAACCCTTTAACTTCAGATTAAGTATTCAGATTAGGATATACTTCTTAACTTCAACCTTGGCATTGATGTGACTATTTACACCTGTATACATGTTTATAGTGCTATAAAATATCCAATATCCCAGTATGAGTCTCTGGCTATAAGCAGTCAGATGGGAAAGAACAATTGTGTCACCTAACTAAGCTGCAGTAAAGCCACTTGCGTCTATTCGAAACCAAGTCTGTCCCTTTAAATAAACTTAGAAGGAGAACAGTGTGCTAGTTGTACAGAAAGTCTTAGCGGTTGTGGAGATTCCCCAGTGATCTTTTGTCAAATGGTGTATTCCTGTGCTCTGGAGAAGCATTTTTCTTGGCTTTTAATGGGAATTGTGTGTACCCTGTCCTCTATACTAAATGAAAATAACTTGTTAGATGGAAAACACATCTATGGAGAACCCTTGTAACAAAGGAAAGTACAGAGACAGGTGCTAATGCAATGATGAATGGGGAAAACAGTAAAATGTCTATTGTGGATTAGGAAAGCAGATCCTAAAGCAGTGCAACTCTTTTATATAGGGTTGAATCTACTTTTGCAGCTGTAATACCAGACACAGCACAAAGACAGGAGTGGTGCCGTTTCTAGAAGAATTTTTTTTTTTTTAACATACAAGTTCTATAAGACACGCAGGGCACATTGATGTGAAATGTCTCTCAGACCTAATGTCCTAGAGGTGTACCATTCTGCACTTCATTGCAAAATAATGCAGCAGAGTCTGTACATTGTCTTCTGCAGACCACGTTCCATTGCTATTGCTAGTCTCTTCTTATAAAGCAGTGGGGCCTTGGCCTATACTCACTCTGCTACATAGTTTTTGTTGCCCTTGTGTAGGCATGGAGGAGATATCCTCATGTCTATTATTGAAGCTCATCTGTCAGTTTCATGTTATGCTCAGAGCTCAAGTGTCAAGGAGGCGGTGCCGAGCCTACAACATACATACCTCCTCCCTTCACCACCCTTCCTTGCTATGACTGATTGATGTACAGAGCTTGGCTTCCAACACATCAGTCAAGGCAGGGCATGGGTGGTGGAGGAGGCAAGCATAATATGGGTCTTTGACGTTCTTTCTGAACACTAATATAGAGCTGATAGATTTCTTTTAAATGAACTGCAATATTACACACAGTCTACTGGCATAGATGGCGCTGTTTCTAAAATAAAGCGGTAGTGTTTACCATCTATTCTATTGGGAGAAGATTTCAATTTGTAAATCAAATGGAGACACAACAAAGGTTGGATCTCTCTGTTTTTTTTTTTTACTCTTTCCAACACACAGGACCTTATTACTCCCCCCATGTATAGAGAAAGAGAAGCCTCTGAGCCCCTGAGATGATGATCAGCATATGGAAAACAAGTCAAGCTGGATATTATTGCAGGTTTAGTTAAAGCTCTGTTCCTCTGCTGCAAATTAGCAGTAGCGGCCAACATTAGGCTTAATGAAAAGCGTACTCCCCAGCCGCTCTCAAGGACCTGCGAACACTTTCAATTTTAAGATTCGCTGCCTTCTAGACACAATCTATTTACCTTTAATATATCTCTCTTAACATCAGGCTCCATTGGGGCCCGAGTGCTGGAAAGTACTTGAAAATGAAGTGCTTGTTCCTTGTAAAATCAAAGTTTGATTCAAGAAATGCAGACTAATATACATATTTATTTACCCACATCCTGCCTGGCGCCTTCGTCTTGGAATGAATTAGACTTTAAGTTACTTCTCTGACTAGTGGTCTGTGGAAGAACTGGCTGGCATGAAAGAATTCATGCATTTATGGTCTCTGTTACATAACGTACTTTTTCTTACCTTCATCTTTGGCGCCATTTCTGTGCTAATGAGTAGAGATGTAGGAACTTGCCAGTAGTTCAGGTTTGCATGAACCCAAAGGTTCTTGAATCCCTTAGCCCAAAGACTGACTAAAAAACAGGCAGTATTTTCTAGACAGTCCTCGGCTGCATCCACCTTCTCCAGGAGTTGGGATTCCAATGCTGATCGTTTGGGTTTGTACACTGATCTACTCCCCGACAGCCTGCTCTGCTGGTATTCATTAGAAGGGGGTGGATCAGTGCACTGGAAGCGGTACTCCCGTCCCCAGTGCACCAAAATGCCTCATTAGCACAGGAGATAAACTAGTAATATCACAGAAACTGCACCAAAGATGAAGTTAAGAAACTTCCTTTCACCCTCAGCGCCCCATGTGCTATAGGGACATATGCATTTTTGATGAGTTTGATGAGTGATTCAATGGCTTCAACACAAATGACAGAACATACGTTTTGTTAAGCAGAAAAAAACCTCATAATTATGCTCAAAAAGTATGCCACACAATATGACATTTTTTCCATGAAAACACTGTGACATCAGTCTTATAGGATTAAAAAAACACATAGCAGCTGTCTTCCAGAAACAGTGCCACACTCATCCTTAGTCTGTGTATGATATTACAACTTAGGCCACATTCACACGTTAAGTAAATAAACAGCGTGTCCGTACAGTAGCACAGAGATTTAACCGTTTCAGAGATCACAGCATCATAATAAATAAGTGATTCTGGGAGATGCAAGCTCCAGTCCGTAGCATCCAGTCCATGAACAGACCATATCTACGAAATGTGTGAATGTGGCCTTAGCTCCATTCACCTCATTCGAACAGTATGAGGACACGTACACGTTGTACTGTTTCTGCTGTTTTAGGCTATGTTCACACTGCGTAAGAGACTGGCCGTTCCATGACCCCGGCCGGGTCACGGAACGGACGGTCTCTGGCCGGATCATCTGGGCCGGTACTTAAGTACCGGCCAGATAATCTTTCCGGCCGCAGAGCTCTGATGCGGGTGCATCAGCGCACGCCTACATCAGAGCTTCCCATAGCACACAGTGAAGCAAGCGGCCGGAGCTGCTCGCTTCACTGTGTGAACTGACAGGGCTTTCTGCGGCTGGAATTCACTAAATTATGGCCGCAGAAAACTGACATGTCAGTTATTTACGGCCCCGTATGGAATTCCGTCTGGAGCGTGTACGATGTGTATACGCTCCGGCCGGGATCCCATTGAAAGTAAGGCATTGTTCCACCGCGCCAAAACTACGGCCGTTGTTGCCATCGGCAACAACGGCTGTACTTTTACATAGTGTGAACATAGCCTTAAAGTGGATTTCTAATGAAAGCTACTTATCCCCTATTACAGCACTCAGATATATTTGCCCTGCCCATAGAGTTAAATGGAGCAGCAGCACACATGTCCAATTGCTTTTCCATTTTAACAGGAGGTGAACAAGGCACTCTTGTCTTCATGATCGGGATGAATGTTTTTCTGGGAACCCTTTAAGGTAATATTGCACACTACAGATTTGTTGAAAAATGTCAGTAACTAAAAATCTATCTATCTATCTATCTATCTATCTATCTATCTATCTATTTGTATGTATACAATATAAGTATTTTATTACATTTGGTGCTGAATGCTTACGGCTTACATTATCACTTTCCATCTCTGTATGTTTGTGTATTGTATTGCCTCTGGTGTTCCGGCTTAATATATGCTTTTTGTATTCTTGGTCTAGCAGTGACTACCAAGGTCATCCTCATTCTGTACGTTCTGTCTTATTTTCATGCCACTTTACCAAAGCCGTAGCTTTGGATCTGCAATGTCGACTAAAAAATCCCGGCATCATTTATCATAGCCTATAAAGTGATTCTCTTTTAAGGGGCTGCACATCTCTGCCGCTGCCTGATTAATGATTCCTGTAAACGCCTAGCTTGTAACATCCACACACATCTACAGACGCTCAAACAAATTTGTCTTGCTCATTTTGGACTTGGTAATTTCAATTCCCCAGCCCCCTTTCTCTGGAGAGCTTTAGCAATTATTTGTGGTCATATCCTTTGAGTCTTCTCTTCAGAAATCAATAAGTAACTGAATAGAAGCCGTTTGTGTCCGAGGAAACCCCCCACCCGATGGTTGCTGTAGGACTTACACATGGAATAGTTCTAGGCTGCAGAGAGACAAAAAACCTTATGACAAAAATCAAAATGTTGAAGTTTGAAGCATAACCTTTACTTTCTGCAACTGCAAAAATCAAGTAACATAATCCCTTGTGTATAAAAGAGCATTCTACATCAGTTAGACGACATGGAAGGACATCTCTTCAGTGTAAACTCTGCTGATAAGTCATGACCAAACCCAAATTGATGTAAAGCTTTCATTAACCCTTTGGAGTATGTCTCCAAAACACTACTGCCATCAAACTGCCCCAATAAATAATACTGCCATCATAGTGTCCTAATAAATAATACTGCCACCATAGTGCCCACATTTTACAATACTGCCATCATAGTGCCCTAATAAATAATACTGCCACCATAGTGCCCACATTTCACAATACTGCCATCATAGTGCCCTCATTACACAATACTACCACCATAGTGCCCTAATAAATAAAACTGCCACCATAGTGCCCACATTTCACAATACTGCCATCATAGTGCCCCAATAAACAGTACTAGCATCATAGTGCCCCAATGCACAATAGTGCCCCAATAAACAAATACTACCATAATAGTGCCCCCACTACAAAATACAGCCATCATAGTGCTCCAATAAATAATACTGCCATCATAGTGCCCCAATAAACAGTACTGTCACAATAGTGCCACAATACACAATACTGCCATCATAGTGCCCCAATAAACAGTTCTTCCAAAATAGTACCCCATTACACAATACTGCCCTCGTAGTGCCCCATTACACAATACTACCATCATAGTGCCCAATAAATAATACTACCCTCTTAGAGCCCCCAATACACAATACTGCCATCATAGTGCCCCAATACACAATACTGTCACTGTTATAGTTCCCCAAAGAGCAATATTGCTAGCACAGTTTTTTCAAATAAGCAATTCCCCCATCATCGTATCCTACCTCTGGCAAACTATTCTACCATCTTAGTGCACCCAATAAGCAACACTGCCAACAGAGTGCTCACATAAACAATACTGCTATGCTAATGTCTCCAATAAGCAGTACTGCCATCATAGTGTCTCCAATAACAATATTGCCATCATAGTAACCCATATAAGCAAAACAACCCACATAATACTGCCATAATAGTGCCCCAATAAATAATACTGCCATTAAAGTGCCATAATACACAGTACTGCCACCATAGTACCCCCATTACACAATACTTTTATCATAGTGCCCCAATAAACAATAGTGCAATCATAGTACCCCCTATACACAATATTGCCTACAATAAGCAATACTGCCATCATAATGCCTCCAATAACAATATTTCCACCAATAAAATACTGTCATAATAGTAACCCATATAAACCAAACAGCCGGCATAGTGTCTCCAATAAACAATACTGTTATTCTAATGTCTCCAATAAGCAATACTGCCATCACAGTACCTCCAGTAACAATACTGCCATCACAGTGCTTCCAGCAACAATACTGCCATCACAGTGCTTCCAGCAACAATATTGCCATCACAATGCTTCCAGTAACAATACTGCCATCACAGTACTTCCAGTAACAATACTGCCATCACAATGCTTCCAGTAACAATACTGCCATCACAGTGTCTCCAGTAACAATACTGCCATCACAGTACTTCCAGTAACAATACTGCCATCACAGTGCCTCCAGTAACAATACTGCCATCACAGTGTCTCCAGTAACAATACTGCCGTCACAATGCTTCCAGTAACAATACTGCCATCACAGTGCCTCCAGTAACAATACTGCCATCACAGTGCCTCCAGTAACAATACTGCCATCACAATGCTTCCAGTAACAATACTGCCATCACAGTGCTTCCAGTAACAATACTGCCATCACAGTGCTTCCAGTAACAATACTGCCATCACAGTGCATCCAGTAACAATACTGCCATCACAGTGCTGCCAGTAACAATACTGCCATCACAGTGCCTCCAGTAACAATACTGCCATCACAATGCTTCCAGTAACAATACTGCCATCACAGTGCTTCCAGTAACAATACTGCCATCACAGTGCTTCCAGTAACAATACTGCCGTCACAGTGCCTCCAGTAACAATACTGCCATCACAGTGCTTCCAGTAACAATACTGCCATCACAGTGCTTCCGGTAACAATACTGCCATCACAGAGCCTCCAGTAACAATACTGCCATCACAGTGCTTCCAGTAACAATACTGCCATCACAGTGTCTCCAGTAACAATACTGCCATCACAGTGCTTCCAGTAACAATACTGCCATCACAGTGTCTCCAGTAACAATACTGCCATCACAGTGCCTCCAGTAACAATACTGCCATCACAATGCTTCCAGTAAAAATACTGCCATCACAGTGTCTCCAGTAACAATACTGCCATCACAGTGCTTCCAGTAACAATACTGCCATCACAGAGCCTCCAGTAACAATACTGCCATCACAATGCTTCCAGTAAAAATACTGCCATCATAGTGTCTCCAGTAACAATACTGCCATCACAGTGCTTTCGGTAACAATACTGCCATCACAAAGCCTCCAGTAACAATACTGCCATCACAGTGTCTCCAGTAACAATACTGCCATCACAGTGTCTCCAGTAACAATACTGCCATCACAGTGCTTCCAGTAACAATACTGCCATCACAGTGTCTCCAGTAACAATACTGCCATCACAGTGTCTCCAGTAACAATACTGCCATCACAGTACCTCCAGTAACAATACTGCCATCACAGTGCTTCCAGTAACAATACTGCCATCACAATGCTTCCAGTAACAATACTGCCATCACAGTGTCTCCAGTAACAATACTGCCATCACAGTGTCTCCAGTAACAATACTGCCATCACAGTGCTTCCAGTAACAATACTGCCATCACAGTGTCTCCAGTAACAATACTGCCACACAGTGCCTCCAGTAACAATACTGCCATCACAATGCTTCCAGTAAAAATACTGCCATCACAGTGCCTCCAGTAACAATACTGCCATCACAATGCTTCCAGTAACAATACTGCCGTCACAGTGCTTCCGGTAACAATACTGCCATCACAGTGTCTCCAGTAACAATACTGCCATCACAGTTTCTCCAGTAACAATACTGCCATCACAGTGCTTCCAGTAACAATACTGCCATCACAGTGCTTCCAGTAACAATACTGCCATCACAGTGCTTCCAGTAACAATACTGCCATCACAGAGCCTCCAGTAACAATACTGCCATCACAGTGCTTCCAGTAACAATACTGCCATCACAGTGCCTCCAGTAACAATACTGCCATCACAGTGCCTCCAGTAACAATACTGCCATCACAATGCTTCCAGTAAAAATACTGCCATCACAGTGCCTCCAGTAACAATACTGCCATCACAATGCTTTCAGTAACAATACTGCCGTCACAGTGCTTCCGGTAACAATACTGCCATCACAATGCTTCCAGTAACAATACTGCCATCACAGTGCCTCCAGTAACAATACTGCCATCACAATGCTTCCAGTAACAATACTGCCATCACAGAGCCTCCAGTAACAATACTGCCATCACAGTGCTTCCAGTAACAATACTGCCATCACAGTGCCTCCAGTAACAATACTGCCATCACAGTGCCTCCAGTAACAATACTGCCATCACAGAGCCTCCAGTAACAATACTGCCATCACAGTGCCTCCAGTAACAATACTGCCATCACAATGCTTCCAGTAACAATACTGCCATCACAGTGTCTCCAGTAACAATACTGCCATCACAGTGTCTCCAGTAACAATACTGCCATCACAGTACCTCCAGTAACAATACTGCCATCACAGTGCCTCCAGTAACAATACTGCCATCACAATGCTTCCAGTAACAATACTGCCATCACAGTGCTTCCAGTAACAATACTGCCATCACAATGCTTCCAGTAACAATACTGCCGTCACAGTGCTTCCGGTAACAATACTGCCATCACAGTGTCTCCAGTAACAATACTGCCATCACAGTGTCTCCAGTAACAATACTGCCATCACTGTACCTCCAGTAACAATACTGCCATCACAGTGCCTCCAGTAACAATACTGCCATCACAGTGCCTCCAGTAACAATACTGCCATCACAATGCTTCCAGTAAAAATACTGCCATCACAGTGCCTCCAGTAACAATACTGCCATCACAATGCTTCCAGTAACAATACTGCCGTCACAGTGCTTCCGGTAACAATACTGCCATCACAGTGTCTCCAGTAACAATACTGCCATCACAGTGTCTCCAGTAACAATACTGCCATCACAGTGCTTCCAGTAACAATACTGCCATCACAATGCTTCCAGTAACAATACTGCCATCACAGTGCCTCCAGTAACAATACTGCCATCACAATGCTTCCAGTAACAATACTGCCATCACAGAGCCTCCAGTAACAATACTGCCATCACAGTGCTTCCAGTAACAATACTGCCATCACAGTGCCTCCAGTAACAATACTGCCATCACAGTGCCTCCAGTAACAATACTGCCATCACAATGCTTCCAGTAAAAATACTGCCATCACAGTGCCTCCAGTAACAATACTGCCATCACAGAGCCTCCAGTAACAATACTGCCATCACAGTGCTTCCAGTAACAATACTGCCATCACAGTGCCTCCAGTAACAATACTGCCATCACAGTGCCTCCAGTAACAATACTGCCATCACAATGCTTCCAGTAAAAATACTGCCATCACAGTGCCTCCAGTAACAATACTGCCATCACAATGCTTCCAGTAACAATACTGCCGTCACAGTGCTTCCGGTAACAATACTGCCATCACAGAGCCTCCAGTAACAATACTGCCATCACAGAGCCTCCAGTAACAATACTGCCATCACAGTGTCTCCAGTAACAATACTGCCATCACAGTGTCTCCAGTAACAATACTGCCATCACAGTGCCTCCAGTAACAATACTGCCATCACAATGCTTCCAGTAACAATACTGCCATCACAATGCTTCCAGTAACAATACTGCCATCACAGTGCTTCCAGTAACAATACTGCCATCACAATGCTTCCAGCAACAATACTGCCATCACAGTACCTCCAGTAACAATACTGCCATCACAGTGCTTCCAGTAACAATACTGCCATCACAATGCTTCCAGTAACAATACTGCCGTCACAGTGCTTCCGGTAACAATACTGCCATCACAGTGTCTCCAGTAACAATACTGCCATCACAGTGTCTCCAGTAACAATACTGCCATCACAGTGCTTCCAGTAACAATACTGCCATCACAATGCTTCCAGTAACAATACTGCCATCACAGTGCCTCCAGTAACAATACTGCCATCACAATGCTTCCAGTAAAAATACTGCCATCACAGTGCCTCCAGTAACAATACTGCCATCACAATGCTTCCAGTATCAATACTGCCGTCACAGTGCTTCCGGTAACAATACTGCCATCACAGAGCCTCCAGTAACAATACTGCCATCACAGAGCCTCCAGTAACAATACTGCCATCACAGAGCCTCCAGTAACAATACTGCCATCACAGAGCCTCCAGTAACAATACTGCCATCACAGAGCCTCCAGTAACAATACTGCCATCACAGTGTCTCCAGTAACAATACTGCCATCACAGTGTCTCCAGTAACAATACTGCCATCACAGTGCCTCCAGTAACAATACTGCCATCACAATGCTTCCAGTAACAATACTGCCATCACAATGCTTCCAGTAACAATACTGCCATCACAGTGCTTCCAGTAACAATACTGCCATCACAATGCTTCCAGTAACAATACTGCCATCACAGTACCTCCAGTAACAATACTGCCATCACAGTGCTTCCAGTAACAATACTGCCATCACAATGCTTCCAGTAACAATACTGCCGTCACAGTGCTTCCGGTAACAATACTGCCATCACAGTGTCTCCAGTAACAATACTGCCATCACAGTGTCTCCAGTAACAATACTGCCATCACAGTGCTTCCAGTAACAATACTGCCATCACAATGCTTCCAGTAACAATACTGCCATCACAGTGCCTCCAGTAACAATACTGCCATCACAATGCTTCCAGTAACAATACTGCCATCACAGTACTTCCAGTAACAATACTGCCATCACAGTGCTTCCAGTAACAATACTGCCATCACAGTGCCTCCAGTAACAATACTGCCATCACAGTGCCTCCAGTAACAATACTGCCATCACAATGCTTCCAGTAAAAATACTGCCATCACAATGCTTCCAGTAACAATACTGCCATCACAGTACCTCCAGTAACAATACTGCCATCACAGTGCTTCCAGTAACAATACTGCCATCACAATGCTTCCAGTAACAATACTGACATCAGAGTGTGTCTAGTAACAATACAATAAAAATACTGTCATCATAGTAGCCCATATACTCAATACAGAAAAGAGAGTGTCTCCACTAAATACAATAACCACATTGTGCCCCAATACACAATACTGTCAGCAGAATCAAATTCAATAATGAAAAGGGAGGAAGGGTTTTCATTGAGTTTGTGGCCAGCTTACCGCTGTGAAGTGGCATCAGCAAAATTTTTGTTTTTGTGCAGACTAATCATTTTTCTGCTCACATTATCTGTTTGGTGGATGTGTAAAGGCTATTTTTGCAGTAGTTTTCATATAATATTTTCATATCATAATTTGCACTTTAATATTTTCTTGTTTTTTTTAAAACATTGGAGCTGGTAAAAGCTGTCCTCCTGCTTTTGATGTTTCTATGCAATGCTGTTTTTGTGCAAATTCACTAACAGACATGCATGCTAAACAACAGTAGAAAACAAAAAAAAATTAGGTCATGATAAATTCCTCCCCTGGCATTAATATTGAAGTCAGTGGAAGTTTTTGCAGCTAGCTCCATCTAGTGGCAGGAACCAGCAGCTGCTTATCAGAGATTTAACTAGTTTGGGAGAAATGCAATCTGGGTGAAGAGAGAAGACAAGAATGCCAAATGTCAGGGGGTAATATACAAAACGGATGTAGACAATGAACCAACAAATCTGCTGACCAGTCCTATGTTTTCTAAACAAAACTTTACTAGGCTATGTTCACATTTGGTAAGATCATCCCGGCCGGTACTGCAGTACCGGCCGGATGATGTTTGGCGCAGCTGAGTTCTGATGCGGGTGTATCAGTGTGCCCCCCACATCAGAGTTCCCCACTGAACACAATAGAGCGTGCGGCTGGAGCCGCATGCTCCATTGTGTGAACTGACAGGATTTTCTGCGGCCGCTATTCAGTGAATTGCAGCAGCAGAAAACTGACATGTCATTTTTTCTGCTGCTAGGGATCCTGGCCGGAGTGTATACCATATAAGTACCGCAGAAATCACGGCTGTTGTAACATCGGCTGTGATTTCTGCGGGAACTTATGTAGTGTGAACATAGCCCTAACTTGTATAAAACTTGTATAAAACTTGTATAAAACTTGTATCAACCAGTTAGAAAAAAGATACTTTATGATTGACGTTCTAAAAGAAAATGAATGGAAACCTACAACTAGAACATAAAAATCTGTGCTGGTCATGTAAAGCACTCAGTTAGGCTGGGTTCACATGGAAAAATGCAAAAAAAAACCCCACAGATATATTTGTGTGCATCTGTTTTAATCCATTTTTCCATTGACTTCCATAAAAAAAAAAACGGATCAAAACACATCCGTTTTTTTTTACATACACAAAAACGCAGATGACCACGTTTTTGTGTACGTTAAATAAAGGATGCGTTTCAATCCATTTTTTTTAAAATAAATGAAAGTCAATAGAAAAGCGTATCAAAACGGATGCACACAAATACATTTGTTTTTTTTTGCATAAAACAGAGAAAAGAAACAGACTTTAAAGATAGTGGGAGGGGCGTGGCGTGGCGATGCTCTTCGGCCCCGAACAACGCCCTAAATGCTCTTAAGAAAGTAATTTGCATAAGAGCATTTAGCGATTTTAGAAAAAATGCAGGGGAGGAGAGGGAAGAAACTAATGGCCATATACTACTGAGGGACACAGTGACACAGCTGTGAACCCAGCCTAACAGTATGGTTTCAAAGTCTTGTTGAGCAGAAAATAACCAGAACAGATTTTCATCCTTGAGAGGTGGACATAGACACATAGAAGACTGTCAGCATAGAAAGACCATCTAGTCTGCCCTTTTAGATGACGAAGATTCCCATTCACTGACAGCAAGCGAAGTTCTTGAAATTCATCCAGAAAGTATATTTGAATCATACTATAAATAAGCTCTATTTACTAAAGCAGGTGTTCCCCTTTAATACTTTTACCACCAGTGCTGTAGGTATGCTCCTATCTGACTTGTCTTTCATCCCTAGCAGTGGATTGGTAAGATCAGAGCCTTTCAAGCACAGCCCAGAGCCCGGGTGGATTAACCAGTAAATCTCCCAGCAGCAAAGAAAGACACACTATAGATAAGCTGGAATTTTGTAGCCTTGTCTTCTGCTCTGGGATACACGCTCTATCCAGCTCATTTACTCTGATGATCCGCACTGGCTTTTCCACTATACACAGAGGTCCTGTGGTCATTTATTGTAAAGGAGCAGATATAACTTTGGCTGGAAGAGGACGGAGCAGAACATACATCAGAGGAGAAGGTCATTAACTCCACTATTCCTTAAAGTAACTGTATTGGCAGAAGTTTAATGCAGATGGAGCGAGCAGCGGCTCTGTCCATCCATTACCCTGCCTGAGATGAGACATTTGATGGCTAACCATACAGAACATGCCGTTGGCATTAAGGATGCACATACGGTGCAAACATGAAATACAGCTAGACTTGGAGGCGTATAATGTAGTACTAAGTGTTCTGAGGTACCCCACAAGGGTTTCATTTTTTTTAAAGGACCCCCCATTTCTACATGTACTTGGCAAACAGCCATATAGCAACAATAAAGGGTCTAGTCTAACAATATTTTTTTTTTCTGTCAATACGGTATTACTTTATTCCATTAAAGGGGCCCAGCACAGTTAGAATTTGGCGTACAGATTACATCAGTTATTATTTGACTGCAGAACGCATGGGGTAAACATGCCAGTATCTGAGGTTTCTGGGATCCTGACAGCATGGGAAGCCATCTGTCATGCTGACATTCTTGAACTGTCTGGTCTAAATTTACACTGTCTAAGAACTAGACAGTTTTAGTAAATCTGAGCTATCATTTATACGCTGAAGTGAGCTCCTAAGCTCCCTCTAGTGGTAACTCCAGGTTGTCAGAATGTTATTATTTAAAGGCTATCAACACCTTTGAATGCTTTCTTTTTTTTTTTTTTTTTTTTTTTTTTGCATTCTTTGTTAAAGCGGCACTATCAGCAGGTTCTTCCCAGAACCGCCCCCTCCCGTCCCACCCACTATGCATATTCATACCTGCATAGTGGGCTCTATACACGGCGGCTGCTCAGGGAAGCAGTCTGTCGGAGACGGGCTGCTACCCGGGCATGCGTTAATCCCCCGGGCTGCCGCCGATCCTCCCTCAGGACGTACATATGAGATAGACTTATACTTACATTTACGTCATGAGGAACCTCCAGGAGGTTCGGCGGTGGCCCAGGGGATTCAGTCCGATGGGACTGCTTCCCTGCGCAGCCGCCATAGAGCCCTCTATGCAGTTATGAATATGCATAGTGGGAGGGGCGTGGCGTGGCGATGCTCTTCGGCCCCGAACAACGCCCTAAATGCTCTTAAGAAAGTAATTTGCATAAGAGCATTTAGCGATTTTAGAAAAAATGCAGGGGAGGAGAGGGAAGAAACTAATGGCCATATACTACTGAGGGACACAGCTACTGAAGCACATCAGCAGGTTCTAATAGTGGCGCTTTAACAATTTTACTCACTTTCTCTTCTACAGCCCATTACTGTGTCCATCTAGAGTCTTATGCCCCTATTTCACGGGTCGTCTAGAGCAGCAAACGAACGCTCTCAGCGCTCATTTGCTCCTCGTTCCCCGCTCGCTGCCGCCGCTATTCAACGCAGCTGCAGCTAGCGGGTGAGTCCGGTGAGGGGCGGCGGGGAGCTGTGGGGGGGCTGCCTGGGTGATCGCTGATCGTCCGGGCAGCCCATAGGATATAGCAGAGTCTGCTGCAGATGCTCCTATTCAACTGAGCGACGGCAGCAGCTCGCTGCTATATCAGTCGCTTGTTTTTCAACATGTTGAAAAACAAGCGACTGCAACGATCAGCCGACATGAACGATGTCGGCTAATCGTTGCACTCTATTCCACGGGACGATTATCGTCCGTAGCGGCCGAATACGGCTGATAATCATTCCGTGGAATAGGCCCTTTTGGTAGAGTCGTCTGTTATCATTCCTCTCCTCACCTGAAGGAACTTTTTATAGCTGATTTATCACCACCTAGTTATCTTTTGATCTGGTCGTAAATCAGCTTAAAAGATGGTGCAAGAGAGGAACTATAAGGAAACTGAACCTCAGAAGCAGCCTGTTGGATTACACTGAGAACAGGACTTTACAGGGGAAACTATCATAGATTTTTAATGAAAACCTATGGAGAAAAGGAAAAAAAAATTGTACCATAAAACAAAGTACAAGAAAGAGTAAAAAAAGCATTTAAAGGTGCCCATAGTGGATATGAGGCTCTGTTTGAGAAAAAATGAGCTTTTCCCGGTATAAATATTGTCAGGATTCAAAGCCACAGACTCCTGTGCCCCAGGCGGTAGCTACTGAGGTTGCTGGATAGCTCCCTCGCTGAATCCATTGTCCATGTCCTTGTCTCTGAAGTTATAGGTCTTGTTATCTTGAATGGCTCTGTCCTTGGGCTTACTATTTAGCCTGGCCATAGCAAGGTTGCTCTTTTGTGTGATTTTTGTGCTTTCAGCCTTGATCAGACTCTGGAGATACTGTTACAATCCTCCAGTGTAAGTATTGACCAAACACTTTCATCTTATTCTCCAGTCATATCTGTATACCGACCTCTGTATGATTACTGACATGGTTTTTTCTTGTACGCTGTTTGTTGTACCAACAAATACAAATAGTAATTAATAACTGCAATTGATCTTTGATCTTGATCCCAGGCTATTATAGATGGATTATGAAACTAATAAGCACAGAATTATAAATCTGTTACAAGAATTCAATGGTCTGGTTTAGCAGCATAAGGGCATATTGCAAACAGTGATCTTCTTGTGTGACCCTGTCAGTCCCCCCCAAATAAGCAGCATAATAACAAAATAACATGGGGCAAATATCTGATCTATGACCAGCTTTTAGAATACATACTGTTATCTTCAATCCTACTCACTTTCCAGTAGTTTGTAGTTTCCCTTTTCCTGTTCTCTCCTGTGACCTGCCCATAATGACACCATAACATGTACGGAACCAGTGAACAAGGCCATTTAAATGAATTGATCCATAGTGTTGCCTGTTATTGCAGGTCCACAATAATGGGCAAACTACAGAATGTGTAAATGTGGCATAAATGCCCAGAAAGATCCAAATCTAATTATAGCAATAAGATAAATAGAAAACAGGGAGGAGGAGCATGCAGCTTCAGTTTCTATCTATAATTGTGAGTCTATGCTGTGAGAGGGGAGAGGGAGCAGCAAGGTAATATACCCAACTGCCTCAAATTAGTGAACTCAACACTAGTATCAGACCTCACCCATTCAGCAGACATGGGAAGAGAAAATATGCCTGTTTTTATTTAAAGGGACATCAGCATCTATGTTATCTATATCTGCCATGCAGCTGAATGATGTCTCTTGTAATTGTTCTCTGCTGTCTTCATTTGAGGCCTCCTTTCAAAGATCATTACCTATTAATTATCAGAACACATCCCCTGTTCATATATTATGGTCTTATAATCCGGAGTGTAGTCAGAAGGAGCCTTGGCTGTCAGTGCGAGGAAAGGTCACAGTGGATCTGCATCGATTGTTGTCATAACACGTGATGGATATCTCACTTGATGATTCCGTCCGGGGCCTCAGAATGAGATGTCTCCCGCCGTCTCTGGCCTGACTTTTATAAATAATTAGTGCATTTATTACAGCTCATACTGGAGCCTCAGGAGTCAGCGGCCTGACAGGCATAATTATCATGGAATTATCTGTGCTCTTTACCGTCAGCATCCAGACCTCTGCTGTACACAGTCTGGGGTGGGTGTGCATATATCCCAGAGGATATGAGGTGTAGATTTTTTTTTAATTAATAAGAATTAAGTTAAAAAAAGTACTGAATTATTATAAATTCTGCACAACTGTTCTATACTTATATCTGAGAAGTCTGGGTGGGCAACCAATATGAATATATATTATGGTTCCTACAGAGGCTGTCTCCTTAAAGGGGTACTCCGGTGAAAAAGGCTAAAGCTAGCTTTACACATTAGATAGCTGTCGGCCAAATGCTTGTTCAATCACTAGCCCTCTCTCCTTGTCCCCTTAAGCATTTCCATGCTTGACATGTCTACGTACGTACGTGTCCTAAGTTGGGAAAAGGGGGAGAAGCCGCTGCCAGGCTCCTCTAGAAGCGACTTGTCTTCACAAGAATAAAGGAGCAGATAGTTGGAATCCAGCATGCCCATTGCTTTTCTCCCCAACATCTGCTGACAGAGGTGGGTCAGGAGGCCACCATACATAGTAGATCTATAAGAGAAACAGATCGCTGATCTCAGATCTGTTTCTCTTATGGCTCTACTAGGCATTGCTCCCACCTAGCCAGAATCCTGCTCCACACTGATGAGGGGCAACATCCCTATACAGCTGTCTGTGGATGGATACCTGGTCTTGGTTATTCCCTTGTCATTACATTGACTTATAGGGCCACTTAATATGGTGGTTTTGGTGGTTTCCCTACAGGAGTCACCCCTTGGCTGGGTCCTTTCTGGAGGGATGTCTGGTTAGTCCTCTGTTTTGAGACTATAAGGCTCCATAGAATTTTCTTTTGCATATACATAGTAGATGGCTGACTGGTCCCCCTGAAATTGGCAGGTTCAGGGAACATTTATCTAACATGCATGGACAGCTTAACTGTGACTGTTATCCATATAATATCTAGATAAATATATAGCTATGACATAGATTGATGGATACAAGATTTTTACAGCACTTTTACAAAGACCTCACACACACAGAGCTCTTCTAGGAATACTTGTTCCCGATAAAGAGCCAGCAATCAGCCGATGAACAGGAAAATGCTCATTTGTTGGCTGATCACATCTTTTGTGCAGCCAGTAAAATCATCATTATCGGCCACATTTCACCCTATGTAAACAGGGGATGTGCTCCTGACAATGATGAAGCTTAAGTCTCATGAACGATCCAGCAATCATTTGGGCCGCACAATTAATCAAGCCTGCTGAAGGCTCAGTAAATGAGGCCGATCACTGAGATCAGCATTGGTTATCGGGAGCCCGCTCGCCTATGTCAAGGAGTCCTAAGATGCATATGATACGAGAGACAGGAGAAGGATCAACAAAAAGGTCTTGTGTAGTTCTGTAGTGGAGTAAGACTAATAAAAACAAAGGAGAGATACATGGGGAAAGTAAGTTCTGAATGAGTGACAGTCACAAGGGAAGGAGCTCACAAGACAAGAGTACAGAAATCATTTAGCAGAGGTTTTCCCTGTAAGGTTATATTAAGATCCTCACATTCTCAAGCACATTCAGCTCCTATTGAAGAAGGGGTCAAGTAATTGATTATCACCCATGATTTCTCTTTTGTAAGTGCTATTTCACAACAATCACTGATCTCCCTGAGCTCAGTGGTTGTTGTGTTTTGCTGGTCTACTATTTATTGCCCCGTTAGCAAGAATCCTGCTCCACACTAATAAGGGGCAATAGCCCCCCAAAAGAGCTGTACGACTTTGGTAATCCCCTGTCATGTTGCTAAACTTGCCACTGAGTTAGACTTTGACACAAAAGGGGCCACCCTGGTATTTCCCTGTTTTTGTCCCAATACTCGCAACCGAGTGGGACTTAAGGGGTTATGTGTCAGGGTGGTTTGGTGATCTTCCCACTGGGAGGCACCCCTTGGCAACAGGTCTCATACACCAGAGGGATATCTGGCTATTTCTTCATTTTGAGTGTTGCAACCGAGGCCCGACGGACCATTTTTTTATTGTGTAAGTGGTGAAATACCACTTCGTCATAAGAAGAAGTGGTATTTCACCTGTAAAGTAAGTATGACATTTCCCAGGCAGACTAAGAAAGCTTACTCACTGCCCTCATCCACTGCAACTGCTGAAGGCTCTTGGTCCCTACAGCTCACCAATGCTCGCCGCTTCCAATGACGTTCCAATTGTGCAGTTAATGCAGTTATATATAGTGCATATAACGTGCCATTACAAATCCAAGAAACAATTCCACAAATATTCCTTCCTTTCTGAACACTGATCACCCCCTCTTTGCATTTTCCTGCATCTTCGGAAGCACCTGGGGTCTTCCACTCCATGGGTCTACAGAATACCAGCCCACCACTGTAACAATGACGTAATGGCACAGAATTACGCAGATTCATCCATCTATAAGCAAGAAGTCCCAGTGCACAGCAATGCAGGGGCTCAGGAAGTAAAATGGGTAATTAGTAAGCGGACCGCGCCTTGCGCTTCAGCTTAGGAAATGGAGCCACAATAATATACCCCATTAAACAGCGGGCAAGAGATTTTCTTAAGGTTTAATAACGTATATCAGTCAGCCTGTCAGATGTGCTTAGCATGTGAAGACTCCTACAAAGCAGGCAATACATCCTAGGCATGACTTGCACAAAAAGATCCCATTTTATTGCAGCCCTATAAAGATGCCAAAATATATTCTCCAAAGTGCTTAAAGTGAATGTGTGTCTTAGAATACCAATTTGTTATTATAGGTCCAAATCGATCTGAAATGTTCTTACTATCAGTTAAAACTTTACTTCTCTCACACAGACCGCTAAATCCTCTGCACAGAGTTAGGCTATGTTCACACAACGTAAGTAAATTATTAAACACGCCCGTTGTTACCGATTTGCAACATGGCTGTGATGAATCCTTTTCCTACACAGTGCTGCAGGCTAAGAGAATCCTGGCCGGAGTGTATACACATAGGGGGACATGTATCAAGCAGTGTACCTTGTGCTTCTTAGCATTTTTTGGCGTATGTGTGATGTGCACAGATCTTAGTCAAATTTACTAAATGATGTAGCGGGGCGTACGTGTGAATATGTCAGCTTGCGCCTGTTTTTTCCCATTTTGACTCTTGTGGGCGTGGTTATTCTTTAGAATTTTCTTAGCTGTGATTTATCATGTGTGCATTTTGTAATTTTCATACATTCACTGCATCTGTACTCCACGCAGCTGCGCAGCAAATGTGCAAATACTTTTCGCGTCCAGCTTGCACCGTGCCACGGAAGTTACATCAGGTGATTTATGAACCAACATACGAATATTCATAAATACTTGACTAGGCTGTGAACGTATAACCAAATGCACGTTGACAAAAATATTCGCAAAAAATAGCGCAAATGATAAATGTCCCCCACAGTTTACACTCCGGCCAGGATCCCTAGCGGCTCCATTAAAAACTGACATGTCAGTTTTCTGCGGCCGCTATTCATTAAAAAGTGGCCGCAGAAAACCCTGTCAGTTCACACAATGGAGCGAGTGGCTCCGGCCGCACGCTCCATTGTGAGCAGTGGGGAAAAGATAGTATCTTTTGCCTGGATGCCTCAATAAACTTTTAAAGATTATTGAACCTGTGTGGATGCTGCTGGACCTTCTCTCTTCATATCTCTATTTGTGGACCACCTTTGGGATTGTGGTCTTGCCAGCTTGCATTCCCTATGCATAAGACTTGGGCCTATCTGGTGCTGCTGGAACCCCCTTTTGCTCCATGTTTCTATGACATGTCAAAAGTTTTTTGAAATGACAGGTACACTTTAAAGAGACTCTGTCAGTAGGTTTGTGCTGTCCTATTTAAGGGTAACATTAACTAGTGACAGAGAAGCTTAACAGAATGATGTATCACTTACATTGTTCTGTGCAGCTGATTTATAGAAATTCTTCTGAATAACAAGGATAATAACTAGACCTATCCATTATGTGAATGAGCTCAGTAATCCTGGATATTCATGAGCACCAGCTCACTCTGGCAGTTGGCAGTTGTCTAGCTATACTGTGTATAGGTAGACAGCTGTCAATCAGCAGCCAGAACTGGAGTTAGTGGTGCAGTCTAAAGCCCATTCTCCTGCTTATTAGGAGAATGGCTGAAGAGATTGATATAGATAATACACCATTCTGTTCAGAATTTCTGTCACTAATTTATGCTGCCTTCATTTAAGACAGGATAAACCTAGTGACAGATTCCCTTTAATGGTGACCAGAGTTATAAAAAACCCCAATAAAGTGAATTAATGACACCAGAGAGAGTTGCACTGTGGGGGCCCAAATGACACTCAACTATTAGGTGTTATGACTCAACTTTTAGGCATGTTCCCTTCTTAGAAATCTCCACCTAAACCAGATTGTTACACATAGTAAAGCTCCCATCCCTGGCAGACCCCCAACTGTGCCCATCATTAGCAGACCCCCTAACTATGGCCATCTCTGGCAGACCCCCAACTATGCCCATCTCTGGCAGACCACCAGTTGTGCCCATCATTAGCAGACCTTTAATTTTTACCATCACTGGCAGACCCCCAACTATGCCCATCGCTGGCAGACCCCCAACTATGCCCATCACTGGCAGACCCCCAATTGTGTCTATTAAAGACAAGTGACAGATGACCATTCAATTTAGTGGCTTCATCTTCACCAATGGATGATTACGCTATAAGATCTCATCACTCCAACCCTCCCACCCCCCATGATGAGTATATCTGAAGGGACCTCTATCTATATTGCAGTATATAGGTTCTTCCACAGACCAGAATTACAGATGTATTATCCCTTAATGCTGCAGAACCTGCCAATTTATGGCATGGCCTTTATTGAATTTTCAGAGGGCCTTTAAGTATCAAGTCACTGTAATATTTTTTCTTGTACTGAGCAGAAAAAAAATAAATTAACCTTTTCACTCGGGGATCACCCTGTATGGATTTGTTAAGCAGCCTCCTCCTCCCCCCTGACAGCTGTATTGTCAAAATCCCCTTGCTGACTGCAGGCCTCGTGCTTTTCTCTTGTAAGGATTTTATGTCCATCTTAGAAATGTATAGAGGACACATACATTACACTAATTTCTGCAGACAATCCGCTCCAGATAAGCTTCTGTGCACCAGGTTTTCTTAACCCAATATAAGCCTTAAGACTAGTAAAGCTTACAGTCATTCAAATGGAGAGTGACCACATAGGTCTGCAGATGCCCGACACTGAACCCAGGAGACAGGATCTGCTTAGTTATGAGATTGGTGGAGTAACTTTTTCTTTTAAATGGTATTCGTGAAACTATAAGTTTCAGCATGCTCCTGCTTTTCTGAGGAAGGAATTATTAGAGTACCTAGACCCTAAAGGCCAAACTGAATGGCCTAATGCGCAGGGGAAGCAAGTGCCAACCTGTCAGCTCAGTGCTCGCTATTCCCTTGTTCTCTGCTCGCTGCACTGTGCTAATACATACACAGACAGTGAGCAAGGAGCAGCAGGAGGGGTCGCACGAACAATCCTTAGATCGTTCAGGAAACCCATTGATGTCAGTGGCGGTCTGCTGCCGCTGCTCCTATTGTGCGGGACTACATGCACCAGACCAACGTTTTCAACATTGTGATCTTTCAACATGTTTAAAGACCACGATAAGCCGACATCGTGCATGTCAGCTGATCAACAGGCACTATTAGGCTAAGGGTACTAAAACATGGAACGATAATCGGCCAAATCGGCCCTATCCGGCCGATTATCGTTCCATGTAATAAAGACATCGTTGTCATCGGCTGATCGTTGATATAGCTTCTGACCTATAATCGCCGACCACACACCACTACGTGACGATGTGCAAAGAGGAATACATACCTATCCAGGTTGCAGGGTTCCTCTTCCTCTGTGCTTCTCCGCGGGTCTCGCACGCTGCAGCTTCAGAGCGGCCTGTCTCAGCTGACAGGCCGCTCAGCCAATCACAGGCCGGGACCGCCACGGCCAGTGATTGGCTGAGCGGCCTGTCAGCTGAGACAGGCCGCTCTGAAGCTGCAACCCGCGGGACCTGAGGAGAAGCACAGAGGAAGAGGAGCCCTGCAGCCTGGACAGGTAATGTATACAGTTTCAGGCTGTGCTCAACCTACGTATATTTCAGTCAGTATTGTGGTCCTCATATTGCAACCAAAACCAGGAGTGGATTAAAAACACAGAAAGGATCTGTCCACACAATGTTGAAATTGAGTGGATGGCTGCCATATAACAGTAAATAACTGCCATTATTTCAATATAACAGCCGTTGTTTTAAAATAACAGCAAATATTTGCCATTTAACTCCTGGTTTTGGTTGCAATATGAGGACCACAATACTGACTGAAATATACGTAGTGTGAACCCAGCCTCAACAAGGGCTGCAAGGACCTTGGTAATAATGTCCCTGCAGCCCTTGTTAAACGATTATCGGGCCTCGGGCAGATCGTCGCTCGTTTACAGGTATTATCGGGCCCCCATTGGCCCGTGTAATACTACCCTAAGTTCACACAACGTATCTTTTCTATCAATCACGGCCGTACACGGTCATACACTGTGTGAACCCGGCCTTTTATCGAAGGATTATGGGCCTGGATGGTCGTTAATCAGCCATGTAAGGCCGATAATTGTTCAGTGTAGTGGGGCCTTAAGATAGCCTAAAGGCCCTTCTTAAACTGATACCACTGGCACATGGCCATTGAGGGGCCCTGTTACAGATTTTGTACTGTGGCTCAGAGCTTCAAGTTGCACATCAGTACATTCCCATAATGCTGATCTTAAGTCATTAGTAGAGACGAGCGCAACTCAAGCATGCTCAAGTGTAATTGTTTATGGTTAGAATATTGGTGGCTGAAGAAGTTGAATGCAGCCCTAAAAACTGAAAAGTATGCCTATGGCTGTATTCAGGTTTTCCCAGACTTCTATTATCCAACCTACGGTTGCATTCAACCTCTTCAGCCACTGGTATTTAAATGTTGAATGTTTGGACTTGATAAAGTTGTGCTCATCTCTAGTTAATACTAAAACCTGTCACAGCCTTTTGTTGTTTTCCAGCCTTGTACTCCTAGGTGCCATGGATCAGACAAGGCACTGAAATTATGTCAAACCACATAGAAGTCACAATAGGAGGAGGAGGAAAAGTAGGGGGTTAGAGCACAGGGCTATGGTCTCTATAACTCTAGGGTGACTCTGACTAAGTGATAATGACATTTATTTATTTATTTTTCCTGGATTGCAAGTAGAAGTGGTCAGGAATATAACTGGCTGGCATAGATAAAAACATAGAGAATTAAGACACAAAGGTCTCCTTTCTGATGGGTGTTGGGTAATTGATCCAAGGGTCATGGAAATGAGATGCAGAAATCATTTGTTAACTGTCCTGGGACGTTACTATTGTCCCATAGGGGTTCCTTAGATATGGTTCTTTTGTTCTTATTTTAAGGTACCTGTTATAATATAATATAGTAGGAGTCCTTAAAGGAGAAGTCCGGCAAAATTTTTTATTAAAGTATTGTATTGCCCCCCCAAAAGTTACACAAATCACCAATATACACTTATTACGGGAAATGCGAATAAAGTGCTTTTTTCCCTGTACTTACTACTGTATCAAGGCTTCACTTCCTGATTAACATGGTGATGTCACTTGCTGGATAACATGGTGATGTCACTTGCTGGATAACATGGTGATGTCACGATCAGACTCCCAGAGCTGTGCGGGCTGTGGCTGCAGGAGAAGATGATGTTAGGGGGACACTGAGGGACACAGGGCACTGGGGGGACACTGAGCATCCCCCTGCCATCATCCTCTCCAGCAGCCACAGCCCGCACAGCTCTGGGAGTCGGGTCATGGCATCACCATGTTATCCAGGAAGTGACATCACCATGTTATCCAGGAAGTGAAGCCTTGATGCAGTAGTAAGTGCAGGGAAAAAAGCGCTTTATGTGTATTTCCCATAATAAGTGTATATTGGTGATGGTGTATAACTTTTGGGGGGCAATACAATACTTTAATAAAATTTTTCGCTGGACTTCTCCATTAAATAGTTCATCTCTGTCCAGTTCCATACAGTTATGTCTTAGTAAGTGGGAAAACTGAGTGACCAAACTGGTTGCAATCCAGCTATCCAAGACTCCTGAATGACAATGATGCACCCACTGCTCCCAAGGAGATGCATAATGTTTTAGAACTGCCATTCAGAACCCTGAGAAAGCCTGGTAATGACTCCTGGGAGAGAGGGATGTAACAAATTTGCTTCCAACTGCGGAGCATGCAATGCAGCAATCCTGGTTATTATCCCAGCATGTCGTACACACCTTATGAGAAGGGAACGGATATTGACACAGTGAAACATCTGTGGGAGGATGGTGCTGTCACGCTGTCACCTTGTGGCTGTTATTCATTGTAAGAGAAGAGGATGGCGATATATCAAAGACGACAGACAGGGACATGAGGGAGTCGGGCTACTCTCCAGTAAATTCCGTCCTTCCTTCCACAAGATCAGAAATTGGAGCAGTCACATGGAAAATGATAAAGGGAAAAGCACTGGTTCCTCTACTCTAATAGGAATTATCTGGGAGGGAGGCTTGTTATATTTAAAGGGATTCACCAGAATGTTTTTTATTGATGGCCTATACTTTGTATAAGCCATCAATATCTGACTTTCCATACCCCTGATGATTAGCTGATTGAAGAGGCCACCGAGTTTGTGTGAACAATGCAGCATCTGTACTTCCTACTAGGCACACTGCTGGACACTGGCTGGTCAGCTGAGACTCTGAACCCCACCATTATATTACCTAAGGATAGACCATTAATAAAAAAAAAAAATCATCAAAAATCCCTTTAAGTCTAGAAACACTAATTATCTGCAAAAGAAAAGCTAAAATCAGAGGTGAATTCAGGAGAGATATGAGGAACAGTGGGGAAAATAAGTATTTAAAATGTTGAGTATTTGGTTTTCAAGTTTTCCCACCTACAAAGAATGGGGAGGTGTGTGATTGTTATCTTAGGTACACATCACCTGTAAGTAACAGAATCTATTTAAAAAAATCCAGAAAATAAACATTTTAATAGTTAATTAACATTTATTCCATGAAGTATTTGATCACCTACCAACCAGCATGAATTCTGGTTTGTAGGTGATCAAAGACCTGTTAGTTTTTTTTTAAGAAGCTCCTCCTACTCTGCACTCATTACCTGTATTGATTGCACCTGTTTACCTGTAGAAAAAACACCTGTCCACACACTGAATCAATTATGCTCCAACCTCTCCACTACGACTGAGACCAAAAAGCTGTTTAAGGACACCAGGGACAAAATTGTAGACCTGCACAAGGCTGGGATGAGCTACAGGACAATAGGCAACAGCTTGGGGAGAAGGCCAAAATTGTTATTAGAAAATGGAAGAAACACAAGATGGCTGTCAATCTTTCTCGGTCTGGGGCTCCATGTAAGATCTCATCTCAAGGGGTAAGGATGAAAAAGGTGAAGAATTAGACCAGATCTACACGGAAGGACCTAATCAATAACCCAAAGTGAGCTGGGACTCAAAGACCATAGCACAAAAGGTCCCCCTGCTCATTCCAGCACACGTCCAGGCCATTTAAAGTTTGCCACTGACTATCTAGATGATCCAGAGGAGGCATAGGAGAAGTTCATGGGGTCTGATGAGACCAAAATAGAATTTTTTTGTGTATTAACTCCACTCTCTATGTTTGGAGGAAGAATAAGGATGAGCAAAACCTCAAGTCACAATTGTGAACCAAGAGGGTGGAAATAAACTTTAGGGGTGCTTTTCTGCCATTTTCAGCCAATATTTTGAAATAACGGACATTATCTGGCCGTAAAATGACAACCGTCCCAAAAAAAGTCAACTGCTAAACAAAATTGTTTGGTTGTGGCCATCCAGTGTCAAATAGAAGTGGAATAGAAAATTCCAAAAATACTGCCAAGAGAGAGACCTTGCTTTATACCTGTAAAATTTGCTTTTTGTCTTTTGGATGTGACATAGAATTGCTCTGTGAAGGCATTTATGTCCATTGTGTACCAGAATCCAGTCCCACAAGGTATAAATTGTGCTGCCATAATCCTGTAGATCTATCGATTAGTTGAAATGCCTGTCATGAATAGCTACACGGTAAGCTGCATCTCTAAAGGTAATGTAAGAAGGCAATCTATATTAATGAAAAAAATGTCAATTTTATTATATTCTATTGATTTCTTAAAAGTTATGGGAAAGTGGTCCTACCCGTTAAGTACAGAGACAGCTTTAAAGGGACACTACACCTAAAGTTTTCTGTACCTTTTTGGCCAATCATGTTATAAGTAGGGTTGCTTATTTGTCATATGATGAGCTATAATACTGCACATGACTAGTGGAGCTGGACTCTTCTCTCTTTCTCTCTTGGATTCTTCCAAAAGATTCTGGGTCCTATATTGGTCTCCAACCTACTGATCTCAAGCTATTGCAAAATCTGCGGCTATATTACTAGTACATTTTTATGAATATTTTTAACCTTAGAAAGTAGACAGATTTTATTTAAAAAAAGAAAAAAAGAAAAAAAAACTACTAAAATTTACCACCATTTCGAGTTTTTTTTTATAGTTTTGAAGCATGTTTGAAATGCTTTTATACAGTTTTCTGTTGCTGATTTGTCAGATGCTATTATACAAACCAGTGTGGATTTTTTTTTGGCGACAGTACGAAAAAGGTGACTTTTTGAGTTTTGGGCAGTTTTTTTGACTCCGCCTAGGACTCTTAAAAGCAGAATTTTCATTGAAGGAAGGTTTTTGGGTCTTACACCTATGGCTCTGACAGCAGAGCTGTATTTTGCAACAGCTGAAGACCCACAGGTTGGAGACCCCCTACCACAGAGCTAAAAGTAGGTTTGCTTAATTGAGAGGAGGTCCCCTTTAAGACAGATATCCCTTGCATTTCGTCTTATTGTCTCCACATCCCATAGTCAGTGGCGATTTGATTTTCTTGTATAATTGGACATGATGCTTCACAGTGAAGCTGAACAAAGCCGAGTATCAGAGGCCTCCTTCAGGTGCTCTATGAAGTTACCCCTTTAATGCACAGTGTTAATGAGAAGAATTTTCTATGGCATCCCATGATTAATCCAGCACGTAACCACTGAGCTGGTTTTGCTGGGGCTATGAGGATCTCTGTGTGCCTGCAAGATAAAAATGAATACTCTTCACCCACTGAGAAAGGAGAAAAAGAGGCAAAGCTTCCCACGCATGGCCAATCTCAGGCAAGGCTGAATGCTCCTGGCATCAAAGCCTGGCATTAGATCCATGAATGCTCCAAATCTATATGAGCCTTTTGCAAAGCGTTCTCCAAAGATGATGATTAACCCATTGGCTCCAGGCGATATAACCCACAATGCACTGTTCTAGAGTGAGTTTTTGCAGAACAGCCTGTGAGATCCTAAGGAAAACCCTTCAATCAAAACATTAATTAATGAAGATGCATCAAGGAAGATGGGCCACATAACTGGGGCAGTAGGCAAGTATTATGCAACCTGTTGACGTCTGGAGGTTGGAAATCACAACTCCCATCAGGTCATGATAGCGGATAGCTCACACAGCATTGTGGGTAAAACCAGACAATTGGCAAAAGCCTTTAAGTGGATTTTAAAGAGGAGATCAATGGAGAACACACCTACATGTATCCACTATTCCGTATTGATTCATTTCATGATATATATATATATATATATATGTTTTCTGATACAGATGTCCAAATCTCGAACACAGCCATATATGATAAATGCCAGGTAACTGCAGAAGTCTATGGGGTGATGTATCAAGTGGTGCGCAGGGCTTAATAGTTTTTTTGCAAGTGGGCTCTCTGCGCCACTTGCGCCAGAGGGGTAGGAACTGGGGGTGCGGCAACACGCAGAAGGGGTGTGACCTCTGCTTGTGCCGCATTTATTATTTTTTAGGTGTAAAAATGATAGTGAAACCTATGCCAGCTCTGAGCACTTTTTTTGCACAGGCGGGCTCCGTGCACATGGGATTTATGTAGAGGCAGTGTGCCTCTACATAAATCCTCAGAGCTCTGGAGCTATGAAGACGTTTGTAAGCCTGGCGTAAAAAAACGCCAGACTTAATAAATGTCCCCCTATGTATACAGAGTTATAGAACCCAATTGAACCCAACAATTAACGCATACCTAATCAACTTCTTAGCTTCCATTGATGGTGGCCACAGGTAGCCAAAATTAAAGGTGTTATGTGCTGCTGCTCCAGCTCTTCCTGATGGTCTTTGATGTGCTTCTATACCCAAGAGACAGCTAGAGCCAATCACTGTCCTCAGTGGTCTTACAACATACACCATTAATGCCAGTGACTGGTTGTTGTAGTTATATGGGCAAGTGAAGGACCAGCAGGGAAGACTGGAGCCGCGACACTGGAGTGGCAGGGGATCGGGGGAGTAATGCTTCTTTTGACAAGTATTTTTTCAGAACTCAGAAACTATTAGACCTGTAATATTATTTATTATTATTAATGTAAAATTTAATAAAAGAAATGCAATTGTGACAGAAAATTCATATCACCATCATAGTTTCCTTTAACAGAAACCCTGATAGCAGTGCCAAACCTGTCACTATAGACTGACTCGTGCCTGTAGCCCCGCTTCCGGGTGGGTCCAGTTCACAGCAGCCGGGGTCCTGCAGCTCGGCTAGCTGCAACATCACATCCCCGGCCAGTGATGTGATGTGAGTGATTGCCAGCTCAGCCAATCAGTGACTAGGGAAGGACACTGCACCAGTCACTGACTGGTTGAAGGGGCAATCGCTCTTCCAGGCCATGATGTTGCTTCTGGAAGAGCCTGGTATGTGAGATACTCAGTTTCCAGCAAAAGATGATAGCCATCTGCTGTGAACTGGGTGTGGGAGCGGAGCAATGGAGGCATGAGGACGGGTGAGTTCACTTGTTTATTATTTTCTCCCACTACCTGCCAGCTGATTTTAGAGTTCGTGGGACTTTCTCTTTAAATCTGATGGAATTACCAACAGAGGCATAAAATGGAGCATCTTACGGTAGTGAATACAGCCTCAGGCTAAGTTCAAAGAATGTATCATTTGTATTAATCACGGCCGTTGTTACAAATTGCAACAACAGCCGTGATTAATACATAGTATACACTCCGAACGGTATCCTATCCGGCCGTAAAGACATGTCAGTTTTGTGCGGCTGCTATTCATTTGATAGTGGCCGCACAGAACTGTCAGTTCACACAATGGAGAGTGTGGCTCCGGCCCCACTCTTCATTGTGTGCTATGTGAATTGAGATACTCATGGATGCGCCCGCATCCCAATTCAGCACAAATAAAGTTCATTCGGCCGCTACTGCAGTACTGGCTGGGATGAACTTCACTGACACCGGTCATTCTGTGACACATTGATCCCATGGCCCATTAATAATATAGCATGTATCCTGTGTGAAGTCCCAGCTTTCTAGAAACTCTCTCCCTGACAGACCCAAACTAGTACTGAAACTTACAGTAACAGATCATAAAAAAATATATATATATTTGCTTGGCCCATATTCCACCTTATTTTTAACTTCTGAGAAAACGATTGTGATAACTTGGTTCGACCTCTGCCCTCTGCCGCACATTATTATATAGATATCACTTTATCTTCTTTCCTGGTGTGCTTTTCTTCAAGACCTTTACATCTTTTAGACAGAGATGTCTATTCGCGTTGTCATGGATACGGCACAGCTATAGTTCTTCTGCTGGATACAAAGGTATCACCAGAGATATCAAAGGCAACAAAAGAATATACCTCCCAGATTTTTAAGAGGGGGGGGGGGGGGGGTAGTCTTGGAATCCAAAGTGGATATATCTTCTATGACATTGTAATATATATATATATATATATATATATATATATATATATTACAATGTCCCTCATTATTGGCACTAAGTCTATGGGGCTATCCCTCTAATTTTTAGGAAGGAGTGATACTGTGTCTAAATAAAAGTAAAATCAAAGTGCTCAGCAAATAGTAAATTTAGCTAAATAATACTGCCATACAGAGCTTACATGTTACTTCTTGATGGTGGTGAACACATTACAGTGCAATATGGTACCCAATAGGTCCACTTGCGCCATGAGGCTGAATGAGTATTCCGCCTCTGGAGACAGATTCTGTGGTCCCAGACGGGGCAGCACAGCAAGTTTAACTTAACAAAAATAACAGGGCCCATCTCAGTGCCTGGGCAGCCGCTCACTTCTATCCTCACGTCTTGCGCTCACCTCCATCCCCATATACCACCAGGCTTGGTCCATGACGTCATCCAGCAGCCTTCCTGCTGATTGGGAGAGTGCGTGTGCCACGGCAGTCTGCTGCGGTGCTACACTTTCGTCACTTGCCTCCACTCCAGATGTTGCTCTGGTGAGTATAATATCTGGGGTGGGTGGGGGTCTCGCTGGAGGGAGCGCAATTCGCTGGAGGGGGCACTGAAGAGAAAGATCAGCGGACAGGCATGGGGGGGTGGGTTGTGATAGGGCTGCGTGGACACTTGGGGGGGGGGGGGGCATTTCAGGTTTGCTTTAGGCGGGAGAAAACTTAGAAAACTCGGTCCTGGTACCCAAGTAATGGTAAACCCAGTGTATCCACCAGTAAGGAAGTTAAGGGTAGGCTATGCTCCCATGCTCCAGGCAAAATCAATGTTTGTTGAGGCCCCCGGGCACAAAAATGAGTCTGTGTCATTTTTGGAAGAATGGGTAGGAGGACTAACAGTAGTATTATTATATAAGTGGATTGTCAGGGAGGTGGCCAGGTTCATGCCCCATTGAGCAGTGGTGACCACTCAGTTGACAGTTTAGACCCTCAATAGCATACAGTTCTATGCAGATTACATGTTCTTTGACAAATACAAAGAATATACAAAGAACCATGCAGTTTATGTAGATTTATGGGGTTTAAAGGGTTAAATGAAAACAAGCATAAAGATTTGTCCAAAGAAGGAGCACTCTACAGTATACTAGATCTTGTTACGGAGCAGCACTCAGCACATTAATAGGAAAATACATTTCCCTCTCACTGTAACAAGACTTGTGTGTAAAAGTGGTCCCTGAGTGGTGTCTGCATCCTGCAGGTAAATGCCATTAGTGTTTCTTCTGCATCTCCTCTTGGACAGTTTCCATAGAGGATGGCCAGCTATCAGGCAGAAGTTGTTGCTCTACTAGCTTGATGCAGACCTGCTGGGAAGAATGTGAGTGCAACAAAAGCTTTTTACAATTTCCGGACATAATTGTGTATCGCCACTTGGGGACGGCGAAGAGCAGCAACCGCTGGATGGATCTCTCAACCATCAATTGTCCATTCCTGGAATATTATCTAATGACTGAACCAGAGTCCTCCCAGTAGGAAGAATGATTTCAAAGTTCATCTTGGAAGCACTCCAAACAAAGTTTTCAAGTGCCCAATAATTTTGGTTCAGATAAGCAAATGTAAGTTTCTGAATAGAAGAATTAATGCATTTCACTCATCCCATTGCCTCTTACACCCAGCCTCACAGTTGAAAAACAATTTCAGGAAAGGGTAGGTCAGCATAATAAATTCCTGAAGTAGTGATGCCAGTTGTCCTGACTGACCAGAGATTGACTTTATTTTGCCTATAGACCTGAACAGCACATTTTCTTGTAATGTATCTAGAATGAAGGATGTCTCACTGCTTAGCCAGGCTTTATTACTATTGCTGAGATGATGACCTCCTCCCCTTTTGATAGCTATAATGGTTGCCATATTGCTATTTATCTGGCTTTTTATAGCATAGGGCAATTCAGTAATTTAGTGTCTACAGATTTTGTGCTACCATTTTATTTTCAGCCATCTTCACCCTTTACATGTGAGTTTTATATACTCCTCTATTGCTAGTCTAAAAATCCAGAAAAATAACAACTGTGAAGAACCTGAGAAGCCCTTTTTATGCTAGATTTAAACCTATTTTTTTCACAGGATATGCTAAAAGCAGTGTAGGGACTACCGACCTCAGAACACGGATCCACCCACCGCTTCTCTTGAATATTCATCCGGAGCTCTGCCAAAACTAATCAGTCTCTGGTTCAGCCAGAGAAGAGTGAGATGGTATCTGCTAGCTCTGCTGCTGAGAGGACTTTAGTCAGTCCTGGCTAGACCAAGGAAGGAGGATTAGGCTAGTCCATGGCTCTGCCAGAGAACTCTAATCCTGTTGCTTTCCAATTTACGTCAACTTTGGTTCAGTCACTGGGAACTGAAGTAGAGTTCTAGAGTTCTAGAGCTGCCTCTAGTCCACACTGAAGGGGTATCTGTTTCTACAGTGTTGTTCTTAGTCTGAGAGAGATTCTACCCAAGTCAGAGGAGATAGAAGCTGTACAAGGGCTCTTCTGCTATCACTAAACTCTTTCTGGGTTTCTAGTCGGAATCATTGCTAAGAGTTTTACAAGTCATGACCTATTTGCCATACTCCCTGCAATGGGGAATCATAATCTAACTAAACATGAGAAAAGTTGTCTACATATACACAGTGGCAGATCAAAATATACCTAGTTCGGACACTTCTGGTAAGAAAGCTACTAAGGGGGGTTGTGCCCATATCTCATACACTGAAGCTAATTCCATACCCTGTGCTGTATAGGAACTATATTTTGCATTGGTGTTCACACTGGATTCTCTAAGTAAAGTTTGTTACTATAATAACATTTACTTCTGTTTCTGCCTTATTCACAGTTTACATCATGGGTGCACCAGCACCAGACATTTATACCATAGTGTACTCCGGGGTCAAAGAATTTCTTTATTGTGCAGACCCCAAATTACAAAAGTTGCAGAGACCACATAGACAATTATTGGGTGAATGAGTGTTTCTAGGAACGCTGATTACAGATATTTATAAACGGAACCGAACTGTAGGATGGACTCCTAGAAGCAATTCGACTATCTCTACCTACCATGAGCCATTTGCCTTCTTGTCTGGAAGCAGGCAATGGTTCCTTTCAGGAATCAAGACCTAGGTGTGAATGGTGCCTTTAGCTATACCTCTGCTTCAGACATTTACAGCATATCCCGTGGGAAAGCCTTTGAAGAAATGTTACTGTATATATTTTCATTCCATTTCCTTTTCATGCTCTTGCAGACCTGCAGCTCGTTCGGTTCCCTATAATGCATCCTGACCAGTGAAGCAGAAACAATTTTTTACAGCGCACACAACCAGAACAGCGTGATCTGTCATCAATAAATAATTATCAGAACTGGCTCAGCAATTGTTCTCCACAGTTACTGGACGTCCATTTATTTGTAAGATTTGTCACGGGGATGTAACTAAACTGGACCATGCCTGTAATGGATCACAATTAGGTACATTACATTGTTCCAGTAGTATATTTGATATGACCTCTATAATAACCCGACTATGACAGCCTGAACGGTGCAGTCAGGAAACATAGGTAAATTGGGGTTGGGTCCACTAATGTTCCACTAAGTGTTCCACTAACTGCAAGTGGTCAGTTTCTCCTCCATCTTTCTTAATGGGGAACTATCAGCAAGTTTCCTTCCTCCTTGGCACCGATCCCGCATTGTTAGTTGGGGTAAACTCCACTCAGGAGTACCGTCAGGCGCACTGCCGCGTCATCTGGCGCACCCCCTCCATTGGTTATCATTAGGAAGGGCAGGTCAGATGACGCAGCAAGGCTCCTAACAGTGCTCCGGAGCAAAGTTTACCCTGACTAACAGCACAGGACCGGTGCAGAGGATAAAGGTAACACACATGCCTTCCTCCTCTGTGTCCCAGGCACTAGAAGGGGCTATCAGCAGGTTAGATTTGTCTAACCTGCTGATAGTTCCCCTTTAAGCTTTTCAGCAGCAACAGTTCAGTTCTTATTGTAACCCATTCCTTATGGTTCTGCTGCTGTTTCTTTCCTTTTTTATGCATGTGCTACTTTGCATACCAGTTGCATCAGACCCAGCCCAGGCCCTTCCCCCACATTCCATCTATAGTCTAATGGGAAATTATCCCCCAGCACAGTGCAGCCTGCTTAATGCATTATTACCAGCACTGTCATGGCATAGCAGAGAGGAGTATGTGCTGTGAGATGATTAGCCAGAGAAGTAGGGGAGTGCAAGTCATTGGGTATTACTGGCAAACAGCTCAGCTATGTCCCTGCCTCTGAAATGTAGAGAATGAGCAATAGCTATGCACTATGGAGCAGCACTAAGGTACTGAAGAACAGCAGTAGGAGTACTACACACCACTCTGAGGGGTTAATCTAACAAAACTATGCAGGATTTTAAAAATCATTTGAAATGACAGGTACATGTTAGAGATGAACCTGTCCTTTACTGTACCAAAGTGTTGGAATGAGGCACACTAAGCTATTACCTGGTTTACGGATCTCTGCTCCACTTGTACTCCCCTAGCCCTCGACATTTAAAGCGACGCACAAAGGAAAACTGCAGTAGATGTGCAAATGAGCAGAAGATTAAGAAATCGCTCCTGCTCTCCTCCCAGATGCCCCAGATCTCAGCCGAACTTCAGCTACAGATGTAAATCAAGGTGAACACTACATTTTCTCAGAAATGCACATGGCTTACGGAATGAGCCTTGTTTCTGGAACGCAAATGTTGATTTATCTGGATTGCGACCCACTGGCAGAGCTCAGTTATTTGGATGCTCTACTGCAGTATTTTGCATAATAGTATCACGCCAAGATACCAGCCAAAAAGCGGGCATCTCTGGTGCGCTCGGATTAGAATATATTACACACGCTGCTAATGCCTAGCATAGGAAGGAGCAAAAGGTCTCCTATTACACAATTAATTCCTGGGGGTTAAGAGATACGGAGGCACTGAGTCAAACATTTTGGATGCCTGAAAAGGGACATTTTGTGGATACAGCTTTGGTGCAGGACTATGCGTCACCATGATTACTGACCCATTCTGATATCATATTCTTTGCTTCTATTCTTTTTCTTGCTAGCCTATAGAACAAGAGGGAGAACCCATCACTGCAGGATAAAAGAACATGCAAGGCTTGTTTGTAGGCAATAAAATGGATAAAATGTGACCCCTAGAGATTGGTGGGGATTGTAGAGCACAGACCAGCTATAGAGCACATACCAGCTATAGAGCACAGACCAGCTAGACTGTAGTAGAAGATACATAGCAGTGAGCTTTACACTTATAGCGAATATTCACACCTAAAAAGTTACTTCCTATATCTTTATAGAAGTCAGTTTTCCTCTCAGAACTTAAAGGGTACTCCAGAGACTGAAATAAATAATACATTGCTTTAATAAAGTTATATTACTTTGTCCTACAACTTCATTACGATAAATGTATAGATTTTTTTAATCTACCGTTCAACTTCCATTGAATGGCAGCAATAGGGGGAGACATGGGCCCCTCTGATGCCACGAGCATTTATGTTGGGTTGTGTCAGTACCACATAGGCCTATACAGATATTATATACTGTACCCAGGTGGTGGCAGCTTTTGCCCAGCGAGTGGTGATTGCTATGGTTAGTGGTTCTAGCTCAGCAAATGGTGATAGCAATCACCTGCTTGCTGTATAGCGGCTGCCACGCACGTCGATCATGCAGCTTCCCACACCCGGTTATAGTCCAGTTTGGTTACAGTCCAGTATGTTTGGGGGCAAAGGCAGTGTGAGGATTTGTTGTCATGTTCCTCCAACCACTCCCTAGTAATCCAAATTCAATGACATGGAGCAGTGTCCTGTTGAAAGATATCAATGTGGTCGAAGAAGATATGAGTGCAGATTGTCAGCTAACAAGTCCCTATAGCTTTCACCATTCATCGATTGTGATGTAATGATGAATGGTCCTAGGGCATGCCAAGAAAACTCCCTTAGATGATGACCCCACCACTGGCCTGTTGAATCCCAACAGTGCACCCAGGGGGTACAGCTCTATGCGGTTTACACCAGATACAAACCATATCTCATCACTCCAGACAACTTTCTGCCATGTGTCGAAAGTCTTTATTGGCCCATGAAAGGCGTTGTTGGGGATGATGTGGGATCATCATGGGCATCCATGTCGGTGTACAGCTATTGGTCCCCAGTTATTGCAAGTTACGCCACATGTTATTGTGGAAAAATCCTGGAAATTTGTCTTACTTGCTGCATGTTGTATTGCTAGGTCACTTGGCCACTGTAGTATATCATTGCCTATAGGATCAACCACACGTGGCTTGCTGATGTATAATCATCTGTGGGATGTCTGTTCATGGTTTTGCCAGCCAAAGACACTCAAGTCAGCACGTTTACCCTTAACTCGAAAATGTTGCCTTTTCGTGTGTAGAGGAGAGGTCACCCCATTATCTGATATAGATTGTGACCCGGCCACCACGTGGTACTGGTAATTGGTCACAAGGTGTCAGATGCCACCTGTTCCTAGGGCAGTGATCTTTTAATGTACATTGAACACAATAATAATCCTGAATGTAATAAGCACCTAAGTTCACTCTAATGCTAACAGGCAGCAAGGCAGCAGGGTTGGAACTCTGTATCAGAAAAGAAAACTATTTAGAGTAGAAATTTACTTTAAGGGGTTGGATGTTCTGTTCAGAAACGTTCACAGACCTGAGAGAACACAAGACAATTTTCATTCACTTTGACAAAAGTAACACCAGGCCGTGTATATAAAGACGTTTGGCTTTGCAGATGACAATGAAAATGACAGAATGAAAGTGACTGTATCAAAGGTGTTTATACAGATGACTTGTAATAAAAGCCAAGGACAAGTCTGGCTTCCAGCTCCTGATACATTCATATTTAATCCACAAGTGATTCATCTGCCGGCTTCTGATTCTCAAGCTTAAAGGTCCCACATAAATAAAGATGCAAATCATACGGCTCGTACCGTGACTGACGGCCAGCTGCTCCTCTTACATGGGAAAGCTCCATCTGAAAATATCACTCAGCCACTTGCCTAGCCACAAGAACAGGTTTCTGACTATTGTTTTGTGGTGTCCTTAGCAGCATTAGTAACCACAGCCGTAATGGTGTCACAATATACAGTAGCTTGTTATCCTTATGTGGTTATCTTCATTGGCCACTGGGGTCAGCAGGAAATTTGCTACTTTTTTTACTTATTCAAAGTAGCTGCATAACTAGTTATTGACTGTCTCACCTCTTTAACCATATTAATGATGGGTTATAGACACCTTTGCACTTCGTCCGACAAAGTGTGCAGAAGTGCCTTTTCACATTGGTCATTGAGGGTCCCAATTTATTAAAGAGGAACCTTTGGGCACCTTCGACCCACCTCGCCCCCCCCCCCCCCCCAACCTGAATATCCATGATCAATCCATGTCTGGTCCTGGGGTCTAAATATCTGCTTGTGCAGTCCTTTTTATAAAAACGCCGACAGCCGGCTCCTTTTTTTTTTATTTACCGTATACAAAAACATGGTTGACCATTTTTTTCTGTACGTTAAAACTAACCATTTAAGGCCAGGTCCACACAGTATAAGACAGAATGGCCACTGTCAGTAAAGGTCAAGCAGTAAAGGGTGCATTCAGGTGTGCCCGCATTCCAAATCACCATAGCAGACAATGTAAAGTGCGGCCAGAGCCGCACTTTACATTGTCTGCCCCGTCAGTTTTCTATGCGGCCGCACGGAATCCCGGCCAGAGTGTATACAGAGTGTATACACTCCGGACGGGATTTCATAGGACACAATGTTATTTTAATTTTTAATAAATAGCGTCCGGAATTGTAACAGCTGTATTGAAAAGTTACATTGTGTTAACTTAGCCTAAACATGAATCCATTAAGCAGAAAGTAAAAACGCAGTATAAACCTATGCTAACCTATATTAAAAGCTTATTGGCCTTGGACCATGTGACTGGCAAACAGACTTACTGAAACTTACAGTGAGTTATGTGTGCAACAAAAGTCACTTTTTGAGGATAAAATCGATGAACTCATTGGAATTTATATGGAAAGTACATAACCTGCTACAAGTGTCAGTGAGTTTATTCGGTGGTCAAATGGTCCAGGGATGGACAGAAATAAAGCAGATAACCAGCGACATTCAGGCTAGATACAGGCACCAATATCTCAATAAACCATGCTGCAATGTACATTGTGGAGATGGATAACTCAACTTTTCTAAACACCTGAATGTCAAATCTTTTTATTACACTATATAAAAATATTCGCACTGTCTAAGTCTTGAATATTCGGTAATAGCTTTACAGCTGTCAGACGTGCCTTAAACAAGAGACAGGTAAAATGGCGGTAACTCCAGGAGATCTCCAGGAAATGGATTCAGACGCTCTCACGTCTGGAAATATTATCTTTGTGAAAATTGGATTTGTCACAGATCCATAAACTCATATTCCTCGTAATCACGCGGCTTCATTTTCATCAGGGCGCGACTCACAGATTGCTATTGTCAGGGGGAGAAATTGGATTTGGAAATTATGATCGAACTGGTTTACAGCAAATGTAGGTATCCAGGAATATAATATACATCAGCTTCACCCAGCTTTCCTTAAGTGCTGAACTGAATAAATGAACATCTGGGAATGGAACACACATACACGGATAGGTAGAGAAAGCTGTAGTCTGTCTGAGAATGTCTAAAAAAGGGGGAGACCTCCTGGGGCGTGAGTCGTGACTGCTGTTACTAACCTCTTCCTATTTCTGCGGTCTCTTCACTGCTGGGTGCTCCGCAGACAATGTCCTGATGCCGCTCCATCATGAGATCTTTGTATGCAGCAGCACCCAGGAGTGAGGAGGACTGCACGCTCCAGGAATGAGGCGAGGTAGGAGACCCTGGGACTGAAGAATGTGGTTGTTTAGAGGGTCCAGTTTAGGGATGTACAGTAGATTTAGTCTGTATTTCTTTAAGTGGTCTTGACTATAAAATACATGTATTTAAAGGCTATGGGGTCTGTATTAGTTAAAGTGGTATTCCCATTTTATACAATGATAGGACAGTAAGTGTATCCTCCCACCACATAAAAAGACCCCTTAGTGCCTCCACACACAGTAAGTGCCCCTTTTTAACACCCAGCTTTCCACAAGCACTAAATCATGTGATCTCCATGCAGGGGTATAGCTAGGATTCATGGGACCCCATAGCAAAAAACTGTATGGGGCCCCATAAATCCTGTACACCCCCCACACCAGGGGCGTAACTACCACTATAGCAGCCATAGCGGCTGCTATGGGGCCCGCCGCATCAGGGGGCCCCATGGCCTGCTCCTGCAATACACTGGGCCCCCTGAGCCGTCATCATTTGCAGCATCGGGTGGCCCTGCTGGTCTCCTGGGTTTTGCAAATGTCCCTTTAACTGAAAGCACTCCTGACCAGAGCTAGCAGTTATGTAGTTATGACTTCACTTGACCGTTTAGTGGTCAGTCGGGGGGGGGGGGCCCAATCAAAAGTTTGCTATGGGGCCCAGCTATTTCTAGTTACGCCTTTGCCCCCCCCCCCCACACACACACACAACTCCCAAACACACACACAATGACGCACATATATACACACACAGAGGCACCATTAACATATATACAGATACACCACTGACATGCACACATTTACACTGGAAGGTGATTACATTAGTGCAGATGTATATACCATAAATAGAACATATAAAAGGAAATAATCTAAGTGCAATAAGACCTATTGAACCTATAGAAGCTGTTGCAGAACATCTTTGGGAGTAAACCTGTTAATCACCTGAGACACTACTGACATACACAAACACATATACACCACTGTCACAGACACTACTGACATATACATATAAATATATACACATCAGTGTTACAGACATTACTGACATATACACCACTGTCACAGACACTACTGACATATACCCACAAAATATATATATACCCACAGATACATACACACACTGATATATACCCACAGATACATACACACTTTCACATATACATATATACCCACAGATACATACACACACTGACATATACATATATACCCACAGATACACACACTGACATATACATATATAGCCAGATACATACACACACTGACATATACATATATACCCACAGATACATACCTACACTGACATATACATATATACCCACAGATATATACACACACTAACATTTACATACATACCCACAGATACATACACACACTGACATATACATATATAGCCACAGATACAAACATACACTGGCATATACATATATAGCGACAGATACATACATACACTGACATATCCATATATAGCCAGTGTCGGACTAGGGTACCTTGGGCCCACCAGGGAATTTAAAGGGGTTACCCAGTGCTACAAAAACATGGCCACTTTCTTTCTTGTAGCGCTGGATATCCCCTTCAATTCTAGGGGCCTACATATACCAGATATAACCAGTGTCAAACCTTTCACATTACTATAGCGACTTTGCACAGAGCTGTGTATGTGACCAGCGATGCCAGCTCACTGCTAGTAACTTGTCAGTAACTCTATTTAAACAGCATAGTGTGCCACTTAATTTTCTTGAAAATAGAAGTGTCATAAAACTGATAAATCTCAGGTGGGGGGGGGGGGTGTAGGAACATAATAACAAAAGTATACTTTCCTGTCCCTGTGTCCTCATAGTGCTTCCTTAAAGATATCTGACAGTCGTGGCCTCCTGCAGCTGCAAAGTCACATACTTGGCCGATGGATTACCCACGGGACAGCGCTGCAGTCACTGACTGGCTGAGTAGGCAATCCATCAGCCACTCTGTGACATTGCAGCTGGAGGAGCCAGGGCGAAAATGACTTCTGGCAGCTGTAAGAGAGACCCGAGAGCAGCGCTATGGGGGCTTAGGGGCTGGTAAGTATACTTTCTTTATTATCTTCCCGCACCCCAGTGCCTGTCTGTCATTTGTTAGTTTCACAAGACTTCTCCTTTAGGGAATCTGTCAGCTGTAATCGATATTCCAAACTGCTGATACTGTTAGATGCTGATAGGTAAAGAAGACACATGGTACCTTACATATATCTGTCTGTGCTTCCATAGGATAGACAATGCTTTTACTCTCTGGTACAAAGAGTCAAAGAGGTTTCTCCCTGCTTAAATGACACTTGGATGCTGAGTCCCCAGCAGGTTTAGGTATGGGAGGGGGAGTTACAAATTAGTGAACGTAACATGTAGATACATGTTACATAGTACATACAAATATGCACAATATATAAACACATCATACACAGATATAAAGAAATGCACATTACCTATATGCATACATAGTACACACACATGCACGATACATACATCAAATCCTTAGAGATTTGATTAAATCCTTGATTTTATAATTTCCCTGCAGCATATATATGATGTATATTTATGGTGGTGTCCATGTTGCTATGACTGGTGTGGCCTTGTCACTTGAAAAAACCTTTTGACAAACCTTGCTGATGTAGGTATAAACCTTGCCATGCATGTTTTTTCCTTTAAGATTTGAGTGTCCCTTTAATCCAGGGATACGCACATACATGCAGGAGTTCTTTTATCCACCACTCTGTCCTACTTGCGCTCATTGAGCAGGTGATAGATCTGTGTAGCAGGCAGATGTCCAGCTTTATTACTCTGCAATATGTAATGGACCCCAACTCCTAAGCATAATAAGTTAAACCAAAAAATGCAAAATAAAGACACAACACATTGTATTCAGGTGTCAAAGGGTCCTAATTTTATTTATAATTACATGGCACTGAAATGGCAGACCCCAGACTCACGAAGAGTCACCCTCCAGCACTCAGGCGAGGAAAAACCCCCTGTGGGGGAAACCTCGAGGGAGCCATGGCTAGAGAGTTGCCCCTCCCCTGGGCTTAGAGGGTAATACCATACTATAAATATAAAAAACTGGATGTGAGAGAGATCTGGCTGCAATATCTGTCACCTTATTAATGGTTAGGTGGATGTATCTCTTCTCCCTCACAGATCCAGGTCCACTTCTCAAGAAGGTGGAGACTCGATGAAAGAGTAGTCTAAAGCAGACCACCCCTTTTCCCCTGCTAGAACCTCCAAATTACATCAAGGGTAGGGGGCAGTAAAGTGGTCAAGCTCAAGGTCCTCTGGCGCATCCAAGATGGCACTGATCAGGGCGCAGTGCATTGCTTTATGGAAGCTTCTTTATGACATAAGCGCTTGTCATCACAGTGCACGGTTGCCATGGTTACTACAGGCAAACACATCTGAAGCATTAACCCATTAATGACTGGTGATGCGCTTTACTGCAGAGGTCACTAAACACACTAGTGACCAATCAAACAGCCTATGGTTAGGCCACACTAAGAACACAAAATAATATGGTTTAATGCAGCCCATAGCAACCAATAACTGCTCAGCTTTCTTTTCTCAAATTACTTAGATAAAATAAAAGCTGAACTGTGATTGGTTGCCATGCACAACTTAGACAATCTAATCTGCCCATAGCAACCAATCAAATCTCAGCTTTAATTTCATAAGAGCTTGCTAAGATATGAAAGGTGAGCTGTGATTGGTTGCTATAGGCAAATCAGACCGTGTTTTGTCTCTGGCAGATTCATAAAGCTGCTCCATTGCTGTAAAGCTTATAATGATGATGACTAAAACACATGACATCAAGCTCCCCCATAATGCTTTGCAGTCAGCCCTTCCTCCATCCCTCCCAAGTTTTTCGAGGGACACTCCTGGTTCACTGACATTTCTATACACCAGGGCCGGGACAAGAAGTTTTGGTTCCCTAGGCAGAGAAGGCAAATGGTGCCCCCCCCTTTGAACCCAGCGTTATCAGAATAACGCTGGGGGAGCAGTACCACTCCAGGCTAGCTGCTCTTCCTGCAGGTCAGGGCACCCACTGATGGTTCACCATGACTGCAGCGTGCCCCCATCACCTCATCCCACAAGATCCCCGCAGAGCACTTCATGGGAAGGCTCCTCAGTGTCATGTGATGAAGAGTTCATGACAGCGAGCTCGTTTGCTGTCAGGGATGCTGCAGCTGTTGGTGCTGCCTAATTCAAACTTGGCGGCCAGATGAGCGTGTCCTGTGCCGCCACACATGCTGGGATCATGCTCCCCAGTGTCACCCGCACTGGTGATGTCTCCTCCCCGACTCCTGTACACTGAAGAGGTCAGAAGTGAGAGAAACTTGAGAGGAACATGTGCTGGGCTGGTGTAGCAGAGCTTAGTTAGTAGACATGCTGGGAGCTGGAGGACTGTCACGTGTTGTCAAAGAGTGTTCCCCCATTCTGTGTGTATCCAGCTGGTGGAACACTACAACTCCCAGCATGCACTGACAGCTAGCCTGTGACAACACTACAACTCCTAGCATGTACTGACAACAGATATTCACATTGTGTGAACACAGCCTTTTCCCAGAAACAGCTCCATTCCTGTCTATAGGGTAGCTCTTACATAATTATATCCAATAGCCACCGGCCTCCTGCAGCTCCTCCAGCTGCAACGTCACATAGTCGGCTGATGGATCGCCTGCTCAGCCAATCACTGACTGGGGATGGACACCGCTGTAGTCATTGACTGGCTCAGCAGGCAATCTATCAGCCAAGTATGTGACATTGCAGCTAAAGGAGCTGGGGCCGTGATATACACAGAACCCGGTCGAAAATGACTGAAAATTACTTCCACTGGCTGTGGGAGAGAGAGCAGCACAGGGGTATGGGGACTGGTGAGTATAGTTTCTTTATTATTTTCCCGCACCCCCTGCCTGCCCGTCATTTGTTAGTTTTGCAAGACTTTAGGGGAATCTATCAGATGTAATGCGTGTTCCCAACTGCTGACACTGTTAGATGCTGTTAGGTCCAGAAGACTCATGGTACCTTATATATTTGTCTGTGCTTCTATAGCATAGAAAATGTTTTTATTCTCTGATACAAAGAGTGAAAAAGGCTTCTCCAAGCTCCTGGATAGCTACAAGCCTAGAGAGTCTCCTCTCTTCTCCCTCCCTGCTTAATTGACACCTGGAAGCTGAGTCCTTAGCAGGTTTAGCTGTGGGACGGGGAGGTACAAGTGAGTGCACATGTACATATATATAATATATACAAATATGCACAATACATACACAGATATAAAGAAATGCACATTACCTATATCCATACATAGTACACACACCATACACAGATGTAAAGAATTGCACATTACCTATATCCATACATATCACACACACCAGACACAGATAATTACCTGGCAGTTCCTGCTCTTCTGTTCCTCTTTTCCTGATGTTCAGCCAGCTCACCCTGCACTACAGTGAGCAGGCTGAAGAGTACAGTGCCAGATTCCTCCGGGACCCTGGGGGGAGGGGGGTGCAGTGGTCAGCTGTCTGTGGCATACCTACCATAAAGGCAGAGCAGGATTTCACGGGCCCCCTTCCTGCAAGGGCCCCATAGCAGTCGCCTTGCCTGCCTTCATGGTAGCTACGCAATTTTCTCCATGTGTCATGTGACCTAGCATACATCCTACTTATTTTAACCCTATTGCTAAGTGGAAACAACTACTTAAAGTAGTTGATCAGAATAAACAAATGGCTGATTTCTTGAAAGACAAAACATTGCCATACAAGTCCACTGGTTGTTCATGTTATTGGAGTTCAGTTCCATTCATATTAAAGGAATACTCCAGAGAAAGTAGATTGTTTTCCAATCAACTGGCATCACACACAGTGTGGAGAAACCCGCTTGAGTACCCCTTTAATAATGCTAAGCTATTATATCGGACACAATTCATAGACAAACAGGGTGCTGTTTCTGGATGAGAGCTGTTACATTTTTCTAATCCTAGACAAACATATTAACTATTTAAGTAACTAAATAATAAATGCACATCATAGGGGAAATTTATAAAAGGATGTAAAATTTAGACTGGTACAAACTGCCCACAGCAACCAATCACAGCTCAGGTGAAAGGAAAAAAGAGCTGTGATTGGTTGCTGTGGGCAGTTTGCACCAGTCTAAATTTTACACCCTTTAATAAATCTCCCCCCATAGGTCAATTGATGTCAATGGGAGACCAGCTGATATGATGACAGTGCCACTGTTGTCCACAGGCTATATATATATATATATATATATATATATATATATATTATAGCAACTCAGCTCCATTGACTTGGCAGCAATACCAGATACAGCCTATGGACAAGAGTGGTGATATTCTAGAAGAAATCCATATATTAAAAAGAAGCTCCTGTCTCTATGTAGTAAATTTCCCATCATAAAACAAAAGTTTGCAGTGATTGGTTCCATCATTGCTTTGAGGTCTATTGATCAGTGTATCTAAATGGCATGTCTTATATCTTGTCTTTATTTTTTGTTGTGGCCAAGGAGCTGCAAATATCTAATTTATATTCAAATTGTTCTGTGTAGCAAGGTCACTGCATGACTGCTGCAGGTTCTGTGCAATTGAGTTGAAGTGTATTCATGGCAGAGGTGCTCAGCATAGTTAATGAAGGAGAGAAGAGAGACGAGATTTAGATGACGGAAGATGAATAGATAGACAGCAAAGAGCCAGGCAGTGACGTCTGCAAGGGGGGTTCTCCTCTTGAATGACGCAGAGCTTTTAGAGGATGAACAAATTGTTTACATTCTTAACAGTGGCACGACAAATTCCTGAGTATTCCTTTCCCCCTGATATTCTAACAAGGTTCCACCTTGTTAGGCCAAAATGACAGCTATTGGCTGTCCTGCTTTGCCACAGTGAGTTCCAAAGAGGCTACACCCGCCAACAATGTCTTGCTTATGCGCCCATTATGGGGTTGCTCCAGTTACTTATAATGTATGTAATGTTGTTCTGCATTTGCCGATACTCTTGGACACTATATTTCTACCTTTTCCAGATGTTCGGCTATTGATGACTTTGAATGTGCAAAGTGCTTTGCGTACTATACACCAGTGCACAGTCAAAAGCCACATTGTGGCTAACACAATTTCAGTCTGTTTCTTGGTCAAAAAGGCATATGTTTTCAGTGTTCATTTATATATACATCCCAATCATCCAAAGGAGACACAAAGAGTGTGCTGTTGAGTGTCACCGCTGGGTCCGTTTACATCGACTTAAGGTCCATTAACAAGTGTCATTCTCAATGTTCAGCACCCATTTAATGAGCCTTTACACAGCTCAATCAATTGCAAGAAGGATCGCTGAATCATGTGTGCCGCCCTTTAACTTCATCACTTTTTTAAGGGTAACACACAATTTAATGTGAGGTGGGAGCAACCACACATCAGTGAAATAGCATGCTCTCTAATAAAATGCTTGACCCCAAAATGTCAAATGTGTGGCTGAGGTCTCCAAACACGGCTCTTTAGTTTCTTTGCAAGACTCCTAGACTGTGACTGTCGTGCCAAGGGCCCAATTACACTGTAAGATTATTGTGTGGAAAATTGTTATATTGTTCAAATTTAAAGGGGTTGGCCACTTTAAAGAAAAATTGTTCAATGTACAGTATTAGTAAGTGTACTCACTGCATTTACTGATAGAAGCTCCCTGTGTACCTCATAGAGCTAACATCAGACTAACCTCCTCCCAGCTATGCTGCCCTGCTCTGTGGTGAGCCTGTCCATAAAATGGTCGACATGGAAGAGCATGTGACCATGCCCCACCCCCAGTGTCCACTATATGCATATATAGTCTCAGTGTTGCACACTTGGGGGCAGTGCATGGTCACAAGCACCTCTATGTCAGCCATCTTATGGACAGACACACCACAGAGCAGGGCAGTACAGCCTGGAGCTCTATGAGGTACACAGGGAGCAGCACTAAGTGCTGTGAGTACAGTTATTAATACTGTATACTGAACAATTTTACTATAAAGTGGCCAACCCCTTTAAGCAATAATCTTTTAGTGTGTATGCAGATAACCATCAAACCACCAATGAAAATTTGTTCATATGTTGTTGATCGCATCTTTTGAGCTGACCATAAAATCATTGTTAATCATTTGCTAATTGTTTGCAAATCTTTTGGTGTATGTACACATTGTTCATTACTAAAACTGATTGTATACTAGAGTATACAAATGATCGGAATGATGCATTCGCTTTAGCTTGAAGGATTTCAGGTTCGCAGAACGGCTCATTTGCAATCATCTATCGTTAATCAGAGAAAACGAAAAATCCCTTCATCTAATAGGGCCCTAAGTTATACTTCCAGTTCACTTTGGCCCAGGCTGGGTTCACACTACGTATATTTCAGTCAGTATTGTGGTCCTCATATTGCACCCAAAACCAGGAGTGGATTAAAAACACAGAAAGGATCTGTTCACACAATGTTGAAATTGAGTGGATGGCCGCCATATAACAGTAAATAACGGCCATTATTTCAATACAACAGCCGTTGTTTTAAAATAACAGCAAATATTTGCCATTGAATGGCAGTCATCCACTCAATTTCAACATTGTGTGAACAGAGCCTTTCTGTGTTTTTAATCCACTCCTGGTTTTGGTTGCAATATGAGGACCACAATACTGACTGAAATATACGTATTGTGAACCCATGAAAGTGCTGTCAGAGCATGCTGGGCATAGTAGTTTCAGAACCGCAGAATAACCTAATGATCTAATGTGCAATTGCTTGGAATTCAAAAGAATCAGGAAGAAATCTAAGTTGTTGGAAGATGTGGGAAAGGAAGGAGATCAATGAATTGTGGCAAGAAAAGGAAACCATGTGTGTCAGATTTCCAGGAGGACGTTGGCTTCTCTTCCTTTATTAATTAGTACCATGATTGCCATGTCCTGTATGTGGGCGTCCTCCTGAGTAGTGTGGGCACTGGTGATTAAAAATAGCAGAAATTGGAGCAGTGCAGAATATACCGTACTGCTCATGTGATAATGACAGGGGGATGGAGAGTGATTCACGAAGATGATTCGTGCATCTCTGGTACAGACCTTCATCTCCCACTGTGCATATACATGAGCAGAGTAGCCAGCTCGCTAGGCAACTGGGACCTATATACGTATGTAGATATATCTACCCCAGGTATGCCAGCATCATCTCACTGTCCTATCTGTCCTCATAGATCCCCTGTAAATACTTAAAAGTTGTTTCAAAATTATAATAGTGTTGCTTCCCGCCTTCCTAACAGATAGGAAGAATATAAAGGGCTCGTGTACAATGGTTGCTAGTGATCATCAGTAATCTGCGGGGAAACCTGTTTAATTTTCCTGCAGAGCCCCCTCTGGGGAAAGGAAGTATTGCTGGGTTCTCATTCAAATCAATGAGCTTAAACCGGTCCAGGCATTACATATGGCTCCAGCTGTGTTTAATAGCGAAGGATCAAGAATGGGGGAACCCATAGGTTTTACTTAACCGACCAGGATGAAGGAATCCCACCTATTGTTTTACAGCTGGTTAAGAAAACATCTTTGTTATACATGGAATAAGCTCTTGTATCTAGGTGACGGTCTTCTGCATCTGATGTTGCTTCACTTCAATCTTATGCCTCCTGAATTTATTTTAATCTTTCTTTCTGCAGACCGTCTCCTCCTCACCGAGACCCCCAAACAAAAGGAGGGGAGAAAAACACTGAAAAAAATAAGATACTCTTTCTGCCTAAGTTGGTTGATTCTGGATTCTGGTTGCTATGGAAACTATCTGCAGCAGCGGTGCTATGTAATCAGCTGTGCTCTCTGGCCGACTCCTGCTGCTACATGCACTCCAGCTCCCTCCCCGTCTCCATTTATCTTCAGTCCATGTCTCCTCTCGCTTGCCGACAATCCTTTTTTTTATTCTTCCTCCTAATTCTCTTTTCCATTTTCATTTGATTGAGAATAAACAGTGATGTTCTGTCAATGATCAGTGTGCGCCGTGTAAATGTCAGGCTACGAGGGAGAAGAAATTCATCACCGGTAGAGTGAGTGTGCCAGTCACATGATCATGTCACTGTCACATGCAAATACTATAGAAAATACAATGCAAAAGCACGCTGAATCAAGCACAATTTGTGATAATACTATATTAGGAGGTTATAGATCTTGGGGTGATCTTTATTTAAATAATAATAATAATGATGATATTCCATTACAAGGATATCCCTTTAAGGGTATAAAAAAGGCAAGTATACTAGATCCAGTGCTCCTCTTTACCTTCGTACTACAGGCTCCTCCTTACATACAATATGCAGACACTAACGTCATAAAGGATCTATAGGAATTTCAGAGAAAATCCTTTATTCTGAAAGTCTTCTTCCCTTGTCTCACGTGCAGACTTTCCTGGTAACCCAGAATATTACAATCAATGGATACATGAACAGAGGGAACACATTACACGACACATCATTATGATTCTTCCAGTTTTATTATATTGAGTAATATTTTTGGTAGTGTTTTTTTTTTTTTTTACTAGGGATTAAGTAAAGCTCCCTGCAGCTGTGCCTGTTTTATTAGAAGATTATATATAAGACAAGCTGTTTATGCACCCAGAAGGGTCAGGATGGGGCTGTATACTGTGAGAAAACCATAGGTACAGCCACTGCTTGGTCATGTAGGCAAAGTAGCCCATACATGCTGCAGCATCACTGCTGAATCTAGTGGGTTAAAATCCCTGCATAAACAGATCCTGCACAATAATGTGACCTATGTGAACGTACATGATATATCACCTGTCATTATCGACCCTGGCAGCTTGGGTACTGGGTACTTGAAGTGTGCACCTGCAAACACATACTTGGCACCTGAATCAATGGAAAGGCATCTAAACAAACTGCAGCTTCTTGTTTCATAAAGATGGATGTCAATAGATGGTACTGCACAGGGCACTGGTCCCCTTAAAGGGATATTCCAACTCTAGAAAAATAATAAAAATATGTCAGGGTGATATGTCTCTTGGCTGCTTCCTGTTATGTATTGTCCCCAAAGGAGCTGCATGTTCAGCCAATCACTGGCCACAGCAATGACCTACCCTAGTTCCTTTGGGGACAGACTGTCACAGTTTGCCATTAAAAAGTGGTTAGCAGAATCAAGGACAAGAAGCTGTTGGAAGAGTGGGGGAATTCAGGCAGGTGAGTACGACTTCTTCTGGGCCCGAGAAAACACTTTTAGGCTCAATCTGTTGAAAAATTACAAGACAACACTTTCACAGTGGGACCTAATTCATGGTGTATAAAATATAACTTTTATTTTGTATATTTAAGGCCGTCAGACCATATCTGACTGATAAACAAAGTAAATGACAATAACCACCAATTCTAATCAATAGTGAATGGAGTGTAAGTAATGTAGGGAGGGAGGGGGTAGTGCTCTCTTAGCTGCTGTTAGTTATTGAAGGTGTATGGCCACCGTTAAACAGTGTAAGGCCAGATTCACACGGATCTGCAGCGGATTCAACGTATCTGCAGCGGATTTTACATTGCAAATTTGCAGAAAAATCTGCTGCGGATCCCTTGCCGGTCATTTTCAATTAGAATACATACTCTCAGTGTATGTGACAGCCCTCTTAACCCCCCTGTTGGCCGGAGCATACATTACCTGCTCCATGCTCTGGCTTGCTTCAGGGGGGCTGCCGGCTGGACATCCTGCTCAGCCAATCAGTGATGCCAGATCCAGACGCCGAGAGCCCCCGAAGCAAGCTGGAGCGTGGAGCAGGTAATGTATGCTCCGGCCAATGGGGAAGTTAAGGGGGCTGTCACTTACATACTCACATCGGGATTTTCATTGAAAATGACAGGCAAGGGATCCGCAGTGGATTTTGCTGCAAATTTGCAGCGTAAAAACCGCTGCGGATCCATTTTGAGTGAAGCTGGCCTAAAGGCCATATTACACGACGCAATGTTCTTGGGGAAGCGATCACCGACCTGTCATTTTAGCGCTTGCTTTCCCCTCGTTTCCTGCTTGCTGCCTGTGCTAATACATACACAGACAGTTGTACACACAAAGTGGGGAGCAGCAGGAGGGGCGTACCAATAGATCCTTAGATCTTTTGGGTGACTCATTGAAGTCAACGGAGGTCTGCTGTGCTACTCCTAATACATGGGGCGACTTACAGCAGGTCTCCTGACATAAATGTGATCTTTCGGTATGTTGAGAGACCACAATCTGTCGGCTGATCGTTGCCTTTCTACATTCGCTATTACACTAAACAATTATGGGCCTGAACGGCCAGTAATCGGCCACATAAGGCCAATAGTCGTTTAGTGTAATAGGGCCTTTAGTTGTGGATAACCCCCTATAAGTGCAGACGCCTTATTATCCCCATTTAATAATCCTATCTGTATGATCTCTATTTCCTTTTCTTCTGTGCTGTTGCTCGTACCGCCCTTCCTTCTTAGATAACATCACATTACTATCTCAGCCACCTCATGCATTTTAATTCATTTCCATTTTGTCCTCACGTGGGTTTGCAGGATCTCGTCTTCAGTTCTCCCACTCCTCTTCATATAAACAATGCAGAGCCTCCCTCCTACCTCCCTCCCTGCCCCAGGCAGATAGAAACCTAATTAATTTGATACATTATTTTGTCTATTGAACTTGTCGTAGTAAAATTGTACCAAAATATTTCTTGATGAAATTCGAATAAATCAGCATATCATTAGTCGCCTTTTGGGAAATGTCCCTCCACCCCCTCACCAATAAGAAGCTTCGAATGCATTAAGAAGACGGGGGAGACGAGAAGACGGGAGTAGAAAGTAATTGACCTGCAGGAATGTTTTGCTCAGATTAAAAAACCCTCATGTATCTCGTTACCTAGCAACCTAGATTCCGTGTATACAAGCGGAGGTGTAGCTTAAAACTCCTGGGCCCTGATACAAAGCTGCTAGTAGGCTCTTTAACAGTCACGTAATATGGAAGGGCTTCTTGTGGCAGAAGAGAGTTTGGGCCCCTTCAGGCACCATGACCCAGAGATGACTGGAACCTCTCTACATATTATTATATGACGGAGCCCCCTCCAGGTACGGGTTCATAAACTCTTATTTCATGTGATCTAACCACCTAGACGCTGATGTTGATCCCTAAAATGGGGCTCACCAGCCAAACTACGACTTCCTGCATGCCCTGACTTAGTTCTTTTTTCTGCCACCATTGGTGCACAACATTGCTGTAGCTTCTCTTGCTAGAATTCCCTGGAGCCTTCTAGCAAAATTAGAGTAATCTTTTGCTATGTGACATCCTGGTTATGGACTTTGCTACGTCACAGAACATAAGGAGCTAGAAATTTTTGAAGGTCCCCTAGCTGTCTGTTCAGTTTTCTTTTAGACCGCCCAGGGAATTTACAATCTCAGGAACAACTTATATGACCACCTTAACTCCACAAAGGATTAACCCCTTCATACCATCTGCCATCTTCCATTACTGGTACTGTGTTAAAACTGCTTAAGCTACGTGCCTCAACTATATTACCTATTATGCTGCAACTCTTAATGCCTTGGTTTTCTACCACCAGATAGGTCATTGTTAGTTTGGAAGTGCCCCAGGGGACAACATCTGTACTGAAGCCCCAAATCTTTACCATCTTTGTGGTGACTCTTTGGGAATACTTGGGAACCAAACACCCATTCCATCCACTCTGACATCTCATCTGCTGAATGGGTTGGAATCCAAGTACTAGGTTGGCCAGAGGTTGGGGAACACTACCATAAGATGAATGGGGCATGCAAATGTGATGAACCCAGTCCATAGAAGGATCTATGGGACCACCATGTCAAAGGAATGGTAGATGTCTTCTCAACACTAATGCTTTTTCAAAAATATACACCTCATACACATCAGTCACCATAAAGTAATAATATTATATAGGTAAGAAAGATAATAAAAAAGTAAACTATATTGAGCTGTAGACTGGCATTGAGCTTACAAGTAGTAACATAGCAGTGCCTTCTGCCCAGCCACATAGAGATGTATTAGAGGTGCCTTTACCAGACCACACTGTGCAATTGCATCGTTATACATCATTGTAACTTATTTCAGCTTAGTGCCTGCAGTCCTATGTAAAACTACATCTAACGCATGATATCACAATGAGCTGCGCCAGATGGTCAACTCTGCTCTGCTACAGCTGTTTCTGTTTCTTCACATGATGTAAATAAAATTGCAGTTATTTGGGCTCTGGAGGAAGCCACCATATTTATAGCAGAAGTCTGTCTCGCAAACATGATATTGCTGAGGGGCAGTCTGTGTGTGGGCGGATAAACATAGGTTCAGCTATCTCCACTTATAATAGACTTTCCTCCCTCGGATTCATTCTAATAATTCCTCTGCTGGGAACAAGCTTCTAAATAAACGTCTCTTTGTTCCCATAGCACTGTTTCTTACCATTTTAATTGTCCTATTAACTGGGAGCCTCCGTGTAATAATAGTGCCGGTCATCTTCACTTAGGATTCGCCATCTTACATCTTAGTAAGTAACAGCCGGTGGATGCAAATACAGAGTAGCACCAGATTGTGCATTCAGATTGCAGCTTTTGAATGGATCAATTATACGCCAAATCTTATTTAAAGGGGTAATCTGGCGGTAAAAAGGACACAAACAGTGCAAGCTACCCCATGACAAAGTCTCTGTCATACACCAGGAACATCAGGTGGATACCCCACTTCCTGCAGACACTTTAACCCAAGATTTACTAATTATATCAAATATTTAAAGGGAATATTTCCTAAAAAATGATCAACTGTTTAAATTAGGTTTCTATATTTAATCTTTTTAATTTAGGTGATGTCTTTTTCTGAATTTCCATTTTAACTCCTGTATTATAAGATAATCCTAGAAACATTTTGAGATTTTCACCCTGGCCACTAAGCCTTATAATAAACTGACACTTCCTGTACTGTAGATGAAACTGTTCAGCCAGAAGGCTCCTCCTTATCATCACAGCCATTCACATTGATGGTCAGAGCTCCCCTTTCTGTTATAAATGTAGATATTAATAGAACCCTTATCAGGATGTGGACATTCATGGAAATTCCTAGGCTGGAAACATTCTGAGGATCTGGCACTAGATACGACCTATAGCCTCAGTGGTTTAAAACATGGCAGAAGTATACAGCAAGGCATAAAGCCATTTATATAGTCAATGCAGGGATGTTCTTTTAATTCTTTTGATCCTACAGACCACATATTCCATCTTCCACTTTTATGACAGTGCTTCTCTAGGATATAACAGGGGCAATCTTCATTTGGCACAGAGCACAGAAGCCACTGCAGTCCATGATTAATCGGCATAGCCGTATAATAGGCCTATGTTTGCTCCAGCAGTAAAAGCTTTATCTTAGAGTTTGAAGCTTCGCTGACTCTGTGTCACAGCGTCTATTCTCATGAGTTGCTGCCTGGCTATAAATGCTGACCACAGTGAAATCCTATGGTTTCTTTTAATGCTTGCCCAGTTTTACGTAAAAGTGCTAAACGGAGCACACTGACAATGCAGAACCGCAGACTCCGAGCCGTAAAATGATGGGGATTTCCTTCTGTCAGGAAATAATTATTGTGGACCTAGAGGCATTCCTTCAGAGCCCTGGAATCCTGACGGGAGATTACAGAAGTGGAGGACACCAGCTGAGAACACTTACAGAGAGTAATATAGAGGATGCTTGCCCTGTGCCCATGGTCATTTTTTTTTTTTAAAGAAACTCAGGGTAAGGCTATGTTCACACAACATTTTTTTTCAGCTCTGTTTAAAATTATGTCCGTCATTGAGTCTAAAATAACGGACGTCATTTAGCAGCCTGGCCTTCCCTTAGTGCAATGGCCGCTATTGGTACATTATACTAGTTTGGTTACTAATTGCCCTTTGGGTGTGGCTTAATTGAAAAGTCCATTGAATTTAATAGTAAAAACGGAGAAAGAATGGTGACAAAAGAAAAACCGTGTGCGAACAACTAATAAAAAACATCCGCTGTTTGCAAAAGCCGTCCGAACATCATTATTTTCGGACGCCTTTTGCAAACAGTGAACGTTTGTAAAAGGCGTCCGAAAATAATATTCATGTTCATTATTTTGACGGCCGCAGTAAAAACGTCTGTTATTCAATACATTGTGTGCATCTGACGTCCGTCTTTCTAATGACTTCAATGCATTGTCATTGCTGTCAGTTAAATTGCAGCAATAACAGACGTTTTTTTTAAATATCAAATTTGGTCGCATTTTCTCTATTTTTGATGTTGTGTAACCAAGCAGATCCACATAGTGGGCAGGTTATGGGAAGAACTTTAGGTTCTTTTCAATGTAAGGATAGAGGAAAGGGGTACTATTCAGTACGTCCTAGGTAATATAATAGAGTGCAACATTTTATGGGTTATATTGATAATAAGAGTAGAGATGAGCGAACCGGTATGGGATCCGGTTCAGATTTTTCCAAAAATCAGAATCCGATCGGATTCGGATTTTTGGAAATCCGCTCCGATTCATTTTTATTTTTTTCTTGATTTCTAAAATGGCAGCCGCCATTCTAGAAAGCAGGAAGTGTTCCTGGAGGGAGAATCGCTTTCCCATGATGCCCGAAACATATCCAATCAGCAGGGATCTTGCACTAGCCCACCCCCTGTGTGACGTCGGTATTGCTTTAAGAGGAGCGGTCACATGACCGCACCACGCAGTCTGCACAGAGAGAGGAAGGAGGTTGTTACTGGCTGCAGTGCACACAGCTTGTGATTATCAAAACGCTGCTGGTGCTGCTGCTGCTGTTGTGTACAACAGACTACAGAGAAGATATTGTAGGAAAGGAAAGGAAAGGAAAGATTAGGAAAGCGGAGAGGAGAAACATCTAGTGATTGAGAGAGAAATATAGAGAGGGTGAAAGATAGATAGATTAGGCATAGGACAGCAAAGGGTGCACGGAACAAAAACGTGCTCTACAGATATATAAGTCCTATACTTCCTATACTGAAGAGTGTGTATATCACATCCGTCTTATCCAGAGAGACAAAAATACCTGGTGCAGGTGTATAGCATAAAAGTCTTTAAAAAAGTGCTATACATATAGAAGATTTCTATACTTGGACCCTTCTGATAGTGTGTATATCACATCCATCTTATCCTGAGAGACAAAAATACCTGGTGCAGGTGTATAGCATAAAAGTCTTTAAAAAAGTGCTATACATATAGACAATTTCTATACTTGGACCCCTGTGATAGTGTGTATATCACATCCCTCTTATCCTGAGAGACAAAAATACCTGGTGCAGGTGTATAGCATAAAAGTCTAACTGGCATCCAGGTTGACTACTAGTGTGCCTGCCCTTGCCTCCATGTTGACTACTGCTGGGCCTTAACTGACATCCAGGTTGACTACTGGTGTGCCTGCCCTTGCCTCCTTGTTAACTACTGCTGCTTCTGTACTGGCCTCCGTGTTGGCTACTGCTGCTCCTGCCTGGCCTCCATGTTGACTATTGCTGCTCCTGCCTGGACTCCATGTTGGCTACTGTTGCTCCTGCCTGGCCTCCATGTTGACTACTGTTGCTCCTGCCCTTGGCTCCATGTTGGCTACTGCTGGGCCTTAACTGGCATCCAGGTTGACTACTGGTGTGCCTGCCCTTGCCTCCATGTTGACTACTGCTGCTACTGTACTGGCCTCCGTGTTGGCTACTGCTGCTCCTGCCTGGCCTCCATGTTGACTATTGCTGCTCCTGCCTGGCCTCCATGTTGGCTACTGTTGCTCCTGCCTGACTTCCGTGTTGGCTACTGCTGCTCCTGCCTGGTCTCCATGTTGGCTACTGATGCTCCTGCCTGGCCTACATGTTGATTACTGTTGCTGATGCCTGTCCTCTATGTTGGCTACTGCTGCTCCTGCCTGGCCTCCATGTTGACTACTGTTGCTGATGCCTGTCCTCCATGTTGACTACTGCTGCTCCGGTACTGGCCTCAAATGACTATTGCTGGACCTCCACTGGCCTCCAATGACTACTGCTGCTCCTTCACTGCATTTGTGACCTTTTTCCTGCATAGACCTTGTAATGGTGAATTTCCTGCATAGACCCTGTAATGGTGAATATTGAAGTCTAAAAAAAAAAAACTACTTTGAGATATTGAAAAGATAATGATGTTACTGACATGTAGAGCCCTAAATTCAAACAAATACACTACCCCCGTATCATATAGATGCTTTAAACGATAAAAATCAGAAGAAATCCAAAATTCGGTCGAACCGAACTTTCCGAAAAAATCCGGAAGTCCGGTCGGAACGAACTTTTGAAAAGTTCGCTCATCTCTAAATAAGAGTAAAGAGTACCACTAACAGCTTTTCATGAACAGATCCAACACTAATAAACTGTTTAAAGGGGTTGTTCAGAGGTAGAAAATTGTGTGGGCTTTCTTCCAGAAACAGCTTCCCACCTATCTACAAGTTGTGTCTGTTTTTTCAACTTAGTTTTATTGCAGTGAGTGGGGCTGAACTGCAATAGAAGAACGCATTTTTGTAACCCTAGACAGACCCTTTTTTATTTTCTAATTTATCAGAATGCTGTATTTCTAATACAGAGCTCCATAGACATGGAATAAAATTATTAAAGTTTAGTGACTTGCAGTTGCCTCAAAGGGAAGCTTAGAAATTAACTGTGTACTAATTTATTATTGTGTTCAATAAGCATTGTCTAAGGCTGTTGTTCACACTACGTATAATTTCATTAAACAGTGGCCGTAGTTGCAGTTTTGCAACCATGGACGTTATTTAATGAAATTACCGATTACATTGATTGTAATAGAATCCTGGTCACAGTGTATACACTCTGTATACACTCTGGCCAAGATTCCTTGCAGTCGCCAAAAAAACTGACATTCATTCATTGAATAGCGGCTGCACAACACTGACAGTTCAGACAATGTAAAGTGCGGCTCTGGACGGACTTTACATTTTTAGCTAAAGGTAATTGGAATGCGGACACACCTGAATGTACCTGCATCCCAATTCTAAAGAAATGAAGTTCATCCGGCCAGTACTGCAGTACTGGCCGTGATGAACTTCACTGACACTGGCCGTTCTGTGACACAGTGGTGTCACAGAACAGCCAGTCCTACTTATGGTGCTTTTACACAGAACGATTATCGTTCAAATTTTCGCCAAATTTTCGCCAAATTTACGCCATGTTTGATAAATCTTCCTTATAGAATTTAAATAGTTGTCCCAAACTAGGGATGTTATGATATATAAATTTGAGGATTCTATAGATAATGCCTATTCATTTTAGTGGGGTGTGGTTACCAATGGAAGCACTCTTTTTTGGACCATATAGGTCCCTGTTGTTTGGACTTATACATGTTATAACAGGGGCAAAACCTCAAATATCTGTTTAGCAAGATATCAATATGTGTCTTCATAAGTAATGTTTAGAATTATGGTAGAAAGTAATGTTTAGAATAATGGTAGAAACTACCATTTTAGACACCTTTCCTGAAGTGTATTTCCAATTTGAGTCCAATTAGGTCATAATTTAGCCAGCCGTCATTACTAAGAAGACCCCTGATGGGTTAACCAGTAGTTATGAGAGCCGGCAAAGCATGTATGGCTGAGTAACAGCCTTTCAGATCTAACCTTTGTCAAATGTTGGATTGCTGTGCTTCCGAAGGGCGGCTACCGTCTAACTAAAGGTCACACGTGTAGAGAAAGTGGCAGCTAAAAGCCAGATATGTTCACAGCAATGATCTCCCAAAGTGACTCAAGAATATATCCTGACTTAACAAGTGTCACATGTACTTTATTTGTGTTGCATAAGTCTTCACGCCTCAGTCTATACATGACCCCAGACTCACTATACCAAGACGAGTCATAGGATAGGATGAGAACTAATTCAGGAGATGGTATATGATCAAGATTTCTTTTTTCTATGGATCCAACATTTGTGTTACATAAGAAACTTATTTAGTTCTATGTCATTAGGTGAAAATTGTAAAATTAGATTGTATTATGTGTGTACTACCTTAAAAAAAATAAGGCATAACGCATATATGGAAACACAACCAAAGGGGTTTGGGGGTCTAAAAATGTAGCGGCCTTCATCTAGGATGTGATATTTTAGGGTTTCAGGTCTGATAATTAAAAGTTCTGGTGTAGGGTATGATATTTTAGGGTTTTAGGGTTTGAGAATCAAGGGTATGTTCACACTGAGCAAATTTGTCGGAATTCTGCGGCGTGCTCTCCTCTGCAGAATCCCTCCTGCCTCAGTGTCAAACGGTGTCTCTATGGGAGGGCTCGCGCACCTCCGCCAAGTTTGCTCAGTGTGAACATACCATAAGGGTGATGTTCTGGGGTCTGACAACTAACGGTTTTTGTCTGTGGTATGACAATTTTGGGCTTTGGTCTGATGTCTAAAAACTAAGGGTTCTTGTCTTGGGTCTAATAATTTAGTTGTCTGGTCTGAAATTTGTTCCCAAGGGACATAATCCACTACAAGAGGTATGTAGCAGCAGCTTATTTCCCTCTTCCTATTAAGTTAAGAAACACATGCATGCTTGGCTGAGATAATAGGGAGTCGGGTGAAATAGCCTTTGGCCGAATGGATTGGTTTGGTGGACAGCTATCTAAATGATATATGACTTGGCACTAGAGCATATCCCTGCCTTAGCTTTCACATGATGCTGGTAAATGTTCATTTTGTATTAGGTTAGGGTCCGTTTTCATAATTTTGTTATGGGAACAGTCTTTTCTAGTTACGCCCCTGTATGTGAGCACATATTTAGACAATTATCATTACCAGTGAATACCATTAACACCGAAAGTTCCCTTTTAGACGCCTGTTTTTTCCTTTCTTTTAGGTCACAGATGTTAATGAACTTTAACAGGATTTTTTAGGCTATGTTTTAGGTGCACTTAATTAGTGTTAGCATTTTGTAGCAATTCTACTAAAATCACAGCAATATATCGATATTTTATAGCAAAATTGTAAATTTGTTCCAAAAAAGCACACAAAAATTTCCCTGCAGCACCACCACTGGGGGAAGTAAGTATTACACAGTTTCTACTGAAATCAATGTAACACATGGCAATGCCGGGTCCTCCAGAACAGGAGACACTCTTTGAAGCTGTTATTTGTTCTGGTTGATAGATAAGCTGAGCTGACTGATTCAATGATAGACTAAATGTGACACTTTCCCCCCTTTTAACTTAGAATTCCCTAACTGTGTATATGTAAACCAGTCTACCCCATTCAGGATGAATTACACTGTAATACTGAATAAGCAAAAATTTGGTAAAATGAGAAAAGCTTGGTTGATTAAGAAGATTGATTTATGACCCAAAATGCTGACCGTGGAAACCCTATTACGTATCCTGGACACTGCCCAACTATTAGCTTCAAACAATAAAAATCATAGCCTAGAGCTACCTGTAATAGGTTAAATTGCAGAATAAATGTGTCAAGACCGTAGCTGATGTCATTGATTTGTATAATTTTATTTGCCATCTGAAGTGGCTTTCCACTTGGAGTCATATTATGAGCTATTGATTGCCCGACTTGTAAATTATTTCATGAATCACCGCGAGCAAACACAAATATATGTTTAAATAAAGGTCAGATTTAACTTAAATGGCGCACCCTGGGTTGGTCACATTAGTTGTGGCTTACTGGTGTGGATGAATATGGGGGTTTGGTATTTGATTATATCCTATTTCCACCTATATGATTTAATTTTGCAGCGTACAGTATATAGGCTGAAAATTACTAACCTGCAAAATAGTGATCCCAAAGCGCCATTATTTATCAGGTAAGTGTAATTATCTGACAGTGCCGGACTGAGGAGCTCAGTGTCTGGATATCATCTGATTTGGTCCAGCAATTCTGAACTATGATGCTTTGTTCTCACTATGGGCCACATTTAATATTCCTGATGTGTAGTTATTTTGACTCCACATGCAGCAAAATTGTGGCCCAGAGCAAATGAGACACACTCATTACGCAGTGCGCCAAAAACAAAAAGCCCTCCCCCCATGTTTTTTTTTAGTCTTCTATGTCTTTCATTTTCACAGAAGTCATCATTTCATTATTGTTATGGACATAAAAATTAAGGTAGGTCTCTTTTTTAAAAAATATTTATGTGGTGAAAAACAGCTATACATAGCATGTGTTTTTGGTCATTATTGTCCCAAAATACGTCCCAAATATAATAAATAAATGTTTTTATAACCGCAATTACGTTCCAAAAACAGCCACACTATACAGCCGAAAAAACATCCCAATAGCAAAAATGGCTGAACGTTTTAGACTTTGCATGAGAACCACCTTCCCTCCAAAAGAAAAAAAAAGGATGCACCTTAGGCTATGCTCCCACACAGTTTTTAGCCATTTTTTTGCATAATTAGAACTAATTTGTTAGGCAAATGCTATTATAAAAAATGAAAACCAGACATTTTTGGACCAAAAATACCATAATAAATGGAAATAATCAAAAATGGACCTTGCACGTAATTTAAAGGAGAAGTCCAACTAAAATTTTTATTAAAGTATTGTATTGCCCCCCAAAAGTTATACAAATCACCAATATACACTTATTACGGGAAATGCTTATAAAGTGTTTTTTTCCCTGCACTTACTACTGCATCAAGGCTTCTCTTCCTGGATAAAATGGTGATGTCACAACCTGACTCCCAGAGCTATGCGGGCTGTGGCTGCTGGAAGGGATGATGGCAGGGGGACACTGAGGGACACAGGGAACTGGAGGGACACGGAGCATCCCTCTGCCATCATCCTCGCCAGCAGCCACAGCCCGCACAGCTCTGGGAGTTCCAGCGGTTCGTGACATCACCATTTTATCCAGAAAGTGAAGCCTTGATGCAGTAGTAAGTGCAGGGAAAAAAAGCACTTTTTAAGCATTTCCTGTAATAAATGTATATTGGTGATTTGTATAACTTTTTGGGGGCAATACAATACTTCAATAAAAATTTTCACCAGACTTCTCCTTTAAGTAATTTTATGACTACAATTATGGGCGGTAAAGTTTACTTAATGGGACTCAGTAGCCATTTTTCAGTTTACAATGTAATCCTGTCACAATGGGGGGGGGGTGTTCTGACCCTATTGGGGCAACCAAATGAATTGCAGGATGGGAGGTTTGTATAAAAAGTGGGAAACAGGTAAGGAGGGTGCTGACAAAAAAGCAAGGGGCCAAAGATGTCTGGGTGGCATACTTTGCAGAGGCAAGTTGTGACTTTAGGAAGTTGTCATGGTGGCATGGGATGGATGGAAAAGAAAAGGGAATTACTCTAATTAGCGAAGACATCGCCTTTATCACTGTATGTACAGTAACTGAGCCCTACTTACAAAGGATCTGCAAAGTCCCTAAAGTTGTAAACGTACATTATCTGGGTTGGGCGCCCACCCAGGTCTAGAAAGGGTTTGGCCCCCTATGCCGAATCTGTAGCTATGGCAAAGAGCCATATCCTGTATCTACAACCTGTCTTAGTATCTTCTCGTACATTCTTGCAGCTATGAATATGAATGAAATCTGCAATTAATTCCTTTCTCCACAACATTCTGAACATATATTAGAAGACAGTGTCCTGTGTCTGGTAATTACATCTCACAGAGGTTTGATACTTAATACGGCCACATTACCAAGAAGAATCCCAGATAGCTGATAATTGTATATGAATTATTTCCTAGGGCAGAATGATTAGTTTTATCATTTTTGCAAATCCTTTAAATCAGTCATTTCCACTTAGTAAAAAGCAAGGTATACTGATGAAGTAATGGAGTGAAGGCGACAGCCAGAGACAGCCAATTATAAAACATTTATTTTTTAATTTAATCGCTGTCTGTGAAGTTTAACAGCTCAGCAAAAAAGTGTCCTCTTTGACGCACGACTCGGCTATCGTGTTTGTCTTCTCGGAGGCAAGTTTAGCTTAAAAATGAAAATACACAGTTTTAGGTACTAGGATCTAGACAGACATTACAATGTTATCTATAACACTGAGTACCACGCGCATTCTATTCTGCTTCCATATTGCCCACTCCAGACCATCTAAGTCTAAAGATCATATTGCTGGTCAGATCATGAAAAAGTCTCATTCAAGACAGCAACTACATCAGCAAAAAACTGAGTTTACACATCCAGCACACCAGTGTAATACACTCTGATGAACACAGTCTATATGATGAAATCTTGTCCAAAAGATTGTTGCATTTTTCCAATCAACAAAGTACTAACATATACTTCACCATCCCACAACCCGGCGCCCACTAAGGTTGTTGAACAGTTCAGTGAGTAATACCCTTTCTATTATGTACATGAAGGTACAGTATGGAACCTGAAGATTGGTCTCCTGTCACAATATGGGCACATTATTATTGATCGGTACAATACCAGTTTGTAACACAGCTTGCTTGAGCCCTTACAATGGTTGTCCCACTAACAATACTTATGTCTTTTCCACAGGATGGGGGATAAGGGTATGAAGGTGGGGGACTGCTGGGATCCTCAATCTTAAAAACCTGAGTCCTGGGTCCAGGGCCGTATTAACAACTGCTGCTGCCCTAGGCACTAAACCTGAACCCCCCCCCATCTTGGGGAGCAGGGGTTGAGAGTGGTTTCACCTACATGCATTTCTCTACATGTAGAAACATTGTCTAAATCATATTTTTTATTGGTAGATTGGTAGGTTATAGCTCCAGGCGTCACACAGCCATAACAGACCTGAATAATACCGCCATACTGCTGCTCCCTGGTGCTGCCCCCAATGGGTGCCTAGTGGTAAATACGGCCCTCCCTGGGTCTCTTTCTGAAATATAGTAGTGGTCATGTGTGGATACTGCAGCTCTGTTTATTATCTATCTTTGGCCGTCGGGAATAAGCAGCAGTGCCCAAATGTGACTGCCACTCAATTCCAATTTATACACTTTGGGGGGAAATTATAACCTGCGCTCCTGGTAGACACCAGGGAAGAGGCGCAGATTTTTGTGAAAACCACCTGTTCCCTGATGTACACCCTGTTTTCCTGGTGGGCGGTCAGAAGCAGTGCTAGAGATAAATTTTCCTATGTGTCACTTTTTTTTTTTTTTTTAAAGGAGCTGTCAGATGAGCTGCTAATTTTGGTTTAGCTTCTCTAACATTAGTAGCCCCTATAGGGTAAACACATTACATACGAGAAATTTAAAGGGTTAGTTCACCCCCCAAAAAAATTCTTTCAGATTAACTGGTGCCAGAAAGTGCCAGCGATTTGTAATTTACTTCCACTACTTATCAGCTGCTGTATGTCCTGCAGTGGTGTATTCTTTCCAGTCTGACACAGTGCTCTCTTCTGCCACCTCTGTCCATTATACGAACTGTCCAGAGCAGGAGCATCTCTCCACAGAAAACTTCTCCTTCTCTCCAGACTGGAAAGAACACACCACTGCAGGACATAAAGCAGCTGATAAGTACTAAAAAAAGACTTGAGATTTTTTAATAGAAGTAAATTACACATTTCTTGCACTTTCTGGCAGCAGTTGATTTGAAAGAAAATTTTTGTGAACTACCTTTTTAAAAGAAACCTCCCATTTCATGCTGCCTGAACGCATCATTGGGGAAGTCCATGGTGGCTTCTCCCCATCCTGACAATATTGACTGAGATCTCTCCCAGTGACCTAATAGGGGGAGATCTATCAATCAAGGCCAGTAAGGTGGCCAGAAACCGCCAGGTACCACCTTGATCACTCATGGTTCAGGCAGCATGAAAGCACTCACGGTTTCTCTTAAAGGACAAGTGCCATGAAAAACTTTTTCCCAGTAATTGAAGCACATTACAAAGTTATATAACTCTGTAATATGCTTCAATCACCTATCTGCCTCCCTTCCCTGTCTTTTCCCCCCTCCACCCCCCACCAGGAAGTGTCCTAACTCACACAGACCGTCACCAGGCAGCTCCTTCTTGTGAGGATGAGTCATCAGCAGGAGGGCTGCTCTAGGTCCTGTTACAGCAGCCCCCCCTCCCCAGTCCAAGTGATGGCTTGCAGTTGTTCAGCCAATGGGAGCTGAGCAAGCTGAGTCACCTGACAAGGCAGGGGAGGGGGGGGGGGGGCTGCTGTAACAGGAGAAGGAGCTGAGAGAAGAGCTTGGTGACGGTGACGACAGTAATTAGGTCTGTGTGAGTCAGGACACTTCCTGGTGGGGGGTGGAGGGGGGAAAAGACAGGGAAGGGAGGCAGATAGGTGTTTAAAGCATATTACACAGTTATATAACTTTGTAATTTGCTTCAATTACTGGGAAAAAGTTTTTCATGGCACTTGTCCTTTAAATGAATTGTTGACATCTAATGTGCTAAAATTTTGGTTGAGCAGGGAGCTCTCCCTGTAATTCTGCCTAATGAAGTTTGGGTGGGGGGAATCACTTTCTCAACAATATCCATATGTCCTCATAGGGAATGAAGCCAGTGGTTCATCATGATGACGCAATCCAAAAATCAGAGGTTTTTCCAGCAGTTTACACACAGATGCTGATAGAATTGCATAAAGCAGGACCCGATTTGAGCTTGGATACATTTCAGCATGTGAGTTACAAAGCTTACTGCTCAGCTCATTACAAGAAGCTTGGAAATAATAATCAAAAAAAGTTTTAGAATAAATATTTACAGACATCATGTAGATCCCCCCGTGTATATTAGTCAGAGCGGAGAAGAGGAGGGTAGTGATGCGTGATTCCTGGTTGAGCCACTTGATGTCTCCGCAGTGCCGGGCATGTCATTATTAATCCCCCTACTGCTTATGTTTCTTTATGCATATTTAGTGCCACACCACACACAACTAATGAGCTACAATCTATTCCCACTGGGGAGAACAGACACGAGAGCAGCTTTAAGGGAGAATCAATATGTTCAAGGAATTCATGCACAAACAATAAGATTCTTGCTGCTGAAATGCAAATTCCACACACCTCTGAACAACTGGCGTTGTGGAATCAATGCTATATCGATGTGGCGCCCCATTTCCCAATATGGGCCCTTAGTTCTTACAATCTACTGGAAAAAAAAAAGAAACAATACACTTTACCAGTTTCCCCATTGAAAGTGCTTCAAGGAAGTTAGATTTACGTTTTATATCAGAAAGAAAAGGAAATATTGTCTACTGCATAGGTCTCCAAACTGCGGCCCTCCAGCTGTTGCAATACTACAGTTCCCATCAAGCCTGGACGGGCAAATCCAAACCTTTAGCTGTCCGGGTAAGTTGGGAATTGTGGATTTGCAACAGCTGGAGGACCGCAGTTTGGAGACCCATAGTCTATATATTTAGAAGATCTTCATTCCATATTCAGCAGCCTAATCTGCAACTACTTAAAGGGGTATTTAAAGGGGATTTTGTTATACTCACAAATGTTGAAGGAATTCAGACATATCGGAAATGATGAAACTGCATATAATCCAGGAGGTCAGGACGGCTCCTTTAGCCCCATGTTCAGCTGATACTCTCTCTCTCTATGCGCTGTAGTCAGCAAGATTCCATATTTAGTGTTTAATATAAACAAACCATTTGAAGGGTATTTAAAGGGATTCAATTATATTCACAAACGCTGACTGCAAACAGGGACACAACATGATAACACTATAAAAATTCAAAGGCAAACAACTTCTTTAGCCAGAGTTTCACCAAGCTTCAGCTTTTTTGGAGGTACATGCTTGTGAGTGGTTTGAGTTTGACCTCGGATGCGATTATTTTTGCATGTTATGTTATGCCTTTTTTTATTCAAGCTTTGCAAGTATTAAATTATTTGGGAAGAATAGCATAGAATGTATCCTCGCAGTGTGAATTGGAAAAACTTGCCCTTAATACAATATGACGGCTTTCAAGATGGCGGACATAGCCTCTGCATATAGAAGATACAGTATACAGTGGCACCTTGGTTCTCAAACTGCTCAGAACTCAAACAGTATTTTCAAGGAAAGCTTGCTTTGGTTCTCAAACTCTTGCTCGGTTCTCAAACACTTTTCGGCACCCATTCTTAAAGTGACTCTGTACCCACAATCTGCCCCCCCCCCCTCAAACCGCTTGTACCTTTGGATAGCTGCTTTTAATCCAAGATCTGTCCTTGGGTCCGTTTGGCAGGTGATGCAGTTATTGTCCTAAAAAACTACTTTTAAACTGGCAGCCCTGAGTCAAACAGACATGGCCTAGATTGTGTATGCATTAGGCTGACACACCCTTTCCGTCCCTCCTCCCTGCCCTCCTCATCATTAGTAATGCTCCAGGCAGATTTTCTACTATTCATCAGCTGTGTCAACACGGCACATGGGCTGGATCATTAAGACACCTGTGCAATGTTCAGACAGGAGAAAATCTTTCAGTGGCATTCCTAATGATGAAGAGGGTGGGGCGGAGGGATGGAGGGGTGGTGCAAAGTTAGGGCACAGATATTCTAAGCCATGGCCGTTTAACTCAGGGCTGCCAGTTTAAAAGTAGTTTTTAAGGACAATAACTGCATCACCTGCCGAACGGACCCCAGGACAGATCTTGGATTAAAAGAAGCTATCCGAAGGTACAAGTGGTTTGGGAGGGACAGATTGTGGGTACAGAGTCGCTTTAAAGTACAGTGGTATTTGAAAGAAAATTTACCTAGAAGTAACGTTCAGAATTCAAACTTTGGTTGGAATCTGAACGTTTTTGTGAGTGTGGATCGTGAGTTGCACCTGGTGACCCGGGAGTGCATATACCGTACAGTAGTAGTACAGTCAGTGCACCACCATCTCCCATCCTGTTCAGTACTGTATAAGGCCATGTTCACATGTTGTGAAACACAGGCCGTTCTGTGACCCAGCTGGGTCACAGAATGGCCGGTGTTACTGAAGATCATCCCGGCCGCTTCATTGTGTGAACTTACAATGAATAGCGGCCGCAGAAAAACTGACATGTCAATTCTTTGTACGGCGAGATGGAATCCCGTCCGAAGCATATACTATGTGTATACACTCCGGCCAGGATTCTATTCATTACAATACAACGTATGTTTTGTATAAATCACGGCTGTTGTTGCAAATTGCAAAATCAGCAGTGATTTATGCAAAACATACGTTGTGTGAACATGGCCTTAGAGTGTTGGAGTGCATATACAGTACAGTAATAGTACAGGCAGTGCTCCACCATCTCCCATCCTTTACAGTGCTCATATGCAGAGGGTGGAGTGGGGGTGGGGGTGACTCTATACAGTAAAGGATGAGTGAGGAGTTGGTGACTACTGTACTATAATTGCTGGTTTTGTTGAATGTTTGTGTATAATGTACTGTACACAGTATAGTGCTGTTCTATAATGTACTGTAAGGAGTAAACTGGGCACTTTTCAATGTAATAAATGGTTACTGTAGGTAATTATTGGTGGGTGCTGGAACCAATTTCCTATGGGAAAACACTGCTCGGTTCTCAGACTGCCCTCCGGAACCAATTAAGTTCGAGAACTGAGGCACCATTGTATAAAGCTCTATTACAATGAAAGCTGAGCTGTGATTGGTTGCTGTGGGCAGCTTATACCGGTTTCTATTTTACACTGTATTTTTTCTTTTTTGTTGTTGTAGCTATTTATTTTTTTTACATTACTGAATAACCTCCTTGGGGCAACCATCTTGGGCACCATACATTTCCTTCATGAATTGTCTAACTAGACAGCACAGCAGCATGTGTTTCTCCACATAAAACAAAAAATAAATGAGAGAATGTATACCTATAAATATATATCTTTTAGTGAAAAGCTACAGCTTTATTGCCCCATCTATAATAAATGGAATCAGTCTCCTAGTGTGGCTCATCACCAGGAGGGACCAAGGACCAGTATAGCATCAGAGCCATGTCTTAATGCAATGAAGTGGGAGCCAATTCAATTATCTGTATTGTTTGAGATGAATAAATGTATTTCATTTCTCACAGAGCAATAAATATATCCCCGATATTTCAGGCCTTCGGGGATAATATCAGCATATTTTAATATATTCTTTGCACTAGGCTTGATTCAATTCTCCTAATGTGAAGGCTTATTTTGTTGTGCCGCATTAAACACCCCGTGACCTTGTCTTATCGGAAATGGGATTTTTAGTGGTGTGGATTCCCCTGAAAATGGCTGTCAGGGCTATATACAAGTGAAGGCGGGTCCCCTCCAGGTAAGTATCTTGTCTACAGCAAAACTGGCTTAAAAGGTTATTCCGCTCAAACTTAAGTTTTAATATGTTGCTGCCCATGGTTAACAATTCCCTAACAATTCCTTCAATACTTTTTTGTCTATTCAGTCTCCTTCCCCCAGTTTTGAGGTTCTGCTTTCTGCTGAAAACACAAAAAACTGTGTCTGAGCTTTTCTCTCCGTCTCCCCCTCCCTTCCAAGATGATTCATGTAAACAAGTCCCTGGGGGGTCTTATCTGCAACTTTGTAGCTTCTTTGTAGGTCAAGTTGCTGATGAACTCACTGTGTATAAACCTCCCGGGCATTACAAAAAGGCTACAAAGTTGCAGATAAAGCTTGCCAGGGATTTGTTTACATCAGCTGTCTCGTAAGGGAGGAGGGGGAGACGGAGAGAAAAGCTCACACACAGGTTTTTGTGTCTTCAGCACAAAGCAGCAGCTCAAAACTGGGGGAAGAAGAATGAAAAGATAAGTATGGAATGACTTGTTAGTCTCACCATGAGCAGCAACTTATGAAAAGTTATGTTTGAGCAGAATACCCCTTTAAAGAGAGTGACTGTTCTAAAATTTGGTTTGTGTCTCAGAAGCCTAGGGGGCCCTGCCATCTCCATAGGCTTTACTGTTGCTGGTCGATATTCCCAGCGCTAATCCAGCCCTGACTCCTACATCAGCTCCACTGTTGCCCTTTCCTTGGGTGTAGCCACAGTGTAAAGGGTACAGAGAAAGCAATAACACCTAGGTGTAAAGGAGTATATAGCATCTAAGAGACTGCTAATATTCTGCCTAAATATGTATATACTGTATACAGTATGTTTGTTGCACTATATTTTTGTCTTGTTCTGGTGTATTGCAGGCGCTAGTGCATGGTGGGCTGCAGTGCTGCCATGTTAAATTGCCATGGTTGGCGGTAAGGATCTCCTGGGCTTCCAACCATATGGTAAAGTACAGGTATGGACATAGATTCTTGAGGGGCCAACCCTATTACCTAGACAGATTTATCTGACAGATCATTGCAGCCAAAGGCAGGAACAGACTATAAACAGAGAACAGGTCATAAAGGAAAGACTGAGATTTCTCCTCTTTTCAAATCCACTCCTGGCTTCCTTTGCTTCAATAATCTGTCAGATAAATCGCTCTGTGTAAAAGGGGCCTAATACTGCCAGAGGAATGCATGTAATAATGCTAGTGTACCAGAAGGGCGAGGGTGCATTTAAAAGTGTTAGGCTGCATTCACACAGCTGTATATTTTGCGGACCTACAGGCAGTGAATGGCTGCCCTGTATTGTTTCTCTGCCTGACACTGTCACTACAGTGACGCGGAAATTTAAACATTTTCTTTTCACCGCTGCCAGCATGATCATGCCGGGCAGGGATCTAGTGCTGTGTAGCAGGGCTAAAACATAGCAGGAGAGTTGTAACTACATGGCTTATGGCCCTGCAGTTCCAGACACAAAAGGTGGTGGCAGCAGAGAGGCCATGTTACCCCTTACTACTGCGCGCTATCTATTACTACTATTAAAGCTATTTATGAAAACAAATTTCTTTGTCTCTGAAGTATCCCTTCAAGGATCTCACTTCTTTATTAAATCCTCAGTGGCAGGGCCGGGACAAGGAGTTTTGGTGCCCTAGGCAGAGAAGACAAATGGCGCCCCCCCCCCAGAATAGACAGTACGCTATGCGGGGACAGCCAGGAGGCTATACTGTATGTGGGGGTCATGTATACTGTACCCCCTGACTGTAACAGGACCGTGTATACTGTACCCCCTGACTGTAACAGGACCATGTATACTGTACCCCTTACTGTAACAGGACCATGTATACTGTACCCCCTGACTGTAACAGGACCATGTATACTGTACCCCCTGACTGTAACAGGACCGTGTATACTGTACCCCTTACTGTAACAGGACCGTGTATACTGTACCCCCTGACTGTAACAGGACCATGTATACTGTACCCCCTGACTGTAACAGGACCATGTATACTGTACCCCCTGACTGTAACAGGACCGTGTATACTGTACCCCCTGACTGTAACAGGACCGTGTATACTGTACCCCCTGACTGTAACAGGACCATGTATACTGTACCCCCTGACTGTAACAGGACCATGTATACTGTACCCCTTACTGTAACAGGACCATGTATACTGTACCCCCTGACTGTAACAGGACCATGTATACTGTACCCCCTGACTGTAACAGGACCATGTATACTGTACCCCCTGACTGTAACAGGACCGTGTATACTGTACCCCTGACTGTAACAGGACCGTGTATACTGTACCCCCTGACTGTAACAGGACCATGTATACTGTACCCCCTGACTGTAACAGGACCATGTATACTGTACCCCCTGACTGTAACAGGACCGTGTATACTGTAGCCCCTGACTGGAACAGGACCATGTATACTGTACCCCCTGACTGTAACACACCGTGCCACCTGAATGTAGTGGTGTCACACATGGCATCCTGAGAATATAGGTGTCACACACCAGGCCCCTCGGGTATAATGATGGTGCACATTGTGCTATAGGTATAACAGGAATATACAGCGTTACAGACTTCAGGAACAGAGAAAATGATGCAGCACAGGAGCCTCCCCTATACCATGACAGCACAGTCACAGCGCCATATACACATCATATACTGATCCTGCCACATACACCTCCCTTATACCATGACAGCACAGTCACAGCGCCATATACACATCATATACTGATCCTGCCACATACACCTCCCCTATACCATGACCGCACAGTCACAGCGCCATATACACATCATATACTGATCCTGCTACATACACCTCCCTATACCATGACAGCACAGTCACAGCGCCATATACACATCATATACTGATCCTGCCACATACACCTCCCCTATACCATGACCGCACAGTCACAGCGCCATATACACATCATATACTGATCCTGCCACATACACCTCCCCTATACCATGACAGCACAGCGCCATATACACATCATATACTGATCCTGCCACATACACCTCCCCTATACCATGACAGCACAGTCACAGCGCCATATACACATCATATACTGATCCTGCCACATACACCTCCCCTATACCATGACAGCACAGTCACAGCGCCATATACACATCATATACTGATCCTGCCACATACACCTCCCCTATACCATGACAGCACAGCGCCATATACACATCATATACTGATCCTGCCACATACACCTCCCCTATACCATGACAGCACAGTTACAGCGCCATATACACATCATATACTGATCCTGCCACATACACCTCCCCTATACCATGACAGCACAGTCACATATATACATCATATACTGATCCTGTTACATACACCTCCCCTATACCATGACAGCACAGCGCCATATACACATCATATACTGATCCTGCCACATACACCTCCCCTATACCATGACAGCACAGTCACAGCGCCATATACACATCATATACTGATCCTGCCACATACACCTCCCTATACCATGACAGCACAGTCACAGCGCCATATACACATCATATACTGATCCTGCCACATACACCTCCCCTATACCATGACAGCACAGTGCCATATACACATCATATACTGATCCTACCACATACACCTCCCCTATACCATGACAGCACAGCGCCATATACACATCATATACTGATCCTGCCACATACACCTCCCTTATACCATGACAGCACAGCGCCATATACACATCATATACTGATCCTGCCACATACACCTCCCCTATACCATGACAGCACAGCGCCATATACACATCATATACTGATCCTGCCACATACACCTCCCCTATACCATGACAGCACAGCGCCACATACACCTCCCCTATACCATGACAGCACAGCGCCATATACACATCATATACTGATCCTCCCACATACACCTCCCCTATACCATGACAGCACAGTCACAGCGCCATATACACATCATATACTGATCCTGCCACATACACCTCCCCTATACCATGACAGCACAGTCACAGCGCCATATACACATCATATACTGATCCTGCCTGACCCAGTACAAGGACCCAATACAATAAGGATATAAAGCACCAGTGTCAGGAGAATTAGCCTGTACATAATAAACACATGTGTTCACCAACCTGTGGGTCCCAAGCTGTGGCAGGACTACAACTCCTATCATGCTGTGACTGTTGTAGTTTTGGAGCAGCTGGTGACCCACAGGTTGGGGAACAATATGGGAAGTGCTGTGTATAGAGGAGCAGTGCAGGGATATGGGGCAGTGTTATATGGGGCAGCCCTGTGACCTAGGTGACCTCCCTCTCCCAGCACTCCCAGCCTCCCTACACCTACAGGATGATGAGAGTCAGTCAGTGAACTCACCAGACAGCAGCCCCAGCAGTCGGCACGGCCTCCAGCAGTCAGATAGTGAGGAGGTCACATGGTGAGGAGGGGGCGGAGCCTCTAGTCCGAGTGAAAGGTCCTAGCAGGTCCTTGCAGGCCATCTTCAGGGCAGAGCAATGATCCTGCTCGGGGTGAGGGGATATTCACACTGCCTGCCCAGGAGGGGAGAGAGTGGGAGGACATGAGGATGCTGAAGGTGAGCAGGGAGGGGCAGCACTCTGAGGCCACCAGGAGTACAGGAGCCTGTAGTATTTTTTTTTTTTTTGGAGATTGAAATTGCGCCCCCTGTAACTCACCACTAGATGGCGCCCTAGGCCATCGCCTACCCTGGCCTACCCTTTGTCCCGGCCCTGCTCAGTGGATTCACAATAAGGACTGATATGCTTTAGATTTAAAATATGCACCGCTGTTCAAATTCTGTGTGTATTCTGTGCAGATTTTACCTACAGAATCTGAAAGAGATTTCTTATACTATTACTCATGATGGGGATGTAATATACTGCAGATTTTGTGCCTATAACTCCACCACAAAGTGCGTCAGTCCTGTGTAATAGTACCCTTAGCATAAGGCCACACAGAACAGCCATAATACCGCTCAAAATCACTAACAATGTTTGTTACAGAGCTCCTGTGGTCTGTGTAAAAAAAAGTTTAAAAAAATAAAATTTTGTAGCGTCTGGTGTCCTGATTCCAACAGTGTTTTTATTTTTTTACTATACCTCCCCCTCCCTATTTCCAAGATAAAGGGACCTTTACATTTAATTGTCAATCTGCACTTTTCCCCGAATGGTAAGATGGGAGAAAACTTTATTTTAGAAAGAGGTTTAAATATAAGTCTCAGGGAGCCATGAATCAGGCTCAGGAAGGTTTATATATGAGACTAAGGGGGTCAAAATCAAGGTAAGGGCGTAAATATGAGGCTGGTGGGTTTGTGAATCCGGTGTGTTAATATGAGACCGGGGGTTCATAAATTAGGCTCAGGTAGTTGAGGCTAGATATGAGGCTGAGGGGGGTTTTAAATCTGTCTCAGGGGGTGTAAATATGTGGCAGAGGGGGGCATAAATCACACAGGGTTGTTTTAAATACAAGGCTGAGGGGAGAGTGTGTCAGGCTAAGGGTTCTGAACATGAAGCAGGGATGTGTAAATGACACTCATGGGGTGTGAGTATGAGGCTGAGGGGGCCTGAATGCGACAGGTGTACACATAAGAGTTTGTAAGTATGAGGCTGAGGGGGAATGAACCATACGGGGTGGGCTTAAATATAAGGTGAAGCGGGGCATGAATCAGGTAAGGGGCTCTGAACATGAAACAAGGGTGTGTGAATCAGGCTTGGATGGGGTGAATATTAGGCTGAAGGGGCGTGAATCAGGTTTATTTTCATCCAACTGACTGTTAAGGGATAAGTGCAGATACAACCAAACATGAAAATCTACATATGTCAAAAATGTGTGTGTGTGGTTGTAGTGGTGGGGTGTAACAACAACAAAATGATAACAGCATTGGAGTCAGGGCAACAAGTGGCCATGGACAATTTATCAGAAATCTGCACCACACTGCAGTATGAAGTCATGTCTAACTGTTTTGTGGCTGCATATGAGCCACTCTATGGACCCTACCTTTAGTTCCTGGGGCTGTGCGTTACCCCTTTAACTGCGTTTTTATACAATCACAGAGATTAATAAGTAACATATTTGCCTTTGCAGCTTCAGCTAAAATCTGATCATATAACTAATTAATTTACCTGCATCCAGGCAGGAGCATCATTTCCCCATCCTCCCCAGGGGCCATTGAGATCCGGAACCAAGAGCCACCGAGACTTAGAACTAGTGAGATTGATCTTGCATTCAATAGCTTCATTTACCCTGCCACCTAATTGCCATTACATCCAAATTAAAAGCAATATGCTTGCTGTAATTAGCTACCTGGCTTATTCCCTGAGCTGGGGCTCTAGGATCTTCACAGTCAATTGTATCACGTGAACATTTTTTTTGACTTTTACAAACTTTTCTTATTGCAATTCTCACCTAAGGCTACGTTCACACAGAGCAAAAGGAGCGGATTACGCAAGGAAATATTTCCGCCTGAAATCAACTGACGCTGAATTCCGAGCAGAATATAAGCAGAATGCAAGCAGAATCCCTGCGTATTCTGAGTGTTCAGCTCGTAATCAGCTCTTGACAAATTCAGCGCGGAATACTCGAGGAATCCGCGCTGAATCCGCATGCATTCAGCGCTGAAATTCAGCGAGTATTTGGCGAGTAAACTAGACTATACCAGAACATATACTAGAATCCTCCTCCCCCCCCTTTTCCCCATTTCCGCGCTGATTCAGCGAGTAATTTCCGCTTGTATTACGCTTGTATTCCGCGCTGAATCCGCGCTGAAACAGAAAATCAGAGCCCCATTGATTTGTATAGGCTTCCGCTAGCGGAAGAATGAACATGTTCATTCTTCTGGCGGAAAGCGGATTAGTTCAGTGCGGAAATTCCACTGTGTGAACTGCAGAGCAGAATTTCCATTCAACACAATGGAAATTAGCTCTGCACCTATTTTAACGGCTGAAATTTCAGCGCTGATTCAGCGCAGAAATTCAGCTGCTTTTGCTCAGTGGGAACGAGCCCTAAGTGTTATGTCCAGGGAGCCATGCTTCATGCCTCAGCCTCCTCCTAACCTTCTCTCCAAAACAGTCAATATAATCACTTATCCCAGCAGACAGCGTGCAGCTCATTACGCCGGCCACATCTTCCAATCGCTCTGTTTACTGGCAGGTACGTTTCCAAAATGTAATTTATCTTTCCGTCTTCTACGTAAGATCCCATAGTGTTCCTATCTATCAGGAAGTACGTAGAGAATAGGCACTTAAAATGCCAAGACCAATTAAGACGGAGTAGCTTAGCAGCTGGATTAACATACTCTGCAATAAGTTTGTGACGGCAGATAATACATATGTCTCATTGCTTCATAGGAGCCTTCTTGGTAGAAATCAACTGGCTGGGATCTATAATGATGCATTTAAGATTTATTTCGATAATGATCAATAGATTAGACAGCGGCACTCAGAATCCACTTACAGAGTAGTCTAGACTGATGCCAGAACTTAGGGCCAGGCTTAAAGAGTATGGTTTCTACGTTGTGACAACTAGGGCCTGCTAAAAGTTATTTTCCACAATACCAGACTTCACCATAAGTGGCTGGTGCCAATAGTATTGCAAACTCCACACAAAGTATAAAGAATAAGTAGATAGCAGCTTGAAGCGAAGGCTGCATTCCCACGTTCCGTGATCCTAACGGATCACGGACGTGGAATGCATGTACCGGAGTCCCCCTGCGCCCGGACAGCATCTGTAATTAGATGCTGGGAGCGGGGGAGACTGTATTTATAAGCGCCGCGCTCTAATGAATCAGCCGCACGGTGCTGTTACTACAGCGCGGCGCTTATGAATACAGTCTGCCCCGCTCCCAGCATCTAATTACAGATGCTGTCCGGGCGTGGGGGGGCCCCAGTCAGGGCCGCTTTAACCTAGGTGCATATGGTGCACGTGCACTGGGCCCCCTAGTTCAGATCACGTGACAGGGGCCCCCGGCTGAGGAGAGCAGTGAAGGGGAAGGAGCTGAAGACACAAGTGTCAGCGCTCTGTGACCTGTAGCAGTGCGGGGCTGGTGGTGGTCGGGAAGGAGGAGGACTGTAGCTGCTTCCTGTGAGACAGTGCACAGTGCAGAGTGACCGGGTCTTACAGGAAGCAGCTCCAGCTACAGGCTGCACTCCATGCCCTGCTGGCCCTGCTGGCCCTGTCTGCGGGGGAGCCCAGGAGGCAGTGCCGACTTCACAAGCATCCAGCCTCTCCCCAGGCAGAGTGTGTGGAGGCTGGGAGCAGCACCTGCACAAAGGATGTAAGTAGTAGCGAGGGGGGGAATTGAAGCTGGGGGCCCACTGACAGAGGATTAGCCCACCAGACCTGTCCGGAGTATGTCCCGACAAGCCCCGCCCCCTGGTCTCAAGCCCCGCCCCCGGCACAGACCACAGGTGGTATTTTAACACTTACTGCCATTCAGAAGTCACCCAGCTTTCCTGCATCTTATATTGTTGTATGACTGAGGCCACCCAGCTTTCCCAGGATCTTAGTCTTAGTATGATTGGGGGGGGGGGGGGGGGGGTCACAAGATCTTACAGACTAGAAGGTCTGAGTCAGTCGACCTAGTCTGTAAGCTCCTGTGTTCCCCCAGTCCTCCTAGTCTGTAAGCTCCTGTGTCCCCCAGTCCTCCTCCTAGTCTGTAAGCTCCTATGTCCCCCCCAGTCCTCCTAGTCTGTAAGCTCCTGTGTCCCCCCAGTCCTCCTAGTCTGTAAGCTCCTGTGTCCCCCAGTCCTCCGCCTAGTCTGTAAGCTCCTATGTCCCCCCAGTCCTCCTAGTCTGTAAGCTCCTGTGACCCCCCAGTCCTCCTAGTCTGTAAGCTCCTGTGTCCCCCAGTCCTCCTCCTAGTCTGTAAGCTCCTATGTCCCCCCCAGTCCTCCTAGTCTGTAAGCTCCTGTGTCCCCCAGTCCTCCTAGTCTGTAAACTCCTGTGTCCCCCCAGTCCTCCTCCTAGTCTGTAAGCTCCTGTGTCCCCCCCCCAGTCCTCCTAGTCTGTAAGCTCCTGTGTCCCCCCAGTCCTCCTCCTAGTCTGTAAGCTCCTGTGTCCCCCCAGTCCTCCTAGTCTGTAAGCTCCTGTGTCCCCCCAGTCCTCCTAGTCTGTAAGCTCCTGTGTCCCCCCAGTCCTCCTAGTCTGTAAGCTCCTGTGTCCCCCCCCCCCAGTCCTCCTAGTCTGTAAGCTCCTATGTCCCCCCCCCAGTCCTCCTCCTAGTCTGTAAACTCCTGTGTCCCCCCAGTCCTCCTAGTCTGTAAGCTCCTATGTCCCCCAGTCCTCCTAGTCTGTAAGCTCCTGTGTCCCCCCAGTCCTCCTAGTCTGTAAGCTCCTGTGTCCCCCCAGTCCTCCTAGTCTGTAAGCTCCTGTGTCCCCCCCAGTCCTCCTCCTAGTCTGTAAGCTCCTGTGTCCCCCCCCCCAGTCCTCCTAGTCTGTAAGCTCCTGTGTCCCCCCAGTCCTCCTCCTAGTCTGTAAGCTCCTGTGTCCCCAGTCCTCCTAGTCTGTAAGCTCCTGTGTCCCCCCAGTCCTCCTAGTCTGTAAGCTCCTGTGTCCCCCCAGTCCTCCTAGTCTGTAAGCTCCTGTGTCCCCCCCAGTCCTCCTAGTCTGTAAGCTCCTGTGTCCCCCCAGTCCTCCTCCTAGTCTGTAAGCTGCTGTGCCCCCCCCCCAGTCCTCCTAGTCTGTAAACTCCTGTGTCCCCCCAGTCCTCCTAGTCTGTAAGCTCCTGTGTCCCCCAGTCCTCCTCCTAGTCTGTAAGCTCCTGTGTCCCCCCCCCAGTCCTCCTAGTCTATAAGCTCCTGTGTCCCCCCAGTCCTCCTCCTAGTCTGTAAGCTCCTGTGTCCTCCCCAGTCCTCCTCCTAGTCTGTAAGCTCCTGTGTCCCCCCAGTCCTCCTAGTCTGTAAACTCCTGTGCCCCCAGTCTTCCTCCTAGTCTGTAAGCTCCTGTGTCCCCCCAGTCCTCCTAGTCTGTAAGCTCCTGTGTCCCCCCAGTCCTCCTAGTCTGTAAACTCCTGTGTCCCCCCAGTCCTCCTCCTAGTCTGTAAGCTCCTGTGTCCCCCCAGTCCTCCTAGTCTGTAAGCTCCTGTGTCCCCCCAGTCCTCCTAGTCTGTAAGCTCCTGTGTCCCCCCAGTCCTCCTAGTCTGAAAGCTCCTGTGTCCCCCCCAGTCCTCCTCCTAGTCTGTAAGCTCCTGTGTCCCCCCCCCAGTCCTCCTAGTCTGTAAGCTCCTGTGTCCCCCCAGTCCTCCTCCTAGTCTGTATGCTCCTGTGTCCCCCCAGTCCTCCTAGTCTGTAAGCTCCTGTGTCCCCCCCAGTCCTCCTAGTCTGTAAGCTCCTGTGTCCCCCCAGTCCTCCTAGTCTGTAAGCTCCTGTGTCCCCCCCAGTCCTCCTAGTCTGTAAGCTCCTGTGTCCCCCCCAGTCCTCCTCCTAGTCTGTAAGCTCCTGTGTCCCCCCCCCCCAGTCCTCCTAGTCTGTAAGCTCCTGTGTCCCCCCAGTCCTCCTCCTAGTCTGTAAACTCCTGTGACCCCCCCCCAGTCCTCCTAGTCTGTAAGCTCCTGTGTCCCCCCAGTCCTCCTAGTCTGTAAGCTCCTGTGTCCCCCAGTCCTCCTCCTAGTCTGTAAGCTCCTGTGTCCCCCCCCCCAGTCCTCCTAATCTGTAAACTCCTGTGTCCCCCCAGTCCTCCTCCTAGTCTGTAAGCTCCTGTGTCCTCCCCAGTCCTCCTCCTAGTCTGTAAGCTCCTGTGTCCCCCCAGTCCTCCTAGTCTGTAAACTCCTGTGCCCCCAGTCTTCCTCCTAGTCTGTAAGCTCCTGTGTCCCCCCAGTCCTCCTAGTCTGTAAGCTCCTGTGACCCCCCAGTCCTCCTAGTCTGTAAGCTCCTGTGTCCCCCAGTCCTCCTCCTAGTCTGTAAGCTCCTGTGTCCCCCCCAGTCCTCCTAGTCTGTAAGCCCCTATGTCCCCCCAGTCCTCCTAGTCTGTAAGCTCCTATGTCCCCCCAGTCCTCCTCCTAGTCTGTAAGCTCCTGTGTCCCCCCCCCCAGTCCTCCTAGTCTGTAAGCTCCTGTGTCCCCCCAGTCCTCCTCCTAGTCTGTAAGCTCCTGTGTCCCCCCAGTCCTCCTAGTCTGTAAGCTCCTGTGTCCCCCCAGTCCTCCTAGTCTGTAAGCTCCTGTGTCCCCCCAGTCCTCCTAGTCTGTAAACTCCTGTGTCCCCCCAGTCCTCCTAGTCTGTAAGCTCCTGTGTCCCCCCAGTCCTCCTAGTCTGTAAGCTCCTGTGTCCCCCCAGTCCTCCTAGTCTGTAAGCTCCTGTGTCCCCCCCAGTCCTCCTCCTAGTCTGTAAGCTCCTGTGTCCCCCCCCAGTCCTCCTAGTCTGTAAGCTCCTGTGTCCCCCCAGTCCTCCTCCTAGTCTGTAAGCTCCTGTGTCCCCCCAGTCCTCCTAGTCTGTAAGCTCCTGTGTCCCCCCAGTCCTCCTAGTCTGTAAGCTCCTGTGTCCCCCCCAGTCCTCCTAGTCTGTAAGCTCCTGTGTCCTCCCAGTCCTCCTCCTAGTCTGTAAGCTCCTGTGTCCCCCCCCCAGTCCTCCTAGTCTGTAAGCTCCTGTGTCCCCCCAGTCCTCCTAGTCTGTAAGCTCCTGTGTCCCCCAGTCCTCCTCCTAGTCTGTAAGTTCCTGTGTCCCCCCAGTCCTCCTAGTCTGTAAGCTCCTGTGTCCCCCAGTCCTCCTCCTAGTCTGTAAGCTCCTGTGTCCTCCCCAGTCCTCCTCCTAGTCTGTAAGCTCCTGTGTCCCCCCAGTCCTCCTAGTCTGTAAACTCCTGTGCCCCCAGTCTTCCTCCTAGTCTGTAAGCTCCTGTGTCCCCCCAGTCCTCCTAGTCTGTAAGCTCCTGTGTCCCCCCAGTCCTCCTAGTCTGTAAGCTCCTGTGTCCCCCCCCAGTCCTCCTAGTCTGTAAGCTCCTGTGTCCCCCCAGTCCTCCTCCTAGTCTGTAAGCTCCTGTGTCCCCCCAGTCCTCCTAGTCTGTAAGCTCCTGTGTCCCCCCAGTCCTCCTAGTCTGTAAGCTCCTGTGTCCCCCCAGTCCTCCTAGTCTGTAAGCTCCTGTGTCCCCCCCAGTCCTCCTCCTAGTCTGTAAGCTCCTGTGTCCCCCCCCAGTCCTCCTAGTCTGTAAGCTCCTGTGTCCCCCCAGTCCTCCTCCTAGTCTGTAAGCTCCTGTGTCCCCCCCAGTCCTCCTAGTCTGTAAGCTCCTGTGTCCCCCCAGTCCTCCTAGTCTGTAAGCTCCTGTGTCCCCCCCAGTCCTCCTAGTCTGTAAGCTCCTGTGTCCCCCCAGTCCTCCTCCTAGTCTGTAAGCTCCTGTGTCCCCCCCCCCAGTCCTCCTAGTCTGTAAGCTCCTGTGTCCCCCCAGTCCTCCTCCTAGTCTGTAAGCTCCTGTGTCCCCCCCCCCAGTCCTCCTAGTCTGTAAGCTCCTGTGTCCCCCCAGTCCTCCTAGTCTGTAAGCTCCTGTGTCCCCCAGTCCTCCTCCTAGTCTGTAAGTTCCGGTGTCCCCCCCCCCAGTCCTCCTAATCTGTAAACTCCTGTGTCCCCCCAGTCCTCCTCCTAGTCTGTAAGCTCCTGTGTCCTCCCCAGTCCTCCTCCTAGTCTGTAAGCTCCTATGTCCCCCAGTCCTCCTCCTAGTCTGTAAGCTCCTGTGTCCCCCCAGTCCTCCTCCTAGTCTGTAAGCTCCTGTGCCCCCCCAGTCCTACTCCTAGTCTGTAAGCTCCTGTGTCCCCCCAGTCCTCCTCCTAGTCTGTAAGCTCCTGTGTCCCCCCAGTCCTCCTAGTCTGTAAACTCCTGTGCCCCCAGTCTTCCTCCTAGTCTGTAAGCTCCTGTGTCCCCCCAGTCCTCCTAGTCTGTAAGCTCCTGTGACCCCCCAGTCCTCCTAGTCTGTAAGCTCCTGTGTCCCCCAGTCCTCCTCCTAGTCTATAAGCTCCTATGTCCCCCCCAGTCCTCCTAGTCTGTAAGCTCCTGTGTCCCCCAGTCCTCCTAGTCTGTAAACTCCTGTGTCCCCCCAGTCCTCCTCCTAGTCTGTAAGCTCCTGTGTCCCCCCCCCCCAGTCCTCCTAGTCTGTAAGCTTCTGTGTCCCCCCAGTCCTCCTCCTAGTCTGTAAGCTCCTGTGTCCCCCCAGTCCTCCTAGTCTGTAAGCTCCTGTGTCCCCCCAGTCCTCCTAGTCTGTAAGCTCCTGTGTCCCCCCAGTCCTCCTAGTCTGTAAGCTCCTGTGTCCCCCCCCAGTCCTCCTAGTCTGTAAGCTCCTGTGTCCCCCCAGTCCTCCTAGTCTGTAAGCTCCTGTGTCCCCCCCAATCCTCCTAGTCTGTAAGCTCCTGTGTCCCCCCAGTCCTCCTAGTCTGTAAGCTCCTGTGTCCCCCCAGTCCTCCTAGTCTGTAAACTCTTCTGTCCCCCCCCAGTCCTCCTCCTAGTCTGTAAGCTCCTGTGTCCCCCCCCCAGTCCTCCTAGTCTGTAAGCTCCTGTGTCCCCCCAGTCCTCCTCCTAGTCTGTAAGCTCCTGTGTCCCCCCCAGTCCTCCTAGTCTGTAAGCTCCTGTGTCCCCCCAGTCCTCCTAGTCTGTAAGCTCCTGTGTCCCCCCAGTCCTCCTAGTCTGTAAGCTCCTGTGTCCCCCCAGTCCTCCTCCTAGTCTGTAAGCTCCTGTGTCCCCCCCCCCCAGTCCTCCTAGTCTGTAAGCTCCTGTGTCCCCCCAGTCCTCCTAGTCTGTAAGCTCCTGTGTCCCCCAGTCCTCCTCCTAGTCTGTAAGCTCCTGTGTCCCCCCCCCAGTCCTCCTAGTCTGTAAGCTCCTGTGTCCCCCCAGTCCTCCTCCTAGTCTGTAAGCTCCTGTGTCCTCCCCAGTCCTCCTCCTAGTCTGTAAGCTCCTGTGTCCCCCCAGTCCTCCTAGTCTGTAAACTCCTGTGCCCCCAGTCTTCCTCCTAGTCTGTAAGCTCCTGTGTCCCCCCAGTCCTCCTAGTCTGTAAGCTCCTGTGTCCCCCCAGTCCTCCTAGTCTGTAAGCTCCTGTGTCCCCCCCCAGTCCTCCTAGTCTGTAAGCTCCTGTGTCCCCCCAGTCCTCCTCCTAGTCTGTAAGCTCCTGTGTCCCCCCAGTCCTCCTAGTCTGTAAGCTCCTGTGTCCCCCCAGTCCTCCTAGTCTGTAAGCTCCTGTGTCCCCCCAGTCCTCCTAGTCTGTAAGCTCCTGTGTCCCCCCCAGTCCTCCTCCTAGTCTGTAAGCTCCTGTGTCCCCCCCCCCAGTCCTCCTAGTCTGTAAGCTCCTGTGTCCCCCCAGTCCTCCTCCTAGTCTGTAAGCTCCTGTGTCCCCCCCAGTCCTCCTAGTCTGTAAGCTCCTGTGTCCCCCCAGTCCTCCTAGTCTGTAAGCTCCTGTGTCCCCCCCCCAGTCCTCCTAGTCTGTAAGCTCCTGTGTCCCCCCAGTCCTCCTCCTAGTCTGTAAGCTCCTGTGTCCCCCCCCCAGTCCTCCTAGTCTGTAAGCTCCTGTGTCCCCCCAGTCCTCCTCCTAGTCTGTAAGCTCCTGTGTCCCCCCCCCCCAGTCCTCCTAGTCTGTAAGCTCCTGTGTCCCCCCAGTCCTCCTAGTCTGTAAGCTCCTGTGTCCCCCAGTCCTCCTCCTAGTCTGTAAGCTCCTGTGTCCCCCCCCCCAGTCCTCCTAATCTGTAAACTCCTGTGTCCCCCCAGTCCTCCTCCTAGTCTGTAAGCTCCTGTGTCCCCCCAGTCCTCCTAGTCTGTAAACTCCTGTGCCCCCAGTCTTCCTCCTAGTCTGTAAGCTCCTGTGTCCCCCCAGTCCTCCTAGTTTGTAAGCTCCTGTGTCCCCCCAGTCCTCCTAGTCTGTAAGCTTTTGTGTCCCCCCAGTCCTCCTAGTCTGTAAGCTCCTGTGTCCCCCCCCCCCCGTCCTCCTAGTCTGTAAGCTCCTGTGTCCCCCCAGTCCTCCTTCTAGTCTGTAAGCTCCTGTGTCCCCCCAGTCCTCCTAGTCTGTAAGCTCCTGTGTCCCCCCAGTCCTCCTCCTAGTCGGTAAGCTCCTGTGTCCCCCCCCCCCCAGTCCTCCTAGTCTGTAAGCTCCTGTGTCTCCCCAGTCCTCCTAGTCTGTAAACTCCTGTGTCCCCCAGTCCTCCTAGTCTGTAAACTCCTGTGCCCCCAGTCTTCCTCCTAGTCTGTAAACTCCTGTGCCCCCAGTCCTCCTAGTCTGTAAGCTCCTGTGTCCCCAGTCCTCCTAGTCTGTAAACTCCTGTGCCCCCAGTCTTCCTCCTAGTCTGTAAGCTCCTGTGTCCCCCCCCAGTCCTCCTAGTCTGTAAGCTCCTGTGTCCCCCCAGTCCTCCTCCTAGTCTGTAAGCTCCTGTGCCCCCCAGTCCTCCTAGTGTGTAAGCTCCTGTGTCCCCCCAGTCCTCCTCCTAGTCTGTAAACTCCTGTGCCCCCAGTCTTACTCCTAGTCTGTAAACTCCTGTGCCCCCAGTCCTCCTCCTACAGACTAGGACAGACTAGACTGGGGGGACACAAGAGCTTACACACCCATACTCCCTACAGTGGGAACCTGTTATAGCCAGAAACTGTTCCAGTGGTGATATTAGGTCTGTACATGCCCCCACTAGCTTCACTCTCCATTATTCATAAACCTTTAGGGGTATTGTACCTGACATAGCAATGCTCCCCGACCATATTCCCTTTTTATAACTTGTCATAAAACCTGATGCACTGAGTATAATGCACCAGTGATAATACTTGATAAATATAATTCAGTTAAGCTTTATAAGGAGAGGGGGCCCACTCTTGAGGTCTGTGCACTGGGCCCACCAGTGTATTAAAACGGCCCTGGCCCCAGTACATGCATTCCACGTCCGTGATCCGTCAGGATCACGGAACGTGGGAATGCAGCCTAAGACTGGCTCTTCTATAAAAAAAAAAAAATGACGTTTTTTTTTTTATCTTATAAAATCACTTTGAAGTGAATCTGTCATTTGGAATTCAGGTTTTAAACTGCTGACACTGTTAGATAGCTGGTATTACAAGGAGACACATAGTACCTTCCATATATCTGCTGGTGCTCCTATAGCAAATAAATGATTTTACTGTCTGGTTCCCAAGCCCCTGGAGTGCAGCAGGTAGGAATGCTTCTTTACTCCCTCTCCCATCACTACTATCCCTTCTTGATCTGTTACCCTTCTTCCAAATCTTGCACCTACACACAATTTGTATGTATAGAGCAGCAATGAGATCTGGAAGCAGGGCTCAGCACTGGAAGTGAACTGTCACGGCAAGGTGAAGAAAAATGTTTTTTTTCTATGTTCTGGAAGCGCAGACGTATATATAAAAGGTCTGGTGTGTCCCCTTGCCCTAACAGCTGTCTAAGTGTCCCATTACATGGGCCGACTATGGTATGGCTCGATCATTTTAGTTATCTTCTGGATCAGCACTTGTTTACTGGACCTAATACACGGCCTGATAATTGGGCAGTAAGGGCTCCTTAGCCTCCTGGTCCCGGCACCAGCAGCGTCTGAGCAGCCTGGCAGCTGACAGGCCACTCAGCCAATCACAGGACGGTTGACAGGCTGTTTAGACATTGCGGCCGTTAGGACTGGGAAACTGCGGAGCTCAGGAGGGAAGACCGGGAGCGGGGAGAGGTAAGGTAACAGGTGTTTGGGCAATCGTCGGCTGCGCATCGCTATTACACATAGCATAGGGGTTGGTGCCCGACAATCTTAGGTCCAAACCTTAACCAGTGATCAGCCGATGATCGTTGTCTCTGTTACACGGAGTGATAATTATTGCTCTGTTTAATAGGGCCCTAACAGTGTCAGTAGTTTGTAACATGAATTCCATCTGACTGATTCCTTTAAATACTACATAGATTTGATTCTGCTTCTGTGTTTGGCCAGTCACGTGATTCTCTCTTGCATTTGGTAATAACTGTGTTTTATGTGTTTTATAAACTCAGTAAAAAGCTGGGACCAGGGAATTATTGTGTTTCGATGATCTTCTCGGGTATTGTAAAATGCTTGCGGTTATTATCTCATTTTGTTCTGTAATTATTTTTCTCTATAAAATTGCTGATTAATTAGCGACCACACACACATATAGGCCTATATTACTGTAGCTCTTGGTTGTGATATGCCACGCTGCTACTTTACAGGTAAATCCATTAAATTAAGGTGTTTATGTAGTGCAAACCAGAATGCCACCAGAGGACAGAACCTGCAGGCTGGCTGGGCCTTGCAGTGCCAACATGAATCGCAGTCAGCCATGCAGGCTATCCTGTCTTCTGTTAGCTGTAGTAAAAGAATAAGCACTTCTTATTGTAGGTGTGAGGCATGGTAGATGTTTGGGTGCCCTGGTATTATGGTGCAAAATGACACCAGACAGGGTGAGGGCAAGGTAAATAAAGTCAGATGGAAGTTATCAAACTGGAATCAACGGTTATACAGTTGTCCATAGAAACTAGTCAGATCCTAACTTTCGTTTTTAGAGGTCTTTTTTAAAAGTAAAGAAAAAACAATCTTGTTGGTTTGATAAATATTCACCAAAACCAAGGCGTGGGACGCTGCAGTTACTTCTATTTACTCATGCCTAAGCATCATTAGCTAAAACAGTAGAGGTAGGGAGACAAATACTCAGAACAAATGTTGGGGCTGTATTCTACGAATAGTAAAGTAGGTGGAGTGATAAGAGAATGGCTAAGCAGTGATGTAATACTTGGGAAAAGGTGCAAAATCTGACAAATACAGTGGTAGCTTGGTTTAAGAGTGTTTTGGTTTAAGAGCTCCCTGTACTGGGTGGGAGCAGGAGTGGAGGAGGGGCATGGTCTGTATAGCGGGGTCTACAGCACTGTACTCTGACCCAGGAAGTCTTTCTTACCTTCCAAATCATAGCAGATCCACTTCAGGCTGGGGCTTGCTTCAGGGGACAGGACTGTGGAGGTAATCTCTTCATAGCTGTAACCCCTCTCTCCTTAGACAGAGAGTGCTGCTATATTGTGCCCACATCTGCCCTGCTCATTCCTTCATGCTCCCTGCAGTCTCTGTCAGTCCTTGTGTTTCCCATGCTCTTCATTACTGTATAGTAACTTATAATATCACATATTCTGCTGTTTCTGAATGTTTTTTTTTAATTAGTTTTACATGTTATTCAGAATAATAAATCATTATTTTGGGGGTGTGGAACCAATTGTTTGCATTTCTATGATTTCTTATGGGAAAAGTTGCTTTGGTTTAAGAGTGGATTTGGATTACAAGCATGGCCCCGGAACGAATTCTGCTCGTAATCCAAGGCACCACTGTATTGCATCCCCTATCCTGGCTCCGTGAATGTAAAGTGAACACGCATGCACTGCCGCTGAGTACTGTATAGGAGACAAGAGTCCTTACTTCAGTATTTATACACACACTTTACACTATTGGCTAGAGCAAAGGCACCCAGCAATGTGTAGAGTGTAGTAGTAGTACGCAGTGATGCATACATTGAAAGCATATACGACATACACTGTATGCGCTGCTACTCACTTTCACTGGGTAAGGTTAGAGGGTACAGTACTTACTTTGGCCCAGATGCTGATAACCTACTCTATACCTTTGTAGCTGGGACTGCGGTTCTGAAGGTAACCCATAATCTTTTGAAAAGAGAATATAAATTAACATACTGTATATGCTTTAATGCACGCTCCATCTTTAAAAAAATTGTTTCTCTTCCTTGACACCCAGCCTTACATTTTGGGTCTGTTACCTGTTCTTTCATACCTGTACTTACCCTGTGACAGTGAGATGGCCCCTGGCTTTCTGGTGTTCTGTGAGGGCAGAGCCAGCTCCCTTGGTTCCATGATGCATTTCCCAGTTGGTTCCTCCCCCAGCTTAATATATATATATATATATATATATATATATATATATATATATAATATCAATGTATATATGTATTTATATATGTATGTATATCCTTCTCTCAAGGATTTTTAAAGGTACTATTACACGGAACGATAATCAGGCCGATTATTGTTCCGTGTAATAAACACAATGATCAGCCAATGATCGTTCTCATCGGCTGATCATTGATATAGGTTTGGACCTATAATTGTTGGGCGCTGACCGTGCATCGCTACGTGTAATAGTGGTGCACAGTTGCCGACTGGCGATATGCAAAGAAGAATACATTATCTGTTGATGCTGCAGAGCTCCTCTTGCACTCTGCTTCCCATCGGGTCCCGTGCGTCTGAGCTGACAGGCCGCTCAGCCAATCACAGGCCAAGACCGCCATGGCCAGGGATTGGCTGAGGGGCCCATCAGCTGAGACAGGCCGTTCTTAAGCTGGAGTGCGCGGGACCTGGGGAGAAGCAGAACGCAAGAGGAGCCCTGCAGCATGAACAGGTAATGTATACAGTTTAAGCAAGGGCTGCAAGGACATCGGTAACAATGTCCATGCAGTCCTTGTTAAATGATTATCGGGCCGTGTAATAGGCCCAGTAAACGAGCAACGATCTAGCAGATCAGCGCTCGTTTACATTTATTATCGGGCCCCCATCAGCCCGTGTAATACTACCCTAAGCCTGCTTATTCTGCCTACTAGCGAACCGGGTACGGGTTCGAGTCCATCCGAACGATCAGCATTTGATTAGCGGTGGCTGCTGAACTTGGATAAAGCTCTAAGGTTGTCTGGAAAACATGGATACAGCCAATGACTAAATCCATGTTTTCCACATAGCCTTAGGGCTTTATTCAAGGTCAGCAGCTACTGCTAATCAAATGCCGATCGTTCGGTTTCGGATGGACTCGAACCCGAACCCGGTTTGCTCATCTCTACTGCCTACACATTCTAAACCTGTTCTTCATCTCCTATGGAAAGGATGAGCCCTTCCCAGATTCATAGGTAATCTATAGTCCTGCTCATGACTGATACAGACCATCAAGCTCTAATGACAGAAATGACAACCATTTGCTCAAAAATGTTTTTCTCCAAAAACTGTGTATATTTTACATTGCCTGTAGCTAAAAGTAGTCTAATTTATGGTAAGCGCTGGAAAAAAATATGGTTCACAATGTCTTGGACAGAAGAACAGATGGCAAGTCAGAAGCAGCTGATATTTGTGAGCCAACATATTTGTTTGGCAGATATTTCTAGACTAAATTAAATCTTCAGTCAGTATGACAGACATTTCCCCCATTAGGGGTGTTTCGGATTAGATGAAAGGATCTGCTTTTTTGCCACTTGTCTATGGGCAGTTCCAGACACAGCCTTTGGATAAATGTGGCACTGTTCCAAAAAAATGAATCCCTTTATATTTTTGTGTTCAGCAAGAACCTACAGATGATCCAATAATTATAAAAGAAGGTCTTTGATAGTGTTCTCTTTCCACTTTATTCAGTCTTAAGTGGTTTTTATGCTTTTTTAAGGTGAAGATGAGATGTCCTATTTCTTCCCGGTTCCACTTTATGTCTTGCCTCTTAATTAGGCTTCTAAGTGTTTGAACAAAGCCAAAAACACAATGTCCTCCTGCAGTAATATGGGGCTGAACTCTGCCCCTTTGGTAATCAATTAACCATAAAATTAGCTTCTATTCATGATGGACTCATTAATGTTGGTGCATAGAAGCCGCATTTAACTGCATTAAAGTGAACGTTGGAGGACACAAAGTTAAAAGAATTGTATAAGATTAGGAAAACATGACTGTTTTTCCCCCTTAAAAAATTTTGAGTATCTTATTTCCACTCAGTCTTCATTCAATTGAATGCTGCAGTACCAGGCACAACCTATGAAAAAAATGGCGCTGTTTCCAAACTAATTTTTTTGTCATGTTATAGTGATTTCTCCTTATGAAACTCTATAGATTTGGATTTCTTGATACTAGAGAAACCCAATATACTGCACAAACAGATATAAGAAAGGTACTCAGGTTTAGAGGATAAACGATTCTCTGGGAACATTGAACTTAAGATGTGGGTTCCTTCTCTGCTGTTCCAGGTAACTTCAACGTCTACACCTATGCCTATGCATAGTAGTTAAACATATGAAGAAACAAACAAACACTTTTTTGGCATACTAGGCTAATAATAGTCTATGGACATGTTAGACCTACAGCCCAAAAGTAGTTTCAGCCTAGTCTCAGTCAGACTAAAAGTGGCCATTCACTTTCCATAGCTATTGGTCAAATGCTTATATGGCCAACAGCTGCCCCCCCCCCTTATTCCCATATACACATGTGTGCTCACCTCAGCCAAGCATGTATGTGCTTTCAATCTAGAAATGGGTAAAAGACGATGCCAGACATCAATGCTGGTAACTTCTATGTAGGCATATTAGAAGGATCAGGTTGTCAAATTCAGCAGATCCTATTCTTCTTTCCTCCTTTGTTTTCTGTCCCCATAAACATTAGATAGTGACAAAGTTGGCAGTTTCACCTGACTTATGTGTATATGGGCCTTAAAAGGGGTTATCCAGTATTAGAAAAACATGGCAACAACAGGACTCTTGTCTCTAGTCCAGGTGTGGATTGCAGTTAAGCTCCATTCACTTTAATGTAAATGAGTTGCAAAACCTGCACCCAAACTGGATAGAAGAGTCATGTTGTCTTTGGTAGTAAGTGGCTGTGTTTTCCTAACTCTGGATAACCCCTTTAATGCATTTAATGTTTTCTCTGTTAGGTCCCTAATACTTCTTGCTTATTAGGGAACTTTAGTTTATGCACCAAGAATGTTTCCAGAGATCTTGGATATGGTAAAAAAATGTAAAAAGCTGTACATTATATGATGAAGCTATATATGCATAAAACCCTTAAAAAAGCCATGATATCTGGTGGCCCTCGTGTCTCCCTATATCTTGCTGCAATAAGTTGAATATTGATTCAGAATAGAATATACAGTAACTGCGCGTACACGGAGTTCAGTTTTGCACGGCTTTGAGAAAGAATCATATAATTAAGGAGCCAGTGTATCATTATATAACAGACAATCTCACAGTTGGGATAATTAGTTTACTGGATGTTAATTATTCCAGATATTATTATTATTTTTCTTGGATGATGAGGCTGGAATGTGTACTTGTAAGCACCTCTATGACTCATGATACAACTATGGGGGGGGGGGGGGGGGGGGTGTTACACGCAGCATGGGGGGGAGAAGAGACACTCTCTAGCTGTTACTATGCCTCAATTGCGTGTTACATGGGATGCAATTGATGTGTGAAGCAGTTAACCCTTCTTTGACCAGGTGCTGGATAAGACAAGTTCACATTTGGAATACAGATAACAATTGCTCTAAACTGGATATTGTTAATGTTCTCTCTAGGTATTCTCATTGTCATTGAGCGTGTGTTCACACAGTAAGGTTTTAAATTACAGTTACTAAATACAAAGCTAGAAACAGATCATAAATGGAAGACGTGTATAAAGTAAAGACTTCTCCTCTTTTCCTACCCATTCCATTCCATATGCCTTTCCAATCAACAATTACAATTAAAAAACAAAATGTGTGAACACCACCATAAGCTTTCAGAAAATATTAAAAATGATCTGTGACAGATGTACACTGTGCGGAGACTGCCATGTGTAGATTGGAGGAGATTCTATACATGAACACAGCACCTTAAATACATTCATAGCAGCACAAAGACAACCCCCTTTTATATATCTTTTTAGGAAATATATATGGGTGGCAGGTCCAGCAATTGATCAGAGTGGAGAGCTATTCTAGAGGACCCAGACTAATCATGCTTTATTAATTAAATCTGAAAGTCTTGCTTGTACTACCACACTTCTCCTGTAGTGGCCACTGCGAGAGACAGGTAAGGCTGGTACTAGATTCCCCGCCAATAATGGTTGGTTGACAAGTCCCTGAAGCTGCACATGCTGGGGGTTATGTGGCAACCACTTTAATATGATCAGAGTGATTTTCCTGTGTGTTACTTCAAATAATGTCTGTGGCCACAGAATGTCTTCTCTTATATTCTTTTGTGGTCACAGACGCTAATTCACATGTGGACTTGGGAGAGGACTGGGAAGACGGCTCCCAGCCCTGGGCTATGTAAGGAGGATGTGGATTGAGTAAGAGGATGAAATGTAGAGAAGTTGGTGATGTAAGAAATTCTCTTAGAGAAATGCTCTTTCCATTCTTGCAGATTGAGTGGGAAAGAGATGGGCTATCCTCCTGTGTAGGACCCCATCTATGTACCAGAACAGAGAGCAGCTCTGTAAGAACATCTCCCACTCTTGCAGACCTGGAGCGCCCATTCATCACATGGACGGCTATTTATTTCCCCTGCAGTGGCTGCTGTGGCCGGCTTCCCCTAGAGATATTAGTCTTTGGATTGGCATTTATCAGCAAATCACTTTGGCGGTTTCATTTCTAAAGGCTGGTGTCTTCATGGTTAAACTTTCATCAAAGATGGTAGAACTAGTGCCGGGAAAATAACCTTGATGACCACCTATGAGGAAGCCATGTTTCATCTTATTCTGGAAAGTCAATAGTTGTTCACACTTGGTTCTATTGCAATCATTTTATTTAGCAAAACCACTGTACACATATATTTAATAATGACTGGTACCTTGGCTTTCCTTCACATGGGATAACATCCAGTTTACTATAATAGATCTGTAGCTATATATCCTGGCAATGGCCAGTGTGTAATCTGTCACAAAAAAAAAATTGCATTTTATTGGGGTTTCCCCAGTAATAGCAGCTAACTATAGGCAATGCCAATGGCAGGCTTCATTACCAGGGGCAGGGGTGAAGCTATAGGGGGTGTAGAGGTAGTTAGGGCCACAGATCCTGATTTTATGTTATGCCTCCACAACCAATGATTTTACCACGGGCTACCCAAAGTGGACCATTATGCGGCGCCCATATTGTCCCATTACTTTACATTACTTTACATATTACTTATTAGTAAGTCATGATAGCTCATAAAATTATGCCAAAATGAATACAGCACTTTGAACTAATGCAAACCCGACAGATTTATAACCTCATCATATGCAGTAAAGATGTTCATTTCTTCAATTCTCCATTAAAAATGCATGTTCCTATATATGCTCCAAATGAGTCATTAAGGCATATGGAGCAAAGAATTATTGATGCCGTATAGATTATGTGTATTCATTGTGCATAATTTGAATGCAACCTGGTAAACAGCATCTCTGTAAATCACCTTTGTAGCAGCAGATGCATCTTTATATGAGGATATCACCTTCATGATCATTTGGAACAATAAATCCCTCAAAGATGACAATATATGGCCTGAACTACCAATACAGTAACCTAAAAAGGTTGGTATCAGCTGTCCATGTGGCCCCTAAGTCTGCCCTGTTTGTGAACTATCAGTCTTAACTGTTGTCCTGGCATTCTATTCATGAACCAGAAAGTCTAGTATGAACAAAGCTATAGGTCCTGCTAAGGTAAGAGAGTGTCTGCAGCTGAGAGGCAGAAAACTGGGGCTTCCCTTAAGGCTATGTTCACACATAGTATTTTTCGTCAGTCTTTTGTTCAGTTTCCATTACAAATCTTTCCATTACAATTTTGCCCTGTCAGTTCCACTCCTGGTTTTGGTCGTAAAAAAACTGACGGAAATACTATGTGTGAACATAGCCTTATAATGATTTACATGTGCTTTAGCGGCATTGCTGAAAAACACTACAAGTTGAGGATTTGTAGGCAAACTGAGCTCCTAAAACTTAAAGGAGTTACATAGAAACTTGTCAACTATGTAGGTAATTCTTATTAACATTGAATTAATTTACTGGTAAAGATGAAATGGTTAGATGTCAGGATTGGATTTGCTAAGGTTCTGCCATCAGTCTACAGTACAAACCATTGAGCACAATACCAGCATTTACATATTTCCATGTAGTTTTTATTTATATGTCAGTATATCCCTCCATCTGAATCTATATGACTAATGACTGTTCCCGGACTCTAGAAAGGGCTTTGCTACAACTCTGCACCTTGTCTCTACCCGAAACCTCCTATAATGAAAACCATCAATCAAGTGCAATGCATGCTGCCACTCAACTTCAAGCCAAATGACTCTTTGTAGACTCAACTTCGGAGTGGTGTTATGGGGTTGGCTGGAGGCATGCACTTCTTACAATCAATCAATAAATAAATAGTATCAGTAAAAGTAGCCATAGGGATTATGCAACCATTTCAATGCCAGGGGTTGAATTTTTGGCTATCCCAATGACAGCAAGTCTTATGCCTATTCACTATAACAGTTACATCCAGGCACATCATTCCTACATAATGACAATGCTTTAGAAGAAAATAATAATAAAAAGTTAATGATCAGGACCATAGACGGGACCGTATGAGAAGATGCCTTTGTGACAGCTCCTTATAAGCATTGTACCCAGCACAGAAGTAGTACATTAATGACAAGGGTTATCATGGGTACTCACCAACAGTTGGCTAGTTTATCATGGAATTCACCATTAAGTGAGCCATAAAAGCAAACATGGTGGCTCCTGAGTGAAGTCATCTCAATAGAAGCATTGCACGTGATGATTATTACTAGTACATAAAGTTGTCCATGCCGATTTACCATGGAATACTGGTGAGGAATACAGAGTAACCATAGGGGGTCCTGAGAATGATGCTTATATATCGGGGATGGGGAACCTTCCGCCCTCCAGCTGTTGCAAAACTACAACTCCCATCATGCCTGGACAGCCTTCGGCTGTCCAGGCATGATGGGAATTGTAGTTTTGCAACAGCTGGAGGGCCAAAGGTCCCCCATCCTTGTTATATACTATACTCTGAAAAATTGGCTAAACCAGGAGCAGCAGCAGTCAGGACCATAGACAAGAACACATTGACTGCTTCTACAATAAATACAGCAAATCAGTGTTGGATTTAGATTCAGGACTAGGGGATTCCTATGAAACAATAAGAGAATCACTAAGGAAACCTGCACATGACTTCATTGGACTCAAGGTTGTCAATCTAATCTTGACATATGTTCACACTGGAAATATTTCAATTAAAATAGTGATGAGCAATTCATCATAGGGCCAACCTAGCAATGCTCTATAGACAATGGTGCCCCTGAGCCCCCCTTACCTGCAAAGAGCTGCATCCAGGCGCAGATCTTGTAGACAGTGGCCGTGTTACAGAAGAAGAAGAGGGCAAAGCAGGTGATGCAGCCCAGGATCAGCACCATGGACAGCAGCACGAAGAACGCCGCCGCCTTGAAGGCTCCTGAAGGAATGGTGCTGAAATCTGTGAACGACCCCCGGCAGGTGAACTCTCTATTGCCGGCCCCATTGCCTACACAGTAGTGGAAAAGCCCAAAGTAGCCGGGCTTGGGCGTATTGACACTGTCCCCTATCCAGTAGGGTTGGATGAAGACCACCACGTTGATGATGGCAAAGCAGATGGTGAATATGGCCCATAGGACGCCTATGGCTCTGGAGTTCCTCATGTAATTGTCATGGTAGAGCTTGGAGGCTTCTTGGGAAGGGAGCATCTTGGCAGGCGATCTGTGGACACGAAAGCCCCTTTAAGAACCCTTCTGGCACGACCCTATGACGAGTGGCTATGGAGATTGCCCATGCAATAGTTGAAGGTGAGCAGGATGCCAGGGCTAGACCCCGGGAGAGGATGTGCAGCTAGGTGCCCCGGTGCTCTGCCAGCTAATCAGACATAGCACAGCAGTCCCTGGGAGCAGCATTGGCCTCTGAAGACAGATGACATAGACCCTGGGTGGCAGAGCTGGAGACAAGACTGCTGGCTGATGCCACAGAGCCTTGCCATCTGTGGGGAGAAAACAGCAGTGTCAATGAAACGGCAGAGACTTGGCTGACTCCATCCCTCCCTGCAGCTGCTGGGACTCCATCTTTGCTGTGGTTCCTTCTGCTGCCTGCTGCGCGCTCCCGAGCCAGGGCGCGCCCCCGCTATAATGCAGATTTGGGCAGAAGAAAGGGACTATTTCCCAGGCAGCCGTGGGCTTTAAAAGCTCTGATCTCATCTGTTTTCTGATCAAATCCTAACAGTGCAACTAAAGCAGATAGCATTGCATTGACTGTGACTAGCCACCTCCTCCTCCCCCCACCTAGTATTATTCTAATCTCCTGGCAGGAAGAGGCAGGCTGTGTTTTCTGATAGCATGGAGTCTCCTCTAATAAGGATTTCTCCAGCCAAAGACAGGGTGGCCAGGCTGCACTGTGTGCACTGTGACCAAGGCATTGGCTCAGCTGGAGTGTGCAGGCTTCCCTCAGACACTGTGCACTGCCAGACTGGTGATGTGATGTGGCATATGCCCACTAGGGGCCAGGAAAGTCCACTGATCCTGTTCATCTTCATTAGCCATAAATACATAGAATTTCACTCCGGTGTCTGACAATTATTCCGTCTGTGTTCATCTTCTTAATGATGTGGACCACCATAATATTTGTACAGCTCATTACCTATGTGTTCAGGAATGGGCAGCATGGTGGCACAGCCTGGCAGGAGCTGGAGCTTTGCAAATGCTTTGGGCACATTGTAAGGTTATTGTTACCAGTGACTATGATGGGATCACTGATGACATTTCTACCTATAAATATGGCTCCTAAATGCCTTCTAGGCATTCTAATATTTTTAACCTGCCGCTTTAATCTGCTGCCCAATGTGGGTCATACTCACAGGGGCAGGGTATCCTAAAAGCAGTGTGCCCCAGCAAGCAAAGAGTTAAAATGACATAAAAAGCACCATAATTCAGCTCAGATGACTTATGAGACATTTACATGGGACAATTATCGGCCAAATGAACATTCGTAGGAACATTTATTTCTGTTCATTGACCTGTGTAAAGAGGCCAGCGATTAGCCAACACATGAGAAAACGCTCATTTGTCTGCTGATCGTATCATTTATGCGGGTCTAAAAATCATTGTTAGCTTGCCGCACATTTGCCCATGAAAATATGGGATGTGTGGTCCAAATTATTATTTTTTTTTAAAGAAATCAATGGTGGTTGGGATCACAAACAGTATTGCTATATATATATATATATATATATATATATATATATATATATATATATATAATTTTTTTTATATGTTATGGCCAAACTGTGGTTTATGCTCCCTCCCGCCCCCGTCCTTTGCGCTCTCACACAAGGAAAGACATATCAACTAGGGCAAATTAACTTAGGCTTATTATATTATTAACATTTGCTAATGAAATTATCAGCTCTGCAGCTTACTGGGAGACAATGCTCTTTGTTATGCAATAATTCAGTCGGTATATTGTCACTTTGTGGAGATAGAGGTTTTGGTGCTGTGTGACAGGAGAGCTGACCGTACAATGCAAGCACCTCCAGTATTCTCTGCTACTGAATGTGGATGTGCAGCAGCTGTACACATGCACAGTGAAGACTTGTCCTGTTTTGTGCAAGCTCAGGAATGGCCGTTAATCAATACCAAGTCATGTCTGTGAGTGATCTCTTTTTTTTTTTTTTTTAACAGAGAAAAGGCCAGATATTGGCATTGAAAGACCATGGACTGCAGTTTAACAGGAAGGGAGACACCTAGTGGCCATATGTATAATGTTGATTTAAACATAGAAAACTAAAAAATAGATTATTGTAACAGCTGGAGTCGTTGATCCACTGGACTGCCCCTAGTGATGGCGTAAACCACAGCAGGGAGTGGAGTAAAAGGGGTTGCTGGTCTTCACCAGAGCCCCCCGCAAAGCAGGATGGACTTGTTGCAGCAGACGACTCCCAGGTTTGGCTCGTTTGTAGTGGCGAGCGGGTTGCAGCAGGAGGCAACCTAAGCTAATCAAGGGCAGGAAAACTGGGGCAACAATGAGTTGGATAGCAGTGCAGAGGCTTCAACAGGGAAGGCAAGCAAAGTGTTTTAATTTATATCCACAGACTGCTGTGCAGCAGCCAATTAGTGGCACACTGGCCCTTTAAATTTCACTGAGCCGGTGTGCATGCACCCTAGAGGTCGAAAGATGCACGCACTGGTGAGCAGAAGCGTAGCAGGGTAAGAGAGCACATGGGGGAGCACAACAGACCCATGTCACAGCATCAGAGACGGCCACAGCGGCAGGGGCGGACACTGTTCATGGTTTGCCCGTTACAAGTATATTGCACAACTGCTTGCAATCGCAACCCCTGTTAATTTTATTTTTAAAAAATTGCGACCGTGTCTCTTTAAAGGCTGCAAGGACAATCCAGCTCTGCATACATGATGACTGAGCCATGACTAAGACTCCTTAAAAGAGAACAGATCTGCTACACTGGGACTCATTTCGGGCACACATCAGCTCATCATACTTAGTTAAGCAAACTGACAATTCTGGGTGCCACAAATATCTGACAGAACAGCTGCTTCCCTCTCCCCATCATTAGGTTTGGGCTACATGGCGACTTTGGTTATGTGACATAAATATCAGAATCTCACATTACAGCATGACACCCAATGATTAGCAATGTGCTTGTGTCATCATGATACAACACTCACCCAAAATCTTTATCTGATGGATTGTTAGTCGCAGGTAGCAAGTTGCATGCTGCTTTTCCTGCAGTGATTTGACTTCTTTTTTTTCCCAACCAAACAGAAGCTGTAACAAAGCGTTATGACAGCAAGCTGCTGAAAAATTATACAATTACTTCGGTTGCGCAATGTAAATGGGATTTGCAGTTGCGTGATCCATGTCCTCCAATAAGAGAGGACTGGTATAACCTGAATGACTAATAGCTTACAGTCTATCATAAATGGCTTTCCACTATTTAATGTAAATAACACACAGGGTATGTATAGAATACTGATTACAAATATCCTAATGTTTGTGTGAATAGCACCTATACAGATCTGCAGTATATTTCTCTGTGGCTGTGGACATGTGCTAGTCATGTGCTGCTCTTCTCCTTCACCTTTTTCTTAATAATCCACAGAGAGCCCCGTATTGCTCATGGACCTACATTGGGAATTCTATTCTGACTACCCGTGACTCATAAAATAAAGACTTTGGCACCTGAGCAGTAAAAAAAGCATGATAAAAAAAAGAGTGGGCTTTTGGTAGATGGACTGATGGAAAATGGGTGCCAGAGCTTTAAGGGGCCCTGGACTAGAACTGTGTTAGCCTAGAACTGTGTTAGCCTAGAACTGTGTTAGCTTGGGGCTTTACTTCTGTATTGTGCAGATCAATATGCAACGTGTATGTTGCATGCCTGCAGCTAAAGTGGTTATGACTGGTAGTGGTGTAGCAGCCATGAGGACCTGAGGAGGCTCAGAGCATTTATAATAATACGTGACTAGTGTAACCCTATGAGTGGCAGATAGATAGAACAGGCTATGGCCAACTTTATTGCGAAATGACATTTATAGGGAATGCTCGAGAAAGTTCTATTGTTGTTTAACAAAAGTAAATAACTCCAACATCCCTGTCCTTTTGGGGAAACCTATTTTACAGATGTAGTATACAGTGATCCCTCAACTTACAGTGGCCTCAAGATATAATATTTTCAACATACAATGTTCCTTTCTGGACCATCGTAACTTGAGACCAGACTCAACATACAATGCTACAGACAGTCAGATCTGCGGCACATGTAAATAACTATATGATTGACCAAAAAACTGGCCATTTTACTCATAAACCCCAGTATTAGTGAAATCCATGCACTGGTTGGCTGTCTAGTAGTGATTCTCTGAGTATAGTGTGATACTACATATCCTGTGCTGCTCTCTACCTGGGCCAGTTTTCCATAGAATTTTGGTCTCAACATACAATGGTTTCAACATACAATGGTCATCCTGGAACCAATTAATATCGTATGTTAAGGGACCACTGTATTCTAGTAAGTTTCATTGGGCACACAAAGTAATAGGCAGTACAAGAAAATAGGGAAAGAAAGATAAAGATACATATGTATAACAGAAACAGTGTTAGTATCCCAATATATGAGTTTGCGTCCTCCGTGTAATCCTATTATGCTATTCCACTCCATATTTGTCTGTGGGGCAGAAAGTACTCGATTTATTAATTAATGTTCATGACTTTTAAAGATGTCAGCATTCTACAAGAGGCTGGTGTAGGTTTGTGGCATGAATATTATTGATCTCACAGCCTAAATGGGTCTTCTGCATATATTGATAAGGAGACAACAAGATCAATGACAAAAGATAAAGCAAAAGTCAGACATATTTTTTTCCTTGAGATTGATAAATCTGAGCCAGTGTTTAGTATTTGGACAATCCTTAGATCATTGAAGTCAGCGGCGGTCCGCTGCGTGTCATTCCATGTAATGTTGCTGATGTGATCGGGGTCTTTCAGCATTTTGCATGTCAGCTGATCGTCGTCTTATTGGCTGGAATGACCGGTAATCGGACAAGTATGGCCAATAATCATTTGGTATAAGAGGACCTAAATTGGGGAAGAAGGACCTTGGTAAGAGAGTTGCCCAAAAAACCAATGGTCACTCTGGTCAATTCTAAGCATCCTGTCTGAAGGAAACCAGCCATTTGTCATTGTCTGCCCAATACCATCCCTACAGTGACACATAGTGGTGAAAGAATCATGCTTTGGGGGTGTTTTTAGCATCTGGGACAGGCAGACTGGTCAGGGTTGAGGGCAAGCTTAAAGGGATAGTTCACCAAAAATGTTTTTCTTTCAAATCAACTGTTGTTAGAAAGTGCAAGAGATTTGCAGGAAGTGGTATTCTTCTAAGGCTGGAGAGCAGGAGAAATTTTCTTTGGAGTTTGCTACTGCTCTGGACAGTTCCTGTCATGGAAATAGTGGCAGCAAAGAGCACTGTGTAAGACTATAGAGAATACACCACTTCCTGCAGGACATACAGCAGCTGATAAGTACTGGAAGACTTGAGATTTTTTAATAGAAGTGAATTACAAATCTCTTGCACTTTCTACCAGTTGATTGATAGGAAAAAATTTTTGTAAATGCCCCCTTTAAGGAAGCAAAGTACAGAGATATTCTTAATGAAAAACTGTTCCAGTGTGTGCTGGATCTCAACTTGGACCCAAGGTTTATCCTCCAACAAGACAGTGACCATAGGCACACAGCTAAGGCTGGCTTAGGATCAAGTCTGTGAATGTCCTCTAGAGGCCCAGTCCAAGCGGTAGAACACCATCAAGGCTCAACAAATTAGTGCAAAGAAAATTTTTGACCATATGAAGTACACATTATCATTGCTTGTATTTGCTTGTACTGAGACAATCCACAATACTCCTATGCTCCAAATAGAAAGCTTTCTTGCTTTATTTTTGATCAGGGGACTCCCCACTGGTTCACAACGACGGCAAAGTAATTTTGATTCTGGGTAAAGAAACAAAGCCGGCACAGAAAGGAAGCTGCGGAGTGCAGACTGCAGGGGAACAGACCTGGACGCCAGCCAATTACATCTGATCTCCTCCACTATGCTTTATAGAACCTGCTACTCACCGCAGCCACTGTGTCAGCAAGTTTGTCGCACCATTTTTAGTAATAAGATTACATTCCCGGCTTGCTCTGACTACCTCTGTTAAATGAGTTGTTACATTGATATCTTTATTTAACGAAAACCAGTGGAGTGAATACAGACTGTCATACTGCTGCCAACTTAATCTGCAGACGTGTCAGACAAAGTAGAAATTGGCGACTATTAAGCTGCCGCATAGTCTCTATTTTGGACATTTTGCAATTAGTAGAGTGTGGCCCCCATAACAAAGGAGGCTTTACCTGTACGTCAGTAACTGGGCCTGAAAATGACAGCACGGAGGGTAAGTATACTAGAGTAGTTGGGGTCGGAATATTTCTTCATGTCTAATCTTGGGCATTCCAAAATAAAGCATTTATCCCCATTGTTTTAAATGAAGTAGGTAATTGGACATGCATGCTGCTATTACAGTCATTGTCTATGAAGCTGCTTGAGTACAGCAGTGCGGTGGTGGCATGTGGGATTTGATGCTCCCTCAGCTGCTCATCACAGTCCTCCACCCTGCCCAATCCCCGCCCAAATCTGTTGCAGAACATCTAGGCTGTGTTCACACATTGCAGTTTTATTGTGTTACTGAATTATTTGCAGTACTTCATCATTTCATTGGGGTCCACCCACACAGCACACAGTTACTACCTGTAACACAGGTATTGGAATAAAGAACTTTTTGAATTTCATTTTTTTCTTTTTATTTCCACGCACGTATGATCAAGCATCTCTTATCTTTGAGGTTGAGCCCCACAATAAGGACTTATTATCTTACATGGGATATACTGTGTATGCCTCATTTTTTGTCCAGGTGGGATTGGCAGTGCCCGCTCTGATCCTCTGTGCCATTTAGCATTATTTAATTGTGTTACTGCATCATTCTTGTGAAGACGCTGCAGTACTGCAATGAAACTCCAACATGTGTGAACATAGCCCTAATTTCATTGCAGAGTTTTGCACAGTCAGTGAAGTTTCTGAACCTGCTTCTGGCCAGTCAGAGATGGTGAGTGACTCAGGGGATTGGGGGATCCAGCCAAGCCTCCTGTGACATCACACCCTGCCCCCTGTCTGCATCATCAGCCTGTGCTCAGCAAACACACACAATGTGAGACCGAGGCATGGAAGATTTGTCTCCTAAGGTGGGAGAGCAGGTGGAGCAGGAGACAATGTGAATTGTCAGAGGCCATTTTTCTTCACTTCCTGGATTTCTATCAGCTACCAGTGTGGCAGAACCGTACAGATATGGTAAAACATTATATAGACACATCTATATAACGTTTAATGTACTTTTCAAAGAAAAACAGTTATCCTTATATGGAGTTCCCTTTTAAATCAAAGACTCGGTCCAGTTCTTAAGATCATAGGAGAGTCCCACCAGTCATACCCCTCTTCAATTTAATACTTATCTCTTACCCTATGGATAAAGAATAAAACCCTTTAATTCTGGGGTCTGCTCTGAGGTCTGAATTATTTTAGGGGGTTTCCTTGTTCTCACTTTATCTAGGGGTGTTGACTACAGATGTGATATTGCAGTGCTGTGGGAAAGAAGTGTGGGAACCCAAGTTTAGGGTATAGTCCAGAGATTGTTGTCTGCCTTATTTGTCACTGGTAACAAATGAAGTGTATAACAATGCATGTGTTAGAAAGCTATCATTCCTTCTGCATAATTATACTTTGTTTAGGAGCCTCCTTCTGTGCAACAGAATGGAAGTTTAGGTTATTCTGCAACCATTAAGCATTATGTAAATGAAACTGCTCTTACATTTGTTTCTAAGTTAAATGGAGGAGTTTCCTTAAAGAGATACTGTACCTTTTTATGAAGGACTTTGGGCTCCCGCTTACTGCTTTATAAAGCTTTGGTGCGGCCTCATCTGGAGTATGCCGTCCAGTTTTGGAACCCGATTCATAAAAAGGATGTTCTAGAGCTGGAGAGGGTACAAAGATGGGCAACTAAACTAATAAGGGGAATGGAGCATCTTAGTTATGAGCAGAGATTAAAAGAATTACATTTGTTTAGTCTGGAGAAGAGACGTTTAAGGGGAGATATGATTAATTTATTTAAATATATAAATGGCCCCTACAAGAAATATGGGGAAAAGATGTTCCAGGTAAAACAACCTCAAAGGACAAGGGGGCACTGCCTCCGCCTGGAGAAAAAAAGGTTCAATCTCCGGAGGCGACAAGCCTTCTTTACCATGAGAACTGTGAATCTGTGGAACAGTCTACCACAGGATCTGGTCACAGCAACAACAGTAGAGGGCTTCAAAACCGGCCTAGACAAGTTCTTAGAGAAAAATAATATAAATGCATATGTATAGAACCTATCACCCCTCCCCCTTCCCTGTATCCATCCCCTCCTTGTATACCCCCATTCCCTGTATCCATCCCCTCCTGGTATACCCCCCTTCCCTGCATCCATCTCCTCCTTGTATACCCCCCTTCCCTGCATCCATCCCCTCCTTGTACACCCCCCTTCCCTGTATCCATCCCCTCCTTGTATACCCCCCTTCCCTGCATCCATCCCCTCCTTGTATACCCCCCTTCCCTGCATCCATGCCCTCCTTGGTTGAAATTGATGGACATGTGTCTTTCGTCAACCATATTAACTATGTAACTATGTAACTATGTAACTTGGACTATGTTAGCTGCCTGCTGGCTTGGAACCACTCTCAGGTGAGTATAGTGTGACATATACATTGCATGATTGCAGTCTTGAATAGTCGAACAAAAGCAAAAGGTAGTGGTGTAGTGGTCAACGGACCTGCAGAAGTGTAGAACAGAATCCATACTAATGACTGGTGAAACCATACAACTGGCATATACAGTATGCAGGGCATGCTGAGGCAGAAGGTACCCTGAGACCACATAGGATGCATAAGATGAACAAAAACTGGCAGTAACTCTGGCACTTCATCAATGTTTTTTATGTAGGTTTTGCTGAAAAATTGTAGCAAATCTTGAGCAACTGTGTGTTGTTGTTTTTTTAAACAGTTTTCTGACATATAAATTGATAAATGCCCCCCATTTTTCATCCACAGAGAGCTGTGTTTTTCAAGAATCCTCCCTTAAAGGGGGTTTCCAGCGAAATTTTTTTTCTTTCAATTCAACTGGTGTCAGAAAGTTATATAGATTTGTAATTTACTTCTATTAAAAAATCTTAAGTCTTCCCATACTTATCAGCTGCTGTCTGTCCTGTAGGAAGTGTTGTTTAATTTTCAGTCTGACACAGTGCTCTCTGCTGACATCTCTGGCCAAGACAGGAACTGTCCAGAGCAGGAGAGGTTTTCTATAAGGGATTCATAGAAAACGGAGACAGAGTTCCTGAGATGTCAGCAGAGAGCAGTGTGTCAGACTGAAAATAAAACAACACTTCCTGCAGGACATACAGGAGCTAATAAGTATGGGAAGACTTGAGAATTTGTAAAATAAGTAAATTACGAATCTATATAACTTTCTCACACCATTTGATTTGAAAGAAAAAGATTTTCGCTGGACAACCCCTTTAAGGTACTATTACATGGGCCGATCAGGAGGAGCAAGCGAGGGCTGACCTGTCAGATCAGTACTCGCTTGCTCCTCGCCGACAGTGAGTGGGTATGAGCGGGAGGGGCTCCCCAAACAATATTTAGATCATCAGGGGAGACCATAGAAGATAGCGGCAGTCTGTTGCTGCCCTCCTATTACACAGAGCCGCAGCCAGCAGACCGTTGTTGTTGTGAAAAAAAATGTCAGCATGTTGAAAGACAAGTATCACGATCGCCCTATCATTGCCTTTTAACAGTAGCTATTAAACCAAATGACTATCGGCCGTAATAGCCGATAATTGCTTGGTGTAATAGGGCCTTTACATACAGCCTCTAAAGATATAAATAAGCTCTTTGTCTACTGCTGATTCTTCCAGTATTATCTCTGTATAAGAAAAGAAAATATAGTAGGCTAGAGGGGGAAGAATGTGCAGTACGACATCTGCATTTAAAGTGCACCTCTAGATTGGAGTTACAAGTGCCAAAGGGGGAGGATTATGCTGATCGCATTGCCCCAGCACGGATTACTACATTATGTGAGTAGTTCAACAGATGGGGGTTTGCTCTAATGTCACTTTAAAAAAATACATCAAAGTATTAGTGCATTATAGATGAAATGCTTCCAGGGGGTTACAGAGAGAAACTACAAAGGTAAAACAGATGTGGGATATGAGTCAGGTATGAGTCAGGGCGGCCAGCTACACCAGAATATAACATTTCCATCACAAAATCACTGATTGTGTTCTCCAAGTGGCAGGACTATGCTGGCTTCATTTCTAGAACCAGATTTCTAACATCTATTGGAATCTCCTTTTCGTGATGGCAGAGGTATAAGCTTCACAAACAGGTCATTATATTAATTCAGCAATTCACAGCTACAACGTGTAATACAAAGGTAAGTCAAGAGTAAGCAGAATATATAAATATATATATATATATATATATATATATATATATATTGTAAATATATATATATATTGTAAGGTCCACATCCTGTTGAGTATTGGATGATATGACATACTAGGTACATCGGTACATCGCCTTTTTTTAACATGAACAGACCAGCGCTGGCACGGGGATGCCGGTGCTGCGTTCCTTACTTGAACCGCCACCTGGTTCCCGCACATGGTGCTGGTCTATTACTGAGCACTGGCCAGGCATAAGGCACAGTAGGGGGTCTGGACGGCCATCAGTGTGACACTCTCCCCTCATTGATGTCCCTCCTTTAGAATAAATGGAGCCGCGTTGCAGAGGGGAGATTGTCTCCCCCAGTGCTTTATGATGGGCCGGTGGGCGGGAATAGACCTGCAGCAGTCAGGGGGGGGGGGGGGGTAAGAAAAAAAAAGATCGGGGCACCAGTATCCACGCACCGGACTGTTCATGTAGGAAAAAAAAAGGAATGTACTATTGGTACATTCACTTTAAAGCTATGTTCACATTACGTATGAGACCGGCTGTTCCGTGACCCCGGCCAGGTCACGGAACGGCCGGCTCTGGCCGGATCATCTCGGCCGGTACTTAAGTACCGGCCAGGTGATCTTTCCAGCCGCAGAGCTCTGATGTGGGCTCATTGACGCGCGCCCGCATCAGAGCTTACCATAGCACACAGTGAGCCGGAGCCGCTTGCTTCACTGTGTGAACTGACAGGTCTTTCTGCGGCCAGAATTTACTGAATTCCAGCTGCAGAAAACTGACCTGTCAGTTATTTGCAGGGCCGCACAGATCCCGGCCGGAATGTATACGATGTGTGTACGCTCCGGCCGGGATCCCATTGCTTAATAGGCTGTGTTCCACTGCGCAAAAACTACGGCCGTTGTTGCCATCGGATACAATGGCCGTAGTTTTACGTAGTGTGAACATAGCCTAACAACAGTTAAGATTTTGGAAGGACAATTCCATGAATTAGATCATAGCATTTTGTGGGTGTTCCTGAGCTCTGTGGGTCATTTTCAGTCTTCCTGGTGGGCGATTTGAGAGATTTGCTCAAATTTCTGCTGCCGATTCCTTAAAGAGATTTTCCAATGGAAAATCCAATCCATTTCCAATAGTAAATACACCCTTGCAAAGAAGACTCTTCAACAGTAACAGCCTCTTTAATAGTTTTTACATATAGCAACTATAGCAATCTTTAGGTAATCCTTTAACATCAGAGACTTAAAAAGGACTGAGGGTCTCTGCCACAGACTCCCCTCTAGGATAGTCCTGAGGTCAGAAGGTTTCAACATTCATGGGGCATCTACCCCTTCTGGACATGATCCTCTAGAATTCAGAACCCAGCGACTGCACTCTTAGGGCGGGTTTAGACTACAGAATTCTCGCGGATAAATTCCGCCGAATTCCGTCGCTAAAACGCACCGTGCACCTTTCCGCCGGCTCCATAGACACTATTCTATGGGCCGGCTGCTTCCGCTCTCCACCGAAGGAATTGACGTGTCAATTCTTTCGGCAGAATGCAGAATCCGCCCGTGCCATAGACACCATTCCATGCACGGCCTCTCTGCACGGCCGTAAGCGCGTACAGGTAACGGAATTCGCCGGAATTTATCCACAAGAATTCCGTAGTCTGAACCCGCCCTTAGGCTGTGTCCCCACATTGCAGTCCCTGCATGTGGCTGAAAAGACACCCCCATACGATTACTTATAACAGTGCAGTGTTTCCTATAATCCCAGGAACATCAATGGTTATTGGTGGAGAAATAAGGGCAAGGTTTCGGCCACATTCTGGATTGCAAATGTTGGAACACAGCCTTGCTCAGCAGTCAGTTGGGTGGACTTGCCGAAATTTTTCGGGTTTGGCAATGTTCTCTGAACCTGAAGACTCCTTATCGGGCACCTGTTGCAAAAGCCTAGTACTTAAACTTAAGGTGGTAATGAGGTTGTATATGAGTTTCGCCACCAGATTTCAGTGTTCTATGTATAACTTTGTATGTATTGCACAGCTGTAGTCATTATAGGGTTACTTTTTTTGTTATATGATTCTGTGGACCAGTGGAGATGCTTCTTTCTTGTTCTCTACCTATCCCTATTCTCCTTTCTCTGTACTCTCTCTTCTCCACCACTCACAAAGCTCTTACATACCCTGTAGGAAGTACTCACATGGGGAGAGGAAGTGGAGCGTCAGTCAGTCAGTTTCCTTCTGATTCTCCGAGGATTAGGACACACACAGACCAGGCATCCCTGCTGTACTTAGCCAGGGCCTGGCTCTGTCAGTTTTCCTGTCTGGGACAGACCAGCTGTGAAGAAGTCAGAGACACACGTGTATGGAGACAGAGACTTTTCTTCCAAAGACTATAATTTCAGACACTATGCAGTGTTAAACCCCTAAAGGAAGACAAGTCAAAGATCACCACAGCCTATGACATGAACCTCTGGGGCTTGTGTCACCCTCGTAGGACCGGAACCCTGACACTGCAGGGCAGAACGTGGTTTGGTAAAACACAGGCACAAGTATTCTTCTCCCAAGTCTTCTTCTCCTCAGTACTCTTTTCTCAAGTTCTGGCAGTGGGTTGGGGCTCTCCCGACAAACTCCTCTACTCTTCTCAACACTAAACAAGCACCACGATTCTATCTCAGCACTTAAAACATCTCCCAGCACAGAAACAGTGAGCTCAAGTCTGTATCACAGAAGTGACCTATTGAAAAGCTAACCTGTATTACAAGAGACTATCAGTAAAGCCATTTTATTTATTCTACTGGGACTCAGTGATCATTGCACCGGCACCTACACAAAACGGCTACACATTCCTTGGGTTACTCTCCCCTTTCTGTGGGTGGAGGTAGCAACAGTCTGGGTGGGTCATCTTACCACTCCAGACCACTGTGACAAGTGCCCAAGGGACCCATGACAACCTGGCAGGTCACCGACCATTTCAGGGGAACAGTATAGCCAGCGACAATCAAAAGCAGGTGTAGCACCCAACATCTGTGCTGAGTTAGCACTGGTGTCACAACAGTACCATCACCGGCTGAGCTGTACTATATCCCTGACCAACCACCACAGAAGTGGCATCACCAGGGACAACCTTGTAAGTGACCGGTTGAGAACCACACCACATCTGCATTTGACTCTTGGTGGCTGGAGAAGTTGGATGCCACCCTAGGGTGTTCTTAAAAACATGCATACAGCCATAGACTATGTTCACACTACGTAAAAGAGACCGGCCGGGTCACGGAACGGCCGGTCTCTTACAAAGTGTGAACATAGCCATAGGCTGTATGCATGTTTTCCAGGAGATCCTAGGGCGACATCCAACTTCTCAAGTTGCCGGCAGTTAAATGCTGAGCGTTCCAGTTCAGAAAACGTTGCCGAACCTGAACAGTTTGTCAAGTCCACTTAACACTACTGAAGATCCAAACTGCATGGGGCCATGATCTCAATATTGAAGTTATATGAACTCTGTGCTATACTGTACATGCAGGTAATGATAATGCAATGGAATAGTGTAGAATATGGCTGTAGGACTATCTACTCCCATACAAAAAAAAAGAAGCATTGAGATGTTAAATTCAGTTCTGCTATATCTGTATACAGCAACGCTAACAATGACCATACCTGTGGTATGGTCACAAACAGAGCCCTCTACTGATGGAAACTTGTATTGCTTATTAAACAAAAGATTCTAGGATACACCTCCCCTATGTGTTACAAAAACAGATAAGCTAGTCTAGTAACACCGACAAGTCTCAAGCGTAGCAACAGTGATGTTCAGCAGATAGAAAATATCAACGTCAGCAGGACTTTGCATGTATATAACCTGTGCCCTGACTGGGTTATCCATGACATTCATATTCTAAGCACAAGGCATGTCTGGCTTTCTCTTCTTGGGATCAAGTTGTGCAATGGGGGAGCTGGTTATTAAATTCTTCTGACTTATTACAAGACAACACAGTGGTCATTAATAATGCTTATAACATACATATTACATACATTAATACAAACATATAAAAATATAATAATTTAAACAGGAATTATACCCTAATTGTTAGGGTAAGTCATTAAATACTTAAATAAAAAGGGGCTTGTATTATAATATAAAAACATGACTGCTCGCACCACTTTTATTCACTGGCTGTGTCTGGTATTGCAGCTTAACCCCATTCAGGTGAATAGAAGTCATAGATAACAATGGCACCGTGTAATTCTAGATAACCCCTTACTTCCTTAAGACTGCTCTCTGTTTGCCATGCAATGGGCTTATTTATAACATTGATGCAGGTTGCATGTGGCAGGCTTTGAAGAGGTATTACAATTTTTTGCTATGGGGTCCCATGTATCCTAGCTATGCCCCTGATCACTTGAAAATGTTCATAGAGAAATAAAGCATGCATTTAGTACCATACTATACCACATGCATGGTCAGTGCTTCATTCATTCTCTATAAACATTTTCAAGTGTGAACTACGAATCAATAGGGTCCAAGTGGTCAGACCCCCATAATTAACTTCTTCTCCCCTATCCTATGGATAGGATATAAAATGTTGATGAACATACCCCTTTAAGCTAACTCAGTGACATGCAATCACTGCCATCATTTGTTTCCTCACAGAAGGAAAATTAAAAGGAACCATACGATACAGAGCATGCAGACCTGGCCTTGACTGCACTTCAACAGTGGTCACTCAGAAAGACAAGTGGTTGCTAGGTAATTCACTCTTGCTATTCTACAATAAGGGGACACACACAAAAACAATTCCATTATAGCTGTATTATACTATAACACGATATAGCCAGGCCTCGAGATGGAAGTGGAATATCACATACAACAGCGGCAGCCACTTAGTCAATTACCAATGCATTGCAATGACAGAGGCAGTACAAGGATAAATATCACAATCAGGTCCCAAACTGCAGTTAAATGGAAATAAATGAGACTGTCCCCACGTTATAGAACCATTATAGAACATAGGGTATGTTCACTCATGTACCTTACTTGCTGCAGATCCACAGGTATTCTCATAGCATGTAATCAGCCAGTTTCCATGCGTGAAATCCCCACTCATACACAGCCTAAAGTGCAGATTTCACACACAAAAACTAGACAATTTCACACCATAAGATTACCTGTAGATTTTCCTGCGTTAAATCCCCAGCAAGTAAGGTACGTGTGAATGTACCATTAAAGATACAGACCAGGATGGCGACCATTAACCCAACATACATTTCATCATTGCTTCTTCTGGAAACATAACACAGTTTGGTTATTAAAAAAAAATTTAAACCAATAGGATAAGAGGTCCCACCATAAGAAAACTTTATACTGGGATGTCATTGAGTCCACAGGGAGCGGAGCATCCTCTTTGTTGTGTCTCCTGTATGGAGCTTAGTGCCCTATTAAGATAAGTATTGTATTTCACATGGGCATAGATGAGGAAAAGTGGAGTTAGTAACCACAGCCATGCCCAAATGCCCATCTACCACATAAGGCATCAATATTATAAAAGGTATGTGGTAGGGAACCTGCTATAGATTTTTCATTTAAAGCTTTAAGTAAATTGGGAAGTTCGAAAACGTTTTAATGTCAAGCCTCTGGCTATCGATGTTAAAAAGTGTATAGTGCACCCTGACACACTGATGGTTAAGGGTGATCTCTTTTATTCAAAGATGGCAGCCAGTTTATATATCCTGGGGGCATGTGTTCCTCTACTAAGGCTCGTGTCAGTACTTCATTGGCTGAGGTACAAAATGAGTAAATTACGTAGCACTAGTGTTACTTACATAAGCTTTAAGGAATGCAAACATCTCGTGTTTACAAGGTTAGCGCCACCAATGTAGGGACAACTGTTATGGATGCACCTCAAGAGTGTTGTCATATTGATGGTCTGTTCCGAATTACAATTACAAACCCATAAAGTATACCATGGTAGTTTTCAATTTCTCCTAGGGAATAGTAAAATGCCTTGCGAAGAGACCATATGGTGGTCAACAGAGTACCCATGGGTACAGGCTCCATAATACAGACCCACAAGTATTCCAAGTACCGACATACTATGATACCTATCATATGGGGAGGAAGAATTCAGATGAATTTTTAGGTAGTGCTCTGAGTGTTCTTATTAGATAGATAGATAGATAGATAGATAGATAGATACAAGGCCGGCCTTAGGGTAGATGGCGCCCTGTGCAGAATATTCTTTTGGCACCAAGCCCCCCCCCCCTCCCAGGTGATTGTAGCCCATCCCAAGCCTATCTCTTGGAGACACACACTGTATATACTGCTTACACTGATAGATACAGTCACATATACACACACAGGGGGAGATGTATTAAACATGGTGTCAAGTGAAACTGGCCCAGTTGCCCCTAGCAACCAATCAGATTCCACCTTTCATTCCTCACAGACTCTTTGGTTGCTAGGGGCAACTGACCCAGTTTCACTTTCACTTTACACCATGTTTAACCCCTTAACGACATCGGGCGTAAACTTACGCCCTCGCGCCCTGGTACTTGGCGCATCAGGGCGTAAATTTACGCCCGATGTTTCCCCGATCGCTGCGTGTTCACACACAGCGGTCGGGGAAGATGGCCTGCTATAAATCATAGCAGGCCATCGTAGCTTCACGGCACGGGGGGTGGTTAACAGCCCCCGTGCTTACGATCGCCGCTATAGGCTGATCAATTCAGATCAGCCAATAGCGGCGATCGGAACCTTTCCGAGTCATCGGCGACCCGATGACCCGGAAAAAATGGGGGTCGGTGCTGTCCGAGGACGGCACCGACCGCCATTACTGTAAAAAGTAATGGTGATCGCCGTGCCACCGGCCCGATCGCCGTGAACGGACGGCCGGCCGTTCACGGCGATCGGGCCGGTGGCACGGCGATCAGAGTCCCACAAAATAGTAAATACCTGCCCTGGACCCCTCAGCTAGGTAGCCGAGGGGTCCAGAGCAGGTATTTGTACATTACTCACCTGTCCCGGGCTCCTGATCGGCGTCTTCCGGGTTCGCGGCGTCCTCGTCTTCGTTCGGGTCTTCGGCTTCTTCCGTGACGTCACGTTCGGCTTCTCTCGGCTATTTTCGGCTCCAGCGTCGGCTTTTTCCGTATTTTGGGCTCTGCTGCCCTCTAGCGGCTGATATGTGTAATACACTTATCAGCAGCTACAGGGATGTTCAGAATGTAGAACATTTTTATTTTTATTTTTTTCAAATTTTTTTTTCTTCTATTTTCCGCACCCTATCGCCGCTGAGTGTTGATCAGCATCACACGAAAGTGCGCTGCTAATCAGCAACTCCTCCTTTTTGGCGTAGGGTGTTTTTTTTCTATATCCTACTGCCACGGTCTGCTGATAAGTGCCGCACATAAGTGCGGCATTTATCAGCAACTCCTTTGTTGGCGTAGGTTTTTTTTTTATACTTACTGTAAAAAAACACGTAAAAAACACTACATTACACCACACTACACTACATTGAATAAAGTTTGACACTACACCACTACATACCCCATATACCAATCCCCGTATAACGATGGCCCCCAGGGTGTTTTCGGCGTCAGAGGGATATGTTATTATTGCCTCCGACACCGAAACAGCCAGTGAGGATGAATGGGGGGGGGGATCCTTCTTTCCTCCATTCATCCTCATCATCCTCATCATCCAGTGATGTGTCTGGGGGTAGCGTACGCTGCCCCCCAGACACGTCTTTTCCGCCAGTACCGTCCCAATAAGAGATGACGGTATGGTGTGAAATTCTCCAAACTCTGTGAGCGTACCTCAGGGTACACTTACAGATTTAGGGTACGTGCACACTGCGGAATGGCGAAGGATAACCCTTCGAGCATTCCGCAACTGGCACCCGCCGGCGGACTGATGCGGGCGCATGTCTCTACCCGTGTCATAGAGTCCATTCTATGCACGGGCGGATTCCGTCGTCCATCCAAAGAATGAATAAGTTGGACGGAGAGCGGAATCCGCCCGTGCATAGAATGGAGTCTATGACACGTACGGAGAAGCGCGCCCGCATCAGTCCGCCGGCGGGTGCCAGCTGTGGAATGCACGAAGGGTTATCTGTCGCGATTCCGCAGTGTGCACGTACCCTTAGAATGTATGTAGGAAGGGACACCCGAATCCAGCCCCCAGATGCCCCCTCCCCCCCCCCATCCTCGGAGTTAGTGGGAAGATCGTCCGGGAACTGATCTTCCCACTGCTGGATAAAGGTTACCACCTGTACGGGGATAACTTTTATACCAGCACCCCCTCTTCTGGTCCCTCGCTGCCCTGTAGCTTGCGGCACAATCCGAAATATCAGAAGCAGTAATAGCGCCCTAATATTTAGCAGCCATGGAGCGGCTCCAGCGCTTCTGGATATGAAGGACCCCGTATCGCACCAGGACAACATTTTCCAGGTGACGTCCCCCACACTGGAGAACGGGAGACTCCAGAAGAAGTGCAGAGTGTGGCGTAACAGGGGGATCAGGAAGGACACCATTTTCCAGTGTAACACCTGTCCTGATTCCCCCGGCCTCTGTATACTGGATCGCTCCAAGGCGCACCACACGTCACTGGGGTTCTACATTATCTAAATTCTGTCCCTTATTCCTATTTCAGGGGTCACGTTGATCCAGGGATTATTCTGATCGCCATTATGGAGTCGGGAAGGAATTTTTTCCCAGTGATGAGGCTACTGTCGTGTGCCTCACGAGGGGTTTTTGCCTTCCTCTGGATCAACACAGGTTGAATTTGATGGACACCTGTCATTTTCAACCTTATAAACTAATAATTGGCCTAATACCCCCAAATAAATTAGAATTGTCCCTTTTCCCCAGCTAAATAGGTATGGCCGCCATTCCCATTAGAGGATGCCATGATGCAATTACAAAGCCTCTGTGCGGCCAGGACAGTAGAAGCCCCCCACAAGTGACCCCATTCTGGAAACTACACCCGATAAGGTATCTAACAAGTGGGGCAGCGGGGATATGGCCCCCTGGTGACGGCCACATTTGGGACGTGAAAATGAAAAAAATTGTATTTTTTATTTTCTCGGCACATGTTCTACGTAAGTGCCCGTCACCAGTGGGGTCCATATGCTCACTGCACCCCTTGTTGGATTCCTTATGGGGTGTAGTTCCCAGAATGGGGTCACTTGTCGGGGGTTTCTACTGTCCTGGCAGCACAGGAGCTTTGTAATTGCGACATGGCCTCTATCCTCCATTCCAGCCTCTAAATGGCGCTCTGTCCCTTTGGTGACTTGCCCTGTGCCCATATGGCACATTATGCCCACATGTGGGGTATTTTCGTACTCAGGGGACGCTACCCTACACGTTTTGTGTTCATTTTCTTTTTTAACCCCTTGTGGAAATGGAAAAAAATCAAGGCTAGACCAACATTTAGTGTAATTTTTGTAAAATTTTTACTCTAAATCATTAATCTTGTCATGATTTTTTCATTTTCACAAGGGGTTAAAAGATAAAAAAAACATTTAATGTGTAGAGCAATTTCCCCTGAGTACGGAAATACCCCACATGTGGACATAAAGCGCCATGCGGGTGCAGGGTAAGCCTCCGAAGGGAAGGAGCGCCATTTGGTTTTTGAAGGCTGGATTTGGATGGAATGGATTTCGAGGGGCCATGTTGCATTCAAAAGGCCCCTGTGTTGCCAAGACAGTTGAAACCCCCCACAAGTGACCCCATTATGGAAACTGCACCCCTCAAGGAATGTAACAAGGGGTGTAGTGAGCATATGGACCCCACTGGTGATGGACACAAATGTGGAACAATGTGGCGTGAAAATGAAATATTACATTTTTTACACTATAATGTTGGTTTAGCCTTGAATTTATCATTTTCACAAGGGGTTAAAAGAGAAAAAAAAAAAAAAAAATGTGTAGAGCAATTTCCCCCGAGTCCGTAAATACCCCACATGTGGACATAAAGCGCCGTGCGGGTGCAGGGCAAGCCTCCGAAGGGAAGGAGCGCCATTTCGTTTTTGAAGGCTGGATTTGGATAGAATGGATTTTGAGGGGCCATGTTGCATTCAAAAGGCCCCTGTGTTGCCAAGACAGTTGAAACCCCCCACAAGTGACCCCATTATGGAAACTACACCCCTTAAGGAATGTAACAAGGGGTGTAGTGAGCATATGGACCCCACTGGTGACGGGCACAAATGTGGAACAATGTGGCGTGAAAATGAAATATTACAATATTCACAAGGGGTTAAAAGAGAAAAAAACACACAATATGTGTAGAGCAATTTCCCCCGAGTCCGTAAAATACCCCACATGTGGACATAAAGCGCCATGTGGATGCAGGGCAAGCCTCCGAAGGGAAGGAGCGCCATTTGGATTTTGGAGGTTGGATTTGGCTAGAATGGATTTACAGAGCCCTCGTGCTGCCAAAACACTGGAAACCCCCCACAAGTGACCCCATTCTGGAAACTGCACCCCTCAAGGAATCTAACAAGGGGTGCAGTGAGGATATGGACCCCTTGATGACGGGCACATTTGTGCCATGAAAGTGAAAAAATGAAATTTTTCCCTTTCACGTCACATTGTTCCACATTTGTGCCCGTCACCAGTGGGGTCCATATGCTCACTGTGCCCCTTGTTAGATTCCTTGAGGGGTGTAGTTTCCAGAATGGAGTCACTTGTGGGGGGTTTCCAGTGTCTTGGCAGCACGAGGGCTCTGTAAATGCGACATGGCCCTTGAGATCCTTTTCAGTGAAATTCAGCTTCCAAAAGCCAATTGGCGCTCCTTCCCTTTGGAGGCTAGAACAACGTTTTAGTGTAAAAAATAAATTTTTCTTTTTTCACGCCATATTGTTAGGAAAATCTGTGAAGCACCTGTGGGGTCCAGATGCTCACCGCACCCCTTGTTACATTCCTTGAGGGGTGTAGTTTTCTAAATGGTGTCCATTTAGGGGTGTTTTTTAGGTTTTGGCACCCCAGAGCCTCTGCCAACCTGAAGTGGTACAGTCAGAAATGACCAAATATAACGGAGGCGTTGAAATTCACTAGGCGCTCCTTTATATCTGAGGCTTGTGGTTGCGTCAAATAGCGCAATAGGGTCACATATGGGGTATTTCTATAAACTGCAGAAACGGGACAATAATTATTGGGGTGCATTTCTCTGGTAATAGGTTTATAATTATGAAAAATATTGGATTACAATAAAATCTCTGCACAGAAAATTAAAATTTTCAAATTCCTTACACACTTAGCTTTTATTTCTGTGACTCCCCTAAAGGGTTAAAACACTTTCTGGATATGCTTTTGCAGAGTTTGGGGGTGCAGTTTCTGAAATGGGGTGCTTTGTGGGGCTTTCTAACATACAGGCCCCTCAAATACACTTTAAACCTGAACAGGTCCCTAAAAATATCCGATTTTGAAATTTTACCGAAAATTTGGAAATTTGCTGCTAATGTTTTAAGCTTCCTATTGTCTAAAAAAAATGAAAGATAGTTTAATAAATGCCGCCAACATAAAGTAGACATATTGCTAATGCTATTTAATATATAATTTATGTGGTATAACCACTTTCTGTATACGCAAAAAAGTTTCAAAGTTGGAAAAATGCATTTTTTCACATTTTTTCACATTATTTGGGTTTTTTTCATAAAGATTTGTTATGAGTATCGACTCCAATTTACCAGAAATGTAAAGTACAATATGTCACGAGAAAACAATCTCAGAATCAGCCGGATAGGTAAAAGGATCCCGAAGTTATTAATGAATAAAGTGACACTGGTCCTATTCATAAAATTTGTCTCTGTCATTAAGGCCATTTCAGGCTCTGTCCTTAAGGGGTTAATAAATCTCTCCCACAGTGTATATACTGCTTACACAGACACATACAGACACACAGTATATATATATATCCTGCAAACACAGACACACATACAGTTACATATACACATACACACCACACAGGAGCATGCTGGGAGTTGTTGTTATCCACACACAGCCACACAGGAGCATGCTGGGAGTTGTTGTTCACACACAGCCACACAGGAGCATGCTGGGAGTTGTCCACACACAGCCACACAGGAGCATGATGGGAGTTGTCCACACACAGCCACACAGGAGCATGATGGGAGTTGTTGTCCTACCACACACAGCCACACAGGAGCATGCTGGGAGTTGTTGTTGTCCACACACAGCCACACAGGAGCATGATGGGAGTTGTCCTACCACACACAGCCACACAGGAGCATGCTGGGAGTTATTGTCCTACCACACACAGACACACAGGAGCATGCTGGGAGTTGTTGTCCTACCACACAGGAGCATGCTGGTAGTTGCTATCCTACCACACAGAGCTACACAGGAGCATGCTGGGATTTGTTGTCCTACCACACAGGAGCATGCTGGGAGTTGTTGTCCTACCACACAGGATCATGCTGGGAGTTGTTGTCCACACACAGCCACACATGAGCATGCTGGGAGTTGTTGTCTTACCACACACAGCCCCACAGGAGCATGCTGGGAGTTATTGTCCTACCACACACAGCCACACAGGAGCATGCTGGGAGTTGTTGTCCAACCACACACAGCCACACAGGAGCATGCTGGGAGTTGTTGTCCTACCACACAGGAGCGTGCTGGGAGTTGTTGTCCTACCACACAGAGCATGCTGGGAGTTGTTGTCCACACACAGCCACACAGGAGCATGCTGGGAGTTGTTGTCCTACCAAACACAGCCACACAGGAGCATGCTGGGAGTTGTTGTCCTACCACACAGAGCACCAACACACACAGAGTACACACAAACTCCACTAACACACAGACATACACACAGACAGAGATAGACATATATACTCACAGTCACACAGAAGGATCAGTGGAGGATGTCTCTGCCCATGAGGAGATAGAGCGGAGGATCACACTGCTGGTGTCTCCGTGGGGAGAGGGGGCGGGGTATGGCAGGGCCGGATTTATGGGCTGCTTATAGGGGATGCAGGTAGAGCCCCCTTCCTGCTGGGAGTGCACAGAGCCCTGTGCGGCCGTACTGCTCGCACACCCCTAAGGCCAGCCCTGGATAGATAGATAACAAAGAGAAAATTCAGCAGCACAGCTCATAATATAGGAAGAGTACCAGCGGTCCTGGATCTTGACGAGAGATCGTCTATACGTAGCAAACAGATAATCCACGGCACTCACAGGGTTAATGGTGAAACAACGTTGGTGATTTATTGAAACTTCATGGCACAGCACTCCAGAAAAAGACACAACGTTTCAGTAACCTCTCGTTACCATTATCAAGTGATAATGGTAACGTGTGGTTACCGAAACGTCGTGTCTTTTTCTGGAGTGCTGTGCCATGAAGTTTCAATAAATCACCAACGTTGTTTCACCATTAACCCTGTGAGTGCCGTGGATTATCTGTTTGCTAGATAGATAGATAGATAGATAGATAGATAGATAAATAGATAGATAGATAGATAGATAGATAGATAGGTAATAGATAGATAGATAGGAGATAGATAGATAGATAGATAAATAGATAGATGAAAGACAGACATATTAGGTAGCGTTGGTTGAGCTGGTTTCCAGTGGGGACACTGTGAGATTTCCTTCCCTGGGGGTAATTAATCACCCAAATTGTTTTCTCAGCTGCAAATGACTATTTTATGGTTAAAATTACCTAAAATATCTTGTGAAAAGCGATAATTCTCGTAACCCAATTAAACCTGATAGACCCAATTAATCACGAGAACCTAGTACTAAGCCATTAAATGTAACAGAAGGAAATCATCCTAATGCACCAACGGCTATTACTGACTGGCACATTCCACATGCAGCTGAAACCATTCTTAACTGTGATGTTACCAGGATAGTTGGTCATTGCGCAGCTATCGTTTAAAGGGGTTGGCCACTTTAGAGTAATATTGTTCAGTGTACAGTATTAGTAACTGTACTCACTGTATATACTGACAGCAGCTCCCTGTATACATCATAGAACTAAAATCAGATTCCCCTTCTCCAGGCTGTGCTGTCCTGCTCTGTGGTGTTTCTGTCTATAAGATGGCCGACATGGAGGATCATGTGACCATGCCCCTCCCCCCAGTGTCCCCCACTGAGCCTGTATTTGCCTATAGAGGACACTGGGGGAGAAGGGGCATGGTCACATGCTCCTCCATGTCGGCCATCTTATGGACAGACTTACCACAGAGCAGGGCAGTACAGCCTGGAGGAGGCGAGTCTGATTTTAGCTCTATGAGATACACAGGGAGCTAATGAGTAATTTTACTATAAAGTGGCAAACCCCTTTAAGAAATGGGGGCATGATTTCTGACACATTCGGAATGCCTTCCCAGAAGTGAAAACACAGCCTAAGGAGCAAACTTAATGGTCTCCAATCTGTGGCTCTTTACCAATTACAATCGACAACTTTCTTGCCCTAACACGTCGTATATTGTGCGTGCATGCTGGGAGTTGTAGTATTGTAGCAGCCGAAGAGTGACCAGTCTTCAGACAATTAAAGGGGTTGGCCACTTTATAGTAAAATTGCTCAGTGTACAGTATTAGTAAGTGTACTCACTGTATATACTGACTGCAGCTCCCTGTGTACCTCATAGAGCTAAGATCAGACTCCCCTCCTCCAGGCTGGGCTGTGCTGCTCTGTGGTGTTTTGGTCCATAAGATTGCTGACATGGAGGGGCATGTGACCAGGCCCCGCCCCCTAGTGTCCACCACTGAGCCTGTATATGTCTATGGAGGACACAGGGGACAGGGCATGGTCACATGCTCCTCCATGTCGGCCATTTTGTGGACTGAAACAAAACAGAGCAGGACAGCATAGCCTGGAGGAGGGGAGTCTGATTTTAGCTCTATGAGGTACATAGGGAACTGCTGTCAGTATATACAGTGAGTACACTTAATAATACTTTGTACTGACCTATTTTACTATAAAGTGGCCAACCCCTTTAAGGATGACTATAACCTAGTCTACTAGGCATTTCTCCACCTAGCTAGAATCCTGCTCTACACTAATAAGGTTCAACACTCAAAACTCTCGAAACAGCTGTCTGTGGATGGATACCTGGCTTTGATATTTCCCTGGTCATATCATCAGACTAGGGCTGAGCGATTAATCAATCGGGGGTCTGCACTGTGCCCCCCGATCCCGCTGTACAGCTCCAGTAACCACAGGGAGGCTGTCACCTGATCTTGCAGCCTCTTCCAGAGACCAGGGACCTCCATGTGCGGCCGGGAGGGGAGCAAAAGGGCCGGGGGTGAGAGGAGGAGGTGTGTGTGCCCAGGCAGAGGGGGAGGTGTGAACTCAGGCAGAGGGGGAGGAGGGCATACCGGGTATGTATAATCCAAACCAATAGTATGGGTGGGGGAGAACTCCGGATGTATCTCATGCACCTGGGCTCTAGGGTGAGCGAGTCGTAGTATATACCAGTGGCGGATTATAATGTGGGCAGTTCGGGTGGCCGCCCGGGGCCCAAGGCTCCAGGGGGCCCATGACGTCCACATTATTAATATGCATGATGTTTCACAGCAGCACATCCCTTTCGGGGCCCAGTGGGCCCCTGAGTGATGTGCTGCTGTGGTGCGCTGTCCCTGGAGATCGCCCCCCCCTCCAGGTGGGTGGGACGCAGCGCAGCGTTCTCAAGAGCCTGTTGATGCTGTTAACGCCGCCGCCTCTCGCCTCACCTCCAGTTCCCGATGGGGTCTGTTTCTGCCCCTTTAAACAGCAGAGCCAATGGCAGCAGACGTGCATGCGCGCTGCACGTCTGCTGCCATTGGCTAGAGACCGGTGACGTCACTCCCCGACGTACGCCGGTGCGGAGACCCGGAAAAGAGGGGACCGACGTCGCCATGCTGCAACAGCCGGTTGCAGCTCCAGGAAAAGAGAGGCTGCTGGGGAACGCTGGGATAGGTGAGTAGGATTTTATTATTTTTAACATGGGGGGTGATGCTACACAGGGGGCATATATGGAGGGGGATGCTACACAGGGGGTATATATGGAGGGGATGCTACACAGGGGGTATATATGGAGGGGGATGCTACACAGGGGGTATACATGGAGGGGGATGCTACACAGGGGGTATATATGGAGGGGGATGCTACACAGGGGGTATACATGGAGGGGAATGCTACACAGGGGGTATATATGGAGGGGATGCTACAGAGGGGGTATATATGGAGGGGGATGCTACACAGGGGGTATATATGGAGGGGATGCTACAGAGGGGGTATATATGGAGGGGATGCTACACAGGGGGTATATATGGAGGGGGATTCTACACAGGGGGTATATATGGAGGGGGATGCTACAGAGGGGGTATATATGGAGGGGATGCTAAACAGGGGGTATATATGGAGGGGGATGCTACACAGGGGGTATATATGGAGGGGATGCTACACAGGGGGTATATATATATATATATGGGGGGATGCTACTGAGGGGGCTATATATAAATATATGGGGGGATGCTACTGAGGGGGCTATATAAATATATGGGGGGATGCTACTGAGGGGGCTATATATATATATATATATATATGGGGGATGCTACTGAGGGGGCTATACATGAAGGGGATGCTAATGAGGGGGGTATATATATGGGGGGATGCTACACAGAGGGGCTTATATGGGGCACAGAGGGAGCACGGTTACTGGGTGAAGCAGATGTGGACTTTGTATAGAGATGAGGATGATGCTGGAGTGAGGAGTCTAAAATGTCTGTCTGACAGATCCTGTGGGGACGAGTCATGGCCGGGGAAGTCTTAATGGAGAGGAGAGATGGAGAGGAAAAGGAAAAAGGAACAACTTTGATTTAGCAAAACATCCCTCATGGAGAGAAGCCGCCTCCTGTAAGTCCTTGTCATTATCAGCTGAAGTGTCCCATAGACAGCAACAGCATCAGCAGCCTCCTGTATGGCGGAGGATAGTGGGGTGGGGACAGGGCTAGAGGGGGCATGGTTAGCATAGGTAGAAAGAACGGGCACTCACCATTCAGTAGCTGTGTCTCTTTAATCGTGATGCATATTCATAAGTTGCAGGGAGGGGAGGTGAAGGAGCAGGCATGCTCTCACTGATCGACTACGCACGTTTCACGCTGACTAGCGCATCATCCGGTCGTAAAGTCGTATAATACTGTCTCCTATGTACAAGAATATGACTACTATAATACTGCCTTCTATGTACAAGAATATAACTACTATAATACTGCCCCCTATGTACAAGAATATAACTACTATAATACTGCCTTCTATGTACAAAAATATAACTACTATAATAAAGACAAGAAGAGAAAATAGCGCTGCACCTCACACCTATGGCTGATACTAATGCTTCTCAGCTATATTTAAAAACCAACTCCAGGATGTTGGTATATAATTTGATCAAACCATATTGCCCCATGTACCAGCGTGCAGGTCTTCTGGCTCACATGGGTCCCTACACTAACTCACCACCGTGTCAGTCAGCGACCGCCATCCCCGCAAGGCGTGCACAACCAGGGAAGGGAGGCCATAGAATGGCCCTGCAACTCCACTGTCACAGGACCAATACCCAGAGGCCCCCATAAATCCCAGCAGGCAACGCCGGCAGAGAAAGCTGTCACCAAACAACACAAGTGTGAACAAGGTCTAAAACACTCACCAGCAGGTAGAATCGGAAGGATAGGAGGTACAAGTCATGTGTGCACAGGTGTCTCCTGCTAATTGCGGTCATGTGGGTTTTACCAGGAGGAGTGCAAACAGGAGTGTGGCTTGATCAATTTACACACAAACTTCTGATGTTTTTTTTTAAATTCAGCCGAGAGGCATTAGTGTCAGCCATAGGTGTGAGGTGCAGCGCTTCTTTCTCTCCTGGATCATAACTACTATAATACTGCCTTCTATGTACAAGAATATCACTATTATAATACTGACCCATATGTACAAGAATATAACTACTTTAATACTGCCCTCTATGTACAAGAATATAACTACTATAATACTGCCCCTATGTACAAGAATATAACTACTATAATATCCGACATGGAGAGAGAGGAGCGGCTGCACATCACACCTATGGCTGATATTAATGCTGCTAAGCCTATTTTAAAAAAACAACTTCAGGATGTTGGAATATGAATTGATCAAGCCATATCGCCCTGTGTACCAACGTGCAGGTCTCCTGGTTCATACGGGTCCCTAAGCTAACTCCACACCGCGTTGGTCAGTGACCGCCACCCCCGCAAAGCGTGCACATGCAGGGAAGGGAGGCCATGGAATGGCCCTGCCAGGGCCGTTTTAATATATTGGTGGGCCCAGTGCACAGCCCTCAAAACTGGGCGCCCCCTTCCCTTTCGGCACATTGTATAATGTACTGAATTTGCTCCCACACTGTATCAAGAGCCCCAATACATACAGTAGTTACCTTATAACACTATTTCCACCATACAGTGATTACATATTACATAAAAACTGCACTAAACAAAACAGAAAGATATCACCAATGATACCATTACATAATACCGCCACATCATGACCCCTAACACTACAACCCTATAACAGAGTGCAGTTACATCCAGTGACTCACCGGGGGCGTCTTCTCCGATCAGAGTCTGTCACCTTTTCTTTTTCTCTCCATCCAGCCTGGGCCACCTTGAAGTCTTCTCCTGGCTGTGAATCTTCTCTCCAGAATCTGCCAGACAAATATTTTAGGCTCCAACACATACAGTTAGGTCCCTTGTACCCCTATACAGTAGTTACACCCCTTTGTACCCCTACATAGTTACACCCCTCTGTGCCTCCATAGTTTTAAGGTGTCCCTGTAGTATATAGACCCTCATGTGCTACTCCAGTTATATACAGCCCTCCTGTGTGCTCCCCCATTAGTATATAGCCCCCCTGTGCACTCTCCCCAGTAGTATATAGCCCCCCCTGTGCTCTCCCACAATAGTATATAGCCCCCTGTGCTCTCCCCCCAATAGTATATAGCCCCTGTGCTCTCCCCAATAGTATATAGCCCCCCTGTGCTCTCCCCAATAGTATATAGCCCCCCTGTGCTCTCCCCCATAGTATATAGACCCCTGTGCTCCCCAATAGTATATAGCCCCCTGTGCTCCCCAATAGTATATAGGCCCCTGTGCTCCCCAATAGTATATAGACCCCTGTGCTCCCCAATAGTATATAGCTCCCCTGTGCACCCCCATAGTATATAGCTCCCCTGTGCTCTCCAATAGTATATAGCTCCCCTGTGCTCCCCAATAGTATATAGCTCCTCTGTGCTCCCCAATAGTATATAGCTCCCCTGTGCTCCCCAATAGTATATAGGTCCCCTGTGCTCCCCAATAGTATATATCCCCCTGTGCTCCCCAATAGTATATAGCTCCCCTGTGCTCCCCAGTAGTGTATAGCCCCCTGTGCTCCCCAGTAGTATATAGGTCCTCTGTGCTCCCCCATAGTATATAGCTGCCCTGTGCTCCCCAATAGTATATAGCTCCCCTGTGCTCCCCAATAGTATATAGCTCCCCTGTGCTCCCCAATAGTATATAGCTCCCTGTGTTCCCCAGTAATATATAGCCCCCTGTGCTCCCCCATAGTATATAGCCCCTGGTGCTCCCCCATAGTATATAGCTCCTCTGTGCTCCCCCATAGTATATAGCCCCACTGTGCTCCCCCATAGTATATAGCCCCCTGTGCTCCCCCATAGTATATAGCCCCCTGTGCTCCCCAATAGTATATAGCTTCCCTGGGCTCCCCCATAGTATATAGCCCCCTGTGCTCCCCCATAGTATATATCTCCCCTGTGCTCCCCCATAGTATATAGCCCCACTGTGCTCCCCCATAGTATATAGCCCCCTGTGCTCCCCATAGTATATAGCTCCCCTGTGCTCCCCCATAGTATATAGCCCCCTGTGCTCCCCAATAGTATATAGCTTCCCTGTGCTCCCCCATAGTATATAGCCCCCTGTGCTCCCCCATAGTATATAGCCCCCTGTGCTCCCCCATAGTATATAGCCCCCTGTGCTCCCCAATAGTATATGCACTCCCCCTCCCATATAACATTGAAAAAAACAAACACTTTTACTCACCTAGGTCCACGCGTTCCTCTTCTCTTCCCTCTTGTGGCCGCACTTCCTGCGGTCACAAGAGGCTGCACTCCCCTTACCCTCACGCCGACACTCCAGCGCTAGAGGGAGAGTGTGACCTCTTGTGACCGCAGGAAGTGCGGCCACAAGAGTGACTGACAGGGAGGGAGCCAATGGCTCTCTCTCTGTCAGCATCGCTGCTGCTGAAGCGCCGCAGCAGCAGCGGGCGGGCGGGGGCAGCGGCGGACGGGGGGGCCATGCAGGGGGCGCCATGGAGGGGTAAGTAGATTACCCATCCATGGTGCTCCCCCTGACAGGCTGGTGGCCGGAGCCCTGTGCGACCGCACTGGTCGCACATAGCAACGGCCGGCCTGCTCGGGGGGCCCCTTTAACCAGTGGGCCCGGTGCACGTGCACCATGTGCCCTCTGGTTAAAGCGGCCCTGGGCCCTGCAACCAATATTCATATTCCAACATCCAGAAGTTGTTTTTTTAAAATAGGCTTAGCAGCATTAGTGTCAGCCATAGGTGTGATGTGCAGCCGCTCCTCTCTCTCCATGTTGGATATTGTATTTTTCTCCCTTTTCTGGGCAGCTGGCACTCCCCTTTAAAAGACCCATGTGACCTAAGTCAGCAGAGCATATACCTATGCTCACACAACAGTACCTCCATGTTTTTTCCATTCTGTCTGCAGCAGTTTTTGGTGAGTGTAATACCATATCCATACTTGTGTTGTTTGGGGGCAGCCTTTCTCGCCGGTGGTGATGGCTGGGACTTTTTGGGGGGGCACTTTGGGTCTGGTCCTGTGACATGGGGGTTGCAGGGCTATTCCATGGCCCCCCTTCCCTGCATGTGCATGCTTTACGGGGGTGGCGGTCACTGACCAACACGGTGTGGAGTTAGCGTAGGGACCTGTGTGAACCAGGAGACCTGCACGTTGGTACACGGGGCGATATGACTTGATCAATTCATATTCCAACATCCAAAAAGTTGTTTTTTTAAAATAGGCTTAGCGGCATTAGTATCAGCCATAGGTGTGATGTGCAGCCGCTCCTCTCTCTCCATGTCGGATGCCTACTATAATACTGCTCCCTATGTATAAGAATATAACTACTATAATACTGCCACCTATGTACAAGAATATAACTACTATAATACATGACATGGAGATGGGATGTGCAGCCGTTCCTATGTACAAGAATATAACTACTATAATACACGCCTTAGATGGGATGTGAAGACGTTTCTTTCTCTCCTTGTCGTATAACTACAATAATACTGCCACCTATGTTCAGTAATATAGTATGAGACTATGTTCACACAATGGACATACAGTGGCCATTCTGCATGAATGGCCGTTGTTTAACTCTACCTACAACTAGAATTAATTTTGAATAGGTATTATAGGTAGCGCTAAACAACGCCCGCTCAGGCGGAACGGCCGTTGTTACCACAGCGTGTGAACATAGCCTCATACTGCTGCCTATCTACTGTACAAGAATAAACCTGCTATAATGTTGCCCGGATGTACATGAATATAATAAGAGTTTTCATATCTGTAAAACCTGCTTTGAATCCCTATAAAAGCCAGTCAGATTGGTTTTGTTTATAGCGGGTTAGTGACGCCTTAGATTTGACCTAATTAACATGTACAGATATTCAAGGTCAGTACAAAGAGTTGTCTGATGAAATTTTCATATCTGTCACTGTGCAATTGACAAGAAGAAAGGCGCCTGGCGTAGAGAAGCCTCGTCATCTGAATAGGAATTGGGATTTCATTATCATAGTACTCTGGGGATAGGACTGTCCACTAATAGGAGCTCAGGAAGCAGAATTACTGAAGGAATGTAAAGATGGCCCGCAATGGCTTTGAAGGCTTCAATAAGGAAGTCATCTGTTTGCCATTGACATCCAAAGTGGGATCGTTTTTCTGAGTTTGGAACCCATTCCTAGTTTTGGCTTACAGTACTGACCAAAATACTTCTACGTGAACGTGTACTTAAAGGGGTTATCCAGGATTAGAAAAAAACAGGTACTTTCTTGCAAAAACAGCACTACACCTGTTCCAGGTTGTGTGTGGTATTACAATTCACTTCTATGCACTTGAATTGAACTGAGCTGTTATGCCACATACAAAGTGAGGACAAGGGTGGTGCTCTGGAAAAAATCTGCCATATATTTCAAAGCCTGGATTGTCCCTTCAAGATTACTTCTGATATGTCACACAGCTATGTTAGGGTCTGGGCTTTCAGATTCCCATTGATAGAGCCAGGACAAATGTGTAGCTGAACACTTCTCCCCATCTTACTGCAGATTGGTTCCATAAACTAGAGAAGCCAGTTCCTGCTAATAAACATCGATCCCAGCGATCTGGGGAGTGAAGGACTCAACTTCGTGCTTCTCCCAGATCTTTCTAGTGATCAAAACTTTTGATAATTCTGTGTCACATGTCAAAAAGTTTTCAAAGTAACAGTAACACTTTAAAGAGAATTAGGCTGGCTTTACATTGCCTTAAAATTTCAGGAAAAATGCCAATAAAAACGCCATGGCCAGCGGCCAGATGTTAGCTGGAAGTCAATGGAGTCTGCCTTACACGTATGCGGGGTTTTGGGGTGGTGTTTTTCTCTCCTCTCTGGCGTTTTTGAAGCTCTGTGGCAGTTTTTTCAAAACACAGCATGCTGAGGGCGTTTCTTCTCCCATAGACTTTAATGGGATTGTTGTGAGGTTGTTTCAAAAATGCTGCTGCTGTGCGTATATGGCGTTTTTGTGACCTTTTGTGGTTCAGCAGCTAGGTTATTTGATGGCAGAGGAAAAAAAGTTCATCACAGCAAAAAACTCCTAAACCATAAAAAAAAGATAATTCACAAATAAAGTCAAAAAACGCCAGAAAAAAAAGGAAATGCATGAAAAAAAAAAATATTATGTGCTGCATTGGCGTTTTCTGTTCTTTGACTGAAAAACGCCAGACAAAAAGTGTGTGTCAGTCACTTTGTGTGATGTGGTGCTAAATACTTTGCTTGTTTTAGCAACTCCTCCAGGAAATGTACAAAGAAACTGACAGGTGGGGGTTATTATTGTCAGAGAGTCCATAAGCACTGACCCCTTCAGTGCTGCTGGATAGTGTATAGGGACATGCCCTGTTGATAACACAGTAGTCAATTTATTTTACATTTCCAGGGGTAATAATAGAGGAACAGTACAATGCAGTACCCAGGTGTGCTTATGATTTATTCATCTCCATGTATAGGATACTATTGTGGTGCACCAACGCTGTGTGGACGACCGGTCACTAGCCAGATGATGAAGTGTGACTCCACAACCGTAGTGGTCAGCCAGGTGTTATGTTGTTGTGACACCAGTGTCGGTTGGGCATCTGCTTTTATTTTAGTAAGGCTGGCTATACCCTTTCCCCTGTGGTCAGTAACCTGCAGGGCTGCTTGGAGGTCCCTTGGGTGCTTATCACAGTGGTCCGGAGTGGAGTCGTAACCCACCTGGACTATTGGTACCGCCACCCACAGAACGGGGAGATTACCCAAGGAAAATGCAATGGCTGTGTAGGTGCTTAAAGAATAACCATTGAGTCCAGTTAAAATAAAAGACTTCTTCTTTAGAAATACTTGAAATTACTTCATACAGTGATGTACAGCGGACTTCTGTCTTGACAATACACTTTAGACTTTAGTGACAGAATCTGTGCTGAGAGCTTGTAGAGTAGTGCAGCCATGCTGGCTGGGTTGCGTGCTGAGAGGTAGAAAAGGTTCAGAGAAGTAGAGAGGAGGATGTCGAGAGTCCCAATCCAATGTAGTACTGTGCTCTGCCGGAACTTTAGAAATAGAATATTTAGAATACTTGTGCCCGTGTTTTGACTCCTTGGTCTTTGCACCACCTATTGCCCCCCAGTGTCAGGCGACCCGTCCTATGAGGGTGACACAAGTCACAGACCTTTTTTACCTGGGTTGAGCAGAGTGGTCAGAGTTTTCTGATTACACCTGCACTGCCAAATAGAGTACGTAAGCTTCTAGCAACTTCTCTTTTCGGATCAGTTCCTCTCTCTTCAGGATACTGTCCTGCACTTTTAGACTTTTAGGCTGGGATGATCCCTGACATGTCCTCTCTGCGAGCGTTTAGCACTGCATAGTGTATGGAAGTGCTGCTTTCAAGAAACGGGTGTCTGTTCCCATGTGCGTCTGTTCACTACACTGCAAAAGGACGCTGGTTGACCTCAGGGAGATCAACCAAAACACCGCAGAGACACCATCACGTGTCTCAACGTCAGTGTATTCTAGAACATTGCCCCCTGGGAAATCAAATATGCAAAAGAACACTGCAGAGACACCATCACATGTCTCGACGTCAGTGAACTAGCCAGACCTTCCCTCCGGGAAGGAACAACCAAGCCAAAGCGTTCTCCAGTCAAGGAAACCACCTCAGCAAGGTATCCATCCACAGACAGCTGTTTCGGGGTTTTTGCCCCTCATCAGTGTGGAGTAGGTTTCTGGCTAGTGGGAGCAATGACTAGTATGTGCATGCAAAAGGACGCTGGTTGACCTCAGGGAGATCAACCAAAACACCGCAGAGACACCATCACGTGTCTCATCGTCAGTGTATTCTAGAACATTGCCCCCTGGGAAATCAAATATGCAAAAGAACACTGCAGAGACACCATCACATGTCTCGACGTCAGTGAACTAGCCAGACCTTCCCTCCGGGAAGGAACAACCAAGCCAAAGCGTTCTCCAGTCAAGGAAACCACCTCAGCAAGGTATCCATCCACAGACAGCTGTTTCGGGGTTTTTGCCCCTCATCAGTGTGGAGTAGGTTTCTGGCTAGTGGGAGCAATGACTAGTATGTGCATGCAAAAGGACGCTGGTTGACCTCAGGGAGATCAACCAAAACACCGCAGAGACACCATCACGTGTCTCAACGTCAGTGTATTCTAGAACATTGCCCCCTGGGAAATCAAATATGCAAAAGAACACTGCAGAGACACCATCACATGTCTCGACGTCAGTGAACTAGCCAGACCTTCCCTCCGGGAAGGAACAACCAAGCCAAAGCGTTCTCCAGTCAAGGAAACCACCTCAGCAAGGTATCCATCCACAGACAGCTGTTTCGGGGTTTTTGCCCCTCATCAGTGTGGAGTAGGTTTCTGGCTAGTGGGAGCAATGACTAGTATGTGCATGCAAAAGGACGCTGGTTGACCTCAGGGAGATCAACCAAAACACCGCAGAGACACCATCACGTGTCTCAACGTCAGTGTATTCTAGAACATTGCCCCCTGGGAAATCAAATATGCAAAAGAACACTGCAGAGACATCATCACATGTCTCGACGTCAGTTCACTACACTGGACTTGTCCTCTAACAGGGGACCTGGCATAAGCCAGGGCCCAACTTGACTGCTGCAGGGACCATCCTGGCTTGCGTCCTTTCTCTACAGAAACTAGAGTAAGACTCACTAAAAGTGTGTCTACACTTCCTCTCCCCATGTGACAACTTCCTACAGCATATGTAATATGTGCTGTGAGTGGGTGAGAAAAGAGTGCAAGGGAAAGAGAAGGATAGAGATAGGTAGAGAAGAGGAAGAGCTCTCATTGGTGCACAGATCACAGAAACAATAAACCTTTAGTTACCTACAGCTGTGCAATACTTAAGCATACAATATACATACTAGTGACATCTAGTGGTAAAACATAGGTACTACTTCATCACCACTACAACTTTGAAGTACAGGCTTTTGTAAAGACAAGTAACATGGTGGGACACCACAGTATGAGCTAGGAAGTATATCCACAAAGAAATTGTTTACTGGAGATTCCTAGCACCTGTTTGGCATGCCACTACATCTAGATATTCTCATTGGCAAAGCCTGTTCTGAACATCTCTGTGCGTAGCTACTTTGCAGTCTCAGCATTCTGACTAGTCTTCAACAAATCTATGATCCCTAAGGGGAATCTTCTTCAGAACATATGCAAAAGTATCTATTTATTTGCACAGCAGCTTTTGGCAGTTAGCAGAGCTGTGTGAGCCTTCTCAGCAGTATACAGCTCAATACCGCACACCACAGCCTCGTGCTGATGCCACCTGGAGAGTCTTCTGTCAATCACAGCTAATATGCAGAAAAAAGGAAGGGTACGTAATATTGACAAGCTGATCAATAGCTTTACATCGTCTGGATACACTGAATAGTTGTTGTAAAGTATTATTTTCCTGGGGGTTCCATTATGGGTATGGGTAGAACTACTGCTGCAGAAACCATGGTGGCAGAAAGAGGCCCTGATTAGCCAGTGCCACTCTTGTCTATAGGTTGTGTTTGGTATTGCAGGATACTAATACTAGTATAGTTGACAATACCGTTAGTATAATCAGTAGCATTCACTGACTCTATTCACTTATATACTGTACAGTATATATATTTATATATAGTGTGTAGAGAAACCAGACTAAATCACTTGATTAATTCGACACCACAGGCACTAAAAATTAATGTGAATCATGTAATTTTAATGCAATCAGTAGCTTCCTGATAAATACATTATCCTTCCATCCCCGGGTTCCAATTGATCAGATGAGGCTGCCTACAGGCATCAGAGCGAGGTGACTGGAGAAGGTCACAAGACGGCATTTCATATGTTGTGTTACTTATAGACGTGCCCTCTGCTCTCCTGACATCTCTGTTTTAGTTAATATTTGCATTCCCAATGAGATGATTCTGCAGCAGCTTTTCCTGGATCTTTGCCGTATTTTGTTTTCCTGTTACTTTACTTGGAAATGTATGACTAAAACGTCAACTGGTCTTTACCATTCCCGTTCTTAATATTATTCCTTTACACCAGTGCTTCTTAATGCCAGTCCTCATGGCCACTAACAGCTCATGTTTTTAAGGGATTTTCTTAGTATTTTACAGATGATATAATTATACTCAGTGCATAAGGTACTATGACAGGCGTTCTATGTATGGGATATGCTTAAAACATGACTTGTTGGTGGGCCATGAGGACTGGAATTGACTAGCTGTTAGTGCTGACAGGAAAATGGCAGACTGTTGAGTCATATGCCCCTTTGAAAAGGCAATTGGTATCACCCTGCATTCAATTTATATTATTGAGAAAAAAAATGATGCACATAGATTGAAATGTGGGATTGCTGTAGAACACGTCATGTGGTTAGGTCTCAGGCAGATATGTAAATTCTTACAGGTGGGGTCTGATTAGACACTGGGGGGACATTTACTAAGCGTCCACCCGAGGAGAAGGTGCAGACTCCCCCCTTCTCCCTGGCGTACACCTCCTGTACGCCCCGCTCGCCCGATGGGCGGGCTGAGGGAGCTTCGGGGGGGGGGGGTGGGCATGACGAGACGTCATTTATCATGATTTACGCCTGCTCACAGGTGTAAAAGATTTTGTATGCCGAGCACAGATTCGGGCGCCGGCTGGCCAGATTCAGTAAGAGGCGTGCGAAAAGGGAAAAGGGGGGCAGGGCCTAATATAAGACCGGCGTACTTGCACTCTTAAATCCCCCCCCCCCCATAGTCTTGCCGCTAGAGGGCATAAAAGTGCTTCTGCTGCCCTATAAAAAAAGTCTCTCAGAGGCTACCTTTGGGAAATGTACCTCTTGGTCACTACTAGACTTGCCTCTAAAATGTACCCAGAAACATTTGCCACAGTTGACAGATAGACATTAGACACCAGCAGGAGTGAAACCTGCTGGTGTGATGATCTGAGGAGCTATCGCAAATAACAGTCACCCCTAGTAGCGATATGAGGGACACTAAGGGCAGTTTCCCACATTTCATGATTATAGTCCATGCACTGAAGATGAGGGGTACGTGGAACTCCCGGCATCCCGGCAAAGTAGTACAGTAGTCTTGCGTCCACGGACCATAATCACTAAATGTGTGAATGCACCCTAAGGGTACAAACCCACACACCGTATACACAGCAGATACGCAGCAAATACGCAGCAGATTTGTTGGTACAGATTTGATGCTGTGTTCAGTTATTTAGATATAATCTGCTGCGTGTTTGCTGCGTATTTGCTGCGTATCGCAGCAGTAAATACGCTGCTTATACGGCGTGTGGGTTTATACCCTAACAGCTCATTCATATGTAGAGAACATCCTGCAGCCACATGTGTTGTCTCTCATGGCACAGCTACCAACTAAGATGGAAGAAAAAGCTGTTGCTGAAAATCCACGATGGTGCTCCTCACCCTCCTCCCTGCACAACTGAAACTGTTGGAACTTCAATAAAGTAATAATGCAAGCTGATAGGTAAGTGCTCATCTGCTCATTTTCTGGTCATCTGATGGACTGTCCGTATTGCTAAGCACCACCTGCTTGCATATATATTATACTGCTAAACCACAACATGTGTGAGCTGGACCCTTGAACGTGTTGGCGCAGAGCAAGATACACTTATAGGCTATGTTCACACTATGTAAAACTACGGTCGTAGTTCTCGCCGCAGAACTACGGCCGTAGTTTTGCAGGGTGGAACATAGCCTTATTTTCAATGGGATCCTGGCCGGAGCGTACACACATTGTATGCGCTTCGGCCATGTCAGTTTTCTGCGGCCGGAATTCAGTGCATTCCGGCCGCAGAAAGACCTGTCAGTTCACACAGTGAAGCGAGCGGCTCCGGCCGCTTGCTTCACTGTGGGCTATGGGAATCTCTGATGCGGGTGCGCGCTGATCCGGGCACAGACCCGTCCGGGGATACGGAACGGCCGGTCTGTTTTATAGTATGAACATAGCCTTATACTGTTTGGGTTACCTATCTTACATGTTTGGCCAGCTTAAAGGGGACCAATCGGGATTTGGTTCCCTGCAGCACTGTATAAATCTCCAGTGCAGCTCAGGGCATGTATCGGCCACAGCATCTTTATACCACAGAATAAAGGCCCTATTCCACGGAACGATTATCGTTCGTTTTCGGACGATATCGACCGCTACGGACGATAATCGTTCCGTGGAATAGAGTGCAACGATCAGCCGACATCGTTCATGTCGGCTGATCGTTGCAGTCGCTTGTTTTTCAACATGTTGAAAAACAAGCGACTGATATAGCAGCGATCTGCTGCCGTCGCTCCGTTGAATAGGAGCGTCGGCAGCAGATGCTGCTATATCCTATGGGCTGCCCGGACGATCAGCGATCCCCCGGGCAGCCCCCCCGCAGCTCCCCGCCGCCCCTCCCGCACTCACCCGCTCGCTGCTGCCGCGTTGAATAGCGGCGGCAGCAAGCGGCGAACGAGGAGCAAACGAGCGCTAATAGCGCTCGTTTGCTCCTCTAAAACAACCCGTGGAATAGGGCCATAAGAGAGAGGCACAGCAGGTAGTCATCTGGGCGGATCCCTTCTCGTGTCTAGTTACCTCTCTCTCCTTGTCAGTGCGCCTGTTACTGGCACCTCTCCCTGTCAATCATATGCATGAGCGCACTGAGAATGGTGACTAGACACCGCCCAGGGGAGCCGGCCAGATGACTACCTGCCGCGCCTCTCCCTGCCGTGTGCGGGGGGATTAAAGTTCATTTTCTCGTGTATAAAGCTGCTACTGCAGCCACGGCCGATACATGCTATAAGCTACACAGGAGCTTTATACAATGCTGCAGGGAACTGAATCAGCCCAATTGGGCTGACTGGTTCCCTTTAAGAATCCTGAATGGTATAACTGTCTATTTTTGTAGCACCCAAATTTTATATACAGTATATATATATGCAGATCTTCATGGTGATCAATAAAGAATGTTTCCGGACTGTGGCTGTCACATTGCTGTGTTCCAGGTTATTATACTGTATACGTGATTAAGGGAATGGCCCATAGACAAGTGTTCTAGCAGCGCTAATGTGCGGTGATAGATAATCAGAGACATGCAGATGATTCTGAGGCTGGTCTGTGTGGGTGTGGAGGTGGGAATTCATTTCCATACTTTAGAAATCCAGTTACATTGAAGTGTATATGAGCGCTCTCTAGACCCTGGACTTCATTGTTATGCTACAAACATAGTGAGCTCCCTTAATGAGAACATCTCCATTCTGCTGCTGAAAACCACAATCCCGCTATGTAAGCTACAGGCAAGTCGATGCAATTCATCAACAGCCAACACATCCACTTACTTAACAGATGGAAGGACTGCCATGGGGTGGGGGTAGGTCAGGGGTAGTCTATAGAAGTCAACTATGGAAGTCTAGAGCTACGAATTTGGGGCAACCTCAGAGAAGATACAGTAACATGAGCAGATGTCTTTCTACAGGGGATTTCCATATTAATTAACCTCATCCACATTAAGATACTCGGGTGGGATCCTTTCACTGTACGGTTGTATAGTCACTTATTTTCATTACAGAATTCCCTAATATAATAAAATCATTGGATTAATCCTCATTGGTAAAGCAATTGTGATAATAAGCCTAGAGATCTGCAGAGGAATCAAACGTCTCATCATTACCTCTGGATTGGTTCCCTAGTGAATGGTAGAAATGAGCGCAACTCAGACATATACAGCCTATAGCTATGTTCCCACAGCGCTAGAGACCGGCCGTTCCGTGACCCGGACGTGTCACGGAACGGCCTGTCTCTGAAAAGATCATCCCGGTTGGTACTGCTGTACTGGCCGGATGATCTTTTCGGCCGCAGTTTTCTGATGGGGCACACCCGTGCGCGCCCGCATCAGAACTCTCCACTGCACGCTATGGAGCAAGTGGCCGGATCCGCTTGCTCCATAGTGTGCACAGACATGTTTTTTTGCGGCCGCCATTCACTGAATAGTGGCTGCAGAAAACTGACATGTCAGTTGTTTGCGGCGCTGCGAGAGATCCCGGCCGGAGCGTATACTATGTGTATACGCTCCAGCTGGGATCCCATAAAACAGTAGGCAACGTATCTTTTCGCAAAAAGTGCGTCCGTTGTTGCTGATTTCAACAACGGCCGTACTTTTACGAAAAGATACATTGTGTGAACATAGCCTATGGCTGTATCCATGTTTTCATGGACTCCCTAGGGTTGCATCCAACTTCTTCAGCCACTGGTAATCAAATGTTGAAATGCTGGGCATGCTCAGTTGCGCTCATCTGGTTTAGATGATCACTTTGGGTAGATGAAGAAGCAACTTTCTTGTACAGTGCCCACTGCAGGGCAATTGTGGTATTACATGACGTCTAATCAAACAATGGATGACCACACACGGTAGCAGTGAGTCTACCAGCAGTAGAGGAAGGCCCTGAAAGAGAACATGGAAAGAGGTTCAATGGGTCACAAACAAAGTGGTTTTCTATACAACAAGATCTTCAAGGAACTGGAATTAATCTGTTATATATATATATATATGTATATATATATATATATATATATATATATATATATATATATATATATATTATGGATATAGTGTATACCATTAAGTAGCACTAGTAAGAGGGCACTCTTCATGCCACTGATCCAACATGGACTGTGGGCACAGCCAAAAAAAAAAAACTCAAATCTAAATGACCTGTTTATAGAAAACCGAGGATTTTCCTCCTCTTGTGTTGTCATTAGTAGTTTACCCTTAAAATGTCACTGTCTGATTGGATCCTATAGCCCTGAGGCACAGCTAAGAGTGGGTTATATATCAATTATTCCTACAGCGGTTCTCTGGCACTCTTCACTGGCTGCTCCTGAGCCGTATCTAATATTTATGTGTCCAGATAGGTGTCAAGAACATGCCACTGTTTTGCAACCAATTTATTTGTGCTATGTGCCCGGAGGATATTCATTGCTCAGTTGAATACTTAAAATGGAGTTCATTGAAGTCTTTTCCTTATCCCTAATAGAAAGAGACACAAAAAGAAACTGCACTGACAGCATCACTGAGAGAAGCTGATCCTGACTCTATACAAGACATTGTGAGTATGTCTAAGCTGACAGTATAGTGCCTGTGTGGTCTAGACAATTTATACACATATGGGTAATGTGGCTGCTTTGCACTGGTGGATATTTCAGGTTGCACTATATGGAGAAGGTATTGGGCCCAGCTCATAACCAGTGAATGCTGGTGTTTGATTCACTCCCATTGCCACAGGTGTATAAAATCCAGACCCTACCATTGCAAGCTGTATTATGGGAAGGGGAAGTGTATAGAAACCACAGCATGTCAGCCATGACGTGGAGACTATGTATAGTTACAAAGCAGGGTCACCGAGAGCTGATGAGCATAGTGCATATAGGTCACCAACACTCCGCAAAGCCAACAAAAGAAGTGGTTGTAGCAAAGCTTTTTTTTTTTTTTTTTTTTTATTCTTCTTTTATTAAAGTATTTCACAGGTAACCAAATGACAAAGGACAAAACCACGCGTTTCAACAAGAAGTTTTTCACTCAAACACTATGCAAAGACCAAACCTCATTGGCCATAGAAATATAGATTGTTGGCAGTAAAAGACCCCTTGGTCCATCTATTGTGCCCTTATATTATTTCATTATTATCTTAGGATAGATATATGTTTATCCCAGGCAGGTTTACATTCAATTACTACCACATCTGCTGGAGTTTTGTTCCATGCATCTACTACTCTTTCAGTAAAATAATATTTTCTCATGTTACTTTTGATTTGTTCTTGTGTTTTTATTAAAAACTTTTCCTTCCTAAACCTTATTTAGGTCTTAACATATTTAAAGGTTTTGCTCATGAGCCTGCTTAGCACTGGTATCTACCACTATATAATCACTTTATGGAGGAATATTGTTTTAAACAGCTCTGAAGTGCAGCATTCAGACCCATTGAGTATATCAACCTCCGCTCAACTTTTCCTGTAGATTTGGACAATGTCTGTATCTGACTATGTAGCTGCCTATTATGGTTCAGCATTGCTCATATATTGTGATTCAGCCATGTACCGCTCTGCCCAAATAATAACAGCGAAGCTGAAGCATAAGGGATAGCTACATAGTACCCATATTAATGTGCCAGCAACAAAGTCGTGCCTAAGGGCATGTTCACATTTTCTCCGATGCATACATCACAGCCTACCTCTGCCAGATCTATTGCTTTCAATGGACTGAATAGAGTCTGAGAGTGACTATGTTTGGTCCATTTCAAAGATTATGCAGTTTTTTTCTTCTTTTTTTTTTACGGGACTCAAAAGGACAGACACCTGTGCCTACAAAAAACACTATACACTATGGGGGAGATTTATCAAACTGATGTAAAGTGAAACTGGCACAGTTGCCCCTAGCAACCAATCACATTCCACCTTTCATTTTCCAAAAAGTCTGTGAGGAATGAAAGGTAAAATCTGATTGGTTGCTAGGGGCAACTGAGCCAGTTTCACTTTACACCATGTTTGATAAATCTCCTCCTATATGCTTATGGATCTTTTACACTGAGAGATCATCGTTCAAATCTGCGCAGTTATCTGCTCATGTAAATACAGCTAACAATCAAGCTATGAGCGAGAAATCGCTAATCGCAGCCTTTCAACAGGTCCACTGATATTTTTTAGATTGTTTCGTCTAAACAGTGTGCTTGTGATGTGTAAAAGCAAAAATGATCAGTTGAACGATGATCAAACGATTGAAAAACCAGATTTTGCAACAATTTAATCTGCTCATCTAAATGACAATCACTAGAAAAATAAAATTATTGCTTTGAAGTCATTTAATGATTGCTTGATTGATCTATCATTCTGTCAAGAAGGACCATTAGACTTACAAATGCAAACTCTATGATAAATCCCCCTTCCATGTGTTCACTTCTAGTCCGATCCAGCCAACACCTGCAATACCTCGGTTAGGGTGTATGCACACTATGGAAATCACGTGGATAACTTGCCTCGGATTCCGTTGCTCGCCCAAATGCCACCAACCCCCCCCCCCCCCGCGCTCCCACTTGAATTTCCGCCGGTCCCTTAGGCTCCATTCTATGGTCAGGTGTACTCCGCTGTCCGCCTAAAGAATGGACAGGTTCATTCTTCAGGTGACCATAGACTGGAGTCTATGGGATGGGTGTAGAGTGAAGCGGGAGCGCACAGGGACAAGCGACAGAATCTGCAGCAAGTTATCCACATGATTTCCGTAGTGGCGCTATGCAATTAAATATTTATTATTATTATTATACTTCAGTGGATGCGGTCTGATTCCCAATTGATACAGTTTTCAACTCCAACTAAAACAGGGGGAACATAAATGGTGGATGATCCATTATAAGATCAAAATGCACTATATACTTCATTGAAAATAGGATTGTCTAGAACAGGCAACCCTTATAAAGCATGGTCAAAGTCCTCATTCACTGCATAGCCATGCTAACACAGTAACCAAAGCCAGACTCTATACTGCTACATCACACATAAGGGCCCTTTTACACAGAAAGATTATCTGACAGATTATCTGCCAAAGATTTGAGGCCAAAACCAGGAACAGACTATAAAGAGAGATCAGGTCATACATGAAAGCCTGAGATTTCTCCTCTTTTCAATTCCAGTCCTGGCTTTGGCTTCAAATCTTTGGCAGATAATCTGTCAGATAATCTTTCTGTGTAAAAGGGCCCTGAGACAGATCTACCAGATGTGGTGCTGCTGTCCAGTGGAGTGCATAAGGGTATGTTCCCACTATGGAATAGGCGCAGTGACTTTAAGTGGATTCCGCTGCGCAGCCTACACTTGAAGTTCAGCCCATCCCATAGACTCAATTATGTTTGTCGGGGAATTTCACCATCGGTCCAAAGAATTTACATGTCAATTCACCAGCAAATATCAGTAAGTCTATGGGACAGGTGGAACTTCAAGCGGGGGCCATGCAGCGGAATCTGTTTGAAGTCTTTGTGCCTATTCCATAGTGGGAGCATACCCTTAAGTATGCCCTCACACATACTTTTCACGTGGCATTTTTCAGGCCTCCATAAGAGGCCTGGTGTTTTTTGTGGTTTAAGCATTTTTGTTAGCTGAACTCCCATCATGCTATGACATCATTTTTCTGTCAGGGCATGATGGTATCTGTACTTTTGCATAAGTTCGAAAGCCACAGGTTTGTGAACATGGTGGCTATAAGGAATGCAAAATCTGTAATAGGGCCCCTGACCTACCATGTACTATTATACTAGTATCATCTTACATAAAGTAAAAGCCATTGGGACCCTCAAGGCATCAGGGCTAGGGTGTGACTGCTATCTCTGCATCCTTACATCTACAGTGTACAGCAGATGACTGGAGTTCCCCTTTAATAAAATACATATTTTATCTTGCCATGCTCAGTTTATCAATCACGGTGTCCTGTCCCCCAATTCTTAAGAGTAAATCATCTTTGAGCATCTTTAAGGCAACTGCCTTTGTCATTGCAACATGTCAGAACAGCTCTCCTAAAACACAGAGCCACCGAGGCGTGAAGAGAGGCATAATTACTGTCCTGCGGGCCCGCACAAGCATCTCATGGACTAGCTAAAGCTGGTGTTCTTTCTCCAAGAGAGGACAGGGCTTCACAGGTCAGAGAGGCAGCAGCTGGAGATCTATCACTGTCGTCCGCACTAAGCTGGCACAAATATGCTAGGACTGGAAAGGTGGCGAAAACGTTGGCGAAAGATAGCCGGCAGCTGCCACAGCCCACTCCCATCAGTCACACTATACCAACTCATCATGACAAGAGCAGAGACGGATTAACATGTTGGGTCCAGCCATGGATTTATCTCCAGTTAATGGTAAATGCCTCTCCAGCACAGTGATAATTGCCCTCTGGGGAGCACAGGGACCTGCCGTACAATACATTACAAGAACAGAGACATTAATCCAACTGTATAATGACAAAATGATCGGCCTTATCTTCCTTTGCATGAATGGTGTGACATTATTCTGCGGATTGCACTTGCTTCGGTTTATTGTATTAGAGGTAAATGAAGTAAAGGTCATTACTAAACATGCAAAACTGCAGGTGTGCACTGAATTTTTATTGGGTCCTGTTGGGCATATTAATCCGCACTGGTTATGCATGACCCTATCAATTTCACTTGGAGTCACCAGCTATGTGCATAGATTTATTGTTTTCTTCATAGCCACCTTCTGAGAACAAGTGGCAAGTATTTGCAGCAAAACATACAGCACATAACAATGACTTCCTCATCTCTCTCTATAGGGAGCAACACATGGGACCTATAGGGTGTCTTCAGAAGCTGGAAAATAATGGGTTACTATTGGGTTTGGGCCAATGCCTTGTCATAAAATGCACTAAAATGATAAATCTGGTGCAAAATGCACCCCAAACACTAATACACTTTGTGTGATTTATCTACTCACCTCGACAAGTGAAAGGGCTACAATATGATGGAGGAATGCCAGAATTTGGGCAAACAATATTGGTGGGAAGTATACCAAACAAGGTTAAAATCCTACTTGATGAGAGCCTTATAGAGTCTGCCTGGGGCCACCTATTGGAGGTAGCATCCATGCAAATAAATGCTCAACCCTTTAAAGAGCCTTAAAGGGAATCTGTCAGCACCCAGATCTTACCTGAGGTGCTGAGTGTGCTGTAGCTGTATGCACAATCTCATGTCTCCTACTGTAGTAAAGAGTCAATGAGGAGTTGTGTCTCAGTGTTTGTGCCTCACTCTAGCACACCTCAACAGTGCTTTCTCCTCCCTCTTCTTTATAAATGATCAATGCTGGTCTCCTGCTCACTCCCGCTCTCAGTATCTGCTAATAGAGGACTGATCTGCAGTCAGATATAGTTAAAACTCCTAGTCTGTGTTGGGGCTGTGGTCTATCAGTAAATCACCTGTCTAGAGACCAGCAAAAGTTTGTTTTCTTTGGTTCAAATCCCCTGATGGAAATAAAATATAGTTATTTCTTTTTTTTCTCATTATTTATCATTTACCCTTAGACCACAGATTCTTCACAGGTTAGGAGGCACTATATCTGATTGCAGATCAGTCCTCTATTGGCCGATACTGACTGACAGATGAGCGAGCAGGAGTCCGGGCAGCAGCGATTATTCATGAAAAAGAGGGATGACAAAGCAGTGGAGAGGGGTGCTAGGGTAAGGCACAAACGCTGAGGCACAACTCCTCATTTATTCTTTATTATAGTAGGAGATGCAAGATTGTGCATAATCTACTCCACAGACAAATTATCAAAATGCACTGTCTGCCCTGCATTATATGTTATTGGAGTCAACAGGTAACCTTCAGCTATCACCCACCGTCAGGGTTAAAGGGGTTATCCAGCGCTACAAAAACATGGCTACTTTTCCCCCTACTGTTGTCTCCAGTTCAGGTGCAGTTTGCAATTAAGCTCCATTTACTTCAATGGAACTGAGATAAAAACCCCACCCAAACTCGAGACAAAAGTAGGGGGAAAGTGGCCATGTTTTTGTAGCGCTGGATAACCCCTTTAAAGGGGTTATCCAGCGCTACAAAAACATGGCCACTTTCTTCCAGAGACAGCCCCACTCTTGTTTCCAGCTTGGGCGGGGTTTTGCTATTCAGTTCCATTGAAGTGAATGGAGCTTAATTGCAAACCGCACCTGAACTGGAGACAAGAGTCGTGTTGTCTCTGAAAGAAAGTGGGCATGTTTTTGTAGCACTGGATAACCCCTTTAACATGTTTTTGCATCTTACATGTGAGGGACAAAGTCAAGGAGATTTTACATCCAATAGCATAAAAGCTGAGCTGTGGCAGGTTCATGAGGAGGTGATGAGATGCCCCGGCCATGAGGACACAAGAAACATGGGGGGATCCATCATGTCCACACAACAAGGAACTAGAAGACTGTAGACTTTTCTTTACGACAAATCTGCAATGAATTTGTGTTGAAATCAGTAAGTGTTACATGTAGAATGGACTGCAGATTCACCCTATCTAATGAAGAGCAGATAATCCACTGAATTTTTTTCCTGCTACATTAGGATGTTTTTGCCCCCCCCCCCCCAATCAGCATTTACTGTATAGTATATTACTGCCTCATTCACACTTCTGTATTGTGGATCTGTATCATTTCCATTTTCTTCATTTAAAGAAATAGTAACAATGCTACCTGTCACTTTAAAAAGATTCTGACCTGTTGAAGAGACATATCAGTGCTGATATCCTCTCCGATTGTTACATATAGTGGGGAGAAGTGCCTAGCAGCACACTTCACTCCCCAGATTGTCACTCTCTCCAAATGACTGCAGGTGACGGGCTCTATTATAAATTTATGGAGCCTGTCTCCTGCTATCAGTGGGTATTAGTGTCAAGCCAGGAAGTGAAGTGCACCACTGTGTGCTTCCCCCGGCTATATCTATTGATCGAAAGGGGTCTCAGCACTGAGATGACATTTCAAATGACAGCAATGCTTTACAATGCATGGTCTGTTTTGTTTTTTTTTTGCACAGTTTTCATGTACATCATTGTTTTGTATTTCAGCAAAATTCCCACCACAGCAAAGAAATAGTTCTTTGGCAAAAAAAAACCTAATAAATGTGGAGAAAATTTGGCTATTTACTATAAGAGCCCAAAAGTGGCTCTTATAATTTTATTTATATTTATTTATTTATTTTTTTATCCCCCCTGAAGTTTTCCTTCAGTTTCCAACAGGAACAAATGGAAAAGAGAAAGCTCCACACTGCCCAACAGTGGTCATACACGGTATTACAATAACAAGTCTCTCCCAAAACATCCCCTGTAATGCTTTACACCGACCTAAGCGGTTGTGGGGCAGCAGAAATCCTCTCTGACAGCTCCACTTGTCAATAACTTCATATAATAAAAAACAAACTAAAAGTGATACATCCATGTCTTCTTTATATATTTCCTTACAAATCTCCCTTCCTCAACCAAGATGGCGACGCGGCCATGTCGTGACGTCATCAGCGGGCGACCTGACAGATGTCACTTGGCACGTGATCAAGAAGGGACGCGGTGCTGCGGATGTCCTGTCAGGCGAGCACCGGTGCTCCGGGTTTCGGGATGGGCCAAACCCTCTGATACCAGGGTGGCCGCTATGGACGACCCCGGCCGGGTGAGCGGGTTGGAGGAGCTTCTGGAGGAGTTCTCCCGTGCTCAGTTCCGGGCCAAGGATGTGGGGGCAAAGGTGAGAAACTCGCTACAGGCCACAGGGGGGCAGCAGAGTGCAGGGCAACCCGTTGTATACAGGGAGCGGAGCGGGGTATACACTGCAGGGGACTGTGCTTATAGAAGTGCGCGGTAACAGCGCCTCCTACCGCCTGTAATGGGACATAACAACCCGTGTTATTGCTGTCATGTTTACCTCAGGCTTGTGGGACTCTGCGTCTGACAAGAGGGCGTGGTTTCTGTATATAATAGGCGTGGTTTAACGTCAGTGAGTTCTAAGACACTGTAGGGACTATGGGGGACATTTACTAAGGAGTCTAATGTGTGTGACTCTTCTAATGGGGATTGGTGGATATTTCCTTCACTTATGGTGTGACTGTACCACCAGGCCCAGGCTGAAGCACTGGAGGCGGGCCGACCCACCCTTAGTGGGAGGAAACCCCCGCCCCTCTATGAAAAGGGTTCCATTGATTCTAATGGAGTCACGTCATGGAGGGGCTGGGGTTTCTTCCCACTAAGGGTGGGTCGGCAGTGCAATAGGGAATGCATCTAAGTAAAAAGTCAGACACTGCGCATGTTCACCTGGTACTGACCAGATGTAGACCTAGGATTTAAAAAGTCGCAGATGATAAATTGGGCGCTAATCCCGGATTATGCAAATTTTTGGGTGAATACTCAAAACAGGCAGATTAAAAAAAAAATTGCATCTAAAAACAGACCAAAAATGGGCAAAAAATCCAATTATTCACCTAAAAATAGGGGCAAAGTCCTATATTTCCCCCTATGTGTCTCTTTTTAAAAAGTGCAAACTCCTCATCTATCATGCCACAGTTTAATAAATTTAGCGCAGTTGAAAAATTGGAGTCAGAAACCAAACACTTATACTCAACTGGGTTCGGTGTTTCCTCTTCTCTTTGCTCCTGTGGCCGCACCGCAGCGGTCATGAGGGCACTCTTCCCTGTCTTGGCATCGGCGGTCCAGTGACATCACTTTATTGCCGAAACCAGAGGCAGAGAGCGTCCTCTTGTGACTGACAGGGAGGGAGCCAATGGTTCCCTCTCTGTCAGTGCTGCTGCGCGGTAACTATGAGTGCTCCATACTGTGCGGAGAGCGGCTCAGTATACAGGTAAACTAAACTGAGCTGAGCTGCAGCAGGGGTCCGGACAGCGGTCCGCCAGTTGAGGACCCCTGACATAGGCTATCACATGAAGGGAAGTTGTTTAAAAGCACAGTGACCATTTAAAGGAGAAGTCCTGTGTTTGGCATTTTTTTTAAAACGATCTGGGGAGGGGGTGGCTGCACATAACAACATGCACCTACCTCCCTGGCTTCAGAGTGAGGACCTGGGTCGTGATGTGTCCGTTGCGCTGAGACATCATGACTCGCATCCCTATTTAGACCAGCAAGCGGCTGGGGGACAGCGGACCCCTAGGCTGAAGCCAGGGAGGTAGGGGCATGTTCTTATGTACAGCCACATGATGGCATGAAATGGAAAGGTTAGAGACTTCTGGGTGACTGATATGTGATACATTTATTTATTTCAGGGTTAGAAACAAATGGGAAGATTAATTAAAGGGTGTAAAATGTAGACTGGTGTAACCTGCCCACAGCAACCAATCACAGCTTAGCTTACAGCTCTGGTATAATGATAGAGGAGCTGGGATTGGTTGCTGTGGGCAGTTTACAGCAGTGTATATTTTACACCCTTTGATAAATCTTCCCCAAAGTACCTAGGGCTTGGTTCGCATGGCATGTTTTTCCTGCTTGTATATTGTTAGGGTGTGCTCACACTGAGGAATCCACATGGAAAAGTTCCTGCGGATTCCGTCGCTTGTACCTGCGCATTTCTATTGGTCCCATAGACTCCATTCTGTGGTCAGGCGAATTCAGGCATCCGCCGAAAGAATTGACTTGTCAATTGACTTGTGAATAGAGTAAAAGTTTGCTGGTTGGACACTGTTTCGGTTCAATAGTTTTTATAATTTTTCAAAAACACATTTTAGTAAAACATGAATAAAGCACTATACTGCCTCCTCTGTTTATGACAGGAACTGCCCAGAGTAGTTGCTAATCCCCATAGAAAGCCTCTCCTGTTCTGGACAGTTATAGATTTTAAGCCCTCAGGGGTAGGGTCCTCTTTCCCTATTTACCAGTTGTCCATTTACCTTCAATGCGTTTTTGATCTTGTATTGTTCCCTTTTGTTACCCCTATCGCTTGTATAGCGCTCTGGAATTAAGGGCGCTTTATAAAAAAAATAATAAAAATGGACAGAGGTGGCAGCAGAGAGCACTGTGTCAGACTGGAAAGAAAACACCACTTCATGCAGGACATACAGCAGCTGATAAGTACTGGAAGACTTGATTTTTTTTTTTTTAATAGCATTAAATTACAAATCTGTTAAACTTTCTGACACCAGTTGATTTGAAAAAATAAATAAATAAATAATAATAATAATTGGAGTACCCCTTTAATTTGAGTAGGGTTCGTGCCCTGAACTCACAACTACTGGCAACCCCATTACTTGCCAGAGACCCGCCGCCTGGAAAGCATGGTGAATGGGTGGAGCTTAGGTCTCATTTACTCCAATGGGCGATCAGCTGCAGTAACCCTGCTCAGCCACTGTATAATGTAGGGTGCTGTTTGCTTACGCCTCTTTATTGCGTATGTGGTTGCTGGGGTTCTGGCAAACAGCTGATCGATCAGGGTGTTGGGTGGTGGACCCCCACAGATCAGACGTTAGTGACCTCTCCTGAGGATGGCACTTCAGTTAAAGAGAACCAAAAAGGCCCTTTAAGCTAGAAGTCTGGAGTCCAGTATAAGAGATTTGTGCTGTTACCGTATTCCGTTTTGATCCCATAAGGTTTATTATATTGAAACATAACATTACTAGGAGATGAGTTACATTAGGGCAGGTGTCAGTCTCTGAATGTGTACAATTGTTTTCATTCACTGACAGGCACCAGAGATCTCCAATGACCTTTACTATTCATAGACTGCGGATCACTTCTGTGTCCTGTACATGTCCCTGACTGGTTTCTTTCTTGCTCCTCAGGTGGAGAGGATTGAGCAGCGCTGTCTGGAGCTCTTTGGAAGGGATTATTGTTACAGCATCATCCAGAACCCCAATGGGGAGCTGTGCAGCCACTACCCCCGACAGATCGTCTTCCTGGAGTATGAGAGCAAAGAGCATGACAAGCACATGTATGTAACATATATACCTCAATAAAATGGCTTTCTTTAACAGCTGCATGCAAGCTCTTTCTACCCTCTAAATAACTCTTTCAGTGACTGTCCAGTGGTCCAGAATACCAGATAATCGGGTTTCATTGATGCTTTACTTGTGGACTCTTCCTATAGGTGTGAATATAGTCCCTTCACCTTGCCTGAGATTCCGTCTTTTTTAGCTGTCACATTTACCTTTGTGCAGGAAGGTGGCAGCACCTCCCTGCAAAGTGAGATTTAGCCAAATACATGTGTTATCTCCTGTGTATCACGCCTGGATTAGTGTCTGCTCTGGTGCTAGCACCCATAATCCGCTGTGTAAATATTAGACTTTCTCTTCGGACTCGTGTAATCTGTCCGGCCTGCAGGAGTAATGTGTGATCGCTGCCCACATTGCCGTTCTCCTGATGAGAGGCCTATTGCTTTATATAGCAGTCCAGCTTTCTAGAGCACTGGAATGAGATGCTGATGTCTGATATACATTTACCTGAATAAATACACTGAAGAGAACTATGTCTAATACATCTTGCTTTTCCCTTCTCCCATCACTCTTATTTTTCCATACCTCCAGTGATGACTATACACACCATACACTGACAGCTGCTTACAGAATATTCACCCAGCAAACAGCGATTCCTGCTTCCTCCCTTCCCATACATGTACATGCTTGGCCAAGCATATATGTACTCAATAGGGAAAGGGGATCAAGCGGCTACCTGACACCTGCTTATCTACTTTATCCCAGACGTTTGCTGTTGCAGAGAATCAAGAAACCTCCGTACACATTAGATATTTGACCTTTTCCACAAAAATCTATTTGGCTACCTATTTTGGCAATACCATCCATTGTCTAATTTACATGGTGGCCTTCCAACTCTTCTCCAACAGATGATGCCAGGGGAGAGAAGGATTTGGAAAACTGAACTTCATCTGACTGATCCTTTGATTCTAAGGGTCCATTTACACAGAAAGATTATCTGACAGATTATCTGCCAAAGATTTGAAGCCAAAGCCAGGAACAGACTATAAACAGAGATCAGGTCATAAAGGAAAGCCTGAGATTTCTCCTCTTTTCAAATCCATTCCTGGTTTTGGCTTCAAGTCTTTGGCAGATAATCTGTCAGATAATCTTTCTGTGTAAATGGACCCTAAGGTTTATAAGCAGCTGCCAGAGCGCCCCCCCCCCCCCAGTCAGGAACATGAATGCTTATGTAAATGGGGCAATTGGGGGAAGCTGGCCATAAGCCAAATGCACGTGTGGCTCACAGCGTATATGTGCATAGCTACCTGTAGATACAGATATGTTAATGATCAGTTGTTTTGCAAGCCCAGCCATATGAATTTTGGGCATTATAGTTGTTGGCCTTACATGGTTAAAGTGTAACTGTCATTTAAATGTCACTTTGCAGATATCAATAGTACAAGCGATTTTTATTTTTATTTTTTATTTTTAAACTTTGTTTTATTAAGCAAAAGAGAGGGAAAGGAGAAAGGCAGCCCTGCACAACAAAAGATCCTGCAATCTTCTCTCACCAAGTTTCCAGACCAACACTGAGCTTTCTGACCTGTAAATCTAGCTTTTTATGTGCCCAGTCAGTCTCCAAACTACAGGGCTGTTTGTCTCCTCTTCCTGCTCACTCCTCCCCCTCCCTAGGTTATAATGGACACAGCAAACCCTTCTTCACTTTGCATCTCCGTAACGTAGATGGCTTTGCCTGATAGTGAACAGATAAAAGGTTGGGATGGGGGGAGGCTGGGAAATAGCTTTTTGAGTACAGAAAATGGCTTTTTTTTTGCCAAATAAAATCACTTGTAATATTGATTTCTGCAAAAATAACACATCTCATTGAGATACTGAGGCAGCCGGGATTGGAGTCCACGGCATCGGTTCCGCTTGGAATTTCCTCCTGTTTTACTCAGTGTGACCGGGCCCTTATATGCAGTAATAATTCAGTGGTGTTATGTTGCAGGTTTGAGAGCACGGTGCAGGTCAGCAAACTACAAGACCTTGTTAACCGCAGCAAAATGGCTCGATGTAGAGGACGGTTCGTCTGCCCGGTTATTCTGTACAAGGGAAAGGTGAGTGTTTCTTGCATACCCAGTGTTTGGCAGCTGTCTGTCCCATCCCTCCACATTCTCATTCTTGGTTGTTCATCTTGGCAGATACAGTATGACCATTTATTTCTCTGCGGGCTGCATACAACCTGAAAACTAACAATAGTTCTGAGTAACAAAATAATGCAGGGCCCCTAACTGTACACAACCTGACCATCCACTGTAATGGAATTACTCCAGCAGTTGGAGACGTTCTGATGGGATGATGTGTGTAAGATGGATAGTCCCGGGTTGCTATTTGTATCTAGTTATACCTTGTCCACATCTGATATACCAAAGAACTGCAGATCTGTACTGAAGCGGAAAGTCAGGCCATTCCTCTAAATGAAGGCCTTGGCTTATAGATAGCACTCCTAGATTGAGATTTGTCTGCCCATTTCGGTACATCATACATTTTTAAACAATTGCGCTTATTCAGGATATGCCTCCGATTTATAAATTTGTCCTCGTAACGTTTTCTGCTTTTCCTTTGCAGCACATATGCAGGTCGGCAACACTGGCCGGATGGGGGGAGTTGTATGGACGCACCGGGTATAATTATATATTCTCAGGTAAGCTCAGTATTTATAATCTTGTTTTCTGTTCCTGGCTGTGATTCCATTCATATTAACAGCCTCTACAATGCCAGATCCATTATACACTGAATGCTGTAGGTGACTAGTGGACCATACTTACAATGTATCTGTTTAAATGAGAAGAAAAATGTTGACTATTTAGAGGGTTACCAAAAACTTTAGCCCATGCTTTGGTTCCCATAATGATCGAAAACCATAAAGCTGGTGTGAGTTCAGCTTAAATATTTCTAATTTAACAGCATTAACCTTATGAAGGAACGCAAGTTATTAAATTCTTTCATAATAGAGTGCTGTTTTATATATTGTCAGCGATTGAATGCACAGGTGTTATCCTGCATTTAAGCTTGTTGATTTGTGGATTTGCTGCAGGGGGCGCTGATGATTCCTGGGCAGATACAGAAGTTGCGGAGGATGATTCCATAGCCAGGTATGAATGAGAAGCTCTACTATTTCTAAACTAGGCTAGTTTTGACTATTTAGAAGGATACTTAAAGGGGTTCTACAGCTCTGCAAAACAGCCTCTTCTTATCGAATATTAAAGGGGTTATCCAGCGCTACAAAAACATGGCCACTTTTCCCCCTACTGTTGTCTCCAGTTCAGGTGCGGTTTGCAATTAAGCTCCATTTACTTCAATGGAACTGAGTTTCAAAACCCCACCCAATCTGGAGACAACAGTAGGGGTAAAGTGGCTATGTTTTTGTAGCGCTGGATAACCCCCTTTAAATTGGGACTGGTATTACACCACTGAGCAGTTCTTGCCAATTGAAAGGAATAGGAGGAGCTGTCATAACATTTGGCAGTATATTGGCGGGGTGTTGTCGTTTTTTGTTATTTTTTTTTTTTTCTTTATTAAAGCCCTCTCTCTTTTTTTCTGAAAATCCGTTTTCTTCTCTAATTTTGTTAATGGCTGCACCCAGAACACACCCAATTATTTAACCCCTTAACGACATCGGGCGTAAACTTACGCCCTCGCGCCCTGGTTACTTGGCGCATCAGGGCGTAAATTTACGCCCGATGTTGCGCTCTGCTGCCCTCTAGCGGCTGATATGTGTAATACACTTATCAGCAGCTACAGGGATGTTCAGAATGTAGAAAAAGTTTTTTTTTCCAAATTTTTTTTTTTTTCTATTTTCCGCACCCTATCGCCGCTGAGTGTTGATCAGCATCGCAAGAAAGTGCGCTGCTAATCAGCAACTCCTCCTTTTTGGCGTAGGGTGTTTTTTTTCTATATTCTACTGCCACGGTCTGCTGATAAGTGCGGCATTTATCAGCAACTCCTTTGTTGGCGTAGGTTTTTTTTATACTTACTGTAAAAAAAAAAAACACGTAAAAAACACTACATTACACCACACTACATTGAATAAAGTTTGAGACTACACCACTACATACCCCATATACCAATCCCCATATAAAGATGGCCCCCAGGGTGTTTTCGGCGTCAGACGCATACGTTATTATTGCCTCCGACACCGAAACAGCCAGTGAGGATGAATGGGGGGATCCTTCTTTCCTCTATTCATCATCCTCATCATCCGGTGACGTGTCTGGGGGTAGCGTAGCGTACGCTGCCCCCCAGACACGTCTTTTCCGCCAGTACCGTCCCAATAAGAGATCACGGTATGGTGTGAAATTCTACAAACTCTGTGAGCGTACCTCAGGGTACACTTACAGATTTAGGGTATGTGCACACTGCGGAATGGCGAAGGATAACCCTTTGTGCATTCCGCAGCTGGCACCCGCCGGCGGACTGATACGGGCGCATGTCTCCATCCGTGTCATAGACTCTATTCTATGCACGGGCGGATTCCGTCGTCCATCCAAAGGATGAATACGTTGGACGGAGAGCGGAATCCGCCCGTGCATAGAATGGAGTCTATGACACGGACGGAGACGTGCGCCTGCATCAGTCCACCGGCAGGTGCCAACTGCGGAATGCACGAAGGATTATCTGCGCGATTCCGCAGTGTGCACGTTCCCTTAGAGTGTATGTAGGAAGGGACACCCGAATGCAGCCCCCAGATGCCCCCAGATGCCCCCTCCCCCCCCATCCTTGGAACAAGTGGGAAGATCGTCCGGGAACTGATCTTCCCACTGCTAGATAAAGGTCACCACCACCTGTACGGGGATAACTTTTATACCAGCACCCCCCTCTTCCGGTCCGTCACTGCCCGAGCTACTGTAGCTTGCGGCACAATCCGAAAATATCAGAAGCAGTAATAGAGCCCTAATATTTAGCAGCCATGGAGCGGACCCAGCGCTTCTGGATATGAGGGACCCCCTATCGCACCAGGACAACATTTTCCAGGTGACGTCCCCCACACTGGAAAACAGGAGACCCCAGAAGAAGTGCAGAGTGTGGCGTAACAGGGGGATCAGGAAGGACAACATTTTCCAGTGTGACACCTGTCCTGATCCCCCCGGCCTCTGCATACAGGATCGCTCCAAGGCGTATCACACGTCACTGGGGTTCTACATTATCTAAATTCTGTCCCTTATTCCTATTTCAGGGGTCACGTTGATCCAGGGATTATTCTGATCGCCATTATGGAGTCGGGAAGGAATTTTTCCCCTGTGATAAAGCTACTGTCGTCTGCCTCACGAGGGTTTTTTGCCTTCCTCTGGGTCAACACAGGTTGAATTTGATGGACACCTGTCATTTCCAACCTTATAAACTAATAATTGGCCTAATACCCCCAAATAAATTAGAATTGTCCCTTTTTCCCCCAGCTAAGTAGGTATGGCCGCCATTCCCATTAGAGGATGCCATGATGCAATTACAAAGCCTCTGTGCGGCCAGGACAGCAGAAACCCCCCACAAGTGACCCCATTCTGGAAACTACACCCCATAAGGAATCTAACAAGGGGGGCAGCGGGGATATGGCCCCCTGGTGACGGCCACATTTGGGACGTGAAAATGAAAAAAATTGTATTTTTTATTTTCTCAGCACATTCTACGTAAGTGACTGTCACCAGTGGGGTCCATATCCTCACTGCACCCCTTGTTAGATTCCTTATGGGGTGTAGTTTCCAGAATGGGGTCACTTGTCGGGGGTTTCTACTGACCTGGCAGCACAGGAGCTTTGTAATTGCGACATGGCCTCCATCCTCCATTCCAGCCTCTAAATGGCGCTCTGTCCCTTTGGTGGCTTGCCCTGTGCCCATATGGCACATTATGCCCACATGTGGGGTATTTTCGTACTCAGGGGAAACTACCCTACACGTTTTGTGTTCATTTTCTTTTTTAACCCCTTGTGGAAATGGAAAAAATCAAGGCTAGACCAACATTTAGTGTAATTTTTGTAAAATTTTTACTCTAAATCATTAATCTTGTCATGATTTTTTCATTTTCACAAGGGGCTAAAAGATTAAAAAAAAACAATAAATGTGTAGAGCAATTTCCCCTGAGTACGGAAATACCCCACATGTGGACATAAAGCGCCATGCGGGTGCAGGTTAAGCCTCCGAAGGGAAGGAGCGCCATTTGGTTTTTGAAGGCTGGATTTGGATGGAATGGATTTCGAGGGGCCATGTTGCATTCAAAAGGCCTCTGTGTTGCCAAGACAGTTGAAACCCCCCACAAGTGACCCCATTATGGAAACTACACCCCTCAAGGAATGTAACAAGGGGTGTAGTGAGCATATGAACCCCACTGGTGACGGGCACAAATGTGGAACAATGTGGCGTGAAAATAAAAATTTTTACATTTTTTACACTATAATGTTGGTTTAGCCTTGAATTTATCATTTTCACAAGGGGTTAAAAGAGAAAAAAAACACACAATATGTGTAGAGCAATTTCCCCCGAGTCCGTAAATACCCCACATGTGGACATAAAGCGCCATGTGGGCGCAGGGCAAGCCTCCGAAGGGAAGGAGCGCCATTTGGATTTTGGAGGTTGGATTTGGCTAGAATGGATGATGAACGCCATGTCGCATTTACAGAGCCCTCGTGCTGCCAAAACACTGGAAACCCCCCACAAGTGACCCCATTCTGGAAACTGCACCCCTCAAGGAATCTAACAAGGGGTGCAGTGAGGATATGGACCCCTTGATGACGGGCAGAAGTGAAAAAATGAAATTTTTTACTTTTACGTCACATTGTTCCACATTTGTGCCCGTCACCAGTGGGGTCCATATGCTCACTGTGCCCCTTGTTAGATTCCTTGAGGGGTGTAGTTTCCAGAATGGGGTCACTCGTGGGGGGTTTCCAGTGTCTTGGCAGCACGAGGGCTCTGTAAATGCGACATGGCCCTTGAAATCCTTTCCAGTGAAATTCAGCTTCCAAAAGCCAATTGGCGCTCCTTCCCTTTGGAGGCTTGTCCTGCGCCCCCTTGGCACTTTATCGCCACATGTGGGGTATTTCCGTACTCGGGAGAAGCTGCGCTACACATTCTGTGTCTTTTTTTTCCTCTTATCCCTTTAAGAAAATGAAAAATTGAAGGCTAGAACAACGTTTTAGTGTAAAAAATAAATTTTTCTTTTTTCACGCCATATTGTTCGGAAAATCTGTGAAGCACCTGTGGGGTCCAAATGCCCACCGCACCCCTTGTTACATTCCTTGAGGGGTGTAGTTTTCTAAATGGTGTCCCTTTAGGGGTCTTTTTCAGGTTTTGGCACCCCAGAGCCTCTGCCAACCTGAAGTGGTACAGTCAGAAATGACCAAATATAACGGAGGCGTTGAAATTCACTAGGCGCTCCCTTATATCTGAGGCTTGTGGTTGCGTCAAATAGCGCAATAGGGCCACATATGGGGTATTTCTATAAACTGCAGAAACGGGGCAATAATTATTGGGGTGCATTTCTCTGGTAATAGGTTTATAATTATGAAAAATATTGGATTACAAAAAAAATCTCTGCACAGAAAATTAAAATTTTCAAATTTCTTACACACTTGGCTTTTATTTCTGTGACTCCCCTAAAGGGTTAAAACACTTTCTGGATATGCTTTTGCAAAGTGTGGGGGGTGCAGTTTCTGAAATGGGGTGCTTTGTGGGGCTTTCTAACATACAGGCCCCTCAAATACACTTTAAACCTGAACAGGTCCCTAAAAATATCTGATTTTGAAATTTTACTGAAAATTTGGAAATTTGCTGCTAATGTTTTAAGCTTTCTATTGTCTAAAAAAATGAAAGATCGTTTAATAAATGCCGCCAACATAAAGTAGACATGTTGCTAATGCTATTTAATATATAATTTATGTGGTATAACCACTTTCTGTATACGCAAAAAAGTTTCAAAGTTGGAAAAATGCAGTTTTTCACATTTTTTAACATTATTTGGGAATTATTTTGGGAATTATTTTTCATAAAGATTCGTTATGAGTATCGACTCCAATTTACCAGAAATGTAAAGTACAATATGTCACGAGAAAACAATCTCAGAATCAGCCGGATAGGTAAAAGCATCCCGAAGTTATTAATGAATAAAGTGACACTGGTCATATTCATAAAATTTGTCTCTGTCATTAAGGCCATTTCAGGCTCTGTCCTTAAGGGGTTAAAGGGGGTTATCCAGTGCTACAAAAACATGGCCACTTTCTTTCATAGACAACACGACTCTTGTCTCCAGTTCAGTTGCGGTTTGCAAATAAGCTCCATTCACTTCAATGGAACTGCGCAGCTGGAGACAAGAGTGGGGCTGTCTCTGAAAGAAAGTGACCATGTTTTTGTAGCGCTGGGTAAACCCTTTAACTACTTTATTCCCTTATCTTTTCTCAGGAATGGAGATTCTCAATTTGACAAAGTCCGGGGCCATGACATTAAATTGTTGAGATACTTGTCTATCCGATACATCTGTGACCTAATGGTAGAGAACAAGAAGGTGAAATTTGGGCTCAAGTGAGTTTTTCTTTTCTTTATTTTATTAAAACTTTATCAAAACTACAGGTCTGGGTAAATGTTTATAGATCTCCGCCTGTAACCCTGGAGTGGTTTATTTATTACTGCTGTTACCCCTAAAGCAGTCAATGGGATAAGGAGGGGGGGGAGGGGTTGTAAAGCCAAAATCTACTGTAAAAAAAAGATAATTCAACTTGCTTTTTAATGTTTTATCCAGTGTTACCTCTTCTGAAAAGGTGGATAAAGCTCAGCGGTATGCAGACTTCACGCTTCTATCTATTCCTTACCCAGGTAGAGAACCAGAAATCATTTGTCATGTATTGTGGTTTCTGGAGTTGGTTGGGAACCAAAAACAACCATGCTGGATGCTTTGTGTAGTTTGTGTAACTCCTATTGACCTTAATAAGAGAGATGCAAACATCATGGCACCATGGTAGTAAGATGTCATTCAGTCGTTCGCAATAGCAACGACAAGACTACCGCAAGAACGATCATAAGTAACGATTATTGTTCCGTGTAATTGGGGGAACAATTTCAGGTCGTTCGCCATAGCGGGCATTTGAGATTGTTTATTGTTAATCACAGAAAAATCGCTTCGTGGAATAGTACCTTAAGTACCATAACAAGTCATGTTGGGGCTTGTTTTTTGTGGGACAGCTTGTATAAAATCATTGGTGCAATGTTAGTAACTATAACACGATTGAAAAGGTGGTTCAAGAGTTAAAAAAAAATAAAGTTAGCTTCATAGTCTGGCTATGTTTATTTTGCGGTAGTGATGGTGTACCATATGTGCATGTGACCACTGTAACCAATCGCTGGCTTCAGCAGTGATGCTTGCGAGTACAGCCAATGATTGGCTGCAGCAGTCACATGGCTGAATGTGAGGTCGTGCTTCCGGCAGTTATAATTTTTTTTTTTTTTTTTTATTGATACCATTTTAGGGTACATAGGCTTTATTCAGAGGCAATAAAACATATGAACCGCAGCAAGTATAGTGCTTAGGTCCTATTCTGTTCTAATTAATACTGAACCATACTTGTTGGTCATTATACAGGCGCCTTGCCAACTATGCTGTGTGGCATACAGGAGCATCTATTCACTTCAGTGTTATTATAGCAGAAGGATTTAGTGGGCTTTAATCACTGCCCCCCTCCCCCTATATCAGTGGTGGTGGGGGGCAGGGGGTACAGCAGACTCACAGATGACATCTTCTTTGATCTGAGTAGTCACTTTCCCTTTTCCTTCCCTTTTTAATCTCTTCAAAACCCGTCGGACAAACATTTTAGGCTCCTTCAACTTCCTTCCCTTTTACCTACCCATACAGTATTAATTCTGCTGTTTGGTGTCATGCGCAGTAAAGTTAATAGGTATGTGGGTTGCCTCTGCTCTGTATGTAGGATCCCCCATATCGTAATATCCCATTCTATGACCCCCCATATAGTAATAATGTCCCCTGCTGTGTTTCCCCCGCTAACATAGTAATGATGCCTCCTACTGTGCACCTCCACATATGGATAATGCTCCAGCTATGCACCCCACTCAGTGTTAATGCCCCCTGCTGTTCCCTCATAGTAATAATGCCCCCCCTGCTGTACACCCCCCCACCACTAATAATAATAATAATAATAATAATAATAATCCCCTGTTGTGAAGAGCCCCTGACCACAGTAATAATGCCCCTGCTATGCACCCCGACTGATAATAATAATGCCCCTTGTTGTGTACAGCCCCTCACCTTCCCATAGTAATAATGCCCCCTGTTGTATACAGCCCCCTGTTGTTCTCAGACATAAAGAAAAAAAAAAACACATCATACTTGCTTATTCCAGGCCTGGAGTAGGTCTCCTCATCTTCTGGCTCAAGTCTGTGTGCTGCGGGGACGAATCTTCCACCAGGCCCAATGACGTCCTATCATTGCGCCTGCTGAAGAGATCATGTTTGGGCCTGCTCATAGGCTGCAGGCCAATGGCCTATGATGATAAGTAGAGCAGCAGGACGCAGTAGGAGTCCAAGGGGGGCCAGATTTTCTGGAAGTTCTCTACCTGGTCTTCTTGAGAGGCAGACAAGTATTCCAGTCATATTTTCACTATTTTTAACATTGGACATTCATCCTGTTTTTTTGCAGGCTGTGAATTTTTTAAGGATTACAAGGATCGAGACTATGTTGCTGAAGGCCTTGTATTTAACTGGAAACAGGTAAGTTTGGCTAAAAGCGGTACTGTCATTTATCTGAACTTTTGACATCGTCCACTTCACTCACTTATAATAGCTATTGAAGCAAGAGTGGACTCATTCGTTCCATAGACTATAATGGAGCAAATGAGTCTCGCTACCACACGCTTCATCCACTTATAACTGATTATTGCAGCAGTCTAAACTTTTGAGATGTCTGGCAACAATACACATGTATACTATGGTGTATAAGTGGAACTTTGCATGGTTGATTTTTGCAGAGTAGTTTGAAATGACAGGTACACTTTAAAGACAGTGGGGTAGATTTATCAAGCATGGTGTAAAGTGAAACTGGCTCAGTTGCCCCTAGCAACCAATCAGATTCCACCTTTCATTTTTCAAAGAAACTGTGAGGAATGAAAGGTGGAATCTGATTGGTTGCTAGGGGTAACTAAGACATTTCTACTTTACACCAGTTTGATAAATCTCCCCTAGTGTTTTTATTTATTTATTTTTTTATTGCTTTGCACTTGCGATACTAAAAACAATGACCATTGTTGCAGTCATAAATCAGCTTAGAAGTTCATTCAGGAGGGTAAAAAAAAGGACTGGAGACTGAGTTGTCAGACATTTAAAGGTGTCCATGGCCTATAGCAGTGATTTTCAACCAGTGTGCCGTGGCACACTAGTGTGCCGCGACACATGGTCGGGTGTGCCGCAGGGAAAGTTCCCCAAACTATGGTGCCCCTGTGAAACAGGAGAAAACAATGGGGGAGAGAAACCTGTGGATGGGGGAGAGAAACAGCGGAGAGAAGCAGGGGGGAGAGAAGTTTGGTGGAGAGAAGCAGGGGGGAGAGAAGCACAGGAGAGAAGCTCGGGGGAGAGAAGCACAGGAGAGAAGCATGTGGGAGAATTATGGTGGAGAGAAGCACAGGAGAGAAGTAGGGGGGAGAAGTATGGTGGAGAGAAGCAGGGGGGAGAAGTATGGTGGAGAGAAGCACAGGAGAGAAGTAGGGGGGAGGTATGGTGGAGAGAAGCAGGGGGGAGAAGTATGGTGGAGAGAAGCACAGGAGAGAAGTAGGGGGGAGAAGTATGGTGGAGAGAAGCAGGGGGGAGAAGTATGGTGGAGAGAAGCACAGGAGAGAAGTAGGGGGGAGAAGTATGGTGGAGAGAAGCATGGGGAGAAGAAAACAGGCCCAGGTTTCACACTGAGTGAGTATAAATACATTTAGAATCTATATTATTAACTATATGTATAATATGTACTGTTTTAGTGTCATTTTGTGCCATTTTGGTTGGTGGTGTGCCCCGGGATTTTTTAACTATAAAAAGTGTGCCGCGGCTCAAAAAAGGTTGAAAATCACTGGCCTATAGGTTGTGACAGGGTGGTATGATGACCTCTAGCACCCTGTGGGTAATCACAGAAAAGTGTATCCAAAATACAAATCCCTGTACCACTTGGACCATTGGCACTTTACCCATAGGGTGAATTCTGTGCCTGTTTTGGTTTCCCTTGCTGTGTTTCACAGGCATGAACTGGTACCTCATGTATGGTGCATAGTATGACAGGCGCTACTGATGTCAAATCTGTAGGTATCATAAGTAGTAGGGCTGGGCGATATTGGCCTAAATCAATATCGCGGTTTATCGCATATGTAGCTGCGGTAACGATAATTGGATGATAACTATGACACGCCCCCTTTGTAAGCCACACCCCTTTTACAAGCCACACCCACTCGGCCGTGCCAAACTGGGGATAGTTTGTTTCAATAAAGTTAAAAAAAGTACAGTAACTCAATGAGCAGCAACCCAAGGCTAGGTACACACTACAGGACATGTATATACAGGTATACAGCTATGTGCACACTATAGGACGTGTATATACAGGTATACAGCTATGTGCACACTACAGGACGTGTATATACAGGTATACAGCTATGTGCACACTACAGGACGTGTATATACAGGTATACAGCTATGTGCACACTACAGGACGTGTATATACAGGTATATAGCTATGTACTATAGGTACCCAGAGTATATATGATGGGTATATAGTATATACAGGTGACAGTACAGGGACGTACATTATAGGGGGCTGTAGATGGCACTGCACTGACACGCTGTAAAGATATCGATCTATCGTTCGTGACAGACGCACATCCAAGGCTGAAGTAGAGGGTGCTGAACACAGAAAGGCCTTTGGCAGGGGATTCCAAAATACAAAGCAGCAAGAGTCCGCAGCACACCAGCATATAGTGAAGAGATAAGCATGCTTGAAAATGATTCTGAAGTGAATTGAAACGTCGTATCCTGCACCTTATTTGATGGAATGAACCACTCTTCACTACATGCTGGTGTGCTGCGGACTCTTGCTGCTTTATCTATATCTATCTATCTCCTATCTATCTCCTATCTATCTCTCTATCTCCTATCTCTCTATCTCCTATCTATCTATCTCCTATCTATCTATCTCCTATCTATCTCCTATCTATCTCTCTATCTCCTATCTCTCTATCTCCTATCTCTCTATCTCCTATCTATCTATCTCCTATCTATCTATCTATCTCCTATCTATCTATCTCCTCTACGGGGAGGTGGGCAGGTGTGTACGGGGGGGCGGGCAGGGGTGTTTGGGTACACAGGGGGGCGGGCAGGGGTGGATGGGTACACAGGGGGGCAGGCAGGGGTGGATGGGTACACAGGGGAGCGGGCAGGGGTGTATGGGTACACAGGGGGGCGGGCAGGGGTGGATGGGCACACAGGGGGGCGGGCAGGGGTGGATGGGTACACAGGGGGGCGGGCAGGGGTGGCTGGGTACACAGGGGAGCGGGCAGGGGTGGCTGGGTACACAGGGGGGCGGGCAGGGGTGGCTGGGTACACAGGGGGGCGGGCAGGGGTGGCTGGGCACACAGGGGGGCGGGCAGGGGTGGATGGGCACACAGGGGGGCGGGCAGGGGTGGCTGGGTACACAGGGGAGCGGGCAGGGGTGGCTGGGTACACAGGGGAGCGGGCAGGGGTGGCTGGGTACACAGGGGGGCGGGCAGGGGTGGCTGGGCACACAGGGGGGCGGGCAGGGGTGGCTGGGCACACAGGGGGGCGGGCAGGGGTGGCTGGGCACACAGGGGGGCGGGCAGGGGTGGCTGGGCACACAGGGGGGCGGGCAGGGGTGGCTGGGCACACAGGGGGGCGGGCAGGGGTGGCTGGGCACACAGGGGGGCGGCCAGGGGTGGCTGGGTACACAGGGGGGCGGGCAGGGGTGGATGGGTACACAGGGGGGCGGGCAGGGGTGGATGGGTACACAGGGGGGCGGGCAGGGGTCTTGGTATACAGGGAGCTGCATGCATATGCTCCTCCACCTTGAGATCTGACCGGCGTCCCTGCACACACATGACATTAATGTGCAGCGCTCGCCGGGAGGAGGGGGGGGGACCGGCACCAGTCCTGTCCGAGCGCCCTTCTCCTCCGGCCGGCGAGCGCTGCACATGTTAATGTCCTGTGTGTGCAGGGACGCCGGACAGGACAGGATCACTCAGGAACATTCTCCCCTGGACCCTGCTGCTCCTCCACTTCCCGCGCGCACACCGTCGTCCCTGCACACACAGGACATTAACGTGCAGCGCTCGCCGGCCGGAGGAGAAGGGCGCTCGGACAGGACTGGTGCCGCTCCCCCAACTCCCCCTCCCGGCAAGCGCTGCACGTTAATGTCCTGTGTGTGCAGGGACGCCGGATGGGACAGGGGGAGGGCGGGCGCTCACACTGGACGGGTGCCGGGGGCGGGCATTCTCACCTGGGCCCTGCTGCTCCTCCACCTCCCGCTCTGATTCCGGCGTCCCTGCACATAACGTGCAGCGCTCACGCCGCCGCGACTGCGTGCAGAAGCTCTCTGGGAAACACAAAATTACCGCAGATACCGTCCTGGCTAAGTTGAGGTCGGTTAACAGACGCCAGTGACGGTATCGGTATTTTTGCGGTATACCGCCCAGCCCTAATAAGTAGCAACCTTAGTTTCTGTGTGACTGCAAAACAATTATTTGGTCTATTCAGAGAACCCATGGTCTCTCCTAAACCAGTGTATTTTTAGTACATACTTGTATTGTCCACGAAATAAAAATTCTGGAACATCTTTAATTTTTTAGGGTAGCTTCACACACACTGTATCGCAGCGAATTTTCTGCTGCGGATCCGCAGCAGATTAGATCTAAATACCTGAAACAGCATCAAATCTGCACCATCCAATCTGCTGCGGATCCGGTGTGTGTGAAGGCACCCTTAAATAGCCAACAGTGTGTTACCATTTGGGACATTGACTGTCTGGCATATTCAGCAATGATTGGATGGAGTTAGAATGTGTAGGAACATGCTCCCAATACATTACACCCGGTTGGCTGTTTAATCAAACATTTCTATAACAGGTAATAGCACAATTTATAGCTATCAGAAACTATGTTCCAGAATTATTGTTTCATGGGGAATATGCATTTTTTTTTTTAAACTAAAACAGACAATTGAGGAGAGACCTTAGGTCATCTTTAAATGGGTGGGTTAAAAAAAATACAAATTAAGTTACTTTATATCTGATTGTAATTTATACTTTTGAACCCATAGGATTATGTTGATGCCCCTTTAAGTATCCCAGTCTGCTTGACAAGACACTTAAACATTGACTGGAGGGAATACCAGGTAAGCCCATGATGCAATACGTATTCTGGTTAGAGAGAGTATTAGTCATATGGCACGCTCTGCATTTTGCTCTACGCCACTTCTCGTACATCTGCTTAGAGACGCGGCTGTGCTGTCATTTGCCCTTTTTATCTCCCCCTGAGGCTCTGGTGAGCTGCACAGCAGCAGACAAAATGATGAAAGTAGACACAGTCAGGAGCGGCGCCTCTCCACCATCACTCTCAGTCCTGATAGGGCAGGTTTCCCCTCACTGTAAAGCCTCTGGGATATTCCAGCAGAACTGGGGACCCGGCATGTGCTAAGCTGGAGAAAGTGGGTCAGCACATGGCAGGAAGCGCTGCAGGCTGCTCATATTAATGGATTTTGCTTAGAAAAATCTAATTGAGAGTAGTATTGCAGGTGCCTTTCTCAGTCTACAGGGACAAGACTGTGTATTCTTATTATTTTTTGTTATTTATTTTTACCCTTTCAGTGTTAATTTGAAGATATTCACAGTACCTTGCACCTTGTATTTATGAAAAGTGAGACTTCAGTGAAAAGAATCAGTCTGCGATCATTTAAAGGGGTAGTGCTACTATTATAATCATATATTGCTCTAGATGCATGAACATGATTCTTGGCCACTGGCCACTCTGGTAGGTAAAGGGACCTCTCTGACCGACCCCCCCATCCGCCACTGTTGTGTACACTATTGAGCAAGTGCAGGGAAACCCTGCAGCACAGATCCCCTTTATGTTATTATTTGATCTAGCATCCATGCAACGCTGAATACTGCTAGTGAGTATGAACCTCCCTGAATATAACTTACTCTCATGACATTGACTGAAATACTATGTGTAACCTGAGCTGGATTCATAGGACTGCCAGCCATTGTTTCAGGTCATGACACATGGCTTCATTGTAAATATGTCTGTTTTTGTTACTACTTATCTTCGTCCTCATCTCTACCTTGTAACTTCCTCTATTCTTCCTGGAGATGTTTAAACCAGGCCAATTTATCTGATGAATATGTGTTCCTAAGATAATAGGCCTGTGTAAAAGGAAAAGTGATCAGCTGATCAAGAAAACTCTTGTTCATTGTCCGATTGCAGCATTTGCAGTCAACATTGTAAAATTCACTATTTGGCTATGTTCACACAACATTATTTTTGAGTAAAGAATGGACGCTTATGGCAATGGAATCAGCATCCGTTCCTTACTGCAGGGGCAGCATTGCATTGAAGTCAAATATATATGGAAATATATATGTTGCATCTACCTGTAGCACAAATGAGGTATAAACTGACAAAGCAGTAGAGAAATCTACATTGTCCTACTGAAGTTTCCCTTATAGTGAATAGATGCCCTTGATTCCTTCTTTCGGTCACATGTTTGGAGGCTCTTATTAAAAAGTTTTTCTCGCAAAATTTGGCACAAGACGTGACTATGATTTAATCATCTGTCAACAGGCAGAATTAGGACAGAGCCCAGCAGGCAGCGGGGAACGCTGAGTTGGCACTTGTTGGAAAGTGATTTTGAGCTGATATACATTGCGCGAGGATCACCCAGGGAACTGCCATGCGGAGGAATATATATGTGTCATGAATACATTATTACTGTTCATTCCGGCATCTCTATCCATTAAAAAAAGAAGAAAAAACACATCTTAAGGGGTTGTCTGGTTTATAAAACCCATTTGCAAATACCCTGTTAGGGAATTCAGAGTTAATAGTTGGGTGGGGGGTGGGGGTTGGCTTTCATCCTCTGATATAATAGCCAGAAGGTAGATCAGCTACAAAGAGCGCATCTCTCTGGAGGACCCAGAACATCCATACATTACATCCCACAGCCCATTACTTTCAATAGGCACTGTATAATGCTTCATTTCCTCCGTGGTGGCCTTGCAGGAAAATTTGAACACTTTCTTCTCCTGTATGTTACAATTGTTCGTCTGGGGTTTCAGTAGCAGACGACCCTGCAAGGGAAATCTTTTAAAATGGGACTGTTTAAAGTGTACAAGTCCTTGTCCATATAAAATAATGGGTTTTGTCCACTAACAGCATAGCCACAGAATATGTGAAAATTATATGATTCCTTGGGTCCATCTGTTGGGACCCCCAGAGATCATGAGAACAATAACCTGAGCTTGTATTGAGGCAGGAGGTGGGGTTCGGACTACCTTGGGCACCAGTAGACAATGCAGAGAAGCTGATCCTATCTGTGCCTGCTTGGAGCACACACCTTGAGATTTGCAGTATAAGGAAAGCCATGTTGTATATGTGGCGTAATCCAGAATCTTGCTTTTGATGGCATATAGATCAACTGTGTCTAATAACGGGATCATTGTTCATTTTACTTTAAAATAACACACCTATCTTTTCTTGCAGAGTTGGGATTTGGTAAAGCAGACACAGAATTACCTGAGGTTGCTCATCCACATCATCAATGGAGATGGTAAGAGTCTCCTATTATATTTATACAAAAATAGTCTTGGGCCCTCTTCACATGTCATGGCCATTTTAAAGTTTAGAAAACACTGATCCTGAAGCTTCAGGAAACCATCAGTGTTTCCTGACCATAAAAACAGAGAAGAAAAGAAAAACAGTCATACCCACATGCTCCATGCTCCCTGCCGGCATCTCCCTCTGTCTTCCTGATTTTCTGCTTTGTGAGGTCGTGTGTTGCAATGCTGGGGGTGGGGGTGGAAGAAAGCTGCCTCTTGTGGCCGGAGACATAATGCTGCCTCTGGCCAGAAGAGTTTTTGACAGGATGCTTGTCAAACACAGTGCTGCATTAACAATATTCGATTAGGTGTGTGTACTGTTAAAAGGCCAGGGTCAGCACGGCACTTGCTCAGGGTAGCATGCAGATACACATCTGGAGCTGTCTGGAATTCCGGACGCCCTTGTAGGGTTCTATGGGGCATCCGTACCTGAAATTCTGGACAATTTTAGGACATGTCCTATAATTTACAAGTCTATATTCTGGCTTGGGTCATATGGGTCAGGAAATCTATCTGGATTTCTTATCAGGAAAATTAGGAAATTAGATCCTGGGACTTTGCCTGCACCATTATCGCCATATCTAAATGTACAGTAGCTACTAGATGGTCTGGAAATCCAAGTTGTCCTAACAATTTAATTTCTTGGTTCAAGGAGATGGAATTTGTTACTTCAGTATGTTGGTAGAGGAACAGGTACTGTACGCTTAGAGGGTGTTTTACTAGTGCCACACACCATGACACTAATCTGAGCACCTGGAATATTATTGGGGGCTGAAGTACACTCAGTAAATCACCAAATGTAAGAAAACCCACCGGGGAGGGAATTTTATATCTACTCCAAGAATGAGTCAGGTAATGCTAATTGTGTATTGTTTTCTTCAGGTCCTCAGTAAAATATTATGCAGAGTCTCAGCCAGTGCTCACATGGTGCCTGCAGCCAAGTCACACATGACTAAACACCTACATTTAGCTTTTGGAGAGTGAGGAACAGTCTAATTTCACAGTTCTTTATGCCACCTGAGTCCAAAAGCTTGGAAAACATTACCAAGTATCAAGCTAAATCTAAAAGGAGATGTTTACATTGCTGTAATGATCACGTAGGAATGGGTGCAGCTGTGTCCAGATAGACTTAAAGATGACCAGTGCTTGTACATTTGTACAGTTAAGTTCCTGTTATTGTGGAGTTAACCCTCTAATTTCTCTGCTTGAGTACTCAACTATAGGATATGTGGCAGCTGTTGCTGTCTCTCTGAAGCTTCAAATTAGGTTCCAAAAAGCTTTGAGTATCTATTGAAGCCCAGTTGGCAAATGCTGGCTTAAGCTAAAAGTTTTACAAGCCCACATAGGTATGGAAGCATATCTACATTGATTTTTAAAGTGTAATTGTCATTTTAAGTTTTTTTTTCTTTCAAAAATCAATAGTACAAGTGATTTTAAGGAATTCTGTAATAGGTTTTATCAAGGAAAAAAAGCCTCTTTCTGTACTGAAACAGCTGTTTTGCAACGTCCACCCTTTCTTCTTATCTGCTTATTATCAAGCAAAGTCGTCTTTATCACAGAAGAGCAAAGTGAAGACGGTTTTGTTGAGTCCATTCTAACTTATGGAGGGGGGAGGGGTCTAGAGTGAATGACTGAACAGGAAGAGGAGAGAACCAGCTCGGCCATTTGGAGGCTGTCTGAGCAGATAAAACCTGGATTCACAGGTCAGAAAGGTTAGTGTTGGTCTGGGATCTTGCTGGACAGGGCTGCCTTTTCTCCTCTCAGTGCTCACTCGTCCCCCTCAACCCCTCCCCTTTCCAAAAAGCATAATAGACACAGAAATCCTGCTTCTTCTAAAGTGAGAGGGGAGAAAGGAAAACAGCTCAGAAGGAAACTGTTTTGCTTAATAAAACCTATTACAGAGTTCCTTAAAGTGACTTTGTACCCACAATTTGACCCCCCAAACCACTTGTACCTTCGGATAGCTGCTTTTAATACAAGATCTGTCCTTGGGTCCGTTCGGCAGGTGATTGTCCTAAAAAACAACTTTTTAACTTGCAGCCCCGTGCCCAACGGCCTTGGCCTAAAGTGTGTGTGCATTAGGCTGGCACACCCTCTGTCCCTCCTCCCCTCCCTCTTCATCATTAGGAATGCTCCAGGCATATTGCCTCCTATTTACCACCTGTGTCAGCCCAGCACATGGGCTGGATCGTTAAGACACCTGTGCAAACTTCAGACTGAAGAAAATGTTCCAGTGGCATTCCTAATGATGAAGAGGGTGGGGAGGAGGGACGGAGGGGTGGTGCAATCTTAGGGAACAGATATTCTAAGCCACACCCGTTGGGCATGGGGTTGCAAGTTTATGAGTTGGTTTTTAGGACAATAACTGCATCACCTGCCAAACGGACCCCAGGACAGATCTTGGATTAAAAGCAGCTATCCAAAGGTACAAGTGGTTTGGGGGGGGGGGGGGGGAAGGTTTTCAGTACAGAGTCGCTTTAAAATCGCTTGTACGAGATATTGAAAATAGTTTGGACTTTTAAAATGAATGGGGCTGAACTGCAATACCAGTTGTAAACTTCGGACAGGTGTAGGCAAAAAACCAAAATCGACCTTGTTTTTCTAATCCTAGGTTTTTAAAGGGGTTAAATTTATTTATTTTTTTATATCTTGATATATATTTTTTATATGTTGTAGTGTCCACTTGATTGCTGGTTATGTTTATTAACATAATAACAAAAATATGTATTTGTATTCTTTTGCTCTTTCCAGGAAAGTATGAATGTATGTATATTCTTTAGATAGATATAGATTACAAATTGATCTAAACTGTGTGTGAAGTGCTGCCTCAATACCCATAATCATAGATATAGATTAGAGATGAGTGAATCGCAATTATACTCTGGTTTGCGGCATTTGTGGCTGCAGAAGTTGGATGCAGCTTTAGGGAGTCCTGGAAACAGTCCATATGTATCCATGTTTTCTAGGGAACCTTAACCCCTTAAGGTCCAAGCCAATTTTCGTTTTTGCGCTTTTGCTTTTTCCACTTTGTTTAAAAGTCCATAGCGCTTGCATTTTTTCACCTAGAGACTTATGAGTGCTTATTTTTTGCGAAACCAATTGTACATTGCAATTACAGGCATAATTTTTCCATAAAATATGTTGTGAAACCGAAAAAAAATCATTTGCGCTGTCAAATTGAAAAAAAAACAAATTTGTTTTGATTTCGGGGAGTTTTGCATTTACGCCATTCGCCCTATGGTAAAACTGACTTGTTATGCATGTTCCTCAAGTCGTTACGATTACTATGATATATAACATGTATAACTTATATTGTATCTGATGGCCTGTAAAAAATTCAAACCGTTGTTAACAAATATATGTCACTTAAAATCGCTCCATTCCCAGGCTTATAGCGCTTTTATCCTTTGGTCTATGGGGCTGTGTGAGGTGTCAGTTTTTGCGCCATGATGCGTTCTTTCTACCGGTAACTTGATTGTGCATATACGACTTTTTGATCGCTTTTTATTACATTTTTTCTGGATTTGATGCGACCAAAAATGCGCAATTTTGCACTTTGGAATTTTTTTGCGCTTACGCCGTTTACCGTGCGAGATCAGGAATGTGATTAATTAATAGTTCGGGCGATTACGCGCGCGGCGATACTAAATATGTTTATTTATTAATTTATATTTAAAAAATGGGAAAAGGGGAGTGATTTGGACTTTTATTAGGGGAGGGGATTTTTTATTAATAAAAACACTTTTTTACTTTTTTTTTTACATGGACTAGAAGCCCCCCTGGGGGGCTTGTATATACATAGCACTGATCTCTCATAGAGATCAATGCTGTGTATATACACAGCAAAGATCCATGAGATCGGTCATAGATTGCTATGGCCTGCTGCAGGCCATAGCAATCTACTGCCGAGCCGGGATCAGCCGAGGCCCGGCTGAGGCCCGGCACGGCCAGAAGAACGGATCTCCCCCCCCCGCGATCGCATCACGGGGGGGGAGATCCGACCCACTAGACACCAGGGATGTTGTGCATAAAGCACTTCAATGCAGCTGTCAGGTTTGAGGCACTGCCCGGCTTCACGTCTCAGCCGGGATCAGCGCCGTTCAGAGCGGGGTCCTGGCGGGACCCCGCTCTGAACACCCCCCGCGGCGCCGTGACGTATTAGATACGTCATGGGTCGCTAAGGGGTTAAAGCGTAACTGTCATGTTTTTTTTTTTTATTGCAGAAATCATTAGTATAAGTGATTTTAAGAAACTCTGTAATAGGTTTCATCAGCCAAAAAAGCCTCCTTCTGTACTCAAGAAGCAATCTCCCAGCCTCCCCCCCTGACTTCTTATCTGTGCATTATCAGGCAAACACGCCAGTGAAGACCGGCTCTGCTCTCTCCACTATCTCCTATGAAGGGGGGAGGGGCCGAGGGAGATGAGGGAGCAGGAAGAGGTGACATGAAGGTCAGCTGTTTGTAGACTCTCTGGGCACCTAAAACGCTAAATTCAGGTGTCAGAAAGGTCAGTGCTTATCTATGAACTTACTGAGGGAAGATTACAGGGTGTTGTGCTGTGCAGGACTGCTCCGTGCTCAGTCACTCCTAACAGCCCCTCCCCTCTCCATAGCCACATAATGGAGAGAGAAATCCTGCTTCATTTGATGTGAGGGGGGAGGCTGGGAGATTGCTTTTTCAGTACAGAAGAAAACTCTTTTGGTTTATAAAACCTATTACAGAGTTTCTTAAAATCGCTTGAACTGTTGATATTTAATGTTTTCAGAAAAATGACCCTGAAATGACAGTTATGCTTTAAGGCTGCATCCAAGTTCTTCTGCTACCATAAATCTAATGCTACATGCTCGGCTTTGCTCATCTGTAACATAGATATCTATCTCTATCTAATACATATATGTGTAATAAAGAAATAAAGAAATAAATTTGTTTTGCTTGGTTCCTGTGTGTAGAGTTTATATTTTTACATGTTTCTAGAAATTATAAAACTTTGCATGTAAAAACAAAAAAGACAGCATATACTTCTACCTAAGTCCTCTGCAGATGCCACTGTGATGCCATTTGGTCCCCCGCTTGTTTCTCTGCTTCCTACTTCCTAGACAAACCTATCTCGGCAGCAACGGCCCATCACTAGCCATAGTAGTGTCCTGCCAGACTGGGCCATCTCTGCTGGGACAAGTCCATCTCTGAAGTGGGGAGCAGACTGATGAGTTGGTATACTAGTGCGGTCTGTATGCCTTTTTTGCCCAAGCAACACAACTGTGTGTGTGATAGATGTAGACATATATTCATGTTTGCAGTTTCTCTCCTGTTCTGAGTGTTTTCTAGACCTGAATAACCTTGTGTTCATGGTGCATAGTGATGTAATGTCATGTGACCTTTATGATCCAGATACCCAAGACTCACAGAGGACTGGTCATGTGGGACTAGAGAAGTCTTTGTAATTTAGAGTACAGCTATAGCTAATGAATACATCTAATGATTAAAATATGGTGATCTTTTCTGTTTCTCTGCAGATAACAGTGGGCTGCTGGTGCACTGTATTTCCGGGTGGGATCGCACACCGCTGTTTATTTCACTCCTGAGACTCTCGCTCTGGGCTGTGAGTACTTAACCCCTGCAGTTTTCCATCAGTATGGCTGTATCAGAGCTTTACTGCTTCCTTTTTTTAACATGTCTGTTTTAAGATATTTTCTCATAGGGCTGAAAGTCAAGAGCTTCATTATTATAGGTGAAAACTATACAGCCAATGTCTGTACTGCAAAACCATAGTGATTTGCTTCACCACGCGGTAATTGGCTTAGCAGTACACCAAGTACCTGTGAATGCAGCCAAGGTCTGATCATCTGGCAGCACTTGTTGATTCAGCAATAAAGAAATTTTACTGTAGATAAGTAAACTTCATGTAATGCAGCGTCCATCTCGCTGTTATCTTACAAACTTGATCACAGCTGGTAATAAACGTATATCTGCTCTAAACTATTTGCCTTGGAAGACTTCTTCCCGGTACTGATGCATATAATGAGCGATGTGCTCCAGTCCTGCTGAGATACTGAACATCGAGCCTGCTGTGCCATTGAGCCAGTTTATTCCCCTGAATGCTAAGACAAAAATGAAAAGTAAATGCAAGCTGTGAGCGCACAATCCCAGAGTCTGCGAAATTCGTCTTTTAAGGGATTGTTGCTCTTCTTAATGAGAATGTCACAGAGAGAAGCTTTAAATGAAAGATTGGAAAAGTCTCAGGCAAGCATGGCAGATGAATGACTCTTCTACCACCAGATGGGACCTGGGTTAAAAGAGGGCACAATAGAAATGGGTTTACAACTGCCCCTCTGTTCTGCCTTCCCCTCTGGTTCCCATGATATGACATTCAGAAAGAATCTAATGAGTTCAGAGCACCCAGTATACACCTGCTGATCCAGGGTCCCTAGGACAGTACTACCCTAGTAGGTAGTATTTGATGAGACCAGTCAGTCAGCGTCTCTTCTCAAGTCAGCTGTCATTGTCCTAACTCGTGGTTGGCACCAGTGGTCTCTCTTCTCTTATAGGCCTATACTTCTTCATTCCAAATTTGTAGGAGGCAGAGCAAGAACTGATAACTTGCCAGCATGAGCGATAAGGATGGGTCAGCTATACCAAGTATGATACCATGTGTAGGGTCAGAGCAGGTGGTTTGGTTTAAATTTAATTACTGGTACTGACCCATTATGTGTCAATCTGGGAAAATAAATCTATCACATATCCTGTAAAAACAGAGATTTTTATTGGCCTTTTTACTTTTTCCTTACTGACCCTAAATCATAGACAACAAATCTAAAAACTTGCACCTTCATACTGGAATTTTAATCTTTTTTTTTTTTTTTTTTTTTTTTTTGCATACCTCTTTGATGAATTATTAAGGGTTACCATGAAACTTTTGGACCAAAAAAAATAAATAAATCAAACAGGAGCCTTGTGACAAATTAAGTTCAAAGGACAAGTTCCACATTCTGATTATTCTATGTATATATGTATATCTATTTCCCTGTGCAGAGACCCATTACAAGCCAGGATCTCAGACCCAAAATGAATATTTGACATTAATTTGGACGAATGACCCGCCGTGCTGTACAGCTGCTGCATTCCTAATGGGATGTTCTAATCTTCAGTATAAACTGCCCTGCCTATAATTCTCTTTTATGCCAGCAGAGTATTCATAATTTATGTTTTTTACAAGGCACTTTGTCAGCAGATGGGTTAAGCCTTGAGAAACCGATTTCATTTATGCTTGCGTGATTCAACAGCGGTTGATGGTAAAAGTCAATTTTAGCATTGAGGCTGTAGATATGTATGTGTGATGTGTAGTGATTGACGGGTATATTTCTCCTGCCGTTTCCCTAAAGAAATCTATATGAAATGTATGTATTATACATGCATGCATACCATACCATTAAAGCAGTGGTTATCAGGAGTATGTTAACCTGACGTAGTAATGTATAATATTTGGACATCCTAACACACCAGGGATCAAGAAAGGGTTAGTATGTTCTTTTACCCTTTGCAGTTTATGCCTTTGTTTATTTGTATAGAGGAGTTTTGCATGGTTGACACTTTTAAAGGAACATCTAAAGATTTAATAGAATCCTTTATATGATCTTCATGGGGTATACATCGTGCTCTGGCAGGTATAGGCACACTCTTCACTGACCGTACTTGTACTTGCTTTTATAGGATGGAATGGTTCACAGTTCCTTAAACCCAGCCGAGATCCTTTACCTGACGGTGGCCTATGATTGGTACCTCTTTGGGTGAGTTGTTTATATGTAGTTGTTGCTACCCCTCAACAATTACAGCTTATCAATTGGTGGTAGCCCCCTAGTCAGCATGTGATTGCACCTTTTGTATTTATAAGACATTGCCATGAAGTCATTGTGCCTCCTCTTTGTTTTTAGACACATGTTGGTTGACCGTCTCAGTAAGGGGGAGGAGGTAAGTTCTGCATATCCTTCTAGTAGTAGTAGTAGTAGTCCCTAAATTCTGGCTCTCCAGCTGTTAGCTGTTGCAGAGTTACATCCCCAGACATGCCCTGAGAGTTGGCATCTGTCACAGCATGCTGGGAGTTGTAGTTCTGCATTGGCTGGAGAGCAAGAAGTAGGCCAGTGATGGGCAACCTTTTGAGTTTGGTGTGTCAGCATTCGGCGAAAAAACAAGTACAACTCGAATGGTGTGTCACTTCAAGAAAAAACACCATAATTTTGCGTTATTTGTAGTCTAATTAACAAAAATACATAATTGTAATATATAACTGTACTTTATTAACCCCAAAAAATTGTGTGAAGTAAACTAAAACTCACACTCACACAAATTACCCCACCTGCCCCCCATCTCTCCCCATACACTACCCTACCTGACCCTTCCACACAAACACACTACCCTACCTGACCCCCATCCCTCCCCACACATGCACACAATACCCCATCCCTCCCCACACAAACTTACAATACTGCTGCGGTCCAGGATGCGGGCTGTGGCACCAGGAGGCGACGCTAAAGGCAGGAGGAAGGCGGAGCTGAAAGCAGGAGCAACACGGGTGGAGCGCGGCACCGCTCCGGCCAGCCGTACACAGCTATTGTGCATTGTGCACTGTAAGGCCGCTGGACTGCCTTGGAGCTTGCATGCGGCCGCATACTTTCTGTATGTGGCCGCGTGTCAGCGACTATGGCTACGCGTGTCAGCACTGTCATAGGTTCGCCATCAGGGAAGTAGGCCATTGCTGTGAGAAGAGAGTATCTCACTATTGATACTATATCAGATGTAACTTGTATGTCCAGTCAGTGAGGGTCTGGCTGCAGGGACCCTTGGTAGCCATCCGTGACGTCATCGCAGCTATAGGCCCCGCCCCCTCAGCGGCCATTGGTGTGGAACAATCTAGGGGGGTGGGGCCTAGAGCTTTAGGCTGGCCCTTCCAATGGCTGCTGAGGTGGTGGGACCTATGCGGTGATGATACGGATGGGGCGGGACTAAGTGGCGCTAGGGGCAGAGCGATGTGGCGCATAGGGTGTTTAGCCCCGCCCACATATACCAATCCACAGGTGATAAAAATGACTACCAGAAAAAGCACCATGAGGTATAATATAAAATAAGTAATGAAAGCTGTAACATTTACCCTTTACACCAGTGGAGAGCAGTCAAAATGCAAAAAGGGGGTGACAGTGTCACTTAAGCTCCAGTTAAACCAGAGCAATTAAAGGAAAACTCCGGACAAAACAACTTTTTTCAAAATGCCCGGAGAAGAGAGGGTGGGTGTAAAACAACATCCACTTAATTCCATAACTCCTGATCTAAAGATGGGACTTGAGGTATGACGTCCCATGACGTGTCATGTCCCAAGTCCTGTCTATACACCAGGAGGTGGCCAGGGACTGGAGCGGCGGAATGCAGTCACCAGCACTGGAGCCATGGAGTAAAGTGGGGGTTTACCCTAGGCATTTTGAAAAAAATTGGTCCTGCCCAGAGCTCTACTTTGAGAGCATAGATCAATTGTTTGGGTGTATGGGGTTTTACAACTCCTTACTGACAGATAATGTCAGTGGAAACTGGTTGGACATGATAGAGTTTCACTGCCTGACCCCTTTGCTCTCGAAAGGAATAAGCCGCCACCAGATCAGGTATATAGGTAGCTTTAGAGTCACTGTCACTTTTTTCTTCATTCTTCAAGGGTTGCAGTGATTAAACTCCCATTGCTCTGACATTAGTGGCACATCCTATTGGTATGCTATTGACCCAAATAAAGCTTTACATTTTTTGGATTAAAGGGTTTTACTTTTGTGGAACTGATGCAGGCTCAGATATTGATGTACAGGGTTGCTGCCCATAGGTGGCACTGGACAGTTTTCTTTCTTCTGGAGTAGAGACCCTCTACTAGCTGCCCCTCCACAAGGAGAATTTCCCGCTATGACACTGCTGTGAAAAACCACAAATAACATCATATTTTACATTGAGTTGTGACAAATGACAAGCTCAGTTCTGCTACGTCAAAGCTAATTTCTCGATTCAGGTGGTTCAAGTTGTGTTTTCAGGTTGTGGTTCAGTTGGACGTACATTTTTTATAATTGCATAGTGGTTACCCAAGCGTGATAAAAGGCAATGCTGCCAGACTGGCGGCTTTACATAGACCTTCCAGACACTCCACGTTCCCTCCTCAATCTAATGAGCAAGATTCGTCAAAGGCAAACACTCCTTGCTACAAATCAAACCAGCGTCTCTCTGCAAGGGCTCAGCAGTCGGCCGCAAAGTTTTTGCATTTCCTTTCTTGTCTGTGTTTTTTGTTTCTTTTAATCATTGACATCAACACGAGGAGCACTTTGCCAGCAAGAAGGGGCTGCTGTTTATTTGTAGCAACGCAAAGGCAAGCCAAGGTAAGAGGAGCATAGTTATCAATTTACATAAATGCAGAATAGTAAGTACTCATATACCAGTAACCCCACTAGTGCCCCCTGCTGTCATAGTTGGAATTATTGGAAGGTTCAGTTTCTGGTAATTGCTTTGCGGAATAGAAGTTGGTTCCCATAAGCTTGGAAATTTCTTTCACTGACATTACTGCCATTTGTCTGCATGTAGCAGAGCTGGTTGGCCTTTTCCGTGATATGTGGTTATTCACAGGACTGTGATATGGGCTATACACTGGGTAAATCACAAACTATGATATTGGCTTAGGCCTTTTCCTTTTTTTGACTTTTAGAAGTCTAATGCGCTATATCATTCACTGTATGGCAATAGCAGATGCCCTAACTTTGGTCTGACATCATTTTTCCTAAAATGACAACCACAGGAGGCATCCATTACAATGACATTAAGGAGGATGTTTTTTTTTCTTTTTAAACAAACCCTAAATAGCTTGTAACTGCACAACTACACACATATACGTCTCTTCCTGCTGCATCCTCTTTTTTTTTGCTCCCTAACGGTATGTTCACACTGAGAAAAAGTGGCAGAATTCCGTGTGCCGCCCCCGCAGCAGACTCTGCTCGGAGTTGACTCCCGCCTGCCTTAGTATGTCAATCCGATGCCTCACACACCCCTCACACAGAGGCTCTGGACGGAATTCCAACACTTTTGCTTAGTGTGAACAGACCCTTATATGTGAACCACGTAGCTCAGGACAAACATCTCTATTTTATGTGGTAGAGAGCTGCAATGTGTAGAATTACTATTTAATCCTGATGATTTGAGGTTTTTGCTGCTCTTGTTTCCTTCTATCCCTTAGTTAATTATTATTTTTTTTTTTTCTCCTTCCAGATATTTTTCTTCTGCTTCAATTTTCTGAAGCACATCACTTCGGACGAGTTCTCCTCGTCGTGGAGGAAAGCGCGGTAAGCTGACGCCTGTAATGGTGGAGAGAAAGCCGCTGACCTGGTTAGCGGAGTGGGTGATGGGATATCGATGGAGGCCACGAAACCTCTAGTGTCCTGACCCAGTTTATCTAATTTATTCTCTGCTGGAAATGCTCCCAGCCCGGGACCTGCCTCACATGGAGGTGTGCATGAAAGTGAGCCATGCCATAGGAAAAGCAGCACCACATAATGAGATATAGATGATAAATAAATGTAGTAGATTGACAGCTTTGTAAAGTCATTAGTGATAACTGTCCCTTTTAAATAGCATTTGCATTTTTTATCTTTTTATGGTGTTATCTTTTCCATTTGATTTTAAAGGGGCAGTAAACGAATAGTGCAGCAAGATTATAAGGGTAGAAGATGCTCATGTCAATTACCCATTTGTCAGTTTCTTCAAAAGCTTGAATGGCTGCAGTTCCGACTCCAGCTCTCTTATAAATGGCCAGTCAGACACCAGGGGACTTATTTATCACCCGGGTGTAAAGTAGATCTGGCTCAGCAGCCTCTTCCTAATGTCCTATGTGATCCTGGGACGACATCTGAGAGAAGAAGATATAAAGCAGATTCTCCTTTGTGTGTGTTCAGTGGATGCATCCAGTTTCCAGCCACCATGTCTTGAAGAACTAAAAAACTAGACTAGATGGACCTGGTGGTCTTTCCTGCTGACAATCTTCTATGTTTCCAACTAAATATTCACCATACACACAGAAACACTGCTAACAATGCCAGATACCTGTGATATAGATATCAGACATAGGCCCGGATTTATCAGTCACTGATAACCGCTTTGTCCCGCCTCACTCACTGATTGGCTGAGCGGGCATTTCTGAGTGGGGCTGTGACATCACAGGATCGAGAGCCCAGCAAGGGACCATGAGCATGATGCTACACTGCGGGGGGCACGGGGACGGGTAAATAGGACTTCTTCATAATGATCCCCCTCCTGCCCCACAGATTTTTCACTGTTGCCCAGAATACCCCTTTAATTTCTGCCTCTTTATATTACCCCTCTGCTCATATACAGGCATCCAGGAAGAGAACAGCACAGGCTCCCCCGACACAATGGACCCTTCCAGCTCAGAAACAAACTGCCAAATAGTGACAACTTTCCCCGACCATCTCTATCTAATAGGGCCAGTGCTTTATTACTGATATTACTATATTATTATATTACTGATATATGAGGAAATGCTTCACCCTGTGTAACTAAATGTGAGAAAGTGTTTTTCTGTTAAATAGGCCTTAGATTAATAGAACATTAAACTATATTGATAAGGAACATTTATAAAAATCATATGAAAATTCACTAATAAAATTTTGAAAGTTTTTTTTTTTTTTTTTTTTTTTTTTAAACTAAACTAGCTTCGACTCCAGCTGCAAAGCGCTGGTTTTAATTCCGATTTTAAAGTGTTACTGTAACTTTGTCACGCAGACCTGTCAAAAAAATAATTTAGTTCTGTTATGAGTATTAGGATCCCCACTGAACACTAGCTATAGCTGGGGGAAGGGCACAACTGAAAGCTTCTCTTCTTGGCTTGCTGCTCTACCCATCTCTATGTAGGAGTCAGACTCCATAGACTTAAAGGGGTTATCCAGTGCTACAAAAACATGGCCACTTTCTTTCAGAGACAAACACGACTCTTGCAATTAAGCTCCATTCACTTCAATTGAACTGAGCAGCAAAACCCCGCCCAAGCTGGAGACAACAGTGGGGCTGTCTCTGGAAGAAAGTGGCCATGTTTTTGTAGCGCTGGATAACCCCCCCTTTAATGTAGAACCTGATTCCTACAACAAGTTGGGTAGAACAATGAGCCAGGGAGTGAAACACACTCTAGATCCTCCTACTTGTATTAGCCAGTTTCCTGTTGAATCAGAGCACTACCAATGCTTCCTTTCAATATTGAAATGGTGAGGTCAGTTGTACCACTGCAAGCCTATAAATGACGGGATCTTAGCAGCACCCCTTAAAGCCCTCTTGGTAACTTGTCTGTCTCAGAAGTATATGCACATCCTTCTCCAATCCATGGCCCTTTCAAAAGTGGAATAATATGCAGAGTATTAAAGATAGGTCAGGTTACCTTTGAACTGGTGGATGTTGGCATCATATGAATCACTTGTTTCACCGGTGAATATAATGTTGCATCAGGCAGGAACTGTTATGGGGACAATGTGAATGATGGATGTAATGATCTTTATATATTGCAGGCGGAAAAGCTCACAGCCCCGGGATCCTGGTTTAACATTAGAAGATTTCTGCGCATTAAGTAGGTGTCATGCTTTCAATGCTGTGTAGATTATAGTTGAAAAAGTATGCGGGGGCTTTAACCTGGTGCCCATCTGGTCCCATTGGTGCAAAAATTCTAATGTATTCAGTTATGTTTGAGTGTATGAATTGATTTTATCCACTTCCATTAGAACCTCGTGACCGTGGCAGTGCCACCAGTCTAAGTAGCGACTTCTCTGTTATTACTGAGGACTCTCCTAGTGCCTTCGGAAGCTCAAACTGTGAAGCTGTAGATCTGATAAATTTCGGAGCACAGAGCCATGCAGTCTGGTAAGGTTTAGATTATATTTCTGATGGCTTCCCTTTGGGCTATTATGGGTGCATATTGGTTATCTGTTGCCAAAGATTGAAAGCTCTCCAACAGCATCTGCTGTCCTAGCTCTAGCCTTAAAGTGACACTGTCTCCCCCTATTTGCATTTTGACTGCTCTCCACAGGTGTAAAGGGTAAATGTTACAGCTTTCATTACTTATTTTATACCACACCTCATGGTGCTTGTTCTGGTAAAAAGTTGTTTTTATCACCTGTGGATTGGTAAATGTGGGCGGGGCCTTGTGGCCTTTGTGCCACATAGCTCCGCCCCTAGCGCCACTTAGCCCTGCCCCCATCAGCGACGTCATTGCCGCATAGGCCCGCCCCCTCAGTGCCCATTAGTGTGGGACAATATAGTGGGGTGGGGCCTAGAGCTTTAGGCTGGCCCTTCCAATGGCTGCTGGGGGCGTGGCCTATGCGGTGATGACTTCACAGATGGGGCGGGGCTAAGTGGAACTAGAGGCGGAGCGGTGTGGCACATAGGCCGCGAGGCCCTGCCCACATATACCAATCCACAGGTGATAAAAACCTTGTTACCAGAACAAGCACCATGAGGTGTGATATAAAATAAGTAATGAAAGCTGTAACATTTACCCTTTACACCTGTGGAGAGCAGTCAAACTGCAAATAGGGGGTGACAGTGTCACTTTAAAGGAGCCATCCCACTTATTACAATTGTCATCTATAAGATAGGGGTAAGTGTATGATTGCAGGAACTAGAACTCCCAGTAATCTTGAGAATGAACCTCCCATAGTTCCCAATGTGAATGGAATGGCAGTGTGTGTATTTAGTTGCTGCTCTATTCATTGTTCTGTGCAGTGCCAAAGGCAGCTGGGCTATGTTAGTGTATATTTGGCTTTTTAACAGACCTTTAATAGAGCAGCGAAGTGGTCACACTCGCCCCACCAATTGTGTATAGGACGGCCAAAGATGGCCAAGCTTTTTGCTCTTCTATCTTCTGTAGCCTCATAGGCAGTGAATGGAACAACGATCATACACTTATTCCCAGTTTTGTGGCTAGGGAATAAGCGATGTTGCTGAGAAGGGGGTTTCTTATAAATGAAAATGTATAAATGAAACATTCTAGAAATATGTTACACAGTGCTACAGTATATTAGGTTAGAGTTATAGCTGTTTGACTTGCAGAGCATTACCTAGGTTGTATACCTACTGTGAGCGGTAATATCAAAGTACAGGTTTGTAAACTATTAGGAAGACTTGTGCTACTGATGTTATAGTGGCTGGTGGTTTGGATTTGCAGTTTCCCCCGTGAGCAGCCTGAGTCCAGAGCAGATGACAGAAGTGTTTTCTTGATGATGACACCATAGTGCAGCTAAAGGCATCTGGGCCATGATGCCAGGCACCAGTAACACTATGAGCCATCGTGTGTGTATATATATGTTTGCCGGAGCACCGTACTTGATTACAAATACAACTTTTCAGCTTCTTATAAATCCTAAAAAGGAAGGATTAGACTCACATTTTTAGTCGTTTTCTTATTTTATTCTCTAATATATTCGCATGCTGGTTAACAATGGTAGCTCTGGGCTCTTGCAGGTGTGCATAGAACGGAGTGGGCGTTCCTTACTGCCATGACGCGACGTTTCGGGGTCGCCCCCTTACTCATGCGTACTGGCTAGTAGGACGTGCTCCTCTTTATTCACTTCAGCCCGGCCCCTTACGTATCGTCATTATGCATATATAATGATAATAAAGTAAATTCATGTTATTGTTATGACAACAAGCATTTAACAACATCACTACTAACATCATAATATTCAGTAAGCCAAGCTTGTGATGTAAAAAGTAAGCTGGGAGTAGATCTAATTAGAAGTTAAAAAAAATATTTAAAACTACATATCTCATTTAGTCCTTGTGGTTCAAGACTGTTCAGAGTTTTAATCCAGTAGCATTCTCTCTGTAACAGCTTTTTCCTAACCTCTGTCTGTCTGCCAATCATGTTTAGTTGTTCTAATACACATTTTAATTCATACACATGATGTCCCATTTGTTTGAAATGTCGGGCCACTGTTGTTTCTCCATATGTTTTTTCCTCTTCTTTTATATCTTTTTTAGCAGATTTTCTTATTAATGCCCTATGTTCATTGAGCCTCACCTTAATTTGTCTACTTGTTTGGCCTACATAACATTTGTTACAAGGGCATTTTAATATGTATATGACATTGTCACTGTTGCATGTGTAGTATCCTTTGTGTGGTATCTTATAACCTTTTGTGGGGTGCTGTAAATTTTCCCCTTTCATAATTGCTGAACAATTCTAGCAATTTAGACATGCAAATGTGCCTTTTTTCCTTGTCCTTAAAAACCTCTGTTTACTGATTTGTCTTTTCCTCACGTCTCCTCTCACTATGTAATTTGCTATAGATCTACCTTTCTTTAGTGCAAATACAGGTAACTCTTTTTAAACAATAACCCAAATTTAGGATCCTTTTGCAACAATCCCCAATATTTCGTGACAGTTCTTTTAATAAGATTTGTATGACAATCATATTTTGTGACAAATATAAATTTCTCTCCACTTTTTTGTCTTTCTTTCCGTGGTTCCTGCTGTATCTGTTGGATTTTTTTTATAACTATATCCTCTTTGTGTGAATTTCTGTATCATCATGTCCTTATTGTGCCGTTTTTGCGTATTTTTACTTACTATTTTATCTACTCTTTTTAATTGACTTTTTACTATACTTTTAAACACTTGTGGCGGATGGTAACTGTGTTTATGTAAATAATTATTTCTATCTGTTTTTGTGTATAATGTTGTCTGTAGTTCTCCCTCTTGGATTGTGATCTGTACGTCTAAGTAATGTATGGTATTAGGATGATATTCCATGGAAAATTTAATAGTATCATGACTCTGATTCAGCTCATTAACAAACTGTAACAATTTGTCTTCTGAATCATACCAGAGCATGAACACGTTGTCCACGTACCTCAGCCACGTGAACGACGTGTCCATGCCCGGGCGATTCACTACATGTAATCTCTCAAACATTTCCATAAATATGTTTCCCACAGAAGGGGCGACAGATGACCCCATCGACACTCCATATATCTGGAGAAAGAACTGTGTGTCGAATCTGAATTAGTTCTTAGACAATGTGATGTCCAGCAATCCCATAATGAATTTAATCATAGCATTGTCCATCCGAATGTCTTGATTTAGCAGTTCATTTATATACATCATCCCCTCATCATGGGCTATATTTGTATACAAATTCTGCACGTCCATGGTACACAGATATTTAACGTCATGCATGGGTAACATACAAATTTTATCCAAAAAATCTTGTGTATCACGTAAACACCTGGGGAATGTTTTAATAATATCCTGCAGGAAACTGTCCACGTATATTGCAAGGGGCTGGAGTAGAGATCCCGTTAGGGATACTATCGGACGGCCCGGTGGTGATGACAAACTCTTATGAATCTTAGGAGCTAAATATAATATGGGAGTCCTGGGTTCTTTTGCTAATAATGCATCTGCAGTTTTTTCACTAATCAGTCCTCCCATCACTGCTTCATTTATATACTCTTCCACTTCAGCTTTAAAAGTATTAGTGGGATCTCCTTTCAGCACACCGTTTGTACACCGTCGGGTCCTCTAGCTGTCTTTTCGCTTCCATCATATAATCACATTCATTCATCACTACAATGGCCCCTCCCTTGTCAGCCTTTTTGATGACAAGGGAGGGGTCATCGGCAAGTTGTTGCAGTGCTCTGTGTTCAGACATGGTTAGGTTTAATCTTGCGTTTTTGTAATTATCTTTTTTATCTTTTTTGTAACTTATAATTAGATCTACTCCCAGCTTACTTTTAACATCACAAGCTTGGCTTATTGAAAATTATGATGTTAGTAGTGATGTTGTTAAATGCTTGTTGTCATAACAATAACATGAATTTACTTTATATTATCATTATATATGCATAATGACGATACGTAAGGGGCCAGGCTAAAGTGAATAAAGAGGAGCACGTCCTACTAGCCAGTACGCATGAGTAAGGGGGCGACCCCGAAATGTCACGGCAGTAAGGAACGCCCACTCCGTTCTATGCACACCTGCAAGAGCACAGAGCTAACATTGTTAACCAGCATGCGAATATATCAGAGAATAAAATAAGAAAACGAACGAATAAAAACGTGAGTCTAATCCTTCCTTTTTTGGATATATAAGAAGCTGAAAAGTTGTATTTGTAATCAAGTACGGTGCTCCGGCAAACATATATATACACACGTGACTGAGAGCACACCGGTATCACATATGTCAGCAAGAGAGATATACTTGGGACATTGAATGTGGTTCACACAGACATTTTTCTTTTGTAACACTATGAGCCATTACATACTTATTTTTCACCTTTTCCACACCAAATCACCTGAATATTTAACACCGCTGGAACACCAGACATTGCATCTTTTTAGATGCAGTTTAGAATCACAATCTAGTAATCCATCCATAAAAACGACATGTGACTCAACTGCTTACATCCTTTTTACCCACCTTGCCAGGAAGAAGACCCATACCTCCTCCCCACAAGCAGCAGTTTGGAACCGGACGTCAGAAGACCATCTACTTCCGGCACCAGGAACTGAAGCTAAATCCTCTAGCTCTTCCTCATCAAACCACTCAGACATCTTGCTGAGAGCAGGGAGTAGCCCTCTGGAGGTGCCACAGCGCAGGTGGGACACTTGGCGAGCCATTCCTACGTACGTGTGACTATTACATTTATACTATTTGTTTATAGCTATTATAGTGGTGTGTTGTATAATGTAGAGTTCACCATATGGCCAGGTACGGAAACTTTAAAGCTCCCACGATACCAGAGAATATTCCAATGGGTCCAGCAGAAAACAACCCCATTTAGAGGTGATTTTGGAGTCAATCGTTTGTCACTAGATAGCAAAACTGAAGAAACCGCTACAGCCATAATCTTATTCCTTCGTGTGAACCATTTCCTGTGCAAAACGTGGTATAGGGAGGCGCAGCTGACGCCCAGGGACTCGCCGGGTCTGTATTGGCAATCCAAGGAAGAAGCTAGCGATGCAGCCATCCAATAAAACAACCACTTTTATTTAATATGATTTAAAAAATCCATATACATAGTGTGTGCGACGCACTTCGATGCACAAACAAATAAAAGTGGTTGTTTATGGGATGGCAGCATCGCTGGCTTTTTCCTTGATTTGTCACTAGTCTGTTTCATATGGGATAACTCACAAATAATAATTGTAGCTGGACTTGCCTTTGCTTAGCATCGATGGGTAAAGCCTATGAATCTGCTGGTGGACACAAGGAATGCCATTCCAGCACTGTTTGAATGTCTGATGTTTGTAATTCCACACATAGTGTCACACCTTTAACCTATTAGAAGTAAGAATTAAAGGGGTTGTCCAGGCTTAGAAAAACATGGTAGCTTCTTTTCCCCAAAACAGCACCACTCTTGTCCTCAGTGGGGATGTGGTTTTGCACAAAACCTGGGGGCAGGTGGGGTGCTGCTTTTGCAAGAAAGTAGCTGCGCTTTTTATAATCCTAATTAACCCCATTTAACCTGTTGCTTCTACAGCTTTATTATTTTAGGGTGTGTTCACACGTACAGGATCCTTAGCAGATCTCATGGTGCAGACTCGATGCTGTGTCCAGTTATTTAGTTGCATTGATATCTGCCGCATCAATTCTTCTGCAGATCTGATCCATCAAATCTGCTGCAGATCCTGTACGTGTTAACACACCCTTTTGTGTACATATGTTTCTTCCTTTTACAAGGACTGGCAGTTCTAGAGTTTATCAAAGTAAAGAACTTGTTGCTACTGTGGCCCATCACCCAGCACATCATGTTTAGGAGTCTCTTTTAACAACATAGAAAGATGGCAGTGGGTGTAAAGTAGAAGTATACAGCCCTGACGTGAAATACAGTGTCCTAAAAGCAGGAGGACCCTCGACTGCTTGTGCTTTCTATGATGCCTGGACTTTACTGCCGATAAACAATATTCTGCATCAAGCTGGTTCCTGATGCTCTTTCTCATAGAGCGGTGACAGAACAGCGTTGCAGGATGAGACTTCGTCAGGGGCCAATTTATTTATTTTTTTATCATACATTTTTAGTCACGTTGAGTACAAGACGATTTGCTCACCCTCTCATTGACTTGTTCTGCCTTTCCAGTCTTTTATCATCCTGAAGAAATGACTTCATCATCATCACTAAACTTTTCTATCGATTGAATGAGAAATGTATCGAAAGTTTCTGTGCACTGACTGTAGCGGTAATAATTGTATCCTCCCTGGTCTATTACCTGACATGTATCCCATATTATAAAAAGGGGGGACATGTGATGTCTTACAATGACACCAGACACATTTGCCACCATTATCTTGACAAATGCAGATGGGTGATTCATTACTGAATATCACTTTCATCTGACGCTCTGTACACGTGACTCTTTAGCTCCCTGTAACCTTGTTTTCCTCTGTTTTAGGTGTTATTGCTGGGTATCGTTTGGCTTTTATATATGTAAATCCCATTTCATTTAGACAATTTATCACACTTCTGTCCCACACAATAACTCCTCTCAAATATCCATATTCATTGCAAAGCGTATTGCTTTGAGATTTCTGTCCTGTAGTCCTCCCCGGTTCCTGTTCTATTACCTTCCCATTTTGTTTATACACACAACTGGGACAGGATTTCCGTGTAGGATTTCCAGGAGTTTTATTCTCTCTTGACCTTTTTCTGCCACAGCTTGGTCAGATCTGTGAGCACTTTCCCTTCAAGGGTTTATTGAGCATTAGAAAAACATGGCCACTTTCTTCCAAAGACAGCACAATTCTTGTCTCCAGTTCAGGGGTAATTTGCAATTAAAAAGGGCTGTTCACCATTTTTTTTTTTCTTTCAAATCAACTGGTGGCATTCTCTGTGCCCACTCATCCATGTGGAAGGCGCTATCAGCCATATGAATAGGTATAGGTATGAATCCATTCTTGCAGATCATGTACACACATACGTGCTGATCTTCTCTGGGGCAGATAGGCTCAATTAGCAACACAAGGCGCCGTGTCACATGACTAGAAATGTCTGAAAATGGTTGGAAGAGCATGACCAAGACTTCAAGTACAGTACTTGCCCCTTCACTCCCCAGACTTGAACACAGTTGAGCATCTGTGGGACCACCTTGATTGTTGTCTTTGCTCTATGGATTCCCCAGCAGCTGTGAGATGCACTGCAGTCAGCAAGGCTCCTGATACCTTAAATAACCTGCCAGGACCATCTAGCTTTTGTCCATGCCGCACATGGTACTTAGGCCTAATGCACACGTCCGCAGCTGTTTTTATTGTCAGGTAATACTGATCAGGAACCCTTTCAGGAGGATTTAGGAAATGGTCATCAAGCACAGCTCGACATTTTAATGTATGTGGCTGCCAAGCAGCGCATCCAGAATTCCAGAAAAATCCTGAAGGGTGGCCATGCCCAGTAGGACCCTATGGGTCAGGATATGTAGAGGTTTTCCTGACATGTGCAGGGGGCCTTACTCTGGATATTAGCTGGTGGTCAAAAAAAAAAAACCTGGCTGACTATCCTGTAAGTGTGGGGCCTACATTATTTTTCCAGGGGTTGTGTGTCTGTGTGTGTGTGTGTGTGTGTGTGTGTGTGTGAAGTATTGAGGTGTGTAGACAGTACAAGAATGTTTTTGGTATGAAGATATTATTATGGACACACTATGTCACACTAATTTATACATACAGGGAGTTCAAATTTGTCCATCACAGGGGTTCAGTGATCCCTGTTGTCACTGTTGTGCCAACCTCTACTTTATACTTGGGATGCTGTACATCTTTGATGTCATTACTTAGGAGACCTGCAGGGACATCATAAAGCCTTCTAATGTACATTAATATTAAAAACTGATTTCAAATATCTTATTTGTAGGCTGTAAAATTATAGCAAGTAACAGGTCCCAAGCCTGAGGTTGCACTGCTGAAAAATTCTGTTGCTTTTTTGATTTTTACCAGGTGCTGTGTTGTCATGGAGACCATGGGTGAATCCAAATCATTTTATGCATCAGTATTTACATGCTGTTTGGCTATTATAGGCATTGATGTGTTTAGTAATTGGAAAGTCTAGGCTTTATGCTTTTATAGCTATATACTCATTATAGGAGTTATGCTAAGCTACTGTATCTCACTGACCCCTCACTCACCTCTATGCTGCACAGCTTTTTCTCATTCACTCCATTTCAGGTGGTGGGGGCCAGGGCTGAATGTATGTGTACTACTGGAAAAGTTGCTCAGCTTTCAGACATGCTCTGTCTTCTGTAAATTGCACATGGTTAACTCTGCCTCCCCTTCATGTAATTTTGTCCTCATCTAGTTTTTAGTAGAGACAGATTTCTTCTGACAACAGGCAGTGGACAACAGATTACAGTGTATCTCACTTGACCCCTCACTCACCTCAATGGTGCACAGCTATTTCTCATTCACTTAATTTCAGGTGGTGGGGGCCAGGGCTGGATGTATGTGTACTACTGGCGAAGGGGCTCAGCTTTCAGACAGGCTCTGTCTTCTGTACATAGCACATGGTAAACTCTGCCTCCTCTTCAGTAGAGACAGATTTCCCCTGACAACAGGCAGTGGACAACAAATTGCAGAGAAGTTAGACACCTAGTGGTCTGTACTTTAGAGCTGTATTTCTGGAGGCAAGGGGTCATTTTTGGTTAATTCATTGATTTAGATCTATGATTGGTTACTAAATAGAGGGTTGTTGTTTGAAACTCTTTTCTCCAATCCTGTGCCCAAACCCACAGATTTCACACATTCTGGTTTTTTTTTTCAATGAAAAAATGTAATCTTTGCACAGATTATTGTTTACACCCAGTGTCATGTAGAAGAGGGAAGATTGTAATCTTCTTACATAACCCGTCATTACTTGAGCACATGTTTGTACTATGCTGGGGATGAGTGGCTTATACTACAGTCTGATTGAAGCAAGTCTGACCCTGCAGCTATCAGACGCTGAATCTTGATTTTACGGCCAGTTAGTCTTTGTATTTCTAGCTCTCATAACACAACACTGCGCTCCATTCCCCAATGGCGATACTGGAGCATGAGCAGAGAGAAAGCAGCGAGTTGGCATGTGTTTTAGTAATAGCAGGTGCGGTGGGTTCTGAAGCTCCGGCTGCAGCGCTCCGCACATTCCCTATTCCCAGATTAGCATGATGCTAAGAGAGACAGCTGAAGGCTGACCTCATTTTATAGTGTTGATTTTCCGATCTACAGGAAAATGATGGTAAAAAGTGGATCTGCAAAAAAAATTGTATGTCTTAATATTGTGCAAATATATGAAATATATGTATTTTGCTTTTGATAGTATAATTGTTGTTGTTTATTTTATTTATTGTATACTTTTGTGTTAAATTACACGCCTTGCTGGCACCCATGCCCATCTCCAGCCTCAGGCGTTTCTTCAACTTTGTGGTTGTATAAGAGATGTTTCATGTAAAAATTGTTATAGCTTTTAGCAGTAGAATGTGTGTACAGTATATAAAACTATATCTTTAACTTTTATCAACCTGTTTGGTTCCCCTTCCCTGCCTGTAAGCTTTCAGAAGCTTCCTCAGTCACCATAACATACACCTAGCATGATACATATTAGAGTAAATGACAGAGAGGAGGGGGATGCAGCAGCAGAATCTTGCCATCCATGGGGACTACATGCAGTGGTTGTGGGATGGGGGTAGTATAAGAAGTATATAACCATGAGAAAAAAACTTGCCTCCTTAGAGGTTTTATTACTTTGTTTGCCCTGTTTCGTCACACCAGTTGGATTTCTTGGCTCTGTTTGGTGGCCACCATCAGGGCTGGTTATGGAAACTTGTATGACTGCTCCTGTATAGGCTTTGCTTATCATCCACATAGCTTCCTTTTAAAGGGAACCAATCACGCCGAAAATCCATCATAAGATAAGGAAACGTGCTGGCACATCACCCAGCACGTTTCCCAAACATCCCGCTGTAACCTCCGTGCCCCCCTCCATCAGTCAGATATCTTACTTTGAAGAAGTCCCGCGCTGTATGTAAATTTCCGGCAAGTAGTCATGGTGGGCGGATTTAGTCATGGTGGGCAGAATCAGTCACAGGTCCTGGGCTTCTGTAATGGCTGTAATCACGCCCAGAGGGGCGTGATTGAGAGGTCTGCCTTCCATCCACGTGACACGGCGGCATGCGCAGTACGTCGGCGTCGCCTCCCGCAATACTGCGCATGCGCGGACTCCGGAAGACGATGGCGCTGCGTGCAGATGACGTCAGCGCGCAGCTGACGTGAAACGCAAGCCGCCGAAACTGACTGATGGAGGGGGGCACGGAGGTTACAGAGGGATGTTTGAGAAACGTGCTGGGTGATGTCCCAGCACGTTTCCTTATCTTAAGATGGATTTTCGGCGTGATTGGTTCCCTTTAAGTAGTCACTGGTAGATCAGTTCATTTAGAAGGCACCATCATACCCCGACTATATGTTGTAAGCATAAGTCCATAAAAGAATATCATGCAGTGTGGTTTTCTGCAACTATCAATGCTGACTTTGTCTTTTACCACCTTGCACTTGAATTGACTTGGTCCTTCTCAGCATGTCAAGACTAATGCATGTATGTGTCACTAAAACACAAGCTTTATGGAAAATGTTACAATACAAGTAATGATGTTTTGCAGCTTATTATGTATTTATAGACTTGGCAAGTGTATATTTGGCAAGTTGCGGGGCACTTATTATGCAAACAGGGTTAAATGTAACACTTTTGCTCTTCAGACCAGTCTAATGTAAAGACTGTAAAGGAGACAACACTGTCTTCAAGGTTTCCTCATGACCCAAAGGAGATGTCCATGCCGCAGAATCCTGGCTGTTGATGGCCGCGCGCATCTTCGCTGGTCCCATAGGCTTAATTCTATGGTTTAACAGATTCCGCCGTCTGCCCGAAGAGTGAGTGGGTTCATTCTTTGGGCGGATGGTGGAATCTGCCAAACCATGGAAAGAAGCCTATGGGACCAGCAGAGATGCTTACTGGGGCGAGCTGCAGAATCCGCGGCGGGTGATCCGCTGGAATTCTGTAGTGTGGACATACCCAAAGATTGTATTCTTACATAGAAAATACTGGTTAAATGGGTGTAAAGATTTGTGCATTACTATGGCAGTCAAAATACTTTGCTGCATAAAACAACAGTAGATGTGTTTAAGAGAAAATCTTGGTCAGGAGGACAAGAAGTTGATCTCTTTTGTGCCAACGAAGGCCCAGTAATGCAGTTGTAGCCTGCAGCACATTTATTCTCTAGACGGCCTTTCTTTGTGCCCTCTAGGAGCCACAGTGGAGAACTGGTGACATGGAACTAGTCCAGCACATTTAGCCTTGAGTGAATGTAATGTAATTCTACATTTCCCCTATAGTGGTCGCTCAAGGGAGATGCTTGCCAAACATGAATCTGAACTGATCATTATTGGTTAGAGAAGATCCCCAAGTAACCAGCTGCAAGCATTAATCTAAAAGGGGCTTTCTTAGGCCCAGTGGGGATTGTCTGTTGTACAAAACACAAAAAACTTTTTGCTTTTTAAATAATTTGGATACATTTACAGTAATAAGTTTACATTTTTAATTGTGCTTATCTTCATCACTGTGCAATCCAAACAAATAATTTGCCTTGATTGTAGAAATCATAATCGTCAACTAATCTTGACCCTGATGTCTTGTCTATGAAGATTTTTTTCAATCAATCTTTTTCCTTTTGGGCAGTGGTGTACCCCCCCCCCCCCCCTCAAAGTCCTATCTGCAACTGAATATTGTATGGTTTTCTATAACTTGCTTATGGCTGTTGGTCTGGATTTCTATTAATATGGAGACCCTAGTAATTTTCACGCTTTGTGTGCTGGTTTCTGCATGCACCTTGGCTTTGCAATAGCTCCGCATTATAAGAGAACCGTTGACCATCTTTTGGAGAGAGACTTTCCTGTGCCCTGCTATTCTCCATCCTCCTCCTGGTGGGCTGCTCTGTCTGCAGTTCTCTTCACTGATGCAGGGTGGCAAGAGCTTCTGCACATGGCATCTCCAGAGGCATGAAAGGGACAGTTCTTTGATTCTGTTTTTAGTAGAAGACACTCATCCCACGGTCTTCCCTTTCTTTCTCTTCGCCTCAGATCAGCGGACCATTCCCTTCCCGGATCTTCCGTTTCTACGGACTATGGCAGCTGGCAGATGGTATCGGAGGGTGGGAGTGTTCATGACCATGGTATCCTCAGCGCTGGTACCTTCCTCCCCTTCAGCTTCCCAGATGAGAAACCTAGCAGTGGCCTGTAAGTGGATCCAGAGTGTCAGCTGCTCTTCACCTCAGTGAATGAGCATGCTGACTATTGTATTGCCCCAGAGTATAAGAATCATTGATCGGCTGCTGATCTCCTGAGAGTCCATTAGAGATTTTTCACAAGGTAACAGACGTACTTAAGTTACCCATTGATCCTCAAACTCCAAGCAGTGGTAAACTGCATGCTTCATGCACCATTTGGACGAGCTTCTTCAGGTAGTATAGAGAATTCCCAATAGGTAAATGGGATTCTCAAGTGTTAACCCGATGCTTAAAAAGGTAACATAGCCATAATCTTATAGAGGTTTACCAAGTTTATTTTTTAATTCTTCCTTGGAAGTCACTGTTTTATTACCTTCCATTTTATAGTACCTTTTCTCCCTATAATCCATTACACCTTCTTCTAGATCTCACTAGCAAATCATCCTTTCATGGTATAACAGACCCTTTCAATGCAATAGGTGTAAAAACCCTTAATCCAAAGGCCCGATATAAATATGGGATGTACAGTAAGTTTGATTATGTCTAGGCCTTCCTTTTTTTTTTTTATTTCTCTTTTGTGTGTTTTGTTGTGTTATAGAAAGATGTACTTACTAATGATCTCCCACTGAACTTATATGGGGGTAGCTTTTTCCTTTGGAATATCCTCTTGCCATTGTCGGACTTATGTGATTATAAATTCCAGGGGGTCCTTATTATCCCATTCCCAATGGCAATATAGTATATGACAACAATAACCAGAGCCCATAATCTATTCTGAATTCCCAGTTTCAGATCCTTTCAGTGTGCTGTAAAGAAAAGTAAGAGAGTAGCCATTCTTCTGCTCCCTTTACTATGTAAAAAAAAAACTACTGTAACTACATTTACAATGCTGCTCCTTATGTACATAAAAATACAGTTGCAATCAAGATAATTCCCCCTTATTTAAAAAAAACTAAGATTTTACAAATTTCAGTGGTTTGTAAATAAATATCAAGCAAGAACAATGTAAACAACTCAACACAACTAATATAATCCAGTGGTTTCTCTCATAATGCTGCCTTTGGGGAACTCAATGGAGAACATCTTGGTTCCCACCTAATTTAATTTGCATCTGTAATTCCTGTAAATTTAAAATTAGGTGCAAATATCCTAAAAAGTCTAATTTGCAAAGAGCTTATTTAAGGCTATAGAAAAAGGGCTGAAAAAAACATTGCAAAAAGAAGGATCAGCTACAATGCCTTAATGACTACTGAATTCTTAAAATTGTTTAACCCCCTATATAGAACGGGCACACATTTCCAGATCTGGTCTTGTCAAGCATCGAGGGCTTTATTTGTTGCATCAGATTAGCTTAAAGCGTCACCTCCAAAACACCCTTTAAATTTAGAGGATGTACCATCAGGTACAGCCTCTTTAATCTGACCCACAGATCGAACGGTGCCGCCACAGGAAAGCCGGTGCCGCGGTCTGTTTATGGAACCGCTGCCCGGTTCCTGTGTACGGCACTGTTCTATCCACGGGTCCCTGGCCGGTGCTGAAGCACAGGAGGCAGGCCGGGCTGGCCCTCCCCCACTGGGAGAGAATTCCCTCCCCTCTATGACACGGCTCCTTTAGAATCAATGGAGCTGCGTCATAGAGGGAAGGGAATTTCCTCCTACTGGGGGCGGGCCGGCCCGCCTCCTGTGCTTCAGCACCGACCCGGGACCTGTGGATAGAGCGGCGCTGTACACGGGAACCGGGCCGCCGTTCCAAAAACGGACGGTGGCATCGGCTTCCCTGTGACTGTACCGTTCGATCTGTGGGTCAGATTAAAGAGGATGTACCTGATGGTACATAGTCTTTAACTAATCAGTTGATACAATAAATATTGCTGATTCTGAATCTAAAATTTGTATCTTTGCTAGTACTTGTATTTCCTTGCTATAAGCCCACAAACAAAGGACAAGTTGTCCTCTCCATTATATTCTTGAGCTAAGTAGTCCTCTGTTTGCATCAGCATGCCCAGTTTGTAGGCATACAGCAGGAAATGCAAAAGAGTAAAAAAAAAAAAAATTACAGATTTGGCATCAGCACTGTTTATCCTATATTCAGATGACTTTAGTTTACAGGTGATGGGGGTGGGTTGGAGGTGACAGTCCCTTCAAAATAAAATGAATCAAATTCTCATTTGGTAAGGGATTTGTTATAGAAATCTTACCTCTCCCTGTGCCCACAGTGAGCATCGGGACCAGCCTTGGGACCCACGCCGAGCTCCAGCAGGGTGTACACTTCACGTCACAACCCGGCTGATGGGGTGCAATGTCATTACAACTCGGGGGGAAAAATGACTTCCGGCAGGGTCCCGAGGCCGGTCCCACTGTTCACTGCGAGCACGGTGAGAGGTAAGTGCCTACTGCTGATCATTCCCCCCTGCCACTGCCGCTTCCAGATTTTTAAAATTCCTGGACTTCTCCTTTTAAAGAAGGCATGTTTAGAAATGAAGACAGTGGTGCAGAAAGTTAAGAGATCAAAGCCTTTCACAAACAAGGAAAGAAATACAAAATTACCTCACCAGCTACTCTACCTGGGCTTGACAGAAAAGGGAAGTTGTTAGCTCACACCAGAGAAAATAAAATTTTTATGAGCCTTAGAAGGTAATAAAGTATAAAACATAAGTCAAAGAACGCCAAATTTGGCAAAAAATGCAAGTATTAGTATTGAATATTAGTTGTGTTTAACAGTTTACATTGTTTCTTGCAAATGGTTTCTAAATTTTGCAAATAAACCTAATTTCCTATGAGGGTTGAATAATTTCTGAATGTAACTGTATGAAATGGAGGAGATTTATCAGACTGTCTTTACTAGCAAAATTCCCTGTTGCCCATTGTAACCATTCACACCTCCGCTTTCATTTTCCATATTCCTGTGAAAGCTGACCTCTGACTAGTTGCTATTGGCAACAGAATCTCTTGATATATGCTTGATCAATCTTCTCCAGAATTGGCATAATATATTTTTTTATGTACAGGAATATACCTACTATAATACTGCTCCTATATACATGCATATACTATTATAATACTGCTCCTTATATAAAAGTATATAACTATTATAATGCTGCCCCCTATGTACAAGAATATTACTACTATAATACTCCCCTTTACAAGAATGTAACTACTATAATTCTGCTTCTTATGTACAAGTATATAAGTACTATAAACACAAGCCTTTGAGTAAGGAAATAGAAGCTAGCGGCTCTGACTGAGTTTCTGCAGCAGTTGTGGTTTATTTTCAAGATGCCATCATACAGGTCTGTTCAGGGCAGGGAGAGACAGGTCCATTGTGCTGTGCACCGTGACTGAGCAAAGCACCCTTGGACCTGTCTCTCCCTGCCCTGATCGTACCTGCATGATGGCATCTTGACAATAAACCACAACTGCAGAAACTCGGTGAGTGCCGCTGGCTTCTATTTCCTTACTCAAAGGCTTATTGAATGGACTGTATTCTCACTCATGCTGAGCACCACCGCTGTACAGACACCGCACTGAGGATACTCATTGTACGGAGATTACAACACTTCCCATCACATCAGGTCACCCAGCCTGTATAATACTCAAGGATATCACGGTTTCCAGATAGGGCCAACACATCTACATGCTTGTGAATATACCTATTATAATACTGCCCACTAGGTGCAAGACTATAACTACTATAACACTACCCCCTATGTACAAAATCACAACTACTATTCTACTACTTTCTTATGTAGAAAAATATACCTGCTATAATACTGCCCTCTAAATTCAAGAATATTCCTACTATAACATGCAAAAATAGAGAAAAAGAAGCAACTGCACCTCACACCTGTGGCCTCTTAGCTACATTTTAAAAACCAACGCCAGAATGATGTATAATTCGCTCAAACCATATTGCTTCATGTACCGCGTGCAGGTCTTCTGGCTCACACTAAAAACAACAGTGTGCCAACCCTGCCAAGCAAACGGCAACAGGAGAGGGGGGTCCACAGAATGGCCCTGCAACCCCACTGTCACATGAGCAAACCCCATGGGCCCCAAGGTGTTACTACTCACCATTGCACTAGCAGGTAGAAAGAGGAGGTACTTATCATATGTGCACAGGTGCTTTTTGTTGATTGGGGTCACATGGGTCTTACAGGGGAGTACCAATACCCACATACCTACTTATAACACTTTCCTCTATGTATCAGACTATAACATTATAATACTGCTCCCTATGTATAAGAATATACCTACTATAATACTGCTCCTATATACAAGAATATAACTACTATAATACTGATCCCTTTTTACAAGAATATAACTACTATAATACTGCTCCTATATACAAGAATATAACCACTATAATACTGCTCCTATGTACAAGAATATAACTGCTATAATACTGCCCCCTCTGTACAAGAATATAACTACCGTAATACTGCTCCTTATGTAACTACTAGAATCCTGCTCCTACAGTTCATTTCCAGCAATTGACCTCCCTGCAGTATGGTGATGTAACAGCAGAATACGCTGCCTGGCATGTAACCTTTTGGTTTATAGATGCTCACATATGCATATTTTGGGCAGCTGGAACAACCAGGGAACAGCTGCTTCTAAAAATAAAACACTTGACATTTGACAGATTTTCAGCAGCCTAGCAATTTAGGAGAAGTGTACTTGGCTAGCAGAGTCCCCATAGACCTAGCATTGTGTAACTGCAGAGGCTCCCCTGTAATCCCTCATGCCTGTCCACAGGACAGTAATGCACAGCTGATCACTTTAACTAGCCTGTCCTTATTAACCGTGTACATTCAGGGGTTAATCCACAAGTTCTTGTAGGTAAGCTACTACACATAGCCAGTCATGAAAACTTTTTAAAGAGGTTTTTCCGCAAATACTTTTGTAAATGCTCATAGTTAACCATGTGCCATAAAACAACAAAAGCCCACATACTTACCTCATCCACTTCCCCGGCTCTGCTGCAGTCTTATTTTTCGGGTCCATGTTCCAGTGTTTTCACATTTTCCAACTGCTCACTGCTCTACTCTGCTGTTGGTTGGGCAAGGAGCTAGATAATTGGAAAAAGGAAGATATGACAGCTGGTAGGGGGTGAGGCAAGTATGCAGGGGCTTTGGGGGACATGGGGCAATAATGAAAAATCCCTTTATCCAGTTTCACATAAAGGATATGCATACTATAATGGCTGGTTCTGCTGTAGGGCCCATGGATTACGCTGCTTCCCCCCATTCACTGACCTATCCCTATGAGGCTATATTCACACAATATACTTTTTATGAAAAGAACGGCCATTGTTTTCAATTGAAAAGGCCGTTCTTTTTATAATGCATAACGAGGTCAATGCAAACCACAGCCATTTTTTCACACAATGTATTGAACAATGGCTGTTGTTCTCTATGGTGTTTAGATAACGATTATGTCAATTATTTCCAGCCATTGTCCGTAGACTTCAATGCAATTTTTTCTTTTTAAATAACCGCCACTGTTTGATACCCAAAACAATGGACATTGTTTTGAGTGTCAAATAATGGCCGTTGTTTTTACAATGTGTGAAAATAGCCGACACCTGCACTGGGTTTCCCTTTTCCTTAGACACTGTAGACATCAATGATCTCCTACTGTATATAATATAGAGACAGATGTCTAGGTTCATTGGGGCTGATTTACTAATATGCTTCTGTCAGATAAGTATCTGTGTCAATTTGGTTTTAGGTTTTTCACCACTACATTTACTGAGGACATCAGACACATAAATCTGTCGGTTTGGGAAACTAAAACCTTGAGGGTAGGGTTCTTGAAAGCCAGACAATCACAGTAAATCAGCCCCATTGTGTCTCCAGTGGAACTGTAAGAGAATAGGGGATTGCCCTAAATGTCATGGAAAGGGGGCAGAAGAGAAAATGTACACCATGCTCTTCTGTCCTGTGTGGAAAAACCCAGCACCATCCTGCTATTATAGTGGAGACAGTTTAAAACGGCCAATAATCGTCCTGTGTAGAAGAAGGCAACGATCAGCCGTCATGAACAATGTCGGCTGATCATTGCTGTCGTTTGTCTTTTTACATGTTGAAAGACAAACGTTAATGATAGCAGCGATCTGCTGCTGTTGCTCCGTGGAATAGGAGATGCGGCAGCAGACCGCCGCTATCCTCTATGGGCTGCCCGGACAGTCTATTGATTACCCGTGCAGCACTGACAGGGCTCATTTGCTCCTCTCAGTCATGTAATAGGACCTTAAAGGGGTTATCCAGCGCTACAAAAACATGGCCACTTTTCCCCCTACTGTTGTCTCCAGTTCAGGTGCGGTTTGCAATTAAGCTCCATTTACTTCAAAATTGAACTGAGTTTCAAAACCCCACCCAAACTGGAGACAACAGTAGGGGGAAAGTGGACATGTTTTTGTAGCGCTGGATAACCCCTTTAAGGGTTCATTTACTCAAAGATTATCTGACAGATTATCTGCCAAAGATTTGAAGCCAAAGCCAGAAACAGACTATAAACAGAGAACAGGTCATAAAAAAAGCCTGAGCTTTTTCCTCTTTTCAAATCCATTCCTGGCTTTGGCTTCAAATCTTTTGCAGATAATCTGTCAGATAATCTTTCTGTGTAAATGAACCCTAATACATACTGATGATATGGAAGGAGGTCAAGGGATATGATTGAACACCCCTGAATAGATTGCCCTAAGTGGGGGAAGGAACCTCCAACCAGTGTAACTTTGCTCCTCCCCATAAGGGTGAGAGGTTTCTCTCCTCTTCAGCTGGCCTATTGTCAATACACTATATGGTAAGGGTGAAGAAACCAAACCTTCATGTAGGTGTTAAACGTAAATATGGTTTTGTCCCTTTAACTGCTACATCATTCTCCACTTCTTTGGAAAGATCTGTATGCATTCAGTTACCAGCACTTCAGTGAGGTTTGGTTACGATACTTGGAGATCAGGCCTGACATGTTGTGGTCATTTCATTTTCTGCTAAAGTCATTGGATCTGAAAAGCTGAGGGCTCTGTATGGTGACGTTCTCCCCCACTAAACTCCCAATGTTTTTATTTTTTTTTCTGTTTCCTGTTCAGCTAAAACTAAGGCGCTAAAGAGATTCTTCCCCATTCTCCATCATGAAATTATTTCTCTGGGATATACCAAACCAAGAATATAAAACCTGATTGATAGCTTCAGAGTTCTGCTTTACAGCACTGCAGCAGATGCTTGGCGTTGTCCGTAATCATCCTGTGCTTATATGGATTTGCCTGACCTCGGGAATCCATAACACCTCCTCACTCTACTCTGCCCCTACTTGACTGACAGTTCTGCTGTCATGCCACACACTAGCCACAGTTTGTATACACAGTGCAGGAATGAGGTATGGAATCAGGCTAAGTGCCATAAGCTGACTGTCAATCAAGCAGTAATAGGAATGGGAGGGCATTGCAGTCCTCAGTGATTCAGAAGCTTGGGAAAGCCTGAGACACTTTGCTCCATAGAAAGAAAGCATTTGCATATGTTATGGCACATAGATGGATAGAGGAAAGGTACCATATGTCTCCTTGTCCTAACCACTATCTAACATTGTCAGCAGTTTGGAACATGAATTACAGATAAGATTCACTTTCTGTAATGTAAATGATAGGAAGCTTCCATGGGGATGTCCACAAATGGGGCCAAAGCCATATTGATCTCCTACTACCAATTACTGCTTCTTAAATTTAGAATGTTTTTCCGAATAGATCTCCAGACCTCAAATACATTTGATTCTTGGAAGACAGACATAATTGTCTGTGTAATTGAATAGTAGAGACCTTATAGTATACACCTTATTTACCAGCTCGTGTCTGGGGAGCACCATGTGACTTGTATAATTGGAAAGCTGAAGCCATATATCAAAGCTGCATCTCCAGTAACTGCAGGATACAACCATTTTCTCTCAAGTGACATTTTCATACAATTGAAAAAATGAGGCGCGTGGCTTGGCAATTTAACAGTAGGAATCTACCACAGCTATAACTGAGGTTCTTGTCTGTACTTTTTTTTTCTTAAAAACCAGCTCAGATGCTGTTATAATCATAGCTTCTTCAGATTTTAGATCCTAATATTTTATATGTCAGGACCATTGTTTTCTGGCACCATTAAAGGTTATTTCCTCTCAAAGTAAAAGTAGTTTTGGATGAAGTTGGGTGGGTAGAATAAAATTGTAAGGTATAATTCTCTTCCTCTATTACAGTTCTTTGTTCTGATAAAAGGCTTGTCAAGCCACCTTGAGAGCTGAGCAGACGTATTGGGTGAAGATGACGTTTAATTACATTCTGATTGATTGTAAGCCTGTCATGGTTCTCCGGGATATCTGTAAGATAGACATGAAGAGATGAAGTTCTCTAGACTCTACCCTGCTCCCACTGTGTTGTGCTGTTCTTTGTTATTCCACCAGAAAATGTGTGAATTATTTGACAACTGGGTGTTACCATTCTCCTTGTCAAAAGTTACTAGAGTTTAGACACATGGACTGTAGCAAACAACAGAATAGAGCCCACTCATTGACTTCTATGGGCTCAGAGGGAAAATACCATGATTTCAGGATTAATTATATATAAAATGGAAAATGGAGAAATTGGAAAAGCAAATCACAAAACTTTTTAAAACTGTATATCTGATATAACAACATGATTTAAACAGTGTGTTTTCTAATGACCTATTCCCTTTACTCAATTCAATGGACAAAACAGTGTTGGAGGGGGGTTTACACATTCTGTGCACGGTCGGTACAGTAAGGACGATGTGCTCCGGAACAAAGTTCAATGGTCACAGCATCAATATTCTTTATGATGCCGGGAGCTTTAAAACTGTTTAAATCAAGCTACTGCACTGACATGCTGTTTTTAAGCAGTTTTGGATCTCCTGACATAATGAATGATCATGACAGGAGTTCCGATTTCTGGTCTGTAGCTGATCATCCATGCATGGACCAAAATTACAGAATGTGTGAATGTTCCCTGAGTTGGTGTTGGCTCATGATGAAAGCTGCTGTTTAGAATTCTTCTAGCCACTGTATTCCCCTCTTCCCTTGGCAGCGCCTTGTTAGTTCGATAACATTGTACTGTCCAGTGCGCAGTGGTCTGATGTATGGAGAGATGCACTATAGATGCTCATCCAAGTTGTTAGAATCGGTCCACGTAGTGCTAACAAACTAAGACCTGCAGAATTCTGATTGCTCAGAGTGCAGTTCACCAGCAAACTGTATATTTTAAAATCTGAAGTGTCAAATCTTTGCAAACATAGATGTTATAGCTTACTCTCTTTTTTGCATTTGTCAACCAGATTGTGTTCTTTTACAGGCATACAGCACAGACAGAACGGGCGATCCGGCTAGAAGCTGTCCAGACTGTCTTTTTATCTGCCTACAATACCACGATAGGCCTAAGAACCGTGCCACCAAGCCCCTCAGGAGCAATCAGTGGTCTCCTAGAACACTTTGCCCGAGGTGTGGGTCTTCGAGGAGCTAGTTCTATAGTCTGATGAACTTTTCGGAAACTTGGGAATCTAGAAGCCATGATTTCATACTTGCGTTCTGCATTCACAGATATAGAAGCCATATAAGACAATCTCCGGGAGGTGTTTGGGCTTCTCCTTTTAAATGTTGCAATGGTAATGAAAGGGAATGGATCTTCCAATGATAGAAACCTGAGCAGTCGGCAGCCAAGACGGTTTTTAAGGGCTGGTGAATAGTAGTTTTTTTTTATCTTCATTCACCTGTATTCATTGTCACATAATCCTGAATTTGAAAAAAATGTGGCTTTTTTAAATAGGAAATGGACATCTTTAATCACACACCCATAACAAGAGTGCTTATTCAATACTGTACAACAGAGAGAGTCTACACGTGGCATTTCCCAGAATGCCTTGCCAGTCAGACTTTCAGTACCCACCAGTTACTTTACTTTTACTTTATTTTACTTATCCAGAGTAGTAAAACTTTTCCCCTCGTGCAACTTTGTGGCTCATACTTCCAAGTAGTCTGCTTCCCTTTACATAGCCAATAGTTAAAGCTTACCTGTCTTTAGCAAAAACTTTTGGTATGCAAGAGACATTTATCAAAAGTTTTGATCGGGGTCTGAATGTTCAGACTGTTACTGATCATAGGAATCAACTGACTCTGTCACATGATCTGGACGGACTCCCAAGCCATTAATGTGTCTCATGGATGCAGAGAGGGAAAGAGGAGTGTGTGGCAGCATGAGCATCTCCCCGCTCGCTCTACCGATTGGTCAGGGTCTTAGTGTTCAGACCCTGACCAATCAAAACTTTTGATGGCAAAAGTTTTTTTGTTTTTTTCGACATGTACACTTTAAATTATTATGGGTTCTTACAGTCACCAGTATGGGGCCAGGCACCACAAGGTCCTAGTCTTCAGTAGGAACCAGAGCTCATCCATCATAATTTTAGCTCATGCATTTGAGAGAGGAAGCAGGGATTAGGCACTGTATTAGAAGAGTAGAGCTCTGACCCACTAGAAACCTCTATAATCTTAGGAATGGGCACCCAAGTCTTGCCTCAGAATGGTACAGCACCTGGTTTTCATCGCCAAAGCTGTAGACAATGAATGGAGTAGTGATACTCGAGTCTGAGTTGACATCGGTGCCTGTTCTCAAGATCTCTGAGTGGTTCTCTAGGGGATAATTATCATAAGTTAAAATATCCATTATAAGTGACAAACATAATGAATTTGATTGTATTGCAGAAGCAGCTGTCTAGTTAGGCCTCATATTCCAGTGTAAGTTACCATTAGGAATAAAACTGGTTAATGGTGCGTTCAGATTTGATGCTGTGTTCAGTTATTTAACTGAAATCTGCTGCAGAAAATCAGCTGCAGATCCTGTAGGTGTGAACGCACCCTAAAAGAACACAGGTCGGCACATAGGGTGGGTTCACATTTAGGTAACGTATGGATAAGTTGCGGTGGATTCCGTCGCTTGTCTCCACTCACAGCTGTCCGCTTCTCCACCGGCTCCATACACACCATTCTATAGCCGGGCCGATTCCGCTGTCCGCCGAAAGAATTGACATGTCTGTTCTTTTGGCGGAAGGCCGAATCCGCCCGGCCATAGAAGAGGTACGAGCAACGGAATCTGCTGGAACTTATCCACACGGATTACGTAGTGTAAACCCACCCATAGAGTGCAAAACCAGTTTTCTGCGATCATAAGGATTGTCTATGGCTTCATTGCCAGCAGTGGTCCCCATTGTGTCATTTACAACTCCTAGCATGTGCTGATAACAGATGGAAAGCAAAGAATCAAGACCATTGCTCTACAAATTCCGCCGGACAGTGCATACTGCGACTTTACAAATGTCTGGCACTGCTCAGCTTAAAGCTGCTTACTGCAGGAGGATGTTGTGTTCTTGAGAATCCAATATATGGCCTTTCGAACAGACTGTTAGTACTTTATATGGGGGGGATGTATAAAGGAACCCCCATGAAAACACTTATGCACTTCTGTGCCTAGTGTCTAGTGCAGGGCTTGAGGTGTGGAGCATGACATGCAGATTATCACTGGTGTTTTTTTTTTTTTTAACATCCCTTTGCTATGCTCCACCCTCTTGTGCCTAGTGCAGGGCCCTGCACTTTTCCTTGGAGTGGTCTTTTTAATAGAAGCCCCACTAGGGATACTGGGATTTATAGTTGATAACCTCTAGCCCTTTTCTTTTGCTGCACACACTGATTTTCTCATTGTATCTGTGATTGAATCTGATGAACAAAGTAAGAATTTATTTTTGCTATTTTTTTTCCACATTGCTTATTTGCCTATTGTTGTTTTTACGAGTTTCTATTTAATTCTGCAATCAATTCAATTAAAGAAAACCATATTGTTCATTTTTTTTATACTGAATCCCATTCAAATCTGCAGTCTTGGTTGAAAACCAGTGATGATCTCACCAGACAGAGCTAGCTCTAGAATAGATGTGCACAGTGTAGAAGTAAGCATTGCAAAAACGTTTGACCACCACTCCAACACAAGACTTGAGATCCATTCTTAGGGTATATTCACACGGGCGGGCTCGCAGCGAGATTCTCGCTGCGAGCCCGGCAGGTCCTGGCAGTTCCCATACACTACATACTTGCTGCGGTCTAAACGACCGCAGCGAGTATGTAATTCTGCCGCCCTTAACCCCTTCTGCTCCCGCCCGGCTTCCCCGCTGTAAGCATACTTTGCCTGTCCTTGCTGCACGGGTCCGGCGTCCTGCTCTCCCGCCCGGCCAATCAGTGGCTGCGGCTGGGCAACACACTAATTGGCCGGACGGGAGATCAGGACGCCGGACCCGTGCAGCAAGGACAGGTAAAGTATGCTTACAGCGGGGGAGCCGGGCGGGAGCAGAAGGGGTTAAGGGCGGTATAATTAGATACTCGCTGCGGTCGTTTAGACCGCAGCAAGTATGTAGTGTATGGGAACTGCCAGGACCTGCCGGGCTCGCAGCGAGAATCTCGCTGCGAGCCCGCCCGTGTGAATATACCCTTAAAGTGATATTGTCACCCACCTTACTCTATGTGCAGTTCTCTGCACAAGCCTAGATGCTCAAGATGTTTGCTGCTGGTACTGCAGAAGACAATACAGAGGGAATGGAGAACATGACTCCTATATCAGAGTACATAGGATTTGTTTGTAGTCTGTAACCATAGAGACACATAGGTCTGCTTAGGAGCTGCGTACTCTAAACAGTAGGGAATTTTACATCAACACTAATTGCAAATTAGCTTTTTTTATTATTATTATTATTATTATTATTTTAGTTGCTTTAGAGCAACAACAAAAAGCTTGAAAGACTAAACACACCCTTTAACCTGTTAGATTTTTTTTTCTTCTCTAGAATAGACATGACAAAAATCTGCAATCCTTGCGGTTTTTCCCCCTCTTTTCATTTACACCACTCACCGTGCGGAAATAATATTGTTATATTGTACTAGATTGGACAATTACACATGCTAGAATATTAAATGTTGATTTATTTTTACATATTTTATTTGTAAAATGGTAAAGGGGTGATATTAACGTTTATTGGCGGAGGGGCTTTGACATATTTTTAAAAACTTAAACTCTCATATTCTGCTTGTGTTAAGGGTTAGGAAGTCCCAACCAGTATAGAGTGCTTAGTGTCAAGGCTCAATGTGTCCATCAAGCAAATGACTGCCTTCTCTATGAGCTATGACCGGGACCTCCTGTGTTTAGTCTCTTTTTTTTTTTTGTTTCAACCAGCACAAGACTAAAAGGCTGGAAAAAGCGAGCGGATCTAGATTTTAAGCAAGTATAGTTTTGTTTTAAACTTGGCATAACTAAAAAAAATAATAATGAATGTAAATTTCAAACTAGGTTAAAATCAGATCTCCTGTTCATTTACATTCTGAAACTTATAGTTACAGTGACACTTAAATATCTCAATATTTAAACCTACTGCAGGATGTATAGGGAATCCCATTATTATAGTGCTTGAAAAGCACTATATTGTAATCCGTATTCTTCTTCTTCCAGCTATTTTTCTGCACGTAATACAGCCGAACCGCTTTGTGCACACACTCCGTTCAAACTGCGTTTCGAAGCCCTCGGCGGTGTGTGGTGTGCTATTAATCGTTTCGATCGGATTTGTCGTTTTTAAGAAATTTACGTTTAAAGACCCCGAATTTCCCATAGAAAATAATGGCCCATTGCGAATAATGGCCACACTCTAACCGCTAACAGCCAATCACAGCACATATGCAAATAGCTGAAATGTAGCAGCCAATAGGAACTCTAAGGTTTCGTCAGGCATGTATCACACCATGCACAGTCACATGTCCACTATTGGCCAATAGAAGATGTAGTATATGGAAGGTCCTTGACGATTTTGTCTCACTGACATGAGTAAGATTGTCATGGTAACCGAGCAATGATCTTTACCATTATAAGTACCCAGATTGCTCTTAAAGGGACGGAAGCCATTACACTCTTAAAGGGACCCAAGTCGCTCTTAAAGGGGCGAGACCCAAGTTGCTCTTAAAGGGAAGGGACCCAAGTCGCTCTTAAATGATCCCATGTAGCTCTTAAAGGGATCCAAGTCGCTCTTAAAGGGACGGGACCCAAGTTGCTCTTAAACGGACGGGACGCATGTTGCTCTTATAGGAACCCAAGTCACTCCAAAAGGTATGGGACCCATGTCGCTCTTAAAGAGACCCATCTCGCTAGAGCGACCTGGGTCCCTTTAAGAGCGACCTGGGTCCCATTATGAGCGACCTGGGTCCCTTTAAGAGTGACCTGGGTCTTTTTAAGAGCGAAATATGACCCTTCAAGAGTGAAATTTGTCCCTTTAAGAGCGAACTGGGTCCATTAAAGAGCGAACTAGGTCCCTTTAAGTGCGATCTGGGTCCCTTTAAGAGCAAAATGGGTCCCTTTTAAGCATGAAATTGGTCCCTTTAAGAGTGACCTGGGTCCCTTAAAGAGTGAACTGGGTCCATTAAAGAGCGACCTGGGTCTCTTTAAGAGCAAAATGGGTCCTTTTTAGAGCGACCTGGGTCCCTTTAAGCATGAAATTGGTCCCTTTAAGAGTGAAATTGATCCCTTTAAGAGCGACCTGGGTCCCTTTAAGAGCAAAATATGTCCCTTTAAGAGCAAAATGGGTCCCTTTAAGAGCAAAATGGGTCCCTTTAAGAGCGACCTGGGTCCCTTTTAAGAGCGAAATGGGTCCCTTTTGAGCATGAAATTGGTCCCTTTAAGAGCGACCTGGGTCCCTTTAAAAGCGACCTGGGTCCCTTTAAGAGCGACCTGGGTCCCTTTAAGCATGAAATTGGTCCCTTTAAGAGTGAAATTGATCCCTTTTAAGAGCGACCTGGGTCTCTTTAACCCTTTGAGGACCAGGCCCAAAATGACCCAGTGGACCGCGCAAATTTTGATCTTAGTGCTTTCGTTTTTCCCTCCTCCCCTTCTAAGAGCTCTAGCACTCTCAGTTTTCTATCTACAACCCATGTAAGTGCTTGTTTTTTACAGGAATAGTTGTACTTTGTAATGGCGTCATTCATTTTACCATAACATGTATGATGGAATCCCAAATATATTATTTATGAAGATATAAATAGGTGAAATCGTAAATAAGAATGCAATATGGTAACGTTTGGGGGGTTCCTGTGTCTACGTAATGCACTATATGGTAACAGCGACATGACACTATTAATCTATAGGTCAGTCCGAACACAACCATATGCAGGTTACCCAGATTCTCTAATGTTATATATATATTTTTTTTATGAAATCCTTTTTTTTGGCAATTAAATATTAATAAAATGGGCCTATTATGACGCTTATAACGGTTTTATTTTTTCACCTACGGGGCTGTATGGGGTGTAATTTTTTCCGCCATGAGCTCTAGTTTTTATTAGTACCATATTTGTGAAGATCGGACGTTTTGATCACTTTTTATTGATTTTTTTTTAATATATAATGTAACATAAAATCGGTAATCTGCGCACTTTTTCCCCTCTTTTCGTGTACGCCGTTTACCGGTCGCAATGACGCTTGTTATATTTTAATAGATCGGACAATTACGCACACTACGGTATATTATATGTTTATCTATTTATTCATTTTTATATGTTTTATTTATATAATGGGAAAGGGGGGGGATTTAGACTTTTATTGGGGGAGGGGTTTTGGGGTAGTGTGTTGGTGTTTTGAACTTTTTTTTTTTTACACTTTTGAAGTCCATTTGGGGGACTTTTACATACAGTACTTTGATTTCTACACTGATGATTGCTATGCCATAGGCATAGCATTGATCAGTGTTATCGGCGATCTGCTCATTGAGCCTGCCTGTGCAGGCTCAGTGTAGCAGATCGCCGATCGGACCGCACGGAGGCAGGTAAGAGACCTCCGGCAGTCCGTTTCAACGATCGGGACCCCCGCAGTCACACTGCGGGGGTCCCGATCGGTAAGTGACAGGGGACTCCCCCTGTCACTTACACTTAAACGCTGCGGTCGTGCCGAGATTGCGGCATTTAAGGGGTTAATGACACGCGGCAGCGCGATCGCTGCAGCGTGTCATTACCGGTGAGGTCCCGGCTGCTGATTGCAGCCGGCCCCCACCTGCTATGGAGCGCGCTCCGCTCCGGAGCGCTCTTCGTAGCGGGAAAAACACCCAGGACGTAAGGTTACGTCATGGGTCGTCTGGGGACAGACTTCCATGACGTAACCCTACGTCCAGGGTCGTCTAGGGGTTAAGAGTGACTTGGGTCCCTATAAGAGCAATCTGGGTCCCTTTAATAGCGACCTGGGTCCCTTTAAGAGCGACCTGGGTCCCTTTAAGAGCAAAATATGTTCCTTTAAGAGCAAAATGGGTCCCTTTAAGAGCGACCTTGGTCCCTTTAAGAGCAACCTGGGTCCCTTTAAGAGTGAAATATGTCCCTTTAAGAGCAAAATGGGTCCTTTTAAGAGCGACCTGGATCCCTTTAGGAGCAAAATGGGTCCCTTTTAAGCGTGAAATTTGTCCCTTTAAGAGCGAACTGGGTCAATTTAAGAGCGAACTGGGTCCCTTTAAGTGCGATCTGGGTCCCTTTAAGAGCGAAATGGGTCCCTTCAAGCATGAAATTGGTCCCTTTAAGAGCGACCTGGGTCCCTTTAAAAGTGACCTGGGTCCCTTTAAGAGCGAAATGGGTCCCTTTAAGAGCGACCTGGGTCCCTTTAAGAGCGAAATTGGTCCCTGTAGAAGCAAAATGGGTCCCTGTAAGAGCGAAATGGGTCCCTTTTAAGAGTGCCCTGGGTCCCTTTAAGAGCAAAATATGTCCCTTTAAGAACGATATATGTCCCTTTAAGAGCGAAATGGGACCCTTTAAGCATGAAATTGGTCCCTTTTAAGAGTGAAATTGGTCCCTTTAAGAGCGACCTGGGTCCCTTTTAAGAGCGAAATATGTCCCTTTAAGAGCAAAATGGGTCTCTTTAAGAGCGACCTGGGTGCCTTTAAGAGCGAACGGACCCAGGTCGCTCTTTAAGCAACCCAGGTCGCTCCTAAAAGGGACCCATGTCGCTCTTAAAGGGACGGGAGCCAAGTTGCTCTTAAAGGGATGCGACCCAAGTCGCTCTTAAAGAGACGGCACCCAGGATTAAAGTTTCTCTTAAAAGGAAGTCACTGGTAAAGGGGCGCTCTGCAAGTCACTGGTAAAGGGGCGCTCTTTTCAAGCACTATGTATTTCCCTGGAAATGCAAATCTAGTTATTATTGTACAGCCATGGCACTTAAAGTGTACCTGTCGTTATAACTTTAATGATCTAAATCAACAGTAGATTACAATTTACATTTTTTTAATATTTTTTTTTAGTTATCATCGAAAACACGGCACTTTCTGTTTCTGACACTTGTTTTTCCCCTCAAAGAGTCAGAAAGTCCTGTGTTTCCCAGGTCATCTGAGCGCTCACAGAGAGAAGGCAGTCATGTGATTCATGGACACATTGAGCCATGGCACTCTGTACTGGCCGTAATTTCTGTGTTTAGTTTGTTTTATACAACCAGCACAAGTCAGAAAATCTGCCTTCCGGAGCCAGGACCTGGATTTCTGGTAAGTTCAGCTTTGTTTTGCAGTATGATAACAACAAAAAAATTACTGTATATTGCAAACTTGCTTTTTATCATATCTACTGTTTTAGATTTTGGAAGTTATAATGACAGAGACACTTTAAGGTCTTGTCTCAGGCATCAGACCAGAATGCCCCTACCCAGCAGAAGTGCAGTATAACACTGGGATCCCAGCTCATCAATGTCCAGAAACTTCTGTGGAAAGCTTTGGGAACAGATTTCTAAGGCAAGGATATTTGGGTTATCACAGAGCCTGCTATTACTGTCAATAGCTGAATCTGTAGAAGGTAAAAGCCCAAAGTGTATTTTACTCAAATCATTAAATTGTCTGTCCTGTGGAGCCTGTGGGAAGAAAGGCCATAGTCACTTAACTGTAAAGTGACTCAAGTCTGTCCTGTAATACAAAAAAGCTATACATTCCTGCTGTCTGACATAACCTGACTGCAGGGGATAACAGTCTTTCTTCTCGATGAAATCCTTTGTAAGAGTTTAATGGGTTGTTTTGCAAAATTCTTTGTTGGTTAACACCACAAGAGTACAGCAGCAGCAACAAGTCAGTTCCCTTATCTTGGCCCACTATGAACAGTGCAAACAGATCCAGAGGAAGGCAAAGACCTCTGGACACTGGTGAATTTGTGTCACAGGGTAAATTCCTTCTTCAACCCAAAATAGGCCCACGGTCTAAGGACCCTAGATCAAAGCTTTTAATGTATATAACTAGCTGTGGGATGATAGTAGTGTAGGGGCAAGTGTCAAGTATCATGTAGTGTAAAAACAGATGTAATGTAGTGCAGGTGTAGATGGAAAACCAGTATTATCCCCCTACATATGGCAATACATTGTGGTAATTATGCCATGGCTCTCAAGAACTCGATTGCAACCCTGGTGAGAAATTTTCTGGAGCCATGATGGAGGTTTCCTGGCCTTCTCCCATTAACAGTTGCACAGGGGCCTCTGGTTTCTAGGTCCATTCCATATATATAGTGGTTTGCAATAAATTAGAATATCAACAACAAAAAAATTTCTTTCAGTAATTCAATTCAAAAAGTGACCTAATATATTCCATTACATACAGAGTGAACTTTTTCTAGTGTTTATTTCTGTTTAAAGTTGATGATTATGGATTACAGCCAAGAAAAGCCCAAAAGTCAGTATTTCAGAAATTTTGAATAATTAACCTTACTCTGGTTCAGTATACAATGCAATTATGGCGAAGACTGCTGACTTGACAGATGTCCAGAAGGCAGTCATTCACACACTCCACAAGGAGGGTAAGCCACAAAAGTTTATTGCTAAAGAAGCTGGCTGTTCTCAGAGTGCTTTATCAAAGCATATTAATGGTAAGTTGAGTGGAAGGAAAAAGTGTTGTAGAAAAAGGTGCACAAGCAACTGGGAGAACTGCAGTCTTAACAGGATTGTAATGAAAATGCCATTCAAAAATTTGGGAGAGATTCACAAAGAGTGGACTGCTGCGGGAGTCAGTGCCTCAAAAGCCACCACATACAGACGTCTGCAGGACATGGGCTACTACAAGTGTTGCCTTCCATGTGTCAAGCCACTCCTGACCAATAAACAACGCCAGAAGCGTCTTATCTGGGCCAAGGAAAAGAAGAACTGGACTGTTGATCAGTAATCCAAGGTGCTGATTTCAGATGAAAGTAAATTTTGCATTTCATTTGGAAATCAAGGTCCCAGATTCTGGAGGAAGAGTGGAGAGGTACACAATACAAGCTGCTTGAGGTCAGTTTCCACAATCAGTGATGATTTGGGGAGCCATGTCATCTGCTGGTGTAGGTTCACTGTGTTTCATCAACACCAGAGTCAACGCTGCCGTCTACCAGGAAATTTTAGAGCACTTCATGCTTCCCTGTGTGGAAAAGATTCCAGCAGGATTTGGCACCTGTCCACACTGCCAAAAGTACCAATACCTGATTTACTAACCACAGCATCACTGTGCTTGATTGGCCAGCAAACTTGACAGACCTTAACCCCAGAGAGAATTTATGGGGTATTGTCAAGATGAAAGACACACGACCCAACAATGCAGACGAGCTGAAGGCTGCTATCAAAGCAACCTGGGCTTCAATAACCCCTCTGCAGTGCCATCAGCTGATCGCCTCCATGCCATGCCGCATTGATGCCGTCATTCTTGCAAAAGGTGTCCCGACCAAGTATTGAGGGCATTTACTGTACAGACTTTTTATTTGGTCAACATTTCTGTGTTAAAAACAATTTTTTTTTCAGTTGGTTTTATATGATATTCTAATTTTCTGAAATACTGACTTTTAGGTTTTTCTTGGCTGTAATCCATAATCATTAACTTTAACAGAAATAAACGCTTGAAAAAATTCACTCTGTATGTAATGACTCTATAGAATATATGAGGTCACTTTTTGAATTGAATTACTGAAAGAAAAAATGTTGTTGATATTCTAATTTATTGCAAACCACTGTATGTTGCAGGGAAATGATAGAATCCAGGGATTTGATCAAATCACTAGGGAATTGATCAAATTCTGGGAAATCATGAAATTAACACACTTCCATCATTTCCCTAGGGATCTGATCAAATCACTGACCCCTTTCAGGGAAATGATGGAATGAACGAACGAGGAGTCACCAAACTCTATGTTTAGTGGCAGAGGCGGACAGGGGAGCAGAGCGGCACACCTCCTGGTAGGCATATGGCGGCGGGGCAGACGGGGAGCAGAGCGACACACTTTCTGGCAGGCATACGGCGTTGGAGTGGACGGGGAGCAGGAGGCATGTCGGGGAGCAGAGCGCATGGGGTCGACGGGGAGTGGAGCGGACAGGCTGGGGGAGTTCATTCCATCATTTTCCTGAAAGGGGTTAGTGATTTGATCAATTTCCTAGGGAAGTGATGGAACGGCGCGGCCATTTCATCATTTCCCAGGATTTGATCAAATCCTTTAGGGATTTTATCAAATCCCTGATTCTATAATTTCTCTGCAACATATACACTGACCTGCAGTGAAGCACGGGTGCCGGCCATCATCCAGTAGTGCTCAGGTGTCTCCTTCATATCTCGCAGATGTAGGTCCAGGAAATCCATGTCAAAAAATTGTGTTCCAAGAATAAAAAGCAAAAAAGTTATAGCTCGGGTAATCCAACCAAAAAAAATCACAATCCGAGAAGTCCTAAAAGAGCAATAGAGGGGGGGGGGGTGTTCTGTATTTTGTGGTTTTACTTCCTGGTTGAGCAGTTGTACACAGTAATACAGGTTCCAGAAGGCAATGCTTTCTCTCAGCTGTTCATCACAGTTCTCCACCCTGCACATTCCCTGCCCTATTCTGTTGCAGAACATTCTAGGCTGTGTTCACACATTACAGTTTCATTGTGTTACTGAATTATTTGCAGTACTTTATCATTTCATTGTGTTCCCACCCACACAGCACACATTTACTACCTGTAACACCACACAGCACGCTGTATTCTCTACCTGTAACACCACTCAGCACGCTGTATTCTCTACCTGTAACACCACACAGCACGCTGTATTCTCTACCTGTAACACCACACAGCACGCTGTATTCTCTACCTGTAACACCACACAGCACGCTGTATTCTCTATTCTGATATTGGAATAAAGTAAAGAACTTTTTAAACTTGCTGGTCAGAGATGGTGAATCACTCAGGGGATTGGGGGATCTAGCCAAGCCTCCTTTGACATCACACCCTGCCCCCTGTCTGCATCATCAGCCTGCGCTCAGCAAACACACACAATGTGAGACAGGGGCATGCAATCTTTGTCTACTAAGGTGGGAGAGCAGTGGCAGCCGGAGACAATGTGAATTGGCACAGAAGCCATTTTTCTTTACTTCCTGGATTTCTATCAGCTACCAGTGTGGCAGAACCGTACAGATATGGTAATACGTTATATAGACACATCTGAATAACTTTTAATAGACAACAAGTTTTCCTTATGTGGAGTTCTCCTTTAATACTGAATACACTACCCCCTGCATAAGATCATCTATCAATTCCTCAAATATGGCGTCCCCAACCTGTGTATTTCAGGGAATGAGGGGAGGTTTTCCATCCCTACTATACACTATGCTAAACATCTGAACCACTGGCAGCTCTGCTGTATTGTCTATGAGAGCCCTCAGTGAGCCATTAGTTTGGGATCATTAAACAGGAAATGTAGAGCTTTTCCACTATACAGTCATGTACATGAGGCCTAAACCCAGGGGTTGTGCAGTGACATTAGTACAATAGTCATGGAGTAATAATACGCTTCATTTTCCTCTCTAGACTCAATGGGCTTCTTTTCTTTGTTAATAATTCTCTTATATGTGAGTCATTGTTCTTGTCATTGTTGGAGTCCGTTCACCAGAGGCTACAAAATTATATAAGATTGTTTTTATACTGGCCACAAGTCCTCTTTGGAACGGATGTCCACTTTTTAACACCATGTAATTTTAGTTAAGCACACTGTGCATTTTAATTTATATTCACATATTCAGGCCACGTTCACACACTGTATTTTTGCATTAAACAACGTCCGTTGTTGCAGGTTGCAACAACAGCCGTTGTTTATTGACAACGTGCAATTACATTAAAGTGTATGGAACAACGCCCATTATGTACACTGTAAACACTATGGCCGTTGTTCTCAGCCAAAGAAAATAATTGCAAGGTTTATTTTCTACAGCTGCAGTTCATTGAACAGGGGCTGTAGAAAAAAGGTTGTGCTCACAGTGTAAAGTATGGCTCCTGGGCATATGGTAAATTGGAGTGCAGGCACACCCGAATGTGCCCGCATTCCAATTCCAAAGAAGCGATGTTCATCCAGCCGAACATCATCAGCCGCAGAAAAAAATTCACATATTGTGTAAACATGGCCTTATAGTGATTGATGCTCCATTTTCTTAATAAAAAGCTCCCCTGCATAGACACAAAGTTATAGATTCAACGTCCCTGGTGTAAGATGCCACTAGGAGGAGGTGCAGGTCTCCAGTTACATTTGATGACATCATGTACATTGTTCATGTGATGCAGCAGCCAATCACTGGTCTCAGTGATCACCTGTAATACATGTATGAATCTGGTGTCCCACCACGGGTGTTGCTATTGGTTACACTCTTCACCAAAGCCTGTAATTTTGTGTAAGTGGTGATGGAGTAGTGATAAAGTTTCGCCACAGGATTTTGCTATTGTAAGTATATGTACCTAGTTGCTGCACAGCTGAAAGGGTTATTGCTTGTTTATATGTCACATGGATCTGTGGACCAATGAGAGCATCTGCTTCTTCTGTCCTATTATCTTTCTTTACTTCTTCTGTATGCACTCACCCATTCACAGCACACCTTACAGGGGCTGTAGATAGGAAGTCACGTGGGTAGAGGAAGTGTAGGGGTTCTTTGTTGTTGGACTTCGAAGAGTAAGGACGAAGGCTAGAGTGCTCCCTACAGTGGTTTATTTGGGCCCTGGCCCTTAGCCAGGTCTCCAGTCTTAGTTGAGTTCCTGTACAGTAAGGAAGCAAGACAAAAAGCAACTAACAGTTTCTTTCCAAGTAACTCAGCACTATACAGTGTTAAAAGCATTACAGGAGAGGACAAGTCAGAGATCATCTCAACCCACGCCGTGGACTAGGAGAGTCACAGTGAAGGACAGTATCCACAACAGCAGAAAGCTAGGAACTGATTCGGATAGAGCAAAGTTGCTAGAAGCTTATGAACTCTATCTTGCAGCGCGGTTGCCAGCAGGAAACCCTCAGCATTCCACTCATCCCAGGTAACAAGGATGGGTTCCCCGACACTGCTAGGGCAATAGGTGGTTCATTCCGACAAGAGTCGATGCACAGGCACAAGTATTCTCTCTCTCAGGTCTTATTCTATTTCTACCTCATCCTCCAACATCCAGGCAGAGCACAGTACTACTTGGGTTGGGACTCTCACTACATCCTCCTCTCTGCTTCTATGATTCTTCTCCATACTTCTTAACACGCAACCCAGTCAGCACGACTGTAGCGCTCTCTACGCTCTCATCACAGATCTGGATCCTAAACTATTAAGTGTCTTATCAAGTGTTAAGTATACTGTCAATGGAAAGCTGTATGTCCTGCTGCACACAAGTATCTTCAGAGTAAACAAGATCTTATTTATAATAAAGAGACTCTGTAATTCTTCATCCCGCACTAACACAGCACATGAACACTCCTTGGAACATTTCCCCTTCCTGTGGGTGGCGGCACCAATAGTCTGGGGCACAGTACATTATACCTCATTGAACAGTGGCACGGTGCATTATACTTTATTAAAGGTGGGGTAGGTGCAGTGCATCCAAAGATATTAAAGGGGGCACAGTAAGGGAGCACTAAACTGAATCTTTATCAGCTCTTCCATGATCTCTGAATTGACTTCCAGTTGTTCTGCCAGCAGTCCTGTGGAAAATCTCCACTCCAGACTACCGTGACTACAGCCCAAGGGACCCTGCAATAACCCGGCAGGTCACTGTCCACAGGGGAACCAGGTGTAACCGGCCCTTTAAAATAAAAGCAGGTGTGCCACCATACCTGTGTGCCCGACCGGCACTGGGGTCAGGACACAACACCCCAGGGTCCGGCTACATCTCGGCCAACCACAATAGAACTGGCGTCACACTTCACCACCTAGCAAGTGACCGGCCATACCTCCACCATATCACCGTGGGGGCTCAATGACTGGTTTCTGCTTACATGCTTAGTGTACATGACATGATGGCAGATAGACAGCTGCCCTGCTGGAACAGAGTAATTTTTTTTTTTTTTCGTATTTTGCTTCAGCCTGTATTCTTTAAAAAAAAAAAAATGCCAGAAACCTCTCTAAAGCATTAGTCAGCATTGCCTTAACCCCTCCTAGGGGGTCACAGGCAGCTAGAATTTCATAATCTAATCTAAATTTCATAACAATTTGACAATGCATGGGATTTGGAGCTCCGTATCAGAAAAAAAATTACTGGTATAAACATGTACTAAGAAATTAATCACCACAAAATAGGCTAAAAATATAATGGTTCTGCTCATACTAACCCATCGTTCTGTCTCTCTTTATCTGGATTAGCTTTTTCAACAACCTATACTGAACACTGTCTGGCGCCAGTTTTGTGACATGAAGTAGATGACGTCTTACAGGTATGTTGGCCGTCTGACTTCTGCCCAGTCTTTCCCTCCTTGCCTGTCTCCTGCTAGGTAATGTTGTTTAGTTGCACAACTAATCAAATTATAAAACTGCAACCATGAAATAAGTTTAATTGAGAAGAGAGGGAACCTTTCTGTGACCCTCAGAGAAGTGTGCCCATAGGAGCCCAGGTAATCAGGAAATCTGTACTGCTGACATTCCAGCAAGCAAAAGACAAGCATGCAACTAACAAGGACGGCAGGAGACTGACTGGAAGCTATGTGACATGATTAAGTATTGCTTAAAGGAGCTTGACGTAAAGATCTGGGAATCAAGGGAGTCGGCAAGAACATGTTCACGTATTTCAGATCCATATACCCACAGAAAGGTTTGTATTACTTAAAGGGGTTATTCTGCAAGAAATGTTAGGCATATTTTCCAGTAAGTATTAAAATAAGCATTTTATTCATGATAATTTATTAGAAAATCTGCTTCTGTTATTTGATATCTTACATCATGTTAACGTGAGCACCCCCTGCTGTTCCTTGTTCCGAGGACTTCTCTGTCCACCTTCTGCAGCAGTGGACACACACGTGCATACGGACCACCTCTTCAGGTGATACACATTCATACCTGGGTAGAAATTTTTACATCATATACTTTCTCTATGGACTTCCATAGAATCTATATGCTAAGAGTACAAGTAATACTCAGGAATTAATGTATACAATGTGTAGATTTTTGCTATGATTTACACCTGGTAGCACAAAGCCTGATTTAAAATGAAGTATGCCTGGGCACACATTGAAAAATCCTCCCAATTTCTTTATGGAAGGTGAACCTTCGGCCCAGTCTGAAGTCCAGAGCACTTAACCAGTCTCCCTGTCCCAATCGCTGAAAAACGCCCCCAAAGCACGATGCCGCCACTATGGATGAGCAAACAAGTTTGAACATGACGCTAATTGTTCGTGTTTGCAATCACGAACAATCTGGTCGATGGTCGGAATGGTTATAACGATAATTTTCGAACATGCAAACGGTTCTCGCGATGTACGCAACTGCATGAGTTTCCTCCCACCAATTTGAAAGAGCCAATTTGAACGTGTGGGGAAGGAAGAGCACATCAGGTAATGTAGTAGACGTGTTAACTACTGGCATAACTGTGATTGGCTGTACGATTAGCGTTGTTATGTACACGCTATAAAAATGCGACACTAAGGCGAATTTTCTCAGTCTTTCCTGATTCTTGTGCCGTTCAGTAGGAAAAGTGAGACTCTGTAGTGACCAGGCGCCTCTATGAAAAAACAAAAGAACCCAACAGTCCTTTTTAGGGCTAATTAATATATATTTTTTCATTAATCTTTGTCTGACTCTGCTGTGTGCCAGTGATTGCCAGCAAATAAAAGATATGCTAATACTATGTAATTGCTCTGCTATTACGTATTTTACAATTTGCACCTGATAATCTGTACGCGCTTGAGTAGGGCAAGATGTACTTCTACTGTGCTTCATTATTTGTGAATGTACGGCGAACACGAACCGATCACGATATTTTTTTTTATGTTCATGTTTGGGATCTGAACCGACCATCAGGATGTTAGTTCATCACTAGCTGCCACCACCATGTGTTACTGTAGGGATGGTGTTAGGCAGGTATTAACCAGTGCCAGGTTCAATCTTAGCTTCATTGGACCAGATATTCTTGTAAGGGGGAACACCTCATTAAGGAGAGGACACAGGGTATTAAAGGGGCACTGTGCATGATAATACATTAAGAAGGTAGTACATGGCATTAAGGGGGCATGGTACATTATACCTTACTAAGGGGGGGTTACAGGGAATAAGGAGGGACAGTACATTATACCTCATTGAAAAGGGGCACGGTGCATTATACTTTATTAAAGGTGGGGTAGGTGCAGTGCATCCAAAGGTATTAAAGGGGGCACAGTAAGGGAGCACTAAACTGAATCTTTGTTATCAGCTCTTCCATGATCTCTGAATTGACTTGCAGTTATTCTCCCAGCAGTCCTGTGGAAAAGCTGCCCTGAGGTTTCTGTGTGTCACATGACAAACTAAGCTCTGCTGCATCTGTACAATAAGCAACAGCTGGACCATTTACTAGAACTATAATCCTAGTACAGTAGGCGGAGGATACTGGATTCTGGGAATTAGGATCTGTACAGTTGCATTGTGTACATAGTAGAGAGCTAGTGATCCCTGTCTGCTCTCTGTCCTCTATGTCATCTCAGGACCAGTATCCATAAATAACAATCTAGTCTAGGTATCCCTAACCCATGGGATTCCATATCACAGGCCTCCATCATTTATAGGCTTCCATGTTAAAAAATGTATATAACATGGTATACTTTATTTTTACGGCATGCCTCTCTATAGGATTTTGCCGTCATCTGTGCTATTCTATACAGCAAATAAACAGAAACCCTGATACTTATTGCCCAATTACACTCTTTTGACCTCTGTGGGGTAATAGGGGGTGGTCTATGGATACATTTAGTGTATATACCCAATGCATACGGTATTCCTACAACATTCTGACAGACACAGGTTGGAGTGGTTCAACTGTTTTATCAAGTTGTTTAGTTCTACCTGTTCCAGGGAAAGCTGGAACATCAACTATTAAAGGGGAACTCCGGCAAAAAAAAATTCTAATTAACTGGAGTCAGAAAGTTATACAAATTTGTATAACTTTTTGACACCTGTTGATTTTTTCCTTTCAAAGTAATCCTTTAAGCCCCGACAGGGTGTATCACCCAATGTTTCAAGAATCCTGAAAACCCACCTAGCTATGTAACAAAACAGAAGAATGGTAAAAAGCAATGCATCACTAAGGAGATTTATCCATCAGCCACCTCTATCCTCCCACTGGGATTGTCACCTGACTTTTCTTAAACCCTGAATGGCAAGTCTGCATAGTTATGTAGTGATACAGGAGCTGGGGATGCATCACTGTCAGTAGTGGATTATAATAGGGGCGTTCCGGGCGGCAGCCCGGGGCCCTGAGCTCCTGGGGGGCCCATGACCACCCAAAAAGACTTATACTTTCAGCGGTGTTCTGTCTCCTGGCTACAATTCCGCCATAATTTGCAAAAATCACAGGTTTTTTTATGGCAATTTTGCACAAATCAGGACATCATGACATTATCTGTTCTGTACTATGAACGCCAGGCTAGTGCTGCCATAGTTACAGTGGGGGGGGGGGGCCTATGGTAAAGTTAATCCGCCCCTGATCACTGTATCTGCTGATATCTAGTATGGCCAGCAGGCTGATATCTAGCATGGCCAGCCTTAAGATTTAAAAGGGATTATCACCTAAATTTTCTAAAACCCTGAAAAATAGGGCTACATAGTTATGTAGTGATACAGGTGCATCTCTCCGCAGATGAGGACTCTAGAAAGCTGCTCGATCTCTAGTGGGACCACCCTCTAAGCTGCTATTGGGATTGTCATCCACCTTTTTGAATCATGGATAGTAAGTCTGCAGGGCAAGAGAAGTATCAGATATGGCACCTGGGAAAGATGGGTATGAGCAGTAATGACAGACATATAAGTTGTCACCTAATTCTTCCGCCTCTACATAAATCTCCGTAGCGACGGAGATGCGGGGACATTTATTAGTCCGGCGTAAAAACCGTCGGACTTAATAAATGTCCCCCTATGTCTTCTGCGCTTCACTTCTCAACTCCTGCAATAAGACAGATTGAGTGAAGCACACAGTCACATGCTTCTCCCAACTATATCCACAGATCTGTGGGGGTCTCAGCATCATCATTTTAAAAACTTTGAGGGAGGGTTTACATATATGAGGTGATTTGACAACCTTCTTTTGATTTAAAACTGATCCCACAACTGATGGCAAAAGTGCATCAGTTGTTATAAGTTGTCCTGTCCTTTTCTCCATTAACTATTAAGGCCAGATGGCAGAACGCTACAAGCTGCTTTCCGCCCTCTACCCTGTCCTGTGATCTGGCATCCCAACTGAAGCACTGCATGCTTTGAACGGTTCAGTTTAAATGAATAGAATCAGGTCAAAGATCCATTACCCGAAAGGCCAGATCGCCACATAATATACTGTCATACTATACAGGCATATCTAAAGTTTTGATCAGCTGGAGGTCTCAGTGCTGAGGACCCCACCGATCTTTTGATAGAGTTGGAAGAAGCACAAGGCCGTGTGTACTTAACTCCCCCAGTGAGCGGTAAGCTGGGGAATGAAGCCCTTAGCTCCATGCTTTTCCAAGCTATAAACTGTATGCCAGAGTTTTTTGCCACAATTTGAACCAGAATTCTAGTGTATTTTGCTTAGTCAATCTCCCCCACTGTGTATATTTCTAGACATTCTCCCTGCACTCAATTCCAAAACAGACGTCTCTTTCATCCCGTCTAGATTTCTGCCGGTTGGTATCTGAAATCCCTGCTGCTCCAGTGAACTTCCAGCTCTTCACATCTGTTGCTGCTTACAAACACACATCTCCGGCTGATCTGTCAGGGATTGTCATTTTAATCTATGTATTAGAGATAAAGCTGAGCCACGTGACATCACAGGACGGCATCAGGCAGCCGAGCAGAGACCTGGCACAAATAAAAACATATTGGGGAGCTTTACAAAGCAAAGTGCCCCACAATGCTGGCACATATCACCTGCCATGCCCCTTTAGGTCATGTATAGCTAGGGTCATGGCCTAAATGTGTAAGAAAAATAATCACATATTTGGGTGTAGCCCCTGGTTATCTCTAAAAGCTGTGTCTTTTGGTAGGTGTACACTGCCCTGGCCAATTTTTTTGTCTTCTGATTTTTATCAGAGATTTATGTCATCTGAATCAGAGGCATCAGCTGACATCCTGAGAGGAAATAGAGCAAATAACAACAAGCTGTTTTTAATGGTGTTTATATGGTGGGCTTGTATATCACTATTGGTAGATTGTAGATGGTGGGCAGGCTTGTATATCACTACTGATACATTATAGATGGTGGACCGGCTTGTATATCACTACTGGTAGATTGTAGATGGTGGACAGGCTTGTATATCACTATTGGTAGATTGTAGATGGTGGGCAGGCTTGTATATCACTACTGATACATTATAGATGGTGGACCGGCTTGTATATCACTACTGGTAGATTGTAGATGGTGGACAGGCTTGTATATCACTATTGGTAGATTGTAGATGGTGGGCAGGCTTGTATATCACTACTGATACATTATAGATGGTGGACCGGCTTGTATATAACTACTGGTAGATTGTAGATGGTGGACAGGCTTGTATATCACTACTGGTAGATGGTGGGCAGGCTTGTATACCACTACTGGTGGATTGGAGATGGTGAAAAGGCTTGTATATCACTACTGGTAGATTGTAGATGGTGGGCAGGCTTGTATATCACTACTGGTAGATGGTAGGTGGTTGGCAGGCTTGTATATCACTACTGGTAGATGGTTGTTTACTGTAGGCTTGTATGTCCCTACTGATAAATTGTAGATGGTGGGTAGGTGGTTGGCAGGCTTGTATATCACTACTGGTAGATGGTAGAGGATAAGCTTGCATCGATTGTCTGTTGTAAGCAGTATTTCCCTAACAGCATACAGCATTACATTGATTTCTAATACATTGTTCTAACTTCCATTTTCCTCATGTCACCTGGGTGATCCATGCTACTTCACTACAAAATGCTGTGATGAAGTCTGATCCAGGTATGTCTGATCTGTATTTTAATTTGTGTGTACATTTTGACTGGGAAAAAAATATTGGAGTTAAAATTAACCCAGTTCAAGTGCCAAATCTGGTGATACCCAAGAGTATATACAAGAACAATAAGGGAGTGGGATCCCATTACAAACTGTTGTTTCAAATAACTTTCTTCCATTTGATTGGCTGTGTGATTTATAACCTATCACTTCAGTTACCAATAATGTTTCTTTACCCCAGAAAAGCCACAGTTTAAAAATTCTGCCTATTGTTAGGGGAATTTCATCTTTAGCAGAATAAACCAAGACTGAACACAGAAAGTGAGGGTAGGGCTTAGTATTATACACAGGAGAAAGTTTGGTGTGTGTGCATGCACCCAGAGCCTTTCTGTCTCCTTCAGAGGGTCCATGCTGTGCCTAAAAGGTAAAATTCAAAGATGCCCTTTTATCTCTGATCACCAGTAAAGTTCTGGGCTATTCTCTCTTGTGTAAATACTTGTGTTCTGACTATGTACACATTACTGCCTCCTGAATGTAATCCCCCACCCCTTTTCCTTTAGTCATCATTATCAGCCTTTCAGTGCTTAGACCAGGTCTGCTTTTGAAATGTAATCCTTTCTTTGCTGTAATTCTGCTGTTGTTTCTTTCCTTTCAGCTCACATAACTCCGTGCAAACCCAATGGGACGTCAAGGGATGCCAAGGGACCCTGTGGTCCGCTCCTGCACTACACTGGGCCCCCAGAAATGTCATAAATATTAGCACCAAGTGGCTGAGCAGGCCTCTTAGATTATGCTAATGTCACTTTAACTGCAAGCATCCCTAAGGAGCACTTATGACTACACACTTGACGGCTTAGTGATCAGTCGGGATCCAGCGGGATCAGTATGGGGTCCAGCGATTTCTAGTTATGCCCCTGCACCCCCTCCCACCCATAAACACATATACTGTATTCTATAGTCCAGTACATGCCTGCTAGAGTGCAAGTGCTGTCCTGTGTTTGACCACAGAAGTAAGGGAAAGTAATTCTAGGTGTGAGTACTGCTGGAAAACAGCCCAGCTGTCTACACAAATTGGGGGGAAATTTAGAATTAGGACTATTTGTAAAGTTAGTTAATTTTTACTTTGGATGCAATGGAGCAATAAGAATTCTTTATCATCAAAGCTTCATGGTGATCTTACCCACCATACTGTAAGCATCACAGTTTACAATTGCGCTAGTTCAGTGGTCGATATAGCACATTATCAGTACTAATGTAATGCATACAATTGCATGATACACCCTGTCTAGCTAGCCATACCTATACAGGTATGATGCTTTGTCACATTGTTTCAGTTTAGCCAATACTCTGTAAACTAAATACAGGGACAGTACAAAGATGGCTAGGTACTAGCTCTAGTACCAGAGTGAAACAATCACAATTCTGTGACTTAATCCCCAAACATCGCATATCAGAGAAACAATCTTAAAGATGGTTCACAGCATCCTGTTGTCTGTCATGTACTGTCCTTGTACCGTCACAGCTCTGCTCACTCAGTATCTTCAAGATGATGTACACTGACAATCTGACAGGAGAGTAGGAATAGTTCCCACTGATCTCCCAGGCCCCCCTGCAATTCAACCAGTCTAGTAGGTCCCAGTCTATCACAATAGCATATAGTATTCAGTCTGATCTCACTGGCTCATGAGAATCCAAGAACTTTCATCTTGCGTACTGTCTTCTTTCATAAGTCAAAGGGAGAGTTAAAGAACTTAAATAGTATTACTATTTAAACTATTTAAAGTGAAAACATCTCAAAATGGTTGCGTCTATTGGATATCCAATGAATGCAACCATTTTGTTCAATGTTTATGACCTGTCTATGTAATATTACTGGCCTGAATGAGTGAGATGTAACATCATGAGCCAGCGAGCCAATACAGGGGTATTATGTGACTCACATAAGTATAGACCAATAGCGATATAAACCTAATGAAAGGTTGTACCACCCATCCTGATACCTTTGCTTCTATCCCAGATGTACAGATGATAAATTATATAAATTCTTTCAGACTTTAGTCACCACTAGATGGAGCTTAAGAACTTATTGCATACTGTTTTATTGTTAAATTACATTTTAACCCATTCACTTTGTTAGCCATATAACATATTTTTATTCCTCTATGTTTGGAGATTAATTAAAGTTATACTTTAATACCTTAGACATTTATGCATGCAATATTACCAACTGATTTTTTTCCCCACTTTTTGTTATTATTTGCCTAATAAAGCTATGTTAACACAACATATTTTTAATGACAAGAACGCCCATTGTTTTCAATTAAAACAACGACCATTCATAGAGAAATGTGTTTTATTGAAGTCAATGCAAACAGCATCCATTGTTCACACAGTGTATTAACAACGGCCATGGAAATAATTGTCATGTCAATTATTTCCGGCCGTTGTGCATTGATTTCAATGCAATTTTTGACACTGACTACAATGACTGTTGTCTTTAAGCACCAAACAATAGCCATTGTATGTACCCTGTGTGAACATAGCCTAAAACAGGAAAAGGGAAATCTTTTTTAATTTTATTACAAGTGTATTTATGGTTTCACATTTATGTTTTTTTTTTTTTTTTTTTTAATTAGAAATACCTTTATTCCCCCCCATACACTACTAATGTATTGGAGTGCATTGCAATCTGTCCTGCCAACATCCTATAATGGTCAGAGTAGACAACCACACACAATCTAACTGTCTACAAGCTGCAGTTGCTATTAATTGCAGCACATAGGAAGTTAAAAGGCTGGGATTGGAGTTATGGCTGATCTCAGCCACTGTTGGTAGATATCAGCTGCAGTTAACAGCCAGCAACTGACTAGAAATGAGCAAACCTTAAGCACGCTCGAGTTGGTCCAAACCCAAGCATACGGCATTTGATTACTGGTGGCTAAAGAAGTTGGATGCAGCCCTAGGGAGTCATGCTAAAAAAGAGTCAGTCCAGGACACAAAAATCTGCTATGAACATATAATAAGAAATAAATCAGCCCACATTTTGTTGCTGCCCCAATTCCCTACTCCCAACAAGTTATGCGCAAAACTTTTCCATTCATGTAAATGTCTCGCTCCACTTCTGTTAATACAAAGGAAAAAAATTTTCTTTTACAAATACCTTCACAGCTCCAAATCCCTCTGCATGTTAAAGCCGGGCTCAGCCGCTGCCTGCCGACTGGTTAGCAATTGTCATCTTGCAAATGACAAATAGACAGTGGGAATAAAAATCCCCCCCCCCCCCCCCCCCCGCCCTCAGCTCTTCTGACATCTTTCACCTTGATGAGAACAGAAAGAAATCACAAAAATCCTCATTGAAATTCATAAATAATTTGCTGACCACATTATCAGCCCTGTAGAGGAGTTCATTCATTACCGGCGGCATGGTTAATTCAGGTCTCAGATTGACTTGTAATCAGCCTCTTATAAAAAATGGATTTCCCTTATCGGTAAATGGAGGCAACGTAAGGACATTCTGGTTTTCGTTCTGCGTGTAATGAGCGACATCTGTGAGGCTCTAAAGACTCTTTAAACAGCTTTTGTGAGTTGTGCCGAGCCGTTACTTATCTGAGCTGGAAATCGCATGGCAGATCTCAGCCCTGTGACTCACAATGGATGTGGGGGGGTTACACAATATTTAAGTAGGTTTTATATAATATACAGAAGGGTAAAAAAAAAACTACAAATCTACTACTACTGATTCTATCATCAATCCGCATCACTTGTTCAATATACCTATATATATATATATATATATATATTACCAGGGGTGGCATTCACATTAACACTTTAAGGTTACGTTCACACTATGCTTTTCTCTCTGTATCTCTTCTAAGACAGCTGATGTAAAAAAGCCCCTGGCAGGCTTTATCTGCAACTTTGTAGTTTCTTTGTAATGCTGGGAGTGTTAAACTCAGGTCAAGTTGCTAATGATCTCACTGTGATTTATCCTCCCAACATTACAAAGTTGCAGATGGGGACTTGTTTACATCAACCATTTCGGAAGGGAGAGGGGAGGAGGGGGTTGAGAGCAGAAACAAACTGAACAGCTAAGACAGAAGGCAGTAGCTCAGAACTGGGGGAAGGAGACTAAATAGATACTAAAAGTATAAAATAAATTATTATTCTCAACAAGGGCAGTTGTGTTTGCATAAAATATCCCTTTAAGGGTAAGTTCAAAGATAGCATATATGCTATTTAAATTATTTGTTTATATTGAATTATTCTTTTAATATAAATGAACACATCATAAAATCTGCAGCATATATGCTACATGTGAACATATCTTTGCCTGGTGCAAGACATCGTCTTTCCTGGACCGTCCATGGTCCTGAATTTGTCTCATACTATAGTGAGCCTTATCCATGGTCCTGAAACTTTGCTCTAAAAGAAGCATCTCTTCAAGTTCTTTAATGATATTGATACCTATTATCTAGAATGATTGCCACTGATCTCAACACAAGACCAAGTATAGTCCTGGGCTTAGAACGAATCATACATGATATTGCACTTGGAGCCATTGGCTTTAGAGAGACATCAATGTCGTCATATCATAGAAAACTTTCATTGTTTACAATTCAGAAAGTGGGTGATTAAATGGGCTACTTACTGTATCTCATGTGTATGCATATAATATGGATCATTAGAAATCTGCATTGTGCCATTCCTCTACTATTCCACCTGAAAATATATGAATAGATTGACAACTGGGTGTTACCATGTACAGGGGCGGTCTTGGCATTTCTGGGGCCCCAAGCGAAGTTATGTCTGGGCCCCCCCCCCTCAACACGCGTTCCAAAACAATAGACTGCTGTGTGTTGCCCCCAGTAGTATATACCCCTTGTGCGCTACCGCCAGTAATATATACTCCATGTGTCCTGTCCCCAGTAGTATATACCCCTTGTTTGCTTCCCCCAGAAGTATATCGACCTCCTGTGTGCTGCCCCAGTTGTATATAGGCCCCCTGTGTGCTCCCTCAGGGGTATTTAGCTCCCCTGTGTGCTCCCCCACTTGGATATAGACCTCCTGTGTGCTCCCCCACTTGGATATAGACCCCTGTGTGCTCCTCCAGTAGTATATAAACCCCCTGTGTGGTTCCCTCAGTAGTATATAGACCCCCTGTGTGCCCCACCAGTATTATATAGACCCTTTGTGTGCTGCCCCAGTAGTATACAGACCCCTGTGTGCTCCCCCAGTTATATATAGACCACCTGAGTGCCTCACAAGTAGTATATATACCCCCTGTATGTTCCCCCAGTAGTATATAGACCCCCTGTGTGCCGCACCAGTAGTATATAGACCCCTGTGTGCTCCCCCAGTAATATATAGCCCCCCTGTGTGCTCCCCCACTTGGATATAGACCTCCTTTTTGCTCTCCAAGTTGTATATAGCCCCCCTGTGTGCTCCCCGTTATATAGCCCCCCTGTGTGCTCCCCCCATTTATATAGACCCCCGATGTGCACTCCCCCAGTTACACAGGCCCCTGTGTGCTCCCCTCCCATATAGTATATAACACAATAAAACAAACACTTATACTCACCTGGGTCCGGGCGTCTCCTCTTCTCTTCACTCTTGTGGCTGCAGGAAGGGTTTTCCCTGCGATCACAAGAGGCCGCACTCCCCTTGTCCTGGCGCCGATGCTCCAGTGATGTCACTGGAGCACCGACAGCACAAGGACAAAGCTGCCACTTGTGACTGCAGGGAAAACCCTTCCTGCGGCCACAAGAGTGACTGACAGGAAGGGGGCCAATGTCTCCCGCCCTGTCAGTGCTGCTGCATGTAACTATGAGCGCTCATTACGAGTGCTCATAGTTACAGTTTCGATGGCAGCAGCGAGCGGGGCAGCGGCCCTGTCCAGCAGTCTTGAGCACAAGAGCGGAGCGTGGGGGACCCCCTGGATGTTGGGGGCCCCAAGCGATCGCTTGGGGTGCTTGGTGCCGAAGACCGCCACTGACCATGTATCAATATCATGTGCTCCTACATCATGTGCTCCTACATCAGCATGCCACTTTGATATGGGGAATGGTAATACCCAGTTTTCAATTTAATCTTACATTTCCAGGAGGAATGCAAAAGAAACAGCAATAGGCAAAGTTGAAAAAAAAAAAAAACTAAATTATTGTTTCATGAAGAAGTATTTAGGAGAAATAACCCTCCTCTTTAAAGGGAGTCTATCATCACTGAGGCTCCTTTAAGAAAGAGTATAGGGTAGTTTAGCCTTTTAGAGTGCAAAGAAACCCTCTGATCTCCCCAAACTAGGAAGCAGTATGGACCAAGTACCGTAACTGCTGCCCAAGACACATTGTCTACTAGCAGTAGCTGCAGTTTCCTTGCTGTGACCCTGCTTCCCTCCAATTTGCCCCTGGAGATAAGTCTATTCTGCCTCTGACAGGTTATCAATGATGATCATTACTAAACTTTCTTGTCCAATTTCCTCTGAGCTTGGTATTAATACTGTATATATGTATATGTTGTATCTATATGCTATACTTTGTTATTGCACTAGTTCTATGCACTGAGCTTGGTTCTAGTACTGTATATATGTCGTTTTCTTGGTTCTTACAGCATTTCTATGCTGTTACCTTGTTTCTGGTCCTGTATTTATGCAATGAGTTTGGTTTTGGCACCTTATTTATATACAGTGCTTGATTCTGTTACCATATCTTTTTATTGACCTTGGTTGTTACTGTATCTGTTTACTAAGCTTGGTTCTGGCACTTTTTCTATGTGCTAGGCTTTACTGTGATATTGTATTTTGTGGCATAAAAATGGGAGAATTGCTGCATGTAACTGTACCATTTCCCCCAGGTAATATATAGATCTATAAGTAATGGATGAGTGTCATGCATTGATGGTCGGGGTATGTATGTGTATATAATTATATTCATAATGTGGCAAACCACATTCCATGAAGGAATTATTCGTTATATAATGCATCAAGTTTTTGAGATTAAGTTATACAACTTTCTTTTAACATATTTTGCTTTAATGCATCCACAATCGCAAAACCCGTGCCTGCTGTCAGTGAATGAAAACATTCTTGTTTAAATCCTGAGGCTAAAAACCTCTCCAGACCACCTGTTTTCAGTCAGTTTTGGAAATCAAAAAGTTTGGACCTTTCACATACAATGATACATTTTTACAAACTAGCATGATGGTAGAAAAATCTTTGGTGCAGAAGGATTTACCTATGGGTGTGTTCACACAGGCTTCTAATTGCAGTTATTGAAGCCAAAGCCAGAAACAGATTATAAATTATTAATTTTGCTAATACTGAGTTTTTGTGCATGGCATAAAAATTTGTCCTCGATTCATAAAGGTGTTTGCGCTACTTTTGAGCAGTTTGTGCCAACTGTGCCCTTTCCCATTTGTTACGCTTTGAGTGTGTGTGGTTTTATATTAATCACTTTCTTAGTGAGATTTATTATGTGCAATATTTCGTTTTTTGTGCAAAGAATAGTGCAGCAGTACTCCACTCCTTCCCTAGCGCTAATTTTTTAGACAAAATGTTTTAGCCAAAAAAATGGGCAAAACAAACTGCACAAGATTTAATAAGGCACTTGCACCTAATGATAATTTTGGCCCAACAACTGTAAAATTTTGTGCAGCCCATACAAAGTACCACCTACTTAAAAACATTGTGCAGATGATGCATCTGCCCCTGAGATTTCTCCTCTTTTCAAATCCATTCCTGCCTTTATTTTCGTTACATGCAATTAAAAACCTGAATGTGGGAACAAACCATAAGAGAAGGTTGTCTAGATTGAATGCAGCTGAAGCAAACACTCATTTTCAGGAGGCTTCAGGAAACCATTAGTGTTTCCTGGCCATATAAACCGTGCAAATGAGTGATGTCACTTCTGACCAAAAGTATAATGCTGCCACAAGAGTGAATCACAGGGTCAGGAGCCAATGGCTCCCAGCCCGGTCAATCACAGTGCCGCTATTTATTGTATGTGATCCTGATTAGGAGAGCATACAGTTAAAGGGACAGCATCCGTACCCGGCACTAGCCTAGACTTCTCTGCAATGCATCCACAACACCGGACAAATTCTGGATCTGCATTCAGAGCTGTCTGGAATTTTGGATGCCCCCATAGGGGGCTGTCCACAATTCCAGACAAACAGAGGGCGTATCCTATATTTTCTAGAGCTATTTTCCAGAATAGACGCTTTTCAGGAACAACCCTATGGGCCCAGAAATTTACATGGAATTTCAGATTAGAATTCCAGGTAAATTTCCTGGCCTTGTGAAGGGCGCCAATGTGGATTTGAATTTTTAAAGCCTCTTCTTGACACTGCTTATGCACGGAAACTGAATCTGCCTCCAAATCCGCAGCATACAAGCTGAAAGTAAGGGCAGGAATGGATCTCCCACAGATTCATTACTATATACTGGGTAATAAATGTATATGAAATGTGCTAAAGCATTGTACAATGATTGAGCTTTAACTCACACTCAAGAGACGCTTCATGACCATGCCAGCACTGCTACATCAGCATACAGTAATATAATGGACGGTATTTCTGATTTTTGAGCCGTAATTGAGCGACTTTCACACGTCTCATTTTTTTTTACGCTAAACCAGAGCGGTTGTGTTGCCCCACTTCCAGGCACAGTTTGATTCTTCTTCTTGCTGGAATCTGTCTCATCAGAACCTCCCTGCAGAGTTCAGGTGTCCCAATTCTGTCACTTCTTAATTAGTGGATCACACAGGACAGCGATGAGAAGCAAGGTAAGAACAGCCGTCATTTGTTCCAATGTGTCTCAACATGTGTAAACATTTCCTAAACGATTTTGCGGTGTGTTCTACTAACGCCGGGGTCACTGGGTGACTGGATACACAATGATGAAGCTCAGGGGTCTGTGCCCCCACCAACCTTCTACAGTTATCTTAATTAGAACCAAAAACTCATTTTCATCATTGTCACATTATCTTAAATGCAGAACAGTCTGAAATTGACAGAGTTAAAAACTGAGACTTCAGGCAAATTCCCTGCAGATTACCGCCACACAGGGTACAGTCTTCATTAAATTGCCTTTTTAACTCTTTTGCTACTGGATTGATAAAACTAGAGAGAATGTTTCCTAGTTCTACATTGCATACATTATTAGGCTTTGTTCACATGTAGCAGTATGGTCTGTATTTTTAGCCCAAACTAGAAATTGAAAAAACTATAATGCAAACCCTATCCTGATTTGAGCTAAAGATTGGGCTACTAGATAGCCTTACAGAGCTGTTGTTGAGCTGGGGCCCAGAGCTCTGTAGTACAGGGTGAGCGCTAAACATCAGAAGACACAGGAGAAAGGAGCAAGACCTGCAAAGAGAGAGAAAGCGTTAAAGACCTGATCACATGACCCACAGGTCCTTAACCTCACAGTGTGGATATCAGCCTGACAAAGGAAGATGGAGAAGACTGAGCTGTAACTGCTGTGTGTGTCAGTCAGTAATGTTTTGTCAGTCAGTTGGTAATGTGTGTCAGTCAATAATGTGTGTTTGTGTATGTTAGTGATGTGCATAGTGGATGGATGAAGGTCCCACTGAGGCTCTGTCACCCAAGGGCCCGCAAAGACCTGGAGCCAGCCCTGACTCCAAGCACAGATTCTGAAATTCTAAACTGGGCCTAGTTTTTAGGATGTATTTATGCTGGGCAACATGACACAATGGTTAATACTAGGATACAAGCCATTCTTATGCTTTGGGGCCCACCGTGAGTGGGTGCTTGGCCTTCACTGTTATAAACCTGCTGGTTACCTAAAGGAACCACACTGCCTACAGAGTTATAGAGTTCTATAAAAACTATGAGCTCTCCCTAGTGGTGGCTGCAGGAAGCCAGCATTTTATTGTATGAAGGAAAGCAGAAGATTTGGAGCTCAGAAAAAGGGAGCTAGAACCCTTATCAAGGTGTTAGTATTATACACCCTTGTATGGAACCCATTTTGTTACCGTGGGGGGCCCCCTCTGCACTCTCCCAAGATTAATCTCCTGCTCACACTCAATAAACTTTAGTGCAGAAGGATCCAATGTCCTAAATTCCCACATTATATAAAATACTTGTTTATGTAAAATGTCACATTCATCACATTCAGTAATTATCAGAATAAATCAGTATTATTTTTTTGTCTTATTATTCTATTTCTTAAATGCCAAATACTTAAGGAAAAGAGAAAAAAATCCCAATTGTGTGTATTTTCGGTCCAATATCTGGGCATCTCTCGAGCCTCCTCCTGGATGCTGGTAATTGCTTATTGCCCCATGCTGTGATCTGGATTACATTCTTTTAAGGCAAAATGTAAGTTTAGAAACTCTCAAATGCCACCGAACTGCCACCTAATATAGAAAGAGGTGAAAATAATTAATCTAAAGGGCGATCACGGCCCGTTCAATAAAGGAACTCAATTTATTCTGGTTTCAGAAGCTCAGTGGCAGTTTTTTTTAGAAGATTTATGAAGCTAAAGGGGTTGTGCAGTGAATCTTTCTTCCAACCGATATGACATTGAGCATGGAAAGGCACTGCTATTTGCCAAGTAGGATAACTGCTGAGGCGAACGACCAGCTGGTATCATCCTTGTGTCCTATGCTAATTAATTAGACACATGTAATATACCTGGCAGGTATCAGTGTCTTCAATAACAGCCCTGTCTTGGCATGCAGCAGAATTACTCCATTCCAGATCCTAGCATACTAAATAGATGCTACACAAGCCCTTTAAGGGAGTTCTTGGCTGTGGAGAATCTCTTTTATCATCCACTGATATTAGGCTAATTGCAGTGTATCCTCAGTAAAATGTAAGGGCAACTGGCAGCAAAGGCTCAATTCCTCTGTGGCACTCCCGCAGGAAAAATTAGGTATTACACACATGTCCATTGAAATTGATGGGTTGTCTGTGTAATGCATAAACATGCCAGGTCCTCCATATGAGTATTTTGAACTCATTCTCCACTTTGGCAAATCAGTGAGTACACTAAATAAGAGACCCTCATGTACTAACCCAGTTTGTTGAATAAATCTAACACTAGAAGGGACAAGAATTTTAACAGACTTGAGTAATCTTATATCAGTATAAGGACTTAAGTAAAGAAGGTGAACACTTTTAGTACTAAAGTATATTAGTATATAAGGTAATATTTAATGAATACTGTGATAGTAGCATTTCCCACTAATTGGAAGGATAGATAGATAGATAGATAAGAGATAGATAGGAGATAGATAGATAGATAGATAGATAGATAAAGAGATAGATAGGAGATAGATAGATAGATAAGAGATAGATAGGAGATAGATAGATAGATAGATAGATAGATAGATAGATAGATAGATAGATATGTTATTGCTACTACTTGAAAGTCCAGGATTGATTAGTGGTAAATCATAGACACTACCCCTAGCCACTATTAGTACAGATTTTACTCTATATACTAACATACTTTTAGTACTGAAAATGCTGAGCTTCTGTAATGAAATCTTGTATCTGTAGGGATATAGCTATAGGGGATGCAGAGGTAACTGACCTACATGGCCCTGTGCCTAAGGGTTTTTCAAAGGCTTCTCTGCCACATAAGAAGACACCAGTATGATAAATCACACATAGTATGCAGGGACCCTATTACAGATATTACACTGTGTTCCACTTACACATTTACCAAGATAGCAAATTATGACAACTACCCAACCCCCACTGTCTTTGCATTTACAATCTTATGGTGGTCTGTATCCTGTAGTAGGACAAGTATAGGCTTTTCTGCATGAGCATTGATAACAAATTAGAATCTATGCGTTTATGTATATACCTTCTAATACAAGCACGTCTGGCAGTTACTGCACAAACAGCTACTGTATCTTTATATATTAACAAATTGCATAAATGACAATTCCCCAATATGGTCTTTTTTTTAGTAATTGATCTTTAACCACATGAATAGTGATTTACAAGCGTTGTTATATGTATGAATTAAAGTAAATCCAAAGCTTAGGTAAATTACAATGTCATCATATTTCTAAGCAGCAGCTAAAACCCAAGCAGCAAACCTCATAGTCATATCCAGCATTCAAAGCTTAAAATGTGTGAAGCAAGCATGACCATGGAAGAATGACTGCCATGCCGCACTAGGCCACTAGGTGTCCTATTGACATCACAAGCCACTCTTCTCATCCATTGAGGGATTTTGTGTACAATATTCAGCGATACAGGTTCATTTCTCCAATCCTCTATATTTTTTGCACAAGCTTGGGATAATGGCATGTATATGAGAGCGCTGAGTGAGGACCATATGCCTAGGGGGGTCTCCAGCAGGGATCCAGCCACCAACTGCCTCCCCCTACAACTTCACAGGTAAAGAGAACTTTAATGTATTTTCTAGCATCCTCTGCCCCTCCTAGGTTATTACTGGGGACTTTGAGCTTCTCCCTGATATTCTCTGGTGCAGCTTAGAAACTTTGTTGTTTCCTCATTGACCATATATTGACTATTGTGCACTGGGTCTGTGATGGTGACTGAGAACTGGGGGGGGAAACAGCAACAGATGTAGCAGAGGGAAAAGCTCTGGTGTTTTCAGATAGAATTTAATTCCCTGATACATCTGTGGTGGTTTAATCCCACTATGGCATTGGTCTTACACCAGCAGTTTTTCAAGCACACATGAAAAATGCTAGTATTACAGTGTAAGTGAGTGGGCACCCATACCCAATGGACAGCACCCATAGGGGGATGGGTATTGATTAGGAGGTGGTGCGGGGGGTGTAATCCCCTGATAAACATAGGTGACTCCAAAATATTAAATGTGTCCTACTTCTCTGCTAGGGTTAATAGGCTTCAGTGACACAGATATGGAATGACTTTGATAAAGCAGGACGTTACTCTAGAAATCCTGCCACCTGGGGATTAGAAAGGATGGCAGTCCCACCGAGTGTCTCAAAAACCATCTCAGACTTCTTCCACCCAGAAAGTCGCAAGGAGTTTTCTATGTGTTGTGTCTTGTTCTGTTGCAGTTTTCATGGACTGTTGTCCTGGACCTGTGCTTGAGCTCTTGATGACAGCCCCACAGCTTTGAGTCAAGTGCAAGTGTAGCTGAAGATCACCGCAGGACATAGACACTCTCTAGCAGCAGGTGGACCTGCAGACTCCAGGAGAATGGCTTCTATTGGAGACTTTGACCCTGTACACACCAGCGTGCCAGCCACTAAGATCGAGATCACGGTATCATGCAGGTAAGAATTTCTTTAGACATGAAGATATGCGTCAAGTGTTCAGAGAGTCGAAAAAGAGAAAGAAAAGGTTCTCGTGTATGCGGGGTGTGTGGTACAGGTGTGGGGTTCAGGGTTGTTGGGGTACTTGGTGAATATCCATTGTGCTGGACATCGGGCAGATATTTGTGGAGTGTTGTCAGTGTAGGGCATTACACCTAGCAACAGGGTGCCAAGAATTAGAACAAAGTCCATTATGTTGGGCACCAGATCAGGGTCCACCATGAAGTCATCAAGGTTTCGTCTACAAGGTGCTGTATTTATGGTGGGTCCTTAGTGCGGGGTATTGGTCTGTTCTTTGAGGAGCATTGACTTAAGATCTATCATATAGACAGTCAGGTCCTCTGTCTTGGGTATAATGGTCCATTATGTAGGAGACTCGATGAGTGTCTAAAGTACACAGGGCTTTGACAAATATTGTACCATGGTCCATTGTGTATGTCTCCAAATTCAGGTCCAGTATGTGAAGCATTGCATCTAGATTTACTGTAGTAGGGGTTGTATCATATACTGGTGACGGAGGCAATGATGAATCAGGTTTTACTATCTAAGGTACTGTATGAAGGTACACAGCATGGGGAAAGGGTTGAACATGTAGTCTTCAAGATTCTGGACATTGTATTAAAGCCTATATTATGTGTAGTTCTGACATGTGATACACAGAAGTAGTGACCAAATCCAATGGGCCACTGAATAAAGGTCCAGTATGTGGAGTCTTGTGCCCTTAGGACTATAAAGGTCTATCATATAGCTTGATATATTATTCTCATTATTGTTCAGGACAGCAACAAATAACTTGGGTATAGAAATGTGTATGACCCCATGATATTGCATTGTAATAACACAATATACAGTGTCCCCTCCTACCACTATTATTGTGACTGGGCTGGAAAAATAGGAAATTTAGAAAAAATTATCTGTGGTAGATACATGTGAGAAGATGACATTGGTGAATTGTGTGATCTCGGAACACGACTAACTTCCAGAATATATGGGATCTAGAGCGGGATCCCTTTGGCACTGCTCAAAGATTTACCAAAAATCTAAGCGGACAGTCATTGCTATGTTAAATAGGAAATCAGAAATCTCTGAGCAGTGCCAAAGGGGTATAACTACTGAGTACAGCCCTTAATTCTAAAAATCAGTAGAGACCAATGTGATTACCTGTAACTATGGCAGATCAGACCATTCTGACTGGATTCCCATTATAGTTGTATCTCCACCACAGACTTTTTTTTTTTTTTAATCCTAGCCGAGCTGAGTTTGTTATATGCAGTATGTTGGACATTAAAGGTGATCATTTTTCAGATGTAGCATAACAGAATATGTGTATAGGATGTGATAATAGTAATGAGTTTCATATGTTGTAGTAGCAGGGGTTGTGTTGGATATATTAGGGGTGAGCTTGTGATACCTGGCAGATCAGGGTTGTGAGACATAGTAGAGCTGATCTTGTCTTATGTAGTAGGATAGGCTCTTTGGGGCAATGCAGAGCTGAGTTTGTCATATACCTGACATAGTAGAGCTGATGTTGTGCTAGGATAGTTCAATTTGAAATAACTGCATCAATTTCTTTCTTTGCGTTGGCCTACTGCAATACCCCAACTGGTCAATTATAACATTTTACAGGAGCACAGTTAAATGACCATTTCAGCTCTGCTACATGTGTAATGTACTACACCACAGCACATGTTAGTGCATTCAAGTTTATTAGGGCGATTGTACAGGATTAGTAATATATATTATTCTGTATTGAACGGGATTTACTCCGGTAATCCAGAACATCCTATGTGCTTGATTATAGAATAGTATAGAGTATGACCAGCTCATTTATCCTTAATCACAGCTGATATTAGGAAAAAAAAAACTCATTTCTGGATCCCTCTTAATTACTTCTGCTGGCTTCAGCGGATTGTTGTACTCGCTCAATTAACGCTGGATTCCAATCCAAGATCTACTGGGGTGGAAAATAACTGTACAGATTGCTATTAGATAAGGGTTAATGTGAGGCATGGGAAGGGGGGAGGGGGGCTGCAGCTCAGGGGAGCTCTACAGTATGGAGGAGCTGTGAAAATAACATGACTGTATCTGTTCTGCCATGGCCTCAGTCTAGCAGCTGAGAGGTTAAACATTTCTTATTACATGTCTGCGCCCATAGAAAACAGCATGAAATGTTCTAGAGAGGCTTTGTGACTCGGCAGTGAGGGGGAACAGTAGCAGCATATGGACGGGGATTGGAAAATAATTCAAACTGTGCGGAGCGGAAAATACTGGAGGTCTGTGCGCTGGTGTCCCCATCTCCAGGGAGGAAAATATATCTACTCCCTTCACACACAGCGAGCTGTAATAACGTGTGTGGTTATATATACTGCAATTATCAATCTATAGGATACAGCAACATATACAGCACAGATGTAATGTCAAGATAGCTCTGGATAGCTGCTCTAGACTGGGAATTCATATTTGTATCCAACCTTGTAATCAAACCTAGAATATTCTATCTATCTAGCTCATATATAATCTATGTATTATCTATCTATCTATCTATCTATCTATCTCATATATATAATCTTTGTATTATCTATCTATCTATCTATCTATCTATCTATCTATCTATCTATCTATCTATCTATCTATCTATCTATCTCATATATATAATCTTTGTATTATCTATCTATCTATCTATCTATCTATCTATCTCATATATATAATCTTTGTATTATCTATCTATCTATCTATCTATCTATCTATCTCATATATATAATCTTTGTATTATCTATCTATCTATCTATCTATCTATCTATCTATCTATCTATCTATCTATCTCATATATATAATCTTTTTATTATCTATCTATCTATCTATCTATCTATCTATCTCATATATATAATCTTTGTATTATCTATCTATCTATCTATCTATCTCATATATATAATCTTTGTATTATCTATCTATCTATCTCATATATATAATCTTTTTATTATCTATCTATCTATCTATCTATCTATCTATCTATCTATCTATCTATCTATCTATCTATCTCATATATATAATCTTTGTATTATCTATCTATCTATCTATCTATCTATCTATCTATCTATCTATCTATCTATCTCCTATCTATCTATCTATCTATCTATCTATCTATCTATCTCATATATATAATCTTTGTATTATCTATCTATCTATCTATCTATCTCATATATATAATCTTTGTATTATCTATCTATCTATCTATCTATCTATCTATCTATCTTTCTATCTATCTCCTATCTATCTATCTATCTATCTATCTATCTATCTATCTATCTATCTATCTATCTATCTCATATATATAATCTTTGTATTATCTATCTATCTATCTATCTCCTATCTATCTATCTATCTATCTCATATATATAATCTTTGTATTATCTATCTATCTATCTATCTATCTATCTATCTATCTATCTATCTATCTATCTAGTCCCTAAATATTGCCAAGACAATATGCCAAGTCTGGCATATTCTGGGACTTGTACAAAATTTTGTCAAAAACCCACAGTGAATTCCCACAGCAAATCATGGGGAATTTGTGGTGATCTTGCTGCATCCTGATGAGGTAAAAAGGCCAAGGCACCCCAGTCCTAAACCGCTCTTAACCACTGGGTCCTGACGCTGATGCTAGCCCTATCTATCTATCTATCTATCTATCTATCTATCTATCTATCTATCTGTATACTGTTTCAATCTACTATTCACCATTTAATGATATCCTTCTAATAAGTCTCGTCTCCATCGTTTCCGATTATTTCATGCACGTGAGCTCCTGTAGATCAGACTCCTCATGCATATGACTGGAGCCCAGCAGGCAGTGCTGTGTACTGGAAATGTTAAATGGTCACTCTCCTGTGTTTCCAGTCTGTACCTTTATATATATTTATATAGTTGTCTGCTAAACTTTCACCCCAGCAGCAAATGAGTGTAATTGGCGTAAAAGCAGAAAGTATTACAGGGAATCTTGGCCTGACTAGCGCATCTCACTAATACTGCAAACTCCAGAGAACGCTCCTAGGCTCCCGTGCTGCAAGCTACTGTATATTTAAAGGGCAGTCACAGCCTATATATATTGATACAAGGATATAGTCAATCACTATACGGCCTAGCTGACATCTTAGTACACAGAATGTTATATTTATAAAGGGGAAAATATTAAGAGAAATGTGTATTCGACCTATACCACTATGGTCCCCTGGGTAGTTGGTGCATAAATGGCAAACATATGTTGATTCCAGGTATAGTGGCATACAGAGACTAGAGGTGGTCACATAGCTCACACTGCAGGGCTGGTTAATGGGACATACTGAAAGCATGAATGAACAAAGAGAATGAACATGATTACTGACAGCAGAAAATAAAGATTGGCATTAGTGGGGGTTCCCACATTCCGGTTTTTTTAATGCTGTTTTAGAAGCTGAAGCCAAGAATGGATCATAAATGGGAGAGATGTACACAAAGGAATATGTTTTACCTTTTTAAAAAGAATTTCTAGTTCCCGCTTAAAAAAAACTGCAGTGAAAACCTGAACTTGAGCAATCATTGTAATGTTTTGCCTGTGCTTGCGAGACACAGAATGGACAAGGTTCAAGAGGATTAGAAAAACATAACTGTTTTTTTTTTTTTCCCAGTAACAGCACCACACATGTTGTGAGTGGTATTACAACTTTTCTCCATTTGCTTTAATGGAACTGAGCCACTGTTTCTGGAAGAGAGAAGCTATGCTTTTATAATCTTGGACAACCCATGTAATGCTATGTTCACAAATAGTATTTCCATCAGTCTTTGTTTAACCAAAGTGAGTCTTTGTGGCTTCTCTCCTCTACTTTGAATTTAACACTGTATAACTTTTATAACTTGTGGCTTGTATATAGAAAATCCCTCTCTGCATCTGTTTCTCGTCCTGGCAGGAGCCAGGCCCTGGCTTAGCTTCTGAAAGAACTGTTTTGTGTTTTGTGTCCTCTCTCACTTAAAACTAAAGTAAAGACTGACTCACTTCCTCCCCCAGGTTAACTCCTCCTACAGGGGCTATACCTAAATCCTTCTGTGAATGGTGGGGCTGAGTGTGGGTAAGAGAAAACAAGAAGAGTATAAGATAGAGAGAAAGAGCACCTGTAACTGGTCAGCATACATCACATGACAGTTGATGTATGCTGACAGTTGATAAACAGTTAATCCTTTGGCTCTACAACTGTGCACACAGGACAGAGACAGTGGTGACACCTACTGGGGAAAATAGAATTCCTCATCTCCCACTTTAACCAGAGTGAACCACTTACTGGGGTGCATATACAACACCCGTGGTGGGACACCACATTTCCATCCTGATTTTGGTTAAAAAAAGACTGACAGAAATACTATGTTTGAACATAGTCTCATGGGTCGTTGATATTGGTATGATTCCATATAAACAGATACATACTGAATTCTATGTGCTTTAGACATGGAAACATGTACAGTTTATAGTGGAAAGAATGAATATTCCATAAACAAAGCTATGTATGGGATTTAAGGCTTTTTAGACATTGAGCAAACGTGGTATAAATGCAGTTTACGGTGGAATAAACACATATGCCATATAACAGATGCCTAGAAGTTTTCCTGTGCCAGCTGGACCTGAAATGAACAGGTTATTTGTGAAGTTCAAAGTGGAATGAACATAAGTTCCATATAACCAGATGTCTATGCAATATCCTGCACTTGATAGACATGGAATGAACAGGGTTTGTCCATAGGTAACAGTGGAATAAGTAGAATCATAATGAGTTTCCTATTATTGCTATGCACGGAATGAACCTGTTAAATCTAAAGTCATAACAGAAGGCTATGTTCACACATAGTATTTCTGTCAGTCTTTTGGTCAGTATTATTTCAACCAAACCAGGAGTTGGAGTGACAGGGCAAAATTATAGGGGAAAGATTTGAATAGTTGGTTTTGGTTAAAAAAAAAGCACATTTATTTTGAGCGATGGGCTTAAAAATGTTCCTGCAGCACATAGGTTTCACCTAAGATCATTCTAGACCATGCCAGGAACCTCTCAAAAAAGTGCAGGGCAAACTCCTGATACGAGAGTAGTACGATACGGGTAGGACAAATCTACCAAAAGTAAAGGTCTATGTATCCCACTGCGCAGTGCAAGACAACCAGGTAACCTTGGAAGTCTGCTACACCAATACAACCGATGACTGGGGCTCGTGCTACCCACCTAGGACGGGACGGTACTAGGGGGCAGAAGGTATTCAGACTTAGTCTAAACGTGAGTAAGAGTATCACTTATCTACCTCCATATATATACTTCAGTTCCGGTTGAGTACAGGATCTACATTGGGCAGAGCTCCTCTGTCAACTCCTCTCCTCTTCACTCTACCTCTACAAAAGCACTTACTTCTACCAAGCACCTGTTCCTAAAAAAGCACCAAGTCTACTCTATTGTCAGCAACCAAGTTTATCAGATTTGCATCTCATTCAGTAAACTGTTCTATTTTTATACAAAATGCACAGGAATCTGCTTCCTCTGTTTGCACCTGCACCCACACATACACCACCATCTACCTTGGGTTATTTTTCCCCTTCTCTGTGGGTGGCGGTACCAACATCCTGGGTGGGTCTACTACCACTCCAGGTTACCGTGACATGAGCTCAAAAGACCCTCAAGAAGCCTGTAGGTTACCGACCATTTGGGGACATAAACCGGCCACAAAACAGGTACCAACATCACACAGTTCTGCTACAGTACTGGCGTCATGACAAACAACATCACAGTAACTGGCTGATTACCACAAAAAGATTTGCAGTTTCTGTGTTTTCAACCCACTCCTGGTTTTGGTTGAAAATAGACTGACCAAAAGACTGACAGAAATACTATGTGTGAACATAGACAAACTCTGTTAATTTCTTGTCTGTCAGGAACAGGATACAAGGCGTTAACACTCCTTTATTGGCACTTTTATTAGCATGTTTCTAACAATACCATGGGGCTAATTTACAAACAGGCAACATGGATTCCACATTGTGGCTATGTTCACACTACGTAAAAGTACAGCCGTTGTTGCCATCGGAACATTGCCTTATCTGCTATGGGATCCCAGCCGGAGCGTATATACATAGTATACGCTCCGGCCGGGATCCCATGCGGACCTGCAAATAACTGACTTGTCAGTTTTCTGTGGCCGCAATTCAGAGAATTGCGGTCGCAGAAAAACCTGTCAGTTCACACAATGAAGCAAGCGTCTCCGGTCGCTTGCTTGATTGTGTCCTATAGGTAGTTCTGATGTGGGCGCGTGCTGATGTGCCTGCATCAGAACACTGCGGCCGGAAAGATCATCCGTCCGGTACTTAAGTACCGGCCGGGATGATCTGTGCAGAGACCGGACTTTAGGTAATGGAAAGTGATTCAAGGAAAAAGAGCTGATAAATCAATGACAGGGTCAAGGGCGTCCTAGCCTCAGTGAGCAAAGACTAAGCTGATCCCACAGAAGCGCTACAGATGCCACATAGGAGCTACTGATGAAAGACTAAACTCATCCCACAGAAGAGGCGCTGATCCCACAGAAGCACTACAGATGCCACAGAGGAGCTACTGATCCCACAGAGGAGCTACTGATCAGAGGCTAAACTGATCCCACAGAAAAGCTACTGATCCCACAGAAGAGCTACTGATCCCACAGAGGGGCTACTGATTCCACAGAGGGGCTACTGATTCCACAGAGGGCCTACTGATCCAACACAAGAGCTATTGTAGCACAAATTGCAGAAAAGGTCACTGCTAGAGATGAGAGAACCGGATTCGGGTTCGAGTCCATCCGAACCCGAACTTTCGGCATTTGATTAGCGGTGGCTGCTGAAGTTGGATAAAGCCCTAAGGCTATGTGGAAATCATGGATATAGTCATTGGCTGTATCAATGTTTTCCAGACAACCTTAGAGCTTTATCCAAGTTCAGCAGCCACCGCATTAAAATGCCGAACGATCGGGTTCAGATGGACTCATCTCTAGTCATTGCTGGGTATTATAGAAAGGAGTCAGAATACACAGAACATTGCAGTTTGCTGTGTATGGAGCTGTATGACCCTAGACCAGTCAAAAAGCTGAGACTGACCCGTGTCCACTGCTGAATGTGCCCACAGTATGCACATGGATATTAGAACTGGACCATGGTCATGTGGACAGCCAGATGCATTTTCGTGGCTTACCTGTATCAGAGATGGCATCAGGGTGAACTCCAGGAAGCCAATGGGTATAGTATAATACCTAAACCTTAGGTCCTACCATTCATGAGGATGATATTTTGAAATGTATTACCTACCTGAACATTGTTACAGATCCAGTCCACCTACAAATATAAGGTAGGTGGTTTTAATGTTATTGCTGACTGGTGTATGTTAACCCCACTATGAACTGTACATGTTACCTATTTTTTTCATGTTTCATAATCTCAAAAAATCAGGCATCTAATTAAATGGAACATGTGCTTATTCAGATTTCATTTGTCTGACAAGTATCTGAAATTCCATAGCATCCAGTTCATGCAAAATATGTTTTCAATATACTATAAACTTCAGTACATACAGTATATCTCCTGGTCATTTTATCTTCAGTAAGCGTGGGAAATTTATTATACTTCTCTATGTATTTTTTCAAATAGCTAACATAGTTTTTTTTTCCTGTTGTTTATTCCAGATTTTTTTTATTCTTATTCTTTTCGTGCTGGACCCATTCAATTATAGAGCTTTGTTAAAGTTTACATGACCCTATGGGGGCTGTGAGATTACTAACTCTGGGGCTCCACATATCTTAGCAGCTGGCTGGTCTGCCCCTAGTTATGCAGCATTACTGGATTAAAAGAGTACTCCTGAATTTTTTTTTTTTTTTTAACTCAACAGCTGTCAGAAAGTTATATAGATTTGTAAATGACTTCTTCTTTACAGGAGTTCTTTACTTTGGACATTTTCTAGTTATCAGAAGGACCTCTTGACAACAAGCTGATCAAAAAGTATCCCCCCCCCCCTGTACTCTGACAGTGTTTCTTGTAGCACCTCCACAGGGGAAATTAAATACTTTGTATGGTAAGGCCATTTGGAGCACTGCCCAACCCCCAGAACGCTGATCTGGCCCACCACATCCAGCCCATTCCATTGATAATCATTAGTAGGGGCGGGCCAGCTGGAGCAGATCGATGCTCTGTTGGTGGGGCAGTGCTCCGAAAGCCCTTACCGTACAGAAGACTACCTTAAAACGGCACAGGAATGGCACCAATCTACTGATGGTTCCTCTTTAAATAATGTGATACCTGAGTATGGTAAGCATAGTAAAGACCCTATTCCACGGAACGATTATCGTCTGTATTCGGCCGATATCGGCCGCTACGGACGATAATCGTCCCGTGGAATAGAGTGCAACTATCAGCCAACATCCTTCGTGTCGGCTGATCATTGCAGCCGCTTGTTTTTCAACATGTTGAAAAATAAGCGACTGATACAGCAACGATCTGCTGCTGTCGCTCCGTTGAATTGGAGCATCGGCAGCAGACGCTGCTGTATCCTATGGGCTGCCCGGACGATCAGCGATCACCCGGGCATCCTCCCCGCCGCCCCTCCCGCACCCATCCGCTTGCTGCTGCTGCGGCGGCAGCCAGCGGAGAACAAGGAGCTGAGAGCGCTCGTTTGCTACTCTAGACAGCCCGTGGAATAGGGCCATAAGTATGGTTAAGCACACATATTGGGGGAGATGTATCAAACATGGTGTAAAGAGAAACTGGCTCAGTTGCCCCTAGCAACCAATCAGATTCCACCTTTCATTTTCCAAAGAGTCTGTGAGGAATGAAAGGTATCTGATTGGAATCTGATTGGTTGTTAGGGGCAACGGAGCCAGTTTCACTTTACACCGTGTATGAAAAATCCCCCTCATTGCGTCTTTCAGAAAGAGCGACACTGTTACTGGGTCTTCCAGAGTAAGTGACACTGTTACTGGGTCTTCCAGAGTGAGTGACACTGTTACTGCTCCCCATTCTAACCTAGAGAGGAGAATCCTTAACCAAACATTCCCCTCTATTAAACTATAATGGACAAGTAGAGTACATGAAAATGGGTTTTGTAAACCCCTTTCAGGACCATATTACCACATAACTAGTAAGATTTCAGGATACTTGGAAAGCTGGATGGCAACTCAAGTGAAAATTGTAATTACAATATTGTGGCCATGTAACTTTCGCAGAAATAAATCTAATCAATAAACATCTTGGCAGAAGAGCATAACTCAACGGCTAGAGTTTGGAATACAGTTCATCAAAAATAAGTGGGAAATGTCCATTTACATTATCCATGGTTGGCATGTGAACAATGGGAAGTTTCTAGACACGGAGATTTATGAATATAGAGATGCATAACCAATCTATATGGAAATCTGTCTCGTCATCTTCTTCATGCATCTCCAGCTCATCATTCCAAGATTCATTATATACTTTATAGGAGTTGAACAGTTACACTATAGAGCTTGTGTTGGTGGTGTGCACAACGGGACTACTTAGACTGGCGTGGTGACCAAATCACAAAACAGTCCAGAAATAATGAATGGAGTGATAGCTCTTTCTACCTAATAAATATAGAAACTATTTTCTTGACCTCAAAATAAAGCTATGGTTTAGAATATGTCTTGAGGAACATCATGAAGAATCTTTAAAATGTAGTTGGTCGGGTTTCATTAATGCTGCTAGTGCTCAATAACAGAACTTGAATCCAGATAAGTCCACCTGTGCTACACTGTTCAACTGGTTTCCTTGAACTCTTCCCCACCATGCTCAAGATGTTCCACAGAGATCCCGTCGACTTGTTCTTCATGGACCCTGCCCATCTGTTCCACATGGATCTTGTCTATCTGTTCTGAGTAGATTGTCCACCAGTTCTACATGGATCCTGTCCACCTCTTTCAGACAGATCCTCTCCACCTTGTTCTACATAGATCTTGTCTGTCTGTTCCACATAGACCCTATATACCTGTTTCACATGGATCCCTTCCATCTGTTCCACACTTGTTTTGTCCACGTAGAAAGAGCTACTATCCTGACCTCACAATAGATCTAACATTTACAATTTGTCTTGAGGAATATCAAAATGAATCTTAGTAAACCTGGTTCAGTTGGTGGACATAAATCCTTCTTGACTATACTTCAACCTGCTCCACATGGATCCTGAACATTTGTTGCACATAGATCCCACCCGCCCGCTCCACTTGGATCCTTTCCACTTGTTTCACATGGAATCTGCCCACTGGTTCTACATGAAATATGTCCACCTCTTGGACATAGATCCTGTCCACTTGATTCACATGGGTCCTGCCCTCTGTTGCATATGGATTCAGTCCACCTGTTTTCATTGATTCCTTTCCCACCTCCCTCATATTTTTGTAGATTGCCAATGAGAGAACCATTATTAAAGGGGTCAGGCTCTTTTTGTATATGGTAAATGTATCCAGAGACCCCTTCGCCTGTAAAAGAGTGCCCTTATGGCATCTGTTTGGCTGTTTTCTAATGGTTGATGTTAAAGGGGTATTCCAGCACTATTCTAAATCAATCAGGGTGTATACTCACCTTCCCAAGTTGCTAGCTGCTCTTTCCTGCAGAGCAAGCAGTGACTGGCTAAGCAGACATGTCCTGCAGGGCAAGCAGTGACTTGCTGAGTAGGCGTTTCCTGCAGGGCAAACAGTGACTGGCTGAGTAAGCGTTTCCTGCAGGGCAAGCAGTGACTGGCTGAACAGGCATTCCCTGCAGGGCAAGCAGTGACTGGCTGAGTAGGTGTTTCCTGCAGGGCAAGCAGTGACTGGCTGAGCAGGCATTTCCTGCATGGCAAGCAGTGACTGGCTGAACAGGCATTTCCTGCATGGCAAGCAGTGACTGGCTGAACAGGCATTTCCTGCAGGGCAAGCAGTGACTGGCTGAACAGGCATTCCCTGCAGGGCAAGCAGTGACAGGCTGAGTAGGTGTTTCCTGCAGGGCAAGCAGTGACTGGCTGAGCAGACATTTCCTGCAGGGCAAGCAGTGACTGGCTGAACAGGCATTTCCTGCAGGGCAAGCAGTGACTGGCTGAGTAGGCGTTTCCTGCAGGGCAAGCAGTGACTGGCTGAACAGGCATTTCCTGCAGGGCAAGCAGTGACTGACTAAGCAGGCATTTCCTGCAGAGCAAGCAGTGACTGGCTGAGCAGGCATTTCCTGCAGGGCAAGCAGTGACTGACTAAGCAGGCATTTCCTGCAGAGCAAGCAGTGACTGGCTGAGCAGGCATTTCCTGCAGGGCAAGCAGTGACTGGCTAAGCAGGCATTTCCTGCAGGGAAAGCAGTGACTGGCTGAGCAGGCATTTCCTGCAGAGCAAGCAGTGACTGGCTAAGCAGGCATTTCCTGCAGAGCAAGCAGTGACTGGCTGAGCAGGCATTTCCTGCAGGGCAAGCAGTGACTGGCTGAGCAGGCATTTCCTGCAGAGCAAGCAGTGACTGGCTGAGCAGGCATTTCCTGCAGGGCAAGCAGTGACTGGCTGAGCAGGCATTTCCTGCAGGGCAAGCAGTGACTGACTAAGCAGGCATTTCCTGCAGAGCAAGCAGTGACTGGCTGAGCAGGCATTTCCTGCAGGGCAAGCAGTGACTGGCTGAGCAGGCATTTCCTGCAGGGCAAGCAGTGACTGGCTGAGCAGGCATTTCCTGCAGAAAATTCTCCCTGATCAAGTTTTTTTTAAAGAATTTTTCTTCTGCGCTGGAATACCCCTTTATATTTATTTATTTATTTGCTGGATGGAAGAGCACAGATCTCTTCATTATTCCACCAAATTCAGTAAAAATACATATAATATATGGTATATATTTTCTTTAAAACTTATGACCCTATGTATGAAAGATGCCACTAAATGGTATCTGTCATGGGCATATGGTGGAGACATACTGTACATTGGCGAGTCCCCTGTAACCCTGCTGGACACTGCAAAATATGGTGTGAAAAGAGCCCTATGAAACTATGAAGTTATTTGTGTAGATTAATGGTATTCCTCCCAGCACATGGACTCTTGATGGTATCATTGTCTGACATGACACCATAGTAGGGCCAGGTTCACACTGTTTTTTGCAGTCCGTTTAACATATAACCCATATAAAAACAGATACATTAAAACGGACTTCAAAGACGCAGTGTGAACCCAGCCTAAGTGTGCTATTTCTCCTTTAAGGCTGCCGATGAATATTTTGATGTCCATATGATTCTATGTTTGTACGTTCAAATTAAAAATGTCAGTTTTCACAGAATAATGGTGTCATGTCCACTTTAAGAACCCATTGTCTCCCCTGTCATAGAAGGAACGGTTTAATTCCAGAGTTATTAATTACAGCCTGAAGCCAGTGATTTACTGCCCTCTAATACCTTCCCCGCTCTCTCAATGTCTTTACACATGGCCAAATGTGACCTTATCTAAATCTGCATCCATCATATTCACACTGTGGAGATGTGAGCGGAGGGGATGACAAACGTATGCTTTATGTGAACTATTAGGGGAGAATTATTATTTGTAATTGCACCCAGCAGCCATAACATTAAAACCACTGACAGGTGATGAAAATAACATTGATTATCTTATGACAGTGGAGTATGTCAAGGGGTGGAATTAGGCTACAAGTGAATGGTCGGTTCTTGATGTTGATGTGTTAGTAGCAGGAACAAATGTGTGATTATAAAGAGATGAGTGGCTTTGATAAAGGGCGGATTGCTATGGTTAGATGTCAGAACATCCCACAAAATGGCAGCTCCTCTGGGGTGTTCCTCATGTGCAGTGCCTAGTTCCTACCACAACTGGTCCAGGATAGGACATGGGTGAACCATGGACAGCGTTATGGGTGCCAAAGGCTTATTGGTACAAGCATAGGCTAACCTGTCTGCTCCAATCCAACAGAACAGATACTGTAGCACAGATTGCTAACAAAGTTAGGGCAGGCTATGATACAAAGAAGATATAAGTTGTTACAAAGCTCTCCAATAATCCGCTAGAAGTGAACAAATAAAAGTTGTAACAACTTCACAAAAGAAAACAACACTAAAAGTGGGAAAAGTTTTCCATAAAATATGCCATAAATAAATGCATCCATTACTCATCTGATCCTCCTGCTGCTTCACTGCTGCCGCTCTGTGTCCTCCATGCTGCTTATCGTTGCAGCCGTCACGTCACTACTGCAGCCGAGCAGAGCCGAGGCGGCACTGGTGGGGCAGGTGATTTATCAGGTAATTAATGCATTATATGGCATTTTTGTTCTTTAACACTCTGTTATCAGATCTTGGAAAACCACTTTAAGTATGGAGTAGAGGCAGCCTATGTATCTGCTATGGGCCCTTCGAGGCCCAGCAATGATTGGTCCTGTCCCTTATGCTATTGGAAGGACCTGCACAGGATTCCCTGTCCCTGGGGACCTGCATTATTAACAAAGAAAGAGGTTTCTACCTAGCTGTTGCACCTCTTCCGTTCTTTGGCCAATAAGCGCTCCATCCATCCCATAGACTCCATTCTATGCTCGGGGGGATTCCGACTTCTGCCCAAAGAATTGATATGTCAGTTCTTTGGCAGATAACGGAATCCACCTGAGCATACAATGGAGCCTATGTGACAGGCGAAACTTCAAGTGGGAGCGCACGCGGAATCTGCGGCAAGTTATCCACGTGATTTCCTTAGTGTGGACATACCCCAAGACCCCACCAAGTCCAATATAACTGTCGCTTATATTACTGGAATGTATGGAGCGTAACATACTGTATGGTTTTCTCTCCATTACACTGACATCAGTATTCATGAAAGTCTATTTGTATAACACTGAACGTGCATTGGGGGAATAAATGCTCGCTGTGTCTTCGTACGAAAACTTTTTTCTTTTTCTTTTCCAATGATACAGCGTATAACATAGGCTCACAGCTGATGTATCATGGTTCTTGGACGCCCAGACACGCCATCCAATGCATGTTTGGTGGTGCGATACAAAGAGAAATTCATGAATACTGATGTCAGTCTAATGGTGAGAAAACCATATGTTATACTCCATACTTTGCCATGATATAAATAGCTCACAATTACTAGTTGGAGAGGCATCAGGGGTGCTCTATGATAAGAGGAAGCTCTATGAATGGAAAATATGGAGCTCAAATACTCTTCTGATGCCAAGTATTCAACAGTATCTGACAGACTTCTTCATCTAATAAGTTTAGCACAAATGACAAATTCAGCTCTGCTATACCCAGCCAAGAGCCCAGATAAATTTGACAAACCCAGCTCTGCTATACCCAACCAAGAACTCAGATGCATCTGACATACTCAGATCTATCTATCTATCTATCTATCTATCTATCTATCTATCTATCTATCTATCTATCTATCTATCTGTCTGTCTGTCTGTCTATCTTTGTGCTTATAACACATTTATAAAGCCGCACCTCTGTTCAGCTGTTGATATAGTTATAATCCTAGATCCTTTTACCATCCATAGGGCAGATATGCAGGGAACATACCGTAATAGCTGTGACAGTGACAGTTACCTAGAACGACTATATGCACAGAACCTGAGGCAGATCCATGTTGTTGTGCCGTGTCACATCGTTCCTATCCGCTGCCCTTTCTAATAACTGTTGACAAACAGTGAATCATTACACAATTATGTCAGCCTAGCCTGTCAACCATCTGAATTTTTGCAGCAATGCCTCACTGCAGGAGTCTTATTACTACGAGATAATTACCCCATAGGGTTTCATATAAGCCCATGGGGGGGAAGGGGGGGATTTATATGATGTTCTGAAAAAAAATCCCTTTGGCTTTCTCTGTTTAGATGTTTAGACATCAATCATACCCTGACTATGTCTTGAATCAAGTACTAGACACCTTATTAGTGACAGGGTTAACCCTTTCCACGCCATTTACATTAGCCTCACAGTCTCTAGGCCTCATGCACACGACTATATTATTTTATGAGTTCCATTGGTATGGATTTATAGAAGAATTAGGGAAGAATTTGTGTATTTACAGCATGTTGCCTTGTGCTAAATAATGCCACATGCAGAAGAGCAGACAGGGAATACAGCAGCTTTTGTAAAGCTTAGTGGAAAGATTATGTATAGAGCAATGTTCTGTAGAAGAGGAGTAGACAGGGTGGGAGGACAGTGATGAAAAGCAATGTATTCTGGGAATTGTAGTACTGGGCAATTGCTTAGCTAGAAGTAGTGAGAGGACATGGTATGGGAGAAGGCTACAGACAGATAAAACAAATGACTTTTTGGTGGTTACAGAACTGGGGTAGGTTTATAAGCATTTTTTTTTTTAAATCAAAAAACCCCTTTGTAGAAGTTGAAATGAAATCTATGCCTAAAAGTGCACCCTGTAACATGGTGAAGAATACACAAAAATCTCATAGGGCTGCTTTGCCGCCTTTGGGGCTGGAGGCTTTGAATGTGTTATAGGAACTATATAGTGAGAGGACTGTCAGAGCATTTTAGAGGAAAATGTCCCAAGGACCCAAACCACACATGCAAAACTGTCCAGCAATCCTCTTGATCTCAATGTAATTGAGAGAACTTCTGTTGGGGACCCTGTAAACATTGTAGAGCTTAGGAGAAGAGCAGCGGAAGGAACTCCAAGCAGACAAGTCCAGATGGTTAAAAAAGCAGGTGGAGGCTGTGCAGGCGAGTATTAGGAAAGGTTACCTTAAATCCTGTCCATGGTTATTCTTAGTCTGTTACTTTCTAGGTATAGCTGCATGTTTTGTTGAAGGTATTTGGACGTGCTACTAAAATATTTTAAGGATAAACATGTGGGAAAATCTTATTTCTCAAGCTATAACCCCAATGTATCAAAGCCTGTCAGAACTGCCCATAGCGGCAAATCAAAGCTCTTATTTTACCTTAGCTTTATTTTACCAAAGCAATCTGGGAAATGGAAGCTGAGCTGTTATTGGTTGTTATGGAAAGACCAGACAGTCGATAAATATGGGCTGTTAATATATTTTTCTTTATACTAAACAATACTAACCAATATGTTGACCAGAACAGTATTTATGGCCTAAGTGAGAAGACTAGCAGTATCCATTACTTATGATAGTTGGGACAAGGGTCCTTGTTACCATTACGCTTCTGCCATAGGTGGATTTCAGACTAGCGCAATATGGAGACATTTTGTCTGTATTACAGCTGTAAATCCCAGCCTACAGTCCTATAGTAATCCCATAGAGATCTATGATGCTGTCAGTTCAGGTCTGTAGACCCACAGCCTGGCAGGTACTTGGTGGTTGTAATAGAGATGCAAAAAACCCAGATCATATTACACTCCTCTGAAAATGGCCCTAGTCTGTGTCTGGATGGAGTTTTTTAGCGTCATGTGTTACAGCTGCAATACTTGAACCTTTACCTGTTCTTTTAATAAAATTATGTATGGTGATCTAAGACCAGGTCAGCAGAACCATGGGATGCCCAGACATTGAGGCCATAATGCAAACTCTAAAATACACCAGTCTTTTTTTACTTTTTTTTTTTAAGTTTTTAAAAATATAACTTGAAAAATTTTAAAATTTTGCACCATTTTAAATGCATTATTTTAAGGGTGGCTAACAACTTGAGAACTAATGCTATTTTTTATTAATGGCATAATAGGTTCCCCCTCCGAAACCCTTTCCTTACCTCAGGTGTAAAGCTAGCCCTAGAGGAATCAATCATTTACAGAAATCAATGGGGTAGAGCAGTCCTGTGTGTTTTGTTGTTAGTAAATGATTTCTGTATGTTCCCCAGGGTCATGTTATTTTAATGAAAGCTGACAGATTTTAGCGCTGCATTACCTTCTTCTCCTCCATTTAATTCATATTTTTTCTTTCCACTTCCCCCTCCCATCCTGGAGCTTTAGTCCTATACAAGGAGCAGGGATTATACCCACATATTGTACCCAAAGTAATCCCAAAGGATAGATTGGGCCTTGACCTCCTATGACAAGCAGGGGCATTGCAAGGGTCCTAAGACATCTGGGCCATGGACCCTCTAAGTTACATTGAGCCTCTTTAGGTATTGCCCCTGGATTTTAGCCCCCACACCTCAGATAGTATCCATTACCTAGATAGCATTCCCCGGTAAGTAACCCCCCCCCCCCCACACACACACACAATAAGTAGTATCCCCCATGACCCTGTAATAGGCATGCCCCTATACATAATCTCTCTGTTAGGTGGTTTCCCCCCCCCCCCCCCCCCAATGTAGTAAGTATCCACCTGTAGGTAGTTCCCCCTGCTAGCCCTAGATAGGTACTATACCCCATGAATTAAATTTCTCCCTGCAGTTATTACCCCTGCTAGCCCCTCCAGTAGCTAGCCTAGCCCCCCAGTAGGTAGTGTCCCCAGTGTATTAGGCATCCCTTGTAGGTAGTTCCCCGCTAGCCCCCAATAGGTAGTATCTCTTGTGTAGTAGATATTCCCTTTAGTTGATACCCCTGCTATACCGCCAGTAGATAGCCCCCCTCAATAGGTAGTATGCTCCATGTAGGAGATATCTCTCTGTAGTTAATACCTCTGCTATCCCCTCCCCCCAGCAGGTAGCATTCCCCATGTACTGTAGTAGGCATCCCCTGAGGGTAGTGCCCTGCTAGTCACCCGATAGTAGTATCCCCCTGTAGCAAACAACCCCCCCCGTGTCCCGTAGTTAGCGCCCCCCACAGCAGTTTGCTCCCACCACCACCATGAAGGCATCTCCCCTCTGTAATTAAAAAAAGTAAAAAAACACAACATACTCACCAGTGCCCTGACGTCTTCTGGCTTGTGTTCTGCTTTCTCCATCCTTCAGTGCTCCGACACACAAGTAACATTGCTCATGCGCTGGAGCAATAAGAGAGGGAGGGAGCAGCCTTTTGCGGCCAGTGACAGAATGCTGCCTGCGGCCACAAGAGTGATGGACAGGACGGGGAGCCAATGGCTTCCTGCTCTGTAATCACAGTGCTGCAATAACAGCGAGAGCTCTTCAGGAGAGCCTACAGTTAAAGGGACACTTACAGCATTCGGGAGGCCCGGTCGGCCACTATTACCAGACTGGGCCCCCTGATGCCCTGGGCCCTGTAGCTTTATAGCACCAGTGGGGGGGGGGGGATTTCAAAAACTTTCAGGGCTAGCAATAATTCTTTAAGGGTGGGTTCAGACTACGGAATTCACACGGTTAATTTATTTGCCTGAACGCGCTCACAGCCGCGCACCTCCCTGCCCGTGCCATAGACACTATTCTATGCACGGGCGGATTCCGCATTCCGCTGAAAGAATTGACATGTCTATGGAGCCGGTGGAAAGGCGCGAGGCTGTGAGCGCGTTCTAGCGATGGAATTTTTGCGGAATTTATCCACGCTAGTTCTGTAGTCTGAACCCACCCTAAGGGTTTGGGCGCTAGACAGAGAACTTCTGCAATGCTTGAAGCTGTGTCGTGCCCATCTGCAATGCCAGCCTCTAGTGCTGTATGCGTTTATGATATATTTAGGTATATGAATCAGGGGGTGTCAATGTAGAAAGACAATTGACTATCGTCATGCAACGAATGGCGTGGACCCACCGAGACTGCAGGAAACTTCTGATTAGTACACTGGTTGTAGCTGCGTGGTGCCAGTCTGCCATCCCAACCTCCAGGGCTGTGTGTGTGTATAATATATTTAGGCATATGAGTCAGTGAGTGTCAGTGCAGATATCCTTATAGCTGCAGACAATTGTGTGTTTAAGACTGGAAACTGAGCCACCGCTTATAATTACTTCAGACGTTGCCTTCTTATTCCTCTCTGGGAATCTACACTGGCAAATGGCAACTTTATTTAAAAAAAAAGAGGATTGTATGAGAATAATAATAAATGGCTGTTTTCTTCCAGAAACAGCGCAATCATGGGCTTGATCTGGTAGTGCAGCATTCACTTGCAGGGTGGTGACACAGTGGCATTGTTTCTGAAAAAGTCAAGCTTTTTTCTACTCTCATATACAGTATAGTACAATTGAGCTACCTATATCTGCTTTGCCCCTCAACTGGTGTTAACTGGATGCCAGGTTGTAGAAAATAAGTCAAAAACTGAGAGTGTTCTGGGACTTTAACCCCCGTGATCATAGCCCTACAAAAGTTATAATATACTTGAGCTCGGTTTACCCAATACCTGTAAGCAGCATATAGTTCATAAAGGAACTGAGGGGCTTCTTTTATCCATAGGTCCCTGGTCACTCCCCTAATACTAGAATAGTCCGTCCACACCTGGTCTCTGCAGATACTGGTTATGAAAAAACAGTTGACTATTTGGATCTAAATTTGGGAGTGCAAAGAATTGGGCATGATAGATTTGAATAGCCCAGTTTTTTTAGTTTTTGGGGAGAGAAGCCACCACCAATGGTCTCTCATGTGTATGTCCAGTGATCAAACGCGTGGGAAGATTTTAAGAGGTAGCACTCAGCTGAACAGACATATGGCTAACAGCTATTCTATGTACCTGCCTATTCTTTGGTGCGGCGGGTGCAGCAATGTACCTTTATTTGGCAGAAAGCCCTATTATTTCTGGTATATACTGTAACTTACATTCCACTATTCCTATCAGTGGCCATTCACATTACAGAGGGAGGTCGATGGCTGAACAACTATCAAATGATCATTTGATAAATGAAGGTTTTGTGGACAAATCCCTCTTCATTGAAATCTATATGGGCCATTTTTGATTTTCATGTTGGCCAAACATGATCAGTGACACTGGATGAAGGGATCTTTCAGAAAAAAAATTTTTCCCCGAAAGCTCATTTGCGGACGAAAGATCTTGAATGAAAGATCTTTTGTTAGTCTATTCACTAAAACTTCAAACATGGCCGACTTCTTTTTGGACTGTAACAGTCCACTAAAAGGAACATTTGTTGGATTTAACACACCAAAAAAATGTTTTTTGGTCATTGTAATTGTCCATTTTCCATCAACTTCAATCTAATATGTATGGACTGCTCAACAGTTACTGTGTGCATTGCTATAATTTAGTACTGTTCCTAATGTTCCTTGCTCTGTAACCATGATGGGCCTAGGGCATAAAATTACCAAATGCAATGTGACTGAAGAATGATGATTGTGGCCTAATATTAGTAGTACCTATGGGTAGAAATATATCAATAAAACCTAATATACCTAGTAATCCAGTTGATTATGCGAAATATGAGATGTCTGAATGATTTGTAGAACTGTAACAGATATTCTACACCGTGCGGAAATCATGTGCGCTGGAAGCCGTGTGTTCCTCTGCTAATGCCGCCATTTACTGATGTTTAATGGCGCTTTGTTCTACATGAGTCTTGTATTATGCAGGGAAATCCTGCTAGAAAACTACGCTTTATCCACATTGCAATAAACTTCATTAATTCACTTGTTTACATTTTCATGAGGTCTATGAGATTTCATCCCAGGCCGTGCTCCTGGAGAGGCTCGAACAAATTGCCAACTAAAAGATGGAGCTGGAATTCATACATTCCATTAATAAATCATAAAGAATGTGAGCACCCATGGCAATCATTTCATAGAATCCTGGAAGGATAATTTTACTTTGAAAAATGTTGTTCCCTTGGGGTATTACGTGGGTTACTGCTGTAGTTAACTGCTTTCTATCCAATCTGCAGCTGCATTTACATTTGTGACTCACTATAGTGTAAGCCCCTGGTAGAAGATGTTTTTTTGTCCTCTATCAGGCTTCAAAGGAAAAGGAACCGTTTTTCATTTTTTTTTTTTTTTGTCCAGCTTGGGCTCCATCCCTATCAGGTTGAGAATATGTAAGGTTGATAAGGTCGGTGACATATCCGTTATACTGCTTGAGATCCCTAAAAATTTTAGTGAAGTCAACAGAGTACAGAACCATACAGTGATCAAAGTTCAGAAGTTCCATGGGCTGGGTTTGGAGTGATGTGGTTGTAATACAGTCTAAAATGGAAATGATGTGGAACTGGCCAACTAAAATGGCCTTCAAATTGTATTGCTGGTACTGCTGAGTGAGTGTTAAGCAGCATACAGTACAACCATGATTAGGCTGGAATCACACTAGAAATTTTAGCACAAAAAAAAAAGAAGACCCCATTAAGAAGACGGTAAGAGACAAATAGTTGGGCCAAATAGAGGGGCTTTGAAAGCGTGTTTGGTAGTATGCAATAGACCCAAGTAAAGTTGGTGTAAGGGCCTTATTACATGAAGCGATAACCAGACGAATTGGTCAATTATTACTCTGTGAAATAGAGGCAACGATCATCTGCTTTTATCATCGGCTGATCGTTTTTTTAGACCCAAACTTAAAATCATCTGCCATAGATTGCGCATTGCTACTTGGAATAGCGATGTTTGGCCGACGATAGTCCAAACAAGAAAAACTTCACCTGTTGATCTTCTCCGGGAGGGTGGGCAAATTTCAGGCAACAATTCCACTTGAAAATGTAGGTGCAGTCTTTAAAGGGGTATTCTGTTGAGAAGAAATTACAACTTGATAGTGTAATCTAGTTTAATCGTGTAATATTCTTATATTTAAAAACCTCAAGCCTTAATGTGATCTAGGTGTACTCTCCCTTCTCCCAGAAGCTGTGTACTACTTTTATGCTCTTACGTGTCGTCCCCTGTAGCATGTTTTCTCCACTCACTCCCCCTCCTTTCTGGACCAAACACGTCACAGTTTGAGCTCGTGAGGCTCCTAGTCAATCACTGTTATACGCAGGTATGATCTGTGTATTCCAATAAACAAGATTTTTTTCTTTTTTCTGGTGAGAAACATAGCCCCTTTCTCTTCTTTGAACATTACCTTCTAGCTCTGAAATTCAGTGTATGTGCAAGTAATAGTGCAGGGCTGTCAATCAATTGAATGTGGAAGGGGATAGGGAAGGGAGGTTGAGGGCACTTGCAGCAATCATGCCCACCTAGGGGGCACTTAGCATTCATTAACATATTTTGTCAAACTCTTTATCAATAAAGTTATACAGTAAGTATGAATTTAGTTTCAATCACTACTCAGTACTGTGGTTACTCTAACTAATAAAAAACCTTTGACATACCCCCCTAGCAGACGACCTGTGGGGACTCCTGTCCTGTCTGTCTTAGCAATTTTGGAACATCTTTTCTCATATCTCTGTATTGTGCTTTTCCTCTGTTATTCTTACTAGAAGTGTGTATCTATATACCCATTATTTATATAGAGGCAACATATTCGGCAGTGCTTGACACTCTCATTGGTATTGACACTCTCATTGGTACCTGTCACAATCTACATGGCAAGTTAAAGGTTTTCATTAAAAATAATGTAAAAATAGCCCTATGATTCAATGTCCAAAGATTGTGTTGGTTGGACCATACTTTGTTGCTTAATCGTCTTGCCTGTGTTCTGTCTTGGTGTCTCTGTTACTAGAGACAGATTAAACCTAACAACCACCAGTGAACAGCAAATTCAGTGCAGGAGAACGCCCTAGTGACTACACATATATTTGAATATAAAAACAGCAGTGGACGTAAATTGCACTTAAGATAGTGCTCATATATACTATTTAATGAGCATAAGTTGTATGAAAAATGAGTAACAATTAAACCTGTCCGTATGTTTTTCAATGTGGAATGAAACTCGAGAGAGAGTGGGAGAACAGTGAGAGAACTTTCAGGCAGATATTTTCTTCTGTTGGATTCAAACCCAGGACCCCAGCACTGCAAGGCAACAATTCTAACCACTGCCTAACATGTCTATTTATCACATATTCTGCATGGAAAAGCCTAGGTTGACAACAGGACTCTTCCCTTGCAGATCCATGATGTACCCATCCATGGCTGAAATCAGAGTAATCATCCTTAGATTTCTAAAGAATAACATTGCCTGTGGCAAACTCTTAACATGTGAATACCCTTATACCATATTTATGACCTGGTGACCCTGTGACTTATGGTTTTGCCTCTTTCCCCAGGACTGTATTTGTCAGCCTGCACTTTCGCTTCTTAGTAATATTTTGCTGTTCCCTTCTGAATTCTGGATTCTCACGAATTCTCTCTCCCGCTGCGGTGACGTTGTCTTTCCCATAAATGTGTAATGGCGGCTCATGAATTAGTAAGTTCATTGGTCAAAATTGTATCTTCTGGTAGATTCCCTGTCAAATGCAATCAGTATTTACTTCCCAGAAAGCTCTGCTCACCTCCACCTGCGATGCCAGGAGACTGGCGCTTTGTATTATGTAAATGTACTATTTAGCATCAAGCTTCTTCCAACATCGCTGTGCACAGTTACCTTCTTTGGTTACATCCAGATCTGCATCTAAAATTTCAAGATTCCCTGATCCTAATGGCTGGGAGTCTAAACAGAGTGTGGGGGGGTACCCTCCATGAGCATTATGTATATTGGATGCACATTCGGTTACTACACAACTTGTGCTCTGGAAATTCTGGACATACATTTACAGATGATAAAAAAAAAAACAACATTTTAATTAAAAATCTGATTGGAGTCCCTCCTGTGCCGCCACCATTATACACCGATGCTGCAGACGTCATTAAGCGCTAACGTTTCACAGCTCCCTGACTTGCAGTTATTAACACATCGTGCCTGAACTGTTGTTGTGACACTTCAGTATTAAATCTCCTCACTGCATCACAAAGTATGTTCCTCAATGTATTGTCTTTGTGTGCTTTTATTTGATATTGTGCTTACTGTTCTCTGTATGAAACACTGGTAATATTGCACAGAAACTAGTTTGAGTCAATTCCCAAGTCAGCTATCTGCACACCTCATTTCAAGCCACTAAAGCTGCAAAATTTTGAGACAAAGATGTTGACACCTCAGAACTTTTAAATATTTGGCTTCGCTGATCCAGATGCCCTTTTTACCGCCTGGGTAAGGTAAGGTGGCATCCACTCTGGTGGTAAATGCATATGGTTCTGAGTGAAAGGGGTGGAGTATTTGTGCAACAGTATTTTTTTTATGTTTCTGTCCATGCTAGGTGTTTCCCCACCGAGAATTTGATAAAAAGAGTACAAGGAAGTAAGTCAGTAATGTCTAACAGCCAATCCTCAGGCCCCGCAGGGCAGTTTTATCTGAAGAACCTGTGCCCACAGTTTACAGAGCCAATTAACACTAAAACGTGTTTTTGTATGATTCACTCATGTTGAAAAAAGAAGGTCTACACAATGTGGTATTGTCTCTAGCTTCCCAGCTCCTCCCTCTCTCTGTAGGCAATGCATCATCCTCTGATGTCAGAGGAGACTTCGCTGGATCTTGTCTCAGAGCTCCAGCCCTGCCCCGATTGATGCCATCATGTCGGACCAATCCTCCACCCAAAATCACCATCTCCCTATCAAGAAAAGAGGATCCCACAGAGGACACAGGCCCATTTGGCCTTTGCCAGAACTACCAGATGGGCCTGTGTCCTCTGTGGGACTCTCTTTTCTTTTCTTCAAGCATTCGAATATGAATCAAGTATTGTTCTTCAGTTGCCAAAAACTCCACACAGACTTGTAAGCAGCTATAAACTGTAATGATGTCATAAAAAGTTCTTCAGCACTAGCTCAGCAGAGCCACTCAGTAACTAGAAGCTTAAGGACCTTTGCATGAGAAAGAGAATGAGGTAATAAAAAGTCTGTAAGGAAGGTTCGCTAAAGGGAGAAAGGGTAACGGAGACAAGTTGGGGGTGCTAAGCAGGGATCTAAGAAAGAGGGCCATAGACTGTAGTCTATATATGAGAACGGTTACCATGAGCAGGAATCGGGGACCTTGGAGTCTAATCAGTCTAATTTCTACATTCAATGACAACATTCTCAGCCTTCATTTTATGTAACATTCTCATCCTACATTCTTTGTCAACATTCTAAACCGACATTCTATGTCACCATTCTAAGCTTACATTTTAAGCCAACTTTCTATGTCAACATTCTAAGCCGATATTGTAAACTTACATTCTATGTTCTATGTTAACATTCTAAACCTAGATTCTTTGTCAGCATTCTAATACTACATTCTATGTCAACATTCTAAATCTACATTTTAATGTTTGTATGTGGGCTGGTGGGGTAGTTTGTGTGCCAAAGCAGATTTTTTGTCACAGTCCAATTGTGGTGTGTTTCCAGCATGCTGCCTTGTCAGTAATAATGCTAAGGAAAAAGCAGACTACAGCAGGTGCTGCAATCTCACTGATTGCCTGTGGCAAAGTGAGATGTTCTGCAGCAACTTTGGCAAGGGAATTGGCAGGAGCACGAGGTCTGTGGGGAAGAGCTAAGGGAAAGCAATGCATTCTGGCAATTGTAGTACTGAGCAACTCCTCAGGTGGTACAGGACTACTAAAAATGGATATTTGGTAGTTTCAGGACTGGGGAAGACAGGAAAACAATGTTTATGATTCTGCAGAATGTATATTCTTTACCTGTTGTCGGAGGACCCCTTTAACTTAGTTTTATTTTTCCTGTAGCCAGAACACTACTGTACTGTGATTGGCTTAGGTCAGACCACTGGGACCTTTGGTAGAAAATAATGACAGCTGAGTAAGTGCTTTGTCAGCTTTAAAATAGTTAATAGGCACCTCCATGGTTAATATTGACGGGGATCCCACCACTGTGGTAGGGCATTCTGAGCTAATAGAAGATACATATCAATTAGCTGGAGAGCATCTTCAGGAACCATCTCTTACTCCACAGCCCATGCCACTCCTTTAATTCACCCATGGTGTCGCTTAAGGGGATTTGAACACTTGCTGAACACTTTCTCCACAAATTACATCTCATTGTTGGGGGTCCCAGTAGTGGAAGAGCTTGTGATCAGCATATCATCAGGGGAGTTGTCTTACAAAAAGGGACTGTAAAACACAGACAAACCCTTTAGGGTTGCATTGCCCTTTAAATTAGCGCCAGTTATAACATTTCCATACTGAAATCTCCCCTTAAGTCAATATTAGATGCTTTTCTTATTTAATTTGCTCTGAAAACCCTTTTGAATTTAATTTGTGTGCTTATTAGTGGAGGATTGGAAGAATCCTTGCCTGATAATCACGTATAGAGGCAGCCTTATGCTATTTATAAAACCATTTCTTGCATTTTTATGAGTAAAGCATGGAGCAGAAATTAACATGATATGCGTTGCAGCTAATGTGGGATTATTACTGAAGCATTTACAGTATTTCTTGTTACGTTTATTACGTTTGGAGGACTCTGATTATAAGACCCCGACCAAGCGGGACGTATATGCTGTCTGTATGGCTATTTTTCATTCACCCGTGCAACTTTATGGAAATGGACAATGTATGCCTGCCCTGCTCTCCAGCCAAGAAAAGAACTAATGACACCTCGTTCAGTAGGAGTCACAGAGGTCACATCTCTCCTATCTTTTTATAACTTTATTCATTGGATTTTTAGTATTTTTGTCAGCTATTTTTAATGTAGTTTATATTTGTTGGAAACATTTTATGAGGTCATTGGCAATAGTGCCCAGGAAGGGAAGGAAGAGTTGCCCACCGAGAACTTCTCTTTAATAAGAACAATGTTATAGTCATATCCCAGAGATGTGGAGAGATGTAAATAGTCATGAATTGGTCATGAATTATCATAGTTAGTTGAGGCAAGCAAAGTCGCCAAAATGTGACATGTCAAAGGAAGAAATGGGAATATACAGTAGGAAAAGGAACCAATGGTCGGAGCTGGCAATAGACCATAGAAACATAGAATGTTGTCGGCAGAAAAAGACCACTGGATTCATCTAGTCTGCCCTTTTAGTATTTCCTTTCTTAGTATCTTAAGAAAGATATGTTTATCCCAGGCAGGTTTAAATTCTGTTTTTGTAGATTTACCTACCACATCTGCTGGAAGTTTGTTCCAAGCATCTACTACACTTTCAGTAAATTAATATTTTCGTTGCTTCTGATCTTTCCCCCAAGGTATTCAATTATCAGATCTACAATTCCAAGGCAGAAGGACCACCCTGGTGATGCAGAAGTAATATCCAAAAACAAGGCTGAGGTCAGGATAAGGGTCAATCAGGATTAGAATCACCAGGACCAAGAGACAAAAAAAGCAGATAAATCACAAACAGCAGGCAATGCATTGGGGGCTTGTTGCCCTTTAAATAGGCTGAAAGACAATCCAACACTACTGGATGAAGAAGTAATAAAATAAAGAAGAGTGCACTATAGGGAGTTATCAGGTACTAGCAGAATGGGGGGTGGGGTGGTGGTGGAAGCGACTAACCTGATTGCGTTGTGCTGACTAGGCTTACCACTACTGTAGGCACATCAAACAGACTCCATTGGCTCCCTCACAGTGCTAGATGCAACAAGCTGTATAAACAGGGAGGACAAATTGCTGTGTACAGAACTAGTGGGGACTAAAGCATGACACACAACCGGGACTAAGGCATGACACTCTTCTTTATAGTTGTAATGGACAACGCATTTTGAGACTGTACTGATCTCTTCATCAGATGATGGATCACATAAAGAGATCAGTCCAATCTCGAAACGCGTCATCCTTTACCACAATAAAGAAAATGCTTTATTTATGCTTTACTTCCATTTGTGCAACGCTTCTGTATACAGCATTGGGCTGTTCTATGGGGATGCACGAGTCCCAAGGGCCAGTTGTTTTCTTTGGAGAGATGACTGCTCATGCATGACTGTATGAGTACATGAGTGAGTGTTCTGTGACCAGCTCATTACTATTGATCAGTGGGGTCCTGGCTCCTTACTGTTAGGTATTATATAACATGCAGTTTCTATTTCTAAGTAAAATAACTTTTACAGTACAAACTCACTGGGCGGAGAGACTCGATGCGGATCCTTCCCTGTACAGTCTATGGGCAGACAAACTTGCAGCAGGATGCCCATCCTGCTGCGAGTTTGTCCGCAGCCAGCCCCGTTAACCCCCCACCGCCAAAGCGTATACATCACCCGGTCTCCGCTCTGGCTTGCTTCGGGGGTTCCCGGCACGTCCTGCTCAGCCAATCAGTGCGCCGCCCTGCTGCAGCGCACTGATTGGCTGAGCGGGACAGGAAAACACCGGGAGCCCCAAAGCAAGCCGGAGCAGGGACCGGGCAAAGTATGGGCTCCGGCAGCCGGGGGGGTTAATGGGGTGGCTGTGGACAAACTCGCAGTGGGATGTTAGTCTGCCCATAGACTGCACATGGCACGATCCCCAGCAGGTCTCGCTGCGGATCCGCCCAGTGGGTTTGTACCCTTAAAGAGGTTTTTGCCTGGTTTACACCCATTTCCAGGTGTAAACCTTGATAAATGAGACACGGGAGGAGGCCACACCTCCTCCCTGCCTTGCCATGCTGCCCCTGCCTGCTCATCAGGTGAGCTGGGAATATGGCTGCTGTACACCATGGAAAAGGGGTAAATCTGCATATACCTGGGGCGCATTTTGATAACTCCCCCCCCCCCCCCTTGTATTTTGTTTCCTGGTAGCGCCATCACAGGAGAAATTAATCATTACACAGCACTCATTCAAATCAGTGGGCTGTCTTTGTAATACAGGAAAGGTCCTCCAAACTAAGAGACACTCTTTATAACCGCTCCACACTCTGGCAAAGAGATAAGGATCCCGAACAGAGGACCTCCCTCTTTTCACTAATAGTGTACATAAAAAATTAGGTTTTCTAAATGAGACAACAATAGAATATGACTCATTTTATAATTGTATTTGTCAGATAAAAGGACACCTGCAGGTTCACCCTTACAGCCGTCAGTCATAGACCCCATTATCCAGTCCCTAGATGTAATGAAACAGAATCCTGGGGGTGAATCTTGTGATTTCCTCTTCTTCATATCAGATCTTTAGCTTGTAATAATATTTGGACAATTCCCATTGAGAGGGGATGGGCTGCCTGACATCAAGGTGACATTTATATTGTAAGGCTTTCATTTAAAAGCTGTTTATAGACCAAATAAGAATAGCACCGTCGGGAAGAATTGGAAAGCTGCAATGAGTTCTAGCCATTTACAGCCATGGTAGGTAACATGATATTTTCCAAAGGCCACGTGTTACCTGTTACCAAGATACTTTAGAACAAATTATAAGATCATAAGACACTACACAGAGTACCCAGCACCTATATCTGAAGAGATAAAAAGCAATTTTATTCATTTATGAAAAAAGAACCATGTTCATGCACATAGGGGGCAGTATTATAGTAGTTATATTCTTGTACATAAGAGCAGTATTATATTTATTATATTCCTGTACACAAAGGGCAGTATTATAATACTTATATTCTTGTACATAGGAGCAGTAATATAGTACTTATATTTTTGTACATAGAGGGCAGTTTTATGGTAGTTATATGCACAATCCTAAAGAACAGAAATGGCGCACCCATGGTTTATACGAAAACCTATCAGCTACTGTACATTAAAAGCCAGGTAGAATGGGAGAAGGAGGGGGTACAAGGGAGGAGTGCTAGCCACAATGAAAAAAGGGACAGAATACATAACATATGCGCCTGCCTAAAGGACAGAAATGGCTGCACATCGCACCCATGGTTGATACGAAAGCCTATCAGCTACATTAAAAACCAACATCAGAAGTTAGTATATAATTTGATCAAACCATATTGCCTCTTGTACCACATGCAGGTCTCTGATACACATGAGTCCCTACGCTAAACAACACAGTACTGGTCAGTAAATGCCAACCCAGCAAAGCTTGGTGGCGCTTTCTACACCTGGTTTGGGGGGAGGGGCTTGGGTTTTGGTTCTGTGACAATTGGGGTTGCAGGGCCATTCTGTGGCCCCCCTTCCCTGCTAGTGCGCGCTTTGTGGGGTTAATGTTCGCTGACCGGCATAGGGTCATTTAGCATAGGGGCTCATGTGTATCAGAGACCTGCACGTGGTACATGAGGCAATATGGTTTGATCAAGTTATATACTAACTTCTGATGTTGGTTTTTAATGTAACTGATAGGCTTTCGTATCAACCATGGGTGCGATGTGCAGCCATTTCTGTCCTTTAGGCTTGTGCATATTATATTAGTTATATTCTTGTACATAGAGGGCAGTATTATAGTAGTTATATTCTTGTACATAGGGGGCAGTATTATAGTAGTTATATTCTTGTACATAGGGGGCAGTATTATAGTAGTTATGGAACAACAAGAAAAAATCAAAAAGCTGGGGCACTCACCATGCTTCCAAGTTCAAATCTTAATACTTTATTGCAGTAAACTCAATCCATCGGGTGAGGGAGGACAAGGTGGACTAGCAGGCGCGTACACCTCCGTGGGTGTACGCGCCCACTAGTCCACCTTGTCCTCCCTCACCCGATGGATTGAGTTTACTGCAATAAAGTATTAAGATTTGAACTTGGAAGCCTGGGGAGTGCCCCAGCTTTTTGCTTTTTGTTTGTTGTTCCATACATGCTTTCTCTGTCCTGGGAGCACCACAAGTACAAGTTTAACATCAGTCTTGTCCTCACACCAGCCCCCGGAGCTAGCATTACTGGCAGTGCCGACCACACTCTACCTCCTTTCAGTTCTTTCATTATAGTAGTTATATTCTTGTACATAGGAGCAGTATTATAGTAGTTATATTCTTGTACATAGGAGCAGTATTATAGTAGTTATATTCTTGTACATAGGGTCAGTATTATAGTAGTTATATTCTTGTATGTAGGAGACCGTATTATAGTAGTTATATTCTTGTACATAGGGAGCAGTATTATAGTAGTTATATTCTTGTACATAGGAAGCAGTATTATAGTAGTTATATTCTTGTACATAGGGGGCAGTATTATAGTAGTTATATTCTTGTACATAGGAACAGTATTTTAGTAGTTATATTCTTGTATGTAGGAGACAGTATTATAGTAGTTATATTCTTGTACACAGGGAGCAGTATTATAGTAGTTATATTCTTGTACACAGTATTATAGTAGTTATACAGTATTCTAACATTTGACTCCCGGTGATTGGAGATGTTGGATGCAGCTCTATGGAGTCCTGGAAAACATGGGACAATTCATGTTTTTCTGGAAAATAGGTTTGTTTTTTGGTTATCTGAAATGGGTTCTTGAATTTGATTCATATGTGTTTTCCACTCCAGCCACTAGGTGTCTCACTCTACCCTGTGCACAGCTGCAGTGTCTCAAGGTTTAGCTATGTTTGACCACTGCTCCACTGTACCCTGCTTGCACTCTCTTACTCTTAGTTCCTGTGGGGGGAGTTCACTATTTTGGTTCAGTGTTCAGTGGGAGACAAACTTCAGACCAAAGTTTCTGCTGCAGTGGCAAAGTAGGCCTGGCCTAGACTAATTTCCTTGACAGAGACTAAGATTTATTTTTATAAGAAACTGATACCTGCACTATGCAGTGCTAAATCCTAGTGGTGGGGTAACCAGAAAAAAAGGACCAACCCTTGCCTGAGGATTCTTCAGTCAGGACAGTCACCCCCTAAGGAAAGGCAGAGGGACTGATCCCCAGTAAGGCAAAGTTGCTAAGAGCCAAGGCACCTTACTGAAACAATCTCATTGACTTGGGGAAATTTCAGTGGGAGCTTGACCTAGAGACAGAGACCAAGGACTTGTGCTACCTCACATAGCAAACTTGTGTGGGCAGTAGGCGGTAAGTTATATACACATATCTATACATGAGTACAAGGATTCTTCTTTCAAGTATTTTTTAGTAAAGTTGAACTCCTGTTTAAGTGCTGGACTCTGCCATCTCTTGCGCCACACCCTGCACCTGTACCTCACACTAGTTCTAGCAAGATCTGGTGCCCGTGTGTGGGTATTACCACTTCTGGCCACCATGATAATTTGCCCCAAAACACCAGACCTACCATCTGCACACAACACCTGCAACCAGCGCCCCAGGCCACGGCACATAAAACAATAATACTTACCTTGGGCCGTTCAGTGTACCCTACACTGTAAAAGGCAGTCTTCACTGCTTCTGCACACTGAGCAGCGAGACATATACCAAGCCTCATCACATTAACATTCTCTGGGCTGGGTGCGGAGCCCCCACACCAACCAACATTCACCACATTCACTGGGCTTGGCACAGTGCAGCAGGTGCAGTAAATGATAATCGAGCAGCAAGGTACATGGGGGACATTTATGAAGATCGGCATATGAGTAAATTAGGCCCCGCCCCCAATTACCCCGCCAGGTTCACAAAGAAGTGCACGCCTCTTAGTGAAACCAGATTGACCTGCTCCTAAGCAGGTATAGATTTCTTTCATGATCTACGCCTGCAAGCAGACGTAAATCATTAAAGTATGCTCACGGACAATTAAGGGATCCGTAGTACCACTATAGGTATGGTCCTGCAGAGACTTTTCAACAGAGTTCACCGACTATCTCAACCACAGTAGACCTAATAATACATAACCTTTATTTATAAATTCATAAAAAGGGTACCTACATCGAAGAACCCATCCATCACATCTAATGACTCGAAAAACGTGAGAAATCAGTGCTATTCCGGGACAACTAGATACAGGTAGTGATTACTGGAGGGCAGGGGGGGGGTAGTGCACGCTACTCTCAGTATGTAGATGTCTGGCCCTGCCTTTTGGGGAACCCACCTCCTTAATAGGGTGGCCCCAACCACGATGACAGTCCCTTACCTAATAACAGTGCCCAGGAAAAAACAACAGTGTGTGAGGAGGTGGGTTCCCCAAAAGGCAGGGCCAGACATCTACATCCTGAGAGTAGCGTGCACTACCCCCCCTGCCCTCCAGTAATCGCTACCTGTATCTAGTTGTCCCGGAATAGCACTGATTTCTCACGTTTTTCGAGTCATTAGATGTGATGGATGGGTTCTTCGATGTAGGTACCCTTTTTATGAATTTATAAATAAAGGTTATGTTTTATTAGGTCTACTGTGGTTGAGATAGTCGGTGAACTCAGACGTAAATCATAGTTAATCTGGCGCGGGGGAAGTCCACGCCTCTTCCTGTTTTGCCACACCCCTTGGCACTGATTTTTGGTCAATGAATGCCTAGGAAGTCATTACGTTGGAGGGTCAAACAAACCTGCATGTGATAGAAAGTGGTCCCCTGACTGCTGCAGTACTCAGAACCTTATGCTGGTGCAGTCAGCCCTGGGATCTCCTAAATGTTGCACAATCCCCAGTCTCATATTGGCAAAGTGTAATGGATGTTCAAGGAGGATGAAAGCATTGATACTATTGACTGGTCCTAATCTTCTCAGACCTAAATCCAAATGAGAATGTCTAAGATGTAGTGCTGAAGTGCATCCAACACTGCCAAGTAGTGCCACAGACTATCCACACTGACGTCCTGATCTAGGTTTGGGAGGAGATCTCCAGGACATCATTTCCATCTTATTAGAAGCATTCCCAGATATTGTCGAGAGTACATATAGGCATATGGGGGCCATACACGTTACTGACTTCCAGTGTGGTTTGAAATTCATCACTCAAGTGGTTGACAGCTTTAGTTTTCATCATAGCTATATCCTTATCCATGGTACCTACTGTTAGAAAATGGGTGATTAATACATAAAATAAGTGTTCCATAACTTTCCCATTAAACTCTAATATTGTACCATTGATGTTAATATCCACCATGCCGTTATCAGTCCGAACTGTACAGTATTTGCTGTCTGGAAATTCACTGAGGCATAGAACAGCTTAGATAACCTTGCCCTATGCCATGTTTTTTTCACCAAAATGCTTCTCTATGGGCCACAGTGGTCTTTATCTACAGCTTCATATTAGTATGTGAGTCTACAAACATCTCTTGATCTTCAACTTCACAGGAATTCTTCTATAGGATTTAATTTCTGTCTGCATAAAAGAAACTCTATACAAAAAGGCAGCGTATGAAGTGCAGACTGTGAAGCTAAGAGTTTTGTCTGCTAGGAATAGAGGGACGGACTAAGGAAAATGCAATGTCCTTGTATAGGAACATTGTGAACGGCAGGAGCTGGAATTAGACAGAAATTCCCATAGATCCCAAGGCCTCTTGAAGTTTCAGAGCAAGAAATACCCTCATTACCGCGACAAAGTCAATGCAAAGTCTTTCTGAGGTTACCAAAAGAAATGGAGAAAATAGTTTTAAGATGCGCAACATCTTGCGCCCATCAAAGATTTTGATTACCCTATTAAAAACCCTGATATGATAGAAGAGGGTCGCAACAGGATGAATGATGAGGCAGAGAGTGTTTCACTCTGGAGGACCTAACCTGTCCAAGCAGGGCCGGCTCCAAGTTTTTGCGGGCCCTCGGTTGACAGAACCTCAGCGGGTCCCTAATCCATCCACTATGCACTCATCATCCACACACTATGCACAATCACTTGGGACACCACTAACATACACAAGCACACATTATTGACACAGACACTGACTGACACAGACTGACTGACACTAACACACAGCACTTACAGCTCTGTCTTCTCCTTCTTCACTCTGTTCGGGTCATGTGATCAGGTCCTTCACCCTTTTCTCTCTCTCTGTGCAGGTCCTGCTCCATCTTCTTTGTCTTCTGATGTTCAGCCCACTCGCTATGCACTACAGTGAGGTTGCTAAACATTAGAACACTGGACACCTCTCCCTCTCTGGGCCCCCAGAGGCACTGTGGGCCCCAGCACTTGCCTGGGTAAGCCCTGTGCTGACACCAGCCCTGTCTCCAAGCATCACATGTAAAGTCCATTGGTTTTAATGAGAACTGTGTGATACTTAGTTTCTCTTGTGGAGTCACTGCAGAGAAAGTGTACACTTATTATGACTGTCTCCCTAACTGGGCTTGGTACTGTGGTAGGTGTGTTTATAGTGCCAGCGGCGGTTTTACTAGTCAGATCCTAGAAGATTTTTTTTTTTCAGTAAACTTTGTATTTCTGGCCAGTAATTCATTATTCTCTTCTACTGGAAAAAATATTGAAAGCCGTGAAAAAGCTTTTGAGGGTTTAATGTAAGAAAAGGATTCTTGGAGATTAAGTCTGCAGCTGAGTGTAAAGCCAAATACTTTACTAGGGAATTCTTTCCATATCACAAGATCAGCCCAAAACAGCTTCAGATTTATCATGTCATGAGAATACAAGTATCAGATGACAGGTCACCCCAAACCTCTGGGTAGAACCGGCTTCACCCAAAAATCAGTACCTGATCAAGGTCCATCATATCAGGATGATCAAGGAAGCCATACAAATATTTGTGCCAAACATGCCCACATGACATCAAAGTCATTGTTCTATAATGTAACATGAATAAAGTGCCATGGATTTATGGATTCTTCTGCCATTGTAAGCATTTTGTTACCTACATATCTATTTGGAAGATCTGATGGACAGGGTCATAGGTTGGCTTTCCTTTGCCTATGAATAGGATGCTAAATACAAGCAAGACCAGAATTGGAGGCCTTGGCCTAGGTATGTATTACATGACATAATCTAGTACTACATAGACAGACAAAAACTCCACCAGCAAAATCATCTGATCACCAGGGCAGCTGTTTTCCAGGCAGCACTAGGACTGCATCTAACTTCTTCAGCCACCGGTAATCAAATGCTGAGACTTTTGGGTTAAAAAGGACTCAAGCATGCTCAGGTTGCTTGCTTCTCTAATAAGGAATGAAATTCTTTAAATTTGGGGCTTTAATTGGATCTCAGTAGCTGGACCCTTTAACAATGACTGACTAACTAAGGCTAAATAAGACTGGAGTCCAAGATATTCTGCAGCAAGCACCACACAGCAGAAACCAAAGGAAGGTGTCAGTTTATTTCTATTTACCCCCTACCGGAGCATATACCTAACAACCATGAAGCCCAGACACCTTTAACTCCTGGAAGGGGGGGGGGAGGGGCGATTTTCCTGCAGCAGTAATTACCCCCCAGGAACATCCTTACAGTTAGCTGGTACATAGACTAAAGTCAGCAACATGTGCATGTGATGAAGCCGGCTTGGTTCAGTCATAAGCAACGAACAGGCAAAGGTCCGGGTGGGCAATAGAAATAAAGAATGGGCGAGATTTATTAAACTGGTGTAAAGTAGAATTGTCCTAGTCGCCCCTAGCAACCAATCAGATTCCACCTTTAATTTTCCAAAGAGTCTGTGAGGAATGAAAGGTGAAATCTGAGCCATGGGCATTTAGCTTTTACTGGTCTGTTAAGAGATATGATGCTGGGGCATATACTGTAAGTAACCTAACATCGGAGCAGTGAGATGCATAAGCAGAGCCGCAAACAGAAGATTACTGAGCACCACTTGGGAACAGTCTGTGCAGCATGTTAATATTAAAGGGGTTGTCCAGTTAAAATCTTTTTCTTTCAAATCAACTGGTTTCAGAAACTTATATAGATTTGTATTTTACTTCTATTTAAATCTCGTCTTCCCATACTCATCAGCTGATGTATGTCCTGCAGGAAATGTTTTCTTTTCAGTTTCACACAGTGCTCTCTGCTGTCACCTCTGTTCCAGACAGGAACTGTCCAGAGCAGGAAAGGTTTTTTAAGGGGATTTCCTGCTGCTCTGGACAGTTCCTGTCTCGGCCAGAGATGTCAGCAGAGAGCACTGTATGATAAGTATGGGAAGACTTGAGATTTTTAAATAGAAGTAAATTACAAATCTATATAACTTTCTGACACCAGTAGATTTGAAAGAAAAAGATTTTTGCTATATAACCCCTTTTAATGCCTCTTTAAGTTTGTGGAGAAACTTTTATGAAATGTACAGATAAGGGAGACAGCATTGATATTTTCCACAGATACACAGAATCCTCATCTGGACCAACATTTTTCCAGTCAATAAGGGAGAACAATTTACTGCTCAATTTCTTGATTTCCAGGATCTCTTATTCAGCAACAGGGATGGGTGGAGATATCGGACAAGTTGCAGTTTTCTCATTTAGAATGAGAAGGTTGAGGAGAGAGATTGGAAAGAATTGGTTAGAGATAAAGGAATATGTCATCAACAATATATGGAGTTAATCTGTTTTAAAATTGATAAGGAGACTGAGAAATACTGTATTGGGAGCCTGATACCCATGTGCTAGGATGAAAGCCAGACACTGTTTTCAGGAAGATTTAAGAGTCCTTCCATTTTTTTGCCTGCTTTCTTCTCCACCAAGATATGGCCGTGCATAAAAAAACCCTTAGTCTATGCCAGACGTCCATAATATTAGTCGGAGAGGAATTGGCTGCAAGATCGTTAGAGCAGAATAAGAAAGAGGCTCTTTGGGATGCCAGCCAAAAAAAAAAAAAGAAGAATGTCAATGCTTGTGTGAATTCTCAAGCATGATTATTATAAACTCAGCCTAGGGAAGTAAATTCACCCATTAGTCCTGCCAAGAGGATACAAGGTTTCTGGGGAATTTCTCCAAGATCTGATTAATTCAGTCACTTTAACCATAGAATTGAGGAGGATAGACTAAGGAAAAGTCTTCCTTGACTTCAAGCAGTTTGCAGAGTAATCATCAGAACCTGGAAGTAAACTGAACTCCCCTGATGGATATAAGGTGCTTGGGGGGGACATGGGGGAAGAAGATGTGTCTGATACAGTAGAATGTCAAAGTGACTGTAAAAGAAAGGCCACTAGCTATCGAGCAATAAGCTCACAGTCCTCAAAACTGTCATTTCTTTTGGCCGGGGGAATCACAGGTTTTTCATTGGCACCTTTCTCGGAAGGAAGCACTCCAACACCTATAGAAGAAGTGTCGACCTCTACAATGTAAGGCATGGTGGAAAGACTACAATGAATGACTGTGGCTAAAGAGAATGTACTGTATATATATATGGGTGTCACAATCAAGAAAATGGAGAAATTGCCACAAAAATTTTGAAAAGCCCATCAACCACTGGATGACTATAGGATAAGGGCAACTGGGCACCAAAGAAAACTTTTTAGGACCCACCTGCAAGCCTTGACTCAGTTTTATGAACCCAAGTAAAGGTAGATTTGACATTTCAAAGAAATGGCTCAAACATGTCCTTAATCAGTAGAGCTGTTAGGATGTTATCCAGATAGATCACCAAAGGAAGGTCCTAAAAAATCTGCCAATATAGCCAATTCTAATGCTACATTCTAATACTTCACACACACACTCGAGTATTGATCGCAGATTTCAATTGATCTCCTTGTTGAACACAGAATAAATTACAAGCTCCTCTGTGGTGCAGTTTGGTCATTGGTCAAAAGATTCAGGGACAAAAGGTAATGGCTACTTATTTTTACCTGGTTGTCTATGCAGAAGTGAAGGGTCCCAGCCGCCTTCTTTTCTCAAAGAAAAATCCTGCTTCTGCACAAGAGAAATCTCTCCTCTGTCTGAATTTTCTTTGATATACTGTGACACGGCCTCTGTTCCTGAAATGAATAAAGACTAGCTTCTGCTACCAGGAAGGAGATCAACAAGGCATAATACATATAATTTCACCTTGCTACTTGCTGAAATTGTTGCTGTAGTCTGCATAAACTTTAGGCCTCTCTGACAGATCCTCTGGATGAGAAGAGGGTGGACGAATGACAGGTCGGCATCCCTGATGACAGTAAATACTTCAGTGAATCATTTCTGTGGTATTACATATGGTAACTAGTGTGTGTGCGTTTGCAGCTAGAGGAAACCCAGAAGGAGAGGACTAATAGATCTTCATTGATCCTGATAGAAAACTATAGTGTAGTGTTATAATGGATGGTCTCTGAAAGAACATTGATAATTACCTAAGATAATGAAGAGTGACTTTTGCAGAGAATTCATGGGAATTTATGGGTAGCCAAGGTAACTGGAAAGATTGTAAAAAGGAGAAAACTTTGCCTATGGCACTCTCTCTTCTTGGAAATTTGTCTTGCAGGATGGTCTTGCACTGAACCTTATTGCCCAGGTTGATAAGTTTATTCAGTTTAGGCCCTGTGATTGGCTGGCTAAACCATGTGACCTCCTGGGTATATGAATAGGTGATTTCAGATTTGTGTCACTTGCTGGTTGGAGCTAAAGAGGGATACCAGGGAGAGTTAGCTTTTAGATGAAGTTAGGTAGGAAGGGACCCCCAAAAGCCCTTGTTAGGGCTAAATGTATAGAAAGCAGAGATTTAGAAGGTGTTTTGAGACAGTGTGTTCAGGGTCCTTCTAGACAAAGCGATTTTTTACATTTACCGCCAAACGATAAACAATTGTAAACAAGATTGTTTGTCGTTAACCTGAAATCATTCACCATATTACACAGAACTATAGTCGTTAGTTCCGAACATTAGATCGTTTACTCCATCTGATCCCAGCAAAACAATGAACAATGTGCAATTACACTGAACAAGTAGTGAACAAATGCAAAACTTGAGCAAACGAATGTGGAATTACAGCAAACTAATAATGAACGATTAGCAAACAATAGTTAGCAAATGATAATCATCCCGTGTAATAGGGCCCTTGGGTAGGAAGGGACCCCCAAAAGTTAGATGCACCTAGGCATGCTTCCCCTGCTGTCCCATATGCATTTCATAGGTTTTGACATCATTTCCTGAGGTGTCATTGTGGACTTGGTGACCTCCAAGTGGTCGAATATTGATTTCAAAGTCCTGGGTATTTTTCTCTCATAGACTATAATGGGATTCGATATTCGATCGAATATCGGGGGCTATTTGAATTTAATTTAGAATTTTTGAATTAGTCACTATTCGCTCATCTCTACTGCTGAACGAGTAATGATTCGTTTTTGGACCCCCTCAGGCAGCAGGGACCAAGTAGGACTATTATCTCTGCATCCTCTACAGCTACCCGCTGGCACTGTGTCATTCTGTAATAGGGGGCATTATAATGGGGCTAATTTTATTCTTTACTATGGAACTTTAGTAGCGTATCATTGGGTGTACAGCTGTTACCAACCCAGCATACCATCAGGGCACAAATAGTCATAGGTTGGAGACTATTGATTTAAAGAAATGAATAGGGCTTCCTCGCTGCTCTTTATGGGGCCAGACCTCTAGAGGACAAAGGATATTTAAGCAACTTTTTAGCGCAGCGTATAAACCTTGTTTAATCTCTGTTCGCTGTGTAACTGCGGCGGCTAGAGGAAATGTAATACCTTATCTCATGTTCCCTAATTAAATTGTACTCATGTTTTGCCCTGGGAGGGCAAGTTAAATTCCGACTTTCTTATGAAGTGATCAATATTGTGTTCACCGCTAGCTGGCTGCCTATTAGTGCAGTGGTCTGTATCAATCTCCTGCTCTCTGAGGTATATTGGACCAGCAAACCATTTTAACATCTGAATCCCCGGATTAGAGTTTAGCCGGTGGGGGATTCGCCCTGATTTTATCTTTGCTTTAAAGGGGTCTTCCAGTTTTTGGGGTATTGATGAAGGTAGTGAAAGGAAATATGAGCGCACTCCAAGTTCTACCAGCATGTTATTAATCTAGGTCAGGTGTGGCCCTGCTGCTTACTCCGTAGCCCTCTGCATCACGTATACCGTGTACAGTACAGCCATTTATTGCATCCTCCAGAGAGACACATTTATGTGAAGTTTTATAGCAATAATTGGAGATTTCCTCCTAATTGTCACTTTAATAATAGGCAACCCATCAAGGTGACCTGTTTTGTGCAATGCAAAAATGCTTTGTTCTTGAACATCCCACTTCTTTTCCTATTGTAATTGCCGGAGCATAATTATTTAACTAATGAGAAGAGAATTGTAAATGTCAATTTCTTCATCTCTGTAATAGAAGAGGAAAGTTTTCTTCACTTAAGATACGGGAAGAGTGATTGTAATTGGTCAGATAACCCAAATACAATCACACTAAATTAACTCTTGCATTTCACAATATCGTCTTATGAGCAGAAGTCACTGTCTGTAGCAACCATAGTGGTTGCTTTGGGGCCCACAATCCTCTAGTGGCCATTTTTTGAAAACTGCAATAATTTATTATTTTACTTTATATGGGTAGACACATAAAAAAAAAAAATAATAATAATAAAAAGAGAAAACACCAAAACTATCTCAAGTGGTGAGATTCTTTAAATATAAAAAAACATAAAGGAGCAGTTTTTACAGGTTTAGGGGAGGGTCGATTTTATTACCATTCTCAGAATCGGTAATGCCCCAGCTGCTGGACCCCCAGCAATGAGCTTTTTATCCTCTATCTTATGAATAGGGAAGAACAAGTTAAGATGGGAACACCTTTAGGGTGCCCCCAGCAATGAGCTTTTCATCCTCTATCTTATGAATAGGGAAGAACAAGTTAAGATGGGAACACCTTTAGGGTGCCTTCACTTGTACAGTATTACAGCGGATTTCACGCTGTGAATTCCATGTACTGTTCTCTACTGCCTCCTTAACCCACCGCTCCCACTCAGCCACTGAATGGCTGAGTGGGATGTCAGGTACTCGGGAGCTGGAGAAGCAGTTCAGAACGCGCCCAGGTAATGTAATTACTGGGCAGCGGTGGGTTAAGGAGGCACTACATTCTCGCAGCGGAATAAAAATCTGCTGCGAGAATGTAGTGCCATAGGGAGGAGCATCTCACAGTATCGCAGCGGAACTCACAGCATGAAACCCACTGCAATACTGTACATGTAAAGGCACCCTTAAGTACTGTATATGTTCACACATGTTGGAGTTTCATTGTAGTAAGACAATGATGGAAGACTGGATGGCAATAAAATGAAAAACAAAACAGTACTGCAATAAAACAATACAGTAGCGCAATAAAAATGCATGTGTGAACGCAGCCCAATACTGTGGCCACACCCAGCTTTCTATATGGATGATTTTAAGGGGTGCTTAATTGTCATTACTGAATACAAAGCCAGAAAACGATATTACAAGAGGATAAGCCTCAGTCTTTCCTTTATATGTGTCCTCCATTTATGATCTGTTCCTGGCTTTATATCTAATAATTGCAATAAAAAACCTGTAAGTGTGAAGACACCCTAGGTGTAGTGTACCTTTAAATCAAAGTACTTATCTACCAAGCTAAACCTTCCAAGATTACTTGGTACAATCTCCCAGCTAGGTTCTAAGCTGAAGGTATAATTGAGAGATTAGAGAAATTTAGTGAATGTAATAGCGCATTATTAAGGGGTTAAAGCCTATAGATGCAGGATATTAACTACAATGTATTGTAATGCAATTGCCATCGCTGTGTTACCTGATTGAGAGAGAGAAAAGCATTTACAATAGCTAAAGGGTGGAGGACTAGTGTGTGCGCGTCACAACATAACCTTATAAGACGTTACATAAGATAGACAGAGAATGGCAAGACTTCGTCAAACCTAACAAGAGAACATATTATACTATTAAAAATGTAGCCTCCCATAGCATTAGTGCATTCGTCTCCTGAAATACTTTGTGCTGCTTGGAGCCTTATATGTCTTTAGCTAATTACACCTCTCCTGTCACATCTGGCACTGACTTCTGAAGTGTCCCGGAGAGCTGACTGTATGTTGGTACAGGACGCTGCGGTAAATCACTGTCCTCAGTGCACAGGTGCACATAAATAAAATGATGGTTCACTACCAATGGTAGAGAGTCAGTTTCAGGTCATGCTGCCCAAACCGCTCATCTTCAATGAAATTAGTTATAAGCAACTGGTGGGTTGGATCACAATGCACATTCGGCAGTGATACTGATGGCTGCAGCTTCTTCTTGTCACCGCAGCCCCAGCGGTGAGATTCCTCCCGCTTAAACATAACTTTTCATATGTTGCTGCCCATGGTGAGACTAATAATTCCTTCTATACCTGTTATTATCTATGCAGTTTCCTTACCACAGTTCTGAGTTGCTACTTTCTGCCAAAAGCACACACAGATTTTGTGTGTGCTTTTTTCTCCATCTACCACTTCCTTCCAAAATGGCTGATGTAAACTCTAGCTATGAAGTCTCTATTGGCAACTTTGTGATACCAAAGGGATAATCACAATGGGCCACATGTATCATCCGGCGGACGGATGATTTTTGGCGGAAAGTGCCGATTTGCGTATTATTTTATACGCAAATGGCCGATTTGCGAATAAAATAATCGCAAATCGGCACTTTCCGCCGAGTACGCCAGGGGGCGGAAAGGGGGCGGAAAGTAGGCGGGAAGTGGGCGGAACGGAGGGCGCGGACTCAGAGTCCGCGCGATTTATCATCCGTTCCGCCCAAATGTACGCCGAAAACCTACTCCAGTCCTCAGCTGGCGTAGGTTTTCGGCGGTGCGCACCGGCGCGCACAGGATTTATGTACAGGCAGTCCGCCTCTACATAAATCATAAATCCCCGTACCGCCGGAGCTGCGGGGGCATTTTTAAGTCCGGCGTAAAAAACGCAGGACTTAATAAATGCCTCCCAATGAGTTCATCAGCAACTTGACTTCAGATTTACCCTCCTAGCATTACAAAGAAGCTACAAAGTTGCAGATACAGCCTGCCAGGGACTTGGAAGGGAGGAGGAGACAGGAAGAAAAGCTCACGCAGAGATTTTTGTGTCTTCAGCAGAAGGCAGCAGATCAGAACTGGGGGAAGGAGACTGAATAGATAATAACAAGTACGGAATAAATTATTAGTCTCACCATGGGCAGCAACATATGGAAAGTTATGTTTGCATGAAATTCCCCCTTAAGGATGTGTTCACACATAGCATATATGCTATATAAATTATTTGTTTATATTGAATTATTCTTCTAATATAATGGAGCACAACATAAAATCTGCAGCATATATGCTACATGTGAACATACCTTTGCCTGGTGCAAGACATTGTCTTTCCTGGACTGTCCATGGTCCTGAATTTGTCTTATACTATAGTGAGCCTTATCCATGGTCCTGAAACTTTGCTCTAATAGAAGCAACTCTTCAAGTTCTTCAATTGTTTTGATAGCTATTACCTAGAATGATTGTCACTGATCTCATCACAAAACAAAACCCTAGTCCTGGGCTTAGAAGGAATCATACATAATATTGCACTTGGAGCCATTGGTTTTAGAGAGACATCAATGTCCTCATATCATAGAAAACTTTCATTGTGTACAATTCAGAAAGTGAGTAAATAAAATGGGCTACTTACTGTATCTCATGTGTATGCATATAATATGGATCCTTAGAAATCTGCATTGTGCCATTCCTCTGTTATTCCACCTGGAAATATATAAATAGATTCACTTCTGGGCCTTACCATGTATCAATATCATGTGCTCCTACATAGTCTGACACTATTAGCAATGTCTGAACGCTGTCACATCATGCCATGGGCAGCAGCATATCGAAAGTTATGTTTGAGTGGAATACCCCTTTAACTGCTTCATTATTGTACACCTCCAGCGATGCAAACCTAAACTAGACTAGACTACTCTAGACTACTGGGATGCTTACACTAGTGCATTAACTCGACCACCAGGAAAACTAATAACTAGGGTCTTCTCTGGCCCAAACTACCCTGGATCTTGACATTAACCCTTTCTCAGGTATAATCCACCAGGGATACAGACATTAACCTTCATTGCCTCAGATCATTAGATTTGCAAACATTAGCCTCCCCTTTGCCCTATCCCCCAGCGAGGTTACTGTAAACCCATTAAGTATCCCAGCTGATTCCAGTCAATTATCTAGTGCTACACTTGCTTGCTGCGGATAGCCCCATAGCTTTGGTCCCACCAGATGGAAAAGAAATGGATAGACAAATCAGACATGGTAACAGACAATTTCTCACAGCATAGACAACTGGTATGACTATAGACACAGCGTGGCAGGGTGGAAGTAGGGGGGTCCCAGATAAGGGAACAGCCGAGGGTCTATGGTTTATTTAATCTGCCATTGGTTGCTACTTTCCCCAAGATCAATAAAATCATGTCCTTAAATGTTTTTAAACCATCTGGTGTCAGGAATCTATACATATTTGTAAATTACTTCTAATTAAAAATCTTAATTCTTCCAGTACTTATCAGCTGCTGTATGTCATGCAGGAAGTGGTGTTTTCTTTCCAGTCTCACGTGGTTCTCTTTCCTGCCACCTCTGTCCATGACAAGAACTGTCCAGAGCAGTAGCAAATCCCCATAAAAAACCTGTCCTGAATTAGACCGTTCCTGTCAGGGACGGAGGTGGCAGCAGACAGCACTGTGTCAGACTGATACACCACTACCTGAGAATACACCACTTCCTGCAGGACATGCAGCAGCTGGAAGAATTAAGATTTTTAATCAGAAGTAATTTACAAATCTATATAACTTTCTGTAACCATTTAATTTGAAGAAACATTCCCACTCCCTGCCCCCCCCCCCCCCTGGCACAGCGGGCAGAAAATGTGAAATGTGAAAATTTATTTGCAAAACGCCCGTTTGCGAATAAATTTATTCGCATCTGGCGATTTACCGCCAAAAAATACAACTTATTAGGTTGATAAATGTCCCCCTAAGTCCTCATGAACTTCATGGGTTCTAATACTAAATCAATAAAAAGCTCCTGATTACCAAGTGACATTTACAGTTCTTGTGGTGGTAGCCCCTCATCCACTACATCAATGAATGACTTGTGAGGATTAGAGGACTGCAGTACAGTAAGTAGAGCAGAGAAAGCTGCCATCAAAAAGCACCCCATATCTCAGCATCTTGGAGCAATGTACTGTAGTTTCATTTTTTCCACAAGGTCACTGAATACAGGTAACATATGCAGCCACTACCCTATCTCTACCCTATCTCTATCTCTGCTTATTTTATCCAGTGCGCCATCTAGAGGTGCAGCATGGTAAGGCATGTGATATATTAACATTCCAATCATGTATTTACCTACTACACAAAATCTGTTTAATTTATAAGCACGGAGGATTTAGAGATTTTCTGTAGACATTATTGTGTCAGCAGATAATACCTCAGGATATGTGCTGTAATTTACATCTATAAAACCACACAGAATTATATGTAGGAAAACGTCTAAGGCCCTACTTACATTACGTTTCACTTCCCTCCCCAGTACACATTAGAATGGTGTCAGTAAAGGTATTTCAATATATACTGTGGTGTACTCCTGGAGTAGCCATAAGCTTCAATAGACGAAATATCTGTAGCCAACTACATTTGGACAGTTTTGCTCCGTATTTGCTTAACTTATGAAACACAGAAGCGCTGTCTAACACAGAAGTCACTTTTAAAAACGTAGTGAGGAAAGGGTTAAAGCAATTTCTCCAATTGGTGTCCTCTAAAGATGAGTGCAACTGGAGCATGCTCGAGTCTGATTGTTTGGCATTTGAATACGGTGGCTAAAGATGTTGTATGCAACCCTAGGGAGTCCTGGAAAAGATGGATACAGCCACAGGCCATAGGCAGTATCCATATTTTCCCAGACTCCCTATGGCTGCCCCACAACTTCTTTAGCCATCGGTATTAAAATACAGAACAATCAGACTTGAGCATGCTGGAGTTGCACCCATCTCTAGTGTCCTCCCTTTTGTTTGTAGAGTCTGCCCACAATAAGCTGGTTACACTGATTGTACCCCAGAAATCAGGTGTGGTCTGTGGAGGAACCTGTCAGCAAGGGGTTAAAGGGGTTATCCAGTGCTACAAAAACATGGCCACCTTTGCCCCACTCTTGTCTCCAGATTGGGTGGGGTTTGAAACTCTGTTCTGTTAAAGTAAATGGAGCTTAATTGCAAACCGCACCTGAACTGGAGACAAGAATTGGGCAAAAGTGGCCATGTTTTTGTAGCGCTGGATAATCCCTTTAAAATCCTTGCAGTGCCCTTATTGAGCAAGTAAGACATTACACAGTTCTCATTGGCTCTAAGGTGGTAGGCATATGAAAATGGGTTGCCTCTTGTGAATAAACTTCTATAGTACGACCTGGTTTAGCAAAAAATAATGTGATATTAATGTTACTGGACAACAAACAAGTAGGTGTAAAAAATAGCCAGAGTATCATTAAAAAGGCTCCTCACTCATCCTTTACTGTATACTGCCCCCTCCCATTACCAGCACTATAAAAGATGGGAGATGGTGGTGCCCTGACTGTACTACTTCTGTACTGTTTATGCACTCCAGCAGTATTATATGGTACTGTACAGGATGAGAGATGGTGGTGCACTGCCTGTACTACTACTATACTGTATATGTACTCCAGCAGTCTTATACATTACAGGATGGGAGATGGTGGTGCACTGACTGTACTACTACTGTACTTTATATGTACTCCAGCAGTCTTATACATTACAGGATGGGAGATGGTGGTGCACTGACTGTACTACTACTGTACTGTATATGCACTCCAGCAGTCTTATACAGTACTGTACAGGATGGGAGATGGTGGTGCACTGCCTGTACTACTACTGTACTGTATATGCACTCCATCAATCTTGTACTGTACTGCATGTAAAGCCTCTCCAGTGCTAAACTCACCATGTACAACCACCACCATACATGCTCGCAAAAACATTCAGATACCGAGCAAAGTTTGAATTCCAAACGTGACTCTGGGGTAAATTTTCGTTCGAATATGAACAGTTGAATTCAGATGCTTTCGAACACTGAGGTATTTCTGTACTTCAAGACTGGGCGCCAAAAAGTGTTTGAGAACTGAGCAAGATTTTAAGAACTGAAGCAAATTTCCCTTGAAAATACTGTTTGAGGAATGAATTGTTCTCTGAGTTCCGAGCAGTTTGAGAACCGAGGTACCACTGTAGATAGATAGATAGATAGATAGATCTCACTACTTCTAGAACTGTATGCCTAGAGGCATTTCATAGGGCATATCGATACAGAACCAGGACTTATATGGATTGATGTCATTGCATGGAAATTGGAAGTCTCCTCATACACTCCTTGCTGGATTAATACAATGTAAAAATAATAATGAGATAGCTCCCTTACTCCGCTATATAGCTGCTCCGGGAATACTCAGGAGAAGTCTGAGATAAGTTACCTGCATTATTCATGGATAATAAATATTCCATATGAGTATTGGTGCAAGAAGGATTCCATTTACAGTATATATATGCATGCCACATATATATCTATATTAAAGACAGTAATGGCCTCATGGAAGGGGAACATTGTATAATTCATAAAGGTCCAGTGCAGACATTTCCACCTTCAGCTATGTGTGGTTTTAGGGAAGCATTTATCTTTATATGCCACTTTCATTTGTACTCAAGCTTTGAACAGTAGGCCAGACATGGTGGAAATACTTAAAGGAACATACCAGGCAAAACTAAAGCAAGGCCTGAGGGGTGGAGCATGACCAGAGCCTCATCAGTAACACCAGAGCCCCCTCAGGCCCTGCAGTAGACAGTGGCCAGGATTTTCTAAAGCTGCCTAATTCTAAGACAATGTAAACTCAGACTAGGCAGTCTAAAATGCATCAGATATATCAAAGTGGCTCAGGCTGTGTGAAAAATCTGTGGCGTTCTTCAAGTTAAACTTCAGCAAAAAAGAATTATTTGAAATCAACTGGTGTCAAAAAGTTATACAGATTTGTGAATTACCTCAATTTAAAAATCTCAAGTATTCCAGTTCTTATCAGCTGATTTATGTCCTGCAGGAAATGATGTATTCTCTCCAGTTTGACACAGTGCTCTCTGCTGCCACCTCTGTTCATGGCAGGAACTGTGCAGAGTAGTAGCAAATTCCAATAAAAAACCTCTCCTGCTCTGGACAGTTCCTGTCACAGACAGAGGTGGCAGCAGAGAGCTCTGTGTCAGACTGGAAAGAAAACACCACTTCCTGTAGGACTAGTCTTAGGTTTGCCCATCTATTAGTTGGCTTAAACTGCACCAGGAAATTGCACAACAATTATAGCACAGGTCATCTTTTTGCCAAAGCCACACCGCTTTTTGGCATGGTCAACCGAGGCCCTTTTGTGGGGTAAAGTGTCTACTAGAGATGAGCGAACCTCAATCATGCTCAGGTTTGTCCGTACCCAAACACTCTGCATTTTAGTAATAGTGGCTGAAAAAATTAGATAAAGCCCTAAGGCCTCCTGGAAAACAGGGGTATAAATCCATATTTTCTAGGACTCCCTAGGGCTGCATCCAACTTCTTCAGCCACCAGTATTCAAATGCAGAGTGTTTGGGCATGGACAAATCTGAGTATGCTTGAGGTTCGCTCATCTCTAATGTATACAAAGTGTCATGATAAATGTGGCGCACATAAGGCCAGAACTTTTGCACATAATAATACATCTGCCCCTGTATATCAGTTTCCAGTAGGATTTTTTTTGTGGTAGATTATATTATACTTTATTATTCTCTTGTTTTCTAGGAACCTATTGGACATGGATACATTCTCTAAGTCTGATCCAGGTAAGTGCTTACTGAACTAATATCATAACATATTTTGAGCTTCCTATGCTTGCTGAAGGCCGGTGCTTTTACATACTGCAAGTAAGCAGAACTGCAGTGTAAAGTATAGGAGAAAGACATTGGCAGCTTGAGTAAGGCCCCACTGCAAAACAAAAAAAAACAACACATGGAGACCCAGATCTTATTTCCTGGGGCAATGTCCTCTGGTCTCATGAAACAAAATGGCCACAATGACCATGGTTATTTATGGAGGCTTGTAAACCCTAAAACACCATCGCAAACTCCGAAGCCCAAGAGTGGCCCAAGGCAGGCGTTAGACCCCCCAATTGGGGGGCCCCAATCAAATATTGATGTCATATCCTAAGGATTGGCTTTTAGTATAGAGGTTGACTATTAAAGGGGGTATCTACAGATACAAAAACCTGGACGCTTTCTTCCAGAGACACCACCACTCTCCAGCTTGGGCGGGGTTTTGCTGCTCAGTTCCATTGAAGTTAATGGAGCTTAATTGCAAACCGCACCTGAACTGAAGACAAGAGTCGTGTTGTCTCTGAAAGAAAGTGGCCATGTTTTTGTAGCACTGGATAACCCCTTTAAGCTCCATTCACTGGAACTGAGTTACAAAACCCCACCCAAACTGGAGACAAGAGTGATGCTGTCTCTGGAAGAAAGCGGCAATGTTTTTGTAGTGCTGGATAACCCTTTTAACCCTTTTAAGAAAATAGATCAAATTTCCCCCTTACTGTGTACGAGTTACAGTTTTAGACCAGATGGATTTTATAGTGACTGACGGGGTTTTAGCAATATGTTCAGTATGCAAGATACATGACAAAAGTCTGATAACATGATCATGATCAGTATTATCTTTGTCTCCTGACACCTAACTACAATAAAATATCTGTCTTTTATATTTGGAGTCTGTCAATCTCATCCAGAACAATATAGACGAATCTGAAACTTTCCTGATACCCATCCTGTCCCCGTGCTATACAGTGACTGACAGAATATTACATAGAAGTATAAAATTACAGCTGCTGTGAAATGAATCAGAGATTAGGCTGCACAGATATTCACATTCTTGATCTTCCCAGTGTCCTTTGGGGGGGACTAAGAGTATAAAGAGATTATTCTTCTGCACAAACCAGGTTATAATTATGACTCCTGTAACCTGTACCAAATCCACTGACAATCTCCTCTTCTATTCTAGTGGTCGTCTTGTATGTACAGGGAATTGGGAACAAAGAATGGACCGAGGTGAGTTATTATGCCTTTCTTTACATAAAAGACCTATATCCGATTAGAACACAAGGCTGTTATTTTTTGAGAAAAAGCTGCCATGGCTATGTCTGCTTTTGCAGCAACTAAAATAAAGAAGTTTCTATGAAATTATTATTATTTTTTTTTTCCAAATCAACTGGTGTCAAAAAAGTTATACAGATTTGAAATTTAATTCTATTTAAAAATCTCACATTTTCCAGTACTTATCAACTGCTGTATGTCCTGCATGAAGTGGTGTATTCTTTCCAGTCGGAAACAGTGCTCTGTGCTGCCACCTCTGTTGTGACAGAAACTGTACAGATCAGGAGAGGTTTCCTACTGGGATTAGTTCTAGACAGAGGTGGCAGCAGAGAGCTCCATGTCAGACTGGAAACAATACATCATTTTCTTCAAGACATACAGCAGCTGATAAGTACTGGAAGAATTAAGATTTTACAATAGAAGAAAATAATTAATTTATATAATTTTCTGACACCAGTTGATTTTACACCAGTGACTGCGCTATGAGAAACTTTATCCACCCAAAAAAGTTGCAGTTACTCTTTTGTTTGTTTTATTTTCACCCAAAAGTACGGTTGTATATTAGTATTATTTTACTGTGTGTGACCATGTATACTGCATCCCACAGTAATTTGCGCTGGGCAATATGATGGTAGGGCAGTTCGGCAGGTTAAATAGTTTTAACGCTCAGAATATTATTTTCATGTTTGCTAGATGCTGCCTCTTATATACAAGTATAAACCTATACTGGTAAAAAAGAATTCCTCTTATTCCAAAGGTCGAGGCTGCATTGTATCTTGTTATATGTGCTCCTCCTGAAAATGGCACATTACTGCATATATATTAGATATACACTTCTAGATCCATTTATTTCCTAGAAATCAGATGAGCTTTGCTCCGTGATGTGTAACACTGGGATGTGTTCGAAGTCAATACTTGCAGAATGAAACTGGGGCAAGGGTATTACACTGGATTTGTCAAGGAAGAAATTCTAGGTTTAACAAGCACAGATACAGCTGCTATCTCTCATTCAGGTCTTAGTTGAATATTTAAAGATAATACAAAACCCTTCCTACGAGCCCTGCTACCTGAGGGGTCCCAGTGCCTCATAGGAACACACACATGTAGGCATTGATCAACCATAACATTAAAACTACTGACAGGTGAAGGGTATAGCAATCAATATTTCCCTACAATGGTTCCCGTCACAGAGTTGGATATACCTAAAAGCAAGGGCACAGTCCGTTCCTCTACTTGATAGGTTGGATACAGGTAAAATGGACAAGTGTAAGGATCTATGCAACTTCAAGGACCAAGAACTCTCTGTTTTGGAGCATTGTTAGGCTAGGTTCACACAATGATTTTTTTTTTGTGTGTGTGTAAAATACTGTCCGTTAATTTTATTTAAAATAACATCAATGTAAGCAATGGCCGTCAATTCACACAATGTATTGAATAACGGCCGTTGTCTTCAGTGGCCTTCAAGTTAAAGAAGTCAGGCGAAAATTTTTATTAAATTATTGAATTGCCACCCAAAAGTTATACAAATCACCAATATACACTTATTACAGGAAATGGTTGTAAAGTGCTTTTTTCCCTGCACTTACTCTTGCATCAAGGCTTTACTTCTTGGATAAAATGGTGATGTCACGACCCGACTCCCAGAGCTGTGCGGGCTGTGGCTGCTGGAGAGGATGATGACAGGGGGACACTGAGGGACACGGGGCACTGGAGGGACACTGAGCATCCCCCTGCCATCATCCTCTCCAGCAGCCACAGCCCGCAAAGCTCTGGGAGTCGGGTCGTGACATCACCATGTTATCCAGGAAGTGACATCACCATGTTATCCAGGAAGTGAAGCTTTGATGTAGTAGTAAGTAGTAAGCACTTTATAAGCGTTTCCCGTAATAAGTATATAGTGGTGATTTGTATAACTTTTCGGGGCCAATGCGATACTTTAATAACAATTTTTTGCCGGACTTCTCCTTTAAGATTAAATTGGTCTCTTCCACAATTTCTTTGTCTAGTCATATCCCCCACATGTCATTTTTCATGCACCTGTCCTCTGTCCTGCCTTCCCTGTTTGTCTTTTTGTGCCTGCTGTGCCTTTTCCATCCTGCTGTGTCCTTGATCCTAGGACGAGGGAGCGGAGAGCAGGCATACCAGAGGAAGAGTGTCAGCTTGCTATTGCAACAGTGCCATCACAGCCAATGCCCTGATACAGGGGGGGGGAGGAGGAAAACAGGGACTAAGACTTACAGACTGGACTAAAGTAAAAGCATGAGACCCTCATATTCAAAGAAAAATAATGAGGAAGGCAAAGTTTGGTGTATGCCATGTGAGGTGACGTGGGATACAGCTCCTAGCTTAATTTAGGACTTGGCATGAACCATTTCTCAAGGAGTAGTCCCTGTATGAAGGTGACTTCAGAAACTTCCTGAGAACCTCTAAAGTTGTTTGAGAGTTCCAACGCTTGTTAAGGACCACATTGTTAAAGGGGTTGTTCTCCCAAATTTTCTTTCTTTCAAATCAACTGGTCCCAGAAAGTGCCAGAGATTTGTAATTTACTTCTATTAAAAATCTATATAAAAAGTAATACAGATTTGAAATTTAATTCTATTTAAAAATCTCAAGTCTTCCAGCACTTATCAGCTACTGCAGGAAGTGGTGTATTCTCTCCAGTCTGACATTGTGCCCTCTGCTGCCACTGCTGTCCATGTCAGGAACTGTCTAGCACAGTAGCAAATCCCCATAGAAAACCTGCTCTCCAATCTGGAAAGGATACACTACTTCCTGTAGGACATACAGCAGCTGATAAGTATTGCAATACTGAAGATTTTTTAATGGAAATAAATTACAAATCTCTAGCACTTTTTGGCCCCAGTTTTTTTTGTGAACTACCCCTTTAAGCTATGACATACCAGTAATTAAATGTTTTGATCTGTAACAATAGTTGCTGCTTATGTCGGTTGGACTACCGATCTGTGTTTTGCTGTGTGGCTTCATGGGCATGTGTAATAGTTTTGCCCCTTTGGCAGGTGAATAGTTAAATTCTCAGAAGCCCTAGATGTGTCAGCGGTTAAATCCTGATAGCTCGGGGATTGTGGGCCAGAACCAGATATTAGTGATAAGTGTGAGTGACATTTTGCTGCTGTTTAGCGCAGTGATTACAGCTGGCCAGCCACCCCGGAGCAGCCTCGGGTGAAGTGTAAGGGACAGAATAGCCCAGCAGATAATATCTACTAATAAACTTGAGCTGGAGATGTACAAACCAAAAGAAGACTAAATGAGATCGGCATCTACTGGGAAATCTCATTTTGGTCACGGCCGCCAGAAAACCTAATTGATGCATTTCATCTTGCTCATTTCTGTCTGGCCTGATTTGATTAATTAGCCCCCCGCCCCCCCCCCCTGCTCTTCCTGTTTAAATACTTGTATAAAATATATCGCAAAGGATTGAATTTCAACATATTAAACAGCAAACATCCGCAGGATTGAAGATATGATGAGATGGCAAAAGATACTTAGTCAGCAAAAGGGATTGAAGAAAACAAACTTAAAAGGATACTCCGTCCCAAAGCATTTTTCTGGATAGGTGTTAGATGCTAAATATGTTAATTGTCTGTCTCCCATTTCGCAGTACTCATCACCTCCTGTCAGTTGTCACTTTTGCTGCCCCCAAGCACGCTCACCCTCTTGTACTGTATATAGAGACAATGCAGGAAGGACGTGTGGATATCTAAAATGCCCGCCCTAAGATAGTTTTTAAAAATACAATATGTATAGCTACTGTACAAAATAAGAATAAAAAATAGAACAAATACATTGCAGAGCTTCATCTATCTAAATGTAATGGTTCTGGCTCAGTTTGTGCCAGAACCACATTGTACACATTGTTGGATGCAGCATGGGCACACATGAAGGGCATTTATTAAAAGATACATGTGATGTGTAAGCCACTAGTCATTAGCTTCCACTGGAAGCTGACAATGTATTTAGTATAGCAGGAGAGTCCTTGTGCCGTTTTTCCTTTCCTGTCCTGCCAATTTTCACTATTTAATCAGGAACCTATTTCTTTGGAGCTGAATTGTCCTGGAACCAACTAGGCCTAAGGCTTTGTATGGGGTCTTGCAGAGAGAGAACGAATAGGACGAAACTGACTAGTTTTAGGGATTAGTTCTCACCTGGGAAGGAGTTGGAGCTAAGAGACTCCTCCCTCAAATTGAAGCTGCCAGAGAGAAGGTCATATAAACGCTTTACATCCTTGCACAGCCATCACACTTCAGTTCATGCGAAACCAGTTGTGCTTAGCAGTGTGGCAAGCAAAGTGACAGTATATACAAGAACATTTACAATAGCCAGACACATTTTAGGAGAGGATAGCCAGACACATTTTAGGAGAGGATAGCCAGACACAGTTTAGGACAGTGTGCAAAAGATTTCTCCTTTATATGACAACTTTAGATTTATAGTAGCTGGGATAAAGGTATCAGGGAACTGCAACTGTTTCTAAGGGCCCTATTCCACTGGACGATTATCGTTCAGATTATCATTAAATCGTTCGAATCTAAACGATAATCTTTCAGTTGAAATGCAGTTAACGATTAACGACCGAACGAGAAATCGTTGATTGCTTTATAAGACCTGGGCCTATTTTTATCGTTACTCATTCGCAAAACGTTCGTTCGGTCGTTCGCAGTAGATACAAACGCAATAGTGAAGAAATAGCGAAGAAAAAACGATCGCAAATACGATCATAAGTAACAATTATCGTTCCATGGAAATGAGTGAACGTTTTCAGGTCTTTCGCAATAGCGGTCGTTTGAGATCGATAATTATTAACGATTATGCGAACGATAATCGTCTGGTGGAATAGGGCCCTAAGAAAGGGTTTGTGGCTTTCAGAAAGGGCAGTGCTTAAAATGTTTTTGTATCATTAACAGGATAACTATGTAGACTCTTTATGTGAGGTTTTATACCCATAAACTGACAAATAACACTTACCTACACAATACTGCCTCTCGGTGCCCAAATAATACCACCATACAATGGCTAAATAGTGCCCACATAACACTGCCATATAGTTTCCATACAATACTGCCATTCAGTGCCTAGATAAAACCTCCAATGCCTAAATAGTAATGATTGAATGGTATATCACTGGTGGTCTGAAACGGCTGATGGTAAAGTCTCCAATGGTCCAGACCAGATAAATAGATTACCCAAGATTAAAACATATCACTTATCCACAGGATATATAATAAGTATCAAAGTTATCGGGCTGCAACTGCTGGGAATGGGTTCCATTCATGGTCTATAGGACTGACAGCATTAAACAAGTAGAATGCTTGTCTGTCTTTGGCAATTGCATAGTAAGTGAATGGACCAGCATCACCCATGTGATCCCCATTCTCATGATGGGCGGCCGAACCCCCAATAATTTTATACTTATTATAATCTATCTTGTGGATAGGTAAAACACTATAATACCTGTTGTATTGGAGACTGAAGCGAATTTTATGGCATAGCTCACTGCACTGAACTCTTTTCCATCCTTTAAACAAGTGTGTGTATTTTTTTTATATAATCCATTTACAGTAGAAACCTTGTGCGGCAGATACATATCCCTGTTACTATGTATTCCACAGGGCTGGTGTGTCAATCTTTGCTCAGTCCTCTGTACCATCTGTTCGGGAGTATGTCTGCTGTTTCCTAACGTGGCTCTCTCGTTCTCCAAACCAAGGGAGCTTCAGCAGCCAATACGCGCTCTCTAGCTTTTGGACACGATTATCTTCCTTATGGGATTCCCTTCCTTGTTAGTACTGCAAACAGATTTAAAACAAATTGTAAAACATACATACATATCCAGAAAGGTAGAATTCTACTAGAAAGGCTGTTAGAGAGGAACGTGTAGCTCCTGGGCCCTGGTGTAAAATCTGTAGAGGGCCCCCACCTTTCATTTGCCATTTATAATACTGGTATTCTTACCTGGCCTTTTGGCCCCCACATGCACCAACGCCACCTGCTACCTCTGCATGGAGTCATGCCCATGGAGGATATAACCTAAAACCTTCCCTTCCTGTCTGACCAGTTTTCTTTGAGAGAGTTGAGCACTGGACATAAAATTGATGGAAATGTCGGTAGTTCTCTTGTTTTCCAATGAATTATGATTCTTGCACACAGAAACAGGAACATCATATCAAGCACAGCATGCTAAGCCCTAGTGTCAACTGGTGTCAGAAAGTTATATAGATTTGTAATTTTCTTCTATTTAAAAATCTCAAGTCCTCCAGTACTTATCAGCTGCTTTATGTCCTGCCAAAAGAGATGTATTCTTTTCAGTCTGCCACGGTGCTCTCTGCTGCCACCTATGTCCCTGACAGGAACTTCCCAGAGCAGGAGAGGTTTTCTATGGGGATTTGCTGCTGCTCTGGACAGTTCCTGACACAGACAGAGTTGGCAATAGAGAGCACTGTGTCAGACTGGAGAAAATACAATACTTCCTGCAGGACATACACTAGCTGATAAGTACTGGAAGACCTGAGCTTACACCAGCTGCGGTGTGTGCAAAGGGGACATGGCCTCAACACCTGACAGATTTACTAAAACTTACCCCAGAAAACCGGTGTATATTGTAGCTGAAATCTTTGCCAGTTTGGAGCTGGCATAGTGTGCGCCTCCAGCCAATTTAATGCCAGCAGATGAGTGAAACACAGGACTTGGAGACCCCCATGGAGATAAAATTTTATCTTTCTGCAGTCACCCCTAGGGGAGCTTAGCATCTTAATGCATACTCTTTATACATTGGAATGAATAAAATAGTATACAGCAAGCTCCTAGTCTCCCTCTAGTGGTGGCTGTGGACTGGCACTATCATATTATTTATATCCATGTCATGATATCAGGCAGATTAATATGATTTTGTTTTAATTTGTACACCTTAGTTCATAGTATAACTTTTAAAATGACGGGGTGTTAAACGGATTATCTAAGATTAGAAAAAGTAAAGCTAATTGCAAACCCTGCAGCACACCTGGTTGTGTGTGGTTAACATATTTCAGCTCCATTCACTTCAATAGATAAAACCATACCTACAGTATACTGAGGACAGGAGAGAGGTCTGTACAATCCCTTTAAAACCTTCACCAACCAGTATGGTAATTCAGCTATCCATAAGTGAGGCTGTAATTTGCACCTTTCATTGTGTTACAGTTTTTTTTCCAGTAAATTTGATCTACATATATAATAGGTTAAATAATATTCTGATTTTAGGGTCAGGGTAGTTAAGTAATGCTTATTTTGTATATACTGTATATGTAGCGTTCTGAATAAATTGCATAGTTAAACAAATGAAAATAAATCCAGGGCTGAGACCTTCTAAATACACAGACGGCAGGGGGGAGGATACGATAGTGCGCAGCCGGGATTACAGATACAAGAGAGGCACATTAACCTCAATCCTGCCACAGAATGTAATACAGATGGTTGAGGAATTCCCCAATACTTGGAAGTAATGATTTCATGAAAAGCTGGAAGCTTGCCCAATGCTTTACAATAACACAGAGAGGGTGCAGGCCATGGCATTGTCTTCCTGAGCCTTCTCCATGAATCTTCTGCTGAACACTCTCTGATCCTTAGATAATAGGAATTGAGCATAATTATTTGTCATATTCTGGAGTTACCCACTTCTACACAGCTGGCACATTGCCCTGTAAACCCTGCTGGCACTGATGCATTGTAGCATTAAGGCAAATGTCCACATCGTGTCATTTCTAGGTCTAGCAATCTGTTTAGACTAAGTAATATAGGGGACAGAGCTCTCTCTCTTTGTGTACTAGTCTTACAGCAAAGTGGGCTGGAACGAGGTGTTATTTTATTAGGAGGCTGGGGTATGGTGGATAGATAGTGATGAGCGAACATCCCAATGTTTGGTTAGAGATCCTGAACATGAACATAAAAAAATGATTGTGATCGGTTTGTGTTCGCTGAACAGTCATGAACAAATGTACAGCAGAAGCGTATGTTTACATCTACGCACATGCGTACAGATCATCAGGTACAAAGTCTACAGTTACATATGTGTACAGATTATCAGACGCAAAGTGTGAATTAGTTGCAGTTGCATACATTCGCAAATTCGAATATTTTCTAAAATGATCGTTATAACCATTCCGATCATTGAACAAATTGTTTGTGATTGGCGAACACGAACAATTAGCGTCATGTTTGTACGAACATATAAACATTTATGAACATGTTCGCTCTTCACTATGGATTGATGAATTGAAGGGATAAACATGTTCACACTCAATAGTTAAGTGAATTGATATAGTTTACATAACTCATGACTAAGATACAAATGTAAACAGGCAACACAATATACAGTCCTGCTCATCAATATGAAGTTTAAAGGGGTTATCCAACGAAAATCTTTTTCTTTTAAATCAGCTGGTTTCAGAAAGTCATATAGATTTGTAGTTTATAATCTCAAGTCTTTCAGTACATGTCAGCTGCTGTATGTTCTGCAGGAAATGGTGTTTTCTTTTCAGTCTGACACAGTGCTCTCTGCAGGAACTGTCCAGAGCAGGAGAGGTTTTCTATGGGGATTTGCTGCTGCTCTGGACAGTTCCTGTCATGGACAGAGGTGGCAGCAGAGAGCACTGTGTCAGACTGAAAAAGAAAACTACATTTTCTGCAGGACATACAGCAGCTGCAAAGTATGAGAAGACTTGAGATTTTTAAATAGAATTAAATTAGAAATCTATATAACTTTCTGACACCAGTTGATTTAAAAGACAAATATTTTCGCTGGACTACCCCTTTAAGTACATAATGAAGAATATCTCCTGAAGAAAATGAATCAAGTGAACATCTTTTTGTTTAGGGCACTCAAGTTGAATTCAAAAGATGCAAATCATTAAAAAGAATGAATACAAAAAGAGAGAGAGAGAGAGAGAGAGAGAGAGAGAGAGAGAAAAAAACCTTAAAGCTTGATGTGGTACTGGTATTGGCACCCTTTGCATTTAATTAGTATAGAAACACTTTTCAATGCGCAATGTTATTAAGAAGTTTGCCAAGCATGGAACCATCAAGAGGAAAGAGGGAAATTAACAAGAGTTTTCTTCGAAGGTTGGTGAGAATGCTGGAAAACACCACCTTAAACATCCAAAGACCTGGAACAGTCTAAGGTCATGGTTCAAATTAACTGGTTAGAGAAAGTGCTAGAGATTTGTTATTTACTTTCATTCAAGTACTTATCAGCTGCTGTATGTCCTGTGCGAAGTGGTGTATTCTTTCCAGTCTGGCGAGCAAGAGAGATTTTCTATGGGGATATTCTACTGTTCTGCACAGTTCCTGTCATGGACAAAGGTGGCAGCAGAGAACACTGTGTCAGGGTGGGTTCAGACTACGGAATTCGCGCGGATAAAATCCTGCGGATTCCGTTGCCTGTACGTGCTCACAGCCACGCCTCTCCGCCCGTGCCATAGACACCATTCTATGCACGGGCGGATTCCGCATTCCGCTGAAAGAATTGACATGTCAATTTTTTTGGTGGATAGGGGAATCAGCCGGCTCATAGAATGGTGTCTATGGAGCTGGCGGAAAGGCGCGCGCGCTTTGCATAGGTTTTGTAGACCGCTACAAGATACTTCATTTCATTGAATTAAGGCTCTAGTATGCGTTGTCCTACAGATGCTGCACATTGTATCTGCATGTCCTGCATATTTGTAATCTGCATGCTCGGCATATTATGTGCTTTATTGCATTCTAACGGCTAGGACTTGTTTCGTGACTTGTGGGCTGCTTTATGATGTGCTATACTATACTATTCGATAGGACCTTGTTATTCCATTAGATCTAGTAGTGGATGTTGCCATATTGTGACATTTCCCACTATAGTTGGAGTAGTGGACAGCAGCGGTTGCTGCTATTTTGTGACATTACCCATGGGGATTATTGTAGTTGTGGATGTTGCTATTACAATAGCATTTCCCACTTTATAATTTCTGTATACTGTGATGCGCACTTATTCTATCATATGCATATCATGATATGTACATGTTCTTCTATTATATGGTCTTCATTGACTGTTTGCACTTTATTATTTTTTATCTTTGTAATTCTTTATTTGGTCATATCCACTGTCCTTAGATGTCTATACCCACTGCGCGTGTGCAGCCTCTCCAAGATGGCGCCCACCATTGTCTTCAGCTATCTGTACATGTCCTTGGTTGCCCATTTCTCTATTGCGCAAAATTTTTTATTTTTTTTTATTTATTTGTTTGTTCCTACGGCGCATGCGCGGCCTCCCCAAGATGGCGCCCGTCATTACAGGACGCCGGATTCTCCTGCACATGGTCTCATCAAGGTTGGGAATTGTTTTCACATGTTCCACATGTATATATAATATGTCCCTATCTCATTACCCACATCCCTGAGGAAGCCGCTGGGCGGCGGAACGCGTGGGGTGACTGTTGCCTATCTGACCCGCTTCTTATTATTTTTTGGACTACACATGGTGATCGTTTCATTAATCTACCCTTTGTTCATATTAATTATTTTTCTTGATGTCATATGTCATAGGGATACTGCTTAGGCAGCTTTGTTAAACCCATATGGTCCGGGGTCAGAGTGGTTGTTAGACCTTGCTGGTACGCCGGCGGGTCCTATGTTGACTTTTTAAGTGTTTTTAATGTAGGGTAGTGTTTGGGGTTTGTCTCCCTTATTGCTTTACCCCTGCATAGTTTATGGTATTTTTCTGTATATTCTGTTATTGTCTCAATAAAGTTTCATTATGATGTGCTACCTTTTTGTGCATATGCTTTTGTCTTTTTGGGGAGTTGTCTGTTACTTATATGCATTGGTTTAGCACTCCTTACTTTTAGCGGTGCCCACTATTCCTATATATATGACTATCCCTATAATCTTATGCACATAATGTCGGCACTCCAGAGTGTGCATATGCAGCAAAAGGCGTTGAGAAAGGCAGACTACACCGAAACACATCCTGCTGTTTGTTACCTGCACCTCCGTAACCTCCTATTTTGCTGCATATCCATAGAATCTTAACACAAAAGACCCTGGTGAATGGAGGGTTACACATCACTCTAATATTTTCATGCTACCTTCTGGTAGATAATACCCTAGTTTTAACATTCAAGCTACATTAAAACTTAAAAAAAAAAACACTTTTGCGCTACAAAAACATAGCCACTTTTCCCTCACTCTTGTCTCCAGATTGGGTGGGGTTTGGAACTCAGTTCTATTAAAGTAAATGGAGCTTAATTGCAAACCACAGCTGAACTGGAGACAAGGGGGGGGGGGGGGAAGTGGCCATGTTTTTGTAACGCTGGATAACCCCTTTAAAGTGAGTGGGAGCTGATGTGCAGTTACTTGGCACCACCACTACACAATGGGGGACATTTATCAAGCCTGGCATACTCGTATGACAGTCTTAAATAAAGCTCTGCACCCTTTTCCCTGTCCAGATTTACTTAGAGGCACACGCGTCGTAGTAAAGCCGCCGTCCCTGCACCTGGCGCAGGTATTGTGGAACAAATGTAGACCTACCCAGGAGCAGGTGTAGATTTGTATCATGATTTATGCCTGTGAGTGGGCGTAAATCATGATAAATCTGGCGCAGGAGGAGGCCACACCTTCTCTGCCTTGGTGCCCCCCCCCACTCTGTCCGCCCATCAGGGATACAGTTTGCAGACCTGACTGAAAAGTGGCGAATCTGCCCCTTTTCCATGGCATGTGCTAGGGGTGTATCTTGATAAATCTCCCTCAATGAACTGCCCAGAGATTCCACCGAGGGGCAGCACACAGCTGATTGTTGGGGGAAGGGGGGGTCTGCTGTTTTTTTTTCAATGTTGACTTTACTTTCTCTGTATTATAAACAGGTTTGGACACTTTTTTAATTAATTGAGACTTTTTGTTCCCTTCTTACAATAAAAGTGCAGCTCATTATAATCTGCATTTAAATGACTCATTATTGTAAGTGTTCATCGGGTACCTATACTTCACATGTCAGAAGAGAAGTTCATTAGCATTCCTCCGCTATACTGAATTCTTGTTTGTATTTGTACACAGAATTAATGGTATGATTTTGGAAAGATCTGAACAGTATAGACTTCATTTGTATGCACAGATGCATCTGGAAAATCCAGACATCCCTCCTCTTAAAGGGTTATCCAGGATTGTCCTCAGTTTGTGTATGGTATTGTAGCTCATTTAAAAGGGTTGTCTAGCAAAAATCTTTTTCTTTCAAATCAACCGGTGTCAGAAAGTTATATAGATTTGTAATTTACTTCTATAAAAAAAATCTCAAGTCTTCTCATACTTATTAGCTGCTGTATGTCCTGCAGGAAATGTATTATTTTCAGTCTGACACAGTGCTCTCTGCTGACATCTCTGGCCGAGACAGGAACTGTCTAGAGCAGGAGAGGTTTTATATGGGGATTCATAGATAACCCAGACAGAGTTCCTGTCTCGGCCAGAGGTGGCAGCAGAGAGCACTGTGTCAGACTGAAAATAAAACAACATTTCCTGCATGATATATAGTAGCTGATAAATATGGGAAGACTTGAGATTTTTTAATAGAAGTAAATTAAAAATCTATATAAATTTCTAATATCAGTTGATTTGAAAGAAAAAGATTTTCGCTGGACAACGAGTTTAAGTGATTGGAGCCAAGTTGTAATACCACACATAACCTGAGGAGAGCTCCAAAACAGCTAAAGTTCTATGCTGCTGAACTGACAGGACTGTTTGAAGCTTCCGGCATCATAATAAGTTATGGACGTGTGCATGCCACCCTAATGGAAGCCAGAGTGGGCAACTACCAACTTAGAAGGTTTCAGCAGTAGTTGTTTTCCTTGGGATGCATTAGCTTTATCTTTAAGACTAATGCTGCATGGATATCTTTCTGACATACCTTTGGCAATGCTGTGTGATCTGGCAAAAAGTTGTTTATTTTGGGCTTAAAGCAGGGGCGTAGCTATATATATATATATATATATATATATATATATATATATATATATATATATATATATATATAGTAAGAAGGCGCATGGCACCGTCATAGATGGTAGATATGTTTTACAAAGGATCCTGGCCTTGGTGAGGTGAAAGACTATGATAACTGGTGTCAGCGGCAATAGGCCACTCGCACACATTTAAAATTTAGTATGGCTGCAATGCAGTTTAGTCTGGGACGGTCTTTCATGGGAGCATGCCAAAGAGTGGGTGGGTGGCTGCTCCCACACTCCAGGTCCAGGTTTTGGTGTGGCCTTTTGTAAGCCTGGGAGAACCAGCTGAGAGGGGGTGTGTGTATCTCCAGTCTGCAGAGTGTGCTGCTGGGGAGAAGGAGCTGTGTGCGGCTTCTCTGAGGCCAAAGGAGACTTCCAGGAGCTGTTTGGTTTCTGGCAGCGTCTATCCGGGTGAGAGCCCTATGTGAACCAATTGACTGTTTGCATAACTGCCAATGACTGTTTTCACGGACTTTGTTCTATACCTGGGTGTTGGCTGAAGAAAGCTGTATGTTTTGTTTGCTGTTGTGGACAATAAACCTCTTATTTTTCTTTAAACCTGCTGCTGGTCTCATATCAAAAGACTGCTTCTGAGACTGATCCCCACAAATTGGTGGAGGATGCGGGAAGATCCCTGCTAGTAGATCGTATGTCCTGGGTTAAGGCTGCAGCTCAGATACAGACCCAGGCAGAGACTATGGAGGACATTATCAAACACCTTGTGAGGGCCAACACCCAGCAGCAACAAGCTCATGCTGAAGCTGTACGAGTCCAGCAGGAGACTAACCAGCTCCTCATCAGGCAAATGGCTATAATGAAAGAAGCCTTTCAGGTCAAGGAGACCCCACCTCCTACCAGCACAGAGCATGGTCAGCGAGCCCGTAAATCTGTACGAGAAGCCCTGCAAAAGATGACTCCAGAAGATGACGGGGAAGCCTTCCTTACCGTTTTTGAGCGGATCGCTGAACGGGAGAAGCTGCCAAATGAGCAATGAGCTGAAGTTTTAGCTCCATTCCTCACAGGCGAGCCCCAAAAGGCTTATTATGACTTGTCTTTGCAAGATGCCCGGGAGTATGAGAAGCTCAAAGCAGAGATCCTGGCACGTTTAGGCGTAACCGTTGCTGTCCGGGCTCAAAAAGAGTGCACCACTGGGGTTACAAAAGGGACAAGCCCCCAAGATCCCAAATGTTCGATCTCCTGCATCTTGTCCAAAAATGGCTGCAGCCTGTTTGTTCTCCAGCAGAAATGGTTGAACGGGTGGTGATGGACCAGTTCGTGCAGGCCCTGCCCAAGCCAGTGCAGTGCTGGGTTGCCCAGGGAAATCCCCAGAATGCGGATGACTTAGTGGGCTTGGTGGAGAGATATCATGCTGTTGAGACATCTCTGGCTGACCCAGGACCCCTTCCCACTCTGTACTGGCGTACTCGGAGTGTCTCTGCAAGCCGAAGGAAGGGTTCTCAAACCCCACGTGATGGATGTCCCAAGGCCAAGAGTATGCCTGAGTCAACCAGACAAACCCAATGGAGAGTGGCGCTTCTGCAATGATTATCGCAAACTAAATGAAGTGTCTAAGGTGGATGCTTACCCAATGCCCCGGGTAGACGAGCTTATTGAGAGGCTAGGTCCGGCTTGTTATATCACTACCCTAGACCTAACAAAAGGATATTGGCAGATCCCATTGTCTAATGAGGCTAGGGAAAAGACGGCCTTCTCTACACCTGAGGGTTCTTTCCAATATGTTAGAATGCCATTTGGTTTGCAAGGGGCCCCCGCCACATTTCAGAGGGCCATGGATCGAGTCCTACATCCCCACAGGAAATATGCCGCTGCTTACTTGGATGATATAGTAATATTTAGTCACGATTGGGAAAGTCACCTAGGTAAAGTTCAAGCCATCCTGAACTCATTAAGGAAGTCCAGTTTTACCATTAATCCAAGTAAGTGTGCCATGGGGATGGAAGAAGCCCGATACCTGGGGTACATTGTGGGAAGAGGGGAAATAAAACCCCAGCTAAATAAAATAGAGGCGATTCAAAGCTGGCCCCGCCCACTTAACAAAAAACAGATCAGGGCATTCCTAGGAATTGTGGGGTATTATAGAAGATTCATCCCCAAGTTTGCAGAGATAGCGGTTCCCCTAACTGACCTAACAAAAGGGGGAAGTCAGCCATGGTTAAGTGGTCTCCAGAGGCTGAAAAGGCCTTCCAGAATCTTAAGTCGGCCCTCTGTAAACAGCCTGTGTTGGTAGCCCCAGACTTTGAAAGAGAATTTGTCATCCAGACTGATGCATCAGATGTAGGTCTAGGGGCTGTGTTATCCCAAGTGATAAAAGGAGAAGAAAATCCGGTGAGTTATTTGAGCAGGAAGCTGTCCCCCGCAGAACAGAACTACTCAATTATTGAGAAAGAGTGCCTAGCCATCAAGTGGGCCCTAGATTCCCTACAGTACTATTTGTAAGGGCGCAAGTTTAGGCTGGTGTCGGATCATGCCCCTCTTAAATGGTTGAGGGAGAAAACAGGAAAAAATGCCTGAGTCACCCGCTGGTTCCTGGCACTACAGGACTTCAATTTTTCAGTAGAGCATAGGCCAGGAAAATTGCAGGCTAATGCAGACGCCTTGTCGAGGGTACATTGCATGGTTGCTGAAGGTGCCCAGAACCCCGGCTTTGGGCAGAGGGTGGGGTATGTAAGAAGGCGCATGGCACCGTCATAGATGGTAGATATGTCTCACAAAGGATCCTGGCCTTGGTGAGGTGAAAGACTATGATAACTGGTGTCAGCGGCAATAGGCCACTCGCACACATTTAAAATTTAGTATGGCTGCAATGCAGTTTAGTCTGGGACGGTCTTTCATGGGAGCATGCCAAAGAGTGGGTGGGTGGCTGCTCCCACACTCCAGGTCCAGGTTTTGGTGTGGCCTTTTGTAAGCCTGGGAGAACCAGCTGAGAGTGGGTGTGTGTATCTCCAGTCTGCAGAGTGTGCTGCTGGGGAGAAGGAGCTGTGTGTGGCTTCTCTGAGGCCAAAGGAGACTTCCAGGAGCTGTTTGGTGTCTGGCAGCGTCTATCCGGGTGAGAGCCCTATGTGAACCAATTGACTGTTTGCATAACTGCCAATGACTGTTTTCACAGACTTTGTTCTATACCTGGGTGTTGGCTGAAGAAAGCTGTATGTTTTGTTTGCTGTTGTGGACAATAAACCACTTATTTTTCTTTAAACCTGCTGCTGGTCTCATATCAAAAGACTGCTTTTGAGACTGATCCCCACAATATATATATATGCTTTACTGCTGGTGCACTGATAACCTCTGACCTCTGCAAGGAGCTCCTTTCCTACTTGATTGCCAGCTGGAGAAGAGAGGTCAGAGGTTATCAGTGCAGTGAAACAGAAATCTCTGTCTTCAGCTTGTTAACTCTTTTTTTGTGTTGCAGCATGTAAGTAAACATTGGGCCACTCAAACACTACAGTACATAAGAGGTTAAGCAGAAGGACACATGCTCTTACCTTCTTCCCCGGGCCTCCCTCCGGCACGGGCCCCAGATAACTGCCTACCCTGCCTCTATGGTAGCTACGCCACTGGCTGAAAGTATTACAGAGGTGGCCCTGCACTTCTGCCGCTGCTGTACATTTAGGCTACCACCCACCTTCTTTGGCTGTTAATCATTCTGGAGCAGGTAAGGCAGCGCCTGGAAAGCAGGGCCTCCTCTGTGTTAGCCTGAAATAAAAAACATTTTTTTCCAGAAGATGCCAGATCACACAACATCACTAAATGTATGTATGAACTGCTTGTCTGCTAGGCATCTGGAAACTGGCAGCATGGATATATGCTTTAAATAGACCCCATATGTCCAGCCAGCTGTGGTGATCGCGATCTACTGCAGTGGACTTAGCTGCCTGTTGTTAATCTGTTGCACAGCCTGATTAAAAGAGAGAGGGGGATTAAAATGGAATTTGTAGGGTATTTAGACAGGTCTGTCTTTGCATTTAACTTTAAATGTCTTTTGGATTTCACACTGAACCAAGGCTATGGGTAAAAGTTAAAGGAGTAGTCCAGTTTGGACAAGCACTTCTTGAATTAGAGACCCCATTATGATGAACTGATCTTAACCACACAGCCAACGTAAAGCAGACAACCTATTAAGATTATGGGATTTTTTCTTTTACTATGGATTTTTTGTTATAAAAAGAAGCTAAGTATGTCTTTGCAAATTGGGAGGGCAGGATCTCTAAGGACCCTATCACATGGCCCGAGTGACTGAGTAAACCAGTGCCAATCTCATGGCCCTTTGCTACAATCATCCACACATCCCCTCAACAGGTCAAAACAACACAATTAGTCAGTAAACAATTGTTTCATCCTTTGCTGACTGATCGCTGTCCCTGTGACTTACTGATACAAATACCTAATGGAGTAAAGTCTATGGGTGGTCACAGGGGCGTAGCTAGGATTCATGGGGCCCCATAGCAAAAAACTGTATGGGGCCCCATAAATCCTGTATGCCCCCCCCCCCCCCACCAAACACAGACATTGACGCACATATACACACACAGAGGCACCATTAACATATATACAGATACGCCACTGACATACACACATATATACGCTGTAATGTGATTACACTAGTGCTGATGTATACACCATGAATAGACTGTACACAGGGAAATCATCTGATTGTAATAAGAAATACTCAACCAGAAATAAAAGAAAATGCTGCAGATATTAATGGTGGGTTCTTTTATTAGAGCCCAGCATTAATAGAAGCTGCTGCAGAACATCTTTGAGAGTAAACACACACATATACACCAGTGCTACAGACATTGCTGACATACACACACACACATATATAGCCACAGATACATATATACACACACTGACATATACATATACCCACAGATACATATATACACACACTGACATATACATATACCCACAGACACATATATACACTCACTGACACACATACACAGCACTTACAGCTCCCAGGCTTCCCCCTCCTCCTCCTGTAATCCGGGCTGATGATCTTCATATAGAAGTATTGAGGACCTTTGGGTCATGTGACCCAAAGGGCCTTAATCCCTCTCCTGTGCCGTCTGGCAGGCCTTGCCCTCTGTTCAGCCCGCTCACCCGGCACTACAGTGAGGGGGCTGAACGGTGCAGTGGGGGTCCCTCTTCCTCTCTGGACCCCTGGGGGAGCGGGGTACCTACCATGAAGGCAGGGCAGGCTTCCTCGGGCCCCCTTCATGCAGGGGCCCCATAGCAGTCGCCTTCCCTGCCTTCATTGTAGCTACGCCACTGGGTGGTCACAAGTGCAGGACGAGCTCTCCTGCCACACCCCACCCAGGGTCTGGCCAAGAATATAGCTATATGTGTGTAGAAAACGTCAACACAGGAAGATTTTATTTGTTTCTTTTATTCTTCAATTCCAGTCTTTCCCTGCTCTAACCATTGTCCTGGTCCTGTGTGCTCAGGTGACACATAAACTAGTACCTACAAAACTTTTTAGATGGTGTTTTTCTGGGTCAGTGGCAGTTTTTCAAAATTGTAGCATGCCCTAAACATGGTGTGACATTTTCCCACTATAGAAATCTCTAGCTGTCCAGAACAGGAGAAGTTTTCTATAGGAATTTGCTACTGCTCTGGACAGTTCATATCATGGACAGAGGTGGCAGCAGAGAGCACTTTGTCAGACAGGAAAGAATACACCACTTCCTGCAGGTTGTACAGTACTGAAAGGCTTGTGTTTCTTTTTTTAAATAACTTTTGACTGCAGTTGATTTGAAAACATTTTAAAAAAAACACAACAAAAAAGGGTGTGTGTGTGTGTTTTAAAATGGATGTTTATCCATTTTCTAATTCTGTTTATTGGTGCCATTTAGCTCTATTAATGCAGTGATTATAGTCGGCCAGCTTCCTAAACATCTACAGAATCTGCAGGAAATTTGAGTATAATTAAAGTTAGTTAACCCAACTTGCAGTTTAAATTCATTAAATTCTCAGCCCCCTCATTGGTCGGTTGCTGGGCGGCTTAGGCTGTTTTATTCAGTAACCTGGACCTGAAGAGAATCAATGTATTATATAATGGTTGGTGCTAATGATCTATTTCCCCTGGAGACACACTGAGCATCAATACTTGCGCTTCCCGTAACTTTCTTAATTAAAAAATGTGAGTATTTGGTATATTGACATATCAGTTGTAGTCAAGGTTCATCCTGCAGGAGACGAGGAGACAAATTAGATTTTGTTACTGTGAGGAATGAAAGGAACACTCCAAGCTAGATGGATACATAGAAGGAGATTTATCAAACATGGTGTAAAGTGAAACTACCTCAGTTGCCCCTAACAACCAATCAGATTCCACCTTTCATTCCTCACAGACTCTTTGGAAAATGAAAGGTGGAATCTGATTGGTTGCTAGCGGCAACTGAGCCAGTTTCACTTTACACCATGTTTGATAAATCTCCCCCATAGTGTTATACTTAGTGCAGGGCCAAAGGGGTTAAGCCTGACAGGGATTCACAGAACAACCAATAGAATATCCTTATGCTCCACCTGCTAAGGATCTGCACCAGGCAAAGTACTGGGTAGTGGAATTGAACAAAAAAAAAAGTTTTAATTGCAACTTTTCAAAGTCCTATTGCATCTTTTGTAGTAAATGCATGTGTTCTGCATTAAAAGTAGATAATATTTTGGCATTTTGAGAAAAAAAAAGTGCCAAAACCTACTGGAGGTCACTTTCATTACAATCAAGGGTTGACTTTGAAGGGGTGGGGGTGAGGGTCCTAAAACATGAAGACAGATTATCATCATAAAGTTTGCAACTAGGGATGGTCCGAACCTGCTGAACGCTCGGCAGCAGATTCCCGCTGTCTGCCCGCTCCGTAGAGCGGGCGGATACAGCGGGAAGAACGCCTGGAAAACTGGGATACAGCCTATGGCTATGGCTATGGTTCGGACCATCCCTATTTGCAACATAGAACTATGAGAGTAAATTGTCTATTTGACACTGGTGTTTGGAGTCATTACACGTCCTGCAAAGAACTTAGCATTTCTTTCTTTCAAATCAACTGGTTTAAGAAAGTTATATAGATTTGCAATTTAATTCTATTTAAAAAATCTTCAGTCTTTTAGTACTTATCAGCTGCTGTATGTCCTGCTGTAAGTGATGGATTTTCTCCAGTCTGACACAGTGCTCTCTGCTGCCACCTCTTTCCGAGACAAGAACTGCCCAGAGCAGTAGCAAATCCCAATAGAAAACCTCTCTAGCTCTGTCAGCAGAGAGCATCTGTCAGCAGAGAGCACTGTGTCTGACTGAAAAGAAAACACCACTTCCTGCAGGATATAAAGCGACTGATAAGTATGGGAAGGCATTCGATTTTTCAAAGGAAGTAAATCACAAATCTGTGTAAATCTCTGAAACCGATTGATTTAAAAGAAAAAGTTTTTCACCGCAGTACCCCTTTAACCCCTTTACAACACAGGGCGTATACTTACGCCCTGTGGCCTCCTCGGGGAGTTCAGAGGGGGGCCGTGCGGCAATCCCACTCTGAACTGCCGTGGTCCCGGGTGCCTCATGTAGCCTGGAACCGCGACTATTAGGTCTGATCGCCGTGCCCGCTAATAAAGTAATCACATGCAGCTGTCAAAGTTGACAGCTGCATCTGATTACTTATGCAGCCCGATCATTGGTGGTATAGTGGCGGAGATTGCCCCCCGGAGGAGCGATCTTCGTGTCTGCTGCCGGCCGGGGTCTGCGCCGTAATGGCTCGGCACTCGAATGCTTTCAGCTGCAGCAGCCGGAAGCAATCAAGTGGCCATCTCATTGATCTATGCTGTATTACTATATACAGCATAGATCAATGAGAGATCAGTGCGCATATACTAGAAGTTCCCAGGGGGGCTTCTAGTATAAGTGTAAAATAAAAATAAAAAGTGTTATTATTAGTAAAAAAAAAAAAAAAAAACTCCCCTAATAAAAGATTGAATCATCCCTTTTTCCCCATGTTATAAATAAAAATAAATAAATAAACAAACATGTTTGCTATCGCTGCGTGCGTTATCGCCCAAATCATTAATTTATCACATTCCTGATCTCGCACGGTAAATGGCGTAAGTGCAAAAAAATTTGCACATTTTTTGGTCGCATCAAATCCAGAAAAATTGTAATAAAAAGCGATCAAAAAGTCGCATATGCGCAATCAAGGCCCCATAGACCAAAGGATAAAAGCGCTATAAGCCTGGGAATGGAGGGATTTTTAGGAACATATATTTGTTAACAATGGTTTGAATTTTTTACAAGCCATCTCATAATATAAAAGTTATACATGTTATATATCGTTGTAATTGTACTGACTTGAGGGACATATATAACAAGTCAAAAATAAATAAACAAAATGCGTTTTATTTTTTCAATTTCACCACACATGAAATTTTTGGGGGGTTTTGTAGTGTACTTTATAAAAAAATCCAGTCTGATATTCCAAAATACAATTAGTGGCGCAAAAAATAAGGGCTCATGTGGGTTTCTAGGTGAAAAAATGCAAGTGCTATGGCCTTTTAAGCACAAGGAGGAAAAAACCAAAGTGAAAAAATGCAAGTTGGCTCTGTCGTTAAGGGGTTAAAGGTTGAATAACTGTGAAGAAAACTACCTCTAGTATGTAGAGCAAGTACTTTTCCTTATGAAAATGACCTACTATGCATATTCTTTTAAGATTTAGGGCAGTATGTATCCGTTTTGTGCCATTATTTTTTGAGCACGGCCTATATCTTTTCACACTATTTATCAGGCCATTTGCGCTCATTTTAAACAGTTTACACCAGCTGTGGCACTTTTTTAAATTTTATCTTGTGCAATTTTTTGTTTCGTGCAAAAATAACTGTGCGGCAGTACACCAGTCAGATCTTGGCTTAGTTTGTTAGACTTTTTTAGCAAAAAAAAAAAAAAAGCACAAAATTGTGCAAAATTTATCATGGACTGAAGAATGTTGTACAGCATAAAAAAAGTGTGCAAGCGCAAAAGTATTGTGCAAATGATAGATAACCCTTTACCATTGTGACAAAGAGCTGCAAATCCACAGTTGATTACATGATAGTGTTTTGACTGCTTGTAGTCACCACTAGGGGGAGTTTAGGAGCTTACTGTATACAGTTTAAGTATTTGGATCAATGATTGAACAGTATGAAGCTCCATACTTTCTATATAGTTTTTCTCTGTGCCAGTTCCACCCCTGGTTTGGCTACACATACTAAACATAATGAGCTCCAAAATAAGGACCAAATAAAATCTTACTCAAAATACTGTGTGAACCCAGCTCTACTGTTCATATAAGGACAATTGTGAATAAGCGGCTGGTAGGCATAGGAAGGCCGCAGCCTATGAATATGGCAGACACCTAGTCCATAGAGCTTGCATTGTGCTGCAACTGCTAAGCATCCCTATACATGACACACTGCTGGAATCAGCTGATCTGTCACTACTTTATCTTGCCCTCATATATCCATGCTGACAGGTTCCCTTTAAGTGATACTCTCCATTGCTAATGCTACTGTAAACTAAGTGCAGTATATTTTGTATTTCTTACAGTTTGGACGAACAGAAGTTATCGACAACACGCTGAATCCAGATTTTGTTCGCAAGTTTGTGCTGGATTATTTCTTTGAAGAGAAACAGAACTTAAGGTTTGATGTGTGAGTATGTGCATCAGCATTAAATGAATGCTATACAAGCGTTTTGATAAATATTATTATAGAGTAATACATTATTGTAATCTGCTACAGTTTATATTCCCATAAAAACACACATATACCACCTAATCTCCAACCTTATAGATCCTCACCTATGTACATACCCACCTATGTTGTGCAGAGCTCAGTGTTATCAGTGCTACAGGTCCCAAATACATTATGTAACACACAGAATAATCTGTATGTAATAGCCAGGAAGAACTTAATCAGCTGAACCGAGCCATTACCATAGGGGAAAAGGACTTCTGATCCACATAGCAGTAACTGTGACAAACGTGCTTATGTATGGATAGATAGATAGATATCAGCAGAAAGTCCGCGGCACACAATAGTGTAAGTGAAAAATTAAACGTGGTTTATTTCATAGTGCAGCAATCCAGACGCAACGTTTCGGTGATTACATATCACCATTTTAAAGCGTGATATGCACTATGAAATAAACCACGTTTAATTTTTCACTTACACTATTGTGTGCCGCGGACTTTCTGCTGATATTTAAATCGGTCCTTGGTCAGGACTTGGACCGCAGGCACCTGCAATCCCACAGCAGTGCTGCTCTCTATCTTTTTTGCTAGATAGATAGATAGATAGTAAGTTATATAGATTTGTTATATAGAAGACCTAAAACAACCAGCAGAACTAAGCCATTACCATGGGGGGCGGGAGGACTTCCAATCAACATAGCAGTAGGGTAGGATCACTCAGGAATAGGTGAGGACTTAGGTGAGGAATTGAAGAGGAATCCGCTCTCATATCAGCTTGAAATTCCTCCCGCAAAATATTTACAGAGCAATGTCCCATAGTGCATTGTCATTCACACTGCAGAATTTCCGAGCAGAATTTTCTGCCCCTGATCCGCTTTCTGCCCAAAGAATTGAAATGTCAATTCCCTGGGCAGATTCTGCTAAAGGAATCATACAGAAGTCAATGGGGGCTTAAATTCTGCTTGCATTCTGCTTGAATTCTGCTTAACCCTTTGAGGACCAGGCCCAAAATGACCCAGTGGACCGCGCAAATTTTGATCTTAGTGTTTCCGTTTTTCCCTCCTCCCCTCCTAAGAGCTCTAGCACTCTCAGTTTTTTATCTACAGGCCATGTAAGGGCTTATTTGTTACAGGAATAGTTGTACTGTGTAATGGCGTCTTTCATTTTACCATAACATGTATGATGGAATTCCAAATATATTATTTATGAAGATATAAATTGATGAAATCGCAAAAAAGAATGCAATATGGTAACGTTTGGGGGGTTCCTGTGTCTACGTTATGCACTATATGGTAACAGCGACATGACACTATTATTCTATAGGTCAGTCCGAACACAACCATATGCAGGTTTACACAGATTCTCTAATGTTATATATTTTTTTTAAATGAAATCCTTTTTTTTGGCAATTAATTATAAATAAAATGGGACTATTGTGACGCTTATAACGGTTTTATTTTTTCACCTACGGGGCTGTATGGGGCGTCATTTTTTCCGCCATGATCTCTAGTTTTTATTAATACCATATTTGTGAAGATCGGACGTTTTGATCACTTTTTATTAATTTTTTTATATATATAATGTAACATAAAATCGGTAATCTGCGCACTTTTTCCCCTCTTTTCGTGTACGCCGTTTACCGTTCGCAATGACACTTGTTATATTTTAATAGATCGGACAATTACGCACGCTACGGTATATTATATGTTTATCTATTTATTTATTTTTATATGTTTTATTTATATAATGGGAAAGGGGGGTGATTTCAACTTTTATTGGGGGAGGGGTTTTGGGGTAGTGTATTAGTGTTTTTAACTTTTTTTTTTTTACACATTTGAAGTCCCTTTGGGGGACTTGTACATAGATTAGTTTGATTTTTACACTGATGAATGCTATGCCATAGGCACAGCATTGATCAGTGTTATCGGCGCTCTGCTCATTGAGCCTGCCTGTGCAGGCTTAGAGTAGCAGAGCGCCGATCGGACCGCATGGAGACAGGTAAGAGACCTCCAGCAGTCCGTTATACCGATCGGGACCCCCGCAGTCACACTGCGGGGGTCCCGATCAGTAAGTGACAGGGGACTCCCCCTGTCACTTACACTTAAACGCCGCGGTCGCGCCGTGATCGCGGCGTTTAAGGGGTTAATGACACGCGGCAGCGCGATCGCTGCAGCGTGTCATTGCCGGTGAGGTCCCGGCTGCTCACTGCAGCCGGCCCCCACCTCCTATGAAGCGCGCTCCGCTCCGGAGCGCGCTTCATAGCGGGAATAACACCCGTGACGTAAGGTTACGTCATGGGTCGTCTGGGGACAGACTTCCATGACGTAACCCTACGTCCAGGGTCGTCTAGGGGTTAAAGAGTCACTGTTGTATTTTTTTTTTTTTCCTTTGCAGAAATCAATAGTCCAGGCGATTTTAAGAAACTTTGTAATTGGGTTTATTAGCCAAATATGCCATTATCTGCATGTAAAAAGCCTTTTCCCAGGTCCCCCCCTCCTTCCTATTTTCCATCCACTGCAAAAAATCAGGAAATTGTGACTTGTTGCATCAAACGTACCCTGTCTGTTCTAGGGAGAGGGGAGGGGGAGGAGGAAGGAGGGAGTTAGCCGACAGCAGAAAGCAGATAACAGAGGATTACAGACACGGAGCTGGGTGACAGCTGTAATCAGAGCTCAGAGAGGTCAGTGGTGACTGTCAGAGGAGATAAAGGGTGAGGTATTTGTAGATTAACTCTTTGTTGTCCTGTTTTGGTCTTTTATTTAGCTCTCTCCATAGGAGAACAATGAAGACAGGGGATAAAAATGCATTTTTCGGCTAATAAACCTAATTACAAAGTTTCTTAAAATCATCTGGACTATTGATTTCTGCAAAAAGAATTTCACGACAGTGACACTTTAAATTCCCCTTTCATTCTGCTCAAATTTTCCTCGCATTCTGCTCAAATTCCACTCCTATTCTGCCAGAGCTTAATAGGCAAGGAATTTCAAGCAGAAAACTTTCCTCTACAACTCCTCAAGAATTCCTCAGTGTGAACCCGCCCGTAGCTGTGAGAATTGGACAGACACAAAGGTGCTCATGTGGGCAGTCAGCAGGAAAGGAGACATATCATAGCCAGGTAATGAAGCTGTCCGGGAAGAAAAGAATTGGACTAATATATGTAAATTCTGGTGACAGGTCCTTTTTAAGGTGACAACTACAAGTCACTTAGCCAAGATATCTTGTGCTACTTGTCTGTCACTGTCTTGCAGCTTTATAACACTTGACACTTGAAACCATTCACCACCATTACCTGCAATGTTGTGAAATCTTTGTGTCATGCAACCAAAGTAACATGTAGACCTGGCCAAAGGGCATATTAACTTGTAGGAGTTTATGCAAGGAAATCCACAGGTTAAATCTTGATGAAATCCTCAGAGTCAGATTCCCAGCTTTGGGGAAGATTTTATAAAGAGAAACTCACTGGTTACACCCTGTGGATTTCTTTGCACGGAATCTGCAGCCTATAAGCTACTTGTGAAATGATCCTCAATGGAACAATCCCGACTTGTGCAACTGATTGTTCACTTGCTGCCCAGTATATCTCACCCTTTGACAGGTTACCATTGTCAGGAGATCAACAATGTTAATTATGTCACCTGTTAGTGGTTTTAATGTTATGGCAGACTGGTGTATTATCTGTGTTAGGGACCTGAGAGAAAGTGGGACAGTCAGAATCTATTGTGAAATATTTGTTACTGTGGCAACAACATCCCTGGTCCTGCTGGGAAGACGCCTATTAACCCTTCAGTGCCAGAGGGACTGTTACTTGTGAGATGTACATCTATTTATATTCCATATCTCTTGTGTAGATGACCTGCATACTCTGCAAAGATCACTTGTCTCACAACTGTTCAGCAAACTAAAACAAAGGATAGATAGATAGATAGATAGATAGATAGATAGATAGATAGATAGGAGATAGATAGATAGATAGATAGATAGATAATGGTCAGACAGATCGATTAATCGATCGATAGATATTACAAATAATACATTTTCTAGGATGCAGTAATATATAACTCTCTGGATTGCCTCCATTATGTATAATAAAACTGAATTGCCCAAATTAAGTCTAAAAATATAGTATTTCCCCCTTTTTGTTATGTAATTGACTGCATCAAGTGAAATGACAAGGCTCCAGTGTTCCATTGAAGAGCAGAGGGCTCCAGGATGACTCACTCTTTTGGGACGTAAGAGCAACGGCAGCAACAGAGACATTACAGATCTATTTCTCTGTGTGATCACACGACCACAATGAAAAAATTGGGAGGATTTAGGATTTTGGGATAGTGGCCATCATTAGCAAAGCAGTTCACATCTATGTGGATATATTATTAGGATGGCACTTGTCCCAAGGCTCAAGGTTTTTTTTTTTCATGCACGTGGTCATATTATAAATCTGGTCTGTAATAAGAATTAATTTGGACCAAACTCTATTTAATTATTTAGGAAAAGTACATTCCTGGCTTGAACAAATCTAATGCTAAATCAAAGAACATCAAAAATCAAACCCACATGCCATGAGCAGTTGGGGTCGCCCTCTATGTTTCTATCTTTAGTTGGTTCGTTGAACCTTTGAGCTCCCCTGTACCGCACCATGTAGTTCTGGAAAAAAATGTGTTGTAGCTTCTTGTTAATTGTGAAGTTTACCTAGTTTATCCGAAGACATCAGATGTAGAACAATCTCTTTAATTTTCCCCATTGTGGAAGTTGCGTTAAAGGGGTTATCTTACTATCCCTATTAGAGATAAATGTATCCCATTTGTAACTATTCCAGCTGAGGAATCGGATACATCTTGTGAGATGTAATAATAATATATACAACTAATGGGGTTTAGGTCAATGTCATAAGCTCATGCTTTTATTAAAAAAGACTATGGCCAGTTGCCAAGTTGCTTGTACCGGAGGACCAGGCAGTAATATTTGCTTAATGTGAATTACAGTGAAATTATATAATTATAATGTGATGGAATTTGTATAACCACAGGATACAGTGTTGCCGACATAATAACATACCCGTTGCTACAATAAACTAACAGTAAGAGTCCTGTGACCTATAAAAATGATAACACATCAAATAATGTTATATTTTACTGCAGGGAGTATATTATTCTTACATCCATATCAGTATTATGTAACAAGAGGGTGATGTTATATCATTGCCTGCCATGGGGCATCATTACTGTGTATATCAGTTGCTAATAAACAGCCCCCTAGTGGCCAAACACTCACCCTAATGTGTTACTGCATCCTAGAGAATTACACAATGCACTCTACCACTGACCTACTTAGTGTATATTGTATGGTCTAATATAAGTAATGAGAATTTATATAGTCCTTATATCTATGGATTTGCCCTATAAACAGGGAGGGAATTTGAATCCCAATGAAATAAATGGCCCTGCTTGCTATACCTTTCAGCTAAACCACATGTTTAGCTGAAAACGCCTGCCTTTATTCCAGCAAATAAATGGACATACTTTGGAAATGTACAAGGCAGAATGGGATACCTGTGTCCCAACCTAAAGTTGTTATGTGGCTGAGGAATACCCTACTAAGTGTCTGAAGCTTCCTCCAGTTGTAGCGCTAGGAACACACAATTTTTAGGCCTAGACTGTTTCCAGTTCTCTGTAAAACTGCTAAAACGGGTAACTAAAGCAACGTTACCCTACAATCTGGGTCAAGTATATAGCAAATCATGGCATCATGTGAAGTCAGGGGGTTTCGCCCAAGACTTTTCTACAGTCCATGCTAAGAAAAAACTGTTACTCAAGCAAGCTCCTTTTCCTATTCCAGACAGAATAAAATGGCTAGTCATGAAAGGTAACAGTTCTTCGGGGACTTTCTTGCTTTACCTAACTTTTCTCAGCATAAGTTGAAGTTAGTGACTACACATCACAACCTTCTGGGAACACCCTTTAAGTGGGATTCTACCATAAACTTAACCATGAAAACTATTCTTCAGTTCACTACACTACAGTTTACCAATTCTCTGGGAAACCTCTACAGCAGAGTATAAGTGGACTGCATAGCAACAACATCACCCTTAGCAACATTAAGCTATTCAGACTGTATTCCAGTGACACTGCTGGGGAAATGTGACCGTATCTTTTCTGTCCACTGGAAGTCTTCAGTGTCACAGCATGCATAACCTCACATTTTTGCCTGTATTGCTGCACAGTCTGTCAGTAAAAGAGTTAAAGGGGTTTTCCGGGAACAAATTATACTTAGCTGTGCTGCCGGGGCTGCGGGGGAGATGTCAGTAATGTATACTTACCTGTCCTGCTCCCCTGCTGCTTCCATTCCCAGGCTGCCCGCTGTTTCAAAACACTGACAGTAGTGACCCGCAAACCGGCAGAGACAGGGGAGCGGGACAAGTAATTATACATTATTGACATGTACTGCGCAGTATGGCTTAGTATGAATTTTTACCAGACAACCTGTTTCATGGAATCCTGGTGTCTAGAAGTTGTGTTCCTGCACTTTGCCTCACTGAAACAGCTACTGGATTGTGACACATCAGAGGGACTATAACACCCAGCTACCCTGCAACATAACACCAGTTGCCACCCTTGGGTACCACATTGGCTGTACCAATGCAGCAATGATTGTTCGTTCTTGTACTTTTCCATAGTATATCCATATATATGACAAAATAAACCAAGGGGTTTTAATTTATTGGAGTCCCCTAGTGGTAACCCCATTTAGACACTGACTACAAGAATATGGGTCCTTGTGTGCTGGGCCGAGGGATGTGATCATATAAACCAGTATTAGAAAAGGTCCTCATTTTGGTTTGGCATGTGTGTTACTATCAGTGGCGGTCTTTGGCACCAAGCACACCAAGCGATCACTTGGGGCCCCCACCATCCAGGGGGGCCCCCACGCCCCGCTCTTGTGCTCAAGACCACTGGACAGGGCTGCTGCCATTTGAACTGTAACTATGAGCACTCGTAATGGGGTATATACTACTGGGGACAACACACAGCGGTCTATTGTTTTGGAACGCGTGTCGAGGGGGGGGCCCCAGACATAACTTCGCTTGGGGCCCCAGAAATGCCAAGACCGCCCCTGGTTACTATAGGGGGTCTAGAGGCAGCAGTCACGTTCAGGGCCGTTGCCCCCATATCTCTAGAGGTTCTGCCACGGAACAGTATGATAATGACACGTGGTAGGTGAGGGGATGGGGGGATGGTATAGGTTCAAGTAATTCACGTTGCCTTAGGATCTTGTTTTTGCACACTACTTCTTCTTTCAGTAGTACCAGGAAATAGGATGGCTTTTCTATCTATCGGGGGATCTGTATTAAGTATGCAGCAGACATACAGTTACCTATAAGCAACCGCTTTTATTTCTGCTGTAATAAAAAACTCAGGACCAGTAAATCCTATTGACTGACATGTTAGGATCCCCTTGCTCACCTGCAGCTGTATGTGCAGGCACGTGTAATGCAAATGATCTGTATAGTATGGGAGCCATCAGCAGGGAATTGGATGGAGTTATTGGATGCTGCATACCAAGACGCTGGCGTTAAGGGACCAGTGTGAATAATTCGACAGGAGAATCTTACCAAGAAACAACTTGTATCGACCTCAGAACCCTGGGGAGAGACGCAGATTTACTTGTTAATCTTTACGTTGATCATGTCAGGCTAAAAAAAGCTGAATGATGTCAGGCAAGAAAACATCAGTATTTCCATCGTGTTCAAGATGTGTATACACATGGGGCACCATTATGTTTATTAATACATTTATATACATGATTCTATCCTGTTAAGAACTATTTGCAGATTTTATCAATGACTTAACAGCAGAAAATCTGCTCCTTATATTGTTATCCAGTGGTACAAAAACATGGCCACTTTTCCCCCCTCTCTTGTCTCCAGATTGGGTGGGGTTTGGAACTCAGTTCCATTGAAGTAAATGGAGCTTAATTGCAAACTGCACCTGAACTGGAGACAAGAGAGGGGGAAAAGTGGCCATATTTTTGTAGCGCTGGATAACCACTTTAACTTCAAAACATTAGCTAAAAAGCCAATGTTCACTTTGGACAATGCCCTTGTTGTTAGAAAAGTTTGTTGTCCCTTGACAATATGCTGACCCCAAAGCGTCTCTCTGTTGGGACCCCCCAACAATCAACCTGCGGTCTGTGGGTAAATCTGGCAGTAAGTGTTCTATTTGCCTGAAGCGCCGCCTCTAGGGGAATGAAATATTACACAGTGCCAATTCAAATCAATCAGTTGTAATACAGGACAGGTCTTCCAGAGTATGAGATGCTTTTTGTAACCACTCTGACCAAGATATGTGATCCTAAACAGAGAATCCCACTCTATTAAATCCAGTATCCAATTGTGAACTGAAGTAAAGTTAAGGTAACATAATAAAGAAGTTATATTTACCCATTCTGGTCCGCCACTGCCACTGCCCCACCCCTCTGGTCCCCCATTGGCTTCCTTTATCATCCAATTCCTCTGATGTCACAGCCCCACAGGAACACTTAGCTAATCAGTTACTGATGTAGGAACTGAGAGGTGACAGGAAACAGTGGTACATTGAGGGACCAGGATGGGTAAGTATAACATGTATATTGGGACCGATTTACTAACGTGTTTCTGGCAGAAAATTGTAATTTTTTTTGTCCATTTTAGTCAGTTTAGTGTTCCGCCATATTTAATAAAAGTGTGAGACACAATTTTTCCCAAAAACCTGACAAACCCGTCATTTTTGTTCACAAACTCTCCAAGTGAGCGTGTTGTAGGTGTGTCATGAGTGTGATTTTTTTTTACGGGTTTTCTATTCTGAAACCCAGACACTTTAATATGGCAGAATGGTTGGGTTTTAGTTGTGTCCTTCTAGATTAACTAAGGGCATGCACCACACTAATAAATTTGATGCAAAAAACAAAACAAAAAACAAAACAGGCACAACTGACAGCAAAATGGCTTAAAATTGACGCATTGGTAGTAAATGAGATCCATTATGTTTTCCCCTGCCGGCCTATATTCTTTTATTTTGCCATCTCTTTAAATCCCATATCCTCTAAAAATGATGAAACAACTCTGCTGACGATGTCACAGTCTACACAACAAAGTGTAAAGAGTGAACTAAAGCTTATCATTATTGTTCTAGCTTTTTTACATGAATTATTACATCATAATTTTCTGATCATACATTTTTATAAAGCTGACTAACCCACATGCAAAATACTTCAAAGTACAATGCTAGCAGGGACCCAAAAGGTACCATCCATTGGTATTTCCTTTTTCCATCACAGAAATAACTTTCTTCATCATCCTATTCTTCCCCAGCCTTCTCTTGCTACTTTCTCAGCCGGTCTTGCAGAACATAGAATTTCACCATGCTTAATTATATTTCCAGCAGAAGGGCGAGGACTGTTTATGGTCTGGTATCTGGAGCAATAAGATTAATTGTCCCCAGAGACAATAAGATACCCCTCAGCGGCAGCAAGCAAATAGCTATATTGTATTGTGTGTAATTAAATTCTCTGGCAATAGGATTTGTAATGTGTGTAACCCAGATGTTTTACTGTAATTATTGTTATTTATTTATAAAGCCAGTATAGATATTGCAGGGCTGTGTACAATTACATGACACATTGATAGACGTGAAGAACGATAACATCCACTTGTTCAGACATTAGTGTTACAGCTACACTGCCTGCTGAACTGTCTGATGTAAAGGGGTTCTATGCTCTGCCGCCCATATCAGTGTCAGTGTTTACTGTAGCGTGGCATTATGGGCATGAATCAGGAAGAACAGGATGAACTGTGGCCCTCTACAGGTGAGAGCAGGTTTGTAAAATACAGGCCCTCCCATCCTACTCTCCGACAAGTCAAGTGGCATTCTTTGTTGTAATCTTGGTTGGTCTTTTATTTGTGAAGAAGGAAGAACAGGGTGGTCAGTATCCTTCTTTAGGTTTTAACCCTTTGAGGACCAGGCCCAAAATGACCCAGTGGACCGAGCAAATTTTGATCTTTGTGTTTTCGTTTTTTCCTCCTCCCTTTCTAAGAGCTCTAGCACTTTCAGTTTTCTATCTACAGGGCTATGAGAGGGCTTGTTTTTTACAGGAATACTTGTATTTTGTAATGGCCTCTTTTGTTCTACCATAACATGTATGATGGAACCCCAAAAATATCATTTATGAAAATATAAATTGGTGAAGTTGTAAAAAAGAATGCAATATGGTAACTTTTGGGGGGTTCCTGTGTCTACGTAATGCACTACACGGTAAAAGCGACATTGGTACCATTATTCTATAGGTCAGTCCGAACACAACCACATGCATGTTTACACAGATTCTTTAATGTTATATATTTTTTTAATGAAATCCTTTTTTGACAATTAAAGGGGTAGTGCGGCGTTTCAAAATTATTCACTAAATAACACACATTACAAAGTTATACAACTTTGTAATGTATGTTATGTTAGTGAATGGCCCCCTTCCCCGTGTTCCCCCCCACCCACGCTAGACCCGGAAGTGTGATGCACTATACTCACCTGATTCTTGTCGACCCCGTCCGCCATCTTGGGACAATGATGTCATCTTCGGGAGGTCGGCCGAACCGCTCCAGTTGTCTCTCATGCCGGCCCCCCTATGCCATGCCATTAGCTGCTCAGCCGCGATTGGCTGAGCATAACTGTGCTCAGCCAATCGCGGCTGAGCAGCTGATGACGCGGCAGAGGGGGGCCGGCATGAGGGACGGCTGAAGCGGTTCGGCCGGCCTCCCGAAGATTACATCATTGTACGAGAAGACTTGAGATTTTTAAATAGAAGTCAATTACAAATCTATATTAAATTCTGACACCATTTGATTTGGAAAAAGAAAGTTCACTGGAGTTCCCCCTTAATGTGTTCTAAAATACAACCCCACCCAGGTTACTCCTTTTTGTCATTGTAATTGACATTCTCTGCTGTAAATTTACTATCATGTCTATGAATCAGAAGGATCAGGATAGGCAAATATCATGTCCCACTAGGAAGCTACTCTTTCCTAGTATGTACCCATATGTATTGCAGCCTTTGCTGAAGTTTTAAGAACAAATGCATGGGTTAACAGGTTAACAAGATTATTGAAGGACAAGTACTGCCTTGACGGATGTGATTAAGGCTATGTTAGGTTTAAGGCTATGTTCCCACTTTCTAATAATATTGGGGAAGGCAGCCATCTTGTAACATAGACGGCCGCTAATAATAATAATAATGATCATTATTAGTGGCAGTCTATGATACAAGACGGCCGCCTTCTACTGATACTATTACTAAGTGGGAACATAGCCTAAAACTGTATTCATGAATCACGTAGCTCAGCATGTCTCCTGGTGGGAAAACCCTTGAGAAATAAAGCCTTTTTCCCTGTACTTGTGGCATTCTGATTATGAAACCGTATGATCAGGATGAACAGTGTCCATCCCCTGTTAGGAAGGTGTTTATCAGTGGATCAGCAGGTCATACTGCATGTCAGTCCCCAGTCTATGGAGACCTCCCAGAAGAGAACATCTCTAGCATAAGGTGCATTATTAGTATTATTATTATATGTGCCATTGTAAAGATATCATGGGGGAAGGGTACCTGCTTTATTCTGCTCAGCAGGCCTGTAGGATTCCTCTTAGAGACAACACATAAATATTTAGTAGCGTCTGGGATGCTGATGACATACCATAGAAAAAGTCCCAGCAGCCTTTGAGTGACAGCGCAAAACTGTGATCCAACTCTTTCTTCTCTGGCACTGGGCCGAAAAGGTCAAATTTCTGTTGCATGCCAGTGAATGGACCGTACCTCTGGGATTTACTGAGCCGCCAAGTGTCACTCATGCATTCTGCTGCTCGCGAGGCTATTGGAATAATTTCACACTTTCCAGTGTGGTTAGGAGGGTGCGCTGCCAGCTACATGGTCATTTAGAATGTGACGCCTTTAGAGCATTAACTTTTGGAGCCATGTGCACGGTTCTTGTCTCATGCTAATTTATGCTAATAGCTTCCTGTCGCTTTGAGGAGATGACAGATTTTCTGGTAGAGGTACGGAGGTGATTTCGTTTGGCGCCATAAGAAGCCGAGAAGTCAGAGGAATCTTTGCTTCCTCCGGGGGGAAAGGAAGCTAAATTTAAAGGTACATTGGATTGTGCTAAAAATAAGACATAAGGATTTGCATAATATCAATGCATTGCATTTAACTCATACAGTAGATATGAAATATGACATAGGGGGGCACCCTACATACTGAAAGCTCCGCCATGGTCCATTAATCCATTTTCAGATATAGAGCCCCAAATTCCTTGCTTAATATAATAAAAAGTAATTTTTCTAGAATTATCACCAGACAACATGGCATATTAGGAGACATGCTGCTGACTGATTCCAGTAGCAGCCATCAGAATTGTGAATACAGCTCTGGAGTATAGCATAGACTGAAACTCGGGATCATATATGTATCACTGTCTATGGAAATGTAATGAGAAAGCAAAATGGCCCAGCACACCAATAAGGTGATACTAAGAGACAATGCAGGCAATTTTAAGTTTTTTGTTTGTAGATATAATTTGTGGCTCTCTCAACATCTTAGCCTGGTCCAGACAAAGAGTAAAGTAGATTGTTTCTTTAGCTTTTCTTTAGATGGAGGCGCTGTGGTATTCTTCAGAAGATCAATAATTTATTGCAGTAAAAGGACAACGCATTTCAAGGAGGGACTCTCCTCTTCATCAGGTCCACGGAGAGTCCCTGCTCGAAACACGTTGTAATGCATTAAATTATTGATCTTCTCAAGAATACCTGGGCATCTAGCACTTGCACCTAAATGGATTTTCTACTGTAGGTGAATGTTTTGGGTGTAGCAAACATATGCTGTAGTTGTAATTCCAACCTTTAAGATCGTCATCCACCAAAGAGCCTTATGAGTTGTGGAGAGACCAGCATGTCCATGCATTACATTGACAGTGAATATAAGTTTTCCCTCTGGGGGTGCTGCAGAGAAATCAAACACTTAGCACCAGGTTACCACTAAGTACAGCTGATCCTTGGGACGGCCTGCATCTGATTATACTTTTATAATAATAATGCTTTTATTTGTATAGCGCCAACTGATTCTGCAGCAATTGACATAGTTTGTCAATTTTGGGATATACTGCGATCACCTGATCATTGGGGTTGTCAAATGTAGACAACCCCTTTAAAAAGTAAGAAGAGAACGCAAGTAATACAAAATGTCAGAGCAGTCTGGGTATTGTGCACTTCTCCTCCTGACCACTCTTCCTCTCGAGCAAGGTAATCCTGTACCTAATTAAAGCCGAATCACCGCTCCTCACAGTCTGTTTCTCCGATCTAAATGAAAAATTCAGGACGTTTGTGACATTTTCTAAGCTTTCCCACTGTCAAGTCAACAGACAGAAGCAAATTTGCAAGTCAAGGTACATCATTACGCACAACGCCATTCAACACAACTGTGATGAGTCAGTGGGGGCTGCACATTCCCAGTGAATGAATCGTGTGTGCCAGATTAAAAAAAGGTCTATTTTTATGTCCACATAATGGAATTGTACTGGAAGCATGCAAAATGGAGAATCTTTTATCTTCCGCAAGTAAGAATGTGATGCACACACCATTGCCTTGATCTCTGCTGCATATATTTTAACAAACTGGAACACTGGGGTAAGAAAAGACATTGTGACAATGCAGCAGCTGGGACTGCGAAGTCCGAGCTGCACAGGAAGCTTTAAAGGAATACACCATCAAAACGGATCCACTTTGTTATATGTAGGGAAGGCCTGAGGGTGCAGAGCATGACACAGGGATTCTTTCTGTGGTGTTGTTTGAACCCTTCTGCCATATTCCACCACCTAAGGCCATACACTTGGCAAGCCAGTGGATATGTTTTGCCTGTAGAGTTAGTTTACCCTTGCCTGCTGCTGCCAACATGGTCAGCTGCAAACTACCATACCATCTTGTGGTCTGCCCTATACAGCTCTCCACAGTTGTGTGCCCATGTTTACATGCTGTTTGTTAGTTTTTGTTCACACACAGTACCAGTAAAACACAATCAAAATACATCTGTAATTTTGAGTGAAATTAAAACAATGTGTGATGAAAAAGCAGATGGTAAATAATGAGCATGTTCATTTATTTATTAATAAGGTGTGTGCACTGCCGCTGACCGCATTTTAGTATTATTTTACTCTGTGTGAACATAGCTTGAAGGTTGGCAGATTTCTTCTCTAAGTTGTCAATTCTCTTCTACTACACCATGTACGAGTACTTTTGGCCATATACTGAATAGCAGGGATGGACCCTTAGGCTATTAGAGCATCTTAGCAAGTAGCATCTTAGGGTCCTATTAAACAGGTTGATGACAGCCTGATCAATAATGTTCCGTGTGGAATCCCCCCAGGCTTAATTAGCGCCAAATCCTGCTTTCTATATGTCTTTACGGAAGGGCTCGCATGCCTCCGCTCTCAGCACCTCTCCGCTCATAGAGTTGACATGTCAAGTCTTTGAGCAGAGAGGCGCAGAGAGCGGAAAGGCGCAGAGAGCCCTCTTATTCAGACAGATAGAAAGGTTAAGTATTTATTAGTTATTTTTTACACAATTGTCAGTCGTCGACTGTACATCGCTGCATCCAGGGCCGGCCTTTGGGGTGTGCGACCTGTGCACTTGCACAGGGCGCCTCACTCCCAGCCAGCTAGGGGGCTTTCCGGCAGAGAGATGCTCTGCATATCTAACTACAAATAGAAGTTAGATGTGCTGTGTTTCTGCCAGAGCGCCCCCTCCCCCGCCCTTCGGCAGACACCCAGCACATCTAACTTCTATTTGTAGTTAGATGTGCAGAGCAGCCCTCTGCCGGAGCGCCCCCGGCCGCCCTCCTCCCGCAGCATCAGCTTCTCTCCTCCCCTGCGCGGCGCTGGAGCATGACGTCACCCGGACCGCACGTCCAGCCAATCAGTAAGGGGACGTGCGGTCTGGGTGCAGTCATGCCCCGGCGCTCAGGTAAGAGAACTCTCGGCGGGGGTCTGGCTCATCAAGGGGGGACTGTGTGATGTCCCCTGGTTAGCTGTGCATGACGTTTGTCCTGACACTAGCTAGCCAGGGGAGAACGGATGTTTGTGGAAATGCCGGGGAACACCCACCAGCAGAGGGCGGCATCAGAGTGTGCAGAGAGAGAGAGAAAGGGGGAGGTAAAGCATGGCTGCACCCTTTCCCTCTGTCACTGCCTGGAGCCTCCTCTCCTCCTGCTGCAGCTAGAGGCCGCTCTGCTGTCTGGCCTGTCAGCTGCCTGTACGGAGGAGCATCCTGCCAGGTAGGATGACCTCTGACCTCCAGCCCTCTCCTGCCGGGACCTGCAGAGAGACAGGGACAGCTCCTTCCTCCTGTAAGTACACACTAGCACTGATAGTGTGGGGGAGGGGGATATGCTGGCTGCTAGCCTACAAAAAAGCATAAGTGTGTGTTTTTTTTTTATTTGTACAGGAGCTTTGACATTATAGGACTACAACTCCCAATGTGGTCTGTCTGCTGTACGTGCCCCCCCCCCCCTCAAACACACAGACAGATCACACTGGGAGTTGTAGTCCCACAAAGTCTATATAGAAAGCAGTCCTCTGCAGCTCCTGTAGGACTAAACAAACTCCTCCTTACGCATAATAGTCACCCCTCATACAGTGTTAGAATAATTAGAATTGTCCCATTTTACCTTGCAGTGCCAGACTGGATATACATATATTTATATATAGATATGCAGTGCCATACTGGATAGATAGTACATGCAGTAGCAGTGTGTGTGTGTGTGTGTGTGTGTATATATATATATATATATATATATATATATATATATATATATATACATACATTATATATATATATATATATATATTAGTACATGCAGTAGCAGACTGGTAGGTAGGCAAGCAGGTCTGGTATGGCGGTGTTATTCAGTCTTGGTATGGTGGTATGGTTCAGGTCCGGGAGGACGGTGTTATCCAGTCACAGTATGGTGGTATCAGGTCTGGTATGGTGCAGTTATCCAGTCACAGTATGTTGGTATCAGGTCTGGTATGGCGGTGTTATCCAGTCACAGTATGGCGGTATCAGGTCCGGTATGGTGCAGTTATCCAGTGACAGTATGTTGGTATCAGGTCTGGTATGGCGGTGTTATCCAGTCACAGTATGGCGGTATCAGGTCCGGTATGGTGCAGTTATCCAGTGACAGTATGTTGGTATCAGGTCTGGTATGGCGGTGTTATCCAGTCACAGTATGGCGGTATCAGGTCCGGTATGGTGCAGTTATCCAGTCACAGTATGTTGGTATCAGGTCTGGTATGGCGGTTTTATCCAGTCACAGTATGTTGGTATCAGGTCTGGTATGGCGGTGTTATCCAGTCACAGTATGTTGGTATCAGGTCTGGTATGGCGGTGTTATCCAGTCATAGTATGGCGGTATAGTTCAGGTCTGCTACGTTGGTGTTATCCAGCCACAGTATGGTGGTATTCAGGGCTGGTATGCAGAATTTAATATGCAACCTTGTTTATATTTTAAGCAGTTAAAAACCATGTAGAAAAAAAGATTCAGATAATGCATGTGGCCGAAACCATGCATCCATTTGTTCCCTAGTAGCCGAGAGGAGGGTCCCGTTAAAAAAATTGCTATGGGGCCCAGACATTTCTAGTTACACCCCTGGCAGGGGTGATGGTTGTGTGGGAGTGATAGATGTGTGGGGGAGGGCTGGGGGTGGTAGTTGTTTGGGGAGCTGTAGTTGGGTGGGGGCTGGGGTGTTAGTTGTTTGGGGGGGCTGGGGATGGTAGTTGTGTGAATGGCTGGGGGGTAGTTGTGTGTATGGGGGGTGTCGGGTGATGGGTGTTGTCTGGAGGCATAGGAGGCTGAAGGAGCTTTATGTTACCTTAAGGGGGGGGGTGCCAAAAAGAGGTTTCGCACAGGGCGCCATTTACCCTAAGGCCGGCCCTGGCTGTATCTTATAGTAGGTCGGCGGCCATCAATTGTAGGTCAGGACCAAGGTTTCTTTGGCTGATTGTTGTCTATTACATGGAGTAATAATCAGCCAAAACAGCCTGATTCTGCTGATTATAACTCTCTGTAATAGGTCCCTTAGTCTTAAATCATTGACAGAACATAGGTTAGAAAGGAAATGTAGGGAGGTGCAGTTTTGTGGAGAGGTTGCTGGTAACAGCAACAGGCGGGGTTCACACCATGTAAAAAAGACGGCCATCTTTGATCTTAACGCGCAAATAACGGAGGTTTTTTTTTAATGTAAATTGTTTGCACAATGACGCCCGTTGTTATGAAAGACAGCCGTCACTTTTACATACATAGTATGAACCTGGCCATAAGGTGGAATAGAATTTTGTGGTGAATGGGTAACTGGTGTAATGACTGGCACAGGGTGGAGGCATCATTGTAGTTCTCAGACATAAAGATGATCCTGGCTGATGCCTTCAAGATGAGTAAGGCTATGTGCACACTGAGCAATTCTCGAGGAATTGTAGCTGAAAGTTTTCAGGCAGAATTCAAGCAGAATTTAAGCCCCCCATTGACTACTATAGGATTCCTCTAGCAGATCTACAGCAAAAAATTCTGCTCGGAAATTCTGCAGTGTGAACAACAGAGCAGAAAACCCATTGAACACAATGGGACTTTGCTCTGCACATTTTTTACAGGAGGAATTTCAAGCTGAATTTTGAGCTGAATTTCAAGCTGAATTCCTCGCCTTTTCCTCAGTGTGCACATAGCCTTAAGAGGGAAGAATAAGTGATAAGAATTAATCAGGTCTACAATAAGAGATTTGTTCATGTTCACAGTAAGAAAAGGCCGGATTCTGGAGCATGCAAGTGGCTGAATATAGGGAGCAAACCACAGATCTTAGGCCCCTTTCACACATCCATTAATAATGTCCGCGGACTCGCAAATGTGGACAGAATGTGGACCCATTCATTTCTATGACCCAATACACACACCCCTACGTCTTACTGGTCCGCGTTGGCGACGGGATCCACCATTGATAATAGAGGAGTCTGTGCAACCACGGACAGGTTGCGGCCAGATGTGAGTGCACATCCGTAGTTCTGTCCATACTGTAGCTATGGGTCCACGACTACAGGACCACAAATGTGTAAATGTGGCCATAGTCTACCATGACCCCAAGACAGTGTGCAGGCATCAAGAAGTTCTTAAAGAACCACACACACTAAAATGGAAGTATTTGGTTTAGTAGAGAATTCCATAGCATAGCTCACAATGGCCCTCTACTATGGTGCCATGTATTGATATTTCCCCTGTTGATTTAACCTGTTATTCCCCTGAAGTCCTGCACAGCTTCTCACCACCCAAAAACAACACCTGTGCCGGATACTCACAGGCTACCTCTGTAATAAAAAGTCCAGTGCTTACTACTGATATAGTCTCCCCTAGTAGAAAAGTTGTGCTTGCGCCTCTCCTAGACTTCTCCAGGCCTTAGATAGGTATTATTAGATTAGGTATCATGTATTATTACAGGACTCTATTCTGGAGTATGGGAAACCTGGATGGCTGCCCATACACATGTACAGTAGCTGATGCTATACAAGAACCACAATTGGTTACAGCCTACTTGTTCACCACCTCAATTGCGGGTGAAGTGGTCTCCTGGAAGATGACGACCATTAGAGATTATTGGGATTTGGGATACCATAAAGCTTCATTAAATCCCTCACAGCACAACTCCTCCACTACCGAGCATGTCTTGTACTTCATCGTGATCATAGATTTAAATGAATGCTTGAACAAATAGTAGGATTAGGGGCTGGGAGACGGATGTTCACGCTGTGCTAATGAATTACAGGACGAGGACAATTTTTCACAGAAAATTTGCCAGAAATGTTTCCACTGAAATTAATTAGCCAGGAAAGAGGAAACGGGGTCAGTGCGTTGTCGTCTTCTGCTGGAAATACCTGATTAAACACACTTACAGATCCAAATATAGCAGCAGATGAAGGAGGTATATTTACATACCGCACTGTACAGTACAGCAGGCTACATGTCTATCGGGTATAAGAAGTCAGATGTCAGAAGGTTATTTCTAGACGATGGCAAAAGCCCATAGGTGATGTGACAGCAGAAACTATACGTACGACCCATGCTGAATGTAATATGTCAGGCTAGTACATATGAAAGAATCCAGGAAAATGAAAGCTGAAATAATACCGCAGCACCATGACTTATTACCTCAAAGCTGAGACACTATTTATGGACGGAGAAGTAACATGGTGGTAATGAGCTCTTATGAAAGATCTATAATAAATCCCCCAACTATTACACATCCGTTATAGTGTTGTCTCCTACAAGGGTCATTTAGCAGATAGGTCTTTTGGGTCCCCATGAGGGCAACACCAACTTATCTTAGGAAAAAGGGGGTAGGTATAAGGGCCCACATACCGTAAGTCCAACCCATGCAGCCATGGGGACTATGGAGAAGAGGTGTTACTAGTTCTCAGTGGGTAGTAATAACCTAAGCTTCCTAGGCATCACCCTATAGGCACTACTGTGTCTGCAGACAAGGGGAAGAAACTACCATGGGATAATTGTGTCTTTTAATAGGAAAGTGTGGAAGGGGCAAACAAGGCCCTTTCTGCCATAGATGAGAAGGTGTCCTATGACATCTAATGTCACACGGTACTGACTGCCTTCTATACAGAGGACATACTGGTTGCTTGTATCACCTAAATATTTTTACCGATCAGAGATGTTTATTTCTTAATCTGTTTCTATTTTCTGATTGAAAATTTTTTTGCACCTTGTTATGGGGTTAGCTTTTTTACCTATGCTGTTCATAACTTTATGCTTCACAGCAAGCCCCATGAATGTAAGCAACAATAGTCTGGAGCTGACCTATAGGCATGAATGAAGAGGTTTCTGTGACCTGTGCAGGGGTCATTCTACAGGGAGGACGGACCTGAGCTGTGAACTTCAGCTATTGTGAATGGTGGTAGATCCTCTGTTATCCATACATTGGCATCAGGAGGTTTTAGTTTAGACTTAGTGGTCTGAATGGAAACTGCAAGAGTTTAATATTATTTCCTATTTTTATGTATCTATTTTAAACATGGCAAAATGAAAAGCTAGAAAAAAACACCACAGATTCTACAAAATATGCATAACATAAAAATTTGATTTAAACAATTGGTAATTTTCTGACAACACATTCCCTTTAAGTTACATTACTTACTTATTGGATCATACAGCCCAGTGGCTTAGCATCTGGCCCTCACTACCTGCTGTAAAGTAGATTGAGTCGCACTCAGTTATTCATTCCTGTTCTGTCCAATAGCTCATTGTCTTGAGGTTGGAGTCCTTGGTTAGAAACAGGTGGTTGGCCCAATAACAAGGTAAGTAATTGGTACTGATATGGGTGCCCACTTGATGCAAAGCTATGATATATGGGAATATTGTAGAAGTAGGTACACTATAGGACGATGCAGAAATAGTCCTACAAGTCTAGAATTTTGCTTTTTTTTTATCCAGGAACAGCACCACTGTGTCTATTATTGAAGCCAGTCATCATTCACGTAAATGGGACTAGGGCTGCAATTCCAGATACAACCCATGCACAAAAAAAAGTAATATATATTATATATATATATATATATATATATATTTATTTTTATATTTTATTTTTAAGTTCTGAACTATTAATTTTATATATTTTCTTTACCAAAATAGAAAAGAGCCATTAAAAATGTGAAGCGAGTGATTGAGGTTTATGAGCTGCTGTATGATGACTGTGTGCCTGGCTGACTGTACAGTGCTTACTGGCAGAGCGGTGACGTTGGTGATTCACAGCAGCTCTTGCCTCATAGGGAAGCCAAAGAAATTGCAAATTGCCCCCTTAGAGGAAATGTTGGGTGTCTAATTGTTTCTCAGTGAACTGGGAAGGAGAAATCTCAGCTAGATCCCAGTAATTTAAAGATATCTCATTATTACGTTTAATTAAGCCGCTCCGTCAGTGAGATAAACACGAGGATCCCGCTCCCTGAAACACCAGGGAGATGGATTGTAAGCAGCCCATAATACATTTATGAGAGGCTTTTCTTGTAGCTGGGATCACCCGGTTAACTCTCTCAGGATACATGGGAAGCACATGTAATATATGGCTGAACAGCCTGGAGACATATGTACTCCAAAGAAGTAAACACACACATATATATTTTTTTAATTAATAATTTAGAATAAAAGGCAGAGAAATGTACCAAGAACGCAGGAATAAGGCCTGGTGCAATGCCAATAGCAAAATATGCCATCCACAAACAACACTTAAGCTGATGAAAAACCATGATGATCTATAACATAAACATTTAATAGCTGCAATATAGTACAGGGGTGCACATTACTGTACCCTCATATATTCCAATTACTACATATATATTATAATGCTGCCAATATATTGAGGGATATCTATATATCACTTTAACACTAGTATACCTTCATACATCTTCATATACAGCTGGTTGTGTTTTATGTAGATATAATCTATAATACACATCACATACACTACAATGTTACCTGTAAGTACCTATGTACAGTACATCTTTGTATTATACATGGTGCTCTAATATAGCTTTACTTACCACCATATGCTTGTTATACTGCTGTATGCCAGAAAACATACCTTTTACATACCCTCATCCGCCCTTCATACATCTTCATATACAGCTGGTTTTGTTTTATGGAGACATAATCTATAATACACATAACATACACTACAATGCCACATGTATACCTATATACAGTAGATCTCTGTATTGTATTGTGCTCTAATATATCTTTACTTGCCACCATATGCTTGTCATACTGCTGTATGCCAGTAAACATACCTTATACATACCCTCATCCAAACAGTATATAAGCTCATGCAACACCAGATATAGTCAATACACCTCCACATCAACTTCATCTCTCAATGTCATTATACAGTCAGTGTAGCCTCATGTAACATCACACAGTTTATATCTATCTATCTATCTATATATATATATATATATATATATATCTCTATCTATATATATGTACCAGAGTGCTGGTACAGATGTTGGGCCTGCTGGTGGGTTTGGTGTTTTTGTGGCTACTTGTCACGGTGGCCAGGAGCGGTAACATCCACGGCAACCTGACCTTGGTTAGGACAGGCATGAGGATGAGGTGCAGAGTGTAAGTGCAGGTGCGGTGACATAGAGTCCTACTTTAACAACTTGTAGACTTTTCTTGAAAAAGGTATCTTAGTGCAAACAGTTACAAACAGTGCTCAGGTACTTCAGGTACTGCAAAAAAAAACCCTCAATAACAATGCTTTAACAGATTGATAGGTAAGTTGATAAAAGAAACAACAACAGGAGAAAGGGACCGGATATGAGGACCTTTGCCAAATGTACTTTGTACTCAGCCGCTTGTGGTGAAGTGTTGTTAAGTTTTTGAAGAAGTCCTTGTACTACCGTATGGATGATACTTGTTATCTCACCTAACTGCCTTCTGCCCCACAGTGTTGGGTTACCCATCCTCCGGGGTAGTACGAGTCCCAGGTCTCTCCTCTGGGTGGAGCTGGCTTTGTGTGCCCTTCCTACGAAGCTGAGCGATTGTCAGTAGAGAGAGGCTGAACTTGCACTGTGCTCTGCTGTAGGGTCAGTCTTGAGCTAAAAAAAAAAAGGAGCTTAGTAGTTGCTGAGCTTGACCCATTACCCCATCTCATGATAAATTCTTTTAATTGTATTCTATGATAGGCTAGCACTCGATATAACATGATAAATACTACATAGTCATCACATAGCCTCATGCAACAGCAGGTATATCCAGTATCACTCCATATTAACCCTACCCCTCCATTGTATATACAGTGTAATGCCGTGATTCAATAACTTCCATAAGAAAAAGTGCAAAGCAGTGAGCATGCTCTGTGATGGAGTAATGCTAAATATTGCTAGTACTGTATATCTATCTATCTATCTATCTATCTATCTATCTATCTATCTATCTACCTACACAGTGGTACCTTGGTTTAAGAGTAATTTGGATTGAGAGCGTTTTGCAAGAAGAGCTCACAGTTTTTCGAAATTGTGACTTGGTTTAAGAGCATTGCTTTGGTTTAAGAGCTCACGGTACTGGGTGGGAGGGCAAGTGGGGGAGGGGCATGGTCTGCATTAGCACTGTACTCTGTACTCTGATCCAGGAAGTCTCTCTCACCTTCTAAATCATGGCAGATCCACTTCAGACTTGGGCTTACACTGCTGTATAGAGAGGCTTCTGTCACTGTCCTCCTGCACAATTTTGTGATTCTTACTTCCTGATTGGTCCATGCTGAACACACGTCCCTTCCCCCACTGCTGTCATGTGACCACAAAGACCTCTGACATCAGCTGCTTCTCTATTCTAGCCTGGTGTGCTACACTACTGCATTAGGGTGCGTGCACACTATAGAATTCCTGTGTATAACCCGCGGCGTATTCCTACGCTCGTACCGGCATGCGGCGGCGCGCATCTCCGCCCGTGCCATAGACACTATCCTATGCACGGGCGGATTCCGCATTCTGCCGAAAGAATTGACATGTCACTTCTTTCGGCAGAATGCGGAATCCAGCCGTGCATAGAATAGTGTCTATCGCACAAGCGGAGATGCGCGCCGCCGCGTGCAGGTATGAGCGACAGAATACGCCGCGGGTTATACGCGGGAATTCCGTAGTGTGCACGCACCCTTATTGGGATCTGCAGCTCCATCCTGTCTCTAAATAGTGCTGCAAACTGTATTTTCAGGTTTATGCCCTTACTATACATTATACTACACATGCTGATTGCTATACTCTAAAGCAACCTATATTATTACATATTCAGCTGTTTTAAAATGTTTGTTTCATTAATTTTACATGTTATTCAAAATAAAAAATGATTTTTGGGGTGTAAAACCAATTGTCCTTATTTCAGTGATTTCTAATGGGAAAATTTGCTTTGGTTTAAGAGTGGATTCAGATAACAACTGTTACATATTATTAACTACACAAATTATGGATTCAGGAAATCTCACATCACATATTGTTTTTCTACAGATTCAATGTGGACTCTCGAAGCTGCAATATATCAAAACATGTGAGTTGTTCATTCATGCAAATGAGGTCTTCTGCTTAGAGGTCCATTATTTCATTATGTGCAGTTGTCACCCTCTGCCCTAGCATGCTAACCATAACACATGAATACAGCTATATACTGATGTGTACAGATATAGAATAATATACATGTATATGCTATATACTAATGTGTCCAGATAGATCATGATATATGCAGATATATGCTAGTGTGTAGAAGAATACAGATGTATACAGCTAGTTACTAATGTGTACAGATATATAATCATGTATACAAAATATATAGATATGTACAGTTTTATAATATTTACAGATACATACCATACTAATTCATACTGATATAGGCTATGTTCACACAACGGCTGTAGAACGGCTGTGAATAATACGGGAATATGCGTTACCTTGCCTTCTATGGGATCCCGGCTGGAGCGTATACACATGTCAGTTTTCTGTGGCCACTATTCATTGAATAACGGCAGTGGAAAACCAAGTTGGTGCACACAGTGGAGCGAGCAGCTCCGGCCGCTCGCTCCATAGTGTGCTGTGTGGAGTTCTGATGCGGGCGCGCACGGATGTGCCCGCATCAGAACTCTGCGGCCATAGCGATCTCTGATCTTTTCAGAGACCGGCCGTTCTGTGACCCAGCTGGGTCACGAAACGGACAGTCTCTTAATGTGAGTGAACATAGCCATATAATATATACTGTTATGCACAAATAATTGTATGTACTGCTGACTTTTTCTGACTACTTACTCTTTCTTTCTTTGCATCTTTTATATTGGAACTACAGAAGGTACATGCCTGTCTATGTATCCAATCTGTCTGTCTGTCTGTCTGTCTTTCTCACAATTTCTGGGTCCCCAAATGTGTAAGACACCCCCCCCACACACACACACACACAGTCTGTCTATCTATCTATCTATCTATCTATCTATCTATCTATCTATCTATCATCTCTCTATTATGTATCTATTCGTCTCTATTTATCTATCACTATTATAATGAATGTAATTAGTAGAATGCTCAGATTTGCATTGGTCATTGCCCTTTTTTGTTCGTCTTTATTGAGAATTTATCTCTACCTTTTACTATCCTTATACCTTAGAATTCCACATACAATATAGAAATAAAGCAGGCTGGCTTGTATATATTGTTATTACATTGTGTTCTTGTGGTCTTTCCAAACACGTAACTATCGATGTTGCATTATACGCATGTACTTCAGGAGACACCTTCAAGGTTTTCAAGGACATTTCTTGTTTTCTGCTGGGTGGAAAGTGGGTTGGTGTGCTTGGCATAGAAAACCGAAGACACAATACAAGTTGTGGGGGGGAGAGGGCTATTCCATAATGATTGCTGGCTATATATAGATCTGCAGAGAGAATGGAACAAGTCTGGATCCTGCTTCAGCTGTAATAAGGAAAGATTAGCTGGAGGTTATACTAACTGAAATGAATATTGCTTACCATCCGCCCTAATAAGATGCAATGAATCAATAAGTAGTGGGTGAACTCTGCCGAGATAAGAAGGGGCTTATCAGTGGCTGCTGCTTTATTGGAGTATAATAGGAGTAATAAGAGATGTCTGAAAATATAGAAAACAACACTCATAGTAAAGTACACAGTCACATCAATAAAGCATGCAGGGTTATATGTCTAGTGCTCCTGGAGGCTACTGTTACAAAACTACAACTCCTAGCATTCCCAGTCTGTGGCCTGCTGGGAAATGCTGGGAGTTTTAGATGTGCAATAGTTGAAGAGTAGCTAGTTAGAGATCACTGCTCTAAATCTCTTATTTGAATATAAGAGGAATAGGAGACTTAGGGTGCTTTTACACAGACAGATTTATCTGACAGATTTTGGAAGCCAAAGCCAGGAATGAATTTGAGAAGAGGAGAAATCTCAGCCTTTCCTTTATGACCTGTTCCCTGTGCAAAGTCTGTTCCTAGTTTTGGCTTCAAAAATCTGTCAGATAAATCTGTCTGTGTAAAGGCACCCTTATATATAGCACATGTGCATAGCTAAAGATGGACAGCACAGCCCACCAATAACTTATAGTTGCTCTGCAGTGTACCCTCTCAGTCTTTGTGGGTACTGAATAGGATAGTTTGGGACCCGAGAAGTGCCTCCACAAAGTTAGACAGTATAGAATAGCATCACACAAATATCACTATACAGTGTCTACATGTCTGCAGTTTGAATCGTGCAAATGGGCCAATATATTCTTTATGTAAGTGCCCACTGTGCCCCTAAAGTTACTAACTGTGCCATGGGGCCCCTTAAAGTGATATTGTCACCCCACACCCTACTCTATGTGCGGTTCTGTGCAGTGGACAGTCCCTTAGGGCCCTATTCCACTGGACGATTATCGTTCAGATTATCGTTAAATCGTTCAAATCTAAATAATAATCATTTGGTTGAAATGCAGTTAACGATTAACGACCGAACGAGAAATCGTTGATCGCTTTATAAGACCTGGACCTATTTTTATCGTTGCTCGTTCACAAAACGTTCGCAAATCATTCGCATTGAATAAGACGTCGGTCGGTCATTCACAGTAGATACGAACGCAATAGCGAAGAAATAGCGAAGAAAAAGCAATCGCAAAAACGATCATAAGTAACGATTATCGTTCCATGGAAATGAGTGAACGTTTTCAGGTCTTTCGCAATAGCGGTCGTTTGAGATTGTTAATCGTTAACGATTATGCGAACGATAATCATCTGGTGGAATAGGGGTCTTATGGTCCTTTTACACGGAATGATTTATGGTTAGGTTTTGCACGATAACGATCGAATTTGAACGATGATCGTACGTGTAAATGCAGCGAACGATCAAACGACGAGCGAGAAATCGTTCATTTTGATCTTTCAACATGTTCTCAAATTATCGTTGGTCGTTCGCAAAAAATTCGCAGATCGTTCAGTGTAAGCAGTCTTTCAACGATTTCACCTATGTGTGAGATAGGCTTAAACGATCGCAAAACGATTGCATAACGAATTTTCCGTACGATTTATCGTTCCGACTAAACGCTGATCGTTATTAAAAAAACATTGTTAATTCAAAATCGTTAATCGTGCGATCGGGCGAATTATCGCTCCGTGTAAAGGTACAATTAGTCTGCCGTGAAGCTCCGCCTAGGTGACACTGTTCACTGAAATTAAGAGATTTTAGAGCAGAAAAAAGACACACACAAGCTTTATATAAGTATATATCAAATGTGCAGCATCTTAGCTTGTGTATGGTGAGGAGAACCGCACATAGAGTAAGAGAGGATGGCAATATCACATTAAAGAGAACTAATCACCCCGATTCTCTGGGTAATGCTACTAGCAGCGCCCGGAAGATCTGCTGAAATGCTCCCTTACCATATTACCCGTGTGGTCTGTACAACCTTTAGCTGCTCAAACAAAGTCTTTTATTCTGGCGCGCAACAAATGCAGAGAGCTGGGAACTAGTCCTCTGGGCTGTGGCTGTTGCATCATATAGATACACTATAACCATTACCAACACATAGTTACTACTACCAACACATAGTTACTACTACCACTATACCATTAGTAAATCACATCCACTATACAAAGAATTATTGCCCCCCCCCGCCATACACTGACCCATATAGAGTTAGATACCAGCTGTACACAAGCTCTGCACACCATATAAGTGATTACAGTGCAGTTACATCCAGGAGGTGTCTTCTCTGATCAGAGTTTCTCACTTTCCCTTCTTCTCCATCTGGCTCAGTTATCATGAAGACTTCTCCCGGTCATGACTGGTCTCTGCGTAATCTGCCAGACAAACATTTTAGGCTCTTTGCTCCAGCACTCTCACCTCTATACAAAGTTTCTATCTGTAATGCTCCATACTATAATACTATACTATACTATATTACTATAACAGTAATTTTGTGCATCTCCCCAGCTAGCATTTAGACCCTGAAACAGTGTTTAGGCCCTCACATAGTAGAAAGGCTATTCATATAATAGATAAGATCCCTCTGTATCCCTGTATAGTAGTAGGCGCCTCTGTACCCCTATATAATAGTCAGGCCACCCTCAGGTCCATATTTATATAGTAGTTAGGCCTCACTGTGCGACCCCCCCCCCCCCAGTAGCTAGTATCGCTTTGTGGCTAATCTCCAAAGCAGGTAGGAATAATCTCTCTATATCTAACTATTCCCCCCCCCCCCCCAACAGTGAGCCCATCATTATGTAGTATTCCCTGTGTAGCCATCCAATGGTTTTTTCCAGGATGACAGGTTATCAGCCCCATTAGATAGGTGCAAAGTGTCTTATTAGTGAGGGTCTGACTCCTGGGACCCCCACTGCTACTTTCTGTGTGTGACTGCTGAAGCTGGTTGAGTGCCGCTGGATTCCTCCCTAGGTTACAGCTGATCCTTCTGACAAGAGTCAACAGGCTCTCCACACACAGCTCAAGCATTGTTGTCAAACCCTAGACTTAGTTCACCATTCATTTCCTGGAGAATTACAGTATATTAGAATCAATGGGTTCTTGAGGGAACGTTCCTCCACCGAGACTCACACTCTCAGAATAAAAGTCTATTTTTCCGTCTGCAACTAATAACTCTTAATTTGGCAGGGAAGAAACAAAATTCAATATTTGCATAAACCTGCCTACTTTTACAGGAATTTATTCCGTTAACAAGTTGCTTCCCCAGGGTTGTTTAATCCTTATTTGAAAATAAAAAATCAGGACTATTCATCAGAATCAGCATGGTAAACGCCCACCACCCGGCCCTCCAGCCGCTCCGAGCCGCAACCTCTTGATTCGGGAAACAAAATGTTTTCATGCTAGGATGCGCTGAGGCCACTCAGTGATTCAGAGTAAATCAGGATCTTTGAAACATCACAGCCTGCGCAAATTTATTTGCATTAGCTGTAATTTTAGGATTTCTATTTCTGGCCTGTCTGCACTGGCAGAGATTATTCATGTTAAAACTAATTGTTCTCAGCTGACTGCTTGGCTATTTAAATAAGGGAACTTTCCTCTTCTCATTTACATGCAAAACGCAGCCTTCAAAATGGATGACAGCTGGTTGTCTTAGCGAATGTACTTTTAGAAAATGACCTTTTTATTTTAAAGAAGTTTTTTATGGTAAACATGTTTCTGAAACATTTGTGGGGATGTTTTTCTCATCTTTCATCTATATTTTATTATACTCCTGAGATCTTGAAGCCTCACAATAGACTGAAGCTTCCGGTTCTGCAGAGATCACTTCTCAGCGGATTGCTCAGTTTTAATAAAGGCAAGATTACAAGTAACACCTATATTGTAAAGCTGGATACAGATACCCCAGAACAGGGGGGTAACTAAAGTCCAGGGCTATACTTCAACAAGATTTTAACTGTCCAGCAAAAGCACTAGTCCAATACACAATACACTAAACTCTGTGCAATCCTATGGACTGCTGCTGTCAAAAGATGTATCTATATAATATATAACCATACCTGTACGGTTCTGCCACACTGTTAGCTGTTTGAAATCAAGGAAGTGACGAAAACTGGCCTCTTTGCCAACTCACATTGTCTCCTGCTCCCACTGCTCTCCCACCTTAGGAGACAAATCTTCCATGCCTCTGTCTCACATTGTGTGTTTTTGCTGAGCACAGGCTGATGATGCAGACAGGGGGCAGGGCGTGATGTCACAGAAGGCTTGGCTGGATCCCCCAATCCCCTGAGTGATTCACTATCTCTGTCCAGCCAGAAGCAGCTGCTGCAACTTCACTGATGCAAAGCTCTGCAGTAATATTAGGGCTAAATTCACACATGCTGGAGTTTCATTGCAGTACTGGAGAGTGTTCACAAAAATGATGCAGTAACACAAATGCTGCTAAATGGCACAGAGGATCAAAACCTGAACTGCCAATCCCACCTGGACAAAAAACAAGACATAAACAGTATATCCCATGTAAGATAATATCAGATAAAGTCCTTATTGTGGGGCTCAACTTCAAAGATAAAAGATGCTTGATCATAATGTGTGTGGAGATGAACATTTTTTTTTAATAAATTAAAAAAGTTATTCCAATATCAGTGTTACAGGTAGAGAATACAGCGTGCTGTGTGGTATTACAGGTAGTAACTGTGTGCTGTGTGGTGTTACAGGTAGAGAATACAGCGTGCTGTGTGGTATTACAGGTAGAGAATACAGTGCTGTGTGATGTTACAGGTAGAGAATACAGGGTGCTGTGTGGTGTTACAGGTGGAGAATACAGCGCTGTGTGGTGTTACAGGTAGAGAATCCAGGGTGCTGTGTGGTGTTACAGGTAGAGAATCCATTGTGCTGTGTGGTGTTACAGGTAGAGAATACAGTGCTGTGTGGTGTTACAGGTAGAGAATACAGCGTGCTGTGTGGTGTTACAGGTAGAGAATACAGCGTGCTGTGTGGTGTTACAGGTAGTAACAGTGTGCTGTGTGGTGTTACAGGTAAAGAATACAGTGTGCTGTGTGATGTTACAGGTAGAGAAAACAGCGTGCTGTGTGGTGTTACAGGTAGAGAATACAGGGTGCTCCGTGGTGTTACAGGTAGAGAATACAGTGCTGTGTGGTGTTACAGGTAGAGAATACAGGGTGCTCCGTGGTGTTACAGGTAGAGAATACAGTGCTGTGTGGTGTTACAGGTAGAGAATACAGCGTGCTGTGTGGTGTTATAGGTAGTAACAGGGTGCTGTGTGGTGTTACAGGTAGGGAATACAGCGTCCTGTGTGGTATTACAGGTAGTAACAGCGTGCTGTGTAGTGTTACAGGTAAAGAATACAGTGCTGTGTGGTGTTACAGGTAGAGAATACAGCGTGCTGGGTGGTGTTACAGGTAGAGAATATAGCGTGCTGTGTGCTGTTACAGGTAGAGAATACAGCATGCTGTGTGGTGTTATAGGTAGAGAATACATTGTGCTGTGTGCTGTTACAGGTAGAGAATACAGCGTGCTGTGTGGTGTTATAGGTAGAGAATACAGTGTGCTGTGTGGTGTTACAGGTAGAGAATACAGTGCTGTGTGGTGTTACAGGTAGTGAATACATCGTGCTGTGTGGTGTTACAGGTAGAGAATACAGTGTGCTGTTACAGGTAGAGAATACAGTGCTGTGTGGTGTTACAGGTAGTGAATACAGCGTGCTGTGTGGTGTTACAGGTAGAGAATACAGCGTGCTGTGTGGTGTTACAGGTAGAGAATACAGTGCTGTGTGGTGTTACAGGTAGAGAATACAGCGTGCTGGGTGGTGTTACAGGTAGAGAATATAGCGTGCTGTGTGCTGTTACAGGTAGAGAATACAGCGTGCTGTGTGGTGTTATAGGTAGAGAATACATTGTGCTGTGTGCTGTTACAGGTAGAGAATACAGCGTGCTGTGTGGGGTTATAGGTAGTAACAGGGTGCTGTGTGGTGTTACAGGTAAAGAATACAGTGTGCTGTGTGGTGTTACAGGTAGGGAATACAGCGTCCTGTGTGGTATTACAGGTAGTAACAGCGTGCTGTGTGATGTTACAGGTAGAGAATACAGTGCTGTGTGGTGTTACAGGTAGAGAATACAGCGTGCTGGGTGGTGTTACAGGTAGAGAATATAGCGTGCTGTGTGCTGTTACAGGTAGAGAATACAGCGTGCTGTGTGGTGTTATAGGTAGAGAATACATTGTGCTGTGTGCTGTTACAGGTAGAGAATACAGTGTGCTGTGTGGTGTTATAGGTAGAGAATACAGCGTGCTGTGTTACAGGTAGAGAATACATTGTGCTGTGTGGTGTTACAGGTAGAGAATACAGTGTGCTGTGTGGTGTTATAGGTAGAGAATACATTGTGCTGTGTGCTGTTACAGGTAGAGAATACAGCGTGCTGTGTGGTGTTACAGGTAGAGAATACAGTGCTGTGTGATGTTACAGGTAGAGAATACAGGGTGCTGTGTGGTGTTACAGGTAGAGAATGCAGCGTGCTGTGTGGTGTTACAGGTAGAGAATACAGTGCTGTGTGGTGTTACAGGTAGAGAATACAGCTCGCTGTGTGGTGTTACAGGTAGAGAATACAGCGTGCTGTGTGGTGTTACAGGTAGAGAATACAGCGTGCTGTGTGGTGTTACAGGTAGAGAATACAGCGTGCTGGGTGGTGTTACAGGTAGAGAATATAGCGTGCTGTGTGCTGTTACAGGTAGAGAATACAGCGTGCTGTGTGGTGTTATAGGTAGAGAATACATTGTGCTGTGTGCTGTTACAGGTAGAGAATACAGTGTGCTGTGTGGTGTTATAGGTAGAGAATACAGCGTGCTGTGTTACAGGTAGAGAATACATTGTGCTGTGTGGTGTTACAGGTAGAGAATACAGTGTGCTGTGTGGTGTTATAGGTAGAGAATACAGCGTGCTGTGTGGTGTTACAGGTAGAGAATACAGGGTGCTGTGTGGTGTTACAGGTAGAGAATACAGTGTACTGTATGGTGTTACAGGTAGAGAATACAGTATGCTGTGTGGTGTTACAGGTAGAGAATACAGTGTGCTGTGTGCTGTTACAGGTAGAGAATACAGCGTGCTGTGTGGTGTTACAGGTAGAGAATACAGTGTGCTGTGTGGTGTTATAGGTAGATAATACAGGGTGCTGTGTGGTGTTACAGGTAGTAACAGTGTGCTGTGTGGTGTTACAGGTAAAGAATACAGTGTGCTGTGTGATGTTACAGGTAGACAATACAGCGTGCTGTGTGATGTTACAGGTAGAGAAAACAGCATGCTGTGTGGTGTTACAGGTAGAGAATACAGGGTTCTCCGTGGTGTTACAGGTAGAGAATACAGTGCTGTGTGGTGTTACAGGTAGAGGATACAGGGTGCTGTGTGGTGTTACAGGTAGAGAATACAGGGTGCTGCGTGGTGTTACAGCTAGAGAATACAGCGTGCTGGGTGGTGTTACAGGTAGAGAATACAGTATGCTGTGTGGTATTACAGGTAGAGAATACAGTGCTGTGTGGTGTTACAGGTAGAGAATACAGCGTGCTGGGTGGTGTTACAGGTAGAGAATATAGCGTGCTGTGTGCTGTTACAGGTAGAGAATACAGCGTGCTGTGTGGTGTTATAGGTAGAGAATACATTGTGCTGTGTGCTGTTACAGGTAGAGAATACAGCGTGCTGTGTGGGGTTATAGGTAGTAACAGGGTGCTGTGTGGTGTTACAGGTAAAGAATACAGTGTGCTGTGTGGTGTTACAGGTAGGGAATACAGCGTCCTGTGTGGTATTACAGGTAGTAACAGCGTGCTGTGTGATGTTACAGGTAGAGAATACAGTGCTGTGTGGTGTTACAGGTAGAGAATACAGCGTGCTGTGTGGTGTTACAGGTAGAGAATAAAGTGTGCTGTGTGATGTTACAGGTAGAGAATACAGCGTGCTGTGTGGTGTTACAGGTAGAGAATACAGAGTGCTGTGTGGTGTTACAGGTAGAGGATACAGCGTGCTCTGTGGTGTTACAGGTAGAGAATACAGTGCTGTGTGGTGTTACAGGTAGAGAATACAGTCTGCTGTGTGGTGTTATAGGTAGAGATTACAGTGTGCTGTGTGGTGTTATAGGTAAAGAATAAGTGTGCTGTGTGGGAGGGACCACAATAAAAAAGGATAAAGTACTGCAAATAATTCAGTAAGGCAATATAAATGCAATGTGTGAACATAGCCTAGATGTTCTGCAACAGATTTGGGCGGGGAATGGGCAGATGGGGGACTGTGATGAACAGTGGCAGATTACAGTTTGAAATACTTTGTGTACGCGCAAGGGTGCCAACAATATCTTCAAGTAATTTGTGGTTCACTAATTCAATACATCTTAAAGGGGTAGTCCACCCAAAAAAATTTTCTTTCAAATCAACTGGTGCCATAAAGTGCCAGAGATTTGTAATTCACTTCTATTAAAAAATCTTAAGTCTTCCAGTACTTATCAGCTGCTGTGTGTCCAGCAGGAAGTGGTGTATTCTTTCCAGTCTGACACAGTGCTCTCTGCTGCCACCTCTGTCCATGTCAGGAACTGTCCAGAGCAGTAGCAAATCCCCATAGAAAACCTCTCCTGCTCTCTAGACTGGAAATAATACAACTTCCTGTTGGGCATACAGCAGCTGATAAGTACTGGAAGGCTTGAGATTTTTTAATAGAAGTAAATTACAAATCTCTGGCACTTCATGGCAGCAGTTGATTTGAAAGAAAAATTTTTTTGGTGGACTACCCCTTTAAGGCTAGGTTCACACTATGTAACTGTGCGGCTGTATTTTTTATGCGGCTGTAAATGTACGGATGAAACTCCAGCCGTGGGAAAAAATAGACATGCGGCTCAAAACATACGGTCATTTACTTTGAAATCTGGTTCAACTAAAAATAACAAATAAAATCTTAAGAAAGTGATGCAAACACCTCTGGATGCATCTGGGAAAGCAGGGAAACAGTTTACATGAATTGCTATTACCGGGGTTTGCGATACTCTGCACTAATGCCGATGTCTCTCATGGTTAATCTATTAAAATAATAAAACACATTTTCGTTGTAAAATAAAGTCCCTTTCGTTGGTCAATAATTAAATTTAAACTAATCCATCATTTTGCAATTAAATATACTGTTAAAATAAATATATATATATAAATAAATGTATATTTATATATATATTTATTTTTTGACAGTATATTTAATTGCACAATGATGAATTCATTAGAATTAAATTATTGACCAACGAAACTGAATTTATTTCATCGAAAATGTGTTTTATTAATTAAATATTAATTAGTACAGGAAGCTCCATAAGCCGTTAATTCATATTGCCGGCAAAAGAGCTTTCTGTACTAAGCATCACTTTACTTTAATGAAAACATCAAATGTTTCTTCTAATTATGTTATCACAATAGCATTATTAGAAGAAACATTTAGAATTATATGTGCGCTCAGCTGATTGGCTGTTCGGCTGAGCGCACATATAATTAGCGGGTCCGCAGCACAGTGACTTCATTGTGCTGCGGACCAGCGAAGAGGACACATCGGGGTGAGTATAGAGCTCTCCCCACCCCCTCCCCAGCACTGCACCCCTCCCAGCAAGGAAGGGGGGGTCAGTTAACCCCTTCCTTGCTGGGATGGGTGCAGTCTGACATCAGTCTGGCCCCCAAGGGGTTAAGGGGGATGCAATACATCCTCCCTTAACCCCTTGGGGGCCAGACTGTAAGCAGCGATCTGTAAAGATGCTGCATACTGTAAGGTGCACAACACCGCTCACAATGATGGGTGTTGTGCTCCTGTTTGTGTGTTTTTTGTGTGTTTCTCCCTTTTTGTTTTTCAGATATCGGTATCCTGGGGATTACGTCGGATTACGTGGACTATGTCGATGACCAGCGTTTTTTTAATGTTTTTTTTTAATAAAATGGTCAATGAGGGGTGTGGGGGTGTTTTTATTTGAATAAAAAATTTTTTTAACTTGTGTCTTGTCTTTATTTCTTTACTTTATAGACTTAGTAGTGGAAGCCGTCTAATAGACGGAATCCATTACTAAGTTGGGGCCTAGTGTTAGCTGGTATAAAATGGCTAACACTAACCCCCTATTATTACCCCAGTACCCAATGCCACCAGGGGTACTGGGAAGAGCCGGGTGCCAGTGGTCCCGGAGCGTCAAAATTGGCGCTCCTGGACCGGGCGGCAGCAGGCTGGTAAGATTTAGGCTGGGGAGGGCCTAAACCAATGGCTCTTCCCACCCTGGTGTTACCAGGCTGCTGTCGTTTGGTTTTTAACCCGGCTGGTTATAAAAATAGGGGGGACCCTATGCGGTTTTTTATAATTATTTATTTAAAAAAAAAACGCATAGGGTCCCCCCTATTTTTATAACCAGCCGGGTTAAAAACCAAACAACAGCAGCCTGGTAACACCAGGGTGGGAAGAGCCATTGGTTTAGGCCCTCCCCAGCCTAAATCTTACCAGCCTGCTACCACCCGGTCCAGGAGCGCCAATTTTGACGCTCCGGGACCACTGGCACCCGGCTCTTCCCAGTACCCCTGGTGGCATTGGGTACTGGGGTAATAATAGGGGGTTAGTGTTAGCCATTTTATACCGGCTAACACTAGGCCCCAACTTAGTAATGGATTCCGTCTATTAGACGGCTTCCACTACTAAGTCTATAAAGTAAAGAAATAAAGACAAGACACAAGTTAAAAAAAAATTTATTCAAATAAAAACACCCCCACACCCCTCATTGACCATTTTATAAAAAAAAAAACGCTGGTCATCGACGTAGTCCACGGAATCCGACGTAATCTACAGGATACCGATATCTGAAAAACAAAAAGGGAGAAACACACAAAACACACACAAACAGGAGCACAACACCCATCATTGTGAGCGGTGTTGTGCATCCCCCTTAACCCCTTGGGGGCCAGACTGATGTCAGACTGCACCCATCCCAGCAAGGAAGGGGTTAACTGACCCCCCCTTCCTTGCTGGGAGGGGTGCAGTGCTGGGGAGGGGGTGGGGAGAGCTCTATACTCACCCCGATGTTGCCTCTTCGCTGGTCCGCAGCACAATGAAGTCACTGTACTGCGGACCGGCTCATTATATGTGCGCTGAGCCGATCAGCCAATCAGCTGAGCGCACATATAATTCTAAATGTTTCTTCTAATAATGCTATTGTGATAACATAATTAGAATAAACATTTGATGTTTTCATTAAAGTAAAGTGATGATTAGTACAGAATGCTCTTTTGCCGGCATATAAATTAACGGCTTATGGAGCTCCCTGTACTAATTAATATTAAATTAATAAAACACATTTTCGATTAAATAAATTCAGTTTCGTTGGTCAATAATTTAATTCTAACGAATCCATCATTGTGCAATTAAATATACTGTCAAAAAATAAATATATATATAAATATACATTTATTTATATATCTATTTATTTTAACAGTATATTTAATTGCAAAATGATGGATTCGTTAGAATTAAATTATTGACCAACGAAAGGGACTTTATTACAAAGAAAATGTGTTTTATTAATTTAATATATTAACTATTAGAGGCATCGGCATTCGGCATGATTGGCGGCTATTTTTTAAGTACTCCGTACGGACCGCCTGTCAATCCTCGGCCGCATGTCCAGCCGCAAACAATGGTCTTGTTCATTTTTTACGGGTCCGTTTACGATCGGGCCGTAGATTCATACATAGTGTGCACTGTGCAGCCGTATATCCTATACTTTCCAGCGTACGCATGAACCAACAAAAATACCGCCGCACAATTACAGCCGCAAATACAGCCGCACAGTTACATAGTCTGAACCTGGCCTTAAAGTCTAAAGCAATAAAAATCCTGGTGCATTTAGCCCAATGTCATAGTTGACGCTGTATCTTTTCTTGTACTTCAGGACTTCCTGGGTCAGTCCTTTTGCACACTTGGAGAAGTGATTGGTTCCCAGAGGAGCAAACTGGAGAAGCCTCTCACGTGAGTAGCCACAGTGCTAAACCTGTGCGTGTATAATAGCTGTACTTTAATTCACATTGCTGATACTGTACTGCCATTCTTCTTGTCACTATGGTTCCTTACTTTGATTTAACAGGACTTTATATATGAATATTAGTGATGAGCAAGCATGCTCGTCCGAGCTTGGTACTCGTTCGAGTATTAAGGTACTCAAAGGTGCTTGAAGCTCGGATGATGCTCTTGCGATATTCGAGAAAATGGCATCATCCTTTTCCTGCAAGTTTGGGCGCAACTTTGCAGCCAATCAACATGCAGGAGACTCTTTGGTACATCGTGCGATGACGTGGGACCCATGCATGTTGATAGCAGCGATTGGTTGGTCAGATCAGATAACCCGGGCATATAAAAATCTGGGCGGCAGTGCTCGCCTCACATGCCTGCTGTGATAGATCAGGGAGAGAGCTGCTGATTGTCAGGGAGGGTGTTAGGGAGGGAATTAGCATTCCTGTAGGCAGGGATAGAAGAGAAAGAACCCAACAGCCCTTGTAAGGCCCTAAAATCCTGACTGCTGGCTGGGACTTGCAGTGCAGCTACCACGATCTTAGCTGCACACTGTGGTGATCGACTGCTGGCAGAAAGGGGACAGTAGGTGGTGCATACAGACCCCAAAGAAGTCCTCAGTACTATTTTTTTTTTTTTTTTGTGGCTGGTGCTGCTGCTGTTGTACATTGTATTGTTGTATTTGTAGTACAGCTGCATAGAACCTCACTGCTCATATGGCATACACCATATAGTACCACTTACAAACAGACTCTATACGACAACCTCCAAAAACTAGTCTGACCAGTATCTGTTGTCATCTGCAGCCAGTCTACAGGGTTGCTTTCTTTTTTAGTGCAGCCATATCCAACCTCACTGCGTAATGGTGCAGATGGCGTAATTTGGCGTAATGGTGCAATTAGGCATCCTCAGAGGCACCCATACATGCTGCCCCTGCTGTTTCCTGTCCATTTCCGTGGTGTTTCCATCATTTTCTGAGGTTGACAGGTTTCACACGACCTTCCCTCTACCGAACTTGGGTCCCCTGCAAAAATGCTTGAGTTTCCCATTGACGTTCAATGGGGTTCGTTACTTGAAGTACCCGAGCATCGGGAAATATTTGTCTCGAGTACCGAGCACTCGAGCATTTTAGTACTCGCTTATCACTAATTAATAACTTGTCCAGTTTTCATGGGACCGTCCTGTGGACCGGACTTCATAGGGAGTTTTTTTGGTATTTTTATGCACATTCCTGGAAGAATGGGGCTTTAAGATATACTGTGATATGAAGTTTGGATGTTAGTAATAATATATTAATGGGGGTATGAAATGAACTATCACTCTCATTGTGCACTGTCCATCGCCTATAGATGATAGCAAGATAAGTACAGGCTACACTACAGAGAGACCGCTATGGGTGCACAATGTTGGCATTGCATGTGCCCTGGGCAGTGGGACTGCGGTGCCAACAGCCTACCATGCCTCAGCCAGGGCATTTAGATAAAGAGCCAGGAAAGTAACCTGCATCCTTCCCCCCATTAGGTAAATCCTTCATACACACCATTATGGATTATACCTGCAATAATAGCAATGTTTTCCAATGGGCCTAATTCTATGATTGGGTAGAAACACATTATTTTAGAAAGGGGAAATGGATGTAGTCATAAGAAGTGTTCAGGACAAAGCAATTGAATCATTCGTTGTTCCATCTGTTACTATGGCCACCAAACACAATCATCAGGTGAACTTGTAGTTGCTATGAGACACACAGGGAGTATTGTGTAACATAATGTCAGTATAGTAATTGTATTTCCCCTCTCGCTACAATGATGACTACAGCAACGATGGACAGAGCGTGATAATATATTTCTTCTTGTATGGGGGATTTTTAAAGCAGAAAAATATCAAAATTGTCTCCATCAAGGGTATGCAGAAAACGAATGGAATAGCACCGCATCTGTCTACATGTTCTGTGTGTTATGGCAAATCTGCCCCATTCACTGCAACTGCAACTGGACAGGTGTGGCACTATTTCCAGTAGAAAGAGGTTCAGTTTGCATAATACTGTACAAGTTAGGGAGAAGGTAAAATTAATTTAACCCAAATCCTTTTCATAACAGAATAGTAAGTACTGCGCTGTCATTGAGCCTGCTCAGGAGCTGTGCCCGCTCCTCCACTTAAAGGGGGTGACTGTGTTGTTTAGCTTGCACCCTAATAAAAAAGTTTGAATATAATTCCATTCCTGGTCATTTAAACGTCATATAGGAACTGGACCATTTTTTATATGGAAATATGTGCATTCATTTATACTGAGAGGTCAGGATGCACATTAAGTTTAATAAATGGGGCTCATCCAGATCCCCATAGGAATATAATAAGATGAGGTCAGAATTAAAAAAAAAAATACAGAACGATCAGACTCGAGCATGCTCAAGTTGTGCTCATCTCTGGTTGTGATCAGTTTGGCTCTGATGTTCAGACCTCCACTGATATATAAAGAGGTGTGAAAAAGCATGCAACCAAGTGCTGCTCCTCCCTGCTGTAAGCACAGAACAGGAGACAGGGCCAACAACTTTCTATAGAAGTCACTTGCAGTTTTGCAGACAGGGCTGGGAGAGGACACCCTTCTCCCAGCTGTCTCTAACAACTGTTTGAAGTCTCATCACTGACGCATCTTTTTACATATTTCCACAACATGTAGAGAAGAGGTCTAACAGAATCCAATATGAACTTCAGTATTTATTGAAAGTCAAGCTTACAGAACATATGGCGTTTGGATGCTGTTGGACATCTTCTCTACAAGTTTGCTGAGCCCTCCTGGGTGATTCTGGGCTCTCCAGCGTGCATCCTTTCACATCTACCTACCAGTGTCCATTGGTGCTGCTGACTCCATCCTCCTTTACAATATTTCTACGACACATCAAAAGTTTTTCATGAGACAGTGCTCAGTATGCACTAGGAAAAAAGCCAAAACTGCTCTTACCTACCTGTGAAAACTGTAGAAAAAGCTATAAAAATCTGTATATAATTCACAATGTTACAAAAAACATAGCTTGTCGTGCAAAAAAGAAAGAAACAACCCTTAAACAGCTCAGCTGACAGCTCAGTGTTATAGGTCTTACTGCAAAACGCAAAATGCAGTAAGAAATAAAAAACATATATAAATTTGTATTGCACACCTTTTTTACACCTGCAAACAAAGCCAACATTTATTTTTTTTTACTAGAGTTAATAAAAATCAAACAATATGTTATGTGTACCTACTCCAAATTGTGCCATTAAAGAATAGAACTCATCAAGCAAAAGATAGATGAATAGTTCAATAAATATATTTTTCATACGCCTACATGAAAAGAAAGATAAAAAGTTATGGATTTTGAAATACACAGATTAAAAAAAAAGCTGCATCACTGAGTAACAAACTAGGCCGTGTCCTTTAAGAGTCAATGAGAATTCCATTACTATGAGCTTCTCGGAAAAAGGTCATTTAAAACCTGTTTAAATCCACAGATACTACACATTGTAACTTCTGCCAGGCCGCCTATGTAATAGCAGCCTGGGGCTATGTTCCCACAACGCTTTTTTCTTGTCAATTTTTAAAATTACGTCCATAATTTTTAGTCCAAAATAAGGTCCGTCATTTTGCGGTTTGGCTGCCATCAGTGCAATAACAGCTGGTACATTATTCTAGTTCAGATGGACTCATTGGCCTTTTGGTGTGTCTTCAATTGAAAAGTCCATTGAATTTTATAGTAAAGAAAACTGTGTGTGAACAACTAAACAATAACGTCCGTTGTTTTGCAGGAAACGTCCAAAAATAATTGTCATGAACTTGTGTAAATGATGTCCTTTATTCCATTGACTTCAATGTAATTCTCATATATTCTTCAGGGCTATAGTATGTCCAGATTCACAGTTAAAAATTGATTGTGTGTTCACTTTAATAGATTATTTTCACGCAAACCAAACCAAACCTCAACAACTCCACTGACTAAGGATACGTTTACATGGAGCGATAATTCGCCCAATCGAACAATTAATGATTTCGAAGTAACAATGGGTTTTTATAACGATCAGCGTTTAGATGGAACGATATATCGTTTGGAAAATTCATTATTGCGATCATTTTAAGATCGCTTAAGCCTATATCACACATAGGGTGAATCGGTGAAGGACGGCGAACGACCAACGATGATTTGAGAACATGTTGAAAGATCACAATTAACGATTTCTCGCTTGTCGCTTGATCGTTTGTTGTGTTTACACAAGCTGATTATCGCTCAAATGCGATCGTTATCGCGAAAATTCGAACAATAATCGTTCCGTGTAAATGCACCATTAGGATTTTTAATGAGCTATTTACTTCTCAATTCCTGTTTAGTGCGCCAGTCTCAGCCTAGCTGGCTCCACACCCCTGTGATATGCCATAGCAGATTTTATCACCTTTGTTCTTTTCCCTTGTTCCAGTGAGCAGATATAAGGGATAGTTCCTTTACCAATCATACCTAGGTCCAGACAATCTTTCATGTATTGCATCTCTATCATGTGCCTCTTTCTGCATTGATCAAAAAATCTACACAGTATACAACCTTTCTTCAGGCATGGAGGATAAAAGTTGCTCTAGTACCAAAGATTAAGTCAATGTGTCTTCTATTGGGTCTTGGGGGTAAAAGGCAGCTGAGCATAATCTTCTCCATGGATAGTGGAATCCTCAAAAGGTACCATATTGGCTGAAAACTAGAGAAAACAGAGCTAATCCAATAGTCTTAACCAGAAAATGGTGTGTGGAACCAGTTTGGTGCAATGTCTTTGCCTTTGTTATGGTTTTCCTCACCCCAAACGTGAATTTTTGTCTGCAAATCCATATATCTCTCTAAATGTACAGACACAGTTGGCCAAGTTGGATTTCGAGGGGGCAAGTTTTTAGATTAATTTGTTATGTACATTTCCGCTACATGAGCACAGATGGTGGACAGACGTTTTAGCCATTCCCATGGAGCAGAGCTTGGGACCTATTGTGTGGACAAATGTTGCCGAGGACCAGTCATGATGTTGCAGCTGACACCTCGCCTGTAGGAGCACCATGGTCCTCAGCCTTGTCTGAGTGCCGATGACAGGTCTAATTCTCCCTTAGGTAACTGGCTGATTCCAATTAATGAATAATTAAAGAATAGACTTCTAAGTGTTTCATGCTTGTTTCATCGGCAATGGTAATTTCAGCCGCTAAGTGATTTTCTCCAGCTGGAGGTGAATCTGATTTGCTGTAAGTTTCGCTATTTAAATTGAAATGAATCTAATTATAAAAAAGCCACGTTTGTTCTGTATCCACAGAAGACATCACTCTGCAAATGGAATGATTACCTTTCATATGTTAAATTCCGGGCGTTTTAAAAAAAATATTTTTAGTAGTGTTTTGATGTTGTAGGCATTTTGTTAAAATGTCTGGTCTCGTATATGTAACAGACAGTGAGTGTGGATCCGCTGTGCTATTCAACCATTTTGGCTTTGGCCCACAACAGGGAGTGGAATCTAAGTGCCCTTTAGGTCTTCACCAGAGATGAGCGAACCTTGAGCATGCTCAAATCCATCCGAACCCAAACTTTCGGCATTTGATTAGCGGTGGCTGCTGAAGTTGGATAAAGCCCTAAGGCTATGTGGAAAACATGGATATAGTCATTGGCTGTATCCATGTTTTCCAGACAACCTTAGAGCTTTATCCAAGTTCAGCAGCCCCAGCTAATCAAATGCCGATTGTTCGGGTTCGGATGGACTCGAACCCGAACCCGGTTCGCTCATCTCTAGTCTTCACCCTTTATCCCGCTCCAGAATGCAGAAGCTGGACTCCTGCGGTTAGAGGGAACTAAGTGGCTCCACAATTTTGGTCACAGTGTTGTAATGGCTGGAGTCGTGGATCCACTGTACCACCAGTAGCGATGGCATAAGCTGCAGGGAGCACAGTCTAAGGAGCCACTGGTCTTGACCAGTGCCTGCTGCAAGGCGGAATGGGCTTGCTGCGGCAGATGACCTCTAGGTCGCTACCCCTGGCTAAGCTTGCTAACGGTGGTGGGTGAGGTGTAGTTGGAAACAAGAGGGCAGGCTGGAACACAGCAGGGCAGACGGCTGAAGCTGCAGACAGCAAAAACGCAGAAGAACACAGGGTGGGAATCGCAGGCAGCAGGAACACGGCAGGGCTTGCGGCTGGAACCGCAGAAGTCAGGAACAAAGGAAAGCTGGGACTACACGCTAAGGGAAGCAGGCAAAGGCTCCAACATTAGGGTCAGGGCAGTGCTGGAATTTATAGGGAGGTGTTTAGTGCACACTGCCAATCAGGGACGTACTGTCCCTTTAAACTTAAGCAGAGCCTGCGAGCATGCCCCCTAGGAGACGGGGACATGTGCGCCAGCTGAGAGAGAGGAGGAGCAGTCCATGGGAGCTGAAGCCCGCCAGACAGCATGGGGTAAGACAAGCTGCCCCTATGGGAAGCTTTCAATCTCAGATTAGCAGCACCCACTCCATTACTTATCCCAGAATGAGCAGATATTTACATCTCATCTCCTCCTGTTCTATAACATGATGCATACAGATGAGACTGCATTTTTAACATGATGGGTTCCCTTTAAGGGCAATAACATACTGAAGTATGCCTTTAAATAGTTTGCTAAGGAATATATATCTTTCCACCTGTCCCCTTCCATACCAATGTTGTTTTTTTACATTGCCGCAGGCATCTTCTTTGGTGCTATACATTTTGTAATCAGTGGAAATGAACTGTTTATGTTGTTTTATTGTTTATGCAAGTGATATATCTATAGACTTAATTGCAGGTGTGGAAAGTAACGAGGTTCATTGGTTGTCATAGATACAGATTTACATTAGATAGTAATATATTACTTCTTGTATCTTGACTGTTTCTGATATCTAAGAAGCCAAGGTTCCATTTGTATAATTATCTATTTACATACTTACTGACCAATCCCTTTAGGTCACACCACTATACTGGGTATCAAGAAAAAGTGAATCTGCCAGACTGATATTTCAGATAGGTGGCAGAAAAACTTTGGGTAACCCTGACTTTATTGGATATTTTGTTTATTGTTAGCCAAAATATCTTCAATCTGCCAGTTATCTAATATGTATGGAAAATGCTACAAGGAAGAGGCTGTAGCCATATAACCCTGAATATGAAGGTCGGCTTTCTCACCAGACCAAATCCTGTAAAGCTGGCCGCCATCTCTCAGTTCTAAACCACTGCCATACTCTTCTGTTGTAAGCTTATGTGCCTGGCAACAAAGGATCAGCCAGTTAAAATTTAGGGGAAAGTCAGAAGACCCCCATACATATTAGATAGTCCACCATGTTGCTCTAATCACACTAATATAATTAATAAATGCCACAATGGGTATAACGGATCCCTGACGCTTACTTGAGTATGAATGGATAGAACATAATTTGAACAGCTTAGGGTTAAAGGCATTGCCTGGTTTAGAAAGACCTTTTTCAATGGGAGTTGCTCATTTAGGACCTTCATCAGTATCTAGAGAATAGAGGAGCTACATTGAATATCTCTCTGGGTACCTGGCCTATACATGGAGCGCACATTCTTTTCAGTGGACAATGTGTAATAATAACTTCTCCAGCACTGCAGGAAAATTGAACACTTGCTTCTAGGTCCAGTCCCACAGTATACAACTGATCACTAATCCAAATAATGGGACACACTGGGATCACTTAATTTTTATGGGACAGTTGTACTGCAGCCATGGTATTTCCTGCTACACATGGGTTGCCACCTAGCTGAAGAAAATCAAAGCATGCTTGAGAGCCACAGGTTGAAGATCACTGCTGTCTATAATACCCCCGTGAGCTGACCTGTGCCATGGGATTTATTCTGCCTTGGAACCTATTTGTGTTGTATTATAATGTCTAGTATTCTGTGCTCTAATGCTGTAAGACATAGAAGAAATAAGCAATACTGGGCTGCATTGGGCTATATTGCCTCAAGTGACTGTACCACCAGGCCCAGGCTAAAGCACTGGAGGCGGGCCGACCCACCCCCAGTGGGAAGAACCCCCAGCCCCTCCATGACGTGACTCCATTAGAATCAATGGAACCCTATCATAGAGGGGCGGGGGTTTACTCCCACTAAGGGTGGGTCGGCCCACCTCTAGTGCTTCAGGTAAATATCTGGCAGGGATCATTCTCAGTCTCTGATACCCTACCATAGAACTCATTGAAAGAGCATTTAATCTGTGAGATATAATGTGATATAATTTATTATAAAGCCATCAGTTATTGAAAGTGTATTGGGGCTTTTAGAGTTATAATGCAGCTGACTGGACAGAGATCACTGCAAGTTAGGGAGTGAAATGCAATACAGCGCAGTTCTCCTGGCTTATTTTCCTGGTCAGTAGTAAGTCCCCCTGAGCAGTGAGACCCCCACCAATCAAAACCTTTGAAATGAACTACAGTGGTCCCTCAACTTACAATGGCATCAAGATACAATATTTTCAACATACAATGTTACTTTCTGGACCATCGTAACTTGTGACCAGACTCAATATACAATGCTACAGGCAGGATCTGTGGAACATGTAAAAAAAAAAAAGTAGCTGATCGACCAATGAAAGCGGCAATTTTACTGGTAAAATCCCAGTATTAGTGAAATGCATGCACTGGTTGGCTGTCTGACATCTTCTCCCTACAGTACAGAGTGATGCTACATGTCCTGTGCTGCTGTGTGTTTAGTATCTCCTCTCTATAGTACAGTGTGATACTACATGTCCTGTACTGCTGTGTGTGTCTAGTATCTCCTTTCTACAATATAGTGTGATACTACATGTCCTGTACTGCTGTGTGTGTCTAGTATCTCCTCTGTATAGTGTGATACTACATGTACTGTACTGCTGTGTGTGTCTAGTATCTTCTCTCTACAGTACAGTGTGATACTACATGTCCTGTACTGCTGCATGTGTCTAGTATCTTCTCTCTACAGTATAGTGTGATACTACATGTCCTGTACTGCTGTGTGTCTAGTATCTTCTCTCTACAGTATAGTGTGATACTACATGTCCTGTACTGCTGCATGTGTCTAGTATCTCCTCTCTACAGTATAGTGTGATACTACATGTCCTGTACTGCTGCATGTGTCTAGTATCTCCTCTCTACAGTATAGTGTAATACTAGATGTCCTGTACTGCTGTGTGTGTCTAGTATCTTCTCTCTACAGTATAGTGTGATACTACATGTCCTGTACTGCTGTGTGTGTCTAGTATCTCCTCTCTACAGTATAGTGTGATACTACATGTCCTGTACTGCTGTGTGTGTCTAGTATCTCCTCTCTACAGTATAGTGTGATACTACATGTCCTGTACTGCTGTGTGTCTAGTATCTTCTCTCTACAATACAGTGTGAAACTACATGTCCTGCTCTGCTTTTTATGTGTACCAGGATGAGTTGCTCCTTTGGGCACAAGGCAAGGACGACTTTATTTTATATTTCTGGGAGCCTGTGTGACCTGTACAGGACCTGAAAACACTTCAGTCTTCTACCTAGAAAGTAATTTAGAGTCTCATGTAGCTCTTTCTGACTGTTGTATGTAAAGACTTGCTGTATCCATATTAGTTAGCTGCCTATTTTCTTTAAAATTCAATTTTTTTTTTCTCATTTTGGGGGATTTAAAAGCAATTACCAGTTTTCCATAAGAGTTTTGGTCTCAACATAAAATGGTTTCAACATACAATGATTGTCCTGGAACCAATCGTATGTTGAGGGACCACTGTATACCATATAGAAATTAGTACTCTGTACATGCATAGACAGGCTGGGTCCTCCAAAGCAAGAGGCCGCTAACTGGCCTCTTTGCCTGTCAATCACCCCACAGAGCACGCTGACAGAACAGAGAGCCGTGACTAGTCACAAGCCAGATGACTAGTTCACGGCTCTCCCCCTGCCTATTAAAATGCATTTTACCACACATGAAGCCCACAGAGTGTGGATCCCCTGACACCACCGGGGAGCTGACTGACAGGTGTGTGCAGCCGTTCTGGGAGCCCAATCAGCGCAAATGTGCTGATTGGTTTCCATTAACCCCCCCAGTCTACTGCTACTATCCCTGTTGAAATAGTACCATATAGCCTGCTATAAAATTCTGTTTTGACTGCTTGACCTCTCCCCTCCCTGTTAATTACTCCTTAATTCCTGAGAAATAGATACAGTTCTAAAAGTAACATCAGGCGATTGTGTGTTCCTGCACCCACTGCGCTGCTTAATTAGATGGGGGTGGGGAGGTTTAATTCAGTGTTGTCAGGTAACATCATTTTATTTATACCAAGTATCGTGTATCGTTCAGGTTTTTCACCTGCTGTTAATGTTCTTCTACATTTACATACCTCTACAAGCATCCCATGGGCTTTATTTATTCCAGTTTTTCTCTCCATATTTAGTTAGGGCCATATGGGTAACTAACAACTGCTGGAAGGGTAAAATTCTGAGTACAACTGATGCTGTCACATAGTTCAGCAGCTGTAATTATATGTATGGATTAGGAAACAAGGCTGTTTAATTCTAGAAATAGCGCCTCTCTTGTTTATAGCCGTGTCTGGTATTGCAGCTCAGCCCTATTTAATGGCATATGTAGCTGTGTACAATAGTAGTTTCTTTTTTTTTTTTTTTTTTTTTGGGGGGGGGGAGCGATTATTCTGTCCACAAATTTAGTTTGTGGGGGAATTGTTTCCTTGTAGTATACAGTATGTACATATAGAACATTAAAGGGGATGTCTGAATACATTTTATCTTTATATTTAAAAGTTTTCATGGGGGAGAGGGGAAAATAAAGGCTCTTGATCCCCTATTGGTGCCATTCGACTATACCAGTCCCTGTTGCTAAGTGCTTCCTGCTTCCACCTCAACACATAGGGAATGTCTAACCTTTCAGCAATGGTTGTCTAAGTGGGTGATTCTGTTGTGTTAAAGCGACTCTGTACCCACAATCTGCCCCCACCCCAAACCGCTTGTACCTTCAGATAGCTGCTTTTAATCCAAGATCTGTCCTGGGGTCCGTTCAGCCGGTAATGCAGTTATTGTCCTGAAAAACAATTTTTAAACTTGCAGCCCTGTGCCAAACTGCCGTGGCCTAGAGTGTCCGTGCCCCAACTTTGCACCACCACTCCATTCCTCCTTTCCACCCTCTTCTTCATTAGGAATGCCCCTGGCAGGATTTTTCCTTTTCCTCTGCAGTCAAAACTGCACAGGTGCCTTAATGATCCAGCCCATGTGAAGTATTCACACAGGACCCCAGGACAGATCTTGTATTAAAAGCAGCTATCTGACAGTACAAGCAGTTTGGGGGGGGGGGGGCAGATTGTGGGTACAGAGTCACTTTAAGGCACAAGCAGGATGCACCAGGTACTGGCCTCATTACAATCCTATATGTATCCTAAATGTATACAAAGAAACCCTCAGGGGAATTGTTACAATGTATACAGTATGTACACCTACTAAACCATTAGCTCAGAGATAAGGCACATGCCACCAGTGGTGTAACATTGGTTGGCAGCACCCAGGGCAAGGCGCAAGGGCTTAGGGAATCTCTAAAGCAGCAGGCCTTGTAGGATATTCCTGGGGTCAAGTGGTTAGTACCTCCCAAAAGTGTCAGAAAGAAGTAAAAATTGGTAACAAGGTCTGAGGTGCCCAAGGCTCACTGATGGAGGGAGTGAAGACTAGCCCACTTGTTACAATCCCACAAAAGGATTACTCTAGCACATATTGCTAAATGTTAATGCTGGGTATGATAGCATACTGTCAGAACATACGGCACAGTACATTGTAACCTGTTGTGTATGTGACTGCAGAGGTGCATAGTACACATGATTAAGCTGGCAGTTTTAATGTTATGCCTGAATAGTGTGTTATGCACGATACTCAAGACCATTACATTGCTGCCTTAAACCATACCGGTTGTCACAGGTAAGTGTCAATGAACTGTCATGTGAGTATACATAGGGAGAAGCACTATTTCTGGCCATTATATAAGCAGCATAAAGGCAATTACAAAGCAGTACTGAAAAGTGTAAGCTGTGAAACAAGCCCTGATGAGATCTAGGGCCTTATTCACACTTCAGTATATTATAGCAGACCACAATTTTCTGTCAGCAATATTTTGTCCATATTATATCCGTAATATCATCCATATCGTTCGTAATTTTTGCAAATCTGTGAGGGTATGTGCACACTGAGGAAAAGGCGAGGAATTCAGCTTGAAATTCAGCTTGAAATTCAGCTCGAAATTCCTCCCGTAAAATATGTACAGAGCAAAGTCCCATTGTGTTCAATGGGTTTTCTGCTCTGTTGTTCACACTGCAGAATTTCCGAGCAGAATTTTCTGCTGTAGATCTGCTAGAGGAATCCTATAGAAGTCAATGGGAGGCTTAAATTCTGCTTGAATTCTGCCTGAAAACTTTCAGCTACAATTTCTCGAGAATTGCTCAGTGTGCACATACCCTAAAAGTGGAAAGTACTTTCCACTTTTGGTCCACACTAAGGGCCGAGTTTACACTGAGTAAATTTGGTGGAATTCTGCGGTGGAGCTCTCCGCCACGGAATCCCGCCTGCCTCTGTGTCAAACGGCATCTCTATGGGAGGGATCGCTCGCCTCTGCTCTCCACTCCATTTGGCACTGAGGAAGGAGAGCTCCTAAGACATGTTTGTTTGTTTTTTTTGCTACATGTATCTGCAAAATTTGAAGATGTGTGAATAGGCACGTAAAAACAATGGGATATAAACTTGTCCGTAATGGCAGGTCCACAATTACAGATGAAATTGGCTGGGGACAGGGAGTAATGATCAAAGTAAGGAACAAACAGCAAAGAGAGTACTGAAAGAGATCACAGAGGAAGTCTTGAGTTCATGGGGCATCGTCCCTGTATCAGGGATGTCTCCTTTAGAACTAATGGACTAATAGCAGATAGGTTGATGATAACCATGATCCAGTTCCTGTCTTACCCATATGGCTGTGAACTGTAACATATAAGTATTGGTGCCCTACTATGGAGGTATTATACAACTTTACTTTTGTGTACAGTAAACTTTTTGATGCATTTTCCATCCCATGTCCATATGCCATAATTCTGTGCCATTCCACTCGTACACCTTAACAGCTGTTTTGTCTTATCCTTAGATAGGAATGGAGTAATAGACTATGTTAGAAAAGTATTTACCTAGTTATATGATAGGAGGTAAACCATAGCATGGTGTTGTGTATATAGTATCCATATGGAATTGTCCTGCTGTTGAAATCTACTTCTGAGAAGCTTTCCACCGCAGACAAACCAACCTGAACTGCCTTTTTCATTTCTATTCTTTTTATCACAAGTGTGAATACCTCATAGTGTAGAGCAGCATTGATGAATCCGAAACCTTTCATATCCAAAGCTTTGTAAGCCCTGGGAGTTCAGGCAGATTGATTTGGTTCTATTTTTGAAACGTATGGAGACAATGAACATGTCTCCTACTGGACTGGTGCTGCGCTAATGTGTGCGAAAAATTCTCTATTTAAATAGCTTCAGGAATGACTATATATATGTATTCTGTGGAAGTCTGTGGATCCTTGAGCTTTGTATTCCATATAAGAAGCCAGACTTTTCGGCAATAACAGCGGGACAGTATAGCATATAGAATAGTATATAGACATTATACAATGTAAACCTGGCCGATATGTTTTCCCATATATTCATACGGAGGCATGGCTAGGGCAGGTGGTGTACCTCTTCAGCTCTTGTCACAGGGCCTGAGTGGCATGTGCCCTCCCTGGGTACCAGACACATGCCCAGTGGCATAGCTACCGTGGTCGTGGCAGTCGCCGCGACCGGGCCCGCCACGAAGGGACCGCAAGCATTGTTTTACGTGCGGTCACAAGAGTCCGGCTCAGTCTTCCCCCGGCTGCTGCGCGGCTGCCGGGGGTGTCGCATCTCATCCCCGGCAGCGTGCGCATCCCAGAGCTCCCTGGGCGCCTTGGGCCCTGACTTCCGGTTCCGGCACTCAAGGAGGTCTGGGATGCGCACGCTGTCGGGGATAAGATGCGACACACCCGGCAGCCGCGCAGCCGGGGACAGACCAGGAGAAGAGAGGATCAACGTGGGAGCGCGTTGTCAGGTGAGTTAAGTTTTTTTTTTTTTTTTTATCTTTTATCAGCTTGCACGGGGCGGGGGGGGAGGAGGGGGCCATCTATGAGGGTGGGGGGGAAAGAGTGGGCCATCTATGAGGGTGGGGGGGAAAGAGTGGGCCATCTATGAGGGGGGGAAGAGGGGGCCATCTATGAGGGTGGGGGGAAAGAGGGGGCCATCTATGAGGGGGGGGGGAAGAGTGGGCCATCTATGAGGGTGGGGGGAAAGAGGGGGCCATCTATGAGGGTGGGGGGAAAGAGGGGGCCATCTATGAGGGTGGGGGGAGAGGGGGGCCATCCAGAAGGGAGGGTGGGGGGAGAGGGGGCCATCTATAAAGGAGGGGGGAGAGGGGGCCATCCATAAGGGAGGGTGAGGGAAGAGGAGGCCATCTCTAACGGAGGGGGTAGAGGGGGCCATCTATAAGGAGGGGGGGGAGGAGGCCATCTATAAGGGAGGGGGTAGAGGGGGCCATCTATATGGAGGGGGGAGAGGAGGCCATCTATAAGGGAGGGTGGGGGGAGAGGGGGCCATCTATAAGGAGGGCAACATGGGGGGAGAGGGGGCATCTATTTGGGGGGGCAACATAGGGGGAGAGGGAATACACAGAGGGGGGCATATATTATTAGGGGGTCACATAGAGTCAGGGCTACCCACTAAATGAGGGTGTAAAGGGGACAGTACAGATGTGCAGTGTGTAGAGAGATAAGGATGGTGCCAGAGTGAGGAGACTAATATGTCTGTCTGGCAGATTCTGTGGATTCGTGGCTCAGAGAAGTTCTCATAACGGCCCAGGACGGATGGAGAAGAAGATGAAAAGGGAAGAATTCCGATCAGAAAAGACGTCGCCTGTGAGTCACCTGATATAACTGCATTGTAATGTATATGGTGTATAGAACCTGTGTAGAGCTGGGGCCACCTCTATATGACTGGATGAGGTGATTTAGTATACTGGATTTGGTCAGTAACAATATGGTGGTGATGGTAGTGATTGTGGTGTGGCGGTAATGTTTCCTTCCTATATATTGGTATTACTGGTAATATTGGTCTCAATATACAGGATTTGGTCGGTAACAGTATGGCGGTAAAATGTACGGTGATAATACTTTCTCTTCCAATATGCTGGTGTTATTGGTAATATCTGTCTTGGTGTGTGTGTATATATATATATATATATATATATATACACACCAATAGCATCACTTGGTCGTGAAAGGAGGGGGGGGGGGCCCAAGTTGGCCTCTCGCACCAGGGCCCAGGAGACATTAGCTACGCCCCTGCGCATGCCTGTGAAAGTAAAACAGTGTAAGTGCAGGTGTTGTGTGAGGAAGACTTAGTTTGACAGTGGACTATCTTTGGGGGGACCTTTTCAGACTCTAGGATTCTCAGCTTTAAAGGTCTCTGACCACTTTGGCTTGATGGGGATAAAACTTGTACCTGTGCATGCACCTATGAAGGTCTGCCTGTTGCTATCCATTGGCACAGAGTCCACGAATCCAGGAACACAAGGCCCCAAGTAGTGGGGAAAGCTAGCCATCGGGGTAACCCCTAAGGAAACCTTGCACATTGCAGCAGAGTTTTCAGCTTTAATTGCACTAAGCTAACAGCTGGCTCTTGACTCCTGTCCAGTTATCAGGAGGTTGAAGAGGAAATAGAAGAAAACCCCCTAGCATGGATTGGTCCTTGTTCCCCATCTATAGTAGCCTCACTGTTGCTAGCCCAGCATGGCTAGTGCAGGAATACTTGAAAGAAATAATCAAGAATCAGCTTGGAGCTCCACAGATGGGCCCTAGCCTCCAGACCAGGTCCTGAACAATCTTTCAGAAGAAAACTCTATCACTCTGACTAGACCAGAACACATCCCAATCTGCTGTACTTCTCAATAACTACCCTTCGGGGAGCTATCTGATTGGACAAAAACACATCAGGAGACATCATTTCTAGCTTGTGAAAGGCTAGGGGAATAGAGGAGGGCCTACTCTAAGGTACCCTCAACAGGGATTGGATCTCCGGCAGCATTACAGACAGTGGCATACAGAGAAAAATACATGAGATAAGTCACATCTAATGTTAACCGTTAAGTAAACTTTCCTTCAACTGTGCTCGATAAAGAATAAAGTATAAAGTGACACCTAGTGGTGGAAGTGCATATTACGACCTTCATCCTAGAGCATACACACATAATACTACCAACCTACACACTTGACAAATAGCAGTGGAACACCTGCTTTGGGACACTGCAAGAAAAATCGGGCCTCATAGCAATTTTTAACATGATCCCGCCTCCGCCATGTTATACTGCTCAGACATAGCCACTGACTACACAACTGTTACACTCAGAGACATCTCCTCAGACTGTAGACATTCTGTTCTCTTTTTTAACTCCATCTGACCCAGATGCATATGACTTCTCCTGCAGACTATACTAAAAAATGTTTGGCTCCTCATTTCGGCACACCATCTCTACCCTCTATAGCAACACAAACCTGATCCTTTAGACTGCCATCCTGCTGCTACTGCTAATACTGTGCCTGCTGCTTCCCCATGTGCCCCCAATACTGTATGTACAACACTGCCAATTACCATTAAAGAGACTATGTCAGTAGTCTAAGGGTAACATAAACTAGTGACAAAGAAGCTGAACAGGATGATGTATCATTTACATTGTTCTGTGCAGCTGATTCATTGATATCCTCCTAAATAACATGGATAATAAGTAGTCCTCTCCATTATGTGCATGAGCCCAGTAGTCCTGGATATTCATGAGAAGCAGAAAACTTCGCCCACCAGCTGCTGATTGGCAGTTATCTATTTATGCTGTGTATAGGTAGTCAACTGTCAATCAGCAGCTGGAGGGTGGGGAGAGGTGTTATACAGATTTGAACATTACTTCTTTATAGTACAGTAGAGAGCACTGTGCCAGACTGGAAAGAAAACATCCCTTCCTGCAGGACATACAGCAGATGATAAGCACTGGAAGACTTGAGATTTCTAAATAGAAGTACCCTTTTAATCCTACTATCCCACTACAACAACAAATGTTCTATAACCCAGTGTAACTTAAATGGTATGACAGAAGGACATCCACAGTCTTTAGTGGGTTTTTGCACAGCCCACAAGACTTCTAGATTTTACCCTTCCTTCACAAATTTCTTTTGCAAATTTTTTTCAATGTCACATCATCACTGGGCCACAATCGATACAATACTCCACTTCTGTAGACACTTATCTTCAGTATAACCAGAAATGACTGCACAACGAGAAGATGTTGTGATGCTCCTTAGGAGAAGAGAACAATCCACTGGTTATGACTTGCTATCCAAATTTCCATCTCTAGCTTAAAATAACAGGGAAATCATGTTGCACAGGCTTGTTGAACTTTTAAGAGCCTCTCAGGAGCATCTTGCTTGTGTCTTCTTGACATATGTTCCTTGCGGAATGGCTTTTCCAGCATTCAATTCAGTCTGTTGGTTTGACGACTCTTCATCTATGAGAGCTTACAGTGCCTTCTTGTACGCCAGGCTCAATGCCATGGACTCAGAGATTCAGCTTGAGAGCTTGTCTACAGATGATACTATGAGGTTTGTTTTTCTTTAATTCAGAATTGTCTGGAACCTTCTAATCCCAAAGTGACTGATTAACTTGAATCTTGTGTTGTGACAATGGGAGGATGTGATAGGAAAACTTGGGAAACCACGCATCTGTGTATGACCCAGGGGTCTAGCTAAGGGAAGCTGTGTGCCCCCTCGGCCTATTGATGCCAACAGGATGGAGTGGGATTCAGATTTAGGCTATGTTCACACTACGTATATTTCCGGCCGTAGTGCGAACCTCAAATATACACCCGTAGTTTTGAGGTTGATGCGTACGCTTGGAAATATAAGATTTCCGGCCGCACAGTGCACACTACGTATGAGCTTATGGCCGGATCGTATACGGCGCCGTGAAAAATGAACAAGACCATTGTTTGCGGCCGGAACTGTTCCAACTCACGGCCGTGGATTTCCATGCGGTCCTGTACGGAGTACTTATTTCAGCCAAATTGAACTTGATTTTTAGATCCAAAAGGTTCTGTGTGTTTTATTGGGCTGGGCAAAGATTTCCAAGTAAATGACCTGTTTCAGATTGCTTCGAAACAAGCTAGGAAGCATAACTGTACTACGGCCGTATGTTAGCGGTTCGCCAGCATGTTCGCAATCCGGACGCATGTCTATTTTTCCCACGGCCGTAGTTTAAGCCGGACATGTCCGGCCGCGTATGAACTACGGCCGGACATATACGTAGTGTGAACATAGCCTTAAACTATCAGCTTCATACTTGGCAAACAGAAAATCAGCTGTGTTACACAATGCAGAATAACATTTCTACACTAATAATTAAATATACATACTAAAAATTAGGTAAATGCATGCTATAAATATCTTTGCTGTGTGAAAGTTCCTAGTACAATGGTAAAGATATGCTGCAACGCAACCAACTTCCAGAGCGTCACCAGGACCCATAGGGGAAGTGTTAGTTACAGGGTAGGGTGGTTTTGGCCCCGGTCTCCGCATGACAAGTTCCCTTTAAAATAAACTCCTTATAGTACCACACATCGAGCCCCCTAAAAACAACATGTCCATAAGTTATGCCACCTGTGTACACTGTGCTCTATCTATATAATACTGCACAGTGTCTCTTGAAATCACCAGCTTTACACACTATGCCCCCTGATTATAATAATGCCACAAGCTGTGCGTTCTGAAAATAATTAAAATACACGCTGTTCCCCTGAAATTAATCGGAACACACCGTATGCCCCCAATGGAAATGAGAGTTCCCCCACCCTAGTTCAGAATATTCACCCGTCCATGTCCATTTTACTTTTTGAAATTTTACATTGTTAAAATTTTACATTGTTAAAATTTTACAAATTTTACATTGTTATAGGGGCTGCCATATTGCCTGATCTGTATTTAACAGCCCTATTACACTGGACGATTATTGTGTGAATTATCGTTATATTGATTGAATTTAAATGATAATCATTTTATGTAAGGGTCCATTTACACAGAAAGATTATCTGACCGATTATCTGCCAAAGATTTGAAGCCAAAACCAGGAATGGATTTGAAAAGAGGAAAACTCTAAGGCTTTCCTTTATGACCTGATCTCTGTTTATAGTCTGTTTCTGGCTTTGGCTTCAAATCTTTTGCAGATAATCTGTCAGATAATCTTTCTGTGTAAATGGACCCATAATGCAGGCAATGATTGATTTTTCATCGTTCGTTTGGTGCTGTCACCAAAGTCATTTATTGTTTCCTAATTGTTTGCTGTAATTCCACATTCTTTCACTGTAATTCTGCATTTGTTCACTAATTGCTCACTAATAGTTCAGTGTAATGGTGCGTTTACACAGACAGATTTATCTGACAGATCTTTGAAGCCAAAACCAGGAACAGACTATAAACATGCATTAGGTCATAAAGGAAAGACTGAGATGTCTCCTCTTCAAATCCATTCCTGGCTTTGGCTTCCAAAATCTGTCAGATAAATCTTTCTGTGTAAATGCACCCTAATTCCACGTCGCTCCTTCATTTCCTGGGATCACATGAAGTAAACAATTGTAGTAACGATCACAACTAACGACCATTGTTCTGTGTAGTATGGTGAACAATTTCAGGTTAACGATAAACGATCTTGTTTGCAATCGTTTATTATTAATCGTTAAAAATCACTAAATGTGACATGCTTTACAGCAATAAACAGACTCTGTCCCCTTGAGATGAATGTAAAGCTGCTCTATGTATTGGTGTCCCATGTCGCTGCAATGCTCTGTAGATCACTTTACAGTAGCCTACAAACACAACAGAAAATCTCAGCTTAGTTTTAGCCCCAGTGGTGAGAATGAAAAGTGCAAAATTTTAGGATTATTTTATAATATACATAGAAAATGGAAAATTAAAACAAAAAGTCACTAACATTCTTAAAAAATATGTTTAACATAAAAAGATTATTTAAACAGTAAGTTATATTCTTATGACACTTTCCCTTTAAGACTGTTTCTTTATATATAATTGAACCTGTTAGTGTCATATAAAGTGTCAAGCGCCCCATCATCCTCTACCTCTCCATACATATACACAATCTATTTTCGATTTTGCAGTCTTTAAATAACTGGGAATGAAGTCCATTTCTGCATTGATGGGAGGCAGGTGATGATAGTGCGGCTAGAAGATAAGTCAAGCAGTGCAATCATATTTGGATTGCTCCTACCTTGTGCCTGTCTGGCAGAGAGATTAACTTGCTGGGCTAAGAGAATATACTTTTTTTTTCCCCTGAAAAAGTGAAAGGTGAGTGACAGAGCTGAAATTGTCCCCAGCTAGAAGTGGGTCATGCCGCTGCGAGGGCAGGTTCCTGGGTGTGATCCATTTAACAAGATTTTTTGTTCTCCAGAATTGCAAGAGGGATGTGATTGAGAAAACAAGGGAGAGGAGATGATGGCTATCTACAAACATCCATCCTGGTGCAATTCAGCTGTCCTAGCTTATATGCAAACCGCTTAACTTCACACTGCTGGGGCGCACACAATACATAATAAATACAGGACACACTGGGCGAAATATAACTGGTATACCCAGCCTGATAACACCTCTTGTCTATCTGTCTTTGTATTAGTAAGAATTGTTCTTTGGCGCCTGCTTGGAACCCAGCAGGGACATATTTGGGGCAAAGATTATTATTTGCATTTTTGTATGCAGAATAATTTACAAGTGCATATGAAGAACCACTGTCCTCTGGCCCCATTGTGGTGGTGATGGTGGGAGAGCCCGGGATTCACTTTGCATCTTTTAAAAGTACTTGGAGAATTAAACGGAAATCAGAAAATGTCTTCACAACATGATCAGCATTACTAGAAAATGATGATTTACTGTTGTGTCCATAAAGCTTTAAAGGAATGTGTACAGGACTGGAAAATCTAGAACTGCAGTATGCGTAAGGGCTGTGCCAGCATCCCGGGCCACCGCCACACCTGCTCTTCCTGCCCCTCTCCTCATGCAGATGCTGGGGCCCCATGTGCCCATGACGGAGCTGCCTCCTCTTCAGCCCCCGGGGGCACCTTACTGCTCCTTGGTCCTATTGACATTCCTTGTTGGAGTCTCTGCATGCTTCTATAGTGTGTGGTCCCAACTCTCCGTGATTCCTGCCGCCTGTGGTCCCAGCCTGTCTGCCTACGTCTCTCCAGCTGCACCTTGCCTGCCGTTGCTAGCAGGCCAAGCTAGGGGTAGCGACCTGGGAGTTGTCTGCTGCAGTAAGTGCATCCCACTTTGTGGTGGGCACTGGTAAAGACCAGAGGCCCCTTAGACTCTGCTCCCTGGTGCGGCTTACGCCATTGCTAGTGGTGGTACAGCGGACCCACAACTCCAGTCATTACAACATTTATGACATATCCACATAGATAGATAGATAGATAGATAGGCAGATAGATAGGCAGATAGATAGATAGATAGATAGATAGAGATAGATAGATGAGAAATTATGTGCATATTGTATTGGGGTTTATTGAAACCAATGCCAGGCACCTGTTGGCAAGGCAAATACAATGATAGGATGTATCATAGGAAACATAAGTGTTCATGACAAGAACATTTTTTCCCTCTATACAAATCAATAGTCAGAATAATGTGTGTAACCTTGGGCACCTGTGCATAGAAGGACATGGCTGATCTGGAATGGCTACAATTAAGTTAGTCCAAAGTAACGAAGGAACAAGTGAACTTCAGTATCAAGACCAATTACTAAACTTGGGGTCATTTAGTTTAGAAGATGCTTTAGGGGCTTGACAAGGGGCACCCTCTATGTCTTTAAAGTGACACTGTCACCCCCTTTTGTGCATTCTGACATCTCTACACAGGTGTAAAGTGTAAATTTAGAGGTTTTCATATCTTATTTTATATCATTATCATACGTCATGGTGCTTGTTTAAGTAAAAAGTCATCTTTTATCAACTGCAGATTATGTTAAGTGGGCGGGGCCTCTCGGCATTAGTGCCACTTAGCCCCACCCACAACACTACAGTTGGCCCCGCCCCCTCGCTAGCCATTGGAACAGGCTGGCCTAAAGGTCTAGGCCCCACCCCCTCTAAGCCGGCCCACCAATGGCCGCCAAGGGGGTGGGCTCAATTGTGGCATTGTGGGCGGGGCTAAGTGGCGCTAATGGTGCGAGGCCCTGCCCACTTAACACAATCTTCAGTTCATAAAAGATCACTTTTTACTTAAAGGAGATGTCCGGTGAAATTTTTTATTAAAGTATTGTATTGCCCCCCCCCCCCCCCCAAAGTTATACAAATTCCCAATATACACTTATTACGGGAAATGCTAATAAAGTGCTTTTTTTCCTGCACTTATACTGCATCAAGGCTTCACTTCCTGGATAAAACGATGATGTCACGACCCGACTCCCAGAGCTGTGCGGGCAGTGGCTGCTGGAGAGGATGATGGCAGAGGGATGCTCAGTGTCCCTCTAGTGTCCCTCCAGTGCCCTGTGTCCCTCAGTATCCCTCTGCCATCATCCTCTACAGCAGCCACAGCCCCCACAGCTCTGGGAGTCGGGTCGTGACATCACCATGTTATCCAGGAAGTGAAGCCTTGATGCAGTAGTAAGTGCAGGGAAAAAAGCATTTTCTGTACTTTTCCAGTAATAAGTGTATATTGGTGATTTGTATAACTTTTGGGGGGCAATACAATACTTTAATAAAAATTTTCGCCAGACTTCTCCTTTAAACAAGCACCATGACGTATGATATAAAATAAGGTATGAAAACCGCAAAATTTACCCTTTACACCTGTGTAGAGATGTCAGAATGGACAAAAGGGGGTGATGGTGTCACTTTAAGAAAGAAGATTTCACCAGCACAACAGATGGGGGTTCTTTACTGTAAGGGCAGTGAAACTATGACATTGTCTATCACACAAGGTTGATTCATTAAACATATTCTTGAGCCTGGATGCAAACCTTGACAAATATAATATATCAAGCTATAGTTACTAGATATCTGGAGAAGGGACTTTGATTCAGAGATTTATTCTGACTGCCATATTTGAAGTATGGAAGGAATGCTCCCCCTAATATGAGGCAATTGGCATCTGCCTCATAAAGATGTCTTTATTAACTTTCACTGGACCAACACTGTTTGGCTATAGGTTGAACTTTTGATCTTTGTCTTTTTTAACTTTAACGACTACATTACTATGCCACCAAATGCTTGATTAAATATAAAATGCAATATAAATATTGTGAGGAGTTGCCCTTTAAGAGCACTGTTGCCTTGGATCTATAGTAGTCCCCATTATTAGTTATAATGTAAATCAGTGTCAGGCTCCAGTCTTGTGTGAGTCAGTCTGGGCTCCAGCATACTCTATTGTTCCTATTTGTCAGCATTGCTGACTTTGTTACAAAATCTCTCCATTTTATGTCACTAACAAGCACATCATAGCTCCCCACGGGTACCATTAAAACCAGATTTTGTCTCCTGTGGAAGTGGAACCATTTCCATCAAAGAGTTGACCTGCTGGAGCAGAACTATTTATCTAATATGGCCCGTAAATAAGCTGGGAGAATGCAGAGTATATTAATACTTTGCCTTTGACTAGCTCACTCCATTTTTGGGTGGCATGTAAAATAAAGAAGGGTTTGTAATCCAAGCCCCCATTCTGTTTGTAAGGAGTCAGTACATGAAAGAATGCCTCAAAAGCCTTCACTCTATTTTAGATAAACAATAGAGAAGACCCGTCACTCACCAAATAGTTCTTGCTCATTTATTGTAGTGCAATAGGCATCAAGTACAGTAAGGACATGTTTCGGCCAAGCATGGCCTTCATCAGAAGATGATGAAGGTCATGCTTGGCCGAAATGGGTCCTTACTGTATCTGATGCCTATTGCACTACAATAAATGAGCAAGAACTATTTGGTGAGTTCCGGGTCTTCTCTATTGTTTGTCTGGATACCTACAACCTCGAGCATAACCACCACTTTAGTGCCGTCCTTTCCACATTTTTCCAGTTCACCCCTATTTTAGAATCATCTAGTACCTATGCCAATGGATACTGTCTAACATTCCCAACATAGTGCCAAACCAACTTTAAAAGCAATAAAGATTAAGAGCCAGATTAGGCGTCCCAACCTGCGGGGTAAGCAAGCGCTGATCTGCAATACCCTGCATGCCAGTTTAGTAACTGCAGTTTGATTATGTCACCATTCTTGTCTCCATACAGTGGTTGACACTTTCCCTCTCTATACATCATTGATGGGGTATGAAGTTGTAACTCAGACAGGAGTCAAAAGCTATATAGAATTCCACTAGAGTCACCTGTATTGTAAATTCTTGCAATTCTGCGGATTATAAGAATAGGATGTTCATGAATTAAACTCTATGTACACCGCTGAACATTATTTTGTTTTTTTTTCTATCAGTGTGCTAGTATTACTGCCTGATGGTTATTATCTGTGCACTTGGTTGTCACATTCAGTTTTGATCAGTAGCTGATCCTTCCAAAACAATAACTCCCACAGTCATCAGATGTGATGTGACGCCACCATATCCACAGGACACCTCATGGACTTGGCCAATCACATTCACATGTGATACCTACCAAGGATATGACAGCACCCTGGAGGGTTGGTTGACAGCAGTTGTATGATCTATCTGTCTGCAATAAGTGTCACTGCTGGATAGGAAGAACAAGGTGGACAGAAGGAATAAAAGTTAGCATTATTGTCATTTATTTCTATGAGCTTTCTATAATCACGCCTGAGTCTGGACAATGAGTCAAAAAACTCCTATGCCCTATATCATCTCCTCCTGAGTATTGCACTTTGTATGAGCTGCCAAAAATAGTGGGGGGAGTGAAGCGACAACTTGTTAGTGCACATTTCTGGTATAAGCTCATTCAGCCATTCACTTGCTAAACATTATAATATAAACCCCAATGGATTAAAGACCTAGTATACCTTTTTAGTGTCATTGCGACTATTAATAATTTTTTATGTTAATGAATTTTGAGGTTTTAGAGCGGAGTCCCTCAAATCAGGACTCCAACCATCTACCTACATTGTAAGTCCATAGATTACATGGGCGGCCAACCTAAGGCAGCTTATGGGTGATCTGATTACATATAAATGGATAGTACAAAATTATATTTAACACTTTAACCTGGAACCATGATAAGGCGGCATCCTCTACATCTAGATAAATGAAGGTTTCACCATCATCACAGACAGCAACTCTTTACTGTACAAGCCGACTATGGAACTAAACTCTCCATCACATTAGGTTGTGATTGAAGTTCATATATGTTTAAAGTGACTCTGTACCCATAATCTGACTCCACCAAACCACTTGTACCTTCGTATAGCTGCTTTTAATCCAAGATCTGTCCTGCGGCCCATTCGGCGGGTGATGCAGTTATTGTCCTAAAAATACTTTTAAACTTGAAGCCCCGTGCCAAACAGGAGTATCTGTGCCCAAACTTTGCACAACCTCTCTGTCACTCCTCCCCACCCTCTTCATCATTAGGAATGCTCCAGGCAGATTGCCTCCTATTCCCCACCTGTTTAGCCCAGCACATGGGCTGGATCGTTAAGGACCTGTGCAATGTTCAGCATGTAGAAAATGTTCCAGTGGCATGCCTAATGATGAAAAGGGTGGGGAGGAGGGACAGAGGGGTGGTGCAAAGTTAGGGCACAGATACTCCCGTTGGGCACAGGGCTTCAAATCGAAAAGTATTTTTTTTAGAACAATAACTGCATCACCTGCCGAACGGACCACAGGACAGATCTTGGATTAAAAGCCGCTATCTGAAGGTACAAGTGGTTTGGGGGGGGGGGGGGTCAGATTGTGGGTAGAGAGTTGCTTTAAGACACGCCTGGGTGCCTTTCAATATAGTTTTGTATGTTACAGGTACTATATTTCTGGAGATGGGGCTTTGATCCATGGGTTTAGTCTGAGTCTCATATTTGGAATTAAGAAGGAATTGTCTCCCTTCTATAAGGGACTTGGCATCAGCCTCATAAGGTCTTTGCCTTTCCCAGGATCAGCATGGTAGGATTATGCATTGAACCTGATGGATCATTGTCTTTTTTCAACCCTATTAACTATGTAATTTTACAGCTATGTAATACTTCATTTCCCCTGTTCTGACACAAGGGCAAATGAACTCTACATGCACAGTTTCTCAACAACATAAATCTGACCACTGTGGTCCCAGCAGTGGGATCAGCTTTCTTTTGGCTGTCTCTTTAAATAAAGTCCACTGAGGTAACCTTTTGCTACATGCATATATATATATATATATATATATATATATATATATATATATATATATATCCCTTCCCTCCACTACTTTCTTCAAGGGTTAATAGGCAGCTTGGTAACTCAAGCTGCTATTACGCTTATGATGTGTAGTAGTAGTATAGGAGCATCCCCTGGGTAGAGAAAGGCTTAAACAGTATTCTAAGATTTGTCATTTTAATTGCATTGACCATGATGGGAGGTCAGATGTCCATCATAGAGGGCAGTAACGCCAGTGGCTATCACAAACCCTACCGTGTAGTAAAACTGTCAATCATGGGTCTGGTTAATGACTGACCAGAAAGAGCAGCTGACCTTACAGGGGTAAGGCTCTAAGAATGACAGCTACAATGGAAGAATTTCCAGTATTCTTCTACTATACTATCCTTTACAATAACAACGATTTTGAAACATTTACCTATCAAACTTTTATTGTCATGTCATTTCCTTATAATATCTTACTATATCTTTATAAAGACTGAAGTTTTTGTTATAACAGAAGGCTTCACATCTCTAACAACAGAGTTAAAGGATAATCCATGAATCCTGTATATGGCGCTGACACTTTGTAATTCACCTGTGTTTCTATATATAGAATATTTTGTATATTTGCATGGTAACATCCTAAAAATAGAAAACTCTGTAACTGGTAAATGACAAGCAATGCTGAAAATTGTCTATTGCTACCCTGCTGATCCGAGGAACCTTCCTGTGACGGTATAATGCCCCAGCAGGTCAGGAGAGGCGCTTTCTGCACGGTACACCTCCCTTATTCTATCAGAATATTCACACACCATCCCCTCGTCTCCAGGAGGTTGTTATCTGCACCATTTCTTTTGTGTCCAGAAGTACAGTCTTCAGACACCTGAGGAGAAGGATTTTTTCTAAGTTTTAACTATTGTGCACCAACACTCTCTCAGATGCCTGTAAACTAATCTGATACTGAGCTCTTTATGGCCACTCATGGGGTCTATATGACTGACTTGGCTTCATAATGCTGAGCCCTTGTCATAATCACCTTCTTCTCCTGTATTGTATTCTATAAAAATAAAAAAAAATACTTCTTTACTTTACCTATAGTTTTCTGGAGGCATCCATTTTGACCCTTCCTTCTACATCTCCTGATATTAGACAGTATGAAATGGTTTGGAGAATGGGCTAAAACTTAGGGTACTTAGTTTTTATCAGATAATTGTGAGCATTAAAAGGTCAGCAGGAAAACAAGGGTACAAATAATTTAATGTCTGAATTAGTTATTTACAGCACCAAGATATAAGCATTTTCTTCAATATGTAATGAGGCTCAAAAGCTCAAGAGCAAGCACTCCCCAGCAAGGTAAAAGCCCAGGCAAGCCCAGCCCATGTTCTCTTTATCACCGCCCCACAGCCTGCTTTCATCCGACTAGCCCATTTGACTGACAGCTCCTAGATAACATGACATAGGCTGGAGTTTTACCATGCTGGGGAACACCCCCTGGGCTTTTGAGCCTTATTCACATATTAATAAAAGGTGTATCTCAGTGCTGGAAAGGACTGTGAGAATAAAAAAAGGTATGTCCAGAATCCTGATGACTAGCCCTATCTAGAAATTGGCTTATTCGCACCCTGTTTTTTTTCTGCTGATTACTGATCACTTGAGACAACCCTTTTAGCAGTAGTCTAAAAAATTGTGTGACAGAGTGCTTCTTGGGGGTCCCTGATGGAATGACCCCAATGGATCCTCTAATGCTCTCCTTATCCAGGAATGCTGATTGCATGCCCATAGAAAAACACTTACTGTGGAAATGCTTCAAGCATTATTCATCCCCAGTGTGTTGCTTTTATTGCATTTACTTACCTAATAACATTAGTACGCCGCAAACATCTAAGAAATGTAATTATATTTCCTATACATTTCTCCTATACAACAAAGTCACCTCCCATTATCTCCAAGGTTATAAAGACTGCTAGGTACAGAGTGCACGCCACGATCACCCTACGAGATGGGAACCTAATTTTGTGCATGTAATCACTCATTGCCACAGCCATCCCCACAGATGTGTCCTCTTTTCTCCTGCTAGAATGAGACTGAGTCCTTCTCCGTTCACACAAGACAGGATCTCTCTCTGATCCAAACTAAATTGGAGGATATTGATTGGGAGACCAGTCACAGCACCTAATTTGTAGCAAACTGATGGAATATCCTCTCGCTGTCTTTGATTCCCTCGGCTAAATGTGAAACTCAATCTCAGAAGCCGGGGAAGGATTTTGCAGGTTAGTTCCAGAGAAGAGCTACAAATGACAAGATTGTGGGAAGGTTATTTAAATCCCTGTTCAGCAATTAAGGGATGTTTTTTAAGAGTGGAGCTGAGTCCCTGGAGGCCGAGCCAAGGGGATAGGGGGAGGGGAGGTGGCAACTTCTTCACCTTTGTGAAGGGTTGTATTAGAACATTTAATTAGTGATTTATCGGTGTAACGGATTGTAGTTATAGTGCAGATTATTGGTCCTATATTGCTGCACTGTTATCTTAGAAAAAACAGTGTTAAAGAGAACAGCAGTAAACTATTATAACATGGCATTTTATGCAGTTTTTTTCCCATCCACCAGAACACACACAAAAGATCCTGCCCTCCTATATTGCACACATTCAGCTTCATCATCATAAAGCACATTACAGAGCAGTACTGAGTAGTACAAGCTGTGAAGTAGGAGACAATGAAGCAGCTACAAAGTAGGAGACAATAGACCCTACTGCCTTGTCTCTGTGTGTTTCTCTTTCAACTTGTCTAACTCTGCAGGAGCTTACCTTCTCCCTGTCCCATCTCTGAAGACTTCTAAAGGAAGCAGTAACCTGATTCCTCAGTGAGAGTATATGTCCAGAGATGGTAGTTTAATAATTGGAGAAAGAGGCATTTGTCCCCCAATTTGGTCTATTAGAGAGTTTCTTTTTTAACCTGTTCTTTTGATTTAGGCAAGGTGGTCCTCCTTGAAGGGGTAATCCGACAAAAGTTAAAAAAATGTATATGCATACATACTGTATAATATATATGAATATGTATACTATAGCTATGTATACATCAGCCAGATCACTGCTTTTAGAGCAGAGAGGAGGCAAATTTGCTAAATGAATGTATTTGCAAGCATATTTAGGTTAATGAACCTTACAAGTATAACTATACTGGTTGAGATGGGGATATCCATTTAAGCTGGATAAACAGAGCCCAATATGCTGGCATATACCGTATTTTTCGGCGTATAAGACGACTCCTGACTTTTAGGGTGCGTTCACACCTACAGGATCTGCAGCAGATCTGCAGCAGATTTGATGCTGTGTTCAGTTATTTAAATGAAATCTGCTGCAGAAAATCAGCTGCAGATCCTGTAGTTGTGAACGCACCATTAAGAAGATTGTCAGGGGTTCACTTTATAACCCTGCTGCAGTCAGGCAGGGGTTAACTGCAGCTAAATAAAAAAAATAATAATGTTAACTCACCTGGGGCGCGTTCTTAGCATCCGCGCGTCTACTGTCCCATTCCCGGCACAGGCAGTGTGACGGACGCTGCCTGCGGCGGAGATCCCCGAAGCTCTCCCGGGCAGTTGAGCATCTCACCGGTGAAGCTCCGAGACACTCGGCTGCTGGGAGAGTTTCAGAAGAATGACAGAGGCGCCAGAAGTTCCTGAAGCCTCTGTCATTCTCCCAAAGCTCTCCTGGCAGCCAATGAGACACTCCGTTGCCCAGGAGAGCTTCGGGGATCTCCGGCGCAAGCTCCGGGAAAGGGACAGAAGACGTCCGGAAATGGGCCCAAGGTGAGTTAACTGTTTGTTTGTTTTTTATAGTTCGCCCCATATGGTGGCGATGCAACCATTTTTGAGCCCCCCCCCCACACACACACACACCATATGGGGCAACCATACCCGGCATATAAGACAACCCCCGACTTCTAAGAAGATTTTTTTGGGTTAAAAAGTCATCTTATACACTGGAAAATACAGTAATGAAATCAAAGGAAGTATATATGGCAGAGCTGTCACTGGGCAGCAAGGCCATCCAGAGATAGACTATGAGTCCATAGGATTTCCATGTACAACCAAGAGACTCTGAATGACTTAGTTATTCAGGACATTATCTGAAGTCCCTTTTTGGTATAATTTGACTTTGTCAGTTTATGTAAACTTTTTTTTTTTTTATAAACTATATTCTGATTCTTGATCATTCTCCGGTAAAATCCGAACTGTCCTTGAACACTGAAATACATATGTCGGACTCAAAAGAAAACCACAGAGTGTCGTTGTTTTATCCTGTTCCAGCTATTGATCTGTAGAACAGAGCGATTCACAGGCTCCGACAATTTTGTTGCACAGAAAGTTAAAGAGATAGATGTATGTATGTATGTATGTATGGGCAAAGGAGAAACGAAAAGTAATTAACACGACGCTAAGGTTACACCACATACGACGTAACGTAGGAAGTGTAATTATTATGTGGGCACTAAAGCCTTCAATATCCTCATCCTAAGGGAATTCATAATTACACTAGACACGGAATCAATCAATAAGAAAGATTTAGCGGCCTGTCCCTTCGGGATAATATACGCATAGGTAAATCCTAACCAGGCTTATATATCAGGAAGTGTCAGAGAAAAATGGGATTCTGAGATTGAATTCTATATCTTATTGTGGCTCATTAGTTTACTATAGTTTTTTTTTGTTTGTTTTTTTTAAATACATGTATGGTTTTGATGTTAAAGGGGTAGTGCGGTGCCGACTTTTAAAAAAAAATCTAGCACCACATGACAAAGTTATATAACATTGTTATGTGGTGCTATTACCTTTCTTGCCGGCATCCATGATGTCCAGGTTGTCCCACCCCCCCATCAGAAGTCCATAAGTCTAAATATTTTTTAATCGCGTCAGCAAATTGGCCTGGCAGCCATCTTGTGTCAACACATCATGCTGTGACAATTAGGGGGCTATTAAGCCAGTTCCAGCTTTGCCGTTGTCTGTGACATGGGTGGTCACATGATCTACAGTTTGCTCGACTTCTATTGGACTAAAGGACTCCTGGCAGGGGTGGGGGGAGGGACCACCTGGACACCATGGATGCTGGCAAGAAAGGTTATACCACCTTAAGACAAAGTTATATAACTTTGTCACATGGTGCTAGATTTAAAAACAAAAAGCCAGTGCCGCACTACTCCTTTAGGGCTATGGTCACACAATGTCTATTATTGGCCATTTTAGACAAAACATACGGCTTACAGCTGTAATTTGCATAATACAGCCATACTTTTGTCTTAAAATGACAGCCGTCCAAAAAGACGGTCGTAAAACGTCTAGAAAAAGACGTTGTGTGAGCATAGCCTGAATATAGTTAACCACATTTTTGTGTATGTTAAACAAAATGGATGCGTCAGGGCATTTTTTGGACAGCAAAAACTCAGTATGGACTCACCACCACTTGCCCTACAGCACCATCAATTTCATTAGCACACAGCTGCATCCATGCATTTAATTTCTATAACCAGGTCTTGTGATCATCAGTCTGACCACAGAAAATCACAGAGCTTAATGTGTCAAAGAAAGTGGTCTGTCCTCAGTCCGCTGACTTCCTGTAAACCACAGGATGATCTTGGCACCTACTAAATCCCTTTTGAAAGTTCTAAGGACCCTTCCCTCCCCACCCAGCTCTATGCTACCTCTATTTAAAGGAGAAGTGCGCCGAAAATTATTTTTTTTATATGTTATTACTGATGGAAAGTTATACAATTTTCTAATGTACATTAATTATGGGAAATGCTCCTATACTGCGATTTCCCTTAATTTGGTGTACCAGGAAGTGTTAGAATTCTCCCAGAAGCAGTGACGTCACGACGAAAGGTGTAATTCTTATGGAGTGTCCAGCAGGGGGCGCACTATATATAGAAGTCAATGAGTACCATTGACTTCTATATATATATAGTGCGCCCCTGCTGGACACTCCATTGGAATTACAATGGATGTGTATGTAATGTAATATACAGTGTTTTTGATTGAATACATTTATGAAATACTTTGGGGAGCAAGTGTCCTTGCTCCCAAAAGTATTCCATAAATGTAAGCAATCAGTACATCACAGTAAGCCCGCCGCTACCGAACGCCCGCCGCTGCCGCCACTGCCGCCGCTACCGAACGCCCGCCGCTGTGGACTACTCTCAACTACTACTCTCCCCACCTGCTCATAGCATGTGCAGGTGATGGGAGAGTAGTAGCCGGGTAATATGGCTGAGATCGCCGCCGCGATGTCGCGCAGGGGGAGCCGCTCATCACTGCAGCCATCATCCCCCTCCTGCTGCTTCCTTACTCTATGTGATAGCTGACTTCCTGCCGGGCCGCCGCTCTCCGATCACACGTGCCGGCGGCCCGGCAGGAAGTCAGCCATCAGATAGAGTAAGGAAGCAGCAGGAGGGGGGAGCGGAGGGGGATGATAGCTGCAGTGATGAGCGGCTCCCCTGCGCGGCATCGCGGCTGCGATCTCAGCCATATAACCCAGCTACTACTCTCCCATCACCTGCACATGCTATGAGCAGGTGGGGAGAGTAGTAGTTGAGAGTAGTCCACAGCGGCGGCAGCGGCGGGCGGCGGGCTTACTGTGATGTACTGATTGCTTACATTTATGAAATACTTTGGGGAGCAAGGACACGGAACGGCCAGTCTCTGCTCGGATCATCCTGGCTGGTACTTAAATGCCGGCCGGATGATATGTCTGGCCGCGGAACTCTGATGCGGGCGCATCAGCGTGAGCCCGCATCAGAGCTTCCCATAGCGCACAGTGAAGCAAGCGGCCGGAGCCGCTTGCTTCACTGTGTGAACTGACAGGGCTTTCTGCAGCCGGAATTCATTGAATTCCGTCCACAGAAAACTGACCTGTCAGTTTTTTACGGCGCCGCATGGGATCCCGGCCAGAGCGCATACGATGTGTGTACGCTCCGGCCGGGATCCCATTGAAGATAAGCTATGTTCCACAGCGCAAAACTACGGCCGTAGTTCTGCGTCGAGAACTACGGCGGTAGTTGTACGTTGTGTGAACATAGCCTAAAAATGTAAAAATGCAATGTGTGAACACAGGCTTTATTTTCATCTTGTGCCACTGATTCTGTAAATAATGCACTTTGAATAAGAAAACGCATTAAATTTGAACATGGTGTGTACTGGCACTTATGAGTCACCTGGTTGAACTCTGGCACCAGCAGCTTAAGGCTATGTTTACACAAGATTATATGTAAGTAAAAAAATGGACGCTGATTGAAAAGGAATCAGAGTCCGTTCTTTACTGAAGGGGCGGCATTGCATTGAAGTTCACACATCGTTATGTTAACGCCCGTTCTTTAGAACGGCTGTTAAAATAGTGTACCTGCCTATTATTTCAGCTAAATAATAGCTGTTCACACAAGGTAATGTGTGGTGGCACATTTTACATTGAAGTGAATGGTTAATTGATTTGCCGGCATATCCGACGCAAGTTATTGTTAAAAAAAGAATGTACCTGCAGCCGATAGAGAGGTATTGGCTGTAGGAACATCCTGAATGCAGCACGGCGGCCGGAAGTTTAACAGCGTTGCTATGTAATGGATGCTGTTAAACGTAGTGTGAACATAGCCTAACAGTGCACCCTCTCTCTGTGCAAAGCCTGAGGCTTCGTGGGAAAAATAGACAACATTAGAAAATCACATGGCAGTATGGTTGTCTCCTTATTCGTCCTTCTGAAACTTTTGACATTTCTCCTAAAAGTTTTTAATGACAGGTACTTTTTAAGCCAATTAAAACCTAAAGCGATTTTGATAAAATGAGTTCCTTTTCTGTACTCTTACTACAGATCCATGTTTTCATTGCACCCCATCATAGAATAATTCGATTTAGTCGCTGAGCTCTTGATTTGCTTGCCGCATTGTGTCAAATGAGCCGTATTTCCTAAATAAAAGCACATCTGGCACATAAGGCCATTGTAACATTGTAAAAGAGCTGCAAGGATCATGGGTAGTCTCTAGCACCGACACGTGCTGCATCTATTAGGAGATAGATCTGATGCTCCCTGCAGGCAAAGGATTAACATCCCGGCACACACAAAGTGCTCTATATTTATCAAATAATACTGCCAGTGTCATTATGATATCTAGTTGTATTGTTGCATCGCTGAAGCGCAGTCTGAACAAAACTGAAATCATTCACTCAGCAACTTGAAGCTGATCTCTGAGCCTAATGCATTCACGCAGATTATTCAGCCTCTAAATTCTTTCTTTCTTTTAAATATTTTGCTCCTTGAAGACTTATGAAGGTCATTTCTCATGGTCTTGGTATCCATTGTCCCCATAAACTAAAAAATTGTCTTGGACTGGTCTCTGTTGCTCAGTGCCATGTGTACTGCGATACCTCAACCTGAACCATTGAAGAATGTTCAAAGTTTTCATTTCTTTATCTTTGTTTGTATAAAATCATCTGCTACTTATTTTCTCCAAATAGGTCTAAATGAGGGGGTTGGTATTGCACTGGGCCAGGTGATGGATGAGATGAGACTCCTTGTTCAGCAAGTCTTTGACCTAATAAAGAGTCTCCATCCAGCAGGTTGTTGGACGGCAATGTGAATCGGCAACTCCTTGTGCTTTGCATAACCTTTGCCCTATGTTACATTGGTAGTTCTGGCAAAATGAATGATGACCGCGATGCTGTGAAATATGCAGGGTCATTCCATTTGGCACCACTTACAGATGCAAGCAGGTCACAGGTCAAGGTGCTGTATGAAAACTATGAAATAGTATGATTAGTGATATCTTGGGTGGTCTCTGAATTTTTGAGTAGGCCTGTTTTTTTTTTTTATATGTATTACCTGTCATTCAGTTCCTTGCCCCCTTTAACATAAAACATACTTAGGCTATGTTCACACAATTTATGTTTTGTATAAATCACGGCTGTTGTTGCAATTTGCAACAACGGCCGTGATTTATACAAAACACTTGTTCTAGTGGAATGGATGGAATCCCGGCCGGAGCATATACACATGTGATGTGTCAGTTTTTTGCTGCATCTATTCACTGAATAGCGCCCGCAGAGAACCTCTCAGTTCACACAATGGAGTGTGAGAAGGATACGTAGTGTGAACCGGACCTTAATTTGTAAGTAGGCTATATAGCAAGCTATCCATCTTGGATCCACCAGCTAATACATTTCTGAGGGGCTACCATCAATGCTGTTGCAGATAAAAGAACAATTGTCCCTAGCAGCCAGTAATTGGCCCCAAGTCACCTTTGAGTTGAGTTGTCTTCTATCGGACCTTTCGCGACCATTATTGTGTCAGACCCTGGGTGTAGAGGATCCACTGGTGGTTCAGTCTGTTCTTGCAAACTATTGAGATCTTCTGACCATCACAAACAGTTCTCACCCTGGTCAGTAAAGAGTTTCCAACATACTGCAATAATTCCCTTGGGAAAATGTAGTCCTTAGTGTCTGTTGTAGTCATTTCATGCAGTGCCGCCAGGTAGGTGTCTCGCTGAACCGTTTCATAGACATTATACTCCTTGTACTATAATACTCTTTGGGTTAATGAGGCAGGGCCACAGCTGTTTATTTGTTAGTTCAACCTTATCGTGGAGTCAAGGAGAGTTCTGTGTTCATGTCTACGGGAAATAGAAAATGCTTGTCTCTGTTTTTAAGAGATTCAGATGTAGCGAGCGGGATGAAATATCTGCATTTTACCGGTCGGCTGAGCCATTCATTTCTATAACATCTGTTTCCCAAACCTTCCTTCTGCTCCAGTTATTAATGTCATTCTTAACTACAATTCTCTTTCATTATTTAAATAAAAGGTCCAGTCAGGTGTATCCGCATCTCATAATCATTGTACAGTCAACATTGGGTAACTCCTTGAGCACCACACAGCTCCAGTACGTTGGAAACAAAGGGAAAGGGCTAAACTGGCAAAGTAGATAGACAGTCACCATATTTCTGTAAAAAAAAAAAAAACCTTGTTCTGTCTGGCTGCCCAATTATCTCTGGGACCCTATATTTGTGCCCTCCTCTCTGTCTGACACTCAGCTGTGGAAATCATCAAAAGAGTTGGCTATGTACATTGTCTCCATAGTACTATTGTGTTGCAAAACTTGTGGTCATTTTCTTACCTATAAATGAAAATGTAAATAGCAATTGATGACCATTTTCCTGATAACTGAAAAACGTAAAAGTGCAGCTTCCACCTACTAGATATTTACGGCATATACTGCCTATAGGCCATAAAGGTATGGCAAGTATCAGCTCTTAGGTAGGAAAATCCCTACAAATATCATTGCAATCCTTCGGAGTGGTACCATTCAACAATATGGACCAAGGACCAAAAGCCATTGTGTGCTCATTTCTAGAGTGACATAAACAATAGTGATAGACCAACCCTGGCTCCATGTTTCATACAATATTTGTAACCAGATGACATACACAGCGCTCTTGCTTACATACTACATGTGATTGAGCTGGGGGGGGGGGGGAGGGGAAAAGTTAGAGTCATTCGCAGTTTTCCTATGATATCTTCACGTATCTGTGAGCAGGTTTTTTTTTAAATTTGTGATTTGATTGGCTCAAAAATATACATGTGATTGGTAGCAAGACACTTCTGATTGTCTGAAATGTAGGGTTAGGACATAAACACATGACAGATTTTAACACATATGTCGGTGAAGGATTTATTTTTAGTAAAAATCCATGGGGATTCCACATCCCATTTTCCCACTGGGATTTCTAGTGTTTTTTTTTTTTCTTATCAATTTAAATTTGCATTGTGGAGGTTTATTCTCATTTATTGACACAGTTTACATGTAAAAACTCCCTTGGGTAGTTAGGATACAGACTAGCTCTATCCAATGGGGCTAAATCCATGTCTTTATCCACATCAAGTAAATATCTAAGCCAGAAATCTAAGGCTTTATATTAGATTTTTTTCCCATGAATTCTGCAACAAACATGGCCCAGGAGATATCGCTAATCTCCAAACATTTCTGGACTTCAATCATTTGGGGCATTTAGCACAGTAAAAAAAGGGGGGAACTGCCAACATGTTCTCCATCTTCCCACATTGGAAAAGTACTGACAGTTCTCCCTTAAGCAAAAATAGAACTGGGAACTACTGGGATACTTTTGCTAGCATAACGATTGATGCGGCTGTGGACAGGCTGATAATCTTATAATACAGGCACTTAATCATTGTGTCAGTCTGATCCTATCTGCTGCACTTTGCATTTCTTGGTTAAGATTAGATAATTTACTTTCTTGCCTTGTTGTCCCTGCACGGTTTAAAAAAAAAAAAAAAAAAAAAGATCATTAAAAGAAGTGGAAAAGTAAATGGCGGTAGTTCCCAAGTGATAGAAGTTTTCTGACATGCTGCAAAGTATGTATAGTAAAATCTATCAGTCTTTCTTTGTAAATCAGATCCTGATCAGATCCACTGGACCTCCAATGATAAGTAAATCACAGGGTGTCCCACAGTTGTAATTTGTGGGGAAACCCAGCAGCAACTGTCCAATTTTCCTTCAGTGACACCATAGAAAAAGGTTATCTGCCCCCCCCCCCCCCCCCAAAAAAAAAAAACCCACTTGTACCTTCGGATAGCTGCTTTTAATCCAAGATCTGTCCTGGGGTCCGTTCGGCAGTTGATGCAGTTATTGTCCTTAAAAACCCCCCTCCCCATCCTCTTCATCATTAGGAATGCCACTGGAACATTTTCTCCATGCTAAACATTTGCACAGGTGTCTTAACGATCCAGCCCGTGTGCCGGTCTGACACAGCTGACGAATAGTAGGCAATCTGCCTGGAGCATTCCTAATGATGAGGAGGGCACGGAGGAGGGACAGAGAGGTTGTGCCAGCCTAATGCATACACAATCCAGGCCACTCCCGTAGGGCACGGGGCTGCAAGTTTAAAAGTAGTTTTTTAGAACAATAACTGCATCACCTGCCAAATGTACCTTCAGATAGCTGCTTTTAATCCAAGATCTGTCCTGGCGTCCAAGTGGTTTGGGGGGCAGATTGTGGGTACAGAGTAACTTCAAATGCTGTTCTGTCTATGTTAGCTACTGTCCATTCTGGCTGATTGATGAGAGCCCTTAGAGAGCACTGCCCAATGGATTGTTTGGAAAATGGTATTTTAAACCAGACAATCCTTATATAAAGGAATTCCAATGATAAAGGTCTTATGATATACATGGCATTAGTGACATTACCCTGTCCTAATATATATTGGGTTGCACAACAGAAAAATAGCAGGTGGTGGGATCACAGACTCTCTATGGTTTATATCCACAATATGACATATCAGAAGATCATTCAGACAAGACTTTCTCTGTGTATTATAATCTCATCTCAAGAATGGAAAAACAATCCAGCAATTCCAACATGCACAATTTTCCAGAAATCTGAACCCTGCCTATATCAATGGGTTGTGGGTCTCCCTAACAAGAAGCCTTCAAACAATTTGGAATTCCTCTTAAAGGGGTACTCTGGAGGAAAAAAAATATCCAGATTTGTGATTTATCTCTATTTAGAAAAATAAAACTTAACCCTTCCAGTACTTATCAGCTGCTGCAGAACCTACAGGAAGTAGTGTATTTCTTCTCTGTCTGTGGACAGTTCCTGACATGGACAGAGGTGGCAGCAGAGAGCTGAGTATTCAAAGTATAAAGAATACACCATTTCACCATTTCCTCCAGGGGATACCGGCAGCTGATAAGTACCAAAGACTTCCTCCAGAGTGCCCCTTTAAATAAGAGATCCTGAGAAATTTGCTCTAAATGAAGAGCTCCGACATGGAGTGTATAATTAATTAGTCTAGATGCAATAAGACATAGACTTGCTCTCTGTACACCTAGCTTGTACCTAGGAGTCTCTGAAGAATACAGGGATACATCTTGCAAATATTTGCTCAGGTTAATTAAACATGCTATAGGATATTAAGGAATTTTTAATCAGAATCAGTGTGCTGTGGGCACAAGGGTAAAGATGGGTTAATCCATTGTTGTGCAGATTTCTCCATGTGGAGCAGGAGTCGGGGCTCTCAGATGGGGCCTGGCATTTTGTATCTGTATTTTGAGGTGGTGCAGGAATTATCTGTATTGCCAGCGTCTGCTGCACCTTGTCAAAATGCTATGTTTACTTCAACTCAGCCATCTCACAGTGGTATTGCCCTCAGGTAAAAATAGCCTAGTCAAATATTGATAGGTTGCTCTTAGCGTTGTAGTCACAAAGTAAACTGTTCCAACTTCTGCTGAAGAGTTCGTCAAGGTGAAATAGAGGATGTTGTGGTATTTTTTTTTCAGTGAAGCCGAGGGACTAACTTAAGTTTAGTAACAACATCATTGTCAGCATCACCTCCAACGTCCTACCTGTTGGGCATACAAGAACAATAGTAGGGCATTCTGATATGTGTAAAGAGGATTGGCCCCGGGCACATGTTGTGATCTAGAAACCAATTAGACATGAAGAATATATATACAAAGTTGCCACTTGTCTTGGTGTTTGTGTGACAAGGAGGCAAAAATTAATGTCCTCAGGAGGCAAAAATGAATGTCCTCAGTTAAGGTTATGTGTCATCTCAAGCCATTATCAATTATTAATACAAAGAATTAATAATTATAGAATTAATTCTAAGGCCTTATTAACACTCATCCACATTTTCTTCTGGGACCTCAGAAATTAGGATCAGTGATGTGCTGGAGAAACCATGAGGGATGCATCCATTTTGCATCAGTTTTTGTGGATCCAAAAAAACTGATAGAAAAGTAATAAATTAAAAATTAATAAATACAGACAGCACACGCACGGTGAGGCCATGTTCATGTTCATACTATGTATACTATGAGTATGTTCCGTGGATGATCTTTTCAGCCGCAGAGCCGGAGCCGCTCGCTCCACATGGTTTTCTGCGGCCGCTATTCAATGAATAGCGGCCACAAAAAACTGACATGTCAGTTGTTTGCGGCGCCACTAGGGGTCCCAGCCGGAGTGTATACCATGCGGGAGATTTATCAAACATGGTGTAAAGTGAAACTGGCTCAGTTGCCCCTAGCAACCAATCAGATTCCACCTTTCATTTTCCAAAGAGTCTGTGAGGAATAAAAGGTGGAATCTGATTGGTTGCTAGAGGCAACTGAGCCAGTTTCACTATACACCATGTTTGATAAATCTCCCCCCATGTGTATACACTCCGGCCGGGATCCAATAGACAGAGATGTAACATATATTTTCATAATAATCACGGCCGTGATTTTATGAAAATATACGTTATGTGAACATAGTCTGAATCCGTTTATCATCTGTTGACTTCTTATTAGAGCCGCCATTCTGCAAAAAGTGCTTGCCCTACTTTTTTGCGGAATGGAACGGCCATGTGGATCTATTTTAAAATGGATGTGTGGACAACCCCATAGAAAATAGTGGGTCCTTTTTCTGTTAGTAAATCAGGAGACAATTTATGTGTTAATGAGGCCTAAGACTGTGGTCTCATATACTGTGGTCAGGCCAGGATACCAGTTTGGTGTTGCTGCAGTTTTCCAAAATCATAGCACAAATGTTGTGGTTTTATTCCAATTTAATAAATTTGCCATCCACAATGTGTGAACACAGCCTGAAAGTCTGTAATGTTGCAGGATGTTAGGTGGTACAGACCTCTGTCTATAGGTGGTTAAAGAGGTTTTCCCATCATTGATATCAAATTAGAGATTTATCATCATGGTGGCCTAGCCACAAGGATCCTGAGAAGAGGGTGTAGGCATGTGACAACCAAGTTAACCCCATGTTTAACTTTGGGAGACCCAGCACATTCATGCAGTACACAGGCAGCCCATGGATTTCAATAGAGTTTGTGTAATGCTTTATATCACCTGTGGGGGTGCTGCAGGGAAATTGAACACTTACTTCTAAGTTTCTCATGTCCAAAACGGAACATAAGAAAAAGGATCTATATATATTACAAATAAGCAGCAAGTCCATGCACTAACTGCATTAGATGATGCTATTTTATGAACAATATACTGTAGATGCAGCCATGGTGCGGATGAATTTTGCAGCTACCTCCATCCACAGCCATCTGATACATAATGCAGAAAGGTCAAACAGCTTGAAGTGAGGGAAGCTTCAGCTGTGACCATTCAACTCCAGACCGAGGCTCCAAAGAGAGATAGAGATGCACACGGTTATCAGCAGACATCTAAATTAATCTAAAGCGAACAAGAAAGTGCAGTGAACCGCGCAGCAGCATCTCTCAGGACATTGGAGAAGATGACATCAGTATCACACTGGAATCTGTCAGGAGGTATTGAAGTGAGCAAAGCCCAAAAAGGCCACTGCTGATGCTCTTACAAGTAAACTCCGTCTCCCGAGATCAGCGGTCAAACACCTTAAATAACCAATATCCAACTGCTGAAACACACTTGTTTTCATTTAGTAACCAGTCTACAGGGGTAGACATTAATACCTGGACATAGTGGGGGGTGCAGGGGTGCATGATGGGTGGAGTTGTTCCAGTGCAACCCACTGACAAGGAGCGTTTTACTTTTTGTTACTCTATATCCTATTATTATAACGTTTCCCATTGAAATAGAAACAAACAAAACTTTATAGATGCCATTGAGCTCTATCTGATGCTAAAGACTTCAGATACCAGTGGCCAGCAAGGTTTACCTTTCTAGAAGCTGATGGCGGTTGCCAAACATAGACAATCTTTTTTTTATTTCTCAACGAATTGTCAAGGAGGAGGGTCTGAGCTGAGCGTGGTGCCTAAAGCCCCTGTTATTGCCATATGGATGCTCATCTGCTCTACAGTGGCCATAGCAGGAGAGATGAGGTATTACATGCTGACTATTCAGTTAAATTGTAAATTGTATTGGGCTAAGGTGCAATACCAATTTACAAACTAGCCACATTATTCTAGTAGTGCACAACTCCTTGGAGTCATCCTGTTTTTTGAATGCTAGTAATACAGTTGTATACATGCTCATTTAAATGGTCCATTTTACTGTGTGAGAAAGAGACCTTATATATCAGTGCCCTTTGTATGAAGATGACACAAGAGTAATCTAGGGTGCTGGGATGCAGTGGTGTAGCTACCAGAGAGGCAGGCCAGGCAGCTGCTATGGGGCCCGTGCTGCAGGGGGGCTGGGGATGCACAGGGAGGGTAAGAGCCTTTGAGGTCAGGGCTTATCAGTGCACAGTCAGTGAAGCAGACAGCATCTTGTCTTCTGCTTTTAACCCTTTTTTTGTGTGGTGGAGCAAATGTCCAGCAAAATGTCAACAGAGGCAGAATGGACCTGGCCTAAGTCAGAACCCTATACCTATTCACCACCTCAGAAATTGCCAGATGAGCCATATACATACTGTATAGTGGGTGATGATGTATAACTCCTCCCTGATGGTAAAAAGGACAATTAGAATAGATGCCAGATCTGTTCAAAAGAAACCTGGAGACTAGTATTTCCTGCAAAGCTTTTTAAACTGTGTGAGGGGGGAAGATTCTTTAAAAGAGCTCCTATAGCAGTCATACATGTTGCCGCAAAGATTCCCTAGAGACATATATAACTTAGAAAGCACATTTTGTATTGTAGGAGGAAGTTATCCAGCGCTCTGAAGTACAGTAAGTTCCCATTTTCAGGTGTCCCTCTCCATGGTGCTGAATGAGAGAGGTGCTCCCCATGCACTAAACACACTATGCTAATGTCTCCTGATAGAGGAGATCTCCATGAATGTTCTCCCCTACTGTGCTGTGCCACTAATGGATTCATCAACTGCATCCTCTCACACAAATTAGATGGAAATTACAGATTAGCAATTATGTGTTTTGCCGCGTGCAGTTCTCCATAGAGATGAGGAAGAATAGGATCTGCTGGTGCAGCTTCTTCTGTACAGCTGGTAATGCATTGCATATATTACCGTATACAATATGCAGTTGTAATTACACTGAATTAAGATTTCTCGGTTAGGTGGTGAATGCACAGATCACATACATACCGTGAGTTTGTTTAGTCAATTACAATCGTGATTAGGAATGAAAAATAGATTACACTGAGAAGTCAGAAAAGTGAGAAAGTTCTTAATAATAGATAGGTAAGAAATAGAGAGATAGGCAGAATATATATATATATATATATATATATATATATATATATATACATATTGCTAGATGACAAATAGTGAACACAAGACTTATGGAAGCAGAAATAAAGCAGTATTTATATACCCTATCACTCCGTCCTTCTCCTCCTTAAAGGAGTACTCCAGCGGAAAACGTTTTTTTCTCAGATCACTAAATACTAGAAAGCTAGATAGATTTGTAAATTACTTCTATTTAGTCTTCCAGCACTTATCAGCTGCTGTATGTCCTACAGGCTTTCTAGCCTGAAACAGTGCTCTCTGTTGCCACCTCTGCCGTGACAGGAACTGTCCAAATCAATAGCAAATCCCCAGAAAAAAAACTCTACTACTTTGGAGAGTTCATGCCAGGGACAGAGGTGGCAGCAGAGAGCACTGTTCAGACTGAAAAAATACACCACTTCCTGCAGGACATACAGCAGCTGATAAGTACTGGAAGAGTTTAGATTTTTAAATAGAAGTAATATACAAATCTATATAATTTTATGGTACCTTGATTTGTGGGGGAAAAAAGGTTTTTGCTGGGGTACCCCTTTAACAATACTGTTAGGCTTGGAAATGCTGGACACTATTGGCCCCACCCTGTGGGTACTTGAGGTGACCAGCTCCACCATGTGGGCACTTGAGGTAATTGGCTCCACCCTGTGGGAACTTGCTGCTCATTTCGATATACACTCACCGGCCACTTTATTAGGTACACCATGCTAGTAACGGGTTGGACCCCCTTTTGCCTTCAGAACTGCCTCAATTCTTCGTGGCATAGATTCAACAAGGTGCTGGAAGCATTCCTCAGAAATTTTGGTTCATATTGACATGATGGCATCACACAGTTGCCGCAGATTTGTCGGCTGCACATCCATGATGCGAATCTCCCATTCCACCACATCCCAAAGATGCTCTATTGGATTGAGATCTGGTGACTGTGGAGGCCATTGGAGTACAGTGAACTCATTGTCATGTTCAAGAAACCAGTCTGAGATTCTAGCTTTATGACATGGCGCATTATCCTGCTGAAAGTAGCCATCAGATGTTGGGTACATTGTGGTCATAAAGGGATGGACATGGTCAGCAACAGTACTCAGGTAGGCTTTGGCGTTGCAACGATGCTCAATTGGTACCAAGGGGCCCAAAGAGTGCCAAGAAAATATTCCCCACACCATCACACCACCACCACCAGCCTGAACCGTTGATACAAGGCAGGATGGATCCATGCTTTCATGTTGTTGACGCCAACTTCTGACCCTACCATCCGAATGTCGCAGCAGAAATCGAGACTCATCAGACCAGGCAACGTTTTTCCAATCTTCTACTGTCCAATTTCGATGAGATAGTGCAAATTGTAGCCTCAGTTTCCTGTTCTTAGCTGAAAGGAGTGGCACCCGGTGTGGTCTTCTGCTGCTGTAGCCCATCTGCCTCAAAGTTGGACGTACTGTGCGTTCAGAGTTTCCCCTCTGCCTACCTTGGTTGTAACGGTTGGCTATTTGAGTCACTGTTGCCTTTCTATCAGCTAGAACCAGTCTGCCCATTCTCCTCTGACCTCTGGCATCAACAAGGCATTTCCGCCCACAGAACTGCCGCTCACTGGATTTTTTTCTTTTTCGGACCATTCTCTGTAAACCCTAGAGATGGTTGTGCGTGAAAATCCCAGTAGATCAGCAGTTTCTGAAATACTCAGACCAGCCCTTCTGGCACCAACAACCATGCCACGTTCAAAGGCACTCAAATCACCTTTCTTTCCCATACTGATGCTCGGTTTGAACTGCAGGAGATTGTCTTGACCATGTCTACATGCCTAAATGCACTGAGTTGCCGCCATGTGATTGGCTGATTAGAAATTAAGTGGTAACGTGCAGTTGGACAGGTGTACCTAATAAAGTGGCCGGTGAGTGTATAATAAAAGAAGAAAGTCCTCGTGGAACTCACCATAAATGCACCTTGAAAAAGCACTGAAGGGCATGAAACAGACGTAGGCCGGTGAAGGAGCGCTCCTTGTTTGTCCTGCTATGCGCTTTATCCTATAAAGGTGAATTTATGGTGAGTGCAGTGAGGATGTTCTTCTTTTATTATCTTAATGGACTATATGCACAGCTGAGCACCACCAATACCAATATACCTGTTGTGGAACACTCTACATACTGGTGGGCCCCATAGTGCCAGTATTCCATTACTTTGAGATTTTCATTAGCATATATAAAAATGCCAATAATCAGATGATACATTTACATGCATTCTGATAAAGGACTTTTTAACCCCTGCCTGGCTCTGTGATAGATAGATAGATAGATAGTTTCATATGATCTATCTATCTATCTATCTGTTGGATCTGATTGGTTATGTGATATAATGAGATAGAACAAAGACCCTTGTGGATAAATAAATTATAGAAAAAAAAACAAAAAAAATCATGAAGCTGCTGTTAAGTTGTCATCATGATATAACTGAAGCTTGTAAATTACATTTGCACATCAAAGGGAAACAATAGAAAGACCATAATCCCACAAATACATTTAAGCATACTTTGTCTTTAAACTTGGTTGAGCTTCCGTATGATAACACCACATAGCGGTATCCGGCGTCCCCTCTTATGTCATGTTACAGCAGCAGGATTAAGGTCAGAGTTTACAGTCGGTGGCTGGGTTGCCAGAAGCGTAAGCCAGATGTGCTTCTATATTAGTATCAGTGGTGTTTGTATACTTGATACACGTATATACTTCTCTACATATGCAACATGGCTAAACAGAGGCAGGGATTAACTCTTGGCAGGACAAGGGGCTTTAGAGATGAAAAATAGAGAAAAGAGATAAAGTCTCAACACAGAGGTTAGGTTAAAACATTACATTAGGAGAACATTACTCTTAAGAAGGCAATAAGCACCATATAGTAAATGGATTTTTAGAAGAGGGAGATGGAAAAAGAGCTTGCTCTGTCCCCTCCAGGCATTGTCCTGGTAATGCAGTGCCCCCCACCCCGGTAATAAGCTTGTTGGTTATACTGTTCACACATTCAATACTGTGCCGTGTAGGTGAACATGGGCAGCGTTCAATCATACCCCAAATACAGATACTCCTACAGTCACTATGGGCAATGCTTCTCAGCCTTCCTACAAGTCTTCAGCCTAGACTTCAGTTTAGCCTGAACACTTCTTTATAATTTATCTTCCTCTTAGCTTACATTCAGACATGATGATGTGCCAGTAGGGAATGCTCCTACACAATGAAGACCTAGGGAAATTCAGAGTGAGACCACTTTAAAAAAGGAAGAAACAATAATAATAATAATAATAATAATATTATTATTATTATTATTATGAGATAAGCGAGTACAAGGAGCACACAGGCAGTGAAAAAAAAGCATCTTCATTGCCTAAACCATGTGATCTTCAAAGTACAAGAATAGTGGTTTTTAGGTTCAGTTTCAGATGCTACTTGGAGCAAGACAGGGAGACAGTGTGTAGAAAGGTCAGTTATGTGTTAGGTGATTTTAGGCAGGAGAGACCCCCAAAGCCCTTGTTAGGGCTAAAATTATCGATAGCAGAGATTGATCACAAATATATATATAGCTATTAAGCCATCTAGCAGCACATCACTATGTTCAGATAGGCAGCTGGAGTGCACTGGAATAGGCTGCAGTCTATCTCCTTGCTAAAAAAAATCATATATAGGATATATAGCTGTATACTGAGAGTGCCAAAAAAATATATAATAATTTGGTACTACTGTTTTGCATTCTGTGCATTACATTAACCATTGGACTGCCTGTTGCCTGAAGGCATTTCAAAAAATAAAATCATATATATTGGGTATACGGCTGTATACTGAGAGTGTTTGGAGTGTATTGTAGATAGGCTGTGATAGTGGCGTAATGCTGCAACTTTGGCGTGTTAGATGCGGCCAGGCATGCTTCCCCTGCTGTCCCAGTTGCATTCCACAGGTGTTTGCATCATTTTCTGAGGTGTCATAGTGGACTCGGAAACCTAAATTCGACCACTTGAAGATCACCAAGTCACGAGCATCTTTCCACAGACTTTAATGGGATTCGATATTCGATCGAATAGTAGAGCATCCCGGTCTATTCAAATTGAATTTCGCACTTTCAACTATTTCCTACTCGCTCATCTCTAATAATGATATTAATAATGTTTCTGTCTGCAGCTGTCGATTCATTTGCAGTCCTGTGTAAAATGCCACATTACAGTGTATCCTGATAAGATAGGTAAGGTAGGTTTCCTGAAGTTCTGTGTAAAATCACAGACCACACATTATGACACGATGACTTGTGCCAACACAACCCACTCAGCTCTACTGTGCATCCACAACATCTACTAGTTCAGCTCTCTGTTGTACTATATAGATGTTTGTTCCCCCGAATCACTATCAGCTTTAACGCTAATGATCGCCTCCTGTTTATTGGGAAGAAGCGGGGGGAATGTTACAGCACACTTCTTTGAAGTTTTGACATGTGTGCGCTCTGGGTAGGACAGAACATCTGGGCTTGTTTGAGCATCTGTTTCTCCATTGGACGTTGTTTCTGAGCCTCCCGCAGGAGCTGCTTGGCGCGGCGTCTGTGCCAGCGCACAATTTATAGGATATATTGGCCTCATAGGGGTTCTTGGGGTCCCCCTCTGATAGCTTATTAACAGCTTTTCCTGGTGTTTCATGAGAAGCCACATGGTGCTTATTTGTTTTTTGTATTCCAATTACTATTCAGCAGGCTTACTGAAGTATACTGCTGTCTTTGTTTTATGTCTTCAAGATGCTAGTTTTCCTAAAGTGCTTCTTATTGTTACCTCCCCCATATAGATGAAAATAAATGAATGGGCTTTTCTTAACGCCATATTGTTTCAGGTTCAACATTGTGAGCTGGTACATTCTTAATATATAGCTCCAGATTCCTTGTATAGACTAAACAATAATGGTCAATAATGACTGCAAAAGCCACCAGAGGAAGCTTGGGGTCCTACCATATGCTGGTTTCTTGTCTAGTGTGTTGTAAAAATGTTTATATGCAGTAAGTGCAGTCATTCTACATAGTAAGTATGTGCAGTTATGTGCATTGTATGGCGCTACTACAAATTCTGCTGAGAGGATGGACAGGACACTTATTTTGTTTCCTTCGTAGCAAATGTATAAATCATAGCCATCACACAAAACAATGTTTAATAGAGAAGTCAAACATAAAAAATTGTCTGCAGGCAGGGGCAGGGGGGAACATAATAAAGTTCTTCTTACCCTTCCACCGTGCCCGTGCAGAGCTGCTTTACTCCTCCCGGCCCCCCGCCAGCTCCCTGGATCTCCTGCTCCAGTGACGTCACAACCTGGCTGATGGGTTGCCCACTCAGTCAGTCAGTGACTGGGGCAGGACACAGCTGCAGTCACTGACTGGCTGACTGGGCAATCCATCAACCAGGAGAAAATGTGATGTGGAGCCTGTGACACACCGCTTCTGGGGCACAGAGAGAGGTAAGTAAAGCTTCTTTGTTATGTTTTCTCCTGCCCCTGCCTATAGACAATTTTTCAATTTGTCCAGAATTCCCTTTAATAGCTCAATATTTTGGCTCTATGAAACATCCCTTAAAGGGGGTGTCCAGCGAAAATGTTTTTCTTTCAAATCAACTGGTGTCAGAAAGTTATATAAATTTGTGAATTTCTTCTATTTAAAAACCTCCAGTCTTCCCATATTTATCAGCTGCTGTTTGTCCTGCAGGAAATGTTGTTTTATTTTCAGTCTGACACAGTGCTCCCTGCTGCCATCTCTGTCCGGGACAGGAACTGTTCAGAGCAGGAAAGGTTTTCTATGGGAATCCCTTTAGAAAACCTCTCCTGCTCTGGACAGTTCCTGTCTCGGCCAGAGATGTCAGCACTGTGTCAGACTAAAAATAAAACAACATTTCCTGCAGGATATACAGCAGCTGATAAGTATGGAAAGACTGGAGATTTTTAAACAGAAGTAATTCACAAATCTACATAACTTTCTGACACCAGTTGATTTGAAAGAAAAAGAATTTCGCTGGACAAACTCTTTAACCATCCTGTGACTATTGCAACACTACAACGCCTATCATTTCCTCTGGTTATCAGGGCATGATGGTCATAGCAGCTTTGCAGCAACTGGAGAACCACGGAATTAGAGGTACTTTTTTATTTTTAAAGGAAAGCACAGTTTTAAACTTTTGTAGCCATGTATGTAAAACAGCCAGAGCATGGTTGTTGTCTTCCCTATGGCAGCCATAAATATGGATCTGTGATCATTGGAATGATATGAATGGCATTAGAAATGTCAATGTCACTTCAAAGATGCTTCCTTTTGTGTGATCACACCATATTCTTTGAGGGCTTCTACATAACAATAAAGAAAAGATGTCAGCTTGAATAGGAAAGCCTGGGGGGAAAGGAACGTGTCAGAAGAAACGTGTGGGGAGAATTTTTATACACAACTCTATGGCGCTATATACATTGTATATAGCCCTAAGCTGAATATCCTCCATCATGTCATATGGAGCTCCGGCAGTCTGTGTTGAGTAATTTCTGAATATATGTTTATAGGAGTTGAAGCTCAGTTATTCTGATACAGAGCTCCAAATCCCTGGCATAAAGAGAGTTTAATAGCTCATTGCACACTGTGTTATCACTATGTTATCATGTATACAGTATATAGAACAAGCTCACAAGCTCCCTCTAATGGCTGCTGCAGTTAGATTTTTTGGGGGGTGATTTACTCAAAGTGGCAGTTCATACATTAATGTTAAGGCGACTCTGCATTGCTGGACACTGGCCCCAACCCTCTGTACTGTTGATTAGCTTTTTTCAATCCATGCATAGTCCCAGGCTTCCTTTGTCTCCTAGTGCCAGTACGCAGGTAAAAAAAAAACTTTTATTCTAGTGGCGGAACCTAGAGCATCTGTGCCTTAGGCCTGCAGCACCTCTTTCTCCACCTTTCTTCTTTGTCAACACAACCCTGAGCTAGACATTCTTCTTCGGTGGGCCTGGGGCACAGATGCCCTTTTACACCATGATGCCAGGATAAAATAAGTTCTCTACTCGACTACTGGCACCAGGAGCAAGATGCCTGGGACAAGGCATGGATTGAGAAAAGCTAATGAACTGTACTGGAGGTTTGGGGTCGGTGTTTGACGATGCAGATTCGCTTTAAAGCGACTCACAATCTGACCCCCCCCCCAAACCACTTGTACCTTCAGATAGCTGCTTTTAATCCAAGATCTGTCCTGGGGTCTGTTCGGCAGGTGATGCAGCTATTGTCCTAAAAAACAACTTTTAAACTGGCAGCCCCGTGCCCCCGGCCGGGGCTTAGATTGTGTATGCATTAGGCTGGCACACCCTCTCTGTCCCTCCTCCCCGCCCTCCTCATCATTAGGAATGCTCCAGGCAGATTGTCTCCTATTCATCGGCTGTGTGAATACTGAACATGGGCTGGATCGTTAAGGCACCTGAGCAATGTTCAGATAGGAGAAAATGTTCCACTGGCATTCCTTATGATGGAGAGGGTGGAGAGGAGGGATGGAGGGGTGGTGCAAAGTTAGGGGACAGATACTCTTGTTTGGGCACAGGGCTGCAAGTGTAAAAGTTGTTTTTTAGGACAATAACTGCATCACCTGACGAAAGGACCCCAGGACAGATCTTGGATTAAAAGCAGTATTCATGAGAGCTGCAGTACCAGGCATGGTCTGTGGATTGTGGTGGCACTGTTTTCTATGCTCATAGAGGAGGGAAGCTTCCACTTCAGTACAAGTGAAATGGGGATCCCACCCGTATTGGCTTACACAACTATACCTCTTTATTATAAGAGGAGGAGCAGACATGTCAATGGGCATTAGTTTTAATACTAGCTAAAGAAGTCTGTGCCAGTATAAGTTCGGCAGACGCCGGGTGACGGGGCAGCCAATCTTGAGGAAGATTAGTTCATTAGGCTGTGAAATGCCAGTATGCCTGCTGGTGTCTATTTATTTTATATTTTCTTCCATTGCTAATGAACTGTCAAACAATGTTGTTTTTTTGGGAATACGATTTGTAGGCGCTCGTGCACACAGCGCCAATGCTAATGAGCTCCTCGTTTAGGTGGCACAAGATAATCCTTGTGATTTGTGCTGGGAGACAGCCACTCAATTTGTTCAGCCCCTGGACACCTGTCTCATTAAGGGTCTGCTTTACATACTGCTTGTGTCTGCCTAAGGTCCCCATCACACAGGCAGGCTTTCTGTATCCTGCACAATATCGTGAATATAATGCATCCAGTTACTATGCTCAATGACGTCTCCTGCAGGACTAGACCAGGGTTAGACTGTGACTTTTCATAGCGCTACAAGATTGATTTTACCTTAGAGTAATAGATGAGGGTTACGCAGACCTACAGTAGACCTCCATCCCAGGAGAGACAAACTTTAACACATGGTATGTAGGTGCCTTCAGTTATTGTGCATTGCTAAAATCTTGAAGGGTCCCTTTAACTGGATGCATGACATTTATTCTATTCACCATATGGTAGAACATTGATTGTTTATTACTGTCACGTGCATTAGATGTTATTGAGGTTGTCCAAGCTTGGAAAAACATGGCACCTTTCTTTCAGAAATAGCATCACTATTGTCTGGGTTTAGGTATGGTTTTGCAACTCAGTTCCATTGAAGTGAATAAGCCCAGTAGCGCATTATAATAGGTCCGTTTTGGTCGCTGCTTTTTACCGCAATTTTGCACAAATCAGGACAAAACTGGAGGAGACAATGCAGTAACATTAGAGAATATATTTAAGGACCTTATCATGTGACATTGATGTCACCACAGGTCCTTTACAGGCTGCATTATGGAAGAAAAAGACTTAACTTAGTTCTGCCATAGTTACAGTGGGTTGGGGGGGGCCTTAGGCCTCTAGTAAAGTAAAGTTAATCCGCCCCTGAATAAGCCTAACTGCAAAACCCCACTCATACTGGAGACAGGAGTTTCTGAAAGACAGCAGCCATGTTTTTCTTATCCTGAAAAACCCATTTAAAGGAGTAGTTCACAAAAAATTCTTTCAAATCAGCTGGTGCCAGAAATTTGTAATTTACTTCTGTCTGTTAAAAAGATCTCCAATTTTTCAGTACCCATCAGTTGCTGTATGTCCTGCAGGAAGTGGTGTATTCTCTCCAATCTGGCCCAATGCTCTCTGTTGCCACCTCTATTTGTGACAGGAACTGTTCAGAGTAGTAGCAAATTCCTATAGAAAACCTCTCCTGCTCTCCAGACTGGAAACAATACATCACTTCCTGTAGGACATACAGAAGCTGATAAGTACTGGAAATCTAGAGATTTTTTAATAGAAGTAAATTACATATCTCTGGCACCAGTGGATTAAAAAGATTTTTTTGTGTGTGAATTACCCCTTTAATGATACCTTAAAGGGGTTTTGCAACCATTAATACTTGATACAAGGGTGTGATTGTTTAGGGATATGAGCTGGCTGCCGGGGGGAATCTCAAAGCTTTTGTCTGCATGGAGCAGCACAGCATATGCTTCACCACCACTACCTGTGTATGGGAGTGAAGAACATAGTGGGGGGCATACCCATAAGTCAGTCTTAAATAAAGCCCTGCCAGATTTACTAAGAGGCTTGCGTCTCTTAGGAAAGCTGGCCAGCCCTGTGCCCATTGTGGAACAAATCTACACCTGCTTGGAATCTTCATCTGCCATCTTGGGATCTCCACCCCACCTTGCCGTGCCCCCCTCCTGCCTGCTCATCAGACGAGCAGAGGATACAGCTGGCCAATGCCATGGATAGGGGGCAATCTGCCCCTTTGCCATGGTGTACACCAGGGGGACATCTTGATAAATCTCCCCCAGTGAGTACACCCCTTCAGCACTGGACAGCTCCTTTAAAATCACTAGGACAGGGATAGGGAACCTTCAGCCCTCCAGCTGTTGCAAAACTACAATCCCCATCATTACTGGACAGCCAACGGCTGTCCAGGCATGATGAGAAGTGTAGCTTTGCAACAGCTGGAGGGCTGAAGGTTCCTCATCCCTACACTAGGAGGTTATTAGAGTTTACAAAGTTTTCACCTAGGATGTAGTAAGCCAAGAACCTTTATAATAAGGAGGAATTAGGTAGACCTTGCAACGTTTATTTCTTATATCAACGTATATCTTCTTGGGTAAATTAGAAGTAAGGAGGTCACAAACAAAGATTTATGTGCCGTGGACGTGGGAAATCTTTTTATCCATCTCAAGAAACAGAAATAAATGAAGAGAGATGAAGCCGAGGCGTGTGCGGTTAAAGTGGAGGAAAATGTTCCCGGGTCCTGGGTCCGGCCTCTGTAGGATTGGCGAGATTGTATTGTATTTTCTCTACTACGTTTGTCATTTACGCCTAACAAGCTTTAAAGGGACAGCAGTAAACCTTAGAGGGGATAGCTAGACAGACAGTAATTGCATGTCTTCTGTACCACAATGGCCTTAGACCTCAATCTGTCATGCTTTTTGGGTCTCTATAAGCAATAGAAATCAGCTGTCGCCGTTGATAAATGATCGCATTTTTGTCTCTTCTTTTCTCCTTTTATTTATGTATTTCTTTTTTTCCTTTTTTCACCCAGGGGGATTCCAGGAAAGAAATGTGGGACCATAATCTTATCAGCGGAAGAGCTCAGCAATTGTCGGGTTTGTATCATTTCTTTACATTGCAACAAAAGAGAAGCACATCACTGCCATTTGACACATGCCAAGTGCTAAAGGCTGGATCCACCTTTGAAACCCTTTTTGTTATTGCTCCTGTGCATCTACAGTGAAATATGGAGCAACTTGCAATTATTCTTCTTTAAAGGTTTTCCATAGCTTTCTGTCTACAGCTGCTGTGCACATGTATAGATGTCTCCATAGAGAGCAAACCCTGTCTGATCCTGCTGCCATGATCTCTTCCATTATCTTTCCTATTTCTTCCTATCATATGTATGGTATGTAAGCAGGAAGTAGGTAAAAAATCATCTATTCTTCCTCCTAAAGCTGGCCATACCCCTTGTCAGTTATCTCTCCAAACTGGCCCCCACCCCTTGAGAGAGCACTCACTGTAGCTTATCTCTCCTGAAACAAGGGGTTCGTGCAGTGGTTTTCCACCACACCTGACTCCTAACTTCTAACTTCACTGACATTATCTGTTGGACGGTCAGAAGAGCTGCATATACACTATACGGATGGCCCAACCCGCCACAGGTGACAGGTAGGGACATTGAAAGGCTAAACTCTATTGGGACCTTAAAGGAGAACTCTGGCCACAACTAAAAATCCAGTGCAGGGTCCTGAAGTGCTGCATCACTTTTTCTCTGACAGACGCTGAGCTTCATTTTCTCCCACCTTTTTGCTACGTCACAACACAAGGGAAAGTACCCACTCAGCCCGTCAGTGAGTGCAGCAGTGTTCCGCCTTAGTCACTGACTGGCTAAGTGGGCATTTCTAAACTAGAAGAGGGCAGTGGGGGTCCGAGATTAGTGATGCGGCATTGTGGGGGCATGGAGACAGGTAAGTATACCTTCTTTATTATGTTCCCCCCTGCCCCTGCCTGCACCAGATTTTTTGTTGTGGTTCAAGTTCTTCTTTAACATAACATATATATTGTTTATAAGCAAGGAATAGAGAGAACTAAGCTCTTTAGTTTTTGTACTTCTATTTCCTTTGCGTCTTGGTGACATGCTGCACTATTCTATCCAGTAAAATAAAATGTAACAGAATCCTGATGAACCATTATACAGCATGTCAGTAGGATCCATCAAGATCCTTTAAGATCCAAACTATTATAAAACAGATTCAAATGGATCCAACATAGGACTAGAGAGGTAAATGTCTGTATACTCACTGGCTGATATCACTGAAGGGATCCACAGCCAGCTTAAGATGTCTGTGGCCCCATTAACTTGCTCCTGAGAAACCCGACCTAATAGCTTATTTCCAGCTGATTAATGGCACATTTGATTACATTCATATTTATAATCTCCGGGCACCAGGGAGCAGTTAGAGAACCTGTCACCATGAAATGCTATATAATCTTTAGACATCATGTTATAGAGCAGAGCTGAGCAGATTCATATATATATATATATATATATATATATATATATATATATATATATATATATATATAAAATTGTGGATCTTGCATGACTCGTCCTTTTTTACGGATTTGATAGGAATTTCGCTTCTTCTTCAATTCATCTTACAATCCAGACCTCTAAAAGGCACAAAAATGTCCACATTAATCCCATCTGTAGACAGTTTTGGGGTTCGTACCCTTCATCAGTGCAAAGCAGGACACTGAGTTGCTGATAGAGAGATCCTTGTCTAAAGGCTGATGGGGTACTGCGCCTCCTTGTGGACACTTCCAAAAAAATATAGATTTTCTATAAGAATATCCTACACATGTGAACATTCCCCTGTAAATCACAGACTTTTATGCTAAGCGTGCAGTGAAATCAGCCTTAGTGTTTCCTCCTCTGATACACAATTAAGCTTTGGGAAAAGGATTCTTAACTTCCCAGCTCTAATTGTTTGTGATCAGGGACTTGGTAGACATTACACAGGAAGGCAGCCATGTTGGCACCGTCTGATGCCATGATTGCCAGGCTGATGCACTGTAAGGTGTTGCTGCAATTATCGTCAGCCACGTAGCTTCTTCATCAGCTTTTCCAGCTACAATGTAATTGCAGAAGTGCAGCGGTAACAAATCAGCAATCAGAGAAGAGGAAGAAGTTATCACCGCTAGGCACACACTAGTTTTCAGCAAAGTCTAAATCTTTAGAACCTTGCTATGGAAGAGATGGCCATTTTTACCCCAATAGAAAAGCCATTCACATTCATCAATATCTTTTATAGAACAGAATAGAACATAGGGGAAGAAGAGGTATAGTAGTCTTGGTGTCCAGCCCTCTGTCACTTGAGAGTAACAGTATTAGTAAAGGACAATGCAAAGGTTTGACATGTTTAATGATAATCACCCATTGATCAGGCTTAATAGTAAGGTTATGCATATGTAAGCGCGGACCTTATATAGTACACACATACTATACACATATATAATGCTGTATACTGTACCAATAAATAAAGCAGCACTACAGTGCACGAATAACACCCAGATATAATAACAACATCCATGATGGAAGCTCTAATGGTCTATTATCATCAATGCCAGCATAGTGCCCCCTGTACAAAGTAGTACCTTCTGAATTCCACCTATGTACAATGGTGCCATGTCTAGATGGGGGTTTCTTCTGCTGAACCTTTGGTTCTCAGTATTGTATAAGAAGCCTGACATAATACTTGATCAGCAGGCTCCTGATCTGTGAAGGTGTTAAAGTATTCCTGTGAGCACTGTGTGAGAGATGCCTCCATACTGTATGAATGGCTTTGCCTGGTACTAAAACTTCTTCCCTTGACCTAAATGGACCTGAGCTGCAGCACCAGGCACAGTCTCCATTGGGAGGGTAGACCTCCAGCATCAAAACTATAGAGTTACTTTCAGAATAGGGCACATTTTTCTATGGTTCTCTGTCTCTGCTATATAAAATTCTTATAAGACCCCAAGTGAAACCAGTGAAACCGCGTATAGAGTATATAGGTTACCCAGGCCCAAGTCCAAGTGCCTCTTTTCCATATAAATTACAGATTTTATATTGGGGTCCAGGATCGTAAGGTTAAGTTGCAGGCTGAAAAGTAATTTCTCTGAGTGCATGTGTAAAGTAGTTTCATGACGCTTGACCACTGAGCGTCTTCAGCTGTAACCAGGGAAGTTGTCCATAGGTTATTATTACGAGTGCATTAGTGTAACCAGCATGTTCTCCTTTTATAGGACATTGTTACTTTGCAGCTGTGCGCTAATAAGTTGGACAAGAAAGACTTCTTTGGGAAGTCGGACCCTTTCCTCGTATTCTACCGGAGTAATGAGGATGGCACGTAAGTCTGACTGGTGACTTCTTATTATAAACCAGAAATTTTCTCCAGGGTAAAAAAATGGCACATTCTAGAGACTCTGCGGTCTCCAAGTAACAGTTTAGCAGCACATTGATTATAGTTATTATTATTATTATTATTATTATTATTATAATCTAGAAGAGCCTACTTAGAGCAACAAACAACTCTGCTGCTCTGCAGCTTGTTGTAAAAAAAAAATACAAAAAAGGGGTTTGTCAACCCCAGGTTAAAAAAACCCATCCCTGTCCATCCATTGTGTCTGGTATTGTGGCTAAGCTCACATGAAGTGAGTGGGTCTGAGCTACAATACCACTCAGAACCTGTGGACAAGTGTGGTACTGTGTTGTAAGAGCATTCAGTTTTACTAATCCTTAGACATCCCCTTTAAATGGACACTAGGAGGACATTTATATGGTAGCACAAACTTTGATAAATGTAACAACAGGAGTCATGGATCTGCTGTACCACCACTAGTGATTACGTAACCCGCACCAGGGAGTGGAGACTAAGGCGTTGCTGGGCTTCACCAGTGCCCACCACAAAGCAGGATGGACTTACTGCGACAGGCGACCCCCAGGTGACTACCCTGGCGTGGCTTGCTAGTGGCGGCAGGCAAGGTGCAGCTGGAGACAGGTAGGCAGGCAGGCTGGAACACAGGAGTGCCCATCTTCTACAGCATGCATATGTGCATATTAGGTTGTTCATGCATGCACTGACCACCATAGTAAATCTGTCAGGAAGCAACACAGCCTCCTCTCCCTTTATGAGAAAGAATTTTTAAAAAGTTAAAAATTGTTGCACAAATTTTTCAGGAGACTACCCATCCCCCTCAAAGTATCTTAGAAAATGACTGAATGTTTGATTATATGACATCATTATACATGAACCAATCATTAACCTTTTTTGTTTATTTTTTTTTTTTACAGGTTCACAATTTGCCATAAAACGGAAGTTGTAAAGAACACGTTGAACCCTGTGTGGCAGCCGTTCACTATCCCTGTGCGAGCGTTGTGCAACGGTGACTATGACAGGTCTGGGAATTCCTGGATCCATTCTCCAGGTGTTATCTCAGTAGTCAGTAATACTTGTACCCCTCATATCCCTTTATAACACAAGCCTGGCAGCAAAATATGTGATGGCAGTTTACTATGGTGGATTTTTTGTTTGTTTCTCCTGCTGTTATGTTCCCATAGCACACAAGGATAACTCCCTTACCTTCACCTTCAATGCCACATTCAGGGAATTGTCTTGACTTGATAAATTATGCAAATTAGGAGGTTTGGTGCACTGGGGTTGAGACAACAGCCCTCAGTGCACCGATCCGGCCTGCCCCTCCTCTCAAATATTCATCCAGTCCATATCTATGATGAGGGACGGATTGGTAGTCCTGCCCCCAATGAGCCAAACCCCCCTCATCTGCATATAGAATAATGTAAAGATTTCCTGAAAAATGTCAGTGCCCTATGGGAACATAACAGTAGGTTAGTGTCCCTTTAATGTATATTCATATGTACGTGCATTTATTCCACCTGTGTAGTATTTCAATGTTGCAGTGTGTATTAGTATGTGTGTATGTATAAGAATATATAGATAGTTTTATTTTGTGTGTGTTTGTATGCTATGTGTGTATTATTTCTATGTTTGCATTTGTATGCATGCGTATGTAGGAATGGATTGTATTAGGTTGAAGCGTGTATATACAGTATATAAAGAAATGTGTTTGTGCAGCATTTATGATGTATGAATATATATGTTTGAATATTTTGTGTGTATATATATCAATGTGATTTATATGTATGTGGGTGTATGTATTAATGTATTATACAGCATTGCGTGTGCGTATGAAAGAAAATTATATTTATATGCAGGAATATGCTAGCAGCCATTGTATTGCCTGAGCAGCGAGATGCGCCACTGTGTAATGCCTCCCTCTATGAGTCAGTTGTCAGGGAAGAGAGGCTGATAATAGCAGCAGCAGCAGCAGACAATAGCCGCTCTGTCCACTCTGCTGTCACCTCCTGTATTACTTCATGTGTTACCTTCTCTCCAGCAGCTGCTTTTATTATTTAGCTTTATCGGATCCAGATACAATGATGTAAACACCCAATATAATAACCGGCCGCTGCAAGTCATTCTGTAACACGGTCGCTCTGGGGCATTGTGGGTAACTGGACTAGATTTGGGGGGTTTGTGTTGAATTTAGTTATTGGTAAGTAACTGGATTCCTTTCTTTTTACAGAACAGTGAAAGTGGATGTATATGACTGGGATAGGGGAGGCAGGTAGGATATGTTATTATTAATATTACATACTTTCATTAAATCAAAGGAATATTCCCAGAAGGCACCAGGAGACTTGTCATCAAAGCCTCATAAGATTCAATGGGTTCTATAGAGATGTAATATGCCTCTGCTCCCTGCATAGCGAAATACTTCCTTACGAGTCTCTGGGAAGAGAAGTAACTGGAAATTCCAGAGAATCAATGGTAACAATTAATTTGTAAACCCCCCCCCCCGCCTTACCACATGCCATTTATAGCTATCCCTGTTGTTATACATACCATATAGGCAGCTCCTGGTGCTCGTGGTAAAAGAGTTAGGATTACCCGATTTCTCTTCCCTACCAAGAACTCCTTTTCTTAAAACTGTCTATTTACTGGAATTCAATTTGAAAGGAGTTGTATGAAAATAGAAAAAAAACATAGCCACTTACTTTTAGAAACAGTGCCACACCTGTTCACAGGCCGTGTCTGGTACTGCAGTATGTAAACTAATACAGCTGATCTGCAGTGCCAGATGTGTCCTATCTTCAATCTCGTACAACACCAATAAAAGCACAAATATATTGAAGAGCTGTAACTTTGCTTTATTGTTATTTTTCAGCCATGACTTTATTGGGGAATTTACTACAAGTTACAGAGAGTTATCCAGAGGACAGAGTCAGTTCAGTGTATATGAGGTGAGAATTTCATGTCCTTAAGAAATGTCACTTTATGAGTCACGCTGGAATCCTAAAATGTAAGATGCAGTAACTACAGGGAGGTGATGTCCCTGATTCTTCATATTTGAGGTGTATTAAGCACCTGTAAGGGTGCCCGACACCGTATTTATAATGTGTGATTAAAAATGTGTTCTCAGTTCTATCACCTTTTGCTGTGAGGACTGCTTGAGGATTATCCTTACATTTTATATAAAGAGTCTTAAATGTTGCTTAAACAAACTTTGCATAAATCTGTAGTAAAAGCCAATTAAAATGCAACTCTTTTCCTCTTATCGCCCACCTCCCAAAAAAAAACAACAACTATTTCCCTGTGGAATCATCAGATTCGCTCTGCTTAATGTTTACAAGTTAGCCATGCAGCTTAGTGAGAGATTATATTACAAGCTGCCTATACATGTCTATGGAAAGAGGAGGGGTGGTTGATATTAGGGGGTGTAAATAAAGAGACTGAAAGCTGCAGAGAGACAGCAAAAAGACTACACAGACACTACTGTAAGTAAATGTATGGTCTCACCTGAGAGCTTTATTTACAGCTTATACTGTTTGATAGTGTTCTATAATATCTTCCATGCTGCTGCTACTTCTTAGGGTGTGCAAGGAGATGTAGGATGTCCCCTTCTGTTTCTCTGCAGTGTATGAAGCCTGCAGAGCAGAAATGTGATGGAAAATACTATATACAAATTATATAATGGCCAGAAATGGTGCTACTCCCCATGTACACACACAGGATAGCTCATAATGAAAACTTACATAAAGAGACAGCTATGGTTTAAATAGTAGTTCTGTGGAGTTAAAGAAACATTCCCAGAAAAAAAAATATCTTCTGCTGTGTTTGTAAAATATGGTAGATGAAAAGTAGCGCCATTTTTTCTTACCAGTAGCTACACGTATATCAAGTAGCTATACGTATACACGAATGAATGACAGATAATGCGACAGAAAAAAACATAATGTTAAAAGGGTTATCCAGCGCTACAAAAACATGGCCACTTTTCCCCCTACTGTTGTCTCCAGTTTAGGTGCGGTTTGCAATTAAGCTCCATTTACTTCAATGAAACTGAGTTTCAAAACCCCACCCAATCTGGAGACAACAGTAGGGGGAAAGTGGCCATGTTTTTGTAGTGCTGAATAACCCCTTTAAATTACACGTTCATAATAATTAAAGTGTCACTGTTGTTTACATTTTTTTGCAGAAATCAATAGTACAGGTTATTTTAAGTAACTTTGTAATTGGGTTTATAAGCCAAAAATGCATTTTTATAATGAAAAAGCAGTTTGAAGCTCTCCCCTCTGTCTTTATGGTTGTCTATGGAAAGGGGAGGATGGAGGGAGGGAGAGGAGGCACCAAAACAGGGCAACAAAGAGTTAATTTACAGCCACATCACCGTGCTATATCCTCTGAAGTCAGCACTGACCTCTCTGGCCTCTGAATACCGGCTTTTACACAGGTCCCGCTGTGTAATCTTTTGTTCTCTGCTCTCTGTTGGTGACTAATCTCCCTCCTCCCCCCTCCTCTCTCCATAGGTTACACAGGGCTTGACTGATGTAAAAGAATCGAGATTTCCTGATAATTTGCAGTGAATGGAAAAGAAGAGGGAGGGAGGGACCTGGGGAAAGACTTTTTGAATGCAGATAATGGCATAGTTGCCTAATAAACCCAATTACAAAGTTTCTTAAAATCATCTGTACTATTGATTTCTGGAAAAAATAAATAAATAAATAAATACGACAACGCTAGATGAAGTATTGCCCTTTAATGTGTAATTGCGCCCCCTGCTGGCAGTATTCTGCCTGTACTTAGAGCATGAATGCTGTTGCTATTTACATAATTTTACATTTCCTATGCAATCCATAACTTTCTATTGGATACAAGTGAGACTTGATGACATTGATCGTGTTATTGACACTAGGGACGCCGTCTGGATACTGATGAAAGTATTATCTGAATGTTTAATCTGAGCAAAGTGAAAGACGAAAGGATTAATCAGCTCGGTATCTCATTATTTCCAGTTAGTACAGGAGTTTGTGCAGTAAAGCTAAACGCATTATCCCCGTCTCATCCTCGCAGTCCAATTTACTACGAGCCCCTGATACAAGAATAGGATTCGCATGGAGAATTCAAGTATTATAAAACCATACAATAATAATACCAGACTAATTAAAGGGATCTCGCCCTGTCAGCTGTTCTACAACTTGTGCTGCCGGGAGACTGGACATGTTTATCACATTGCCCCCTGATTAGATGGCAGCTTGCCCTCTGCGGCCAGTGATGTCCCTCAGCCGTCACATCATCTGATTGGAACCTAATTAATGTCTAAATATAGCTTGGTCACTAGCCAATATTGCTGCTAATATTGTTCATATTGTACTAACATAGTATGATATAGTGGTATTAGCTTCCAAAAAATTAATTTCTGGGGATATCATCCCCATACAGGAATACAGGAATTTTTGCTTTGGGGCCCCATGAATCCTAGCTATGCCCCTGATATCAGTTTATGGTGAAAAAAATGAATTCTTCAGATAGAGAACCATTGACTTCATCTTGAGTTGTGTTAGTGCTGAGACTTGCAGACAACTATACAAGTGCTGTTACATAGTGCTAGCCCAAAGTCCCTATTGATGTAAAAGAAATTGGAAACATGACGCGCTGTGGTCCATTTAATGTAACATTTACAGTGATAGCGAGAACTGGTATTGTATGGCTCAGTATGTGGCCGACGCTTTTAGGCAATAAACAGAATTAGCTGTGGATATCTCATCCGGCACGTCTCACCGCAGCCATTATTCTCTGTATTCACCCTGATGTTCTACATGTGTCACTTTAATTGTGACTGCGGGTCCAGAGGTCTAACAGGATGGAGCTCTTTCTCCGTGATGAATGTTCAAGTATCTGAGCTAATGAAGATGAATGTGTCTATGTTGACAGTAACAGGAGGGGCATCCTTGATGTGTCATTCCTCTCTCTGTAGGTATTAAATCCGAAAAAGAAGTGCAAAAAGAAGAAATACATCAACTCCGGAACGGTGAGAAAACTTTCAAAGGCCCTATGTCTATAAGGAAATCATTACTTTACAAAGGACATTACAATGTATCTTCCATGCTGGGAGCTTACAGAAAACTTGTCTGCGGCTGCTGCGGGGTGGTGGGAGGGGGAGCACGCTGCCTCCCAGATATACAAAGTGCAGGTTAATCTAACCACACCTGCACTAGACCTTTAGCAACTGGTCTGAATGAAGCATCCCTTTAATTCTTTACCCAGACACAGCGCTATATATGTGGTTGTGGTTGTGGCTGTGTCTAATACTGCAACTCACTTCGGCTATAGTACCAGGCACAGCCACACAAACAATGCTGTGCCTGGGTAAGTAATGAAGGTGGCAGTCCATTTATTTAGCTGATTGATGACAGTGCTGGGAATCAGACCTTCAGCAATCGTATTGGTGGTCTTTCCTAAGTAGAGGCCTTCACTCTTATGGAGGGTTTACACAGGCAGATTTATCTGACAGATTTTGGAAGCCAAAACCAGGAGTGGTTTTTAAAAGAGGAGAAATCTCATTCTTTCCTTTATGACCCGTTCCCTGTTTATGGTTTGAGTTGAGTGAGTTGGGTGTGCCCGCAATTCAATTAACCATTGACTACAATGTAAAGTACGATAGCCAGCTGTACTTTACATTGTGTGAACAGCTATTGTTCCCAGATGTTATTAGGTGAACAGCGTCCACAAATAATAGGCATGTTCATTATTTAAACAGACGTTAAAATAACAAAGTCGGGACACAGCAGGTGGCATTGCATTGAATTCAATGCAAAGCCACTATTGCAGAAAAACACGGACACTGATTCAATTGTAATCAGCGTCCGTTCTATTCTAAAAAAAACAAAAAAAAACACAATGTTGTGTGAAGCTATCCTCAGAGTGTTAGAGAACTCTTTAAAGCAGATATCTGGGATTCTCATGCACTTACCGAGGCCCATTTACCCATAGTGAATTTGTGACAGTTACCTGATCATTTCCTTCCCATTGATGCTTTAGTTACTTAGTCCATGCACTGACTTGCATGCACTGTGCTTATACACAGCAGCAGATGTAGTCAAGCAGTGCTAAGGAAGGTGGAGGCACTGAGCAGCAGTCCAAAGTCCCTATACACTTTATACTGATGTCGGATGATTTACACAGGGAGATGTTTGGCCGAACAATGATGATCTTTAGGGCCACACAATTCTAGTGATCAGCAAACAAATGAGCGGTAGATGATCACAAAGTCTTTTACATAGGGCAATAATCAACCTGTCCAACCGATAATCACCCCATGTAAAAGGCCCTTAAATCAATGATGAGATATGGAATGGCTCCAAACACAATGCAGTTAATATAGAGTTAATAACCTTACCTATGCCTGGTGCTAGAGTCGGCCAATACCATCCACTCGGGTGACATCAGCACACATGATACATCCCAGCAGTTGTTTATAATTGCCTGGGATTGATGTGTAGGGGATGTGGTGCTATACCTGAATGGTAAACATCAAGCGATAAAGTAAAAAGGAAGGACTGAGCATCTAACCTTGGAGCTTATAGGCCATGTTGTGGTAGGACCCTATTATCATGTCCCTGGTACTGTAAACTGATGGTTGGGTGGTTGGATGATGGTAAAGATTCTCTCATGTTCCACAGGTGACACTTCTGTCTTTCAAAGCTGAATCTGAATATACGTTTGTGGATTACATCAAAGGAGGGTGAGTATGATCCTAATATTTTTCCTTATTTTTGGGGTAAACTGTCATTTGTCGAACTTCTGCCATGCAAACAATACGAAACCTGAACTCCAGGTTGCACCATGATGAATAAGGATGGCAAATCTACCAAGGTACTGCCTGTAAGCTTACAGCTATTTTATCATCCTAACTTAATTGACCTAAAATAGGACTACTAATAATCAATGTCCTTACGCATCCAAGCAATACCCACCTACAACCAAAAAAATGCTGGACAATATTCTACATTTATCAAAGAATGCTTTATTGTTACATACAAAAAAATTTGTTTAAAAACACACATTAAAAAGGGAGCAGAAAATCATACAACACATACATCAGATGGTATACAAGGCAGAAAAAATGAATAAATACTATTTATTCATTTTTTCTGCCTTGTATACCATCTGATGTATGATTTTCTGCTCCCTTTTTAATGTGTGTTTTTAAACAAAAATTTTTGTATGTAACAATAAAGCATTCTTTGATAAATGTAGAATATTGTCCAGCATTTTTTTGGTTGTAGGTTGTGATCATCCTAACTTAGCAGGAAACAACAAGCTATCCTTAAACTTGTTTTCCAGAAGAGGTCACCATACCTTCAATGGGCCCCAAAACCATCTCAGTGTAGGCCATCCTTGAGCTTCTATATGCCATCTGCTGTGACAAAAAAGCAAAAGTGTCCTTGGATCCATTTAATGTTACTGACAGCACTCAGTCTCACTCCTGCGACCCACTGCAATCCCAAGATACAGCCAGGGGAAGTGAGCAGCAGTGTACTCCACTCCCTGGCCTACAGAACATCCTATACATTTACTCTATAGACTATTATGATGTGAACAAGTCTGATTTAATTGACAGCCAGGGACAGACACGTGCTGCCGTGCACTCCCCTGGGCTGTATCCCCCAATGTAGTTCGTAACGTTTACTGATAACAGTCACAGCAAATGACAGCCACACTTTAACTTTATGAACAGATCTCCCTTTACTATACAGACATATTAGAAAATAAATCAACAGAAATTGCTGCATGTAAATAGACATGCAATTACATTCACTTTAAATTGTCACCATCGTTACAAAAAACTTTTGATATATCTTAGAGACACGTCAAAAGTTTCATTGATCTGGGTCTGAATACTCAGTGTACCAATCTGGAGAATGAGCGGGGAGAGAACCATGCTGCAGTTACAAATTAGTCAGAATAATCCAAAAATGAAGAAAATAGGAGAGGGCACTCACCATACAAAGTGATCTTCTTTATTTTAGTGCTTTGTAAAAAGCACAGGACATTCAAGGCTGATCCATAGGACGCCATCACTTTAGATGAACATCTGAAGTACTGGCATCCTGCGCAGAAACCCTGAATGTCCTGTGTTTTTTACAAAGTACTAAAATAAAGAAGATCACTTTGAATGGTGAGTGCTCTCTCCTATTTTCTTCGTTTTTGGATTATTCTGTATACATACTGTTCTTTGTGGATTGAAAAATGAGTCAGACATATATTGGAGCTCTATGGAGCCTGACTCTTTTCTCCAACTTATGGTGCGTTTACACAGACAGATTTATATGACAGTTTTTGGAGGCTGAAGCCAGGAATGGATTTGAGAAGAGAAGAAATCCCAGTCTTTTCTTTATGATTTGTTCTCTGTTTATAGTCTGTTCCTGGTTTTGGCTTCAGAAATCTGTCAGATAAATCTCTCTGTGTAAACACACCATTAGAGAGGGGAGAGGACGTACTGCAGCTGTGGTCTTCTCCAACTCGTTCTCCTAATTGTTATGGTCCTGAACACTCAGACCCAGACCGATCAAACCTTTTGACATTTCTCTATGGCATGTCAAAAGTTTATGGTAACAACAGTGACACTTTAAGGTCTCCAGTCCTATGTGCAGCATGGTGGCCCAGTGGTTAGAACTACAGTTTTGGGATTCTAGGTTTGAGTCTTATCCAGGGGCAACGTCTGCATGTCCCTTGTACCTGCTCCTTATCTTTGGAAGTTTTTCTCCCAAATTCTTCTTGCATTCTTGCGATCAACAGACCTTAGCGTGTGTGAGTTCCACAGGAGGGACTGCTGTAAGTAGACACAATCTATGTATAGTGCTGCGGAATATGTTGGTGCCAGTACAATAAATATGGGACACTCTTCACTATATCACTTCTACAGTATGTAAGCATTGCACCTGTGTCTATCACTGGAAACGTGTTCAATATGTAGCAGAGAAAACCTGGGAAATTTTCCAGCCATCACATCACACATAGCGTATGAGTCAGTTGAAATATCTGCAATTACTTTTTCTACTTTTTTTTTTTTCTAGGACGCAATTAAACTTCACAGTAGCCATCGATTTTACAGCTTCGAACGGTGAGTAGAGAACACTATTTTTTTCCCTCCCTCAAATTTCTTCCATTATTCCAATTAATTGTGGGACTCTCACTGCTACAGAAATAACAAGTGTCTGAGGGGGGGAGGTATGGGTGAGTTAACACCGCCACTCAGGTTGGCTGGCGGGGGCCAGTTCTGTGACTGGCTTTTGCGGATGGTGTCAATTCACCTCCCCACTTAATGAGGCTGCTGAACCGACTCCCAGTCCTTCAGCAGAAGAGCAAAACGGGTCTATTTGTAGAAGCTACAGAGGAAAAACCTGCAATGAAAGGTGCATTAAACACCATCCTCAGGCCTGGAAACTAGATGCTATTTTTGGCCGAGAGCAAAATCCATCACAGCAGGTGCTTGAAAAGAACATAAGGACAATGAGAATCTAACACTGTGTCACTTATATCACTGACTGATGCGTCAGGAAAATCTGGGTTAAATATGTTTTTAGGTACTATATGAGGAATCCCCTCCAAAAATAATTTCAGGAGGCCTGTTTTTTTTGCAAATGCATGCCTTTCCATCCTTGTATGCAAAAGTAATAGGGGTGTCATTGTTTTTTAGTATGAGGCTCCATCTTTTACATTTAGGAAACTACCAATAAAGTTGACTTTTTTGTGTTGGATCCAACATGACCGAAATAAGAAGTGAAGCTTGGCTGTATCATAGTCCTAAATGGAAAATCTTCTTGGGCATAATGTAAAACATTCTTATATGAATGTATAACTAACTAACTTAATTTGTCATTAGGATTCTGGGAAAGCTGGGTAACAACCACTGGGGGGGAAAAACACCCATATCACCTCATCATGTTGTTTCCTTGCCTCCCCAGGTAACCCCTCACAGCCCACCTCCCTCCACTACATGAATCCCTACCAGCTGAATGCATACGGCATGGCATTAAAGGCGGTTGGAGAAATTATCCAGGACTATGACAGTGACAAACTATTCCCTGCTTATGGTTTCGGTGCCAAGATCCCACCAGATGGCAATATTTCCCATGAGTTCCCACTGGTTTGTAAATGTCTTGTGACATATTTTCTATAATTCAGTGTCACACATACACAAAGTTTACAGCATTTTGTTTGGTTTGATTTGGGTTTTTACATAATTCTTATAAGAAATAAATATATATAAAACTGAGATCAATTATATATATTTTCATGTTTATTTTATAAAAACATCTTATAAATGTAATATGTATAGTATACAAATAATTTAAATAATAATTAAAATATTATATCCTTGGACGTCCAAAAAGAAAAAAAAAATGTTTAACTTTTGCAGGTGATTGATCTTTGTGGCAGAAGCAAAATAAAAACCTTTGTAGATCCCAGAAATCACATTTACTATAGCTTGTAATTGTGTTTGCAAAGCCCATAACATCAATAGCTCTGACATTTTCTGACTTTTTTAGGCCTTTTGAAAAAAGTAACCTCTATATTTCTAAAGAAAAGAATATTAACAGTGAGCGGTAATCAGGAGATGTATTATAAGGAAGACCTGCTGTTAAAGACTGCCCGGTCTGCCTCACCAGCGGTACACTGATTGCTGCTGAAATCCATTAGGAGACCTATTACTCTTATTAATGTATCTAGTATAAATAAATATATAGTATTCAGCGCATATACTTTCCACACTTGAGTAAAAACGGCTGTGATTAATACACAACCTATGTGCAGTGCAATTAGAGGGAATCCTAGCTGGAGTGTATAAACATAGTAAACACTCTGGTCGGGAACGCTAGCGGCGCCACAAAAAACTGACATGTCCATTTTCTGCGGCCGCTGTTCATTAAATAGTGGCTGCAGAGAACATGTCCACACAATGGAGAGTGCGGCTCCGGCATTCCAATTCAGCACAAATAAAGATCATCCAGCCAATACTGCAGTACGGTGTCTTATGCAGTGGGAACATGGCCTTAAACAGTCAGAATGTAACACCTTTAACTGGTATCCGGTGAGTGTCAGTCTCTCACTGACACTGATCGGATATCAATTATAGGTAGTACATTCTAACTTTATTTATACTGGGTAATCAGGACATACTTTGTTAAAGCTGACCTGTCAGCAGTTATTAGCTAAGGGCTAAGTGTTTTCTCATTGGTCAGCCTATCACTGGCCCCTTTTCACGGGCAACAAGCGTTCCTGCCAGCCAATAATCAGCTCATGTAAAAGGGCTTTAAGCACATGGCAAGATTTGGCATTAAAGCATAATTCCGGACATAGCTTTGTTCATTTTATTGTCTCCCCTGACACCAAGATCTATGGCTTTTTATGGCTATGCAAACTATGTGCAAGCCTCAGGCAGGGGAGTATCTTTCTTATTAAATTTAATTACATGTCTTTTTACTCCACCCACTTTGCTTTTAGAATGGTGACAAGGAAAATCCAAACTGTGTAGGAATTCAGGGCGTGCTGGAGGCGTACTTCAAAAGCCTCCGGACAGTCCAGCTTTATGGACCAACCAATTTTGCACCAGTTATTAATCAGGTTGCCAGGTAAGTGAATAAATATTATTTGCTTACTCAGAGGTTTTTAGGGTATTGAGGGCCCAGGTTTCTCACCTTTTTACTGCATACTGTTTATACATTGGGTTCAGTAATAAAACTGTATGCAGTAAGCTCTTAGGCTCCCCCTATTGGTTACTGCAGGTAACTGTGTGCTTTACTCCCCAACTTGTTGCTCAGTATCATTGCAGGAGCATGATTTCATTGCCTGTCTATGAAACGACAATGAAAGCACAGCACACAGCCGTAATGCTTCTCCCAGCTATGTCTAGCGGTCAGTGTGGGTCTCAGCACAGGGTATCAAACATGTCAGAATGTTTTCTAAATGTAGTAATGTAATTTTAAAGTGACCTCCAAGCAGCTTTGATGTAATTCATCTTGGGTTATGCGCACTATGTTTGATGGTTTTTGATACTTTTGGAAATCTATGTGTTTATAGTGACCACATGTATGAAATACAACAGGCAAGGTAAACCGATTTATCCTTTTACTTTGTTCCTACAAAGTGCTGCAGGTCAAGTGACGGATGGCTCTCAGTACTACGTCCTCCTGATCATCACTGATGGAGTCATCTCTGATATGGCGCAGACCAAAGAGGCAATTGTCAATGTGAGTACAATTTCACATATTCTTGCAGAACTACATTGATACACTGTGTTATGCTCAGCGTATGGTCTAAGGGGGTGAAGCATGACCTAAGGATTCCTTCTTCAGTGTTTTGACTCTATATGTCATGTTTGGCCCCCTTGGGCCCTGCATTAGGCATAACAAGTCATTTCAGTTTAGCCTGAAGTGTTCCTTTAGACCTTTTTATTATGACTGACTGAAGTGTTCCCTAAGACCCTTTCATTATGACTGACATCATTGTCTCCCCTTACTACTGCATTACATACATACATAATGCCCTTGGTCTAAGAAACACAGGTCCTCTTTAACTGTTCGGCCCCATTGCAGTTGCCAAGGCTTTTTCCCTTTTAGTTATTCCCTTAAAGGATATGTCCACTATTAACAACCAAAATATGTATTGCTTCAATGCATTTACAATAAAAATAAATACAATAAAATGATGTGCAGTGTGGAAAAATATCCTTTTATATTAAAGATCCTATTACATGGGCCAACTACGGCCCGATCATTTTAGAAAATGAGCGCCAATCTGTTTACTGGACCTATTAGACGGCCCGATAATCGGGCAGTAAGGGCTGTATGGACATTGTTAGCAATGTCCATGCAGGCCTTGCAGAAAACACCTGACACTTTACCTCTTCCCGCTCTCTGTCTTCTCTCCTGTGCTCCCCAGCTTCCCGGTCCCAGCAGCTGCAGTGTCTGAGCGACATGTCAGCTGACAGGCCGCTCAGCCAATCACAGGCCGGGACCGGTCAGACGCTGCAGCCGACAGGACCTGGAAGCTGTGAAGCACAGGAGAGAAGAACGGGAGCGGGGAGAGGTAAGGTGTCAGGTGTTAGGGCAATTGTCAGCCGTGCATCACTATTAAACGCAGCGATGCAAGGTCAGCAACCGAAAATTTTAGGTCCAAACCTAAACCAATGATCAGCCGATGATCGTTGTCATTGGCTGATCATTGTCTCTGTTACACAGAGCCGATTCGGCCAACTATCAGCCAATACACAGACCATAAACCCTGCATACAGTCCAGTCCTGTAGTCATACCCCCTTCCATCTGTCTCCCACCTCTTCATAACCAACCAAATGTATAAGCCCAGTGCTGGAATGGCAGGCACATCCAACAAACAGGCAGTATTGTTTCTAGGGAAAACTCAAACCGTTTCCTAATATAATTTTCACATAATTGCACATAAATATCCTATTAAATGTTTAAGCATTTACATGGTCGACCTTTTGGGATTATGTTGTCAAGTGGCTGGAATGGCTTAAATACAGGGAAATGCTCCAATAAGGAATAAAAGGCCCAGAACACGGTAGCGAAGACCTTCGACAGAGGACGGGGGTCAGCAGGTAACATTCATTGGGGAGAAATTAGAGCAGATGCAGAATAATGCCTTATTTCCTCTGGACCATGTAGGAGAGAGCGGAGAATGGCAATTAGGATCTGAAAACCAGCACGCACAATACAAGCCTCCCAGTAGGCTAGGAAATGGAAAAAAAAAAACCTTACTGGCTGCTGATGAAAATCTGGCTTAATGAAGAGTTGACATTAATTCCAATTAAAATGGAGGAAGGTTAATAATAATCCTGTAGAGTGAGAGAGGGAAGGCTTTGTAGAAGAGAGAGGCTCTGTGTTCCTGAGCGAAGCCTACAAAGAAGATTTTACCAGAAGTGAGAAGCTTACTGACTGTACTCGCAGTCTTTCCCTTCCACACAGCGCGGCATCAAGGGGATCTATCATAAAAGGCCTCCTTATTCTCCTCAGTGGACCATAAGAACTTGAGGTTTTTCTAATTATGGCCGGGAGCTTTAGCTTTATCCTTTTTTTACTTATTAGCTGAAAATTGCCACTTTTTATTAAAGAGAACTTTATACTGCAAAAATAGAAACTCTTTATAACCAATTTTTTTACTGCTTGAATGCATCTAAAATAAAGTAGCTTTGATTAAAAGTTTCCTTTATCATATTGGATGTGCAGTTTCTATGCAGACCTACGTAGATCTATGGTTCAGACAACAAACAAATGTAGGAAAGCAAGAACATTATGTTTGACACAAAGGACTGTGAAAACTAGTTTGTTGTCAGCAGTGACTAAAAAAGTTGGATTCAGCCCTAGGGAGTCCTGGAAAACATGGATACAGCCTATAGCAATCCATTCCAAAGAAAGTAGTGTCTCCAAGCTCCTCAAAATCTTGTAACTTTATTTAAATATGCATCTTAAAATAATAAACAAACTGATAAAAACATCAGCACAGACACGTTGCGAGGTTCATCCTCTTAATCATGGCTAGTGATTCAACATACTGATCCAGGTATGTATGGGTAAGATGCATGTCTCAAAACCTCGGACCGCCCCTCAGGCGTCACCTGTCCAGGTTGGAGACCACATGACTTACTTACAATAGTATTAGGGAAAACAAGAAATGGATACTACAGGAATAGAATAAACAATACATATAGTTTTTTCAATAAATATAATACAAATCCGTCTTCAAGTTCATTCCTTTTGGATGACAAGTTTCTAAATAAAGTATCCAGTATGCCTCTCTTTTTCTCAATATGTGCACCCAATTTCCTCCTCGCTGAGGTTTATTAACCCTTTCCAGAGCGCAGATAGAGAGGCACCCTATATCCCCCACCATGACACTCAATAAAGTGTCTGGAGAGCCCTGAGACTGCTTTCCGCATGCTAGACACACTGTGTGTACGGATGTCAGTCAGATGTTCACTCATGCGAGTTTTGAGCATTCTTTTCGTAGAGCCTACATATTGGGATTTGCATAAAGTGCATTCTGCTACATGGATAGTATAAGTAGTTGTGCAGTTTATAAAAGATTTAATACCAAAAGTACGTCCTGTGCTTTGTGATGTTACTGAATTTTTTTTTCTTGCGAATTTGCATATAGGGCATCTTTGTCCCCCACATTTATGGAACCCTGTGGTCGTTAGCCAGTTCTTTCTATTAGGAGTATTAGTGGAATGAGGCAGCTTGGAGATAACATATTGCCTAGTGTTTTACCCCTCCTCGCTACACATCTAACTCCTGAGGATAGTATTTTTTCACATTTCTGATCCTGAAGTAACATAGGGATATACTTAGTTATGATGTTACTAATTTCTTTAAACTGGGGACTATAAACTGTTGCAAATGTAAGTTGGTTATCCTTCTGTTTATTTTATTTAATTTTTTTTACTCCCTTATTTAATGTACTATCAATAGCCCTCTGGTACGGCAGGTATATAGATGACCTACTCCTAGTGTGGCGTGGAGGCGAGAAACATGCAGAGGATTTTGTGAAATATATTAATGGGAACACTCTGAATCTAAAATTCGCACATCAGTATGACGAGCAATCCATTGCGTTTTGGGATTTAATATTGTCTCTAAACAACGGTCGCATTACTAGTTGCTTGTACAGAAAACCCACCTCAGAAAATGGGGTGTTAGAGGCAAGTAGTAGTCACCCCACTCATGTAACGAGAAACCTGCCAGTGGGTGAGTTCATTCGAACTCGCAGAAATTGTTCCGAAGATGCCCAATATGAGGAAGCGGCCAAGGAACTCACAGTCAGGTTAAAAGCCAGAGGTTACAGCACCCCCATTACAGAAAGAGCAAGAGGAATAGCTGAGTCACATGACAGATTATACCACCTAGAAGATAGAGGGACACGTAGGGCTAATGATAGTACATTAAATAAGGGAGCAAAAAATAATAAAAATAAACAGAAGGATAACCAACTTACATTTGCAACAGTTTATAGTCCCCAGTTTAAAGAAATTAGTAACATCATAACTAAGTATATCCCTATGTTACTTCAGGATCAGAAATGTGAAAAAATACTATCCTCAGGAGTTAGATGTGTAGCGAGGAGGGGTAAAACACTAGGCAATATGTTATCTCCAAGCTGCCTCATTCCACTAATACTCCTAATAGAAAGAACTGGCTAACGACCACAGGGTTCCATAAATGTGGGGGACAAAGATGCCCTATATGCAAATTCGCTAAAAAACAAAATTCAGTTACATCACAAAGCACAGGACGTACTTCTGGTATTAAATCTTTTATAAACTGCACAACTACTTATACTATCCATGTAGCAGAATGCACTTTGTGCAAATCCCAATATGTAGGCTCTACGAAAAGAATGCTCAAAACTCGCATCAGTGAACATCTGACTGACATCCGTACACACAGTGTGTCTAGCATGCGGAAAGCAGTCTCAGGACTCTCCAGACACTTTATTGAGTGTCATGGAGGGGATATAGGGAGCCTCTCTATCTGCGCTCTGGAAAGGGTTAATAAACCTCAGCGAGTAAGAGATTGGGTGCAGATATTGAGAAAAAGAGAGGCATACTGGATACTTTATTAAGATACTCGTCATCCAAAAGGAATGAATTTGAAGATGGATTTGTATTATATTTATTGAAAAAACTATATGTATTGTTTATTCTATTCCTGTAGTATCCATTTCTTGTTTTCCCTAATACTATTGTAAGTAAGTCATGTGGTCTCCAACCTGGACAGGTGACGCCTGAGGGGCGGTCCGAGGTTTTGAGACATGCATCTTACCCATACATACCTGGATCAGTATGTTGAATCACTAGCCATGATTAAGAGGATGAACCTCGCAACGTGTCTGTGCTGATGTTTTTATCAGTTTGTTTATTCTTTTAAGATGCATATTTAAATAAAGTTACAAGGTTTTACGGAGCTGGGAGACACTACTTTCTTTTCTAACGGGAGACGGCATCTGCTCAACGCGCTCCAATACCCTGGGGTATCCAGCAGCACACATGCACTGCACCTGGTGAGCTGACGCTACTCCATTTCATCTTATAAAAATCCATGTCCTTCAGCTGCATACAACTTCTTCAGTCACAGGTATTTAAATACCAAGCCATCAGACTCAAGCATGCTCAAGTTTCACTCATCTCTAGTTGTCAGTTAACGTGGAGTATGATAGGTCTTCATAAGGGGAAGGGCTTAAAGTGACACTGTCACCCCCTTTGTTCATTTTGACATCTCTACACAGGTGTAAAGGGTAAATTTAGTGTTTTTCATACCTTATTTCATATCATATGTCATGGTGCTTGTTCAAGTAAAAAGTGTCCTTTTATCATCTGCAGATTGTATTAAGTGGGCGTGGCCTCGCGGGACTAGCGCCACATAACCCCGCCCACAACGGCACAATTGGCCCCGCCCCCTCGCCGGCCATTGGAACAGGCTGGCCGAAAGGTCTAGACTCCACCCCCTTTACGTTGGACAACCAATGGGCGTCAAGGGGGCGGGGCCAACCGTGCCGTTGTGGGCGGGGTTATGTGGCGCTAGTGCCGCGAGGCCACGCCCACTTAATACAATCTGCAGTTGATAAAAGGACACTTTTTACTTGAACAAGCACCATGACGTATGATATGAAATAAGATATGAAAAACACTAAATTTACCCTTTACACCTGTGTAGAGATGTCAGAATGCACTAAGGGGGTGACAGTGTCACTTTAAGCTCAGAGACCAGATCCATTCAAGCCTTCTGAGACAGCAGCGGATGATGAGATGCTGAGACAACACAAAACTCTGTACAAGCATATGACGTCACAGCCCCCAAACAAAAAAAGTCATGAAAAACATTCCAAATGGCATAAAAAAATCATGAATGTTTTATTTTTGCCTTTAAAACAGACTTTTTAGCATCAAAAAACATCCTAAAAATGTTGGTATGTGTCAGGGGCCAGCTGGCACGCAACTCCCTGCACTGCAGGAGCGCTCAGCCGACTCCCTATAAGCTCCAACAACGTCCCTGATAACTGGCCTGGCCAATTGTTATGGGCCTGGCAGACAGCTCTGGTTAGGGGCTGGGGGGCTGGAGTCTCTGCCCCAATCATGCTCTGGGGCCGGGCCTCCAGCCTCCATAATTCCCCTCATCATCCTCCCTGCCTGTGATATAGCCTCATTCCCTGAGCGTTTCTTGACCTAGCATTGTTCCTGATTTGTATTGACTGGTTCCCTGACTTCTGGCTTTACTTTTGACTACCACTTGGATTTTGTTTTGTACTGTGCAGACTGCTAGTTGCCGGCCCAGACTTACTACCGCGTCTTGTCCATGTTCTGTCACACCTGTATAGTCTAGGGACTGTCGACCAGGTGTCCACTGCCGCCTAGGGCAGTCGAGGCAATAAGGCAGGGACAGTGGGGTGGGTGTCAGTGCCAGGGCATCACCTGTCTAGTGTCATCCAATTCCCTAGTCCTAACAGTATGTATCCCTACTGCACTGAATGGAATCATGTTTCTTTGGGTTGTTCTTCTTTGTTGGTATGGTTTTGGATGCTGTTTGACTATTTGACTAAAAAGTATGTGTTTTATGAACTGAAGTTTCTCTTAAACCTTGTACATTTTTTATAGGCTTCATCATTACCATTGTCCATTATAATAGTCGGAGTTGGCCCTGCAGAGTTTGATGGTAAGTTACCAGTTATATCATTTCCGATGCCTGCAATAGTTGAGACCATTGGTACTTGCCAATCTGTACATTCACCCCTGGCACCACTATTTGGAGTTACCCTTATAGCAGTTACTGAAGCAGTCACTTTGTAAATGATGATTGAGCTAGATAGTTTTTTTTCTGCCCTGACATCCAAGCAGTAGTGATGGTCACTGAGGTCATGGCGACTTCAGGCTTCTTTTTTTTATCATATTTTTGTATTGCACAGTTTTTCAAAACAAGCAATAATTTTTTTTTTGTATTACCAAACCCACCCACCCACTGTCCAACTAAACTGCCACCCACCTCCCTTACCCCCAAACAGAAAATAAACCACTGTGAAAAATACTTGTGGAGGAAGTGTAAAGAAAAAAGTAAACCATACATAATGCATCATGGTAGGCAGGGCAAAATTACTGTTATCTCTCATAAATGTGTTTAACACACCATTAAAACATGAGCATGGAAGAATGGGAATACTCCCAGAGACCAGCATCTGCTGGGGCTCAACCAGTAAATCAAGTGGAATTCCTCCAGTGGACTATCCCAGTCTACCTCTTCTCCTCTCTACAGTGTTGTTATGATCCACCAACAAAAGAAAGGCCTCCATAGGTGGTCACTGTATGAACCAAGATGGCAGTCCTGGGGTAACAACCAGGACTGTGGAGTTGGTAAGTTGCAGTCCCAACTGCAACACCTGAGTTTTATCAGGCATCGACTCTGACTCCAGCTCCTTCATGAATGGCCAATCAGACACAAGGGGAATTATTTATCACACTGGTGTAAAGTAGAACTGGCTCAGCAGGTTCTTCCTAATGTCCTACATAATTCTGGGGCAACTTATGTAAATATATAAAGCAATTTCTCCTCTTTGTGTGTGTGCAGTGGATGAAGACAGTCTCCATTCACCATGTCCTGAAGACCTCACTACAAACTAAATATTCACCATACACAAAGAAAAAATGATAGTGACAGATATCTGTAATATAGAGGTCAGACATAGGCCCTGATTTATCAGCTCTCCTGAACCATCACGGACCCACAGGATTTACCCACTCAGCCAGTCAGTGACTGCAGCTGTGTCCCGCCTCAGTCACTGATTGGCTGAGCAGGCATTTCTGAGTGGGGCTGTGACATCACAGGATTGGGAGCCCAGCGTTGGACCATGCGCCATGATGCTGCACTGCAGGGGGCATGGAGACAGGTAAATAGGACTTCTTTATTAAGATCCCACCACCCCCTGTCCCCTCTGGGTTTTTCACTATTGCCCAGAATACCCCTTTAATTTCTGCCTCCTTTTCTCTCATACACACACCCACACAGCCTGCTGCAGCCATAGCACACACAAAAACACACACACAGCGTGCTGCATCCATAGCACACACACACGCACACAGCATGCTGCAGCCATATCACACCCATAGCCTTCTGCAGCCATGGCGCGCGCACACACACACACACACACACAGCCTGCCGCAGCCATAGCACACTGAAGAAAAACACACAATCTTCTCCCAGAGAGAAAACACTACATTGAGTTTACTGCTACACTATTTATGCTACACTCCTCCTTCTCTGTATTACACAGGATATCTTCGTATTATACTACTGCTTATATACAATCAACTAGTATCCAGGGAAAGAACAGCACAGATCTCCTCCCACACAATGGACTCTTCCTGCTAGGAAACAAATTGCAAAATAGGGACTGCTAACTTTCCCCCGACTATCCCTATCTAAAAGTGCCAGTTCTTTATTACTGAATATATGAGGGGAATGCTTCACCCTTTCTTACTAAGTGTATGTGAAAAATGTGAGATTGTGAGAAGGTCCTAAGATTGATAGAACATGAAATATATTAATGAGAAACATTTATAAAATTCAAATGAAAATTCAATAATAAAATTTTGAAACATTTTTTAAAACCAAAACTAGCCTAGACTCCACTTTCACAACTCCATGACTCCACAGCCCTGGTATCAAATAGACTCAAATTGAGCCACAGCCTTCTGTTTTTTGTACACCCCCTTTTCCATTTGATTTATAGCATTTATCCTGGCCGTCAAGTCAGTAATACTGTAATACGGAATCCAATATGTGTTTATAAGTTTACGGGCCTGGTACAGAATTCTACAGATTCCTAATTCAACTCCTGAAGGCTCATCATCAGAGGTTACTAGGCCCAATAAGCTTTCAATGGCTCAGCAGGGATTGTGACCCCATACACTCTTCTGATCAAAACTAGTACTTCCCGCCAATAACTCTACATCTCTACATAACTCTATATTAGATGTAATATATGGGCATCATCTAGTCCGCACCGAGAGCACGTAAAGTCCAGATGAAGGGGATGAAATCTGAGTTGTCCTATATACCCAATGTATTAAGAATATTATAATGTGTTTCTGATACCACCAGCATAGGTGTTAGAGCAAATATATCCAGCCAATGGGCATCAGTTATAGAGCCCAGATCACCCTCCCACTGATCCATTACTGTCATAAGCCTGTGTGAGTGGAAAGAGTTCAGTAACTCCCTATAAATCAGTGAGATGAAACCCTTAGGCTGGGTTCACACTATGTTTTTGCGAATCCGTTTTTATAATGGAATTCAATGGAAAAACGGATCAAAATGGACACACACACATGCATCCGTTTTTTCCTTCCTTTTTCTTTTTCAAATGGAAGGAAAAACCGGATGCATGTGTGTGCGTCTATTTTGATCCGTTTTTCCATTGAATTCCATTATTTAAAAAAAGGATCAAAACATTTTTTTTTTTTTTGGATGGACACAAAAATGAGGTCGGCCACGCTTTTGTGTCCGTCAAAAAAAAAAAATGGATCTGTTGTTTTTTTTTAAAGGGAAGTCAATGGAAAAACAGATTAAAATGGATGCACACAGTTACATCCATTTTTTTCATCAGTTTTTCATCCGTTTTTTGCAAAAAAAACGGATTGCAAAAACGTAGTGTAAACCCTGCTTTAGAATCAGTAGCCTTAAAGGGGTATTCCCCCCAAGAGCTAAAAAAAATTAAAAATGCTCCCAAACCTAACTAGTCTTACTCACAAGTCCCCCTGAGAATTTTGAGCCGTCTCCTGTCTTTCTAGCTGCTTCCGTTCCATAGTTACAAGTTTTTAAAAAAGCTGAACTATATACAACATGACGCCAGCCAGAGAACTACATCTCCCATCATGCAATGCTTATGTGTGATTGGTCCATGATGAAGAAGAGCTGATATCCACAAGGTATTGCAGAGTTGAGTGAGCGGCATAGCAGAGTTGAGTGAGCAACATAGCAAAGTTGAGTTTGTGATATATCAGAGCAGAGTGAGCGATATAGCAGAGCCGAGTGAGCGATATAGCAAAAACCCGCCGCCGCGCCCATTACCAGCCCTGGCATCTCCGCCAGCACCACTCCAGCTGAGTCCCGGGGGGATCATGTGGTGAGCGGGTGCCGCCACCGTTGCTGCTGACTCCCGCGGGGGGGGGGGGGGGGGTGGTGGAGGCGGGTGCTGCTGAGTCCTGGAAGGTGGGGTGGGGGGGTTCGGGTGTGTGCCACCGCCGCTGGGTCCGGGGGGGGGAGGGGACTTGAGGCGGGTGCCGCTGGAGCCGCTGCTGGTGAGTCCTGGGGGGGAACGGGTGTCGCCACGGCTGCTGCTGAGTCTCAGGGAGGGAGGTTACGTGTCTCCGCTGCTGGTGAGTCCTGGGGGGGGTGCAGATCTGCACCGATCACTGGGACTGTTTGCGGGGGCACAGGTGAGCTCAGAGGTGGGGGGGCACAAAGGTGACCTGGGGGGAGGGAGTCGGGAGACACTGATCAGCAGCTGTCAGTGTCCTCACTCACTGTAGTGGACTGGGTTAGAAGTGCTAATCCGGCCCATTGAAGAGACTGAGGACATGTGATGTAGTCTCGGAGGGTGTGGGCCAGGAGCAGGGAGCGTGTCGGGTTGGACTGAGATGTGATGATTCTATGCAATCCATGGAGGTGGATGCATCTAGATAACAGCAAAACTGTACAGAATCCATAATAACTTTATATTGGAAAAGTGGAAAGCTACGGGTGGGCAACGTATTAATGCAAAAAATTTTGGGGGGGGAATACCCCTTTAAGTATTTTGTCTAGCAGTGAATGTGATATGGGGGTACCCCTCTAAATTGTGTCTCCACTGTGTGCCACAGCTGCAGGTATCTGAAGAAAACTCTAATTTAGACTGGAGTTTGTTTTAAAGGACCCATCCGCATATAGCTGGGAGACGTCAGGCTTCTATCCTGCGTTGGCATTATGGGGCAGTAGTAGCATGAGATGCAGCCTGCAGTGTGGTGACTCCTGTGACTCAGGTGTTGTTATATCGGTGGCCACAGCCAGGGATGTCTCTCACTAGTATCTTCCCTTTAGCTCTACTTTGAAGCTAGGAGCTTGAAGAAGACCAACTGAATTCAGACGATAGCAATGGTTAATGTACCCACAGCTACCTATCAGCCCTTCTTTATATTTCAATTACTTTGCCCAAAATAGCAAGTCTGGAGCATCTTTTCTTCTGCATTGTACCTTTACACATTTATGCCGTCTGGATATGTATGAACGAATTGGCAACTGAATGTAACCGTTCACCTTGTCAGTGGGGCAAAGAGTCTGATACTCTCCATTAGGTGCTGACAGTGTGAGATTTTGCAGAGACATTCAGTGTGTCTGGTATAGCAACACATTGGTTGATAATCATATCAACCAATCACATAAAATCCTAAAAACTGCACTGTCTGCAGATAACACTTGTATCAATTGAACAATGAGACATTTCCTGCCATGCTTAGTATTCTGTCAAGGCTTCATATCCTTTCCCAGCGTTGCAGCCCACAATTGCTTGTTAGCAGTCGCAGCCGAGGAACAGTTAATTTGTGACATTATCCGGCTGTAGACTGCCCTTGAGGTATCACTTTGCCTGGAGAAGAAAATAACAGCATAATTCCCAGCTGAAACCCTCCTGTTACAAAGTCATTTCATCTACAAAGTACAAAGAAATTAGACAGCCTTTTCCTGAATACATATTTACAGCGGAATGGAAGATTTCACATTTCAGCCAAATTTAGAATTTCCTAAAATATGCCCAGTGAGAATTAACAATGAAATGAAGCTGTGGTAAAGTAGATGTGAAGAACTTTCTCATACTTGAGGAAGAAATGGAATGTGTTGTTATAAAGTGGCAGAGGCATAGCTACAGAGGTAGGAGTTATACCTGGACCTCTGCCACACTGTTTGGTGTGGGAGTCCTGTTATGGACTATGTTTTGGGGCCAAGGAAACTTTAAGGGGTACTTTGGCAACATTTGCCAACTGGTGTCAAAAAGTTATGCAGATTTGTCATTTACTTCTATTTTAAAATCTCAAGTCTTCCAGTACATATCAACTGCTGTATGTCCTGCAGGGAGTGGTGTATTATTTCCAGTCTGACACAGTGCTCTGTGCTGCCACCTCTGCCCATGGCAGGAACTGTACAGAGCAGGAGAAAACCTCTCCTGCTCTGGACAGTTCCTGTCTCGGACAGAGGCGGCAGCAGAGAGTACTGTGTCAGATTTGAAAGAATAAAGCTCTGTGGCTTTATTTCTTTGCAAAATGATCTGTAATCAGACGTGCAGTTCAGGAAGAGAGTCATAACAGGCCTACTTGCCTGTCAATCACCTGACAGGCACAGGGCCGTACCTAGGACACCACCAAGATAACTAGTTCCCGGCATTTTGGACTGGTGTTAAATTTAAGTGTGTGCGTCACATGGAGGTTTGGTGTATTATCATTGCCAACCTTAAAGCGTAACTGTCATTTCAGGGTCATTTTTCTGAAAACATTAAATATCAACAGTACAAGCGATTTTAAGAAACTCTGTAATAGGTTTTATGTACTAAAAGAGTTTCCTTCTGTACTGAAAAAGCAATCTCCCAGCCTCCCCCCTCACATCAGAAGCAGCAGGATTTCTGTGTCCATTATGTGGCTACGGAGAGGGGAGGGGCTGTTAGGAGTGACTGAGCACGGAGCAGTCCTGCACAGCACAACACCCTGCAATCTTCTCTCAGTAAGTTCATAGATAAGCACTGACCTTTCTGACACCTGAGTTTAGCGTTTTAGGTGCCCAGACAGTCTACAAACAGCTGACCTTCATGTCACCTCTTCCTGCTCCCTCTTCTCCCTCAGCCCCTCCCCCTCCATAAGGATAGAATGGAGAGAGCAGAACCCGTCTTCACTGGCTTCTCTGTAATGAAGACGTGTTTGCCTGATAATGCACAGATAAGAAGTCAGGGGGGGAGGCTGGGAGATTGCTTCTTGAGTACAGAAGGAGGCTTTTTTGGCTGATGAAACCTATTACAGAGTTTCTTAAAATCGCTTATACTACTGATTTCTGCAATTATAAAAAAATTTGACAGTTACGCTTTAACTGCAACCACCACATCAGTGTCCAAAATGGATTGGTGTCCAAAATTCGGATGGCGAGTGCTCTGGATTTCTGTTACCTCTTTTCTGAAAATAAAAAATAAGTATTAACAGAAATCCAAGGCACTCGCCATCCGAAACAGGTGAATATATTAAAAGCCATCCAGGATCACAACGGTAACAGTTGTTTCACTATATTAGCTCCATCAATTAACAAGGAGTATATGAGCATATGAGGAGGAGGACCTATTGCAGTGTTAGCGCTGTTGCTCTGTGTGTGTGGTCCATACATCCGGCTCAGTAGCTATAAAGGTTACTGTTTTGGCTGTATTTCCATTCTGACATGGTTCTCAAGTGACCAACATAGGTATACAATTTATAGAGGAGTATTGTTTATTACCTTTATTGGGACTTGGCATTGTCACATGCTGGGGATGTTGCAAGTTGCCTAGCAATGCCACAAACTTATTCAAGTGCTGCAAAACATTTTCATTTGTAAGTGCTATTTTTTAACTTTTTTAATCCTTTCAGGTATATAAAAGATGTTTTAAAGAGCTTATTTCAGAATAGATCATTGTGATAGGGTACATTATATTTCTTTATGTTTCCCTTCTCCTTTGAAAATACGGGGAAAAGGGTTAAGATGGAGTTTTGTAGGTGACAGATAAAGTGTTATGAAGGAAGATCGGCAAATCACATTCACAGTACTAAGGAGATTTACACACATCAGCATACCGGGGTTATTAAACCTCCAAGGGCATCAGTGGCTTTTATACAAGTCATTTCCTATCAGAATGAGATTCTAAGTTCAACATTTTAGCACAAAAATCAAAGGGGCAACTTTAACCTCATTTGTCAGCTCTGCAGAGAGTGTGACTGGGCCTCATGGCTACAGGTTACTCCTGGCCTACAGCAAGAGCAGGACAGAGCGGCAGGGGGAGAGGAGGACACAGTTACAGTAATAGCAAAGGGAGATGCAGGACATTCAGTACAACAAGTAAGTTCTAGAAGACAATTAGCAATGGGGAAGCCAGTAAGCAGTGCTTAGGAAGGTCCTCACATAGTGTCAGAGCCTATTGCCGAAATAGTGTCACACAAAGCCTATCAACTTTAAAGGGGCTATGTCATCTGTACTGCTCCAGCAATTATTTGATCATGAACCAGCATCGTAAACCAGAAGTATGGCTTCCCTAACCCACAGGGATCAGATATAATCACCAAAAAAATGTAGAAACTGGGTCCACTAGAAAAGAAGAAATTACTCATTTCTATGATGCCCATTTAATGGTATTAATACCCACTCCAAGAAAACGTAGAAGAGAGGACCCCAGACATACTGCACCCAGAAGTCTCCATAGATCCCAATCTGCTGCTGCACATAACTGATTATTTCATACAACACTGCGGTGACCCTAGAAATCTTAATCTGTAGCACAAGCCCCATTCTCACACATGGGAGCATATATGTGTGTATATGTCTTAAGGATCAAAGTAGAAGCAGGAAAGTTCCATGATTTAGCTTTACATTCACAGTCAGCGCAGTATTGTGTATTCAGCATCAGCCGCTGACCCAGATTCCTGCAGTTCACTCACAAATTAGGAGGTAAATAACATATTAGTGATCCTGACATGATTCACAAATTTGCTTAACCATAAATTACAGATAAAATATTTGAAGAAAATTACAGATTTTAGAGGCTGTGAAAGGAGAGGTGGTGGAGCGCACAAATATAAGAGTAGAAGTATACATACTGAAAAGCCTGCAATGTGATTGGATTACAAGAAGTGCACCTATCATACAGAAAACTGTGCTTAGATAGATAGATAGATAGATAGATAGATAGATAGATAGATAGATACTGTAGATAGATCACAACTGCTTCACAATCGAAAACCTTCTGTGGGTTACAATCATTTTTCCTAGTAGAGTAGAGCTATAAACCAGCAATGGACAGTAAATAACATCACCACTTATTATTTTGTTGCCGTACAATATTACATTTTTGTTTAAGTGACCCGACAAATTATGTTACAGAGGAGTGAAAAAAATTGCTGAAAAAAATAAAAACTGAAAAGTTTTGAGCACATATGTATTGACCGCCTTTTGAATGAAACCCCAAAAGTAGATCTGCTCCAAGCAAATAGAAATGAGATAATGTTGTGGAGAAGTAGATATTAGGGTTGGGCTATTAACAAACAAAATTCAAACTTTGCACATTGCAGGGATCACCATTAAAGAGTTAAGGGTGGACTCTCATTTGAAATAAGTTATCCCCAAAGTTACTGATCACACTGGGTCTTGTTTTTGAGACCTGCTGCAATCCCAAGATACAGCCATGTGTCTCTCCCCTGCTGTGCCTTTTGCAGAGACTTTATTCTCTACTACCTCTCAATGCAGAGCGCTATGAATGTCCATAAGTGTTGCAGAAGCTGGCGGGTGGGAAGACTGGTGCACTAAGGGGTACAAGACCTCATGTTTGGAGCTCCCTGAACAACATGGAGCAGACCCCCCAAACATGTCAAAGATGGTTCTCTCCTCAGATGAGACTGAAACTAAACTTCTTGGCCATCATGAGAAATGCTATGTGTGATGCAAGACTTCTGTCTTGATATAATTCTGTATTGCTGTGTAGGGTTATGACTTGTCTTGTGTCTCTAGTGTAGTCTTCATAAACCAGGAGGTTCAGGATGGAAAGTGTCATCAGTTCACCTGCAGTACATGCAATTGTTGGAGCCACCTCAATTCACTCCTATACAACAGGCTTCCTCATTATGCTTTCTCTCATATCATTGCCCTATATAACTTATTGTATTTACTTCTGGCCCCTTCATATATAGAATGATTAGTTAGTGAGTTAAAAGACAAGAAACACAATATATGACCTCAATGATACGTTCCAGCCTGGTTGGTGTATGAAAAGCGCCTGACTCATCTATTTCCTCTGCTAATTGTTCCCATAGGAGAGGGAACATTTACATTATTGAAACGCTGCAGCCGCCAATGCTCAGGACTAAGTCTATGTAACGTCATGCGTCTTCATCACACTGCATTATGTATGTACACAACAAGTAGGAACGCCTCTTCCCCCACAGCCAACTCGCTCCCTGCGCTGGTACAATATTAATCTCACTTCATTCTTTATTATGAAGAAAAAGCTTTATTAGGATCTTAGAACTTCAGATATTCCCACAATGATTCACTGAGCCCTGGTGGAAAGGGGTGCAAAACAGGAAAGCTGAGGTCACAAAGTTTACTTTCTAACATAGTTTACTTGAGATATTTTAAGTGTTTGTCTGCTTTATACCACTGCTTCTTAAGCTGTGTGTCGATCCTCTCGGTTAAAGTACCCCCCTGTTGTTGTTGAGGTGAAAGTGGGGAGGCAGTTTTCACAGAACAGAGTTTAGTCTACTCAGGGCTCACTCTGCCTTTTTCTGGCAGATGAGGCCCTAGCAGGAAGCATCTGAGAAGCCCTACTTTGAAGCATCATTTCTCAATTGTTTGTATGCCCTCTGGGATGGCACAGCAGGCCTATGACTTACATGTGGTGGTAGCTTCCCATTGTTTTAGGAGACTTCTTTCCAATTTCACATTTGCAGCCTGCCTCTGTTATGGGGGACGATGACTGGCAACATAACCATGGATAGTTTTAAAGGGTGGAAATTGTCCAGAGCCCCTGTTTCCTGTGTGCCCACCAAAGAATTAGCCCCAAAAACTTGAGAGTGCTCTTCCACTGCCCTGGAACATACACCTTATCTCATCCTCTGCCCTAGACCAGCAGGGAAATATTTCATACGATACCCTGAGAGGCCCTCTGAAATAACCAATACATTCCCAAAGGAGCATTAATCTAGTAGATCAGTACTCATTTAAGAAACCTTTTATATGATTATTATGCAGGGCCACATGTTTAAACGGTCCTTCATTATCATCCAGGGCCGCATATCACCATCTACACAGGAACCCTGCAGACGATGAAATGTTTTTTAGACCTACATGGTACAAACAGACGATTATAGGGCACTTACTCATTAGTGGGGTGAAAGTGGTATGTGGGTTAGATGATAGCATTGTTTGGTGTCATTGTGGTGCTATAACTGATACACACTGATACAGTCTTTAGCATTACACACGAATAAACATTTAGGTATACCGGGGTCTGAGATAACAGAATTTTTTATAGATTTTATTTAAAAAAAAAATACAGTAAAAATAAATATTGACAGCCATGCTGGCCCTCCTGGTCTTCTCCTGCAGACTCCATTCACTATTTCTGTGCATCATCTGGTGTAAACTCCTTCGGCAGACTCACACATTGTTTCTGAAGAAACCCTGTGAACATTTAATTTTTCAAGGAAAGCTATACATTACATGGGCTTCCAGTCTGTACATTGTCGCCTGGCAGCAGATCCCCCTCTGCGAGAGAAAATCTATAGCAGAGTAACCACCGTGCAGCTTTTCAGACTGTTACTATAGAAATGACCCGTCTTATTTCACATATACCGATATACAAATTGTTTTCTGGTTTTAGTTAGTATTTACTGAGGCTGAGAGAAATAGCTTTCTTAAAGGGACAATGCCTAAATTAGAAATAGATTTATATACTGAAAACATTCCTATAGGTATAAATATAGGGCACTGTATACACTGTCGGAATTATATGCCTTGCACTTAGTGAGTATAGGAACCAGAGATCATTTCCTATTTGCAGTCATGAGCTTTCATTAGGCAATGGGAAGGCAACATGTAGGTCCTGGGACACCAGTTTTGGGGGTATACAGATTGTAACCATAGCAGAGGTTGGATCATGATTCAATAATTTACATTGTAACATAATTTTGGTTGGACTGCATCAGAAATTGCTATGTATAAAGCCATGTGGGGATCCAGTTGACAACTTGCATCGCCCTTTTCCTTAGAAGCTTACCTGGTTTTAAGTTCAGCCTTTGTGTATATAGTTCAGGCCAGTGTTCTCCAACCTTTGGCCCTCCAGCTACAGTACAACTACAACACCCAGCATGCCCTAAACATCCTGTGGCTTAGGGGCACATCTTCCTACCTATGGGCAGTGTATAACAGTATATGAAGTGTGACTCTTAAGAGAAGGTTTGGTTTTACATTAATGTTTAATCTTATTGTTGTCTACAGCAATGGAAGAACTCGATGGAGATGAGGTCCGGGTTTCCTCCAGAGGCCGATTTGCAGAAAGAGACATAGTGCAGGTAAAGTATTATAGGCACATGCTTGGGATTGAAGTGTCTTCTAAAGACTAAAATTTCCGATAACAGGAAACATGAGCAAGTCGATCTGATTGATTCATTGATCTACTAACTTGACTAGCCCATAGAATACAAAAGGCAAATGGAATTTCAAGTGTAAAGGATATGTGCTCACCCTCATCCTGGCACAGTATGTGGTTTATGGAATACCTAATACCCAGTGCCAGCTCTGGCTATGGTTAAAGTGATATCATGGATTAAATTTTTCCAGAATCCATGACAATGATGATCCTCACTGCGAGGAACAAATCATCATGTGCCGGTGGTGACCACTGCCTGTCACTCTCAGCAGTTTTTGGCTATAGGGATAGCTACTGCAGCGAGTAATTGCAACTGAATCTTGTTGGATGATATGGGCAACACTATCATTGATACTCCTAAGGGTCCATTTACACAGAAAGATTATCTGACTGATTATCTGCCAAAGATTTGAAGCCAAAACCAGGTATGGATTTAAATAGAGGAGAAATCTCAGGCTTTCCTTTATGACCTGATCTCTGTTTATAGTCTGTTCCTGGCTTTGGCCTCGAATCTTTGACAGATAATCTATCAGATAACCTTTGTGTGTAAAGGGACCCTTAGTTTCCTCTATCTTCCAAATCCTGACCCTGCCTGTTTACCCTCTCACTGTTTTCTTTTTCCCCTACAGTTTGTGCCATTCCGAGACTATGTGGACCGTTCCGGAAACCAAGTTCTCAGCATGGCTCGGCTTGCCAAGGATGTCTTAGCCGAGATCCCTGAGCAGTTCCTTTCCTATATGAAATCCCGCGAGATCAAGCCCCGTCCACTGCCACCTTCCGCACCTATTCAGAACCTGCCCTCGCACATCTGAGCAAAGACCATGCTGTTCCATCCCATACAGAATGGGGGTGCCCCCTACCATTTTTAAAAGACAGGGTAAAGCTTTGAACTCCCATTCTCCTCCTCCCTGTGCCCAGCATCTGCTTAGTTATTGGAACACGCCTGATAATTGCATCTGATAAACTAGCTGCACCCCAATCATCCAGGGGTTATGCAATACAGTCTGGAGTTTCTGACCACTGGTCCTGCAATAGGAAAGATTGGACTGAGTGGGAGGAACCTTCTGGCCACAGAAGACAGAATGGCGGATGCGCAATTGGGGAGTTCGGCAGATTTTTGCACTTTGAGAGTACGCAGTGCTAGCTGGGTAATGCTGTACAGTATTTAAGAACTTTTTTTTTTTTTTCAATAATTGAACATATACAGAATATGTACATTTGTGCTTTCAGAGGAATTGTATACTGTAGTCCTCATCTGTCTCCAAATATATACAAATAAACCTTTAAACTAAATTGTGTTTCTCTGTTAAAGTCCCATTTCATTCTGTTGGTTGCACTTGCCACAATACAGTGACCCAGAGATCAGGATCATATCACAGCCTGGCTGCTAAGATTTACCATTGACAAAGGCTTGGAAAGCCAGGTCACAGCCTGCGGTAAGAACCAGAGTGTTTGTCATTTGATTATCGGTGGCGGCAGAAATTGGATGCAGCCCTAAGGCTGCCTGGAAAATAGGGATACAGCCATAGGCCATAGGCTGCATCTATGTTTTCCAGGACTTCCTAGGGCTGCATCCAATTTTTTCAGCCACCAGTAATCAAATGACTCTGGTTCAGATGAACCCGAGTGTGCTCGAGGTTTGATCATCCCTAGTGGCCATATTCTTAGTTTTTTCTTATTCTTAGCAATTGTTTGCCCAAAAATCTGTGCCTAAATGGAATTGCTTTGGTGACACTGTCACAAATGAGTGCAGCATGCTGCCACTTAGCATGGCCTCTATGACTCTTGAGCTTAGAAGGAAAACAAGATTTTAAAATTTTGCCAACAGCCCACAGAGTTTTTTTTACTTCCTATCAGCAATATGCCCATGCCTTTAGCTTTGAGCATTAAATACAGCTGAATGATTCCATTTAAGATAACTCGCACATGCTCAAAAACGTCTTCTGACTTGCCAGTGATGCCATTCTGGCTGGTCCATTCTGCCTTTGATTTCTCACAGGAAGGTGGCTATTCATTTCGACAAAGCAAACTACATAGGAAAAGTATCGGTGCTTTATGTGCACACCTATTATATAAAATAGCATGGGAGGAGGGGACTGAAGAAAAAAATGTTTCCTTATCTGCTGTAGGCAATTGTACATGGCTGCTCCTGTATTCACAAACTCTATCTGTTACAGTCTAATTAGAATGCATAAGACTGGCAGACTGTCCGTCAGGTTTGGAATAATATGGAGGCCGTGTTTTCAGATCAACAGCTCGACGACAAATCAACAGGACATTGTGATGAAATGCTATGCACTGGAGAATGTGACTCAGGCGTCTGGAGGGGACAATGCATCTGCGGAAAGGGTGGATGGAGCTAGATAACAACACAATAGGAATATAAAAATGAAAATATATGATTTTTTTTATAGCTTTAGCTGCAAGTTTACACTAGATGTGGCAATGAGTAAATGGCAGGACTGGGGCAACATTTTCATGGGAATCAATGTAAATGCTATGCTGTTTAGACTATGATGATGCTATAGACATAGCTAAGAGGTATTCCCCTCAAACATTACTTTTCCTTTGTTGCTGCCCATGGTGAGACTAACAATTCATTACATACTTGTTATTATCTATTCAGTCTCCTGTCCCCAGTTCTGAGCTGCTGTTTTCTGCTGAAGACACAAAAAACTGCATAAAAGCTTTTCTCTCTGTCTCCCCCTCCCTTCTGAGACAGCTGATGTAAAAAATTCCCTTTCTGCAATTTTGTAGCGATTTTGTTTTACCAGGAGACATAATCACAGTGAGTTCATCAGCAACTTGAGCTCAGATTAAAGGACAAGTGCCATGAAAACCTTTTTCCCAGTAATTGAAGCACATTACAAAGTTATATAACTCTGTAACATGCTTCAATCACCTATCTGCCTCCCTTCCCTGTCTTTTCCCCCCTCCACCCCCCACCAGGAAGTGTCCTAACTCACACAGACCTAATTACTGTCCTCACTGTCACCAGGCAGCTCCTTCCTGTGAGGATGAGTCATCAGCAGGAGGGCTGCTCTAGGTCCTGTTACACCAGCCCCCCCCCCTCCCCAGTCCAAGTGATGGCTTGCAGTTGTTCAGCCAATGGGAGCTGAGCAAGCCTGTCACCTGACAAGGCAGGGGAGGGGGGAGGCTAGTGTAACAGGAGAAGGAGCTGAGAGAAGAGCTTGGTGACGGTGACGACAGTAATTAGGTCTGTGTGAGATAGGACACTTCCTGGTGGGGGGTGGAGGGGGGAAAAGACAGGGAAGGGAGGCAGATAGGTGATTGAAGCATGTTACAGAGTTATATAACTTTGTAATGTGCTTCAATTACTGGGAAAAAGTTTTTCATGGCACTTGTCCTTTAACTCTCCCAGCATTACAAAGACGCTACCAAGCCTGCCAGGAAGCTGTTTATATCAACCATCTTGGGAGGGAGGGAGGGAGGAGGAGGGGGAGAAAAAAAAGCTCACACACAGATTTTTGTGTATTCAGCAGAAAACAGCTCAGAACTGGGGGAAGGAAACCAAATAGATAATAACAAATGTGGAATGAATTGTTAGTCTCACCATGGGCAGCAACATATAAAAAGTTATGTTTGATCAGAATACCCCTTTAAGACTGCACACCAAGGTCCTGCATTATGCTCTTTGAACTCTTTATATGTCCATTGATGTCATTCAGTCATGGTATGATCTACTGATGCATTAGTTATTCAATAACACTACTGGTCATTCATTAGGTCAAAGAATTTCAACTGAGGTTTTTGGTCATCTAATTAAGTAGTTGGTTATCCACTGATGCCATTCATCCTTTGTTAATGTCATCTGTATTTCATTAAAGTGACACTGTCACCCCCTTTGTGCATTCTGACATCTCTACACAGGTGTAAAGGGTAAATTTAGCGTTTTTCATACCTTATTTTATATCATACGTCATGGTGCTTGTTCAAGTAAAAAGTCATCTTTTATCAACTGCAGATTGTATTAAGTGGGCGTGGCCTTGCGTCTGTACGTCTGGGGCCCTGACTTCCGGTACAGAGAGCGTCTCTAACGTGCGCTCCCAGTACCGAAAGTCAGAGCCCCAGGTGTACAGAGAGCTCTGTGATGCACGTGCTGCCGGGGATAGGACGGGACACCCCCGGCAGCTGCACATCAGCCGGAGGCTGCAGAAGACGGAGACTCTTGTGACCGCAAGCAAAACAATGCTTGCGGTCACAAGAGTGATTGATGGGGGGGGCCTTGCGGGGCCGGGCCGGGTCGTAGTGGCGACCGCTGCGACCCTGGTAGTTACGCCACTGCTTATTAAACAGAAACGAAAACTAGAAGGACACTATAATAATTGGTGCGCTCACCACAAAAAGAAATTAGAAGTAACCTTTATTTAACACATCTATAATGAAAAGCACAAAAAATGATTAAAAAGACTGAAAAAAAAACAAGGGGAGGACAAAACAATAAAGTATCCCCTCCCTCCAGGAAATTCATTTGTGGACAAACAACATGACCCATGTAAATGTCATGGATACCATAAAAGTACCATAACAATGAGCTATACAAATGTAAACAGCCAATAATCAGGAAATCCAAGACAGAAACAACCATAAAAGAGAGATAAATACCACACTATGGTCATGTGTATGAAGATCCCGAACCAGACCAAGATCCAGAACCAGACCAAGCATGTGTCCTCACTCACTCATTGGTTTGTTTACACAGACAGATTTATCTGAAAGATTTTTGAAACCAAAGCCTGGAACAGACTATAAACAGAGAACAGGTCATAAAGGAAAGACTGAGATTTCTCCTCTTTTCAAATTCATTCCTGGCTTTGGCTTTAAAAATCTGTCTGTGTAAATGCCCCATATGATAAAATCAATAGCATTATCAATGACCTTGCTCCTATGACCAGGCCTCCTTCCAAGTCATTCAGATCACCTGATTTTCTCACATACACTGAAACAGACCAACAGAAAACTCAATTATAGGCTGCACTCCAGGGTCACATCTAACATCTATACAAGGAAGCTCCAATCGTGAAAGATACCATTCAGTATATAAGTTTCATAGCACTGGACTGCACTTGCATGTGGTCAGAAAAACTTGACTGCTATAATGCAGAAATAGCACTCCATTATCTAATATAATAGGGATTTTGCCATAGGAATCCATACAGACTGTTGATGTAGTCATAAGCTAAGCATTACTGAGATCTCCACTGATCAAATGCTTATTTTGGAACCTGTATTAACCTATTGTAGTTGATACATTAGCCATTGAATGTCACGTGTCTTAAACCTATACGGAAGCATATCCATTTCCATTCTATGAGCCGCCATATGTGGTAGTTCCCCTCTATGGAACCCTATTAAAGAATAATAACAGGGGGAAAAAACTCCATAGTAAATTACAGACATAATATAGGATCTGTATAGAATCTTTTATTGCCATATTCCAACCTAACTGGAGCTTCTATGGAACCACAATATGGCCATGTGCGCGAGCCCTAAAGATATTCAGAGAACTGGCACATAGCTTTTTATTTTGCAGGGTAAGAGAAATAATTATTCTCATCTTCTAATAATAAAATGAAAGATCATTCTTCAGGAAACATATGTCTAATGCAGAAGAAAAAACAAGTCTATTTTGAGAGCTAATGATCTGCACATAAAATGATTCAGCTCGCATTGTGTATTGTATACGGACACAGACTGTGTTTAGCAACCTGCAGCCACCTACACTATTTGCTTGGAGGAAATCATTTAAATAATTAACTCTGGGGAGAAATATGTTTTCTGAGTTGATCTCCTCTATGTGTTGTCGGGAGAGAATCCTCTGAGGGTGGATCTATCAGATTAGGAGGCAATGCCGGCTTGTTTGCAGTACTTAGTAAATAACAAGAACTTAACATTTCATGGGTAGACAGATCTGAAGAGGCATAATAAGGGGGGGGGGGGCACATTTATAATAGCATTTATAAAAGTCTGAGCCTCAGCTTTCTCTCCTCCCTGATACAAATTGTATTGATGATGCCCCCCCCCAAAAAAGGTATCCTAATTGACTGTTTAAGGCATGAATGTCTGATGAGACCCCTGCTTACCAGGAGAACAGAGGATCTTAGTTTAAAAGTTATTAAGGCAGCATGAAAAAAAAGAAGGGAACACACATGTCTTCTTCCCTCTACTGAAGCTAATAGCAGGTTAGAAGCCTCTAACCTGCAGATATGTCCCTAAAGCGCACAGGGTGCAGAAGATGAAGGTAAGTTTCTTACCTCGATCCTCAGAGCTGTTTTGGAAAAAAATGTTTCTTAATCAATATGCAAGTAAAGTAGTTTAGTGCAAAGGGGGGTGGCTACCAGTGCACCAATCTGCTCCATCTCTCCTGAGTCTTTGCAGTGATGAGCGCCAGAGTGAAGTCACTGCAGAGTGCTGCCTCAATATTTACTAAGGGGGGGGGGGGGGCTGCCAGCGGCAGGTCAGTGCACTGAGATCAGTAATCCCCTGTGCACCAAACTATTTCATTTATGTATGAAAATAAGTAAAAAAAAAAATCCAGAAAACTGCATTGAAGATCAAGGTAAGAAAATTACCTTCGTCCTCAGCAACCACTGGTTATCAGCCTGTAAGGGGTGGAGGTCTCCCTGCTAAAGACACACTCCTTAGCCACCTCTAATAGTGTCAATGTCCTCTAAGAGATGAGTAGTGGTCCTACACTGACATGGGGGGTGAGCTGCTACCAGTGGCGGATTAAATGTACCCTGGGCCCCGGGCTGTCCACCCAACCTGGCCCACCTCCCCCAGTCAATTTGCCCACATTATAATCCGCTACTGCGCCCCCCTCCCCCCCCCCCCCCCCCCCACTGTCCCCAATAAACACTGTCTGCCTCCCCTCCCTGCTGGCCCCAATAAACATAATGTTTTCTTCCTTTGCTGCTACCCCTAGTAAGCATTGCCCACCCCACCTCCACTGCCCCCAATAAACATACTGCCACCTCACCTGGTCCCCTGATGTTGCCCCCCCCCAAGGTCACAGCAGCACAGAGGATGTCAGGAGAGGAGGGTGCTGATCTTATAGGAGAGGTCACAGCAGCACAGAGGATGTCAGGAGAGGAGGGTGCTGATCTTATAGGAGAGGTCCGAGCAGCACAGAGGATGTCAGGAGAAGAGGGTGCTGATCTATAGGGGAGGTCACAGCAGCACAGAGGATGTCAGGAGAGGAGGGGGCTGATACTATAGGGGAGGTCACAGCAGCACAGAGGATGTCAGGAGAGGAGGGTGCTGATCTATAGGAGAGGTCCGAGCAGCACAGAGGATGTCAGGAGAGGAGGGTGCTGGTCTTATAGGGGAGGTCCCAGCAGCACAGAGGATGTCAGGAGAGGAGGGTGCTAATCCTATAGGAGATGGTCCCCCTTTATAGATGGTCCCCCTCTTTCCCTCCTTATAGATGGTCTCCCTCTTTCCCCCCTTATAGATGGTCCCCCTCTTTCCCCCCTTATAGATGGTCCCCCTCTTTCCCCCCTTTATAGATGGTCCCCCTCTTTCCCCCTCTATAGATGGTCCCCCTCTCCCCCTCCCTTATAGATAGTCCCCCTCTTTCCCACCTTTATAAATGGTCCCCCTCTTTCCCCCCTTTATAGATGGTCCCCCTCTTTCCCCCCTTATAGATGGTCCCCCTCTCGCCCCTCCCTTTATAGATGGTCCCCTCTTTCCCCCCTTATAGATGGTCCCCCCCTCCCTTTATAGATGGTCCCCCTCTTTCCCCCCTTTATAGATGGTCCCCCTCTTTCCCCCCTTATAGATGGCCCCCCTCTTTCCCCCCTTTATAGATGGCCCCCCTCTTCCCCCCTCTATAGATGGTCCCCCCTCTCCCCCCTCCCTTTATAGATGGTCCCCCTCTTTCCCCCCTTTATAGATGGTCCCCCTCTTCTCCCCTTTATAGATGCCCCCCCCAGTCAGTAAATAACACAAAAATAACAAAATACAACTCACCTACCCTGCGTTCCCCCGTCGATCCTCTCTCATTCTGCAGCCTCCGGCTGATGCGCGGCTGCCGGGGGTGTCCCGTCCTCTCCCTGGCAGAGCACGCATCACACATCTCCTAGTGCCGCCTGGGCCCTGACTTTAGGTACGTGTGCTCCCAGTACCGGAAGTCAGGGCCCAGGCGGCACTAGGAGCTGTGTGATGCGCGCGCTGCCGGGGAGAGGACGGGACACCCCCGGCAGCCGCGCATCAGCCGGAGACTCTTGTGACCGCAAGCGAAACAATGCTTGCGGTCACAAGAGCCTGCAGTGGGGAGGGGAACGGGGCCTCCCGGGCGGCATTATAATGTGGGCGGCGTGGCATGGGCTCCCCCGGAGCCTGGGGCCCCGGGCGGCCGCCCAAACCGCCCACATTATAATCTGCCACTGGCTGCTACTGTGGGTGGCTGAGCGGTGACATGGTCAGCACATCACCTACTTTCAAAAGAATAAGAGGCTCCATTTAAGTGCAGGCTGGGCAGAGCATGGCACAAGCTCTGTGTGAGGCAGGCATCACCCTGCAGGGGCTTTAGGGGGGTGACAAGCAGCCCCTAGAAGGAAAAGGATTGAATGTGGAGGAGGGGTGTTGAGCAGAAGTCCTTGGATGGTAATGTTCACAGTAAAATGGACAAATTTGGTCAGCTTTCCTAGAACACTATTCACACTAGGTAAGAGCACGTTGCTGTGGCTGAAATTGCAAACACACAAAAACACAGAGAAATGCAAGAGCTCACCGAAATGGCAAGTTACAGACCCACTACACATATGAAAATCACTATAAGCAGCCCCCCAAACTGCTAAAAAATATCCATAAAAATAATGGGGCTCTTGGTTACCATTTGCAAATAGTGTAAACCATCCCACTAACCATAAGGTGGTCTTATGCCGGGATGGACCTACACTGTACTTTGGCCTCTCCATGGCATGTAATACGCCTATGCTCTGGGCATGCAGGATACATCTTATACTGGCACAAGTAATTACACCACCTGGGTGGGATGGGTGGAGTGCACGACCAAGTAGAGGCAGCCACTCCCCCAACTGGAACACAGAAAAAAAGGCAAATTTGTTCAGCTCTCCTAGAATACTATTCACACTAGGCAGGAGCACGTTTCTACCTTATCATTGGCGGGATGGTTTACACTATTTGTAAATGGTAACCAAGAGCCTCATTAGTTTTATGGATATTTTTTTGGCAGTTGGGGGGGGGGGGGCTGCTTTTAGTGATTTTCATATCTGTAATGATCACAGTAGGCATGCAACAGTTTAGAGTGTATGGGAGAGGAGAAAACCTCCCTCCTACCATAGTGCCAGGGGAGAAAGCTACTGCAGCTGAGCCTGAGAAGCTGCTGTCAATATAAGGAAACCTGTGACAAGTGTCTGCTATGTGACAATGGGGGCTGAAACTTTGCAATGGCCTGGGGCTGCCTCTAAGCTAGAGAGGGGCTGTATGGAGTATGGAACTGCAGATTAGGCCAAAGGTGCTATGGGGAAGTGGTGCAAAGTACAGACTGAATCCTGAGTCTCCCCACATCTGTGACCAGAGAAGGCACACGCCTCAGAGGGTCAGCAAACATGACCAGAAAGTCACCTCTGTAGCAGGGATGTCTCCCCTGGGATTAATGGTATGAAAAGAGGTAGATGACCCCCATCTGGCTAGAGATTGTTCCTGTGTTGCTCTTCTGGTTCCCTCCTATGGAGAGAGTGTGCACCTTCATTCTTATGTACAGTCATCTTACAGGCTAACCCTTGCCATTCCGCTGGCTGAAACCTATGGTGATCTTACAAGTGACAGCAGAGGAGACATAATATTATGTGAGATGAATGTGTGACTATATAAAGCATGGTTTAGCTGAGCCCTCCCGATTTCAGGTCCCAAATGCTGACGGAATAATTTCTTAATATATCTTTATGCTTTTCAATTAAAAAGTCTCAAATCCCCTGTGTAGACGCAGTGCTTAATGGGAATGTATCACCTAGATACTTAAACATCGTCTCTCTTTCCTAATATGTTTATATTATTTGGTTAAAAATTTGTTCAAAAGGTAATTCTTTTTGTCCATTATAATAGGAGCGGCCATCTAGCCTCAGCTTTCTTTACATTTAGAGATATGCATTACATCAGCCCTATGGACATTGGAAGAGTTTTCTGGGCATGCTCTTTGACCTGTGCAAAGGACAATGTGCAAGGAAGGTGAGCTGTTTTTATCATTTATTGTGATTAGATGTATCCCATCTCTATCAATATCCTCCCTGTGATGATAAGGAGGACACCTCTGGAAATTGTTCTCTACAGAACAGGTGTCAGCTTATTATTAGACTTAGTGACCACAGTGAAAACTGCAAGATATCAGGATTGTTTTAAACTATACATAAAATTGAAAATTGGAAAAAAAAACATTACAAAAAATTATTTTGAAAATATGTTTAACACTTACATTTACAAATGCTCTGCCTGGACCCACGCTAGGGAAAAGGTGCAGATTCCCCCCTTCTCTCTGGCATACACCAGCCATATCCCCTGTTCAACTGGTGGGTGGACGGGGGGGGGGGGGTAGTTGGTTTTAAGGTGGGGAGGGGGCATGTCCTCCTCCTTCACCACATTTACGCAAGTCAGCATCAGCCGGGTTCACTAAGAGGCAGGGCGGGGGGCTAAATGTCCCCCTAAAACTTCGATAATAGGTAATTTTCAGATGATATCTTCAGTATAACATTCAGTCTACCTGCAGCCACCAGTGCTTGGGGGTCTGCTGCATACTTTATTTTATGATTGAGGTCAATGTAGAGAGCTGTAGGGGGAGCTCCGTAGCTCCCCCTACAGGGAGAAGCAGACATTGTAGTACAGGTTTAGACCCCTATATAAAGCTATAGACCAGTGCAAAACCTTGCACCTGTTTCCAAGAGTGGGCATTCACTTTGGGGCTTTACAAGCACTTCAAGGTAATCTATTTTGGGTGTACAAAAGCAAATTTAGAAGGGTTTTCTGAAGCCTTAATATTGGATATGCCATTGATATTAGATCAGTTAGGATCCTACTCCTAGCACCTCCATTCGATCAACTACATGGGGGGTAGGGATTGTGAGACTTCTTATAGCTTACCTATACCGATTGGTCATCAATATAAAAATCCTGAAAAACCTCTTTAAAATTCTGTTTATTTGGGGAAAAAGAGTGACAATGATGTTAGGCATATCATGGTCTCCCTTAGGGTGTCACATTGTGCTTAACATTATAAATAGCTTATTAAATATATTACAAAAAAGCGAAAAAATAGGTTACTGGAAATGAACTGAATAATAGAAATCAGTAGCAGGTGCTGTCTCCCCACTGAGAGCATGAAAGTTTTTAAAGCAACAGTGCCACCTGCAGGCTAAACTGTGCAAGCAGATGGACACAATGGATCCATTCCCAGAAATACCTGTAATTATGGAAAATAACATAATAATGACACTAGAACAAGAAATTACACTGGTTATGCAATAACTTAAGGGAAAGGGAAGCATTCTGGGGTGTATTTAAAGGAAATGTGTTTATCTGGATAAACCATGCTTATATGTTAGTTCATTCATGTTAACCTAGTAGAGGTGGGCTCCTGCACAAGAACCATATACAGGTCTCATATGCAGCTCTTTAGGGGGCACGCTAGCTAGTAGTGTTAGGTGGGCATTGTGTTAATGGGACATTGTGACTGTCTCTGTTATGGGGAAATTGTGTTTAGCACTATGATAAGGGCCCTATAGCTAGATCTGCTAATATGGGGGCACAGCCTTTGTTATGTCAGCACTGTAACTGAATCTAAGTTTGGGGGCACTAAGTCTTGCAGTATTATGTGAGCAATGTGGCTGGATCTTTTACATGGGTACTGTGGTTGACTCTAAGAACGATGTAGATATTATATGGGTGCTGTGGTATCATTATGGGTGCCCTCGGTCTAGCGCAGTGACGGGGACACTGTAACAATGGAATAATATTGCCTCGAAATCTTGACCTGTTATGTAAGCACTGTTGCTACATGTGTGCAACAACCTTATAACCTCATTATAGATATATGTGTTATGAGGTAGTACAGTGTGGAGGACTAGGAGACATGAAGTTCTGCTGCAGCGTCCCACTGCCTAATTTTCTTTAAATTGCCTGGTTGTTGGATAGATTACCCCCAAATTGCACTTTGTTGCAGTCTGTCGTATAAAATGTTTATATATATTTCATGAATCAGGAGTATCTGCCATTGAACAGACTGGACCTTATAAAAGAGGTACATTTACTTGTCTAAAGACTGAGCAGGAGAGACTAAAGGAACTTCCACTGAGTATCAGGGAGATCTTGTGCTCCAGGTTAAAAGCTGTAAATAGTTCCTGTGTGTTGATATCTGAAATTTCTACTGTGTACGATGTGGTACGATTGTTACCTTTATCTGAGAAGAGTAAAGAGAGACTGGTTCTTCGAGTTATCTTGTGTCTTTCAATGCTCTTACACAGTCTGCACTGTTCACTCCACCTTCAGCCTTACTGCAGCTCTATAGGGACAGGGGAGCAGCTATGGGAACCCCTTGTGCCCATGACAAGGCTAATGTGCCACAACGCCCAGCTGCTAACAGCGGGGTGGATTAAGGGTACCATGGGCCCCGGGCTGTTTAGAAATTGTAGGCCCCCTGCTAGCCATGCCCCTTCTAGCTCTACATCCACGCAAACATGGAGGGAACATACAAACTCCGTGCAGATGTTGTCCTTGGTCATATTTGAACCCAGGACTGCACCGCTATTATGCAGCGGCACAGATGGGGTATAGTGTAGACAATCTCCCTGGGCCCCCCTGTAGCTATGGGCCCCGGGCGTCAGCCCAGATTGCCCTCATTATAATCTGCCTATGGCTTACAGATATGTAATTTCACACTACCAGAGCATTAACCTACTCAAAGAAATGGGAGAAGGGTCAATGTAAGCAATGGGCAGGCCCCATGGGAGTGCATATGGCACAACAAACAAGTGAGGCAGGCACCCCATGCTGGGGGTGTCCGCCATTAGGGCCAGCTGTGGAAAAGGAAAAACAGGCTTGGTGCCACATGGGCTGCAGACATAATAAGCAGCATTTGGAAGAAATCAAGTTGATTAAAGATAAAAGAGGTATTCCCATCTCAACTAATATAGTTATACCTGTAGGGCACATCAAATTAAATATTTTTGTAAATTACTTTTTTAGCAAACCTACATCCTTTTCCTGATATGTCCACCCTTTCCATCCGATTGTAGACACCATGTCTGGGTTACCGACCACCACTCTGCTCTAAAAGCAGTGGTATGGCTGGTATACACATAGGTTTAGTATACATATATACATATATATTATACAGTATATATACAGTATATCTATACATCTACATTATAGCTATATATGCACACCAGCTAGTTTGCTAAATGAATATATAACTAAGTTTAAAGGGAAACTATTAGCAGGTTAAATTAATCTAATCTGTTCATATGTCCATCTGCCTCCTACCGTTATCCTCTGTGCCATTTCTGTGTATTTAATAGTTACAGTATATCCAAAGGTTAATTGAGCACTTTGGAGCACTGGGGGAAGGCCATCTGGGCCAGATAAGTGCTCTGGGGGATGTAGTCCCACCTACAGTGCTCCAAAGTGCCCAATTAGCCTGTGGATTTAACTAATAAATACGGAAATGGTTCCGAGGATGAAGGTAAGAGATTTATATCAAATATTAGCATGTTAGATTCCCTTTAACTATATTAGTTGAGATGGAAATACCCCTTTATACTGCAGGTGAAACAGCTGAGGGGGATACAAAGCAGGGACTGAATCCAAAGTAGGAGACACCTCTCACCACATGTGTGACCATAGAGGGATGTTACCTCGAGTGTCAGAAGAAGATGCAAAGTCAGAGAAAATTGCCCCAGTATCCTGAAAGCGAGTATTGATGCCCTCCATGATGAGATTCTGCAACTATATTCTTGTGTACAGTAACATTTTTGATTGCAGAATTTCATACACTTGTCTCATTTCTATGTGATTCCATACCCATTCTGCTTTCAGGTTACTGGAGCACTGTGACTAGTTATATGGGCATTGTAACTGGGCAAAATAGATAACTAATTGTTCCTGTAGTTTAGGGGCCCCATTAATGGGCATCTAATAGAACAATCATCCTTGTAAGTGTAGCACAGCCATGTATGGGAATATATACTCTCGGATAAAGGTGAGCCTTATGGCATTTGAAGAGACTCAATTTGCCCAGAGTGGTTATTTAAGTGTTTCAGACCCAGTAATAAATGAATATATGGAAACACAAATGCAGAAAGAAAATCATGTTATACCGTAATCATTTTTGCTTGCTGCTTTTGAAGAACATCTTGGTATAACAATGTCCCAGAAGAATTCTGCAAACAGCACTGCCCGCAATCTCCCCTCACCATCTCGCTGATTGCTGTAATTGAGAGTGTTCTTCGCCTCCCATCTCCTGCTCCATGGCTTGTCATTCCTTAATTTGTATCTGACGGTTATTCCCCCCAGCAATGAGAGACACGATACGGGATTTGACTCTTATCTATTAACATTTTGCATAATCATGTTTACCTTCCAACACCGCCGCCAGCGCTGGCTTCTTATCTGTTTACCATTCTGCATACATTTATCAAGCCTTAAAAGTTGGATTTTTTAGAAGTCAGACTTGGAGAACTGGGACACCTAGATGATATGCATGTCCTTGAAGCCTTACTGCCAAGAGTTTAGGTATAGATTAAAAGCACCCATCCCAGACATATGACCAACATATGATTCCAATTTGAAGGGGCAGACTCTTCCTGGTGTCATGGGGAGGCTGTGCTGTGAGCTTTGAGCCAATCACAAGTCTTCCCAGTCCTCCTCCTCCTCCCTTCTGACAGTATGGACTCTCACAGAGATTGAGAAGGACACTGCATGCATCCCCCTCCTCTCTGTCCCAACTGTATTACACCAAATAGGGCAAAGGCCCACCTCTTTTACCTTGGTATAGCAGATGATAAAAGTTTTTTTTTTTCAGTGGCAGGGGAGCAATACTTTTAATACCAATTCAACGCTACCATCTATGTGGTGAGCCACTACTCGGGCAGTAGAATAGGAGAAAGACATGCCAAATCAGCAGAGACAATGTACTGGGCTGTGACTAGCAGTGTGTTAAGCTGTGACTGCAGTCCTGACCTGTAAGAGTATTGTTTGGGCAGTGGAAGACACGTGTTGTATATTTGTCAAGAGAAGTCAACCTGTTGAAAAGCTAGGGTAACCCTAGAGAAAGTGTGCCTCTTGCACTGGGGCTAGTACTTGGACTAAAACAGTGAACCCTTGCCTCAAGGGTCTAAGTAGAAACAGAATACTATTGTGCCTCTAAGAATAATCTACAAAATATCAGCATTTCATATGCAGGCTGTCATGTTAGGTAGAAATCAGTGCAGCCCTGCTTTCATCCAAGCCACTATCTCTACGTACTTGGACCTAAACGGTGACCCCCCAAATGGGCGATCATGCCTACTTTGGACTAAGTGCACAGGAAGTCGAAAGAGGTCAGACAGGCTGGGTCAATACCAAACTGGCAAGTATGAATAAAGTCAAGGAACAGGGCAAATATTACAAAATAGACCAAAGACAGGCATAACACCAGGTCAGGAAGGCTGGGTCAGAACCAGGTCAGCTTCAGGTCCACATCATCAGGCAAAGGCAAGGATCAGAACACCAGCAGAAAATAAGGATATTGGGAAAGCTGGAGACAGAGCAGAAGTTACAAGAGTGAAGGTCAAGAAGACCCATGGCTAAAGGGCCATGGAGGGCCGGTGCTAGACTAGACGGGTCTGGTGCTCCTGCCTCCAGCTGAATGAGCTGCGTGCTCCATCTTACGGGCTCCATCTCTAGGACATCATTTAACCTCTTCTATCAACTTGACACTGGGTTCCCGGACAGGTGGAGGCAGCAACTTGATATATCTTCTTCCTACTGGCGGTGCCATGGACAGAGCACAACTGCTCCAGGTGAGGGTGAACCCATAGCACTACTGAAAGGGAATGTCAGGTCTGTACCAGGTACAGAGCTGCAGATAGATGATAGGGAGATGTCATTAACAATGATACAAAATTGCATTTCTCCTTGGAAGCTGAAGTGCCACAGAAGAGAAGCTCGGCCACAATTTTTATGGCAAATGACCATGTTTTATCTCCCTATCACTTATCTGTGTTTGTCTGCAGCTCTGTACCTGCTATAAAAAAAGATGCAGACCTCCACTCCAGAAAGACAGGTGCAACAGGCACAGCCAACTCCAATACGATTGCTAGAACTTATAAAAATTTCAATTTAAAAAGTATATTAAAACAATAAAACAAGGATATAGCACAACGCATTTCCATGCCGGACTGGCCTCTTCATCGGGTGCATACTTAGAGATGTTCAATGTGATATTTAAATGCAGAAACAGGAAATTACAAAACAACAAGAACTGACATCACCTTAAAAGGACAGTACACCACAAAATACCATACATAGAACAATACATACAATGATATAAGGAAAGAAAAGGACCCTTATTTAATACTCTCAATGGTTTCATTAAAGGGAACCTGTCACCCCCCGTGCCGAGGTGAAGGCCGCCAGGCCCCCCAGTAGAGCGCCAGATACTTACCCGATCTCGCCAAGTCCCGTTCCTGGAGCCGATCCTGGGACGGAGATACCCCCGCCTGAAGCCCAGCGCGCGCGCTGCGGAGGTGGGTCCGTTGCCCATAGAGCATGAATGGAGCCGTCTGACACACCTCAGCAGCGCGCGCCGTGATTCAGATGGGGATATCTCCCTCCTGGGACCGGCTACAGGAACGGGACTTGGCGAGATGGGGTAAGTATCCGGGGCTTTAGCGGGGGGTCGGGCGGCCTTCACCCCGGCATGGGGGGTGACAGGTTTCCTTTAAGCCCATTGGGAACCAGAGTAGCCAACCAAAATATCCAATAAGTTTCTCGGTTGATTAAAAGCCGATATCTGTTATATACATTTTTACAGATATTTGTTCAAGAACTGTAAGTTTAAGACTACTAGGGTCACTGCCATGTTTAACCATATAATGTCTAGATAGACTATGTTTGACATAGTTATTTTTAATATTAGCCCAGTGTTTGTTCATGTGGAACCGCAGTGCAGCCCACATACTGAAGAGAACAAGAACAACTTAGGAGATAAATGACATAGTTAGAAGAACAATCACAGATATCCCTAATTCAGAAGGACTCTTTGGTAGTAAAGGAGTTAAAGCTTATAGTAGGATTCTCCGGAATCCACGCACAGCACAGACACCGCACATGGAAGCACTACCAGTGGTAGTTTCCTTTTCTGAACATAGACGGCTAGGAGCCAAAGAACAACGCAGGCTTTTTAGTCTTCCAATAAGTGATATTTGGATGATTGGGTACAATAGTTTTTAAAAGAGGATTACTTAAAATTATTGCCAGTGTTAATTCAGTATACTTTTTATTTCTTTAGTACCACTATTATATTCAGTAATAAAGTTTAGTCCATACCTATGGTATGTTCCTTTATTGTGATAATCTTTATTATTATTTATTTTAGATCAAATCCATTTTACTCAAAATGTCTCCCTGTGTAGTTTTTTTGGTACGATTAATGGCCCGATTTAGAAGATTCTCCGGATACCCTTTGCTCCGAAAACGTTTGTGGAGAACTTCAGCTTGTGCAATAAAATCAGCATCAGAGGTACAATTTTTGCATATTTGCTGATACTGCCCATAGGGGATGTCCCTTAGCCAGTCGGGGTAATGGCAACTATCATACCCCAAGTAACTATTGACATCCACTTTTTTTTAAAAAAAATTGTACGTGTATGAATATCGTAAGTAGGCATACAAATCAATTCAAGATCTAAAAACTCAATAAAAATATCACTAAAATTCATAGTGAAGAGCAACCCCCACTGATTGTCATTCAGGGATTGCACAAAAGAAAGTGCTACTTCTTTAGTGCCAGACCACAGAAAGAAAAGATCATCTATATAACCACGGTAAAAGAGAACGTGTTCAGAGAATGCCAGAGAGGGCCTTGAATCAGAAGTTGGTGAAACTTGGAGCGAAACGAGAGCCCATGGCACAGCCCCTGGTCTGCCTGAACACATGCTCCTGGAAAGAAAAAAATGTTGTGTTCTAAAATAAATTTTATGGAATCTATAAGAAAGGTGACTTGATCAGGACATAATAGAAGATCCCTGTCCAAAAAATAAAAAGTAGAATCTAATCCTAAATTAATATCAATATTTGAATAAAGAGAACTGACATCCAGTGTAATAAATGAAAAAGGTGTTTGTAAAGGAAGAGACTGTAACTCATAAATTAACTGTGAGGAATCCTTAAGAAAAGACGAAAGGGAACAAACATATTTCTGCAAAAATAAATCAACATTATGTGACAAACGTGTGGTGGTAACTGGAAAGGAAGCTCCGGATTGGCTCCCTTACCGCACATTTGACACATTATGTTGATTTATTTTTGCAGAAATATGAGGTTTTTTTTTTTTTTTTTTTAAATTTTGGTTACACAAGCGCAGATTTGATTCGTAAGTTCTATGGAGTGATTTGCAAACCTAAAGCCACACACCCTTTTTAAGAGAAAAAAACCTCAAAACATAAATCACTGGAGAAAGAGTCGCCCGAGCAGAGTACAGGAGGGATAGGTCAGTGTACCCGCCATGCGCTGCATTTTGGCGCTCTGGAAGACAGAAATATGTAACGTTTGCAATAGTAAATACCCTCAGGATATATTATGCATTGGTTCGTATTTCAGAGAAAATGATGGCCGCAAAAAAAAAAAAAAAAAAGACAGGACCAAAAGACTGTGTGAACGTGGCCTATTAGTGCCGTATAATTGAGAACCAACATAATAGTGATAGAGAATAAAAAGCCGCCAACTTGTTACTCCTTAGAAGTATGAGTGCCCCGTTGCCGCCATGGCCGGCTCTGCCCATGGGCACACTAATAACTAAGAAACGTGACCAAAATCTGTTGCGTTCCTGTAATACGATCTATAGCTGTTGCTAAACCACAACTCCCATCCGATGTGTGTGCATGCTGGGAGTTGTAGTCTAGCAATAGCTGGAGAGCCCCCACTGTAATGAGTGTACCACTGCACCCCCTAAACTCACACTTTAGGAGGGAAACCCTACAAACTGTTGACACGTGGGGGGGCTTCTGGGGGGTTTATGATTTATACAACTCCATCCAAAACCATTCAAAGCCATGAAGCGTCGCCCTATAAAAAATCTAAACTCTGTCGTCTAAAATTCATGTAAAAGCCAAATTTATGTTAAAATCCGAACCGAAAGAAGAGTCCAAGCAGCAGACTGCACATGACTCATCGTCCTTCCGCCCACCCCTGAGTCACCCCCCTCCCGTGCTGGGATGCAGCATGTAAGTATTGGCGGCGGCAGATTCGTCACAATAAAAATTTACCCATTCCAAATATTTAACTAAACACCTTCCGTAGCACACTCCGGTAGATAATCGGTGTTTTTCTCCAAAAATCTAATTGTTTTCTTTTTAGTGTATAACAGGAGGGGCGGAGGAGAATCTGCAGTGCGTGGCGCTGTGAGGGGATGAGTTTACACGGTTAGGGCCGCTGCTCCCTGAGGAGACTCCATTGTTTCCCCGCGGCTCGGAACGAGGGCCCCGGGCACGGCACCGGCCCCTGGCTGCCCGGAGAACGTGTAGGAGGCCCGGGATAGATGAGCTGGTGCCTGGTGAGCGCCTCCTCAGGAGCAGCCACACCCCATAAGCGACAGCCCAGGCTTGGGCCTGCTCGTCCGCTCCCAGCAGCCCTGTGCGGGGGTAGAGCGCCTCTCCCCGGTTACTACGGCTGCACCGAGCCAGCCTGGAGATGAATCACAGCGGGCACGGACGGGTAAGTGCCAGGGCCTGTCTGTGTGTATACACAATGGCTGGGGGCTGGCAGGTCAGTCAGGAGCTCAGCTATGGAGGCGATGCCATTACTTAGAGGGATTTTACATCAATCTCTAACCCCCCATATAGGAATGTAATAATCTTTAATATACTTATTTCTATGCAAATCCATCCTCCATATTTCCCTTGCCTGTGCTGCCCTGTCACTGATATCTGTATGGATTACCCATCAGAACAGGGGATGTTATCACTAGTAGTGGTTCTCCTGCAGGTACAAAACTACAGCTCCCAGCATGCCTTGCAGGTACAAAACTACAACTCCCAGCATGCCTTGCAGGTACAAAACTACAACTCCCAGCATGCCTTGCAGGTACAAAACTACAACTCCCAGCATGCCTTGCAGGTACAAAACTACAACTCCCAGCATGCCTTGCAGGTACAAAACTACAACTCCCAGCATGCCTTGCAGGTACAAAACTACAACTCCCAGCATGCCTTGCAGGTACAAAACTACAACTCCCAGCATGCCTTGCAGGTACAAAACTACAACTCCCAGCATGCCTGGGCAGCAAGTAACTGGGCATGCTGGGAGGCTTACAACCATTGATGTATAGTACAGCAGCTGATCAGTGATCAGACCTTAGCAATGATGTGTCTCTTTCCTGATAAAGCACCAAGATACATCAATGTGGCTATATACCTGGACACTGGTTGCCTGTGGCAGATGGTCTGGTATATGGTCCGGTTATACTGCTGAGTGCATCTCCTTTGTGTCCAGTTTAACACATCTGTCAGATTACCATCTTGACGCTGACCTCTGTATCCAATTTGCACACACACAGTATATACAGAAGCCCCTGCTCCTGTGCAGTATACAGAGTGTGTGCGCCAATGAGTAGATTCTACAACGCATACAGCATCGCCACTTTCCTCTGGGACGCTCGTGTAGGAGATCACAAAAAGATTGCATTCTATCAGATCCTAATTTTTGGGGGAAGTTGGAACCAGATCCAGTTGCCAGTGTCTGAATCACCATGCTCATATCAGTAAACAATGTTGTTTTTAGTTGTTTTTTTTTTCTCTCCCTATTGCTCCAAATAAATTTGACGATAGTTAAGGATGTAATTCCATTATGTGTATACAGCTTCTACACAATGATTGCACACTATGTCATGGCTCCACTGCATCTGAGTTTTTTTTAATTTTGCCTGAAAAACGTCTAAGGGTGCCTTTACACAGAGAGATTTATCTGACAGATTTTTGAAGCCAAAGCCAGACTTTCTCCTCTTTTCAAATCCATTCCTGGCTTTGGCTTAAAAAAATCTGTCAGATAAATCTCCGTGTAAAAGCACCCTAAGAGAAAGGAATAAAACATGACTCTAACATCTAACAGATTTTTACAGCCAAGATCAGAAATTGATTTGAAAAGAGAAGAAATCTCATTCTTTCCTTTATTACCTGTTCTCTGTTTATAGTCTGTCCCTGACTTTGGCTGAAAAAATCTGTCAGATAATTTGTTGGTGTAATAGGTCCCTTAGTGTTAAATCCCCCACCGCTCCAGTCCTGCTGCCTTGGCACATTAGATGTGCCATAAATGCCTGAAAAATGTTGGGACCTGAATTTGTGTGAAGAACAAGAGAGCCACCCCCCACATATAAAGGCAGCTGCCTTATCAAGGTGTGAAATGAAAAGATGGGGGACTACCTACATGTATACATTTCTTTCAATTCATTGTTATGGAAACAGTTGAGCACGTTTGGGTGTTTCAATATTATCAATTAACCATAGGCACAGTCAGTAGTGCAGTTTACTATCCTCTCTTTTTTTTTGTCGTCTTGAGATTTTTAGTTTTACTATCCTCTCTTTTTTTTGTCTTCTTGGGATTACTGATGCTTCATCTTGGAATGGAGACAAAAGTTTGGCAGTGTAACAAGGTGTCCAGCATTGTCTCCACTATCGTAAGAGGTAGAGCTATATCATAGGTAGATATCTATGTAAATCTACAAGATCCACTATAAAGAGTCTCCCCTGTGTCCAGGTTAAGGCCACATTCCCGGAAGTGGGTGAGAACTGTTAATGAAATAGTCTCCTGTGTGTATATTCCAGCCCTAGGTAGTCAGGGAAAACATGGATACAGCCATAGACTGTATCCATGTGCTTCAGGACCCCCTATGGCTGCATCATAACTAAAACCCATCAGTTGAGTAATTGACATGCTGTTTTTATGTTTCTTTGCAGATGTAACATAATGGGTGTGGACTTTGATGTCAAGACGTTTTGCCACAACTTGAGGGCCACTAAACCTCCTTATGAATGTCCAGTAGAAACCTGCAGAAGGATCTATAAAAGCTACAGTGGGATTGAATACCACCTTTACCATTATGACCATGACAACCCACCACTCCAACAACAGACTCCAATCAGAAAATCCAAAAAGAAGGGCCGGCAGCCTCGCTCTGCCAACAAACAATCGCCTAGTCACTCTGAGGTGTCGCAGTCACCAAGTCGAGAGGTAATGACCTATGCTCAGGCCCAGCGGCTAGTTGAAGTGGAGCTGCATGGAAGAGTACACCGAATAAGTATCTTGGACAATCTGGATGTAGTTTCAGAAGATGATGATGTTCCAGAAGAGGCGCCCGAGAATGGGAGCAATAAAGAAAATAATGAGACTCCAACAGCAACTCCCAAATCTGGAAAACATAAGAACAAGGACAAGAGAAAAGACTCAAACCATCATCATCACCACAGCTCTTCCACGGGTACCACACCAAAACTTCCTGAGGTTGTCTACCGGGAACTGGACCAGGACACGCCAGATGCTCCTGCTCGTCCTTCCTCTTATTACAGGTAACTGCAAAACCTCCGTTATTGCTGATAGTTAAATGGGTTTTCTTTCACCTTAATTTGCTTCTACTGACCCTGTTGATTGTATATTATTATCTTGTCTCCTTAAGAGATTTTCAGATACAAGTACTGTTCAGGTATAGTGAATATAGTATAGTGAAAAAGGTAGCTTATATCTAGGTGTAGGTTTGCTTTAAATGTACCCTTTCAGCTTCTAAGCTTTGCTTGACCAGGAGACAATGCAGATGACAGGGCTATTCCCACCTTAATATTTATGGTATATCCACACGCTATGCTGATAATCTCTGATAGATATGAATCATACCTTGTATCCATCTGAAAAACTAGCTCCCATAACCTCTGACCTGCTTGCAGTGGCTAGAGATTACTAGGGAGTAGTATTGAGCAAACCGTGTGTATCCATGTTTTCCTGGCAGCCCTAGGAAGGCATCCATGTTTTGCAGACAACAACTGAATTTGCTGTTTTATTTAAAGAACTCTAGAGGTGACTAGGAGGCTACATAATGTGTGTAAAACAAATGTGGAGATGAGAATATCTTTTTTTTCCAAGTCTCCATTGTATGCTCCATCACACGTTCTTTCAAAATTAATAAAGAAAATCACAATAGAACCCAATGGAACCCTCTTAGCATTCAGCAGGTGCATCAGTCTCCATTGGTGTCCAAATATTATAATGGCATATCCACAGTAGTCCCTTAACACATGATCTGCCACGTGGGTGAAGGTTAAATGGAGCAATATGCTTGCCCGCTTGTCTTTATTCTCGTGTATGGATATTAAAGTACCGATTTACTTGGCTATTTCCATAACTGCATTAGATCTATTAGCTTCCTCCGAAGTGCTGCAGACTCCATAGACAGCAGTCATTTTTTCCTTTCTGCAGCATCTTCTGGTCGAGCAAATGACTCGCTTGTTGACTCATTTACCTCTGGTGTATAAAAGTCATTTTAAACTATTGTAGTTTGCTGGTTATGTTAGTATAAATTTATTAGGTAAAATGTATTATTTCCTCTTTAGGTATTTCATTTTGCTAAAAATTTTCTCCTAGTGTAAAAAAAATATATATATGTCTTTTGGTTGGAGAACTCCGTATTCTTGATAGGATGGCTGCTGATTTTTTGCTTTTGGCTATTTTTCCTCATCTGCTTTTTAAGGTACATTGAGAAGTCTGCAGAAGAGCTGGATGAAGAAGTTGAGTATGACATGGATGAGGAGGATTACATCTGGCTCGATATAATGAACGAACGTCGAAAGACTGAAGGTGTCAACTCCATCCCACAGGAGATTTTTGAGTACCTAATGGACCGACTGGAAAAGGAGTCATACTTTGAGAGTCACAACAAAGGGGACCCAAATGCGTTAATAGACGAGGATGCCGTGTGCTGTATCTGCAATGATGGAGAGTGTCAGAACAGCAATGTTATATTGTTTTGTGACATGTGTAACCTAGCTGTGCACCAGGAGTGTTATGGGGTGCCCTACATCCCTGAGGGACAGTGGCTTTGCAGGAGGTGTCTCCAGTCACCTTCAAGAGCTGTAGATTGTGCACTATGCCCAAACAAAGGAGGTGCATTTAAGCAGACGGATGATGGCCGCTGGGCCCATGTAGTCTGTGCTCTGTGGATCCCTGAGGTTTGTTTTGCTAATACAGTCTTCTTAGAACCTATAGACAGCATTGAACATATTCCACCAGCGCGCTGGAAGCTGACGTGCTATATCTGCAAACAGCGTGGCTCAGGAGCTTGTATACAGTGTCACAAAGCAAACTGTTACACAGCCTTTCATGTTACTTGTGCTCAGCAGGCTGGACTTTACATGAAAATGGAACCTGTGCGGGAAACGGGAGCCAATGGCACTTCCTTCAGTGTACGCAAAACTGCCTACTGTGATATCCACACCCCCCCGGGCTCTGTGTGTAAACTTCCTGCCCTCTCCCATAGTGAAGGAGAGGAGGAAGATGATGAAGAAGAAGATGAGGGGAAAGTTTGGAGTTCGGAAAAAGTGAAGAAGGCAAAGGCCAAGTCAAGGATTAAAATGAAAAAAGCTCGGAAAATCCTTGCAGAAAAGAGAGCTGCTGCCCCAGTTGTTTCTGTTCCTTGTATTCCCCCACACAGGTAAATACATTATTATGGCAGTATATAAGAAATTGCAGCTAAATCTTATGTCACAGTCTAAGCTGCAGCTGTCAAACCTGCAGCCCTCCAGCTGTTGCAAGCTACAATTCCAATCATGCCTGGACAGCCAAAGCTAGAACTTCAGTTGTCTAGGGATGATGGGAATTGTAGTTTTGCAACAGCTGGGGGGGCCATATGTTTGAAAGCTTACGGGCCCTGGACAGGGAAGCCGATGAGATTGCTGCAAAGATTCAAACTGTTTCCCTGCTCTCAGCATGATATTGATACATCATGCCAGGTGGGGAAACATCCTGTTACGGGGCTTCCCCGTCCATAGAGCCCATAACTTACAGGACGTGTGAATAAGCCGTGAAATCACTGGTCTGTTATCAGGAAAAAAATCCTTCACACATCTGTGTGTGTCCAAAAACAAAATGAATTGTAGTCTTAGGGCCACATGTATCATCCGGCGAATGGATGATTTTCGTCGGAAAGTGCTGATTTGCGTCTTTTTTTTAAGCAAAAATGGCGGATTTGCGAATAAAATATTCGCAAATCGGCACTTTCCGCCGAGTACGCCAGGGGGCGGAGAGTGGGCGATTTATCATCCGTTCCGCCAAAATGTACGCCGAAAACCTACTCCAGTCCTCAGCTGGCGTAGGTTTTCGACGGCGCGCACGGGATTTATGTAGAGGCAGTCCGCCTCTACATAAATCTCCGTAGCGCCGGAGCTGCGGGGGCATTTTTACGTCCGACGTAAAAAACGCCGGACTTAATAAATGCCTCCCTTAGTGTTTTCTAACTTTTTTATAAAAAAGGCACCTATCTGGTCCTGTTTAAAGTGGGCCTTTCAGCAGCAGCAAACTAATGGCATGTCTTTCTTTACTACTGGTGGGGCATTAAAGTTACATGCTCCCAGCAACCTCTTGTGATGCTTTGAGGCTGCTGGCAGAATACATCTTAAATATACATGGGCCACCTGTAAGAAACAAAGCATTTGTGCAAAATGCTCTGCGTTATGACTATCCACCATTCTTTCCGCAATTCGAGTAGATTAGAATTTTGAGTCAACAGTAATAAAGGTCTGTTATGAAAAAGTCAAACCATTGTGGCTGACCTCTGGGACCCCCACCAGTCTGCAGAACAAAGACACCCACCAATGTCCCTTTGGCTTTTTATCCTTCACTGTGCAGGGAATTACTCCACAACCCCATACTGGTGACTGATGCTATGGAGTAGTTTCCTGCACAATGAGCGGCTAAGAAGGTTGGGGCTTTTATTATTATGGGGGGTCCTGGAAATGTTAATGATATGCAGTCACTTATTATAGTGGTCAAATCCTTTTAATGGTGCGTTCACACCTACAGGATCTGCAGCTGATTTTCTGCAGCAGATTTCATTTAAATAACTGAACACAGCATCAAATCTGCTGCAGATCCTGTAGGTGTGAACGCACCCTAATAGTGGATTTCTAGATGTTTACTGCCTATATGTCCAGTGTGTAACTGGAGACGTTGAGAATTTGTTTTCACTATTGATCTTTTAATGAAGTTTGAATAGCCAGAAGTGTAACCTATTTGTCTGTTTCCATAGCAACTCAACGCCAGAAATGAAGCTTCACTACAGTACATGGTTGCTGTAGTGATTGTCATGACAACCATCATGGAGATAATGACATTTAACTATTTAGTAGTGGAACTCTTTTATCTGTACTTTAAAGAATGTATGCATTATTCATGTGTTGCCTACTGACATTTAGCGCTCTGCAGCAGGTCGGGCTCTTCATCGGCACCTGCCATGGTATCATTTATTCATATAGCATTCGTTATATCTGGGGGGGGGGCAATAAGAAGAAAAGTATATTCTTTGAGATTGAGCAGCTTTATCCCATTACACAGTCTCCAAACCGGAAATGGCTCTGGCAGATCTGCTTGAGATCTGAGCCAAATTGCTGCCTGCACATGTGGTTTGTCTGCTCTTATATAATAATTATCAAGTAGTGTAATATCCTGGACAAGTGCAGAAAGTGTTAGAAGTACTTGTTGCAATCCTCTTGAGTAAAAACTAGAAAGAGAGAGAGAGCCTCCTTTGGCCTTTGTTCTGTTCTGCATTGAGAAAACTGGTTGTTAGAAACAGGCAGGTTGATGGCTCCTGTAATATATTTAGTAACCACTCTCTCTGGTGTTACCTTTGTTCCCATCCTCCACTGGAAAGCCCAGGGCTTTGATCGTACAACATCTGTATATGGCTCACAAAACCCAGGTTCTGTATTATAAAACCACAAATCCTCCAAAATGTAAACGGTCATATGGTAACACCAATACAACTAGCAATGTGGTTGGTGGGGTTGTGAATTGATGGCCTAAGAACTTTTCTTTGGGCTGCCTCATCATCCATAGATGTCATGCTTCTTCCAGCATTCAGAAGATTGTAACCCATATATTCTCCAGAAGAAGACTGTAAGGCCAATACTTGTCTGTAGGCTTTTTCCTCTGCTTGATGCTAAAACATGAAGAACTATTGCAGCAAGTCCCCATAATATAGAGACCACTGAGCTTTACCAGCTACATTTTTATATGGAAAGCTCAGTAACCTTATAATAGTAGTTTCTGTCTAGTAGTTTCAGGTTCCAGTAAAAATACACATTATTACTATAGTAGACTGGATATATGGAACATGCCTGTTGATGGAGACTTTCTCGCTAATATCGCTGCATATCTTTTTTTTCTTACAGACTCAGTAAGATCACCAATTGCCTAACCATACAGAGGAAGAGCCAGTTCATGCAGAGGTTGCACAGTTACTGGACATTAAAGAGACAATCCCGCAACGGTGTACCCTTGTTGCGCCGCTTACAGACGCACTTACAGTCGCAAAGGAACTGTGAACAGGTCAGAATGCAGTGAGGTGTTTTATTGCATTTTGCAGCAAGTAACAGGATTTGGAAAAACAGGAGCCTGGCTGGTGAAGCATAGATTGACTGCTTGTAACTATATGCTGCCACCACAGATCTAGGCAGCCTCAGTATTGTTCCCCTGTAATGCCTCTGATAGGCTGCTGGCTTGTGGAGGGGCTGGGGAGATTCTCATGATCAACTGTGTACTGCTTTTCCATGGCTGGCAGAAAGGTTGTGATGCTGCATTGAGTAGTGGCAACTAAAGCCTGATCTTGTCTCTAGTCTTTTTTTTTTTTTTCTTTTTTTTTTGTATTTTCTTTTTTTAAATTACCCACAAAATATTAATAAAAAGTCACCAGTAAATATAATTCATTGAGTCGTCCTCTTCTGTCAGATTGCCAAAATTTGGATTCAGCTGTTTGTCAGTTACTTCCGACTCTAGGAAAGCTGAGTGTCAACCTGCTTTCCCAGTTTTCTGAATGTTGAAAGGGACCTGTCATGCTGCCCGAACCATGAGTCGTAGAGGTGGTTCCCAGTGTCTTTTGCCTGATCTGCCAGCCTTGATTGGTAGAACCCTCCCTGTATCTAAAGAGGAAGAGATCTATTATTAAAGGCTGTTTGGGTTGGGTACAAGCTACCAAGGATTGCCCTAAATACTTGAGGTTCAGGCAGCATAAAAGTGATGACCGGTTCCCAGTAGAGTAGGCCTCTTATGCAGACCTTCAGGGCATGTGGATACAGAATTGCATAGCTTGTCAGAGTAGCCATTTAGGAGTTTGCGGGAAAGCAGATTGATAACCATTGGGGTGTGTGTTTGTATATATATATGTGTGTGTGTGTGTGTGTGTGTGTGTTTGTATATATATTTATTTATTGCCAGCCATATTGCTTGTCACCCAGCTTTCCCAATACAAGTAGGGGTATAGCTATAAAATAGCTGAATAAAATTTTGAGCAATTTTATAGGAAAGACCTAATGAATTTTTTTATTTTATTTACTGGGGATTTTTTCTTAATTTATAAAAAGGTATTTCCATCTTAAATATTTGTAGCTTATACACATAAGTCATAATAGCTTGAAAGTCCAGACCTTCACTGGAAGAACCAGGTTTATGGGGGTCCTCAGGAGAGAGGTGGCTGTGCATCCTTGAGGTTCGCTCCATTAAAGTCTGTAGGGGATATGTAAAGAGATGAGGGTAGTGGCCATAAATGTGTAAGATAATAATACCCCCTGAAAGAAGGAATTATATTACAAAATGTATTCTGCTTGTAAGACAGAGTATGAATTCTAGTAGCTGAACTGTACAGTGCTGTATACATCTGACCCTCCTGTAGAACGAAAGGTGAGGCGTTCTCATGGATGGATCAGTCAAGAGCAGATAAATTAAATCGTTTACTCTCCCAATAGGAGTTGAAGTGGAGAATACCTAAATCTGATGATGTGTCTGTCCACCTGGGGGCAGTGTCTAAATCAAACGATGAGAAGGGGGACCAGACAATGAAGGTGATTATAAGGTGGCTGCACTTCAGTGACAGTCTTCTGAGTTGCATTGATTTGTCATATGTTCAGTGGTTTATGTATAATATAGATGTATATTCTTTATACATCACATTTGTCTGGCAAGTCCAACCTTCTGGGAAAAAGTTTTTTTTTTTATAGGTGAAATACCCTGTGCACATATACCTAGTAATTGTTGTTTTGCCCCACACTTGTCTATTCTCTTTTCAGTCTTACATGAAAGTCTTTATCTACATTGTGCTAAGGGAATCCCGGACAGAGTGTATACACATAGTATACACTCCTGCCGGGATCCCTAGCGGTGCCGCAAAAAAAAATTACATGAATAGCGTCCACAGAGAACCTGTCAGTGCACACAATGGAGCGTGTGGCTCCGTGGTGAATTTGGATATGGGCACGCGGGGATGCGCCTGCTTCCGAATTTAACAGCAGTGAAGAAAAGATGCAGTCTGATCTTGTCAGACAACGGCCGTTCTGTGACACAGCCGGGTCACGGAACGGCCAATCTATTACGCTATGTGACCATGGCCTTACAATGAAAGGAAGGAACTTGCATGACTGAAAGATGCCTCAAATCAATATGGATCTACTATAGGAGGAAAATGTTCACATTACAAGGGATTAACTATGCAATCCTTTCTTTTGTGGTCAGGTTCAGAACATTAAAGGGGTATTTCCAACGTATAAAGTGATGACATATTACTGGAGTATGCCATTACTTTAATTGGTGGGGTCTGACTTCTAGGACCCTCATTCATCCTGAGAATGAAGGGTGCAAAAGCAATGCTTTGACGCTTTGTCCTCTTCTGAGTTTTCTCTCCATAGTGGTACTTCCTGGCCACCCAGCTGTGCAGGAATCTACAGCCATATTAAATAAATTAAAGTGTATCAATTGATTGATTGTATCAATCAATCATCGCTTTTGGATCAGCGACAACATCCACTGCTAATCCGGAAGTTCGGGTCTCCATGGATACGGAGACGCAATGAAACTGTAATGAGCTCGACCCCCATTGGTTCAGTGGGGATTGCGTGCATTACAGTTTCATTGCGTCTCGATAACCTTGGAGACCTGAACGTCCGGATTAGCAGTAGATCTCTCCACTGATCTGGAAGCGGCCCATCATGACTGGTACACTTTAATGGGACTCCAGTCTTATGCTCAGGCAGTGACTGAAGTGTCACTGTGTTGTGAAAAACCGTAATGGGGCTAATGTGACCGCCACACATTATAAAGCAATATGCCATCAATTTATAAAATGGATATTTTAGTTATCATATGGTTATAGGAAAAAATAGTTGCTCATGAAAGACAATTTTAGTTTGGTTCAGTGTCAAACCTGTTATTATGTGTTTTTTCTCTTTTGGGTTCAAAACACCAAACATTTTGGATGGTCCGTGACTGTGCTTATATGTGTTATATAAAAACTGAAGAGGAGAACTGTCACAACCGAGCTCTGTATAGAACTGAAAGGGGTTATTGTTTTGATTGTTTTTTTTATTTATTTTTTACCTCCAAATGGGCATCAATAATACAGATGATTGGGGATTTGATTCCTGACGATCTGCTGTTAAAAGAAACCAAAGCTGTTGGGCTACTTTTCAGTGTTTGTGGGCTTAGTTCTTGCATACGCTGTATGTCTTTGTTTTTTGGCAGGTTGTTGTAGTGACAGGAACTTGTCTCTGCTATGCAACCCCTTTGCAGCAAAGAGCCTGAGAAAGAGCGCTTGTTTGTTTAAAAGATTGCTTTGTATATTTGACCATGGAAAACAGATTTTATTTGTTAGAAAGCTCAGTGTGCTGTCTCATACATATTATACATTGTGAGTACACATGGCACATGTAACTTAGCTAAAAAAAAGTTGCTGTCGCTGCCCTGGTGTCTGTGTAGTACATGGGTCAATCAGAGTAGGAGAGTAAGCAGGGTTCTCTGCCCTAGGTAACAACTGACACCGAAGTGGTAGATTTTTTTTTTTATTCATTTATTTTTTAATTAAAATTAATTACTCATATAATGGAAAGGGATTGCCCCTTTAAGATCTGATATGAAATACAGGCCATTGCCCAAGATTATATGGCTTCCTGTTCACAAGCGATTGAGTAGAAGCAGATGTGTTATGCCTTTTCTTTTTACTAACACTTATAGTTTAGGTTACCTTTGGGAAACCTTTTCTGTTATATTATGGATTTTATCCCCTTTTTATTCTATGGAGCAAAGCTTATGTTTCCTATAGTAGTGTCCTTATAATAAGCCAATATTGCTGCAGATGCCTTACGGATTTTAACAGAATGTAGGATTTTGGAGCAATTCCAGTAGTAGTATTTTATACACATGGCTGCAAGAGCATCCGGTTATTTGTTCTTAGATTGTCTGAAAACTGCTAAGTGGATTTGAACTAAAAGAACCTGTAAAGGCTATGTAACCTCTCCAACCATTACATGTGGGTTACTGGCTACAAACCATGTGTTAGGTTGATCCTCCAGTTGCCTTTTCTTGGTAGGTACAAACAGTAGAATGGGCTGATTTAAGGATGTGGCACATCATTTTGGGGTCAGATTACATTTTATTGCCATGGAGACACATAGCTCTGCATAAGAACTGTAAAAGGCGCCCATATACCTTCAATAACTGACGGACGAACAACTCCCGCTTTTCCCATACACTTGAACGTTTAGCTCAGCCGAGCGTTCCTGTGTAGAGAGGGTAAGTCACAGCCAGTGAGCTCTGACTGCGGCTTATCTCCCTTAGAACAAAGGGGTTAGGCAGTGATATATATATTTTTTTTTCCTTCATGCCCCACCCCTATCTTCCCTGACATCATCTGTTAGATGGTCGGGAGAGCCCCATACACTTTATACTGACAGCAGAACACGCCACGAGTGGCAGGTACAGCCAACAAAAGTATAAGATGTATGGGGACCTTAGGTGCAAAAGCAGTCAGAAATTTTAGCCAAGATTCAGTGTAACCAATAAAGTAGGTTGTTGGGGTGCTTATAGCCTTTACCAGCTCTTCAGCAGATTTGTAGGCACAGTTCAGCAGTTATGATAACCTTGTTGGAATTTTCTCACCTCGATAAATGTTATGTAGCTGATTTGCTATACACCTATATCCACCTGTAATCAGACCTTTATTAGATGGATACGTTGTGTATAACTTTTTTTGGCTTGTGTTAACGTATTTTATCTTTCAACAGAAAGACTCCACGGATAAAAACTGGATGCTGAAAGAACAATTAAAATCTTGGCAGCGGCTCCGGCATGACCTGGAGCGGGCACGCCTTCTAGTAGAATTAATACGCAAGCGAGAGAAGTACAAGAGAGAAACGGTAACCGTCTGCTGCCTGATTCCTTGTTCATAAGCGTTTTCTCTGTGTCTGGTGCTTAAGGCCCATGTTCTCTTCTCTTTTTTCCCCATCTCTGTTGCAGATTAAACTCCAGCAGTTGGCTCTTGAGATCCAACTAACTCCATTTCTTATTCTCTTGAGAAAGACACTAGAGTTATTACAGGAGAAAGATACCAGCAATATATTTACTGAACCGGTCCCTCTGTCTGAGGTAACAGAACTGTACGAAGTAAGAATCCAATCTCCCACCACATTTTATGTGCATTTCATAACCATTTTGTCTGTTTGATGCATGACTCTACCAATGTGACTTCTGTTTTACTGTGTTTTATGGTGAATTGTATTTGCTTCTGTTAACGGGATTTTAAAGGCTTTGTATTTGTATGTGCGATCATAGAGCATTTGAGGGTTTTTGTTTAGCCATGCACTTGACGCCCATTAATAAATTCAGACTACATCATGAATCGTTTCAGATTACTTGTTTAAAGGTGTGTTCTCTTCTCATAAAGTTATTGCATATAACTAGGATATGCCGTCTGTTTATGATTAGAGAAGGTGGAACTGGGGTATTTTAGGGTCCCTATTACATGAAACGATTATCAGCGTACTTGGCGATAATTGTTTTGTGTGATAGCTCATTTTAAATGATCAGCCAGCATGCACAATGATGACTGATTGTCTTGTTCTTTAATTCCGACAGCGTTAGCAAAGTTCTGCTGCCCGTCGCTCCGTGTAATAGGAGTGGCAGCAGCAGACTAGCTCTCTTCTATAGGTCACGTGGACGATCTAAGTATCGTTCACATGGCCCCCCGTCTGTGCTTGTAATAGCGCAGACAGCGAGCGGGGAAGAAGAAGCAACAAACGCTGACCTTACAGGTCTGCGCTCACTTCACTGTTTTTCCCTGTCCATCGCATTCCAGCCAACTGCTATACAGGCAGCCGCCCTCAACCACCAATCATATAGTATTTGCATATCCTAGGAGCATTATAAGAAGTGAATACCCCTTTCAGATCCTTAGGTTCTCTCACACCGACCCCAGGACCTGCAGGTGAGGAGAAGAGCATTCCAATTCTGTTTTATTCGGCTTTATGTGAAACTGCATTCATCAGAAAAATAGCTTTAAACCAGGAATGCCATGACTGGTATCCAGTCATAGGGGTGGGGACGTGGCTTCCAGTCATGCTTATCACCCCCTCCTCCTGCCAGGTAGGGGCCTCTTTTAAAGTTTCTTTACTGCTTTAGGCTGGGTTCACACACAGTATTTTTGCTCAGTATTTTGGTCTTCATATTGCAACCAAAACCAGGAGTGGATTGAAAACACAGAGAGGCTCTGTTCACATACTGTTGAAATTTAGTGGATGGCCGTCATTTTATGACCAATAATGGCCATTATTTCATAACAGCGGCCGATGTTTTAAAATAACGCCAATTTTTTTGCATTAATTGACGGCCATCCACTAAATTTTAACGGTGGCTGTTCTCCTCACCTGTGAGATTCTGGGAGTTTCTTAAATAGCTGCAGTTTATTGCTGCCCATATTGTCACTGCTTACAATCAGATGTTTAGAATTTGTGATAACAAGCAGGATGCTTACATTTTGCTATTTAAAATGTTTTCTTTTTTTTAAAGTTAGATTTAACAAAAAAAATAAAAAATTCTGCTTTCTCTCTTAAAAAAAAAAAAGACAGGTTAGGATCGCTGCTGAACTACATTATTTCTGTAACTCTCCCAATTATCAATACAATCATTTGCTGTGCACAATCTTGGAAAATTTGTTTGATCAGAATGGGACTTCATAGCATTATGGGTCAAAAGTTATCCAAACACTGGAACCTCCACCAGTCCTTTAGGTTAAACTGTTGTTTACTAGTATTGTGGCACCATTACGGTAGGGATTATGGTAGTCCAGTGATAGCTTTGTCATGCTAGATGTTATAATGTGGTTATTGCATTGTACTTTGATTTATAGACACTTACTGCATTTACACTAGTGTGCGGCAGTATTCTTATCCAGTGTTAGGGCCCTATTCCACCGGACGATTATCGTTCGCATAATCGTTAATGATTAACGATCTCAAACGACCACTATTGCGAAAGACCTGAAAACAGTTACTCATTTCCATGGAACGATAATCGTTACTTATGATCGTATTTACGATCGTTTTTTCTTCGCTGTTGCGTTCGTATCTACTGCGAACAACGTCTTATTCAATGCGAACGAGCAACGATAAAAATAGGTACAGGTCTTATAAAGCGATCAACGATTTCTCGTTCGGTCGTTAATCGTTAACTTCGTTTCAACCGAACGATTATCGTTTAGATTCGAACGATTTAACGATAATCTGAACGATAATCGTCTGGTGGAATAGGGCCCTTAGACTGTCATAATTTTGCACACTGAACTCCAATAATCCAATTTGTCATTCATCCCAACACAAACCTGCTTGCAACAGGAACTGGCAGTCATTTGTGCAATGTTTTTATGATGATCTTAGCTGTTGGAAGCTGCTTCTTTTCTTTTAGCCTGTGGCTTTTTCTTCCTTCTTCAAAGGTCCCTGATTACCTTGAACATATCAAGAAGCCAATGGATTTTCAGACAATGAAGGCTAACCTAGAAGCGCTCCGCTACAAAAACTTTGATCAGTTCGAGGATGACTTCAACTTAATAGTCAACAATTGCATCAAGTATAACGCTAAAGACACCATCTTTTACCGGGCGGCTGTCCGGCTGCGGGAGCAGGGAGCTGCTGTCATCAGACAAGCTCGTCGTCAGGCAGAAAAAATTGGCATTGACTTTGAGACTGGAATGCACATACCCCAGGTCGGCATGGGAAATGAGGTTGTACGTCAAAGCAAAGAAACTGGTAAGTGGTGCAGCCATACTTGAATAGTGTGATTCCCATAGAAAGCCACCTAAAATTGAGAGTACTGCTAATACTATTCAGACATATGTAAAAAAAAAAAAAAAAAAAAACATTGTTTTTAACCGTACATATTCATATTTATCTCTGGCCGGATCATCTCGTCCGGTACCAGCCGGATCATCTTTCCGGCCGCAGAGCTCTGATGCGGGCGCATCAGCGTGCGCCCGCATCAGAGCTTACCATAGCACACAGTGAAGCGAGCGGCCGGAGCCGCTCGCTTCACTGTGTGAACTGACAGGTCTTTCTGCAGCCGGAATTCACTGAATTCCGGCCGCAGAAAACTGACTTGGCCCCTGTTATTTGCGGGGCCGCACAGATCCCGGCCGTAGCGTATACGATGTGTGTACGCTCTGGCCGGGATCCCATTGCTTAATAGGCTGTGTTCCGCTGCGCAAAAACTACGGCTGTTGTTGCCATCGGCAACAACGGCCGTAGTTTTACGTAGTGTGAACATAGCCTAAATGAGACAACACACCTCCACTCGAAATCTGGGTATCAGGGTTGCAGGTCAGGTGAAGTGCTTCAAATATTGTGTATAAAATGAAATAACCACAAATTTATTAAAATATGACAGCGCGTTTTAAGACTGGTCTGGACTCTTTATCAAGTGTTAGACACCTAATAAAGAGACGAGCGGTCTCGTAACGCATTGTTTCATTTTTATACACCTTTTTTTTTTTTTTAACTTCACCTGACCTGCACCCTGATACCCAGACTTGGAGTGGAGGTGTGTGTACTATGGCTCCAGCAGCCCATAGTAATCAAACACTGATCTCACAGATCAATGCAGTAAATATGTACTGCATTGATCTCAATGAGAGATCAAAATAGTCACAATATGGTCACATCAAATCCAGAAAAATTCTAATAAGAGATCAAAAAGTTGCATATATGCAAGCAAAGTACCAATAGAAAGTACAGATCATGGTGCAAAAAGTGACACCTCACACAGCCCATAGACCAAAGGATAAAAGCGTTATAAGGATGGTAATAGAGCAATTTTAAGAACATCTCCTTTAAAAAGAAAAAAAAAAGGTTTAATTTTTTAAAAGCGATCAAATAAAATAAGTTATGCAAGTTACATATCTTTATAGTCATACTGACTTGAGGAACATAGATAACAACATGTCAGTTTTACCATTAGGCGAACTGTGTTAATACAGAAGCTCAAAAACAAAAATTGGCCTGTCATGAAATTGTTAAGACACAGCCAAACAAATAAACTAATTCACTCTGATCTTTCCTTTTTTCGTCACTTAGAGAGGAGACCCTTGCCAGGTTTGGGGGGTTTCTAAGCAGGTCTTTGTTGACAATAACCACTTGAACATAAACTAAATCACTTATGGCCTTTGTGTTCCCCAGATATTGAACGCACAACTCCCTCTGACAACCGCAAACCTCTCCCTCTGCAAGAGCAGCTTAAAATCCAGCTAGCACGGCTTGATGAGGTCAATGCGGGCAAGCAGAGCATAGGAAGGGCACAGCGGGCCAAGATGATCCGAAAAGAGATTACTTCCATACGCCGCAAGATGGCCCACCAACAAGAATCCAGAAGGGACGGAGCCCTGGAGCGGCACAGCATGTCTGGGAGAGGCTCCGTGCCTATGCATGGCCCTTCTGAGAAGGATGGACAGACGGACAGTGCTGCAGAAGAGAGCAGCAGTCAGGAGACGGGGAAAGGTACTGACCAGTGTTAGTTGACTGCTTTCTGATTCCAGCAGGGGCCTCTTCTGCAGCTCTGAATAGTTACCAGATATGTTTACATTCATGTGTGTGATTGTTATTACACAGCACTTTCTTATCTGTTTTTTCATTTATGCCATAGTATAGGCAACCATTTGTTGAGCAACAGATTCTAAAGATTTGTAGTTCAACATTTTTTTTTTTTTTTTGCATAGCCAACAGCAAAGCCTTCTTTTATACTTTTATATCACATACTTCAATTATGGTCTTTGGCTTGGTTAGGGTGTTTTATTTTTTTTTCTTTTCTTTAGTGTACCTCTTGTTAAAAATGCTGCTATGTGTTGTTTAGGATAGAATATGTGAATTAATGTGAAAAATCCCTCATTAGAGTGTATCTGGGACCCTCCTACACTATTGAGCCATTGTGTGGGCCATGCCACTATGTACAGAATGCCACCCCATTGGAATCCCATACTAGATTTAGCATGGATGATTAGTGGTCAAAGGGGAGGTTGTTTGTGTATCAGAAGTGTCCATTATAGGAAATAATACATTACATACTAGGATTTGTTCCCTGCAAATACAAGTAAGAACCATTAAGCTTGTGGCTATATGACACCTTTTGCCCATGTGATAATACAATTGATGATCCTTAAATTACCACGACACAACTACTGGAATAAATCCAAACCGGACGCTGGAACATCACAATCACTGTTGGTAATTGCGATCTTCGTAGCGCAGCATTGTGATATTATGTTGTGTAGCCTTAAGTTACCATGCAACTTGAGCCTTAAAGTGTGTCTGACTACGTTTTCAGCTGAAAATTAAGTGAACGTATATTGGTAAATAAAGTTAACTTACTACCTTTTCTAGTCTTTCATGCTTTTCCTGCTGCTGTGGATGCAGACTGTCTTCTCCGTTGCCTTCAGCCTGTCGTCCTGTCTGGTATAGCCCCAAAAAAAAAAAAATTACACTTTCTTGACTATAACTGATTTATCCAGGATTAGAGAGAACATAGCTGCTTGCTTCCAGAAATAGGGACATTGCAGTGAATGAACCAGAGTTGTAATACCACACACAGCCTGAGGACAAGTGTGGAGCTGTTTTTGGAAGGAAGCAGCCGTGGTCTAATCCTGGACATCCTCTTTATTTCTTACCATTTAGACAGGAGGTTGGGCTGAAGACAACAGAAGAGACATTTTGCATCAGAAGCAAAAGGGAAGCTTGAAAACCCCCAGTAGGTAGTACAATATCAGTCATTACCTATATTTTCTCATTTATGAGACCGTTGAAAAAAAAAAGGGTTTAATAGTCATATAAGCCCTTTAACGGACATTTTAAAAGAAATTGAGGGATTGTGAATAAGTAGGATACATGTAGTGTTGGCTATTTCTGCAGGTTTTCTATTTGAGAAAGCTTAATGGCATTTACAATCAGGACTGTAAGGACCACCATATTGTCAACCACTTTTTCCAGAAACTGATTTTTATTTTTATTCTTTTTAGTTTAGTAACACAGTGTGAATGGGAGCAGTAAATCATGTCCCTGTTCTCCACTGCAGATCTGTATAGGTAAAAATGATGGTTTTACCCTTCAAGCTGTTAGTGTTTGCAAACTATGCAGATGCCTGTGACTAGGGTAAATTACCTGTAATTCCTGTTCTGGGAGGTGGTAATCTTCTAGCACATTTACACTGAAGTGTTTTTTTTTTTTTCTTTTAAAGATCTTTTTTTCCCCTCCCGTATAGGCACTTTATCTTTTACTATTAAAGTGTTCTTCAATAAATAGATTGTTTGTTTAAATGTAAACAGTTATGGGCTGAATCCCACATTAAAGGGGCTTTGTCACTAATAATATCTATTACTTCATGCAAGCCAGTATATACACCTAAAAGACCCAAAAAAGATTTTTTCTGGACCTACAAAATTGATAGCCAATTGGAACGATATGCCATCAGTATTTGATAAAAGAAGGGCCAGCTCCTGGTACCCACACTGGTCTAATGATTATAGGGGCCACTGGTGCCCTATTCACAGCTCCATACGATTTGTAGTTTCTATGTGTCATAATAAAGTCCATTTACCTGTATGGGATGGAGTTGTAGTGAGCTGTGATACCAAGCATAGCCATTTCCAAAAATACATAGCTGTGTCTGTATCTAGTTTCCTCATACGGCTGAATAGACTTGATGGTCTTGACGGCCCGTCTGTTGCTGCTAAAGTCCTGGTCCTGGCATAGATGTATATCGCCCTAGCAATACTAACCCTCCCCTGATGTCTATTCAAATACATGTTAGCATTGCAAGAGACATTACTCTTGGAAGTGGCTTGTGTCAGCAGCGTCGCATGCACAGCACCCTGCAGCAGAGAGTGATGTGTAACCCTGATCTGCTACAGGCTGAAATGGCTGCAGAGCTAGTAACTGCTTCCCAAGTGTAATGACTATTTTGAGTAGTAGACATTATGATGGCTTAGTATCTAGTGTTGCACGCAGATATGTAACTGTAAAAGATTTTTTTTCCCATCAGAATAACCCCTTAATATCAGAGATCTTGAAAACTTTAGGGTTCAGTCACACGTGCAGGATCTGCAGCAGATTTGATACTGCGTTGACTCATGTAGTTACATTGACATCTGCAGCTTAAAGCTCGATCACACACAGTATTATTTCTCAGTATTTTTAAAGGGAACCTGTCACCCCTCCGTCCCGGGGTGACAGGCTCCCGACCCCCCGCTACAGCCCCCTATACTCACCTGATCCCGCCGGGTCCCGCTTCTGGATCCGGTCGGGTCACAGAGATCTCAGCCGCTGCAGCCCGCGGCGCGTGCTGAGAGATGAGTCCAACGCTCATAGAGAATGACGAAGAGTCCAGCGCCCCGTCATTCTCTATGAGCGTTGGACTCATCTCTCAGCGCGCGCGCCGGGCTGCAGCGGCTGAGATCTCCGGGACCCGACCGGATCCAGAAGCGGGACCCCGCAGGATCAGGTGAGTATAGGGGGCTGTAGCGGGGGTCGGGAGCCTGTCACCCCGGCACGGGGGTGACCGGTTCCCTTTAAACGAAGACCAGGAGTGGATTGAAAACACAGGCTATGTTCACACACTGTTGAAATTGAGTGGATTGCCGCCATTTAATGGCAAGTAATTGCAGTTGTTTCAAAACAACCAACATTGTTTTAAAAAAAACTGCAATTACTTGCCATTAAATGGCGGCCATCCACTCAATTTTAACAGTGTGTGAACATAGCCTGTGTTTTCAATCCACTCATGGTTTTGGTTTAAAAATACTGTGCAAACATAGCCTAAACCTGCAACATCAAATCTGCTGCAGATCATGTAAATGTGAACAAGCCCTTAAAGTGGATGTGAGATGGAATTCTTGCCTCCCTGTTCACCACTTTGCTGAGAAGTGATAATAAACAGTCCTTGTATTCTTAGTGGTTGGGATCTTTTCTGGATGTACCTGCAGTGATCAGGTCATAGAAGTTATATACTGAAAAACCCAGTTCACTTCCAATGAATTGTTTTTCACAGATGACAATGGGGCACCTGCAAACATTTCCACAACTTGTGTGCTCTGTGTTTTCCTATGCTATAATATCATACCATTCAATGTTTAGAAGACACTTTTATTGCCTTTTTAAAGGGGTTATCCAGCGCTACAAAAACATGGCCTTTTTTCCCCACTACTCTTGCCTCCAGTTCAGGTGTGGTTTACAATTAGGCTCCATTTACTTCAGTGGAACTGAGTTTCAAAACCCCACCCAATCTGGAGACAAGAGAGGGGAAAAGTGGCCATGTTTTTGTAGCACTGGATAATCCCTTTAAGTGCACTTTTGCATTTTTTTTTGTTTTAATAAAGTTGCATTGGTCACTTCTTGAGACTACTACTGATGTAATAGTATTCATCGACATCCAGAATATCATAGGTATGCATACCTCAGGTCTGACCTGTGTCCATCTCAATGTGCCACACTACTTAATATTTTCTTTGATTCTTGGCATCCTCGCCTTTGTTGAGTGGCCGACATGTAGGGGATTTGTACACAGCTCTGAGGAGTAAAAACCTGTGGGTGGTTCTGGTTGTTGCGATGATTTCTATAAATAAAGTTATATCTTTCTTTGATAAAAATGTCAGCACTTTTTAAGATACTTAAAGTTAATGTACCACTTCACTTACTGCAAAAAATTTTTGGTCGGTGTCAGCATTTACATCACTGTGGAACTTTTAAATTTTTTTTTAACAACAACACATGATCCGTGTGATCTGCGCTGGTTTCTTCACATGCACTTCGACCCGCTCTGTGCACTGGAGACACTTGGCGCCGACCACGTAGTCGAAAAACAAATTTTGTGTAAGCGTAGTGGTACATTTAATATTTCTAGTCCAAATGGGAATGCATCAAGATGAATCTTTTTTTGTACCCCACTGCAGTTCTGTTGTCCCATAGGCTGAAATGGGTCATGGCATCATACCTATTGACTATCCAGCATAGTTGCCCTCCAGCTTAGAATTGCAGAGCTTTTTATTATGGAATGATAAAAGTGAAAGCTCCCTACAGATAAAATAGTGATTACATTTCAGCACTTACTTGGACATGCCTAGTGTAAAAGATTCTGTAGAGTAATGGCAGGAGACTAGAAGGTAGAGAATTTTCTAGAGGCGTCTCTGTGATTGTACTTGCATTGAACATTGTTCATGTTTTATCCATTGATTTTTCATTGGACTGCATTGATCCCTCCTGTCAAAGAGTAAATTCACTGTGGGCAGGGTAACGGTTCGACAGAAGCCTAATAAATCTGAAACATATATCACTAGAATACTAATAGCATGGATTGTGTCCGTCCTAGTGGATTAGGTTGAATCTATTAGTGGTAGACCTAGTTGAAGGGTTTCCATGAAAGGAGAATGTAACATTAAGGACTCCTGCAATGGCAATAACCATATACCTGCTGCACTCAGCTGATCTAGAATGTCAGGCATGGCATTACTGTGTTAGGTATTAGGGCCCGTTCACACTGAGCAAATTTCAAGTGGAGCCTGTACCGCGGATACTGCTTGAAAATCCGCCTTCTGTCTGTCCTATTGATTCAGTGTGACTTCTCATGCATCTTCACTCTGCCCAAAGAATTGACATGTCAATTCTTTTGACGAAGAGCAGAGGCGCGCAAGAAATCCTATTAAATCAATGGGACAGGCTGAATTTCAAGCGGTATCCGTGGTGCAGCCTACACTTTGAAATTCTGCCATTTTTGCTCAGCGTGAACAGGCCCATAGAGTGAAAGCCACATGGTGCTCTAGATAAGCACTATTGCCCCTTCATCCTGTTTTTAGGCTCACAGAATTGAGACCACCTCTAGCTTCAACATCCATGGTGTACCCAAAAAATAAGCCGTTAATGTAAAATCCTGAAAAACCTTGTCATTCACATATATAATCTATAATAACAATAGGGCATTTTTCTTAGAACTGACATCCCTTAGTTATTCCTCCTGGATACATTTAAATATATTGACAAGTGGGTGTTACCGGTCCACCTTGTCATGGGGGCATGTCTCTCCATGCTGTAGTACTGTCTGCACTGATTGGACGGAGTCAGACTGTGCAGGAAAGCACCTCATTGCCAAGAAAAATGGTAACTTCCAGTTATCAGTCTATTTCCCTCATTCTAGAGGAATAACTGCTGAAATGTAGAATTCTAAGAAAAGACGCCCTCAGGAGAGCTGATTCTCCTTAAGGAAGTCCAGACAAGATGCCTTTAGCTTTATTTTGAGTATTTGATTGGAATTAGTGTTTCTCAGGATTTTCACCGTATATGAACATGTAATAAATGGTCATTGTTCTTTCATTGTCTTTGTAACTTTGTCCGGTTTGCAGCCCTTTTTGCGCACAGTTTTTTATCATTGTAATGAGCACTGTACTTTTGGAACATTTCTTTTGGGTAATGTTTTATATTTTTTTCTATCAATAAAGCGTGTTTATTGAAAACTTCCGATTTGGCCGTTTTTGTTTTTTTAGTGTGCAAGAAGAGTCCTGCCTTACAGTGCTCCATCCAGGCTCATGAAAGGCTTATTACATGAGAAACTCTCCAGCTTTTTTTTCTCTTTTTATTTTTGTTAAGCTGTTTGTATTGTATTGTCTGGAGGAAATAAATACTTTTCCTTTTCCTCTTTGTCCCGATCTTCTTCCGTTCTTCTACACCTCTGAACGTTACGCTCTTCTGTTCTGGGTCTTAACATCCTACGCTATCTCTACCTGTCTCTTTTCCTCTCAGGACTTGGCCCTAACACTTCTTCCACCCCTGCACATGAAGTTGGTAGAAGGACGTCTGTCCTTTTCTCAAAGAAGAATCCTAAAACTGCAGGACCTCCAAAGAGACCAGGGAGGCCTCCTAAGAACAGGGATAACCAACTGGCTTCAGGGCAAATCAGAAGTCCCATTGGACCCCCTCAGCTCTCTGTAATGGGTGGGTCCCAGAGGCAGCGGAAGAGAGTCCGGAGTCCACGCCCTACATCTAGTTCTGACAGCGAGAGTGACAGTGACAAGTCAGCAGAAGATGCGTCTCTGGGTGAGTAGTCATCTGAAGGCAGGAAAAGGGTCCTATTTGGTTGGGTTTCTGCACTGTACAACAATTAGTTCTGGGTTTAACATAGTGTTATAGGGAAGATGCCATCAGTACCATGACTTGTATAGATAACTTAAGGGACAGCAGCGCCCCAGCAAGTACTGGGTCCTTTTTATCTTGTGACTGTCTTCTCTGATGCTCCAGTAAATGGACTTGGAGATCAGAAGATAATTTAATACAAGCTTGGGGGAGGAGCATTGCCTTTGTGGGGGTCACATGGTATCTGTCTCCATTGTCCATCTGTCTCCACAATTTTCCCCTTTTAGGCTATGGACACCTTTGAAAAGCATTTTTCTTTATTGGTGTGTACTTACAGTGCACAAACATTTCTCCTTGGGTCTTTAGTAATAGAAAAAAAAAAAAACGTTTACTTCTGCTACTACAGCCCCTACAATGTATTGTGTTTGCTCTATTTTCTCAATATTCTTGTACACCACCTAAATAATTTTCTCCTGCAGACTGCCTTGTATCTGCTTTCCTCTTTTTCTCCTACATATGTGAGCCTACCTCCACATTTTCTCTCCTCTTGTCCACTATCTGTCGGTGAGCCCAGAGTCCTTTTGATAGGCCTATCTTACCTTTCTCTTGATGGCATCTAAAAGATAGGAAATGTTTAATGAGGACTATTTAGAACCTTGCTTGTTTGTATTTAGGATACAAATAAATCAATATTAAACCACCATTAAAACAATGTAAAGCTGCCCATAGCGATAAATAAAAAAGCAGTAGTAAAATGGCTGCAATATCAAAAATGGAAGGCAACAAGTAGATTTTATTCCTTCTCTTGGAAATAAGTTCTGTCATCTTATAGCCGACAGCACTTGTTCCCTTTATGTAACTTTCTGTACTTTCATTAAAACTTCTTGCAATTGTAGAGCATTTTGATAGTCATTCCTATCAACAGACCGCTGGCAGAATAACCTTTGTGCCTTTTTAATATGAAGTGTTCCTAATTGTTAGCTTTGTATCTTTAAATGCCTTTTTTTTTTTTTTTTAAGATTTACCAACAAATGGCTTCAACCAGCAGGTGAAGAAAAGTTTTTTAATCTACCGCACTGACTGTAATCTTCCCCGCAGCAGTTCAGATTCTGAGTCCAGCACGACCAGCAGCAGCAGTGCCGCCTCTGACAGAACTAGGTAATACACATTTTTGGAACTGCTTAGAAGGGCAAATAATTTTTAAAAGGGTTAGACTTAGAAAATCATGGCTGCTTTCTTCCAGAAGCAGCACCATTTTTGTCCTCAGAAAAAAAGAAACTGCTTAAACCTAATTATGCCCAACACTTTTTCCTTTTCCCTCTTCCATTTTTGTCCTCAGTTTTGCTGTGATTTTGAAGCTCAGTTAAATTGAAATGAATAGAGCTTTATTGTAATATCACGCAGAACCTGGAGACAGGGGTGAAGCTGTTTTGCAAGAAAGAAGTTGTTTTTTTTTTGTTTTATAATCCTGGACACCCCCTTTTTAAAGCATTACGGTCACCTTTAACCTCTTAAGGACATATGACGTACTGGTACGTCATATGTCCTCGTTAGCACTTCAAAGCGGGGCCGCGTGGCGACCCCGCTTTGAAGCGCCGCGGTCCCGGGTGCCGCGTGTAACCCGGGACCACCGCTATTAGCGGGCACGGTCTGATCGCCGTGCCCGCTAATTAGCTAATCGGAGGCAGCTGTCAAAGTTGACAGCTGCCTCCGATTACCGGAGGCAACCTTTCCCTGGTGTCTAGTGGGGGAGATCGCTCCTCCGGGACGTTGTCCCGGAGGAGCGATCTCCGTTACTGATGCCGGCCGGGGACTCGTCCAAGATGGCGCCGGAAGCAGCAGCCGGAAGTAAACGAGTGCCTATCTCATTGATCTCTGCAGCATATCTATGCTGCAGAGATCTCAATGAGAGATCAAAGTATATATACTAGAAGTCCCCCATGGGGGCTTCTAGTATAAGTGTAAAAAAAAAAAAAAGTGTTGGTTATAGTAAAAAGCCCCCTCCCCCAATAAAAGTCTGAATCACCCCCCTTTTCCCAGGTTTTAAATAAAAGTAAACAAAAAAATAAATAAATAAACATGTTTGGTATCGCCGCGTGCGTAATCGCCCGAACTATTAATTAATCACATTCCTGAATCTCGCACGATAAACGGCGTCAGCGCAAAAAAATCCCAAAGTGCAAAATTGCGCATTTTTGGTCGCATCAAATCCAGAAAAAATGTAATAAAAAGCGATCAAAAAGTCGTATATGCGCAACCCAGGTACCGATAGAAAGAACACATCATGGCGCAAAAAATGACACCATAGACCAAAGGATAAAAGCGCTATAAGCCTGGGAATGGAGCGATTTTAAGGAACGTATATTTGTTAACAATGGTTTGAATTTTTTATAGGCCATCAGATACAATATAAGTTATACATGTTATATATCGTTTTAATCGTAACTACTTGAGGAACATGCATAACAAGTCAGTTTTACCCCAGGGCGAATGGCGTAAAAACACAGTTCCCCCAAATTTCACCACACTTTGAATTTTTTTCTGGTTTTGTAGTGTACTTAATGCAAAAATTCAGTCTGCCATTGCAAAGTACAATTAGTGACGCAAAAAATAAGGGCTCATGTGGGTTTCTAGGTGGAAAAATGCAAGCGCTATGGCCTTTTAAACACAAGGAGGAAAAACCGAAAACGCAAAAACGAAAATGGGCCCCGTCCTTAAGGGGTTAATTTAAAAGTTTTGACATGTTGGTGTTCGGGAGTTCACACTTGACAAAAACACAGAACAAACAACCCTTAAATGGTTGTGCCATAGGCATATCTGATCTTAGTATGTTGCAGTCCAGAGAATGAAGAAAAAGTAGTTTTTATTTATTTAAAAAAAAAAAGATTTGGGGCAGATTTATCAAGTAAATCTTAGATAAAGCTCCACTCCCAGGCGGGTCTCTTAGGGCCCTATTCCACCGGACGATTATCGTTCGCATAATCGTTAACGATCTCAAACGACCACTATTGCGAAAGACCTGAAAACGTTCACTCATTTCCATGGAACGATAATCGTTACTTATGATCGTATTTGTGATCGTTTCTTCTTCGCTATTGCGTTCGTATCTACTGTGAACGACATCTTATTCAATGCGAACGATATGCGAACGTTTTGCGAACGAGCAACGATAAAAATAGGTCTTATAAAGCAATAAACGATTTCTCGTTCGGTCGTTAATCGTTAACTGCATTTCAACCGAACTATTATCGTTTAGATTCGAACGATTTAACGATAATCTGAACGATAATCGTCCGGTGGAATAGGGCCCTTAGTAAATCTAGTGGGACCTGTGCCTACCGCAGAAATCTACACCTGCTCCAGAGCTGATGTATTTGCCTGGGCCCCCTTTGTATATACTTTTCCTATGCTGACCAGTATTATATACTAGAAAACTTGTATGTAGTCTGATCCTGCTGTTGTGTGTTAAGATACACAAAAAAAATTGTATTGGCAGAACGATCATGCCAGACTAACTGAAACATCAGCTGATATAATTTCAGCTGTCAAAACAGGCTATTTGAGAAGATTGTTACCTGTACAGACAACTTTACTGTAATCACTTTGTTGCCTCTTAAAAAAACTATAGACTGTAGAAGGGCCTAAAGCGAGCCATAGATTTCAGATAGCCAAATATTGGTTAAACTTATAGCTGTTTCTCTTGATTCCCTCTCACATACTTGCATGCTCTGACAAATGTGCATGTGTTCTGAATGTGGAGAGCGGAGAAAGCTGCTGCTAGAGGTCTTTGCCTGATAGCAGAATTGTCCTTTAGTTTAATTCCAACATGCCCTACCCTTCTCTCCCCTACCTTCTGCTATCAGGGTAAGTTAGGAGAGCCCCCATACACATTAGATAGTAAGCCAGTCCCAAAAAATTCAGCTAGCACTACTGACATTAACGTCACCTTTTACACATGACTGCTGGATCAGACTGTATACCACTGACTGCACTCTTGACTTTTTATGATGCCAGGAGCTCCGGAACAGCTTAAGTTCCATGCTGCTGAACTGACAGGACTGTGTCAATACAGGAGCATGGAGCTTTACCTTTTTAAAGCTCCCATCATAAAAATAAATTATGATACAGAGAGTTTGATAAGAGGTCAAGAGTGTAGTTTGTGGTATACAGTGAGCATGCAGACTGTTTATCACGGATGTGTGCATGCTGCCTTAGGATGTTTCACTTTTTAACTAGGAAAAAGTGCATTCTAGGAAGGCCGAGGAACCAACCTGAATAAAAATCACTTGTATTGAATGGGACGGAGTTTCAGAATGTTGGTTAAAATTCACCAGTTTGCTCACTTCCATACTACTTAATACATAATACATTGTTCTGCTCTTTTTTTCTCTTGTAGCACAACTCCCTCTAAGCAAGGACGGGGAAAGACATCATTTTCGCGAGAAAATTACCATGACTATAGCAGTGAGGACACATCAGGCACTGAGAATGAGTCGTATTCCTTAGGAAGCAGAGTAGGACATGGCTGTAAGTGACTTACTGAAGATTTTACATAAGAGGAGAGCAACCAGAATAATAAAGTTACCCATTGTATTGAAGTATTCCCATCCCCCTTAATATAACGTATTCCCACTATTTATATTTAGACTGCAAACTTTCAGCTTTGTATCAGCGCTTGGCCCACCCAGTCTGTTATTCGACTAAAATCTTTAGTTAAAAGTTTTATAACTAAATTGATTATGGTGAGAGTCATTAAAAGGGTTGACATCATTTAACTTTATGTATACATAAACTGTGCAGTCATCTTAATACATAACTACACATGACATTACCTACCCTGTACTGATCCTGAGGTGCAGCTTTGATTAGGTGGTTTTCACATCTTTTTTTACTCCTAACATACACCTTCAACAGAAGGGCCACAATGTATCTGGCTGTAGGATACTTTGCCCATACAGCTCCCTTTCTTGTCACTGCTTCGCACTTTGGTCTTTGACATTGTTAATTGTGCTGCATGCCCAGAGTTGGAGAGGCAAAGGGGAAGACTAAGGGGCTTTTTACAAAGGCTGATTGTCGTTCAGGATTGTTGCTAGAGACACACCTGCGGCCAATATTCGGCCTGTGTAAAAGTGGCACCAATCAGCTGAGGACAGGAAAAATGCCCGATCCTCGGCTGGTGGGGTCCTTAGAGCAGTCTTTAAAATTTATTGTCAGCCGCACATCTTCCTGTGTAAATAGGGATATGTGTGGCCAATAAGGATAAAAGAAAACTGACAGTACAGATATGTAAAAATCAGTGCTGTCAGTTTAAAGGGGTACTCCGACGGGGGGGGGGCTATTTTGGGATCTGGCCGGGAGGAGGTGGCTGAGAGAAAAGACGTCCACTGGCCTCCCCGGATCCAGGCGCTCCGGTTCCTGGCAGCTTTCTGGTGTCTGAAGAGGGCTTGAGACGTGGCGTCTCAAGTCCGCTCAGCCAGTCAGTGACAGGCGGGATCCGTTTCGAACCCGCGTCAGACACCAGAAAGCGACCGGGGACCAGAGCGCCGTGATACGGGCCCGCCGCTGGATCAGGGGAGGTGAGTGGACTTCTTTTCTCTCAGCCACCTCCTCCCCGGCCAGATCCCAAAATACCTCCCCCGCCGGAGTACCCCTTTAAAGATCACAAGCAGCAGTGTGTACTTATATCCACACTGTTCGTGATCTAGCATCCATGTCTGCCAACCTGTGGCCACCGGCTGTATATTCGGGCTCCACCTCCTCCAGAATGATTGACAGCGTGAGGACATGATGCTGAAGATACAGTCAGTGGTCAGAATATGGGAGACCTAGATGCCGGATCACAAGCAGCGTCGAAGTAAGTATGCACTGGTGTGAGATCTTTAAACAAGGGTCGTTCATGCAGCCCAGGCCCCTTGATTTGTCATGCCGTTCAAAGGCACTACAAACGGGCTGACAAATTTGTAACTCTAAAGGACCTTAAGGAGATTAAACTGCGTTAGTGATGATACTGGCACTTTTCCTAGAAACCCTTGACTGTCTTCAGTCCCAGGGAGGGTACACAGTAGAGCGTTCACTAACCGATGAGCATGCTCAGAGGGCTAACAGAGCAGGCAGGGGTGGAGGGAGTAGTGCTCGGGTCATTGAGAAACGAATGATATCTATCTACATATGAACAGTGATGTTATTGGAGCCTTCCACCATATATATTGAACAGAGGCCAGGGATGGATGCCATACATCCCATGGTTTCTTTTTCACATACAATGTATATTATTTATTTATTTTCTACTGGATAACAAGATATGGATTGGCATAGTTTACTATGCTATTCTCCACCTTTTATTTTGCGGTTTACTAACGTTTACCAGCCAGACTTAAAGAGCAATTTTATGCTAATACATTATATATATTGACTGTAAAATGATGTTCAAAGGTGGTCATCCCCTTTGGCTTGAGAATGAAGTAAAGTTCTGGTTTCTCCTTCCTCTTAACACTTTTCACTCCTTATTTTACTTTTCTCTTTTTCTTATAGTACATTTTCTTACACCGAAAATAAATCAGTTTAAGTGGAAGCAAACATTGATTGGACTGAACAGTATTCACAAGAAGTTGCCTGTCAGTTCTGTATGACATATAGTCTTGTGGCTAAAAACTATTTGAACAGCATTCTTGTGAATATTGGCCATGCCTACAAAATGGCTGCCACCATAGTTTTATCACACTTTAGATTCTTTAACATACTGTATGTCATGTGAGAACCCAAAACAGGCCTGTGACTTGTGACCTTTTCTGTTGTTTGATAGTGGTACGCAAAGGAATGGAGGGACGAGGGGCGGGGTGGCTGTCCGAAGACGAAGACTCCACTCTAGAAGCCTTAGACTTGGTGTGGGCCAAGTGTCGGGGATACCCCTCCTATCCAGCTCTGGTAGACATCAGTTCCTCCCCTATTATTTTTACATGTTGTCGTAGCTGTTATCAATATAATTGTAATCCACACATGATCACAATGGGTCCAGCTAAAACTTAGTAGAAGTTAATCATTTGTGAGTCTTTGATTACGTATATGTCTTTGTTGTTCACGAGTGGCGAAAAACAACATTAGCTAAATTGCAGTCTTCCTTTGTTTAGATTATCGACCCAAAGATGCCCCGAGAAGGAGTGTTTCACCACGGCGTTCCAATTCCTGTACCACCCGTAGATGTACTCAAGCTAGGAGAGCAGATGACGCAAGAAGCACAAGAACATCTCTACCTCGTTCTGTTTTTTGACAATAAACGTACATGGTAAGTAACTGCTATATCTATATCACTGTCCAGTGCTCCTTATGTATCAGCCTGTTATCTCCTGGTAATCTGCTTCGTGCTCTTGAGACTGCTGGGTAGTGACAAGGACATCGGCAAAACTAGAGAAAAATCATTAAGGAATAATAATTGTCTGTGCCAACCACCTGCGAATTCTTTCCTTTGGGGTTATCTTTCCAGTTCATGTTGTCACTTTCATATTTACCCCAAAGCAGGTGAAACTGATTCACAATTGCTTGTTTTTTGGGGACATTTCCTTGCAATATAAACAAAACCTTCACCCTTATTTCTTCGCCAATAGCCACGTAATGTTGCAGATACTCGGCAGAATCGCGTGGCTATTGGTAGAGAAATGGGGGCATGCTTTAGGCCAGTGCTTCTCAAACTGTGAGGCGCCCCCTTGTTGTTGGTGAGGCCCAGCTGAGGAGCCAGTTTTCACAAAGTAACTATATTCTGCACAGTCCTTTTGCGGTTTGCAAAAATCTCCATTTTAGCAACATTATTAATTTATTTTGTACTTAATATATTAGTACGGATCACCCGCCGCGGGTTCCCCAGCTCCTCCCCGCTTGCCGACGCTGGTGGCTGCGCGCATCACCACTGGTCCCATAGGCTTCATTCTATGGTTTTGCATATTCCGCTGTCCGCCTGAAAATCGAGCGAGTTCATTCTTTGGGCGAACGGCGGAATCTGGCAAACCATAGAATAAAGCCTATGGGACCAGCAGAGATGCGAGCTGTGGAATCCTCGCCGGATTCGTAGTGTGTACGGGTATCGGCAGACTTACTGCGATCAATGGTTTTTGATGTTATAAGGCATGTCAAAAACTAAAGTCCAACAGCATCCATAGTAAAAGATTAAAGACCCTATTCCACAGGGCGACTGTAGGAGCAAACGAGCGCTGTATTGTACCTCTGCTAAGTAAGTCTCTGTACACATACATTACATTATATCATCTTATACTGCTCTTAAGGTGCACTTTGTTATATTCCAGAGCTTTCACTGTGTACATGTGCATTACATTATTTATCCCATATTGAACCTGAGATACAGCCTGTGTTATACTCCAAAGCTGCGTTCACTTTTTTATTGGTTCAAGGATACAAAGTGTCATGTAGGCGGCACTCGTCAGTCCAGAAGTAGTATAATGAAACTGGCAATAAGCTGTTACATACAAGATAAATGGCTAGATAAAAACATTTCTCCTGATGGTGAATGTGTCTGTGATTAATCAGAGTGTGTCCTTTGCTTTGCAGGCAGTGGCTTCCCAGAACAAAGCTGGTTCCTCTGGGGATGAATCGTGAGCTAGATAAGGAAAAGATGCTGGAAGGACGGAAGTCAAACATCCGTAAATCTGTGCAGATTGCCTACGACCGAGCCATGCAGCATCGCAATAAGGTTCATGGCGCACCGAGCAGTGATACCAGTGAAAGCGATTAGCCGCTTCCCTTTGCCTTGGTGGCGTATTCTTGTGTCTTACAGACTGTCCGTTTTCTATTTTGCTGCTATTGCAATGAGCAAAAAAAAAAAAGAAAAAGAAGAATGATGGTAACATCATGAAACAGATGTTACTTAACTGTGCATAGCCTTTTAATCAAGGAACAATACAAATGGAACTGATGGAGGGGCCCAAGCACAGATAGGGCCAACCAGGAAAAAAACTGACAATGTAGACATATAAGAAGCCCCTTCTGCCTCTGGTTTTAATACAAGGAAACAGAGTTCCTCAGTGGATGTTTACTATGGTTGCTGGTTGACCACTAGAAAACAAGCCATCTGCTACGGTCCTTACTGTATGTGAATACTTAGTTGACTTTTCAAGGCCTTTAAACTTCTGTGATCATGGAGGTTTTAAATCTACTTTTCACCATTTTTGTCTCGGTGGAAGAGGAAAATCTGGCTCCTGAGATGCCTCATTTCTTATCATTGTTCTTTTCGAGAAGCCACAGTCCACGATTGCCAGAACAGAGAATGAGGAGGGAGAATGGGGTTGGGGAATCTTAATACTCATTATGTATGTATTTCCAACAAAACAAGTGAATGGCACGGTGTGCATTTTCCCCTCAGTCCTGAAAAATATGGTAAAGTACTTGAGAATGCACTCATACATGATTATGTCGAGAGTATGAAAAAGCCCTGTGCCATATATGTTCAATTACATATCCTGTAGGTTTATATTTGATAGGCTGGAGAGCAGAAAGACATTCTGTAGCCCACATACCACTAGTTATTGTGCATATACCTGTTGCTAACCGTCAGTAGTAGTCCAGTTACATTCTTACTGTACTAATCCATTCAGTGCTGTCTATAGTTTTAATAAAGCAGCCATCTCTAGAACGGATCCTATTAAGAGAGGGCTCTACAAGCGCTGGTATGGCTGTCAGTTTAATATGTTTAATGCAGGCCATAGATTTATTGCCCATTTGAAACGTCCCACTGTGTAGGGCACAGGTGTCAAACTGCAGCCTTCCATCTGTTGCCAAACTACAATTCCCCTATATTTTTAGCAGTCCAGGCATAATGGGTATTGTCGTTTTGAAACAGCTGGAGGGCTGCAAGTTTAACACCCCTGGTGGAGGGTATATGTACCCAGATATTTTGTTGCCCTCAGTTAAAAAAATAATTCTAAGACTTTTGTTCCAAAAATAGCACCACACCTGTCCATGGGTTATGCCTGATATTGCAGCTTAACTCCATTCGGGCTCCACTGCAAAGTACAGTATGGTCAGAGAGAAAAGTGTGAAGGGAGAGGGGATACCTATTGGTTCCTTATGGGGGAAAAAAGTTGCAGCTGACTTGCAACAACTGTCACTTCACGTACAACATAGTAGTGATTTTTACCTTGTTCAGCAGTTGCAGAGTCTTTAAGGGGGTTTTCGGGGGAAAAAGACTGATGAACCGTCCACAGGATAGATCACCAGTCACTGGAACAGCAGGTTGCTAACACTCTGCCCCTGCATAAATAAGCTGTTCACCACCTTTTGCACGGAATCTGATGCAGTTGGCTCCATTCACTGTGTAGCGGGAGGCAATGCGTAATTGCAGCTTAGCTGAGCCGCAGTAAACAGGCTCGGCCATTAGGATGGGTTCACACTACGGAATCCGCACCGATAAGTTCCAGCGGATTCCGTCACTCGTTTCCGCTCATGGCAGTGTGCATATTGGCAGATTTTGCTGAAAGAATTGACGTATCATTTCTTTCGGCGGAAAGCGGAATTCGCCTGCCAATAGAATAGAGTCTGAGATGGGTGGAGATGTGCACTGCCGTAAGCGGGTGTGAGTGACAGAATCCGCTGGAACTTATCTGCGCAGATTCGGTAGTGTGAACCAACCCTTACACTGTAAATAGCCAATGGTGTCCAGCCCTGTTCTCTGTGTATTAGCAGGGGTCTCTGCTGTCAGCACTTTGCCATTCAGTGACTGATATCCTATCCTGTGGGTGACTTATCACTATGTTTTGCTTGGAAAACCCCTTTAAGGCTGGGTTCACACTTACGTATATTTCAGTCAGTATTGTGGTCCTCATTGCAACCAAAACCAGGAGTGGATTGAAAACACAGAAAGGCTCTGTTCACACAATGTTGAAATTGAGTGGATGGCCACCATTTAATGGCAAATATTTGCTGTTATTTTAAAACAACGGCTTATGTATTGAAATAATGGCCGTTATATGGCGGCCATCCACTCAATTTCGCCATTGTGTGAACAGAGCCTTTCTGTGTTTTCAACCCACTCCTGGTTTTGGTTGCAATATGAGGACCACAATACTGACTGAAATATACGTAGTGTGAACCCAGCCTAATACAAAGCAATGTGTAAGGAAACAGGTTTTAATTGATATTTATGTGCTGCTTTTAAAGGTCACCAACTCGCCTAGCTAAAGGTGTAAACAGCCACAATATCTAGAAGCCCTAGTTATTTTACAGGCTACAAACAGGACTATCGGCCCTTTCCCAGCATGGCTACTACTTAGACCAGGGGTACACAAATGTATGTATCCGCTCTCACCTTCCCATCTGTCGCGTTACTTGTAAATTATGTACAGTACATGAGAGGAGAATTTTAAATTATTCTCATTTGTAAACATTTTGGCAGCGATTTTATTATGAGGATTTTTTTTTCTTTTTTACCGTATAGCTTGATGGTTTTTCACAGTAGAATTAGGATGGAATGTATTGTAATACAGATATCATGTAAAGCTCCTTTGATACCATGACATGTAGGCATCATGATGTCCAATAGACCTTTCTCATTTAATTTGTCCTTTCTGGGATTTTTTTATGATTGTTTTGAGTCTTGTGTATTTCTGTTTTGTATTTATTTCACAAGAAAAATTTATTGTTCTTAGAAAATAAACCCGTCTATATGGAATGGCTGGTTTTTGTTATCTCAAAGGGTCTAAATTATTATTATTATTTTTTTTTTTAAGGGAACCTGTCAGCAGCTTTGGTCCACATAAACCAATATTATCTATATATGAGACAGGGACCTTTCTGATCATATCCTCTAGAAAAGCAAAAATCTACTTTGTTCTGTCAGTTTCTAGCCTGTGGTGATCTCATTACGGTGGGGTTTTTTTTATATTTATTTTCACCCCACCATTGTGTAATTAAAAAAAAATTGTGTTCCGACTGGCTTACCTTAGGTGACGGGCTTCAGATGTGGCTGTAATATGGAGACAAGAATGCACCTGTATAATGCTCAAGACCCAGGCCAAGATCACAGATCTTCTGATCTGACCTGACAGTCATAATGATCAATGATCCTCTCAGTTCGGGTCATTAGACAGAAAAACAACCAGGAGGGAACTGTGACAAGCATTATAACCAGTGACAGGTGTAGTGGATAATTTCATGACAATGACTTCTGTCATGGTACATAACAAGTAAACAATCAGCTCTGACAAAATTGGAAAATAAGGCCTGGTTCATGTCACACAGATTGCATGACTATAAATACAACACAGCAACTTTTTCCCATCATCATTCTTGCATATGGTGTGGTTTTTGTCCCACTGTGGATTTATACTGTTTCCTGGGTGGAAGGGGAGAGTAAGGGCCCTATTCCACGGGACGATTATCGTTCAGATTATCGTTCGAATCTAAACGATAATCGTTCGGTTGAAATGCAGTTAACGATTAACGACCGAACGAGAAATCGTTGATTGCTTTATAAGACCTGGACCTATTTTTATCGTTGCTCATTCGCAAATCGTTTGCATTGAATAAGACGTTGTTTGGTCGTTCGCAGTAGATACTAACGCAATAACGAAGAATAAACTATCGCAAATACGATCATAAGTAACGATTATCGTTCCATGGAAATGAGTGAACGTTTTCAGGTCTTTCGTAATAGCGGTCGTTTGAGATTGTTAATCGTTAACGATTATGCGAACGATAATCATCCGGTGGAATAGGGCCCTAAGTGGCCATTTACACAAAGATTTGAAGCCAAAGCCAGAAACAGACTATAAACCGAGATCAGGTAATAAAGGAAAGCCTGAGAATTCTCCTCTTTTCAAATCCATTCCTGGCTTTGGCTTCAAATCTTTGGCAGATAATCTTTCTGTGTAAATGGACCCTATTCCACGGGGCGATGCAGAGGAGCAAACGAGCGCTATCAGAGCTTGTTTGCATCTCGCTCGCCGCTGCCGCCACGTGGAGTGGGTGAGTCCGGGGGGGGGGGGGGGGGTGTATGGGCGTGGCCCACTGGGGGCTGCCCAGGTGATCGCTAGATTGTCCGGGCAGCCTATGAAGGTTAGCGGCGGTCTGCTGCCGCTGCTTCTATTCCACGGATCGACGGCAGAGGATCACTGCTATATTAGTCGCTTGTTTTTCAACATGTTTAAAAAAAAAACAAGCAACGCAACGATCAGCCGACATGAGCGAGGTCGGCTGATCGTTGCCCTCTTTTCCACGGGACGATTATCGGCTGAATATGGCCGTTAATCGTTCCGTGGAATAGGGCCATAACATGTCACCTCTTTTTAACAATGAACTGTACAGATCTCACTGGGTAGCCTGGAAGCAAATAAGCCCAATTGAATGGATTTAACCTGTGCTCAAATCCATATAATATGTCCATAAAATATGCATACACACTACAAGTCCATGGCAGAAATCTATGTGCACCTCTCTGATTCCACAATATACAGGAAGCTTTGTTGTGTGAACGTATCTGTAGCGTCATGGCAAGTTTGAATAGTGTCACTTGTGATGGACAAATCCTCTAACTGATGATGTGCTATTCAGCATCAGGTAGTTGCATATAAAATATTTATTAGAATAAGTGCAACATGTGTCACAATCGGGTAGACTGCTTTATCATATACTGTATAATAAAACAGTGATCACAAAGATTAAAGGGGTTATCAAGCGCTACTAAAACATGGTCACTTTCCCCCTCTCGTCTCCAAGTCAGGTGTGATTTGCAGTTAAGCTCCCTTTGCTTCAAGGGAACGGAGTTTAAAACCCCACCCAATCTGACAAGAGAGGGGAAAAGTAGCCATGTTTTTCTAGCGCTGGATAACTTCTTTAAATAGACAAAGACACTATAGGTTATAGACATGTGTGAGAGGTGAACAGCAGTGATTGTCTTTGACCTTTAACCATGTTTACCCAATCAATGAAGGGCAGGGCCATAAGTGCAAGGTAGTTTGAAAGTGAGTCCAAGGTTAAAACACAACCTAGTGGAAAAAGTGAACAAGTGGTGATTTATACTTTAGTAAAAAACATATATATGTAATAAAGGTGAACAATAGTAAAATACATATACAACATAGTAGTAGAAAAAAAAGTTATATATAAGCAGTTAAGATACAAATCGAAATTCTAAGAAATAGCAATAATTATTTCTTGTTTTTTTTGGCTAAGATGAAGTGTAGTATCTGTTCTTATCAGTTTATTATCTGATACATCCCCTATTTGGGGACCTTATATTAACTGGATTTTTAGAACATGGAGATGAAAAAGCGCTTGCTCTGTCCTTCCCAGGCATTAGCCTGCTATTGCAGTGCTTCCAGGTTCTGTGCACAAAAGTAAAAAAGAAATAGCAATAATATACGTAATGAGATGGTCTGATTGGAGCAAAATAAACAATGCATAGTGTATAAGCTATGTTCAAACAACATAAAAAAAGAGAAAAGGCAGCCGCCTTTTCTATTTAATAAGACATCCATTTTCCCGTGATTTAACTGACTTCTATGCTATTCATTAACAACAATGGAATGACGGACATCCAACGCATACAGTGCATTAAATGACAGCCCTGCCACATCGTAAGATCTGGCCTCCAGATCCCACAAAATACAAGACTTTAAGGATATGCTGGTAATGTCTTGGTGCCAGATATTACACATATCTTTAGAGGTCTTTTTGGCTTAATTTCATTAATACAGTTAATCAATGTTTTTGCTGTTCAATGTATTAAGGCCGTTGTATGCTCAAATCAACCACCAGGGGGTGCTACAGACAATGGAACAACTCTTGATGCACAAAAGGATAGGGACACACTGATTGTTGATGTTAGTGTTTCATTCAGTTCCATTGCCACAGATGTATAAAAAGCACAAATACTAACCGGTAATCTTGTTTTCATTAGCCCATGACAGCACCCCTGGAGAGGACCTCCCACCGCAGGACAGGAAACCTGTGAAGATAAAATCTTGACACACCTCTCCACACCTCAGTTCTAGGCAAGTATTCCAGCGGTAGTGAAAGTTAAACGAAAGAACTAATATATAAACAATATTTGGTAAACAATAGTAAATAGGGTCGGGTTTTAGATGAGGGGTGCTGTCATGGGCTAATGAAAACAAGATTACCGGTTAGTAATCGTGCTTTTACCCTGACGCCCAATGACAGCACCCCTGGAGGACTAGAATAGTAATCCTCCCTAGGGAGGGACCACGGCCGAAAGAACCTTTCGGCCGAAGGACAAATCTGATATGGGATTTAGCTGCAACCTATAGTGTCTTAAGAATGTATGGACCGAAGACCATGTGGCTGCTCTGCATATTTGGTCTAAAGAAGCATCAGCCCTTTCTGCCCTTTCTGCCCAGGACATTGCTACTGCCCTAGTGGAATGGGCTGTGAAATAAGCAGGAGGGGTCTTATCTTGGGCTGTATATGCCATGGTAATGGTTTGTCTGATCCATCTACTAATGGTAGGTTTAGAGGCAGCTTTTCCCTTGTTAGGGCCCCAGAATTGGAGTAATAAGTTTTCGCAGGAGCGAAAACTTTGGGTAGCCTCCAGGTACTTAAAGAGAACCAATCATGGACGAAAGTTAAAAATTTTTTATTCCTTAATTAGATGCAAATCATAATTTTATTGACATTTGCAAATATAATTCATTATTTTTATTGGCACGTTTTTGAATTATTCCCTTTTTACTTTCCTGTCTTGAGCCGGCTCTTTTCAAAAGAGCCGGCGCGAGACAGGAAACTCCCGTCATGCAGAGTGGCAGGAAAGGTTCCCATGATCCTTTGCCTGCCGCTCTGTTAACACACAGTGATCTCGCGCTATACAGCGCAAGATCGCTGTGTATTATCTAAAATCCCTCTTCTCTAATCTATTTATGAAGATACAGACTGCCTCTGCAGTCTGTATCTTTATACTTTACCTAATCCTCTTCTTCGGTGCAGCAAGGCCGGCGGCGCCATCTTGATTACGTCACTTGCGTTCCAGCGGTGGAACGCAAGGCCCGTAATCAAGATGGCGGTGCCCGGCCTTGCGGCACTGAAGCAGAGGATAGGTAAAGTATGAAGATACAGACTGCCTCTGCAGTCTGTATCCTCATGAAGTCTATCTATGAAGATACAGACTGCCTTTGCAGTCTGTATCTTTATACTTTACCAGATCCTCTGTTCCCTGGCTGTTCCGGCGGCGCCGCCATCTTGATGACGTCACGCTGGAACGCACAGCTGGAACGCAAGTGACGTCATCAAGATGGCGGCGCTCACCGGAACAGCCAGGGAACAGAGGATCAGGTAAAGTATAAAGATACAGACTGCAAAGGCAGTCTGTATCTTCATGAATAGACTTAGGGAGAGATGTACTGTCATAATGGGGACAGTTATATTTAGGTGATTGGTTCTCTTTAAGGAGGCATCTTCTTACATCAAGTGAATGGTAAGTTTGCTCCCTACTGTTTGATGCATTGTCACAAAATGAGGGCAACACAATTTGCTGATTTTTATGGAATTCGGTAACCACTTTGGGCAGAAATGAAGGTAGGGTTTTCATGATGACCCTATCATCTAGTATTTAAGTGTAGGGTGGATAGGCTGAGAGGGACTGCAGTTCTCCCACTCTACGGGCGGTAGTGATGGCTAATAAGAAGGCCAGCTTAATAGATAATATCTTTAGGGAGAGATTGTCTAGTGGTTCAAATGGTGGGCCTGTTAGAGAGTCTAGCACGAGATTTAGATCCCACGGGGGCACTGTCACTCTTTTAGGAGGATTTAATCTGACTGCCGCTGTAATAAACCTTTTAATCAGAGAGTTTTCTGCCAATTTATAGTCTAGGAAGGAGCTAAGTGCTAAGACCTGGACTTTAAGTTTGCTGGGTCTTAGGTTTTTGTCCAGCCCTGCTTGGAGAAAACTTAAGATAAGGGGTATGTTGGGTTTGCCTAAGGGATCCTGTCTACCCTCTGCAAATCTTAGGAAGGCCTTCCAGACTCTTAAATAAATGGAAGAGGTTACATCTTTTCTACTAGCCAGTAGAGTATTAATAACGTCGTCTGACAGGCCCCTACCTCTTAGAATCACCCTTTCAGCATCCAGGCTATCAAGTGCAAGTGGGGCGCCCCTGGATGCTTGACTGGACCCTGGAAGAGGAGATCCTCTCTGTCTGGTAGTACCCACGGTGTAGTTTGGGAGAGCTGTCTGAGAACCGTGAACCATGGCTTTCTTGGCCAGAATGGGGCGATAAGAATTATTGTCGCTTTGTCCCCCATCACCTTCTTTATCACTCTGGGAATTAGTCTGAGTGGCGGAAACGCATAGCCTTTTTCCATTCCCCAGTGTAGAGAAAAAGCATCGACTGCTGTCGGATGGTCCCGGGTGTTGAGAGAACAGAATCTGGGTAGCTTCCTGTTGGATCTGGTTGCAAACAGATCTATTGTCGGCAAACCAAACCTTTTTATGATTAGGCCAAAGACTTCGCTGTTTAGAGACCACTCTGACTGTAGGAGATGATACCGGCTGAGATAATCTGCTGTCTGATTGAGGGAGCCTTTGAGATGGACCGCCACCAGAGATGAGAGAGTCTGTTCCGCTAGAGAAAAAATCTGTGAAGAAAGGTTTAACAGGGTTTCTGATCTGGTTCCCCCTTGTTTGTTGAGGTACGCCACTGTGGTAGTATTGTCCGAGTAAATTTATACATCCCGTGATAATATCTGAGGGGACAGCTCTTTTATGGCTAGAAGGACTGCATATAATTCTTTGAAATTGGAGGACTGGTGAACGACATGAGGAGGCCAAGGGCCCTGAAGAAGGTGATGTTGGTTTGAGTGTGCTCCCCATCCCCAAGGGCTGGCGTCCGTGGTAATTCTGATCTGATGATCTGGAGACCACCTGACCCCCCTGGAGATATTTGTCGGCTCTAGCCACCACAGGAGACTTAGTCTCGCTTCTGCAGACAGTCTGAATGTATGGTTTAGGGAACTCTGATTCCCATCCCAACTCCGCAGTATGTCGTTTTGTAGTGTCCTTGTGTGAAACTGAGCCCACCGGACCGCAGAGATGCAAGATTTTAGGAGGCCTAGTATCGAGATTGCTTCGCTGAAAGTGGGGTCGGAGTTTAGAAATAAGTCCTGAGTACGGCATCTGTTTTGCTGACGGGAGAAGGGATATCTGTTGATGTGAGTCTAGGAGGACTTCCAAAAAAATGCACTGCTGGGATGGGATGAAGTTGGACTTTTTGATGTTTATGTTCCACCCCAGAGAATTGATCACTGAAGACACTTCTGAAAGCTGTTGAAGGAGAAGAGAAGCTGAATTTGCTACCATCAAGAAATCATCCAAGTATGGAATCAAAAGTATGTTTTCCCTTCTGATATGGGCTGTCATTTCTGCCACAATTTTGGTAAAAACCCTTGGGGGATGCCGAATGGCAGGGCTTTGTATTGAAGATGTTCTCACTGTCCGTTCAGACATAATGCAACTCTTAGGAATTTTTGATGGGACGGGTGAATGGGCCCATGGTAATATGCATCTTCCAAATCTATGGAAGCTATGAAACAGTCCTGGTAGAGTAGGTTTATTGCTGACTTATAGCGTTTAGCTGACTTATAGGTTTATAGCGTTTCCATCCGGAACTTTTTGTACATTAGATGTTTGTTTAAATCCCTCAAGTTTATTATGGTCCTGTAGGTCCCATTTGGCTTCTTCACCAGAAATAGAGGGGAATAAAATCCCTGGCCTATCTCTGCCGGAGGAACCGGTACTAGGACGTTTTTGGCTATGAGGGAGCGGACTTCTGATTCTATAGCTTGCTGTTTTATTTGATCTGACAAGGTCCGGGTGGGAAGATATCTGACTCCCGGGGTACTCTTGAACTCCAAGAGTAACCCCCAAGATATTGTGCTTAGTACCCAAGGGCTGGAGGAAATGTTCCTCCAAACCTGGGCAAAGAGAGTCAGACGGCCTCCCACCGGGACCCCGTCATTGCTGGGAGGGATGGGGTTTGTCATCTTTGGACTTGTTAAATAGGAATCCTTTCCCTTTCCCTGAAACTTTAAATTTCCTGTTATCCTGTCGGGGACAAAAGGATTTTTTAAATTGCTTTTTTCCCCCTGAGGAGTCCTGAGATCTCTGATAGGGGAATCCTTTTTTCTGATCCGATGCCTTTTCTAGTAAGGAGTCCAATACTGGCCCAAACAGAAATTCCCCGTTACAAGGAATGGAACATAATTTCCCTTTAAAGGCTATGTCCCTCTTCCAGGACTTGATCCACAGGGCACGCCTAGCAGAATTTGATAGTGACGCTGCTCTAGCGGACATTTTGATGGCGTCCACAGAGGAGTCCGCCAGAAAGTCTACTGCCTTAGAAAGGATTGGGAAATCTTCTATGATTTTATCACAGGATGGATCATTAGAAAGGGTGGATTTTAGGTCATTTAACCACACTCTGAGAGACCTTGCGACACATGTACTTGCTACGCTGGTTCTTAAGGCTCCTGTAGCTGCCTCCCAGGTTTTTTTGTTATAGAAATCCGCCTTCCTGTCCATCGGGTCAGGTAGAGATCCCAAGTCTTCAAAGGGAAGACTGTTGCTTTTTGCAACTTTAGCCACGGGAGCATCTACTGCTGGTGGTTTGTCCCAGGTGCTACATTCGCCCTCCTCAAAGGGGTATTTGCGCTTGAAGTACTTAGGGACAAAATATTTCCGGTCAGGATTTTGACACTCCTTTTTAATAATTGATTTAATGCTTTCATGTAAGGAAAAGGTGCGAGATTTTTTAGGCGCTAACCCTTCATAAAGGGCGTCTTCTGCTGTCTGGGCTTGTTTCGTTTCTTCCATATTTATAGATACTCTTATGGCTTTAATTAATTGGTCTGTATCCTCTATTGGAAATAGGGATTTACTTTTAGGGCCACCGTCTGAATCCTCGTCCGGAGAGGATACTAATTGTATTTCACCTTCCTCCGTATGATGTTCTTTAAAGGAAGAAAGGTCGCAAATTGTATCCTCCTTTAAGGCCGCTGAAGTAGAGGCTGAGGATGTAGGGGTTGGCTGAGAAAGACCCTTAAAGGACAAGTGCCATGAAAAACTTTTTTCCAGTAATTGAAGCACATTACTAAGTTATATAACTCTGTAATGTGCTTCAATCACCTATCTGCCTCCCTTCCCTGTCTTTTCCCTCCTCCACCCCCCACCAGGAAGTGTCCTGACTCACACAGACCTGATTACTGAGTTTATTACAGAGTTATATAACTTTGTAATGTGCTTCAATTACTGGGAAAAAGTTTTTCATGGCACTTGTCCTTTAAGAGAAAGCTGCACTTCATCTCTGACTAATTTCTTAATGCTCTCCGCCAAGGCAGAAGATTCTTGCGCTACCAGATTATTTACACAGGAGGGGCATATAGATCTGGCGTAGTCATCTCTTAAGGGAATTTTGCACTCAGCGCATTCTTTATGGTGTTTCTTAGACTCTGCTTTCCCCCCGGATCTAGAGCTTGTACGGGAGCCCTACAAAGCAAATATACATTCCCATCAATAAAGGGAAGAAAAAAGGGTTTGTCTCACCAATCTGCAGACCCCTGTCCCCCAGGTACCAGGCTAGATGATCTGGAGGACTTGTGTTCATGGCTTCCTTTGTCTCCTCTCTCCAAGTGTTCAGACATGGTGGAGGAAGAAGAGTGTTAGCTTGCAGGCCTTAGCTAACAGGCTGGCTGGTGGGAAGTCCGTTCACCTCGGACGCTGGAGGTATGTGGGACGCCGTCTGCCGCTTCGCCCCGGCTTTTGAATCTGCCGGGCGAAAAACCCGGAAGTGACGTCACGGCGTGTACGCCGACGACAGCGCGTTACGCCGCGAGAGCGTGCGCCTGCGCAGAGGGATGCCGGAGAGACAGGGTCATGGCCCCTCTAGCTCCACCATGCCCACCGATGCCTCCCCTAGCACAAGCCCTCCAACAAGCCGGGAGCGGCGGTGAGCGCAGCGGGGAGAAACAGCAGCAATCCCGACCCCCACCAGACTTTAGGATGCTGTCCGGAGACAGGCTTATTCCACCAGGGAGCCCCACAAGGCAACAGCCGCCGGGGGACCTGCAGCCGGCGTGGAGGAGGTATAAGATCTTCATCCCGGAATGGGACGTGCAACACAGGCTTCCCATCCGCAGGATAGAAAACCTGAACTGAGGTGTGGAGAGGTGTGTCAAGATTTTATCTTCAAAGGTTTCCTGTCCTGCGGTGGGAGGTCCTCTCCAGGGGTGCTGTCATTGGGCGTCAGGCAGGGGCGTAGCTAGGGGTTCAGCCTAGGGGGGGCGAGTGAGTCTCAGTGGGCTCCCAACTGATTATGTTACCCATAGGGAACCTCAGCAGATGACAACGCTTTCCGAATAACAAAGGGCATTTTCTTCTACATTATTCATAGTGAACAGGGACTGAAAACAGTGGAAAAGACTTAATACATGTAAAAATTACAGAGGTAATCCAGCATTGCAAATACATAGCTGCCTTTTTCCAGAAACAGCACCACTTTTCTCCAAAGCTTGGATGTGGTAGTGCAGCTCAGTTCCACTAAAAAATAATGGAACCAAGTTGTAATACCACAAACAACATAGAGGAAGCTATGGTGCTGTTTTTGTTTTCTAATTAGCCATCCATCCATTCTTCTATCTCTTTATCTCATATCTATCTAATATCTATTGGGCAGCATGAGGACTACACCATAGCTAATGGTCAATGACCAAATAGGCAACACCCGAAGGGTATACCCGCAGTACCAGTAGAGTAAATGTATAGTTCAAATGCTGGGTAATAGCAATAAATAGTGCCATGCAGTTCAAGGCAACTGTACTAAATAACCTATATACAAAAAAGCAAGACTACTACAACATAACTAAATGGAATAATTACTTTATTAATGCATAGAAACAATACATGACAATACATTAAATATGTAGGAGAAATCAGCCCCGATAATCATGGTGTACAGAGTTTATGAGAGCAGCCAATTCATGCCTCCATGTACTATTTAGACCCAATTTTAGCCCTTATATAGTTCGCAGGGTCACTCTACGCTCTCATATAGTATAAAGGCCACCATCTATACCCTAACATAGTAGATTATCCCCCCTTGTTTCTCCATATAGAAGATAGACACACCCTGTCCACCCCTTATAGTAGTGAGGCCCCTCTGTACCTTCATATTGAAATTCAGCTTCTCTGTACATCCATATGGTAGTTAGGCCATCTGTGCCCCAATATAGTAATTATTTCCCCCTGTTTCCATGTAGTAGTTGTTAGGGCCTTCTGAGCCCTCATATAGAAGTTAGACTTCCCTCTGTGCACCTATCTAGTATTTAGACCGCTCTGTGCAGGCAACCCCCCCCCCCCACACACACACACAAAAAAAGGTAGTATCCTCCATGTAGGCATCCCTTCCAGCACAATCTCATGTAGGCAATCCCCCCGGTATGTATTCCCCATGCAGCCACCCCTTCACCACCAGCAGGGGCGGACTGGGCCGGGGGGCAGGGTGGCATATGCCCCCCGGGCCGGTCCCCGGCAGGACACTTAAGGGCCGCAGAGGCCGGATATTAATTTGGCCGCTCTGCCTCTTTAAGGCTCCCGGAAGTAGCGGCCGCGGCACTGTGACGCTGTCTCTCTCTCTCACACTTCTCTTCTCTTCATTGGTGGTGCAGGCAGCCTGCTGCATCAGGGAGTGAAGAGAAGGGCACTGCCCATGAAGGAGGGAGAGGAGGACGCCGGCCGGGAGAGGAACCGCCCACTGCCAGGACTGGTATCTGGGGAGGGGGTCTGGGGGGGTTACTGTATAGTATTGGGGTCTGTAAGCTGTAAGACACCACCACTATACAGTAGCCTAGGGCTGGCTGGAGCAGAGGACACTCACCTCCCTGTCCAGTCAGCCAGCTTCCACTCCGTGATTCTGCAGTGTGATTAGCTGGGCCTGCTCCTCTCTGCTCTGGTCAGACCTGATTAGAAGAGGCCAGAACAGAAGAGAAGCGTGGACCTGCTAGTGAGTATATTGGGGAGGTAAGGAGGCATTGTGCTTTGTTCTGTAACATGTGACTCTCCAGTTCTTGCATGACTACAACTCCCATTATACCCGGGTGGCAGGACATGATGAGAGTTGTAGTTTGGTAACAGCTGAGGAGCCACATGTTAGGAAGCAATTATTTAGGGGTACAGTTTATTTAGTAGTGTTCTTCAACATGTGACTCCTCAGTGCAAAACTACAACTCTCATCATGCCCTGGTGGCAGGAGATAATAGGGATGGTAGTTTAGGAACAGCAGGAGGGTCACATGTTGAGAACACTTCACTAAATAAACTGTGCCCCTAAATGATTGCTTCCTAACAGTGGCTCCTCAGCTGTTACCAAACTACAACTCCCACCATGCCCTGCTGGCCAGATATAATGGGGGTTCTAGTTTAGGAACAGCAGGAGGGTCACATATTGGAAAACACCACACTAAATAAACAGTACCCATAAATCATTGCTTCCCAACCAGTGGCTCCTCAGCTTTTACTAAACTACAACTCTCATCATTCCTTGCCACCAGGGTACAATAGGAGGTGTAGTTTTGCCACTGGTAGGGAAACAATAATTGGGAGGGGGGCAGTTTAATTAGTATAGTGTTCTCCAACATGTGACACTCCAGCCGCTACAAGAATAGAACTCCCATCATGTGCTGCTGACATAATGGAGGTTGTAGTTTAGGAACAGCTGAGGGGCCACTGATTGGAAAACAATGATTTAGGGGGGACAGTGGTACAGTACATTAGAGAGGGCAGTGGTACAGTACATTAGAGAGGACAGTGGTACAGTACATTAGAGGACAGTGCTACAGTACATTAGAGGACAGTGGTACAGTACATTAGAGGGGACAGTGGTGCAGTACATTAGAGGGGACAGTGGTACAGTACATTAGAGAGAACAGTGGTACAGTACATTAGAGAGGACAGCGGTACAGTACATTAGAGGACAGTGGTACAGTACATTAGAGGACAGCGGTACAGTACATTAGAGGGGACAGTGGTACAGTACATTAGAGGGGACAGTGGTACAGTACATTAGAGGACAGTGGTACAGTACATTAGAGGACAGTGGTACAGTACATTAGAGGACAGTGGTACAGTACATTAGAGGGGACAGTGGTACAGTACATTAGAGGGGACAGTGGTACCATACATTAGAGGGGACAGTGGTACAGTACATTAGATAGGACAGTGGTACAGTACATTAGATAGGACAGCGGTACAGTACATTAGAGGGGAGAGTGGTACAGTACATTAGAGGGGACAGTGGTACAGTACATTAGAGAGGACAGTGGTACAGTACATTAGAGAGGACAGTGGTACAGTACATTAGAGAGGGCAGAGGTACAGTACATTAGAGGGGACAGTGGTGCAGTACATTAGACAGGACAGTGGTACAGTACATTAGATAGGACAGCGGTACAGTACATTAGAGGGGACAGTGGAACAGTACATTGGAGGGCATAGGTTATATAGTTTATTAAGTAAGCAGTGACAAACTACATTGTGGGCACAGTATAACACGGGGACAGTGGCACTATTTAATATAAACACAGTTAATAAGAGGCACAGTTTATCCAAGGGGGCGGTGGTACAGTTCATTAGGACAAAGGGGTACCATTTATTTAGCACAAAGGGGGGGCTAACTGCAGATGGAAGCACAAAGTGAGGGCAAAAAGTGAGGGCAAAACTACAGAGGGCAAAGAGAGGGAGCACAACTACAGATGGGGCACAAAGAGGGGGTCTCATTACAGATGAGGGCACAAAGAAGGGGTCTTACTACAGATGAGGACACAATGATGGATCCTAACTACAGATACAGGCATAAAGAAGGGATCTAAGTATAGAAAGAAGCACAGAAAAGGGAAACGACTACAGATTGGTCTTCAAAGAAGTCTCTTCTACTGTTTAAGGGCACTATGATAGAGCGTTTGTATAGAGGTGGTTAAAGGTGCTGTAAAAGTCAGGTCCTGAAGATGTTTGTCTGGCAGATGGTGCTGTGATGATTTGTGGTTGGAAGAGTCTTCATGATGGAAAAGAAAAGGAAACCTGACCGACTCTGATCAGAGAAGACGTCACCTGTGAGTCACTGGATGTGTCTGCACTGTACTTACACCTCTATTTGTTTGGGGGAATATTTGCCCCTGTGTGGTGAAGTGTAGTACCAGTATAGTAGTAATGCTTGGGGAGTGACGGTATTATTAAGGAACCATTTATAATGTAGTTACTATGTGATTATAGTATGTGGTCATGGTGTGGGGGTATTATTGGTCCCTTTTATAGTAGTATTATTGGTTATATTAGTATACAGGGTTTGGTCAGTAATAGTATGATTAATACAAACGAACACTGGGCTTAGTTCATAAAAAAATATATATAATTTTTATTATGTATACATTGGTACCAAATACATATTATATCTCATTCAAGTAAAATTTAAAAATGACCACACAAAGTTGATTAAAAAATATTACATAAAAAACTGGTGTCAGCAGATATAAATCAGGGAACTGAGGAAGACAACGAAACGTACGTAGGGACGGCTCTTTCTGGTGTTCAGGCAGCATGGGTGAGTGCAATAGAACTAGAGGATAATGGTAGTTGATTTTAGACCCCTTGCAAATTATATGTAAGCATATGGGATATTAGGAGACTTTTTAGCTCCCAGATACATATATACCCCTGTGCAGCATATTGAGGTAGAGTGCTAAAACAAAAGATATTATCATAGCTGCACCTTCCATGATGATTTATATCTGCTGACACCAGTTTTTTATGTAATATTTTTTATGTAATATTTTTTAATCAACTTTGTGTGGTCATTTTTAAACTCTGGCCTTATATAAAAATCCTGGGCCAGGGGAACATAAAAAAGAATCTATACTTACTCAACCCCGTGCCCCTGCAGCACAGGTCACCAGCTCTCTCACAGCTGCTGTTATCCTGTTCCTCACGTTCCTGCATTGTCATGTTCCGGCGGGAAGTACCCACTTGCCCCAGTGCGTGACATTGCAGGACCAGGAGCTGCAGGAGGCCGGTCTGTGAGCAGAGACGCTGCACTGCGGGGGCACAGGGACAGGTAAGTATGGATTCTTTATTATGCTCCCCTCACCCCCTGCCTGCTTGGGATGTTTAGGTTCAGCAACAGTTCTCCTTTAAGTATATGTGCCCTGACGATTGTCCGCTACTCATGGGCCACTGCTGTGTGCTTGCCCCCCAGGCCAAAGTTTGCCAGCCAGCCCCTGACCACCAGTGATCTCCCTGGTAATCCTCCTGGTGGTTAGACACCACCACTGTGAGTAGAAGGTACCTCCAAATTAGGTACCCCTTTTTCAGTTAGCCAGCACATACCCCACCCCAATAGATAACATCCTTCCCTGGAGTTAGCCCCACCCACCTACATAGGTCTCCTCTATAACCGCTGTGCGGTTGCAGTACTGAAGTCTTCTCATGTCAACTCTCCTGCTCTGTGAGCGCATGAGTGACATCACTCATGGCCCACAGCTCTAAGGGAGGAAATGGCCTCTTGTGGCAACAACAGTGATTGGCAGGGTGGTGAGCCAATGCTCTCCTCGCCTTGTCAATCACCCTACTGCATTCAACTGTATGTTATCCTCGCATACAAGCGCATACAGCTAAATGGTCAGACACAACATTTGGTAGCCGTGTGGGCCTGGCCAGGGGCCACCTACAGCCAATAGACATTTGTTAAGTCTGTCTGCAAAAGCAATAGCTTTTGCAGACAGCATTAACTGGCAAAATTTTCAGTGGGCTCCCAGCCTGCGTGGGCCCGGGAGCGGCAGCCCCCTCTGCCCCCACCAAATTACGCTACTGGCGTCAGGGTAAATCTAGCCCCTACTTCTGCAGTCTACCATTGGTGCGTTTACACAGGCAGATTTATCTGACAGATTTTTGAAGCCAAATCCAGGAACAGACCATAAACAGGGAACAGGTCATAAAGGAAAGACTGGGATTTCTCCTCTTTTCAAACCCATTCCTGTTTTTGGCTTCCAAAATCTGTCAGATAAATCTGCCTGTGTAAATGCACCATAAGGCTGCCTTTACACACAGAGATTTACCTGAGAGATTTTTTTAAGCCAAAGCCAGGAACAGACTATACACAGAGAACAGGTTATAAAAGAAAGACTGAGATTTCTTCTCTTTTTAAATCCATTCCTGGCTTTGGCTTCAAAAATCTATCAGAAAAATCGCTCTGTGTAAAGGCCCCCTTACATTTGTGAATGTATCTATAGGGTGGACTAAATTCCATAATGGTTCTGTAATAGAAGCCACTGCTGCAACAAAACAGTACTAGGAGAATGTTACCTATCTGACTGCACTGGGCCATCTATAAAGTTTGGTGGTGGAGAAATAATGCTATGGGGGTGGTGGACTTGGTCTAGGTTTCTTAGTTCCAATGAACAGAAATCTTAAAGGGGTTATCCAGCGCTACAAAAACATGGCCACTTTTCCCCCTCTCTTGCCTCCGGTTCAGGTGTAGTTTGCAATTAAGCTCCATTTACTTCAATGGAGCCGAGTTTGAAACCCCACCCAAACTGGAGGGGGGAGAAAGTGGCCATGTTTTTGTAGCGCTGGATAACCCCTTTAAAGTGATGTTGTCACCCCCCTTACTCTATTTTCTGTTCTCCACACCATTTTGAAGCTTAGATGCTGCACATTAAAGGGGTTATCCAGTGCTACAAACACATGGCCACTTTCTTCTAGAGACGGCACCACTTTTGTCTCCAGTTTGGGTGAAGGTTTTGTAACTCAATGAAGCGAATGGAGATTAAATGCAAACCACACCTGAACTGGAGAAAAGAGTGGTGTTGTTTCTGGAAGAAAGTGGCCATGCTTTTGTAGTGCTACCCCTTTAAAGTGACACTGTCACCCCCTTACTCTATGAGCAGTTCTCCGCACGATCCACATGCTTAGGTGCTACGTGTGATATATACCCGTATCACACTTGTCTGTGTCTTCTTTCTGCTCTAAAATTGCTTTTCGATTGACAATGCCAGCTGAGCTCTGTCTCCGGGGTGGGTAGAGGGCCTATCTGCTATGAAGCCCCGCATAGGTGCCGCTGTCCACTGATAACATGAAGAGATTTTACAGCAGAAAGAAGAAACAGACAAGTGCTATACAGGTATATATTTAAAGTGACACTGTCACCCTCTATTTGCAGTTTGACTGCTCTCCACAGGTGTAAAGGGTAAATGTTACAGCTTTCATTACTTATTTAATATCACACCTCATGGTGCTTGTTCTGGTAAAAAAAAGTTGTTTTTATCACTTGTGGATTGGTATATGTGAGCGGGGCCTTGTGCCCTAAGTGCCACATCGCTCCGCCTCTAGCACCACTTAGCCCTGCCCCATCCGTGACGTCATCACCATATAGGCCCCACCCCCTCAGCGGCCATTGGTGTGGGACAATCTAGGGGGGTGGGGCCTAGAGCTTTAGGCTGGCCCTTCCAATGGCTGCTGAGGAGGCGGTGCCTATGCAGCAATGACGTCACTGATGGGGCGGGGCGATGTGGCACATAGGCCGCGAGGCCCCGGCCACATATACCAATCCACAGGATTTACCAGAACAAGCACCATGAGGTGTGATATAAAATAAGTAATGAAAGCTGTAACATTTACCCTTTACACCTGTGGAGAGCAGTCAAAATGCAAAAAGGGGGTGACAGTGTCACTTTAAAGAAAGTTCCAATATTAAGGATGAAGTATCCAGAACTCCATGATGCCATGAAAACAATGAACATTATTCCATCTTCTTAAAACATGACAACTTAAAAATGTGCCATAGGCACACCACCACGCAACCAATCAGATTCCACCTTTCATTTCTAACAGGCTCTTTGGAAAATGAAAGGTGGAATCTGATTGGTTGCTAGGGGGAACTGAGACAGTTTCACTTTACACCATGTTTGATAAATCTCCCCCATGGTACCTTTAATCTTTCAGGTTAGAGTGGCTTTCCCAAGCACCTGAAGTGTTGAGGGCTGGAATTCCTACTTCCTGGTTCCCATCCCTGTTTGATTGATAGTCAGGTATGGGAGAGAACACATGAAGGTGTTACAGTCCTCAGCACTTTAGGGTCTTGGGAACTCCTCTTTACACTGGAGAATAAAATAATTTTTGTAAGTTACGGAAGCACTGTGGATATATGAAAGGTACTACGTGTCTCCTTGACATAAGGGTGCATCCACGCTATGGAATGGTGACAGAAAACCCGTTGCGCATTCCGCAGCTTGCACCCGCCGGCAGACTTATGTGGGCGCGCACATTTCCGCCCGTGTCATAGACTCCATTGTATGCACGGGCGGATTCCGTTGTCCATCCAAAGAATGAACATGTTTATTCTTTGGACGGAGAGCGGTCCCTGACCGTGCATAGAATGGAGTCTATGACACGGGCGGAGACGTGCGCGCCCGCATCAGTCCGCTGGCGGGTGCGAGCTGCAGAATGCGCGTCGGGTTTTCCATCGCCATTACATAGTGTGCACGCACCCTAAGGCTGGGTTCACACTACGTTTTTGCAATCCGTTTTTTGCAAAAAGCAGATAGAAAAAACGGATGCAAGTGTGTGCATCTGTTTTGATCCGTTTTTCCATTGATTGCCATTATAAAAAAAAAAGGATCAAAACGGATCCTTTTTTTTTTTTTGTTGGGAGGGACACAAAAATGAGGTCAACCAAGTTATTGTGTCTATAAAAAAAAAAAAAACGGATTCCCTTTTTTTTTTTTTATAATGAAAGTCAAATCAAAACGGATGAACACACTTGCATCCGTTTTTTCTATCCGTTTTTCACAAAAATGTAGCGTGAACCCAGCCTAACAGAAGCAACTGACAAATTCCTTTTAATGTTTTAAATATTTAGATGCACCAGATTAGTGCCACCCCTCTACTATCCAGTAGACGTTCTGCAATGTCACTTTTTATTTGTAAGAAGAACTTCCAGTGTACATAAGGTTACATTGCTGACATATATACAGGGCTCTGCCTTATACATGTTGTCTACCATATTAGTTCATTGATGAAATGGGGACCCCTCTATAAAGAAAAGCTGATAGTGGGGCAGGTAGTAATAGTTCTGTGTGTGATCGGCAGGTATTTCCCCAGTCATGCAGAACAAGCACACGTTATCCCCGTATTACCGCCGTCTCGATCCTTCCATCTCCCACCTCACTCCTCGTCTTAGAGAACATTAAGGATTTATACCTGCTGCACATATTTATAAGCAAGTGGACCAGGCATCCTTTGAAGTCAGTCACACTCCGTATCCTTTCATTCTGTTTAATGTTTTACATTACTTTGATATATTTTGGGCATAATTGAAGAAAAAAAAACCCTATGGAATTTCTCTTCCTGTTGAAACCTTGCAGGCAAATCTGTGTGTATTACAAGCAAGAAGACATTTGGGTCAGCTAAATAATGGATCGCTGATCTGCTTTACATAGGAAAAGAGGAAGGTGAGTGTATACTTATACACACATATATGTACATTAAAAAGAAAACTGCAAAAAGTCTATAGACTTTAATGTAGCACATTATTACAAATGGCCCAAGAGAAAGGAAGGGCACAGGGTTCATTTAGTGATAGGTGGAGTCTCAGAACCCGGACCTCCACTTCTGTCACTATGAAATATCAAAACTTTGCAAAAATGACATATTCTTGAAAGGAGTTCTCCACCCCTACAAGAACATGCACTTAGCAGGACAATGCCTAGAGTGAAGCCTTGACAAGAAGTGTCTTTCAGTCATGGGTTTTTTGAAAGGTTCCAGCCATCTGTCATTCTAACGCTCTCCATTATCCCTCTCACACGCCAAGTTACATAACGCGGTCTTTGCATAAGGACAAAGTTATGAAAGCAAGTGGGTTTTGGTTATTTTTCTCTAAAAATGGCCCAGATGGATTGTAGAACCATGTACTGCTGCTTTGGAAAGATGGTGGGTGCTGAGTAAATCATTGTATCTGACCCGGGACCCACATCTTACCAGTAGGGTGCCCCCAGGCCCCTATATTGTAATTATAAAACATATTATGTCAGGTGTTACAGACTCTCATGAGGATGGGGGGGGGGAGGGGGATATTCAGCAATCCCAACACTATTGTGGGTCTGCAGTCATCCACCCCATGGGAATAGTTCCAAAGAGGTAGAAGTTGCACCTGGGTCACGTTGTCTGAGAAGCCCAAGAAGGCACCAGTGTTATAAAGTGGCATATGAAAGGGGGGGTTGTTCTGTTGCAGATATCATATTGGCGGATTATGCGTCTGTATATGTAACGTAGCTCATATGTAAGTACACGGTTGAGTATCTGTGTGTTTCCTATGTTACAAATGTGTGCGGTATGTACTCATTTTACTTTACTGTTTTACAGCGCTGTATTGCAGTATTATTTAGACAATGAGTGGTAAATTTATATAGAACAAGTTACTCTGATCCAATAATTTATCTGGGGCCCCTTTCGGGAGCTTACTGTGGGGCCCCAGTGTTGTCATGTGATGCAAGTACATGTGTGGTCTCTCTATAGTCATGAACATACATAGGGGTGAGCCTATTTAAAGTATTGCAATGGGCCCCATTCACTTTGCCTTGTGTCCCTGGTTATATAGTACAGTCTTCTATAGCACAGTGGGCCTGTTTGGGCTATACAGTGTATGTGCCCTATGGGTCAGTAAGGGTGGATGATTCAAACCTGACAGTGACTGACACTGCAAGAATAAAGAGTCATCAGATAAGTACAGTGTTGCTTAATACTGTAACTTATGTGTACAAAGCCATCTAAGGATGATATGAATCCCTTTCTACAAGCCCTGACTTGCACAAGAACTAGAGTCAAACCTTTAACAAATACATATTCCATTAGTCTTGTGCTTATCAATAATGTAGCAGAGGTTCGGCCCTCGAGGACGGATGAGTGGAGCACGGCGTGTAATCCACTTCCTCTCAGCATTTAACTCTTTGAAGATTTTTATTATATTGTATCTTGTACATGGGAAAATACACTCTAAATGTACCAGTCTCCGGTGTATCTAATGTAAAAAGGTAAGCCACAAAAATCTCCCAGAAACAGCTTCACATCTGTCCAAGAGTTATGACTGGTATTACAGCTCAGATCCATTGAGACTAGAGATGAGCGAACCTGGAGCATGCTCGAGTCCATGCGAACCCGAACGTTCGGCATTTGATTAGCGGTGGCTGCTGAACTTGGATAAAGCCCTAAGGCTATGTGGAAAACATGGATATAGTCATTGGCTGTATCCATGTTTTCCAGACAACCTTAAAGCTTTATACAAGTTCAGCAGCCCCAGCTAATCAAATGCCGAATGTTCGGGTTCAGATGGACTCGAACCCGAACCCAGTTCACTCATCTCTAAGTGAGACACCAGAATTATTAGTAAAACTGGCATTTTGAAGCCAAAGTTAATTATTTGGCTTCAGAGCAGAGGGGGTGCTGAACCATGCGGCTGCAGGGTCTTCTGTCCCCCTGTCCACTAATCAGGTCATTGCCCTACATGCTAATACTAGCAGAGTGATGTAAGACACACCACCTGCCCTGATGACTTTGTTCCTTGAGTGGGACCCAGGATGTGTGTTGGGGGGTTGACTACAGGAAAGGGCTGCATGAACTTCACTAGCAATGTCTGTACAGTCCTGGCCTCAGGATTATCAAGCTGTCTAATAGGCTCTGTAATGAACTTACCCTGCGAGTTGGGTTGTCTAATACGCCCTCTACGCTACCCTCCTTTATCTAGTGCATGGATGGAGAACCTTTGCCCCACCCCAGCTGTTGCATACTTAGAATTCCCACTATGTCTGATCAGCCAAATTATTGGCTAAGGATGTCCAAGCATGATGGAAATTGTACTTTTGCAATGCCTGGAGGGTCGAAGGTTCCCCATCCCTGATCTAGTGTGACAGTTGTCTCTGCAGGAAGGCAGTATAATGGTTATAGTGTACCTGTCATAACTTCAAAGGAGACCTGTCACCCCCCGTGCCGGGGGGACAGGCTCCCGACCCCCAGCTAGATCCCCTTATACAGACCTCATCTGGCCAAGTCCCGCTCCTGGAGCCGGTCCTGGGACGGAGATATGCCGGTCAGAAGCCGGCGCGTGCGCTGTGGAGAGAGGTCCGGCGTCCGTAGAGAATGAATAGAGCCGGACTCATCTCTGCAGCGCGCACATGGCTCCATTCATTCTCTATGGACGCCGGACCTCTCCCCACAGCTTCTGACCAGGATATCTTCGTCCCGGGAGCGGGACTCGTCCAGATGAGGTCTGTATAAGGGGATCTAGCTGGGGGTTAGGATCTAACCTAAGGGCCCTATTAGACGGGCCAATGGCGGCACAATCGATAATGTAAACGAGCGATGGTCTGCTAGATCGACGCTGATTTACTTAGCCTATTACATGGCTCAATTATTGTTTAGCAAGGGCTGCACAGACATTTTTAGCGATGTCCATGCAGCCCTTACACTAAACTGTTTCATACAATACCTGTCCACACTCCCGGTCTTCTCCTGTCTTTTTTTAAATCAGATCGTTTTTTATTAAAGTCATAAAAAACTTTTCTTTTTTTTTTTTTTTAAGTACAAACATTCATGACATAAAGAAAAATTGAAAAAAGTCCAAACAGTTACATAACCAGTGCAGGAAATTTGTGAAGGTTACATAGAAAAGGAAAAACTGGCGGAGTAACGCACAGAATTGTTCAAATTGTCCTTTGGTTAATATTATTCTACATCAGATAAGTAGTGATAACCTGCTCATACTGAAACAAAACGGAACAACAGGTAAAACTTCTTGTACATGTCCACAGTTTTGCAATCTGGGAGAATACACCTGAGCAGCTCACATCACACATTGTCAATCCAGGAGAGTAAGATGTTGCACTTTGCAACTCTTAAAAAACATTTCCAGGTGGCCCCAATATTACGGTATTACATAGCATTGAGAAACATCTGGAACGGATTCCTACAAATTCGCTATAGGAGCTGGGAGGGCAAACCTGGGGTGTCAATTCATCTCCCCCATATAGCCTCAAATTTACGTATACATTTCCTCTTAATGTAAACCCCACGTTCCAATCTTATCACAAGATTCATTCTATGTTTAAATTCCTCTATAGTAGGTGAGTCTGAATGGGTCCATTTGGAGGCTATGGTTTTTCTGGCTTGGTATAAGACACACTGAATACCTAAGGCAGTAAAATCACCTAATTGAAGTTCATCAAGGAGACCTATTATGCATTGTTTAGGCGTACAGCCCAGCGATATGCCAAAAACATCTTTTATTAGACCAAGTATACCCCTCCAGTATCCTTTTAATTCCCTGCAACTCCAGAACATATGTAAAATGTGTGCATCCAGATCCCTGCATCTTGGACAGTCGGAGTTTGGTCTATATCCTATTTTACCGGTCTTCTCCTGTCTGGTGTTTCCAAGGTCATCTGCGCTTACAGAAAAGAAAGTCATGTGATCGACTGAGCCGTGATACTCTGTACAGGTTAGAATTCATGTATTTAGTTTTTAGTTTTAAACTAGCACAAGACTAAAGAGCTGACTTCCGGACACTGAACCTGGATACAGGTAAGTATAGCTTGATAACATACGACATGGAGAGAAAGGAGCTGTTGCACATCACACCTATGGCTGACACTAATGCCACTTGGCTATATTTAAAAACCAACTCCAGGATGTTGGTATATAATTTGATCAAACCATATTGCCCCATGTACCACGTGCCGGTCTCCTGGTTTACATGGGTCCCTACACTAACTCCACACTGTGTCGGTCAGCGACCGCCAACCCCGCAAAGCGTGCACAAAGAGGGAAGGGAGGCCTTGGAATGGCCCTGCAACCCCAATGTCACAGGACCAAACCCAGGGGGCACCACCGGCAGAGAAAGCTGCCGCCAAACAACACAAGTGTGATTATGGTCTTGTACTCACCATAACTGCTGCAGGTAGAATGGCAAAGATAGGAGGTACTAGACATGTGAGCACAGGTGTATCCTGCTGATTTGGGTCATGTGGGTCTTACAAAGAGGAGTGCCAAATGCTAAGAAAAGGGAGAAAAATAAAATAGAACATGGAGAGAAAGGAGCTGTTACACATCACACCTATGGCTGACACTAGGGATGGTCCGAACCGAGTTCGGTTCAGGTTTGTACGAACCCGAACCCTCGGTAATAATTCCCGCTGTCTGCCCGCTCCGTGCAGTGGGCGGATCCAGCGGGAGGACCGCCTGGAAAACTGAGATACAGCCATAGGCTGCATCCCAGTCTTCCAGGCGTTCCTCCCGCTGTATCTGCCCGCTCCACGGAGCGGGCAGACAGTGGGAATCTGATGCTGAGCGTTCGGGTTCATACGAACCCGAACCTCGGCAGGTTCGGACCGTCCCTAGCTGACACTAATGCCACTCGGCTATATTTAAAAACCAACGCCAGGATGTTGGTATATAATTTGATCAAACCATATTGCCCCATGTACCACGTGCCGGTCTCCTGGTTCACATGGGTCCCAACACTCCACACTGTGTCGGTCAGCGACCGCCAACCCCGAAAAACATGCACAAACAGGGAAGGGAGGCCATGGAATGGCCCTGCAACCCCAATTTCACAGGACCAAATGCAAAGTGACCCAAATTAGCAGGATACACCTGTGCTCACATGTCTAGTACCTCCTATCTTTCTCATTCTACCTGCAGCAGTAATGGTGAGTACAATACCATATTCACACTTGTGTTGTTTGGCGGCAGCTTTCTCCGCCGGTGGTGCCTGCTGGGTTTGGGGGGGCACTTTGGGTTTGGTCCTGTGACATTGGGGTTGCACAGCCATTCCATGGCCTCCCTTTCTCTGTTTGTGCATGATTTGCGGGGTTGGCGGTCGCTGACCGACAGAGTGTGGAGTTAGTGTAGGGACCCATGTGAACAAGGAGACCGGCACGTGGTACATGGGGCAATATGGTTTGATCAAATTATATACCAACATCCTGGCGTTAGTTTTTAAATATAGCCGAGTGGCATTAGTATCAGCCATAGGTGGGATGTGCAATAGCTCCTTTCTCTCATAGCTTGATAACAGCATGATAACTTAAAATAATGAATGTATATTGCAAACTTGCTTTTTTCCCCACATACACTGTTTCTTTAGACTTTAAAAGTTTTAAAAACAGGTACACTTTAAAGCATACCTATTGTTTAAACAAACTTCTGACATGTCATAATGACATGTCAGAGGTTTGTATTGGTGGGGGTCTTGGTGGAAAGACCCCCGCCAATTGCAAGAACAAAGGGGCAGGCACACTTACCAGCTCTCACTTGTAAAGTAGGGGGGACAGAATTATAATGGAGTCTATGGAACTTCCTGTAGACAAGATTGCTGAAAGTTTTATCGGCTCCATTATAATTCTGTCCACCGCTATTTTAGTGCTGAGTGGGCCTGGCCCTTCATTCTAGCTATCAGCAGGGGTTTCAGCACCCGGACCCCCACCGATACAAACCTCTGACATGTCGCTATAACATGTCAGAAGTTTGTTTAAATGATAGGTACCCTTTAAATCTACCTACTTGTTGCTGCAATGTATAAAAGTCACTGATAAGGAGTCTTGAGCAGCCAGAGGAGAAAGTAGTAAATAATAGGAGCCTAACTTCTGTGTGGGGAACACAATCTGGGTGCCTAACTACAGAGTTAGGTGAAGTATGGGAGATTAACTACTGAGTGAGGAAACAGCATGGAGCTTCATTCTTGAATTTTGCTGTAGTATTTGGAATGGGCTTGCACCATATAATAAACCTGGTGGTTCAGTGGTTAGCAATGTTGCCTTGCCATGCTGGGGTCCTGAAAATATGGTAGGTTCTGAAAACATTGCAGACTCCTTATTACTGGGTATATACTATGCAGTAACTATTTGTATGACGTTGTGGTTGGAGGGTTACATTGTTGTAATAACCAGTGAAAGCATTCTATAATAATATATGAATAGTCCACATTGAATTGTGCAGTGTCTTCAGGTGTAGTTGGTGTAGTGCTGCTACAGTAGCATAGACATATACCTTATCTCTGTACCGATAATAAATTATATTTTTCACTAAAGTGTCAATCTCTGTGACATTCCAATTACTAAAGTGTTACATATAATTACTTATTCCTTTGTTGTTTCTGCGCCTTAAGTCAACAAGCTCAACCTGCTAGTAAATCAGACAGGCAATGTTTAGATGATTGAAGGGTTGCCAAGAGATGGATAACAGAGCAGCCCTCCCTGTCTGCTCCACCGCTGTCCCATCAAATTCTATTATGACAATAGAATCACCATCAACATGGAGGCTGGGGGATACTTTGCTAGAATCCACCCAACCAGAGAGACTCAATTACTCTTTGTCTACTCTTAACCAAAAGTTTAGGGCATTCCATTAGTGCCATGGTGTAACCCTAGGCTGATCCTCTAGAAGCATCATTGTCATAAAATGCTGTTAATGTCAATCATGGTGCTCCACCAGCAATATGCGTGACAAGGACAGATCTCTGTAACAGTGTTTATATTGATGCTACCCCCACAGGCATCAACGGGTGTCTCTCTCATCATAGTCAGAAATGTTTTACATATAAATAAATAGAAGTACGTTTAAAAAAGCTTAAAGGAAAAGTCCGGCCATGTAAAAAAATGAGTAATAAAATTAAAAATAATAAACAATCTCTACTCACCTCTCCTGGCGCCTCTCTGACGCTGGCTCGCTGCTCCAGGACCTTGTCGGGCTACGGGATCTTCTCTGGCTGCAATTCACGGCCCAGTTGATGGAGTGCCTGCTCAACCAATCAGTGACTTGGGCGGGACACAACTGCAGTCACTGATTGGCTGATGGGCAGTCCATTAGCCGGGTCCAACTTGGGGAAAATGCCTTTAGGCGGGGGTCCCGGAGCCTGTGACCTGGTGCTTCGCAGGCACCAGGAAAGGTAAGTAACAGTTGCTTGTTATGTTCTCCCCTGCCACTGCCGGCTTTCAACTTTTTGCCTTCTGAATTAAATGCTCCAGCCAGTGTTAGGAATACTGTTTTACAAAAAATTGCGTATCCATTATTTTGTAAATGACTGTTCCTTTTTCCTCTACCTCTGTGTCCTGTACCTTACCATCTGGACTGTTAAAACCAAGGTCACCGCACATCCTGTAAGGCACTTAAAAAGAAACTAGTTGGTAATATTGGTAATTGGTAATAGTTGGTAATATCTCCCCTAGGACATACCCTATGAAAGAAAAACAATCAGCAGGATAGAAGCAGCTAACTATAGCACACGGGACGATGAGGATGAAGGTGATTCTCTTACCTTTGACGCCGTTTCTGTGCTATTAGCAGTTTAATCCATATGCTAATTAGGCATTTTGGTGCACTGGGGCGGGGCAATGTAGACTAGAAAAACATTGCCTAACATACTGCTGAAATCTGTATCAAAGGCAAAGTACCCTCCAGACACTGTAATTAATCCACTTTTTGCTTTGCAGGTTGACTAGACTATGGCCACAAATGGACACCATCACGCTTGTTAGACCTGTTCATAGAAGACTGTGAACTTTACCCTTTTTTGTACTATGAACTTTATCTTGTTTTTAACCTTAGTTTGGGCCACAGGCCATTTCCCCTGTTTACCCTTGTTGCACTAAGGAGACTTTTACATACATATTTATTCTTAACAAGTGCATACAAATAACCTTTATGGACTATTTATTATGTGATGGCATTCTGCCTTAACCCCTTAGTGGCCGCAGATCTGTGCTGCCATCAGCTTTTTACGGCGATGGCAGAGAACAAGGCTGCGGGGCCGGGACGGCCCCCACCCCATCCCCCCAGCTACCGGAGGTAGCTGAGGGTTTGGGGCAGTGTGTGGGGTCCGTCACCCCCCTCCCCCCCCCCTAACCGACGATCACCGCTATTAACGTTATAGCGGCGGCCGTCGGTAAAGGGGATTACCGGTGCCGCCGCCGCCGCCTTTCATCTCCCCCCGCCGTGAATCTACGGCGGGGGGAGATGAAATAAGTGTCCCCCAGACCTCAGATCAGCCCCCCCTAGTAGGGCGATCACTAACCCCCCTCCCCCGGCGGCCATCATTTCCAAGAAGGCCGCCGCCATCGCTGTGAACCGACTAATGTCTGTTCACAGCAATGGAAAAGTTAAAATGAATGAAAGCCCCATGCTCTCCGCCACCGGAGGTAGCGGAGAGCATGGGGCAGTCATCGGGACCCCCCCTGTGGGGTCCCGGTACAAGTGATCAGCGGTATATACTATATACTGCTGATCGCTTGTACCATGTGCTCCCGACACTTTTTATCCCCTGTCACCATGAATGATTGGTGACAGGGGATAAAAAGTGATGTCCCCCCACCCCCCAAGTCGCCCCCCATCCCCCCTGTCACCCCCGTCCCCCAGTCACCCCCCCCCTACCCCTTATACGTTACCTGATCCTGGAGCTCCTTCCTCTTCGGCGTCCTGGCTGGTTATGAAGTGCGCATGAGCTCCACAACCAGCCAGCTCTGAAAATTTAAAGTGACAGAGACCAATTTGGTCTCTGCCACTGAACTATGATTACTGTGATAGAAAATATCACAGTAATCATAGTAATACAGTGAAAATGAATGTGTAAAGTATAAAAAGTGACAAGCATACAAAAAAATAAAATACACACTTTTTATTATAGTAATAATTGCAGTTTACTCCCAAATTACCCCTAACCCCTCCCCAGATTACCCGTAACCACTGCACGTTGCCCATAACAACCGTACTTTGCCCGTAACCACCGCATGTTGCCCGTAACCACCGCACTTTGCCCGTAACCACCCCAAATTGCCAGTGACCCCCTCCAGATTGCCCGTAACCACCCCAAATTACATGTACCCACCCCAGATTACCTATAAGCACTTCATTTTATCAGTAACAATCCCAGATTGTCTGTAACCCTTCCAGGTTTACACATAACCCCCCCAGGTTCCCCGTAATCACGCCAGATTACATGTAACCCCCCAGATTGCACGTAACCACCGCACGTTGCCTCTGACCACGCCACGATGCCTCTGACCACCGCACATTGCCTCTGACCACCACACGTCGCCTCTGACCACGCCACGTCGCCTCTGACCACCACACGTCGCCTCTGACCACCACACGGCGCCTCTGACCACCCCAAATTGCCAATGACCCCCTCCAGATTGCGGTGCCCATGCCAGATTACAGGTACCCACCCCAGATTGCCTATAAGAACTTCAGTTTATCCGTAACCACCCCACATTGCCCGTAACCACCCCACGTTGCCCGTAACCACCCCAGATTGTCTGTAAGCACTGCAGGTTGCCCGTAACCACCCCACTTGCCCGTATCCACCCCAGATTGTCTGTAAGCACTGCAGGTTGCCCGTAACCACCCCACGTTGCCCGTAACCACCCCAGATTGTCTGTAAGCACTGCAGGTTGCCCGTAACCACCCCACTTGCCCGTATCCACCCCAGATTGTCTGTAAGCACTGCAGGTTGCCCGTAACCACCCCAGATTGTCTGTAAGCACAGCAGGTTGCCCGTAACCAGCCCACGTTGCCCGTAACCAGCCCACGTTGCCTGTAACCACCCCACGTTGCCGTAACCACAGCAGGTTGCCCGTGACCACCACACGTTGCCCATAACCACCACACGTTGCCCGTAACCATTCCACGTTGCCTGTAACCACCCCAGGTTGCCGTAACCACAGCAGGTTGCCCGTGACCACCCCATGTTGTCCGTAACCACCACAGATTACCTGTAACCACCTCAGGTTGCCCATAACCACCCCACATTACCTGTAATCTCATTTTTTTTATTTTATTTTAGTAACTGCGCTATTCTAATAACCATTACTAGCTGCGGTTTTGCTCCAGTAAATTGGCGCTCCTTCCCTTCTGAGCCCTCCTGTGTGCCCATGCAGTGGTTTATGCCCACATATGAGGTACCTTTTCACTAAGAAGAACCTGCGTTACAAATTTTTGGGTACTTTTTTCCTCTTGTTCCTCGTCAAATTGAGAAATTTCAAACTAAACGAACATATTATTGGAAGAATTCGAGTTTTTCATTTTTACTGGCCAATTTTGAATACTTTCCTCTAATATCTGTGGGGTAAAAATGGTCACCACACCCCAAGATGAATTCTTTGAGGGGTGCACTTTCCAAAATGGGGTGACTTATGGGGGTTTTTCTCTCTGCTGACACTACAGGGGCACTGCAAACGCACCTTGTGCTCAGAAACTTCTTCAGCAAAATTTGCATTGGAAAAGCTAATTGGCGCTCCTTCCCTTCTGAGCCTCGCTGTGTGCCCATACAGTGGTTTACGCCCACATATGGGGTACCGTTGTACTCAAGAGAACCTGCATTATAAATTTTGGGGTGCTTTTTCTCTCATGTTCCTTTTGAAAATGAGAAACTTTGATCTAAACGTATATATTATTGGAAAATTTTAATTTTCCATTTTTTTTACTGCCTAATTGTGAATACTTTCCTCCAGCCCCTGTAGGGTTAAAATGCTCATTATACCCCTAGATCAATTCTTTAAGGTGTGTTTCCAAAATGGGGTCACTTATGGGGGTTTTCAGGATACCAGACTTCTAAATCCATTTAAAAAAAGAACTGGTCCCTAAAAAAATCAGTTTTGGAAACTTTCACGAAAATGTGATAATTTGCTGATAAATTTCTAAGCCCCATAACACCCTTAAAAAGTAAAATATGTTTACCAAATTATGCCAGAATAAAGAAGACATATTGGTAATGTGACTTAGTAACTAATTTATGTGCTACGACATTCTTTTTTTAGAAGCAGAGAATTTCAAAGTTCATAACATGCAAATTTTTACAATTTTTCATGGTATTTTGATGTTTTTCACAAAAAACACACAAAGTAGTGACCAAATTTTGCCACTAATATAAAGTGCCATATGTGACGAAAAAACAATCTCAAAATCGCTAGCATGCGTTAAAGCATCACTGAGCTATAAGCGCATAAAGTGAGACAGGTCAGATTTTGAAAAATTTGCCTGGTCATTAAGGCCCAAACTAGCTGCAGCACGAAGGGGTTAAAAAGATGGCTTTCCTTCAGAGGGGGTGTCTGTAGTTTCCTACTGTGCACAGTAGTTTCCTACTGTGGAAAGTATACAAATGGCGCTCGGTTATTTTTTTTATTTCATATGATATTATTTTTATACCCTCATTTATATGCCCTTTATTCCTAATGTTTTGCATTGTTTTATATTTTGTATTGACTGTGAATGAAGGAAGCCCATTAACAGTGTCCATGGGAAGATGTACAGGAGCCCCATAGCATACTCGGAACTTTCATGGCTTCAGGTCAGGTATAAAATTTCCTGCCTACCAGGATACAGATTTCCCAAAGGACCTGCACCCTACAGTAGGAATTGCAGCGCAACTCAGTCAGCCCCACATTTGTTGCAGGATTCTGCTAGGTGCCAAGCATTGTGCATAGAGCCCTGTGGGAGAGAACATTTGGCATTACAATCTGAGTGCTAGAGCTGAATACAAAGCGTTATGAAACTCCAGATTCCTACTTCATTTCCATAAGGGCAATCCCTTTGCTCTTGCCGTTCCTTGGTATAATGTTTTACAATAGACTGCACCTCCATTACCCTTGCCAAGTTGTCAACTAAATGACTGTTGTCTGTTTCCTCTACCAACATGTCCTTTACCATGGCATCTGCACTGTTAGCGCCAAGGACACACCACATTCCTTCCAAAAGAATACTTAATAAAGTGTGCCTAAAGTGTGTGGGGGACACATTGCCAGCCACCACTGCTGTGCAACACCCCTACACTGCGCCAGCCCAAAGACAGCAAGATGACTCTATGAAGCCTATTACAGACTGAGGCACTGCTGCCCTCAGCCATATCGATGTGTTTCCCCTTGAGCTAAGCCAGACTGCATTCACCTCTAAGCTGCCACACCATTACAAATTACTGCCCTTAGTGAATTCCCTGTCTTGTTCAGAAGTCTTTCACTATTTTGCATATACAGGTCTCATACCGGTCTGATTATCAAGTTACTTAATTTTTAACTCTAGATGCATTGAAGCAATATTAAGCAATGGTTGAAAAAGTAGACGCTCCCTCTCAGTTTCGCAGTCAGTATAATATCATGTGCCAACAGCCAAGTTAACTCTTTGTCTTAGTCGCAGACATGTTTCATTCAGACAGACTCCGCAACCTTCACTATGTGATTGGCACTTGCATTGTTGTCATTTGTTTCTAACAAGCTAACATGTAAATATAAGACAAGGCTACTTATCAGAGGGCAACAAGAAGTTAAGTCAATAGTGTTATCTGTCTGTACATCAAGTCAATATGGGGGTGAATGTAATCGGCAGAAGGAGATGTTCACATTGTGTTCTTGGCCAGGAATTTTCTACCCTTGGGTTAAGTAGATAATATAAAGCAAAAAAAAATGGGACATCACACTCTCCATTGTTTTCAAGCATGACCGAGTTATTAATAGCAAGACAGATTAATCATTCTGAAAGGTACTGATTATCTCTTTGTACCTTTTCCAAATACCTAGCCTCGAAAGAAGATTGGAGATTACGCTGAGTATTTAAGAGCAGTATGACCAGGACGGGCTCATACCAGCAGACACTCCTGCAATGAGACCGAGAAAGCAAGACAAAGCTAAGGTGGATATGGCCATTGACCGGCACACTGAAGCCTCCAGTTCCCTCTCTGCCATGTCTGGGAGTAAAGGTTCAACTAAGCAAACAACGAGCCTGGTTGATCAAGCAGAGAAAGGACGAATATCCACCCAGCAGAAGCCAAATGCAAAAACAACCAACAAAACTGTGCCAACATGGGGAAGTAATCCTGGAAAAAGTTCAAAAAATGGAGAAGATTCTGAGAAAAATTATTCCAGATTCCCTCCTCTGCCAACCAAGAGTTCCTCCACCCCAAGAAAGGCAAAGGTTTCCTTCCCACCCTCCCAGCAGATGGTGTTGCACAGAAGACGTCTATCCGTTCCTGAGGAGTCCATAAACAGATTGCCTAAGTCCATCCTAAAGAAAAGACTCTCGGTTTCGGTGGAATTGACCCCACTAGCTATTGACAAAGAGCAGCGGGACTTGTCTGTTCTTTGGAGACTTCCTTGGGAAAGAGAGTTGTACTTTCCACCCATGACCCATAATGGAATGCTAGTCTACCTTGATGAAGATGGGTCTCTTCCACCAATGCTTCGCCGGCTCAGTAACGCTGATACCTACCATTACAGCCAAGAGTTTCTGCAGGTGGTCCACGATTTGAAGGATCGGCCAACATCATGAAAAGTCAATAAACCTGTCTATGCACTGAAAACACTAACAGCTTCTCCAAGATTACTTATGGCTCTTATATTTCTATTGTTATATAAACTTTGAACATTGAAGATATTTATTTAGCAAAGACTTTTTTTTTCTAAAAGACTCTTATCCTTGTGACTTTTGTTAAGGACATTTTTTTTTTTTTTTTAAAGAAGGAGCATTATTGCTTCCATAGGGGGCACTACCCGGCTCTGCCAGACTCCTAAATGACCAATCTACCCAGCTATGCTGCCCTCAAAGCAAATATATTAACTTCCTGCATAGCAAGGCAGATATGGCATTCAGGACTTGAGGAAATGGAGCTGTAATGGTGACTACACAGTTTTTACTAGATGATAGAAGGGGACAACTTATTTCTAAGTAACATAGTACGGAATTCTGGATTGATGGGGGAGGAAGGTGAGGGGGGGGTTCTATTCGAGACCATCATCTGTACGGCAGAGTGGAGAGCAGCTGTATAGAAGATCTCTTACTCTGGAGGACCCAACCTTCCTATCCATTACATAGACAGTGTATTGATTTAAATATAAATAATGTAAAGCCTCATTTGTCCTGTAGAGGCGCTGCAGGGGAATTGCACACTTGCTAAACATTCTCCTACAGATTACAGCTGGTCTTTTTAGTAAGAAACTCTTAAATGCTGCATATTTTTTGCATTATTTGTTTATGTTCACCCTTATTTATCTTAGATAGCACTTGAAGTAAATCCATAAGGAATTGGTTAGTACTGACTGATCACTTTTTATTGTTTTCACTGGTTATTCTTCATGCCGTAAAATATATTTTCTGTCCGTAGTTTTATCAATAAATTCTAAAACTGGTTATCAGCCTGTAAGGGGTTGTTACTATTTTTTTAAGCTGTGGGTATGTGTACACCTGTTTAGAATGTATTACAGATCTCAATGGCACCCCACAGACCCCAGGGCTTGTTGGGGATCTTTAATTTTCATGTCAAAGGTAACCTGGCATGCTGTACTGTTCTCGCTGACAAATCTTGCAGAGGTTTTTTTAGGAGATGTGTCTGATTGTGGGGGATCGGACTGCTAGAATGGGGGTCCAAGTGTTCCTTGTGAAGGCAGAAGTAAACTTTGTTCTCGGCTATCTTTGCGGCTCCATGGAGCAGTGACACATTTGTGACTAGCTGCTCCATTCACAATGAAAACACTCAAAATCATGGGGGGCCCCAGTGTTCTGACCCTTAGCAATCTAACACTCAAAAGGACAAGTGATTTAACTTGGAATACCCCTTTCCAACCAAGCACATATCCACAAAACACTCTCCAGATCCATAGGAAAATAATAAAATAAATTAGTTGTGCAACTGAATAAGCCCATAATACTGAGGACCTCTGGATAGCATGCACTGTATTACAGCTACACACAATGTAGAAGCCTAATACTGCAGTGCAACCATAGAAATCTACGAAGTTCCTCCTTACACCTCTAATTTCTTATCAAGCCATACAGAGGGTGTTTTGGGGTAAATATCTCCATGATACAGTACCATATAGATGAACCATATGGTATGGCTAATATTATAAAATACAGTGCCAATGAGACGCCATATACCTCCATACTCTGCTGAGTGCATGAAGCTTATGTCACAGCAAGGTTACAGAGTCGATGTACAGTATAAGAGAGGGGGGATCAAAGAACTGGCGCAACTTCTCCATTCAACTTCTGTTAGAGTACCATAGAGGGAAATGACAGGGATACCAAAGCCCAAGTCATGTGATCCATGTATACATCCCATATATTAAGTAATTTGTCCAGTTTCTCCTTTCTGTCATGGTGGTTACCTTTTGCTCCTAGAGAGTTGTTACTACAGCTGATCGGACATGTTTAGACTTTCTTTCAGGCCTCTCACCCTTGGGGCCTATATAAATCTTAGGACCTCTCCTCTTTTATTACCAACACTGTCGTAGTTTTATGGGCGTCTACTATAGTCCTATAACCTACAGCCATCACCACACCTGTCAGGTGCACCATGGCCTGAAACTAGAGTCATAAAAAGCAACCTGTCTGCTATTAATTCTGGTTATGCCCATCTATCTAAGTCTGTCTATGCTGTCTATCACTAGTCTGCAGATTCAACTCCATACAAATATAAGCAGCCCCCATAGGGGTAGCCACTTTACTATTCATACCCATGAACTGCTCAGTTGTGATTGGAGCCATGTTGCTCGTCCTTTGAGACACATTTATCAAACTCAACATGTTACTGTTGAACACATTGTATTTTCTAGCCTGTAGCTTGCAAAGGCTACACATAGCATAGGGACAGTTATTAGAAGCAATTTGTTCTCCAGTCAAAGTCATGTCAATGAGCCTGTAATTATATCTGCCTCCCCTGCGTTCTTCCCTGCTCTCCCTGTGTCATCAGCCCCATCTCGTGGTCATACATTATAATTACAGCTCACGCTACACTCGCCCTATGACATTCCACATTGCATTCTTACACATTGCCCTGGGGTGAGAAAATTGTGAGTTTGCCATTGCAAGCCCAGAGATCTGATTTTGTATTACAGAGAAGACATGAAGCAGCAGTGAAAACTCCAGACCAGCCACAGATAACTATAAAGAAGAAAGTTTATGTTGATTGGCGCCCAAAAGATGGACCTGCAAGTCTCAAGACACTGCCAAGGTGTGTGCTAGCTCCTTGTGTCTGTCTTCTGCTAGAGCTTACATGCAGTCATCCAGGTAATTGCTATATCTGATACAGGACACTATAGAGAGTATGTCTTATATGTCATACTGCACGGAAATAGATTGTTACTGCTGTGTCATTGTTGATTGTCATTGTCAGGAGATGCATCCTCCTCATCTGATTATTTCTGCAGTGAAAGGTTCACTATTATTGGATTGCATTTATCCCAATATTAATCAGTTCTTGCCTTTTATAATTGGGAGCATTATGTCAGATCCAAGATTCTATTCTATGTTATCACCAGAGGAACAGTAGTGTAATGCTTGAATGGAGCTGAGCTGCAATGCTATATACTGTACAGCTCTTACAGAAGAGTGGTGCTCTTTCTATTATATCAAACCACCAAATAGCTCCTGTGACACCTACTGTGTATCTATCACGGTCATAGTGCCTCTACCAAAGAAAGGTACAACTTGCAGCCCTTCAGCTGTTGCAAAACTACAATGCCCATCATGCCTGCAGAACCAAATGGTGCCCAGACATGAGGGGAATAGTAGTTTTGCAACAACTGGAGGGCTGAGGATTCTACACCTTTGTCCTATCCTCAGCAGATCTACCTTCCCTGTTACACAAACCTGTATCTCCAGGACCCCAATGCATAATCTGCATCAAGTCCCATTTGTAATGATGGTGTCATCTTATTCTTATGTGGCAGGCCCCCTCATGCACCAAGACCATGGGTTTGGTTGCTCCCCCATATCATCTGCCTAGACACAGTGTCCCCTGGACAGCCTGGGTGCCACCAATTCTACAATCACAATGTCCCCAAAGCCCCCACTCCCATGTTATAAAAAAAATGTAAAAGAGTGGACAACTCAGCTGTTACCCCACCATGTCATAAGAGGTCTAAGGCTTGGGCTATATGATCCATTGTGGTAACAAAGTCTATTACTTTCTATAAGTGGTATGACACCATTTTTAAGAGCTGTGATTGCTGTCAATGAAAGTGGGTGTCCATGTTTACACCCAGACCAGAACATGGAAATGTTTACTGCAATGATCTCCAGATTAAACAATCCTCTTCAAGTTGAAAATCTCAACTGCGCACATTTCTCTTCTATCTGGATAATTTGCTACAATGCATCAGTGTAGGTAAAAATTAAAGAAGATTGTCTACAGGGATACTATTGTGTTCAGCATCAGATCTATAGTGGTGTTCACCTTCTTAGTTTTTTTTCACTGACAGCAAGCAGAGATCTTGAATACGCTAAAGAATTGAAACACTTTTCATTATACATCAATTACTATTCTAAGCGGACCCAAAGAGTAATGAGAAATAAAGGATAAGTCCCAGACACAGGATTATGTACGTGTAGGGAAGATCATAAAGCTTCATGGACCTGAACCATCACTGCAGGGGGGATATGTACTTTGCATTTCAGGAGTCATTTGCAGTGAGAGAGCATGAAGCAAGGGAAGACTCTGTTCTGTTTGCCCATATTACTACTATATCTGTGCCAGCAAAGCTCCCCCTCCCCCACTTCCTTTGGAAAAGTTATGGTTAATATTCTGGAGTTCCTCCGCTATTTGCTGCTCTCATTGCTCAGAGTCTCAAGTTCTGAAGCAGCTTCTTAAGACTTGCGTAGATTTTTTTTTTTTACCCTTTAATCAGTTAAATATGCATGTTTTATAGACAAGAGTGGGAGGGCAGAACATTGGGCTCCTATTACACTCCAATCCTAAATGGGGTTGCAGCTTGTCAAGACCATCTAAAGAAACATGTTACATGTGTAATGGAGATTTCTTTGTCTTCATAGGGTCTTTAAACAAGGAGGAGAGTTCTTAAGATGCTTCTGTAATTTCTTAGGAAAGATTCTACAGACAACAATACATTCTGGAGGCTGCAAAACGCAACAGGCTGAGGCTGAAAACTGGTCTGTCCTTTTTGGTCTGGAATTTGCCTTCGATTGAATGGACTTTAATGAACGACAGATTTTATCCATACGCAGAGTCTCAGCATCACACAGACCCTAGAACGGGTTCCAAGCTTAACCACAAGTATCTCCTTTCGTGCAGCCTGTCCTTGTGTTCAGAGAGATGGAGTAAGGAGCCAGGGAAGAAAGCCAAAGAGAGTGACCTGGAGCACAAAGAGAGGTCTTGGCACACTTAGCTTACATGCTTGAGGGAGAAGAACCTTCTTTATCTTATGGATGGTTCATGTTTGGCTGGTTGACAAAGCCAAACACTTTCTCACAGAACTAAAGATCCCCCCTCCATCTCCGAATAGTCCACTAGTGGAATAAGACCTAGAGTGATCTCAAGAATTCCTTTGTGTTTTGTTATTCATTGGCATTGCTCTTGACATCTGGAGCCATTTCTTAAACTGGACTAATCCCTGGTTCCTCTCAGATGTCCTTGGGTAGTCTGCCAACATTTATCTAGAGGAGATCCAGGAAGGAACTGCAGTGTGTTTGGCATCTGCCGGCTAAGAGCTGATACAATGCTGGTCTTAAGGTTCATAGTGGTTGGTGGCATCATGTTTGGAGTGCTTAAGGGATGCCAGATGCCTCAAGATTGGAGACCACAGACTGAAGCCTGTAGAGCGGAACTGGTGGAGACTGTGGTGTTTGCCAAGGTGTTGGCTCTTCATAAGGATAGTTATAGTGTCTACAACTACCTGCCCTGGCAGTACAACTCAGACCTGTTCTATTCTGCAGAGATTGAACTATTGTGTGACCAGGGCTGGGGGAGTATGTTGGAAGTTCCAGCAGGATCCCGACTTAATGTCACAGGACTTGGCTACTTCAACTGTCACTCATACACCGTGATGGAGAACAACTCCTATTACTTTTTTCTAAGGTAACATCGGTCTATTTTATATACATGCCTTAACTAGGACCATAAGGGGCTTAATGTTTTACATGGTTGTAAAATTTATCTGTTATTTATAACATTTTACTTAAAGGGTTTGTATACTTTGCCAATAATCTTGATCATAAATCTTCTAAGTCATGGAGCCGTCTTCTTCTATCATTGTCTAAAAAATTCTATACTCCTATTTCTTATTCAAATCCCATTTCTGGAAAAGCTGGTGGAACATGGGTTGTCTGAATACTTTGTCAGGTTCCTGAATAGCCTATATGCAATAATACATCCCCTATCTCCTATCACTTCATAACTAGACAGATCTGTCATTCATAGCTCTGGAAAAGCTGGGTGACAATGAAATGAAAAATTAGAATGCAATAATGATAGGGTCCTCTTCAGGTGTCATGTAGATGATGTAGTGTCATGTGTCATGGTGTCACTACAAGGTGACAATTTGCTTACAACTGTCAATGCAAGAAACAGTATGTAATTGTAACATTTCACATTATAAGATCACAAAGGAGATTAGTCACGATGACACCTTTGTGTCCTGTTTTGCTGTTTAATGCTATATTTGTACTTTCTATTGTTGTTCACCTTAAAGTGAATATTTGTCCTTGAAGAAGTAAAAAATGGATCCAATATTCTGTTTTTTTAATATAACTTTTCCAGATTTCTTTTTTTAATTCTCTTTTTATAGAAGAATTTAATAAGAAAACCGCTACACAAAGAGAAGACTATAATATAGTCCATTTCCAGTTATGTAATACAGAAAAAATCCCCTACATAAAGTCAATTATCAGTACCCTTATGACTGACTGCGGCCACCACTAGGGGGAGCATATGAGATTACTGCATACTGTTTATACATTGATCTAAATAATAACACTGTATACAGTAAAATCCTAAGCTTCATAAAGCGAATGTACCATCAGGTGCACCATAAGTGGTGCATATAAATAGAACAGCACAGACGCAGGGAAGCCGGTATCACGGTCCTTTTTTATTTTTTTTTAACTGTGCCCTAATTCCTGCACACGTTGCCGGTCTATTACCAAGCACTGGACGGGCCCGCCTCTAGTGCTTTAGCCTAGGCCAGTGCTCATTAATAGACCGGTGCCGTGTGGGGAAACCGGGCCACATTTCAAAAAGCAGGACTGCGGCACCGACTTCGTCCTATTCATATGCAACACTTAAAATGACTGTACCTGATGGTAGATTCTCTTTAGAGGGTTTGTCCATGGAGCAGAATATAACTGATGCCTTTTGTTAATTACTTCTCTTGCCACTTGCAGGGACATTGTGCAGCTATTGGACATTGGATATATATGTATTATATATAAACTCGCCCCCTCACTTGGAAGATATACTTCCAAGATGTAGAAAGAGGGGAAGTGAGAACCAGGGAACAGAAGGCATAGCCATATACTGCTTCCCAGTCTACCCCTTTAAAGAAGTCCAGCCAAAACAAAAAATCCAAGGCTGGTAGGAATGTGTGGGAACATAGTAATAAAGAATCTATACTATACTTACCTGTCCCCGTGTCTCCGCAATGCCATGTCACAGGCCATGTTGCGCGCTTCCAGTTTTATCACGACCCAGTGGAAAGGGACAGCTTAGCCAGTCAGTGAATGCAGCGGTGTCCTGCCCCAGTCACTGATTGGCTGTGCAGGCATTCCTGAGCCAGGTCGTAACATTGCTGGAGTGGGAGATCCGGGACACTACGAGAGCTCCGTGATAGGTGATGCAGGGGGCACAGTATAGATTCTTTATTAGGTTCCTGCACCCCCCGCCGGCCCTGGATTTTTAATTTTGGCGTATCAGATAAGCAAAGACTAGCTTAATGGAACTGAAAACTTTCTTGACAGTAGTATTATTAGTAGTAGTAGTTGGGAGAGTGAATTGCAACAGGGGAACTCTAGTAAACAACCAGTTATTTCTGAGACATGTTTAGAGGTTTTATAAAGCCTTTACATTGTTTCCTCCTTAAAGGGATATTTTCAACCTGCAAAGTTTTCACAGGATACAAAGCTGATCGGTAGGAGTCTGACCACTGAGCCCCCTACTCATCACAAGAACAGAGACAAATGGCCACCAAATCAATGGAACGCACCATGCTGATCTTAGGACAGTTCAGAAGCCCCATAGACAATAAACTAAGAGCTGGCTGCATAATATTTTTGTGGGACAATTTTACTCCGTTCTGACCAGTGGGGGTTTCAGTCAGCAGTCAGGCTCCCACTGATCGGCTTCTTATCCCATCTTCTGAATGTTGTGCATACCCTTTAAAGCCTAGAAGGACGTTTGCTTGGTCATTATCATCTGGTAGACCTATATCTGCCTGCAGATATGGTTTTTAGGCTGCAGACGGCTGATGAGCCCTTGACAGATCACAATATTTAACCTGCTGGGTGGCGATGATCTCATAAACCGTTAAAGCAGAGATTTAATGAAGTGCAACCAATGCAGCTCATAGCAAAGCAACATAAATCCACAGACAGCCCTGGGACTCCCAGTATAGTAAACGTCAGGCTGAATTATCTTAAATGTGATGAGTAACGTCTCAGGCCAAAATTCACAGTCACTGGGAATGTTTTAAGGCTTGTTAACTTAATAGGCCCACAGGGAGGGGACAGCCATCTTGGCTACGGCGCGGTACTGGAAGAACTATTTTCAGTGATCAGGCTTGATTTCTACTGTATTACGTGTAGGACTACAGTAGTAAATGCCCTCCGTAGCTGAAACAGATGCAAGATATAGCCAGGAGAAGCATAAGGCTATGTTCACACTACGTAAAAGTACGGCTGTTGTTGCCATCAGCAACAATGGCCGTACTTTATGCGGAGTGGAACATTGCCTTATCTGCTATGGGATCCTGGGCGGAGTGTATACACATCATATACGCTCCGGCCGGGATCCCATGCGGACCCGCAAATAACTGACATGTCAGTTTTTTGTGGCCACAATTCAGTGAATTGCGGCCGCAGAAAGACCTGTCAGTTCACACAATGAAGCAAGTGGCTCCAGCCGCTTGCTTTATTGTGTCCTATGGGGAGTTCTGATGCGGGTGTGCGCTGATGTGCACACATCAGAACACTGCGGCCTGAAACATCATCAAACCGGTACTTAAGTACTGGCCGGAATGATCTTTGCAGAGACCGGCCGTTCCGTGACCCGGTCGAGTTAAGGAATGGCCGGTCTCTTTACGTTGTGTAAACATAGCCTAAGGCTGTGCTGGGGGAAGTATGTGACTTACTGGTTGGCAGCTCAATTTGACTTATCGCAGGAGACAGGCTCCATTAGAAGTCTATAGAGTCTGTCTACTGCAACAAGATGGATCAACTAGCAAGTCGAGGAGTGAAGTACACAGCTGTGCCCATCTCCTAGCTATATCTACTGATTGGTTCGGGTCACTCCACTGAGCCCCCAACTGATTAAAACTTTTGTGTTTGTCTGATGTTTTGAAAGATTTTTTACATTGACTGTAACACTTTAAAGGAGATTCTAAAATCCGGCAGCAGGCAGTGGCAGGGGGGAAATTAAGTAAAAGTACTAACTAACCTCTCCCCATGTTCGCGGTGAGCGGTGGGACTGGCCGCAGGACCCCCGCCGGAAGGCATTTTCCCCGAGTTCTGATGACATCACGTTTTGGGGGAAAAGGCCTCTCCCGGCTGATGGACTGGCCGCGCAGCCAATCAGTGACTGGAGTGGCATCTCACCCCAGTGGCTGACTGGCTGAGAGGCCAGCCAATCAGCCGGGGCATGATGTGTCAGCTCCAGGGATCCTGGAGCTCAGAAGGCACAGGGAGAGGTAGGTTAGTACTTGCAATCAATTTCCCCCTTGCCTCTGATGGCTGCTGGATTTTATAATCTGCCGACTTCTCCTTCAAAGGGGTATTCCAGCGGGGGGGGGGCAATTTTTTGCTGGGACCGGGGAGGAGGTGGCCCAAGGAAAAGACGTCCACTCACCTCCCCGGTGCCAGCGGCGGGTCCCGCATCATGGCATTCCGGTGCCCGATTCCCGGTCGCTTCTGGGTGTCTGACACGGGCCCGAGACGATACGTCTCAGGTCCGCTCAGCCACTCAGTGACAGGGGCGGGATCTCAGCGGACTTGAAACGGATCCCGCCTCCTTCACTGAGTGGCTGAGCGGACCTGAGACATCACGTGGCTGAAACTGGGTAGGTGAGTGGACGTCTTTTCCCTTGGCCACCTCCTCCCTGGTCCCAGCAAAAAAGTGCCCCCCCCCCCCCCCCGCTGGAGTACCCCTTTAAGTTCATGCAGAGATTCACTTGGTTCTTGGAGTATAATTTATAGTCATCAAGTACTAATGATGTATTTTGTATAATTTACCATTTTATAAAGCGGTATTGTTTTTAGGCAAGTAACCGTCACATTAGCCTTGTGTGTAATCTGAATGCCTGCGGCCTAGACAGAGATGGAGGCCAGTGTGTAAAAATATGGCACATATCCTAAGTGAGAACTTATTGGACCTTATCGAAATAACATGAAAAAGAGCCAACCTCTCCCTGTAGCAGCGTCAGGAGGAATATCAGCCTCAGCTTCCTTCCTACAGGTTGTATAATAAGATCTATAATGAACCCTCTGAGTAATGTGGAACTAAACACCGCCAATGGATTTAAACTTCCTTCTGTGCTAAAAGCTCAGAAAATTCATAAGAGAAAGTGATATCAAATTTGTGTTTAAAAGCATAGAAGCTGAGACAAAAGCCTAAAGCTAAGAGATAAAGTTCTAGATCAGATGTGTCAAACTCAGGCCCTCCAGCTGTTACAAAACTACAATTCCCATCATGCCTGGACAGCCAAAGCTAAAAGATTTGGCTGTCGAGATATGATTGGAATTGTAGTTTTGCAACAGCTGGAGGGCCTGAGTTTGACATCCCTGTTCTAGATTATTGTGTAAAAAGTATGGATTTGGATTTCCTATTGTAAAGTTTCACAGTTTTTGTACGCAAAATGTCAGAAGTTTTCATCAGTAGGACTCTGAGTGCTGAGACCCCCACTGATCCCTTAAAGGGGTACTCTGGTTAAAAAAATATATATAATTTCCTAAACAAAAAAGGCTACTACTGTTTAACCAATATAAATCTCTTTATTATCTCAAGTATCAATAAAATCACAACATGGAGTAAAAATCATGCACGCAAGAAGTACTGTCTAGATATACAAAGATAGTATAGATACAAGCAGTGTATCTATAAGATGTAAAGGTATCCACTACTAGTGTGAACACTGCCCACAAGATGGTATAGGCTAACGCACGTGACTCAGTGACTCCTCTGTGAACAAGCGGTACGCGAAACGTGCGTTAGAGGTGGCAGCACACAGTTATATCAGGTACTGTCTTTCTTTCCCAGTTATTGTATTTTACTATTTTGGAGAACTTTCTCATTACCATCTAGACAATTTTATTCATCTGGGTTTAGTGCAATAGCAGGAGACATTTAAGTGCAATACAGAGCACCAAAGCCAATACCATCTTGTGGGCAGTGTTCACACTAGTAGTGGATACCTTTACATCTTATAGATACACTGCTTGTATCTATACTATCTTTGTATATCTAGACAGTACTTCTTGTGTGCATGATTTTTACTCCATGTTGTGATTTTTTTGATACTTGAGATAATAAAGAGATTTATATTGGTTAAACAGTAGTAGCCTTTTTTGTTTAGGAAATTGTTGACAGTGACCCAGGCAGGTCAGGTGGTCGTTGTAGGATATAAAAAAAATATATATAGTTTTTAACTGAATTGGTATCAGAAAGTTATACAGATTTGTAAACTTCTAAGATTTAAAACGACTCTGTACCCACAATCTGACCCCCCTAAACCGCTTGTACCTTCAGATAGCTGCTTTTAATCCAAGATCTGCCCTGGGGTCCGATCGGCAGGTGATGCAGTCATTGTCCTAAAAAACTACTTTTAAACTTGCAGCCCCGTGCCCAACGGGCGTGGCCTAGATTGTGTATGCATTAGGCTGGCACAACCTCTCTGTCCTCCTCCCTGCCCTCCTCATCATTAGGAATGCAACGTCATGATCCCAGATGAGTGATTGCCCGCCCAACCAATCACTGAATGGGGCAGGACGTGATGTACCTGGTTTACTGCAGAAAATAACAGCCGGCGGCAATTATTGGGACTCCATGGCTACACAATGGAGGCACGAGGAGGGGAGAATTCAACTGTTTTTTTTTTCTCACTAACCCCCGCCTGCCTGCCATTTTTACAGTTTGTGGGACTTCCTCTTTAAAGCAGTAATTACTCAATAGGAACTGTCAATGCAAGGAACAGTATGTAATAGTAACACTTCACATTATAAGATCATAAAGGAGATTAGTCACGATGACACCTTTGTGTCCTGTTTTGCTGTGTAATGCTAAATTTGTACTTTCTATTGTTATTCAGCTTAAAGTGAATGTTCATCCTTGAAGAACTAAAAATTGATCCATTATTCTGCTGAATAATTTTCTTACATAACTTTTCCATTTTATTATTTTCTTTTTATTGAGGAATTTAACAAAAAATATAGTACCAAGAAAACCTCAACGCAAAGAAGTTAGAAGGTTTCTAATACAGAGCTCAATATTCCCCATATAAAATGATATATCCATTAACATTCTGACTGCCTGCAGCCACCACTAGAGGGAGCATAGGAGCTTACAGCATACTGTTTATATGTTGTTCTCAATAATAATACTGTATGCAGCAAACTCCTAAGCTTCCTTAAAGGGTTAGTCCAGGGAGAAGAATAAGGCTGGTGCCTTCTGCTCTCCAGTCTTCACTTCTTTTTTCCTTTTTGAGGGGACATTGTGCACTGTTTGGATATTGGATTTACTGTATATGTAGTGGATATACAGCTGCCCCCTTAAGCTTTGGAAACTTGTGCGAGAATGTTGTACTTTTTATGTGACAACCCTGGCATATCTCGCTGATAAATTCCTCCCATCGTCATTTTTTACCTGTCTACTACTTGCTCTACTTTAAAGGGGTAGTTCTGCAAAAAAAAAAAAAAAAAAAAAAGAAAAAAAAGAAAACTGGTAACAAAAAGTGCCAGAGATTTGTAATTTACTTCTATTAAAAATCTCAAGTCTTCCAGTGCTTATGAGCTGCTGTATGTCCTGCAGGTAAAGATATTCTTTCCAGTCTGGAGAGCAGGAGAGGTTTTCTGTGAGGATTTGCTACTGCTCTGGACAGTTCCTGACAGGGACAGAGGTGGCAGCAGAGAGCACTGTGTCAGACTGGAAAGAATAAGCCACTTCCTGCAGGACATACATAAGCTGATAAGTACTGGAAGGCTTGAGATTTTTTTAATATAAGTAAATTACAAATCTCTGGCACTTTCTGGTTGATTTAAAAGAAAACATTTTTTGGTTAAAAAAAAAACCACACCCTTCAATAAGTAAAGCTAAGCAGAAAAATAAAGGAACGCTCTGCCCCTTCGTGTTAGAGATCTATGAGGGTCTCAGCAGCCGGACACCGCCAATCAAAACTTATGACATGCTGCTTAGTTTCTTTAAATCAATTGGTATTCTATTATGCTGCAGTAGGACATGTATAAACCAGTATATAAGGTAAAATGCATTAAAGGGGTATTCCCATAGCTTTAATCTGTTGCCCACCCATAGCTGTCCATCTTTCCAATATCAATTTATTATGGATTCTGCACGGTTATGCTGTTATCTAGATGCATTCACCCCCACCAAACGCAGAGAATCATCAAATCTCAGTCCAACTCGACACGCTTCCTGCTCCTGGCCCCCACCCTCCGTGTCGGCATCACGTGCTCTCCGTCTCTTCAATGGGCTGGGTAAGCGCTTCTATCCCTGCCTATTGAAGTGAGGGAGGACACTAACAGCTCCTGCTGATCAGTGTTTCCCGACTCCCTCCCCCTAGGTAACCTGTGTGATCCCCGCCCCTGAGCACACCTGTGGCCCCCACATTGTGCCCCCTGACATTGACACCCCCCCCCCCCCCCACCACCCCGCAGCTCAACCATCAACACCCCCCCTCGGGACTCACCCGCGGCACATCCACCTTTCAGGACTCACCCGCAAGTAAGAGCTGACGAACAAGGAGAGAAAGCAGGAGAGAAGGAACCCACTCACGTATAACCAGCGGGGCACCAAGCGAGTAACAACTAGCAGCCTCCAAGGATCCAGGATTAGATAGAGGGGCACCCAGTGAGAGTCCAGCACTACAAAGAGGGCTCACACCTGGGCACCGCTTCACATAGTGGGCCACTAACTGAGCTGACAGCTGCCATAGTGAGGGGCAGCACAGAGTAATCCAGCAGCCACACCAGCCAGGAGCAGCATCAGATTGGGCACCTGCTGAGTGTCCAGCAATACAGCGGGCAGTGAGCACATGGGAGTGAGCATGTCGGGCGGCAGCTTGAAGGGCCGACGGTTGTGGTCCCCGGGGCCCCAGGATGAAAATGCTCCGAGACTATCCCTACGAGCTGGAGGGGCACAGGGCACACCTGCGGCACGACACCTCACCCCCCAAAGAGACTCACCCACTGCAGCTCTTCCCCGGGAATCACCCACAGCGGCATCCCCACCCTGGGACTCACCCATGGCGGCACCCCCCCGGGGCTCACCCGCGCCAACCCCCCCCTCACTCACTCAGCTCTGCTATGCCGCTCATCCATCTCAGCTATGCAGCTCACTCAACTCTGCTATGCAGCTCACTCAACTTTGCAGCTCACTCAACTCTGCTATGCAACTCATTCAACTCTGCTATGTCACTCACTCAACTCTGCTATGTCACTCACTCAACTCTGCAGCTGCAACTCACTCAACTCTGCTATGCAACTCACTCAACTCTGCTATGTCACTCACTCACTATATCTTGTGAATAACAGCTCTGCTACATCATGGACCAATCAGGCATAAGCATTACATGATGGGAGATGTAGTCTTCTGGCCGGCGCCATTTTGGATATATTTCAGCTGTTTAAAAAACTTGTAACTATGGAACGGAAGCAGCTAGAAAGACGGGAGACAGCTTAAAATTCTCAGGGGCACTTGGTGAGTGGGACCAGCTGGGGGGCATTTTATTTTTTAGCTCTTGGGGGGAATACCCCTTTAAGTAGACAGTATCACCCACAGCCTTCTTTCTGTACTCTGCACTTTTCTTTTCTGTTGCTGCACTTATATATATAGAAGAGGGAATTATAAAGGTATCAGTTTACCTGCATAATGTAGAGTTTATTGATTTCTTTGTGAATTTTTCGGTGTCTGACTCATGTGTTATGCTGAGTTGTTTGTAGTTTATGTCTATGTATTCTCAGCTGTGCCTTAAAAGTTACCATAGAACCCCCTAGTGACCCCTCGGGCAGGTTTAGCACCAGGAACATATCAGAAATGGTGTCTTTAATCATTCCATGTGTATGTGTATTTATATTGTATATTTACAGTAGGGGGGAGGTTTATGTTATCCATTGTGTGATACTCATCGCTGGGCCCCCATAGTTAGTTTTCATTGTGGGTAAGCCTATTATACTGTAACATAAAACAGCACATACAGATTCCGTGATGCGTCATAAGGGGGAAGCAGCCTGGTCTGACAGGGGGACAACTCTAGGGAGCTCGGTCAGGATGATGCATGTACCGTATATAATCTGGTACCAGTGATCAAACTATTTTTGGGTCTTACAGCTGTCACTTCTATTAAAACCTTATTTTTGCTAAAGTTTTTTCTCTTCAGCTTTTTTCTAAAAAGAAAAAAAAATACATGGTGTGCTGATATAATGTAGTTCACTAGTGTCAGTCCTAAGGGAGAAAATGTCTAGTTTCTTAGAAATAAGTGTAGCCAATCTAACTGCACAGAATAAGGATCAAGCGTGGACTTTTATATCATTGTACTGTATGGACCGTGACAAGTTCAGTTGAGTTCTGGGGAAATAAGCTTTAAAGGGGTTGTCCAGCGAAAATCTTTTTCTTTCAAATCAACAGGTTTTAGAAAGTTTTATAGGTTTGCAATTTACTTCTATTCAAAAATCTCAAGTCTTCCCATATTTATCAGCTGCTGTATGTCCTGCAGGAATTGTTTTCTTTTTAGTCTGACACAGTGCTCTCTGCTGACATCTCTGTCCAAGACAGGAACTTACCAGAGCAGGAGAGGTTTTCTATGGGAATCTGCTACTGCTCTGCACAGTAGCAGACAGACAGACAGACAGACAGAGATGGCAGTACAGAGCACTGTGTCAGACTGAGAAGAATACACCATGTCCTGCAGGACATACAGCACCTGATAAGTACTGGAAGACTTGAGATTTTTTAAATAGTATTACATGACAAATCTATATAATTTTCTGAAACCAGTTGATTTGAAAGAAAGATATTTTAGCTGGTGTACCCATTTAAAGGGGCTATCCTGCATTAGAAAAACATGGCCACTTTCTTCCAGAGAAAGCACCACTCTTATCTTTAGTTCAGGTGTGGCTTGCAATTAAGCTCTATAAACTTTAATAGAACTGAGTTGCAAAAACTACACCAAACTGGAGACAAGAGTGGTGCTGTCCTTGAAAGAAAGTGGCCATGTTTTTCTAAAGCTGGACACCCCCAAGGGGTATTCCATGAAAAATTTACTATTTTTCTGTAGAAAATCACAGGGGTCCAGTGCTCTTCTGGCATACTCAGCTCTTTCCATCGTTTCATAGGACATAACACAGGCGGTGGGGCCCAATATGGAGATTGGTGGGTGGTACAGAAGTCAGACCCCCCCCCCACGATTTCCTACTTTTCGCCTTTCCTGTGCAGAAAAGTTATTTTTTCTTGGAATACCCCTTTAAAGCCATTAAAGGTAAAAAAAAAATGCTGGTGTCAGAAAGTTATGCAAATTTACTAATGACTTCTATTTAAAAATCCAATACTTGTCAGTTGCTGTATGTTCTGCAGTAAGTGGTGTTTTCTTTTCAGTCTGACACAGTTCTCTCTGCTGCCATGAAGCAAAAGTTCATCCATCTGACCTGCTGGGTGCTCGATCAGAAGGTTTCTCAGTCCTCAGTCCACACAGTATGAAACAAACAGAAGAAGAGGGTCTGCACTTTCAAGATAAAACTTTGTGTTTATTCAAAATCCATTAAATGTCCATGTCATACAAATCCACAATCAAATCCAAATGGATGCACGATCTGACACTTTTCTGGCCAGGTGGCCCTTAATCAGGATCTGTCCAAAGCAGAGAAGGTTTTCTAGGAGATTTGCTGTCAGTTTCTGTCACAGACAGAGGTGGCAGCAGAGAGCACTGTGTCCAACGGGAACAAATACACCACCTCCTGCAGGGCATACAGCAGCTGATAAGTACTGAAAGACTTGAGATTTTTAAATAGAAGTATTTTACAAATCTGTATAATTTTCTGACACCAGTTGATTTGAAAAAAAAATTCCGCCAGAGTAATGTACATCTTGATGATGTGATGCGAAGACCATAGAGCGTGCAGACATTTAGGAGACTGGACACTAAGTCTAGCTGACAGCGCCCATCTTAATATTTAACCCAATACTTTGGATCAAAGGTAAAACAACTTTGCAAAATAAAAAGCTGATAAATCCCTCAGGAATGCAGCATAATCCTATGGCTGGAGGGTGGACAGGACAGCCGTGTCCTACAGATGCACAGGAGACCTAATGGATGCAGTACCTAGCTAGAGATGGAAGAACTGTAGAGATGGAAGTGCTCTTTATTTACACAAGGGGCTGGTGAACTCTGCAGCTGCCAGGACATGCTGGGAGTTGTAGTTTCACAACAGTCACATTATTTCTGTAAACTGCATAATGAACAGTATGTAATGTATAGTTGTGATTGTTTCATACTAGTTGTGGTGTTATAGATGGGAAGCAGTATTGTAATAGGTAAAGTCTTGTGTATAAGGAGAAGTATTGATAGTAGTTATATTCTTGTACATAGGAGAAGTATTGATAGTAGTTATATTCTTGTATATAGGAGCAGTATTATAGTAGTTATATTCCTGGATATAGGAGCAGTATTATAGTAGTTATATTCTTGTATATAGGAGCAGTATTATAGTAGTTATATTCCTGTATAAAGGAGCAGTATTATAGTAGTTATATTCTTGTATATAGGAGCAGTATTATAGTAGTTATATTCTTGTATATAGGAGCAGTATTATAGTAGTTATATTCCTGTATATAGGAGCAGTATTATAGTAGTTATATTCTTGTATATAGGAGCAGTATTATAGTAGTTATATTCCTGTATATAGGAGCAGTATTATAGTAGTTATATTCTTGTAGATAGGAGGCAGTATTATAGTAGTTATATCCTTGTATATAGGGGGCAGTATTATAGTAGATATATTATTGTACATAGGAGCAGTATTATAGTAGTTATATTCTTGTACATAGGAACAGTATTATAGTATATTCTTGTACATAGGAACAGTATTATAGTAGTTATATTCTTGTACATAAGAGCAGTATTATAGTAGTTATATTCTTGTACATAGGAACAGTATTATAGTAGATATATTCTTATACATTGGAGCAGTATTATAGTAGTTATATTCTTGTACATAGGAGCAGTATTAAAGTAGTTATATTCTTGTACATAGGAGCAGTATTATAGTAGTTATATTCTTGTACATAGGAGCAGTATTATAGTAGTTATATTCTTGTACATAGGGAGCAGTGTTATAGTAGTTATATTCTTGTACATAGGAGGCAGTAATATAGTAGTTATATTCTTGTACATAGGGAGCAGTGTTATAGTAGTTATATTCTTGTACATTGGGAGCAGTATTCTAACTACTATAATACTGCCCCCTATATACAAGAATATAACTACTATACTACTGCTCCCTATATACAAGAATATAACTACTATAATACTGCCCTATGTACAAGAATATAACTACTATAAAACTGCCCCCTATGTACAAGACTATAACTACTATAATAGCACAAGCCTTTGAGTCAGGAAAATAGAAGCCAGCGGCACTCACCAGGTTTCTGCAGCAGTTGGTTTACTGTCAAGATGCCATCATGCAGGTTGTTCAGGGAAGGGAGAGACAGGTCCAAAGGTGCTATGCACCGTGGCTACAGCCATTTCGCGGGCTAACTTTCCCGCTTCAACTGGCCATAACTACTATAATGCTGCCCCTATGTACAAGAATATACCTACTATAATTACAGTCAGAGAACGAATTCATGCACTCACCAAGTCTGTAGTCAGTCAGTACATGAATTCGTTCTCTGACTGTAATCATTATGTCTCCTTTTCTGCTCATGCACTCTGGTTGTATGCCTACATATATCCTGTAGTCCAAATAGCCATCTACATGCAACTATTCCTGTGGCTGATTTAGTGGTAGTGCAGGCTTCTGTCTCTACCCGCATACAACTACAGTACTATAATACTGCTCCTATGTACAAGAAAACAATTACTATAATACTGCACCCTATGTTCAAGAATATAACTACTATAATATTGCCTCTACATACAAGAATATACCTACTATAATTTGATGTTTTTTTTATATGCAGCCGAGAGGCATTAGTGTCAGCCATAGGTGTGAGGTGCAGCGCTTCTTTTTCTCCTGGATCGTATACCTACTATAATACTGCTCCCTATGTACAAGAATATACCTACTATAATACTGCCCCCTATGTACAAGACTATAACTACTATAATACAGATCCTATATACAAAAATATAACTACTATAATACTGCCACCTATGTACAAGAATATAGTAGTTGTATTCTTGTATATAGGAGACAGTATTATAGTAGTTATATTCTTGTATATAGGGAGCAGTAGTATAGTAGTTATATTCTTGTACATTGGAGCAGTATTATAGTAGTTATATTCTTGTACATGGGGGGAAGTGTTATAGTTGTTATAATTCCTTGTACGTAAGAGCATCATTCTTGTCCATAGACAAATGACCAAAATGACATCAGTTTGGGTACAATAATACATAATTTGCCACTTCCACTTGTGCACAATACTCAGTGCTTCTTTTCTTCCCCTTTGGCTCCTGTATGTTCTGTTTCCCATCAGTATAGAATTGCTGTATTCAATCTCTGGGCAGGAAGCAGTGCTTGGCTCCCTCTGGGACTCCTTATGACTTGCAGGTTGATACATAACACATTTCTGCACTGAGAATGTGCCTGTCTGTGTGTGTGCCGGCCATGTATCTCAGCCTTCACTTTTGTGCCAGACAAAATAAAGAGCTGGAATTACCAGAAACTCTGTGTGTTAGAATATGCAGGAAACTTGGACTGTTATTGTGTGGCAAAAGTTTTACTGATTTCTGGATTTGGAAGCTAGGCGGAACTGTGGCTATAGTCATCCTGGAATATGAGCTGTGTTATGCCACATAACCCTGCAACCAATGTATACAGAACCATCTTACGTTGGTCTGGTCAACTCCAGCAGCTGGATCGGTTCTGTGATGCTATCTCTTGTCTTGTCTTGTGTAATAGAAGACAACGATCAGCCAACATGCACGATGTAGGCTGATCGTTGTCTTTCAGTGTCTTTCAACATGTTGAAAGACCAACTGTCTAGACAGCAGGGATATGCTGCTGTTGCTCCACGCAATAGCAGTGGCAGCAGACCACCGCCATCTTCTATGGGCTGCCCGGACGATCTAGTGATCACCTAGGTGCCCCCCCTGCAGCTCCCCGACTCTTACCTGCTTGCTGCCGCCGTGTATATTAGCGCTGGCAGCGAGCGGGGAACGAGGAGCAAGATAGTGCTGGCCTGACAGGTTGGCACTCGCTTGCTCCCTCTCATCGCCCTGTGTAATAGGGGCTTTAGTCATTCCTCTGCGTTTTCCTAGCAGGCACTGATGTTGATTTTCCTCTGGAGGCCACACACATTAGCACCACGGCTACCATTAAACTCTACCTGATCTCCCCTAGTGGGTCGAGGCAAGGGCATAGCTATAAATGGTGCAGAATTAGAAGTCCTACCTGGCTCTGGTGCCCGAGGGAGCCTAAACATCTGCCACATTACAAGAAACTAGCATTATAAATAGCAGATGGTAGGTGGGGCAGATATTGTATTGTGGCCCAGGAGCTCCCGGGTACACCTCTGAGTCAAGGTGATTTAAAGTCAAGGAATTATGACACAGGAAAGTCCCCAAAGATGTCTAGAGGACTTTTTTGAGCACAGTGGATGTTGGAAATGCTTCACAATTTAACATATGTAATGGCCGTCACCTACCATGTGCCATTGAGTCCTGATAAGTATACAACATAAACCCTCAGGCACCATGGCTCGGGTTACAAAAATACCTTGTTTGTGAATTTCACATCTTAAAATCAACTTTTATTAACACTATTAAAAGTAAGTGCAGTAAAAAAACTTAAGAAAAATATGACCCTTTTGTGCCGATAATATTATAATATTAAGATTTACTTGAGATCTTCTTTCTAAGTGCAATAGTACAATGGTAAATTGCTTGCCATGTCTGCAGTACAACACACTGTAAGCAGAGGCACACAACAGATTGCTATTTAAAATAGAAAATCAATGCAATGAAGTAAAGGGTTTTTTTTTTGTTTTTCTTTCCACTGCACTTACTTTTAATAGTATTATTAAAAGTTAAGATTTTGTAGCGCACGTACTTTCTATCTAGGAGTCCTCATGGGGGTTCTCCCAATGCTCCCAGACCAGAAGCCATTGGAATTCTTTTCCTTGGAGTGTTTATTATCCCAGAGATTCAGATCTTGACACAGCTGAACTACTGGGATGAGGGACTCCTGTTTTTCAGCACTTGCCACCTAAAGAAAGATGATGTTACAAATAGTATTAAAGTTCCGTTTGTACAATGGGCATTCTAGTCTAATATCTCATCTGTTCTTTTCATTAGGATGGATGAAAATTATAATCTCCTTCCACATGGAGTCAATTTTCAAGATCCCATCTTTCCAAACACACCAGAAAACAATCGCATATTTGCAAGTATATTCCAGTTCTCCAACTGTGTAGCTGGAATAGATCCACAGATCTACTCCCCAGACTGGGAAGCTCAAGAGGACAGCAGGGTGAGGGGACGCACATCTGCTCTGTCAGTCATGTCGTACTTTCAGTCTTGTGCCATATTGCTTTTATGTTGTCTTTATGTTTCTGCCTCTTGGTTCATTGGTTTTTTATCTTCATCGAATTTTTTTTCCTTATCCCAGTCTCAGTCAAGACTCATTTGATGTAATAAATACCATTGACTTCTCCAGCTGCTTAACACATTTCATAGAGTCTTCTTCAGCTTTTTGATACTTAAATTTATCTCTACAATTTTATTGCTTACCACCTTCATTCAGTCCTCTTTACCTTCTTAAAACTTGATACTCTGACTTCTTAATACATTTAACTTCATGCAGTCTTCTCCTTGTAATACTTCATGGGGTCTTGTCATACAACACATATGGTCACATATAATTTGTACACTTGATAAAAGACATATGGCTATTCGGTTCAGCCAAGGGCAAGAAGAAAATGAAGATACAGGGATGGTCATGTGTAACTTTAGAGCTTTGTTTCCTTCTATTGAACCAGTGTAAGGTAAGAAACCCAGAAGGCATTAACCAGTCAGTTCTAAATTGTCTAATTTCTCTCCTCATCCTGAGTAATAATCTGACTTTTTACGTCAGTGCTTTTTTTTACTGTCCCTTTTTTTAAGGTTTTACATGACACAGCTTTTCACTACATCTCTGTAGTTTATAAAAAGGAAATAAATTTAATTCTGTTAAATGGGTAGGAACATAGAAGATTGTCCCTCTTAGTATTTCCCTTCTTATTATCTTAGGATTCCAAGGGTATTCTAAGTTGTATGTTTTATGTAAGAATGTGCTCGGCCTAGGGGAAAACTCATCTGAGAGGGCAATACCACATGCTATACTGACTTCCAAAAACAGGAAGCACTGTTCAATGTGACTGGGAATACAGCAGCAGCTGGAGGAGCGGGGAAGGTAAGTATATATGTTTTATGTTTTCCCTAGTATGAGCACATTTTGTATTAAAAAAACTCAGAATACCCCTTTAAGATTTCCTTAAAACTAATACACTCCATTTCCCTAATTAGTTTAGCTGCACCTCACTGTACCTTTTCAAGCTCCAGTACCCAGAATAGCAATGTCCCTTGTCCCAGGTCCATGGTCCTAATACATGACAATATCCTTCTGGCCTTAGAAGCAACTGATTGACATTTCATACAGTTTTTTCTAGCTTCTTTAACTTTAACACACTCTTTCCGAACAAGATTCTTGTCAAACAACACCAGAGTTTGATGCCTTTCTTTTATAGTGTCAGATACAGTTCGTAGATCTTATTCCCATTTTCCTTTGTCTTCTATAAATGTACAACACATGACACATTTCCAGAATATTTAAGTCACCTACTGGAATGTGGATTCTCTAAGCCATAACCCATATAACACAGGTGGGAATATCATGCATTGTAATCAGAAAGAAAACCAGGAAAGTAAGCAGGTGATAGCCAGAAGTCAGAGCCAGGAGAAGAACAGTATATACCAGGCAAACAATCCACTGACAAGACAGGGGTATAGTCTGGAATAGTGTCCAGTGGATCTGTCAAATTATTTGGGTTCAACAACGTTATCCAAACGCAACCACTCAGTCTTTGATTCCTCGCGGCTGTAGAAGTTGGATGCCACCCGAGGCAGTCCTGGAAAACATGGACACAGCCATAGGCTTCCCTAGGGCAGCATCCAACCTCTGCATATGGATAAACTGCAGAAGCCATCACTTGCTTCCAATAAAATCCATTTATTGAAGATCCATCATCCATAAAATCAATTCTAGAAACGTCCAAAATCCCAAAACATGCAGGATACACAACCTAACCTCTGCACCTGCGGGGAATCAAACGACGAGTGGTCGGGTTCAGATAACGTTGCAGATCTCAAATTTTTTGACACTAGTCAGGAACAAAGTCTATGTCAGGGTCAATTTCAGAATTCAAATACCATAGCAATATACACAAAAAGGAACCAAGATAGGCCCGCCTTTATCACCAAGCAGTATGCTAGAGCCCTAATTACCATTTAAATAGTCCCCAAGGATCTGGAGGTATCTTCAGGTCCTAGGTAGCCTTGGCAACCCCATCCCACCATGCAGGTACAGAAGGAATGCCAATCCAGAATGGTAAGGGAAGTGGATAAGAGACATCATTGGAACAGAAGAGGCGCCCAGTTGCCTAGTAACCAACCATCAGGGAGCTGCAATCGGTGAATAAAACAGGCTCTTAAAACTTGACACATCTTATAAGGGTCCTAACAAACCACAAGATTTAACACATTTTATAGGCTCTTCTTCAAATACCTGATACATTTCTTGAGGATATCAACCTCTTGACACTTTATAAAATTAAATCCAACTTTACAATATCTTAAGAATTCTAAGTGTGAAATATATGTATAAATGATGGGATTTTCTCCGGCTTCTTAAGATAAAGTATATTTCATATAGGATTATCCAGTATTATCTTAATGCTCAACTCCATACATTGTGTCTTATAACACATGTTGACAATACACCGAGGCTTCTCCAATGAGCAACCCCAATTTGGCGCATTATTACATGTCATCTTCTTAAGATGGTGATATTATAACTATGTGTCTAACATCTATCTAATATCTAAATAATTCTCTTTTTTAAGTTGATGTGTGACTCAGTACAGAGAGCCTTATTAGAGGAGGAGGAACGCTCAAAAACCTTATCCCAAAAGGTCCGGTTCTTGGAAAAAGCAAATGCACATCTTCGAGAGAAGGTAAAAAACCTAAAACGAGCCTTACGTCAGGCAACAGAGGACGATAAGAAAGATGTCCTATCAAAGCACATCTTGGAAAAAGACAAAAGTCTTCAGAAAGAAAACCCAAAACAGACCAACCACAAGAAAATCATGTCCAGGCCAACTAAGAAGGCAACTGGGAACAAGATGGATTCTTAATCAGGTCCAATCCTATAAAATCTTGTTATGAAGGAACATGGTACCAAGTAGCACTGAATTCTGGTGACTCAATGAACGCAATGATGCTTTGATAAATCTGCTATGCTTTCTCTGCAGAAAATGTATAAAAAAACAGTATTATAAGTCGTAAGTATACATCATGCATGAAAGAGCTTATTAATATGGTACGTATTAAGGTAGACCACCAGTAATTCGGTTCATCTTAATGTAATATGGGCCATAGGCCCTCATAAGGTTACGGGAATAACAGCAGAAGCTTATGCTCATATTGCAAACCATACAAATACATCTTCCTTTATACTTTCTTCATGTAAATACATAGATATAGGATCCTACAGCTAATGTATAGTCCCTTCTCAGTATGTCATGTTATATGGCTGCATCTAAAGATGTAAAATCTAGAACTCAACTGAAGTAAACAGAAAATAAATCAATATAGGGTTCTATGGTGATCTAAGAAGAACAGTGGATGTTGGGTTTTGAAATCACAATATTAATTTACAATGCTGCCCAATATTATAATTGAAACCGCCCTTTTTTCTTTATTTCTCTTGTTTATTTGCCATTGTGTATGCCATGTATCCAATAACTTTTCAATAATACATAAATGTAACAGTAAATAACCCAAAACCTTAATGTATACATTGTAAATAACGAATAAACAATAAACTCAGCAAGATCAGTAAAGATCAGTAAGAAAACAGGAATTGTAATGGTGTCCTATGGTGTCAGTGGTCTTCATGTTTTAAGATTAGAAAAAGATGCTAAATCAGTAATTGGTTGTGTGTCTGGTGAATGGGGATAAGTAGCAATACCCCACATAGCCTGTGGTGTGGACAGATATGGCGCAGTTTTTAGATTAATGCATCATAATTTTTCTAGTTCCGTACAACCCCTTTAAATTTGTGGAAAATGTAAACATTCCTGACAACCTCCACCCCCTTCATCAACAGCTGATTTTTGATTGGTCACTAGCAGCTCCCCTCCCAACCTTACAATGTTCTACACAACAGAAATTTGAAGCATACTTATTTAAAGGGAACCCGTCACCCCGTCACCCGAGGCAGAGCTCGCCTGACCCCCGGTAGAGCCCCCAATACTTACCCTCTCCAGCCAGTCCCGTTCTTGAGACCAGTCCTGATAGGAGCAAATCAGCAGTTTTTTCCTATGGACGTCATTGAGCACGCAGTAATTTCTCCATGGCAGGATCGGCTTTCGGAGCGGGGCGGGCATCGGCAGGAGGGTGTAAGTATCGGGTGCTCTACCGGTAGGTCGGGCGGGCTCTGCCCCAGGTGCGGGGGTGACAGGTTCCCTTTAACTTTAATAAAATAAATGTATATATATATATATATTGATTGTTTTTACATCATTTTATGTTGAGTGGCAGAATGGGTGACACAAGCCTCTCTGTTGCCACCAACGCTGGTGCCAGGTATTGCAGGGCTGTTGGTACAGAGCAGGGTCAATGGTAAGTAAATACCGACATATTTGTGGCTTAGAACACACCCTTAAATCTAGTTCTTTGCAGCCATGCAACCTTAACCACATAGCTGAATGGTTAGACTACACAGGCTCTGTTTGTAGTCTGTGACCATGGAGACACATAGATGTGTGTAGCAGCTGTAGACACAAGACTGGTAAGAGATTTTTAATTAAACCTGTTAGCAAAGTAGTTTCATTCTTTATTTTGGATGCCTTGATACAATTGAAAATTGTTACAGCAGCTTATATACCCCCACAGAGTTCTAGAATAAGTACATATTTCAGGGATGGGTCACATTGTTAAATTGAAAATACAAAATAAAATAGATGGAAATAGCATAAAACCTAAAATTACAGGTTGATAGATGTGAGCAGATGGTTTTTCATGGAAATTTTCATGGCCTAGAAAATAAGTAACTTTGTACTGACATGGAACAAGAGATCTGAGAAAATTGGCTTTTTTTTAGGTGGTTAGCTCCGTCGTCACAGTGTATTATATTTTCATGTGGTTACACAACCTCTGCCGCAGTTATCATTATATTACTAAGAATAGGGCGTTTCATGTGCGCAGTAACCGGATCTCACATTCTTTCTGCTCCTAATGGAAAATACAGAACCTGTGTATGAGCTAAAGGGCAGCAAAAATAGGTCAACACTGTACTTCTATAATGGGACGAAAAAAACTCTCACAGGAGTTTCACAGCTTCCTATAGATCACAGCATTTCTATGTGTGTACCCACAGCTTAGTGACCGTAATCATATATAATTATAGTACCTATATTCTTGTACATAGGGGGCAGTATTATAGTAGTTATAGTTTTGTACATAGGAGCAGTATTATAGTACCTATTTTCTTGTACATAGGGGGCAGTATTATAGTAGTTATAGTTTTGTACATATGAGCAGAAGTATAGTACTTATATTCTTGTACATAGGGGTCAGTTTTATAGTACAGTATTTTCCTGTGTATAATACTACTTTTTAACCCAGGAAAACCTTCTCAAAAGTCAGGGTTCGTCTTATACGCTGGGGGTCGTCTAATAGGGCGGGTACTGAAAAACTTTGGACTGGAAAATCAGCGGTTGCCGTATGCGGTGCGGGAGTTAAAAAACATCCGCATCCCCGCTGTATGCGGCAACCGTATGAAGGGCAGAGCAAGCTGCAGGCATCTAAGGTATGGAAAAAAAAAACAGTATAGTGGTGCTGTGCCAAGAAAAACACCCCTCTTTCATCCGTCTGGCTGCCCTTGCATCCTACCAGTAATACTGTACCTCCTTCTCTACCTATCAAAGCTCACTGCTGTCTTGATGTTTTTTTATTATTTTTATTTGGTGTGTGTTGGAAAAGGGGTAGTCTTATATGGCGAGTATATCCCAAAATCTATATTTTAAGTAGAAAAGTTAGTTATAGTCTTGTACATAGGGGCAGTATTATAGTAGTTAAATTCTTGTACATAGGGGGCAGTATTATAGTAGTTATATTCTTTTAAATAAGAGAAGTATTATAGTAGTTATATTCTTGTACATAAGAGAAGTATTATAGTAGTTATATTCTTGTACATAAGAGAAGTATTATAGTAGTTATATTCTTGTACATAAGAGAAGTATTATAGTAGTTATATTCTTGTACATAGGAGGTAGTATTATAGTAGTTATATTCTTGTGCATACAGTACAGTATTATAGTAGTTATATTCTTATACATAAGAGAAGTATTGTAGTAGTTATATTATTTGCAGCCCCAAGAACATAGTGAAAACAACCCAACAACTAGGAAAATCCTTAACAATTTTACTGCATTTCAGTCATGTGGGAACATACCCTAATAGTAGCCATATTCTTTGACATAGTGGCAGTATTATAGAAGTCATGTTCTTGTACGTGGGACGCAGCATTATTGTAGTTATATTTTTCCTATGGTATAGTATTACAGGTTACGCTTATATGAAACAGTAATTTGAGTAAATGATACACATATGTATGCACAGACTTTATTTGTTTCTTATTCAAATGTCTGGTAGGGTTGGGGGCATAAATAAATTAGACCTTTAACTAGAGGAAAATCCTTAAGTTGCTAAAATAATAGGATTTGTGTAAGTAATTGCTCACATCCCTCCCTGTCCGCTTTTATTACATCAGGATTCTTCAAAGAGAAGTTCAAAGCCAGTTGTAGGAGGCAGTTACCACAACAGAGGCGGCTGCAGAGGAGCAAAATGACATTGCGAATAAAGAGAAAATGTGTTTCCAGCATGGGAAGATAATGTCTGAGACTGCTCTATACTGTATGTGCTCAGTCAGACCCAAATATCCCACTACTGGTCTTAACAAAGACATTAATGGACTGAGCCAAATAGCGAATGGCTAAAGCTGAATGATGGGTGACTTATCAAAAATGGTGCAAGAGAACACTTTGTAAGAGAGGGGTATCTGCCTTTTTTGTCTGAGGTGTAGAGAAGAGTAGAGATGATCAAACATTGGAAAATCGTAGGTTCTATAGAATTTGGACCTTGTCAAATCTTCCGCATTTGATTCCCGATGCCTCCCCGTCCGTGGGGAAGGAGGAGACAGCCCGGGGACCGCCTGGAATTCCGGGATTTAGCTATTACCTAGGACCTAGGACCTGATCAGAGCTGTGTTTACACTTAGCTGCATCCATAAATCCCATACCAATAAATGGAGTAGTAGTCCTGCAAGAACACCACTGCTTACTTCACATAGGGTAACAGTTCTTCATTCTTGAGACTGTTGGGGCTCCAACTGCTGAGGACAGGTAATAATTTTGGTTGATGTGTCACACCTTTAAGTTTGGACGCAGTGTGTGTGTGTGTGTGTGGGGGGGGGGGGGGGGGGAGGGTGTTGGAAGTTGCCCATAAAAGCCAACAGGGTGAAGATATGATTGAAAGTTTTAAATATGTTATAGGGCCAAATAAGATTCATGAGGGTTGTGTTTTTTATAAGAAGCTGTACACAAGAACAAGGGGACACAATGTTTGGTTAGTTGGGGGAAAGATGTGAAGCGATATGAAAAAATATTACTTTAAATGTACTTTAAATTTACCTACCATGTCTGCTGGAAGTTTGTTCCAAATATCTACTACTCTTTCAAAGTAATATTAAAGTAAAATTTATAGTAAATGGACATGCCTGGGATATTTATATATCTATCCTAAGGTAATAGATGGCCTAAAGCTGCGGCTGCAAAATCCTAGAAATTAAGGCAAATAAGAAGCATGAACATACCATCTATCTCCATCCTCACAAGAAGCCGGCAGAATGTCATCACAACAGGACATGAAAAGTTTTCTTAGCAGCTGAGGCCTTGGGAGGCAAATACCATGTGACACGCAATATAGAGCGTTATTTATTTTTCGTTTTACTTCAAATCAATTGTTATATGAAAACATTAAATCTACTCTCTCTTAGTTCAGTGTGTTTATATTTGATTAAATATTTATAGAATTGTTAACTTTGCAAATAATAATAAAAAAACTTCAAATAATTACTTTCAAGGAACAGTACACTGTTGTAAACTGATTATTACTATGCCCCTACACAGTGGCATAACTATATGGCAGATGGTTGCAATTGCATCTTCAATAACCAACAGCTGAATGATTGTTTAGCTCTCTATAGCCTCAACCTTAGGCCTTATTCATATGTTCACATTTCCGGCTGCAATTGCAGACAGAAATAAAGGCTTTTCAATGCGTTTCAATGTCCCCATTCAAATGTCCGTACTTATGTATGGTACCGTGATACGTGCCACAAAAAAAAAAGAGAGGTCCTCGTCAGTAGAGATGATCGAACATCGGAAAATCTTAGGTTCTATAGAACTCAAACTAGGTAATAGGCTGAATCCCAGAATTCCAGGCAGTACTTGGGCTGTCTCCTCCTTTACCACAGACCGGAGAAGGCACCGGGAATCAAATGCGGAAGGTTCGAAAGGTTCGAGTTCTATAGAACCTAAGATTTTCCGATGTTTAATCATCTCTACTTATCAGGATCGGCAATTGCAGCATGGATCACTATCTTCTAAGTAGTGTTCTGTGAATTACGGAGCACTACGGAAGTACATTCATAGTGTGGTCCGTAATTATGGGCTGCACTATGGACATGTGAATGAGGTCTAAGGGTATCCATTCTATACACAGGCAGATTCCGCCATCCACCTGAAGAATGAACCTGTTTATTCTTTGGGTGGACGGCGGACTCTGCCTGACCATACGATGGAGTCTATGGCATAGGTGAAGATGCGAGCTGCGGAATCCACGGCGGCAGGTGACCGCCCAGGTTCCGTAGTGTGCACATTCCCTTACTGTGACGGCTAGGAGCCTTGACTATTGTGAGGACCAGCAGCTCTAAGCTTTACCTCTTCTTATAACTTCACTCTTAACCTATAAAGAATCCGGCAGGCTGTGGCTTAAGAAAGCCCTCCTGGGTGGCCGCAAGAGAAGGCAATAAAAGATCTGAACATACAGAGAAAATAAACAGCTGTTAAACCTATAACATAGACCAGGGACCTGCGCCGCTCATTCAGGTTTCATCTCTTTTTACAACATATCAGTCAGAGTCAAGAGCTGAATCCCTGACACAAGAGCAGCAGATTTAAGTTTACGACCCATGGAATAATATATAGCAGTGAGGTTCAGCACGATTTATTACTTTGTAGAAAATACACAAATCACAGATGTGGCACAAAACAATGTTTAATACCTGAACAAAACATCCCTCAAACATATGACAGAATGTAATGTTATTAATGGAGTGTGTTTTACCAGATCAAGTAAAGGAAAAAAATCTGGATTAAATTAAAATAAAGCCCCTATTACATGGAGCAATATTCTACCCAATCAGACCGATTCAGCAGATTATTGCTCTATGTAATAAAGAGAGCGATCAAATGATTATTGGCTAATGATAAAACGTTTATACATATCTGTTCACGTCCCCTGATGTTCTACTCGCTTCTGCCCTTTGCCTGCAGCCACCGCTGGAACTTCAGAGCCAGTCTCAGAAATGACAAGCTGCTCAACCAATCACTGGCCGCGACACCATGTGGTGTAATACAGGGGAATTGTATACAAAGTGCCAAAGCATAGAGGTGATACACATTGTGATGTGACAGTAAAGAGATAATACACAGAAATCATGAGGTCACAGTCGCAGTAGGATAATGTTCAGTGTCGGACTGGGGTACCTGGGGCCCACCAGAGGAAATGATCCTTGGGGCCCACCAATATAGAACCAGTGAGACACGACATGCTGACCTGCTCCTTTCCTGAATTCATCTGTATCTGTGACAAATCTCAGAACACCCTACATTTATACAGCTCTCAGGTTAAGCTGGGAATTGTAGTCTTTAAGAGGACAACCCTTTAATAAATCACTGTGTGCAGAGTCTCCTGGTGGCTGCAATCTGTGGGTGACAACTAAAGATGAGCGAACCGGCCGAGGTTCGCGTTCGTATGAACCTGAACTCTCGGAAATGATTCCCGCTGTCGGCCCGCTCCGTGGAGAGGGTGGATACAGCCTGAGGACCGCCTAGAAAACTGGGATACAGCCATAGCCATAGGCTGTATCCCAGTTTTCCAGGCGGTCCTCAGGCTGTATCCACCCTCTCCACGGAGCGGGCAGACAGTGGCAGTCAGAAGCCGAGAGTTCAAGTTCATACGAATCCGAACCTCGGTCGGTTCGCTCATCTCTAGTGACAATCAGCAGCCCTGAAGGTCCAGCAATGCATCTGTCTACAACTGCAGTTATTAGAGGACGGTACTACTGTACTACAACTCCCAGCATATCCTGAGGGCTGCAGACTGTTAACTTGGGCCACGACCAAGATATATATATATATATATATATATATACACACACTCACCGGCCACTTTATTAGGTACACCATGCTAGTAACGGGTGGTCTTCTGCTACTGTAGCCCATCTGCCTCAAAGTTGGACGTACTGTGCGTTCAGAGATGCTCTTCTGCCTACCTTGGTTGTAAAGGTTGGCTATTTGAGTCACTGTTGCCTTTCTATCAGCTCGAACCAGTCTGCCCATTCTCCTCTGACCTCTGGCATCAACAAGGCATTTCCGCCCACAGAACTGCCGCTGACTGGATGTTTTTTCTTTTTCGGACCATTCTCTGTAAACCCTAGAGATGGTTGTGCGTGAAAATCCCAGTAGATCAGCAGTTTCTGAAATACTCAGACCAGCCCTTCTGGCACCAACAACCATGCCACGTTCAAAGGCACTCAAATCACCTTTCTTCCCCATACTGATGCTCGGTTTGAACTGCAGGAGATTGTCTTGACCATGTCTACATGCCTAAATGCACTGAGTTGCCGCCATGTGATTGGCTGATTAGAAATTAAGTGGTAACGTGCAGTTGGACAGGTGTACCTAATAAAGTGGCCGGTGAGTGTATACCACCACATACTGACTAACACCACTGCTGCTACTGAATAAGATTCACTATACATAGATCAATATGACCTCATCCAGTCATATACAGATGGACGCAGGTCTACACAGGTTCTGTACTACATATACATTACAGTGCAGTTATATCAGGTGACTCACAGGGGACGTCTTCTCTTATTGGAGTTCTTCCCTTTTTATCTTCTTCTCCATCCATCCTGGGCCATTATGAGAACTTCTCCGAGCCACGAATCCTCAGAATCTGCCAGACAGACATATTAGACTTCTCACTCTGTCACCGTCCTCATCTATCTACAAACTGCACATCTGTATTGGCCCCTTTACACCCTCATTTAGTGGGTAGGCAGACTCTTAGTGACCCCCTTATAGTATATGCGCCTCTCTATGTAGCCACCTTATAGATGCCCCCTTGTTCAGTCTTCCAAAAAGATAACCCCATGTGCATCTCCTATAGAGCCCCACCTCTGTGCATCCCCTTTAGTATATGGCCCTCCTTTCTGTAGCTCCCCCTTATAGATGACCCCTCTGTGTAGTCCACTGTAGTAGATGACGACGTCTGTACATGCCCTATTGTATAACCCCCCGTGTAGTCCCCCTTATAGATGGCCCCTTTATGTGGTCCCCTTATGTTGTCTCCCTTATAGATGCCCCCCAGTGTTGCCCCCTTATGTTGTCCCCCCCTTAGAGATAGCCCCCTGCGTTGTCCCCTTACAGATTCCCCCCATGTATTGTCCCCTTATAGATGCCCCCCCGTGTTATCCCCCCTATATATATGGCCCCCTGTGTTGTCCCCTTATAGATGGCTCCCTTATAGATGCCCCCTGTGTTGTCCTCTTAGAAGGCCCCCTTATAAATGCCCCCTGTGTTGTCCTCTTAGAAGGCCCCCTTATAAATGCCCCCTGTGTTGTCTCCCTATAGATAGCCCTCTTAAAGATGCCCCCTGTGTTGTCTCCCTATAGATAGCCCTCTTATAGATGCCCCCTGTGTTGTCTCCCTATAGATAGCCCCTTATAGATGCCCCCCCGTGTTGCCCCCTTATGTTGTCCCCCCCTTAGAGATAGCCCCCTGCGTTGTCCCCTTACAGATTCCCCCCATGTATTGTCCCCTTATAGAGGCCCCCCCGTGTTATCCCCCCTATATATATGGCCCCCTGTGTTGTCCCCTTATAGATGGCTTCCTTATAGATGGCCCCTGTGTTGTCCTCTTAGAAGACCCCCTTATAAATGCCCCCTGTGTTGTCCTCTTAGAAGGCCCCCTTATAAATGCCCCCTGTGTTGTCTCCCTATAGATGCCCCCTGTGTTGTCTCCCTATAGATAGCCCTCTTAAAGATGCCCCCTGTGTTGTCTCCCTATAGATAGCCTCCTTATAGATGCCCCCTGTGTTGTCTCCCTATAGATAGCCCTCTTATAGATGCCCCCTGTGTTGTCTCCCTATAGATAGCCCCTTATAGATGCCCCCTGTGTTGTCTCTCTATAGATAGCCCTCTTATAGATGCCCCCTCTGTTGTCTCCCTATAGATAGCCCTTATAGATGCCCCCTTTGTTGTCTCCCTATAGATGGCCCCCTTATAGATGCCCCCCTTAAAGATGCCCCCTGTGTTGTCCCCCTATAAATGGCCCCCTTATAGATGCACCCGTGTTGTCTCCCCATAGATGCCTCCCGTGTTGTCCCCCTATAGATGGCCCCTTATAGATGCCCCCCCGTATTATCCCCCTTATAGATGCCCCCTGCGTTGTCTCCCTATAGATGCCTTCCGTATTATCCCCCTTAGATGCCCCCTGTGTTGTGTCCCTATAGATAGCCCCCTCATAGATGCCCCCCCCCCCCGTATTTTCCCCCTGTGCAGATAAAAAAAAAACAAAAAAAAACAACAACTCACCTTAAAACTCGCTCCCCCGCCGTCGCCGCTGTCTTCTCCTCTTCTCCCCCTGCTGCAGCTTCTCGGCTCTCTGTGGGTGTCCCGGCCGGATGGGTGTCAGCGGTCTCAGCTTGGTGTGCACTGAGGCTGTTACCTCCGGCACAGAGAGCATCTCTATAATGCACTCCTTGTGCAGAAGTCTCCGCCCACAGAGAGCCGAGCAGCTGCAGCCGGGGGCCAGACTACCTCTTGTGACTGCAAGCAAAACACTGCTGTGGGGGCCCGTTACACCACGGGGGGACACGAAGGTCTCAACACTGATGCTGTCACCTGACTGAGGGACCAGTCAGGTGATAGCATTGATAGGTGGCGCAGCAGTCAGCGTGCCACCTGCGTGGGGGGCCGGGTCCTCCGGTGGCCCAGCCCGACACTGATAATGTTTACAGTGACGTCACAATACAAGGATGATGCATGTAGTGATGTTACGGTACAGTGATAATATACATAGTGATGCCAGAGTACCAGGATAATGCACATGGTGATATCACACTACAGGTGTAAAGTATATAGTGATTTTACAAAACAGAGATAAAACAAATAGTGATAACAGAGTACAGGAATCCTGCACTCAGTGATGCCCCAGAAAAGTCATAATGTACACAGTCATGTCAGTAAAAGGATAATGCACAAATTAATATTGCAGTACAGAAATAATACACATTGTGATCTTACAGTACAAGGTACATACAATGTCACAGTATGGGAATTTAAAAACATGTAATGCTCGTGGCAAGGGCATTTTAAGGAGACCATGGAGCACCATATTGAATGGACCCCAATTAATTTATTCATTACTGACAGTCACTCTCTGAGCAGAGATGGACTCACTAGTTGATCCTATGATGGCTACCCTGGTAGTTACATACATGGCACATGGACTATAAGGCCGCTCTATAGTGTAAAGCAGTCTTCCCCAACTCCAGCCCTCAAGGCCACCAACAGGTTGTGTTTTGAGGCTTTTCTTACTATATCACAGGTGATATAATTATACCCAGTGCATCAGGTATCATCACAGGTGTCCTTTGTAATAGAAATCTTCAAAAATGAGGACTGTTGGTGGACCATGAGGACTGGAATTGAGAAGCAGTAGTGTAAAGGACCAACCAAATATCTCCTCACATCTAGGCCTTTATGTCTAGACATGGTTGTAGCAGCATATTATAGGCTAAGGGCACATTGAAAAGGAATTATTTTATTCTTGCTTTGTACTTGTCAAGGTGCAACAAAAATAACTTTTCTTTTAGGTCTTCTGCAGTTTTCTGTGTGAGCTCCATTTCTCTCTACACTTCTACATCTGCTCTCCTTTCTCCCAAGCCTGTGAGCTGTCCCGCAGGGATTCTTTCCCATCTACTATCTGAATTTCTATCTAACCCCTTACTACTCATATCTCTAAGACTAAGAGAGCAGAATGTCTGTTAGACTATAAATACTTATTTTTCCCAGAGTAGCAGCTAAATGCTAGGATTTTTTTAATGAAGACTATTTAGTAAATTGCAAAAGGTGTCCATAGCCTTTAACTTCAGTCACTCCTATTGGTTTTAAGTAGAGGAAAAAGAATGTCTCGCATTTTAAAGGTTAACATGACACAATCAAGCAAGGAGTAAAGACATGGCACTCACCCGTCGGAATCTTCACCGTTTCTTTATTGAATAACTGCAAACATAGTAAAATCAGGTATAGCGAGAGGACGCCTAGCGTGTAGCAGCGACAGCTGTTTCCTGCCTATTCGGCACTTCTTCACGGCTGCGTATGACGTCCTACGTAATCTACGTAATTAAATAGTGTCTATCCATTTACATAAAAAACACAATGAAATAGTGCATTTAAACAAAACATTTAAAAACAACTAGATAAAGGCATTAAATTCATTTCTATCGTTTAACCCCACTGGTCCGGTAGCATCAAAGTGAGAAATAAGGTAAGCTTCTCGTTGCAACAAAAGAGTATGTCGGTCTCCGCCCCCCTCAGGTGTAAAGATACGATCTAATCCTGCAAATTTCAGGAGGTCTTTTTTACCATTATGTACCGTGTGAACGTGCTCTATAAATCTAGTAGAGCCTTTCCCTGTCACTAACGAATGAAAGTGTTCTTTAATTCTATAGTATAACTTCCTTTTTGTTTTACCTATATAAAAACGTAGACATGGGCAAATTATAACATAAACCACATAGGTAGAATGGCACGTTATAAGTTGTTTGACCTTCCATTGTTTTCCATTTAACTGTATAGTATTTATGGCCAAGTTATAATTACATACGAAGCACTGGGAACATTTTTTATTACCTTTAGGTCCTAATTTATCTAGCCAAGTGAGTTGCTGATGGATTTGGGCGCTGTTCATATTATCCCCAATAGTGCGGTTTTTTCTCTGGGTAATCAGGGTTTTTTTTATTGCTACTTCTTTTAACGTAGGATCGCTCTCTAATAAATACCAATTTTTATGGATTGTTCTTTTAATAAAATCATTTAGTGGGGTATTTTTAAAGGAGAAGCAAAAACGTTTTTCTTTTTTCTGTTCATGATTTTTAGATTTTAAAAGATTTGATCTCTCTATTTTTTCTGTTTTTTCTACTGCTTTTTTCAGCACATCATCTGGATAGCCCCGTTCTCTTAATCTGTTTAATAAATCATCTGCTTGTTGGACATAAACATCATGTTCACTATTAATCTTTTTCAATCTTAGTAGTTGTCCATACGGAATAGCTTCTTTTACACTCAACGGGTGAGAGCTGTCGAAGTGCAAAAGAGCATTGCGGGCTGTAGATTTTCTAAAACCCTCTGTTTGAATACAATTGTCTTTTATTTTCACTAGCACATCTAGGAATTCTAATCTGTCGCCCCCATACTGTCCCGTAAAAAACATGTTCATGCAATTAATATTGTTTAAAAATGTAATAAATTCTGAAAACTCAGATTCAGTTCCCTCCCAGACTATACAGACGTCATCCATATAGCGGGCATAATATTTAATCTTATTAATATAGGGATTGTGAGATGAAAAAATATACCGTTTCTCAAAAATGGCTAAAAATAAATTTGCATATGAACATGCAACAGGCGTGCCCATCGCCGTTCCTGTCTGTTGATTATACCAGGTATTCTTAAATCTGAAATTGTTATTTTCCAAAATAAATATTAAGGAATCACAAATAAATTTTCTAAAATCATCCGATTTCTCGGTGCTCTCGAGGAATTCATCGATAGCCTGTACACCCGCATCATGCGGGATGCGGGTGTACAGGCTCTCGACGTCAAGAGACACCAACCGGTAAGACTCCCTCCAATCAATGAATTGTAAGGATTGCAAAAATTCATTAGTGTCTTTTAGATATGCTGGTATATGTGGTAACAGGGGGCGTAACAACCAGTCAATGTATTTTGACAAGGCTTCAGTCACTGAACCAATCCCGGCCACAATCGGGCGGCCTGGGGGATTGGTCAGTGACTTGTGCACTTTAGGTAGATAGTGCCATTTGGCTTTTTTGGGGTTAACAGGTAACAGTTTATCGGCCGTTTTTTCAGATAGTTGGCCTTTGTCAACTGCCGATCTCAGAAGGGAGCGTAGCTTTTCCATGGTTTTTTGAGTGGGGTCTCCATTTAATTTTTTATAAACAATGCCATTGTTCAACTGACGGTCAGCTTCAGCTTCATACTGGGCTCTGGTTAGGACAACAGTGCTGCCCCCCTTGTCAGCCCTTTTCACAATCAAATCTGGGCGTTTTTTTAACCATGTTAAAGCTCGCGCTTCCCTTTCTGTCAGATTATTAATTGCTTTAGGGTATATCAAACATTTTACTTCATTCATTACCGTTTTAGTGAACAGATCAATTGAACCTCCTGGTTCTACTGGGGGACAAAATGTAGAACTATTCCCTCCTGTGAAATAGCTCTGTTCGGTATCGGAGTGTGAGCTCGCGGGAATGCCAGCGGATTCACACTCCAACTCCTGCAACAGAGCTATACACTCTCTCTCTGGCTGCGTCATGTTATCTATCGGGGAAAACCCCAACGGACCGATTTTAGTAGGAATTTCACCTTCACATAATTTCTTGGCACTCTCATTGTGGTTTTTTTGTGAGGTAAGAAAAAATTTATGCAAATTTATCTTGCGCATAGATTTATAAAGATCAATTTCAAACGTGGCTAGATCAAAATTTTCCATGATCCCATAATTAAGTCCCTTAGATAGCAAATTTAAACAGTCATCGCTCAGGACTTCGCCGGAGAGATTTATCACATTTGGACATTTTATTGTCGTCTCCACGTTACAAATTTTCTTTTCTTTGTTTTCTTTATGTCCTTTTCTTCCTCTCCCTCTCCGGGTGGATTTTCTAAAGGGACATTGGTACTTGTACTTGGTTTATCTTCCCTAATGGTGGGGTTTTGGTTCCCTGTTTTTTTCTTTTTATCATCTCCAGAGCTAGAATCCGAATCACTTGTGCCCATATCCGAATATAGGGAGGCTTTCTTCTTTCTTTGGAAGTGTCTCTTGTTGATTTTATTAGACCACGAAAAAATCTTGTTACTCTCATAGTCATTTTTGTCCCGTAAGTATTTTTCACGTTTCTTTTCTTTTGTTTCCTTTTGTAATGGTAATAATCTTTTTTCTAGTTTTTTCAAAAAGATTTTTAGATGGTCTTCCGATAGCCTTTGTTGCAATTCCAATTTTGCTTTTTGTAGTTCATCAGAAATTTTTTCATGTTCTACCTTATTTCTTTCTAATACTATATGTAACAGGCGGGTAGAGTGATCTAAAAACGCTTGATCCCATGCGGTTGTGAAATCCTTATCATCCTGAAACACTGCAGGTGCTTTATAATTCCGGAGTCCTCTTGGGACTCTATCGTTATCCACATATGATTGCAGTGATTGGATTGTCCAGAAAAGACGCATTTCGCGTTCAGCAAGGGAGAAGGTTTTTTGTTCAAGCGTTTTTACACTCATAATCTGAATTTGATCCTTTTCATTGCAGGACGCAAAGAAAACGCTGGCGTCCTCTCTACCTGTTTGTATTATGCCGTCAAAATTCATTGTGCTTAAAGTCTCTGATATATCCATAATAGTAGAGTGGTCAGACATTGTGTGCTCAGTACTCATAAAGAAAAACAGTCCATATACAAACACTCAGAAAAAGCGATAGAGTACGGCACTACTGCTGAGCCCAACAGGATATTCATGCACGTGTAAATGTCCGGCATAAAGCAGTTATGGTGAAGCTGATCAGTGGTGCTCTATGTATGAATAAAGTAGAAATGGACGATATATATCAAGCAAGGAGTAAAGACATGGCACTCACCCGTCGGAATCTTCACCGTTTCTTTATTGAATAACTGCAAACATAGTAAAATCAGGTATAGCGAGAGGACGCCTAGCGTGTAGCAGCGACAGCTGTTTCCTGCCTATTCGGCACTTCTTCACGGCTGCGTATGACGTCCTACGTAATCTACGTAATTAAATAGTGTCTATCCATTTACATAAAAAACACAATGAAATAGTGCATTTAAACAAAACATTTAAAAACAACTAGATAAAGGCATTAAATTCATTTCTATCGTTTAACCCCACTGGTCCGGTAGCATCAAAGTGAGAAATAAGGTAAGCTTCTCGTTGCAACAAAAGAGTATGTCGGTCTCCGCCCCCCTCAGGTGTAAAGATACGATCATTCGTTAGTGACAGGGAAAGGCTCTACTAGATTTATAGAGCACGTTCACACGGTACATAATGGTAAAAAAGACCTCCTGAAATTTGCAGGATTAGATCGTATCTTTACACCTGAGGGGGGCGGAGACCGACATACTCTTTTGTTGCAACGAGAAGCTTACCTTATTTCTCACTTTGATGCTACCGGACCAGTGGGGTTAAACGATAGAAATGAATTTAATGCCTTTATCTAGTTGTTTTTAAATGTTTTGTTTAAATGCACTATTTCATTGTGTTTTTTATGTAAATGGATAGACACTATTTTATTACGTAGATTACGTAGGACGTCATACGCAGCCGTGAAGAAGTGCCGAATAGGCAGGAAACAGCTGTCGCTGCTACACGCTAGGCGTCCTCTCGCTATACCTGATTTTACTATGTTTGCAGTTATTCAATAAAGAAACGGTGAAGATTCCGACGGGTGAGTGCCATGTCTTTACTCCTTGCTTGATATATATCGTCCATTTCTACTTTATTCATACATAGAGCACCACTGATCAGCTTCGCCATAACTGCTTTATGCCGGACATTTACACGTGCATGAATATCCTGTTGGGCTCAGCAGTAGTGCCGTACTCTATCGCTTTTTCTGAGTGTTTGTAACATGACACAATCATCTGTATTGTGCTATGTGGTTTGTTATCATCCACATCCAGTCTTACAAATATCGTTTCCAGATGTGTAGTCTTCCAGTATTTTGGAGTAAGGAGGGGGGGACTTTCTGGCTCAGTATTTTGGGGGTTAATCTGCCATTTTCTAATGGGTACAATACGTGGAGGTGGAATCTCTACAATGTTATGTTTAAATTACCTGAAATTCTGTGTATTTAAATAGGAACAAGGTTTTCTTTATGTCAGGAATTTAGTAATTTACACAATCCCAGAATTCATACTATTGATAATGGTTGTGACCATCAGACAGTGGGACGGATTCTTTAAGGTATCAGGTAACAAAGCCAATGGGGATGATTTACTAACGTGTTCCTGACAGCAAATTGTCAGGTTTTTGTCCATTTTGCCTGTCGGTTTAGTGTTCTGACACATTTACTAAAGGTGTGCAACACAATTTTTCAAAAAACCTGACATATCCGTCATTTTTGTCCAAAAACCTGCCAAGTGGGCGTGCTGTGGGTGTTTCCTTTTAACCCTTAGAGGACCGGGCCAATTTCAATCTTTTTCCTCCTTGTGCTTAAAAGGCCATAGCACTTGCATGTTTTCACCTAGAGACTCACATGAGCCCTTATTTTTTGCACCACTAATTGTACTTTGCAATGACAGGCTGAATTTTTGTATAAAGTACACCATACCTCCCAACTTTCCCGGATCTGGCGGGACGGTCCCGATTTTGGGGTCATGTCCCGCCGTCCCGGTACAGCCCCGATGTGTCCCGCTGCCGCGCGCCTCTCCCCAGCTGGACCCGCCGGATTCTGTGGGATCTGGTGCGGAGCGGCAGAGTGAAGGAGCTGTAACTGTCGCCCTGTGTACCCTGTGGCAGTGCGGGGGCTGGTGTGATGTGGATGGAGGAGACAGTGTGCTGCGGTGCCCGGGCTGTAGCTGCTTCCTGTGTGACCCGGTAACCGCAGTACACGTGCTGTTGCTGCAGGCTCTATCTGTGGGGGAGCTGAGGAGGCACTGAGGCTGCACAGGTATCTGGCCGACAAGTGTCTCCCCGGGCAGAGCTGCTAGAGGCCAGGGAGCACGGGCCACACTACAGATGGAGGTAATGGGTGTGTAGGGTGGGGGAGGAATGGTCCAGGGCTGGGGGCACACATACACTTACGGACGGTCCCGGTGTCTCCCGGCAAGCCCCGCCCCCGATGTCACCCGCGGGAGGTATAGTAACTCTTATCACGGACTGTTAGATCACCCAGCTTTCCAGCATCATCTATTGAAGTGAGTATAATGGGGGTCACCCAGCTTTCCAGCACCATCTATTGAAGTGAGTATAATGGGGGTCACCCAGCTTTCCAGCATCATCTATTGAAGTGAGTATAATGGAGGTCACCCAGCTTTCCCAGTATCTCATAGTCAGTATAATGGGGGTCACCCAATTTTCCCAGTATCTCATAGTATAATGGAGGTCACCCAGCTTTCCCAGTATCTCATAGTCAGTATAATGGAGGTCACCCATCTTTCCCAGTATCTCATAGTCAGTATAATGCAGGTCACCCAGCTTTCCCAGTATCTCATAGTCAGTATAATGCAGGTCACCCAGCTTTCCCAGTATCTCATAGTCAGTATAATGGAGGTCACCCAGCTTTCCCAGTATCTCATAGTCAGTATAATGCAGGTCACCCAGGATAATGGAGGTCACCCAGCTTTCCCAGTATCTCATAGTCAGTATAATGGAGGTCACCCAGCTTTCCCAGCATCTTGTATAGTAGTCAGTATAATGGCGGTCACCCAGCTTTCCCAGCATCTTGTATGGTAGTAAGTATAATGGAGGTCACCCAGCTTTCCCAGCATCTTGTATAGTAGTATAATGGTAATAGGTGACGTGGATATGAGGGTGTAGCTATGGGGGCATGGTTAGGGGGAGGGCGTGGCTATAGGGGCGTGGCACATTGCTGTGACTGTCCCTCTTTCCTCTCAGCAAAAGTTGGGAGGTATGAGTACACTGCGAAACCAGGAAAAAATAAAATGTGTGAAGTTAAAAAAAAAAACCCACATATTTTTATTTGAGGGAGGGGGGGGGTTACGCCGTTTGCCCTGGGGTAAAACTGTCTTGTTATATATGCTCAGGGCCGGCGTCAGCACCCGGCTAACTAGGGCAAATGCCAGGGCCCACAGCTCCTCTGGGGGCCCACTCCCGTGTAAGTGGCAAAAGTGTAGTAACAAAGGGGACTGGGCCCCTAGAGGCCACATGTGACAGTTAGGGGCCCGCCAATACATACTGGTGTCCCCGGGCATCGGTCTTCCTTCACAAATCTTCCCTACAGCCGAGTAGGAAAGTGAAGGACCTTTGAGTGTCAAGGACCTTTCATGATGTCACGGGTCATGTGATCGGACACCAGACCTGATAGAGGGCAGCACGGTAGGCTCTGCAAACTAATAGTGTTCTGTATGTGCTGGGGCTTCTAGTTGTTTTGTGTATAGAGGTCCTGCTGTAATATATATATCTATTACAGCAGGATATATATATATATATATTACAGCAGGACCTCTATACACAAAACAAATAGATATCTGTATCTATCTATCTATCTATCTCCTATCTATCATCTATCTATCTATCTCCTATCTCTCTATCTATCTCCTATATATCTATCTAATATCTATCTAATATCTATCTATCTATCTCCTATCCTACAGGTCCTGTATATCACTGCAGGACCTGTATATAGGAGAACTAGAGGTCTCACCATGTTTATATCTATATAATAAAAATGAAAGTCTGTCTGTCTGTCTGTCTGTCCCAAATAGACTTCCAAACGCCTAAACCGTTTGACCCCAAATTTGGCACACAGATACATTGGGTGCCCGGGAAGGTTTTACCGAAGGTCCCATCCCCGCCAGATGTACAGGAGGGGAGGGGGAGGGGAAAGAGCGCCCCATAGAGATGAATGGGAAAATCTCCTCACTGCAAACACAGGTGATATAATTAGCTGCAGCTTTGCCCAGAGAAAACGGCAGTTGGAGCCTTAGCAACCAATAGGATTACTGCTTTCATTTTCACAGGAAGTTGTGGTTGCTAGGGAAGCTGCCTCACAACATCCACAGTAATAACTGGTAGACCCCCTACTCCAACCATACAGTACATGTATACAGGACCCCCTACTCCATCTATACAGTACATGTATACAGGACCCCCTACTCCATCTATACAGTACATGTATACAGGAGCCCCTACTCCATCTATACAGTACATGTATACAGGACCCCCTACTCCATCTATACTGTACATGTATATACAGGGCCCCCTACTCCATCTATACAGTACATGTATATACAGGGCCCCCTACTCCATCTATACTGTACATGTATATACAGGACCCCCTACTCCATCTATACAGTACATGTATATACAGGGCACTACAGGTATACCAAACTGTGACTGGGTAACATTGCCACACCAGACCTGACCAATACCGCCATACTGTGACTGGATAACACTACCACACCAGACCTGTTCAATACCGCCATACTGTGACTGGATAACACTGCCATACCAGACCTGACCAATACCACCATACCATGACTGGATAACACCACCACACCAGACCTGACCAATACTACCAAACTGTGACTGGGTAACACTGTCATAACACACCTGACCAATACCACCATACTATGACTGGAAAAAACTGCTATACCAGACCTGACCAATACCCCCATACTGTAACTGAATAACACTGTCATACCAGACCTAACCAATACCGCCATACTGTGACTGGATAACACTGCCAGACCTGACCAATACCGCCATACTATGACTGGATAACACTGCCATACCGGACCTGACCAATACTGTCATACTGTGACTGGATAACACTGCCATACCACACCTGACCAATACCGCCATACTGTGACTGGATAACACCCTATACCAGACCTGACCAATACCGCCACATTGTGACTGGAGAACACCGCCACACCAGACCTGACCAATACCGCCACATTGTGACTGGAGAACACCGCCACACCAGACCTGACCAATACCGCCATACTGTGACTGGATAACACCGCCATACCAGACATGACCAACACCGACACACTGTGACTAAATAACACTGCCATACCAGACCTGACCAATACCGCCATACTGTGACTGGATAACACCGCTATACCAGACCTGACCAATACCGCCATACCCCCCTCGAAAAGACACCAGATTTTCTGGCAAGTCTGAACGGGAGGGTACTGCCCCTCTGCAAGGTGCTACCCTACGCACCAGACCATGGGTGCCTAATGGTAAATACGACCCTGCAGGTATACAGGACACTACAGGTATACAGGACCCCAAAACTATACACTACAGGTGCACGGGACCTCCACCAACTATATACTACAGGTATACAGGACCCCAAACTTTACACTACAGGTATACAGGACCCCAAAACTATACACTACAGGTATACAGGACCTCCACCAACTATATACTTCAGGTATACAGGACCTCCACCAACTATATACTACAGGTATACAGGACCCCAAACTATACACTACAGGTATACAGGACCCAAAAACGATACACTACAGGTATACAGGAACTCCACCAACTATATACTACAGGTATACAGCACCTTCACCAACTCTATACTACAGGTATACAGGACCCCAAAGCTATATACTACAGGTATACAGGAACTCCACCAACTATATACTACAGGTATATAGGACCCCAAACTATACACTACAGGTATACAGGACCTCCACCAACTCTATACTACAGTTATACAGGACCTTCAAACTATGCACTACAGGTATACAGGACCCCTGAACTATATACTACAGGTATACAAGACCTCCACCAATTATACACTACAGGTATCCAGGACCCACAAACTATAAACTACAGGTATACAAGACCTCCACCAACTATACATTACAGGCATACAGCACCAACTATATACTACAGGTATACAGGGCCCCCGAACTATACAGTACAGGTATACAGGACCTTCACCAACTGTACACTGCAGGTATACAGGACCTCCCTCAACTATACACTACAGGTATACAGCCCCCCCCAACTACACATTACAGGTATACAGGACCCCCCCAACTATACACTATAGGTATACAGCCCCCCCCAACTATGCACTACAGATATGCGAGACCCCTAAAAACTATACATTGTGGGTATACAGAACCCCTCCAACTATGCACTACAGGTATACACTAATTTCACTGATTAACTTAGATGAAACAATACCTTTAGCTTGGCCTCCAGGGCACCTTAGAACAAATCTAATTACAACACTGACACTTTATACCCGGGCAGCGGCGGGTACATTTTCTAGTAATACATATATATCATGCTGGTGCTGCTAGTACTCCTGTATACAGCTCCTGCTCTGTCTGTGTGTGTGTGTGTGTGTGTATATATATATATATATATATATATATATATATATATATATATATATATATATATACACACACACACACACACACACAGCAGGAGCTGTATACAGGAGAACTAGCAGCACCAGCATGAGATATATATATATTCCTGTGACTGGGTCTGACTCCTCCAGAGTCCTGACTACCACAGAGATCAGGAGATACAGGAGGAGAAAGATATGCAGCAGCCGCATGTTTCTTTTGCTGCAAATCTTTCCTCGACTGTCTCTCCATGATTTGCTCCTCAAAGGGGCCCGCCGAGGCTCTGTCGCCCAAGGGCCCACAAAAAGCTGGAGCCGGCCCTGTATATGCTCCTCAAGTAACTACGATTACAACGATATGTAACTTGTATAACTTTTATTTTATTTGATGGCTTTTAAAAAATTCAAACCATTTAAAAGAAATATATGTTCCTTAAAATCGCTCTATTACCAGGCTTATAGCGCTTTTATCCTTTGGTCTATGGGGCTGTATGAGGTGTCATTTTTTGCGCCATGATATGTACTTTCTATCGGTACCTTGAGTGCACATATGCAACTTTTTGATCGCTTTTTATGACAATTTTTCTGGATTTGATGCGACCAAAAATGTGGAATTTTGCACTTTGGAATTGTTTTGTGCTTACGCCATTTACCGCGTGAGATCAGTAAGGAAATAAATTAATAGTTTGGGTGATTACGCACGCGGCGATACCAAACATGTTTATTTATTAATTTATTTTTATTTATAAATGGGGAAAGAACGGTGATTCACACTTTTATTAGGGGAGGGGGCTTTTTATTAATAAATAAAACTTTTTTTTTTTTTTTTTTTTTTTTTTACACATATACTAGAAACCCCCCGGGGGACTTCTAGTATATGCACACTGATCTCTCATAGAGATCTATGCAGTATAGATATACAACAATAGAGTGCCGAGTCGGGATCAGCGCCGTCACGGCACAGAGCCCGGCCGGTATGAGACGCAGGGATCGCTCCTCCACAACCACGCGGTGTGGGGGGGGGCGGGGCGGCAGGAAGTTAGGCGATCCTCCCCACTAGTAACCAGGGAAGGCTAAAAATGCTTTTTAAATGCAGCTGTCAATTTTAGAAAGCTGCATTTAGAAAGCTAATTAGCGGGCACGGCGATCGGACCGTACCCGATAATAGTCGCGTTCCGGGGCTACAAGCAGCACCCAGGATCGTGATGGTTCAGAGCGGGACCCCAGGTCGTCTGGGGTTAAACCCACCACAACCGACAGATTGACTAAGCAAACCGTGATTTTTTTTTTTTTTTTTAAATACTAAAAATCAGCCACTTCTAGTGTGGTGGGATGGTCGGGCTTTAGTTTTATGCAGTGAAGAGAACAAGTAGAGTATAAAAAATATAGTGGCTGATTTATTGATAAATCTGTTCAAACCATACATAAAATTAGCAATTACACGTATCGGGAGTTCTATCTCTCTTCGTCAGATTGCATGTATACCGTGGGTCAAACGGCTTGTTTATATTAACAAAAAAAGGGTGCCAGTCCCACCTGGTGAGCGGGGCTAAGCAATAGTATATAGTAAACAGTGGCTGGAGAGAGTTGGCGTCCGATATCCTATGGCATGAGGTGGGTCCTGAGTGATGTGCTCAGTGGTCTGGTCACATGATGTGGAGAGCCCAATGGATGATAGGAAGTATCTGTCAGCGGATCCAATGGGAGGGGGAGAAGGACAGGAGTACGGTAATGAGGGTTTTTGTTTTGTCCTGTGGAAAACCTTCCAGATTTACATAGGGCATGAGCCACATTAATGAATTTGGTGCTACAAAAAAAAAAAAAGACACAAATAACATAGCTTAAAATTTACGCATTGTTAGTAAATGACGCCCAATGGGTCCAATTGCAAAAACTTATATTCCAAACTCAAGAGTACTTTATAGACCAGGGATGTCAAATTAAGGCCCTCCAGCTGTTGCAAAACTACAATTGACATCATGCCTGGTAACAGCTTTAGCTGTCCAGGAATGATGGGCAATGTAGTTTTATAACTGCTGGAGGGCCTGAGTTTGACACATGTGTTATAGACTATGGTTAAAGGAACAACCATGCCAAACATGTACACTGAAAAATCTTTAATCCAGTATGTCAGACGCTGTACTTGTCCTTACGGTTTTTAACTATAAAGTTTAAAAATTCTTCACTTGATGACAAGGGACCCTTATTATTGTGATCAGTATTGTTCCCAGTGGTTATACCCAACAATCAGATATTTTCTTAAAACACAACCCTATCTTGGATATTGGTTACTTTGTGGGGTTTTTTACCACCACCTGAGAGTTAACCCATTGTTGAGATGTCCTTCTTTTATATGTCCTACACCAACCTTAGGCTTGGGTCACTCTGAATTGACAATAAGTGATCACACTGTTGACTCACAGTATGGCGCCAGCCATATGATCCTTCTTGGCCAATCGGCAGAGGGAGATTCACTTAATACCAGTGGTCTGGTCACATGATGTGGAGAGCCCAATGGATGATAGGAAGTATCTGTCAGCGGATCCAATGGGAGGGGGAGAAGGACAGGAGTACGGTAATGAGGGTTTTTGTTTTGTCCTGTGGAAAACCTTCCAGATTTACATAGGGCATGAGCCACATTAATGAATTTGGTGCTACAAAAAAAAAAAAAGACACAAATAACATAGCTTAAAATTTACGCATTGTTAGTAAATGACGCCCAATGGGTCCAATTGCAAAAACTTATATTCCAAACTCAAGAGTACTTTATAGACCAGGGATGTCAAATTAAGGCCCTCCAGCTGTTGCAAAACTACAATTGACATCATGCCTGGTAACAGCTTTAGCTGTCCAGGAATGATGGGCAATGTAGTTTTATAACTGCTGGAGGGCCTGAGTTTGACACATGTGTTATAGACTATGGTTAAAGGAACAACCATGCCAAACATGTACACTGAAAAATCTTTAATCCAGTATGTCAGACGCTGTACTTGTCCTTACGGTTTTTAACTATAAAGTTTAAAAATTCTTCACTTGATGACAAGGGACCCTTATTATTGTGATCAGTATTGTTCCCAGTGGTTATACCCAACAATCAGATATTTTCTTAAAACACAACCCTATCTTGGATATTGGTTACTTTGTGGGGTTTTTTACCACCACCTGAGAGTTAACCCATTGTTGAGATGTCCTTCTTTTATATGTCCTACACCAACCTTAGGCTTGGGTCACTCTGAATTGACAATAAGTGATCACACTGTTGACTCACAGTATGGCGCCAGCCATATGATCCTTCTTGGCCAATCGGCAGAGGGAGATTCACTTAATACCAAATAGTACATGCTTAGAGATAGCAGAGATAGAGGGGGCATTTAGTAGGTGCACATCTTTTTAAGCGACTCTATTAAAAATATTGAGGCTGGCGGTTCTAGGATGTTTCCGACTGATATTACTCCAATTATTCTTTTCCGAATGAAGCGCACATTTCCTGCACGACCTCACTCTTGGGGAATGGTGTAAGCTCAGAATGATTCCAGTGCAAACAACATTGGAAAATCCTCTGTAACCTATTCATCATTATGAGAAACAGCTGATGGATCGGTGTAGAGCAGGGATACATTATAAGGGTCTCCCTGTTATTGTGAAAAGAACTGTTCACCACATGTTACCCACAGCTTGGCCTTTATTAAATGGAAAAACCCTACAGGACTACATACAGCGATAATACATATGGTGTCAGGTTCATAAAGGCAAATAAGGACAATATATTACGTTACTTATCTTGTGTCGATTCTGCATATTGTATTGTTTAACTTATCTGGATTAATCTTTCAGTATCCCTAGCTGCTTTCTCTGGTGACTTGCATTGTGTGTCGTCTTTATACCTGGCACCATACCATGAAGTAATGTAGAAAAACTACCTACAGGAGGATGCCGCTAGTTATGTGTTTGACAATATGTTTGTTGATAGTTTCCAATGAGAACCAACAGAAAAGAGTATATAATACAGGCTGTAAATAAGGACCAGCGTATGATAAGTGATGACACATATGCCCACAGGAAAGGAGGATATTACAAAGCAGCTCTCTATTTCCACCTTTTGGAGGTAGGTCTACTTTCAAGTCAGTGATTAGAAGCCTTAGAACATGATCGAGGATTTAAACCAAGCCAGAAATCTCTTCAGAAGGCTGGGTCACAGGACAGTTATTTGTCAGTGTTGTTACGTATACACAGGCCATATTATCAATAAGATATAATAGGGTTAAGTATTGCCCTATACGTAATACACCATAGGGGCACGTGACTGGCACTAAAGTTACCTCCAAAAGGATTTATCTTCTGTTGGACCCTTGGATCCTATTAGTGTATCACAGTGTACCCCTCCTCCGGAGGATCCTCTGTAGTTACATGAACTAAAGGTGGCCATGCAACTTCAATAACTGACAGCCTAACTAGCCGGCCCGCATCCTTCCCATACACAGGAGTGTTCACTTTTTATCTGTTCACCATCAGGCATCTTTATTACAGAGAAGCAAAGTGAAGAGTCCTTTATAACCTGTAGAGGGGGGAGGGGCCGAGGGGGATTAGTGAGGAGGAAGAGGAGACAAGCAGCTGTACAGTTTGGAGACTGCCTGGGCGCCTGTGGATTCACAGGTCACAAAGGTCAATGCAGGTCTGGGAGCTTGGTGAGATAAGACTGCAGGATGATATACTGTTCATGACTGAAGTGGGGGAGGCTGAAAAACAGCTTTAAGTACAGATGGAAACTATTTTGCTTAATAAAACATTGATACTTATTAATTTCTGAAAAAAATACATTAAATGACAGTTATGCTTTTACTCTCCTAGAACAAAGAGGTTGGGTTGGAATTTCCATCTTTCAATTAAAGCATAAGGTGTATGGGGACCTTCCATGATGGGCCACTTATCAATAGCAAGATCCACTGCTAATATGGAAGTTAGCCATGAATCCTGAGACGCAATGAGACTGTAAAGCGCAGGACCCCCATTGGATCTAATGGGGGTCATGTGCATTACTGTCTCACTGCATCTCCAGATCCACGGAGACCGAACTTCCGTATTAGCAGCGGATCTCACCACTAAAAAGTGGCCAATGAAAGGTAAACTTGGGCCCACATGGGTCATACCATGAAAAAGGTGAAAGGATTTTTCTAATAACATTTTAGTCTAACATCCATAGACTCAATCTGTCACTTTCACAAGTTAACAAATAAGGAGGCAAACACAATGAAGTCCAGAAAAACATCATTTATACATATATGTACATATACAAACAATGCAAAGTCTAAAACAAAAGTATCCACAAATGAAAACTTCTTTTTAACTCTTTGCTGCCAGCAGTGGCCTACAACACAACGCACTGCGAAATTCTGTTTTGCAGCAACAGGGTTAGTACAAAACGAGCAATAAAATATACATTTTTAAACTTTTTTTTTTTTTTATACATTTTGCTTTTCTTGAAAAATCCTCATTACACATGCTTTAACATGAAACTGTGTGAAACAGGCAAAACAGCTTATAGTAGTAGCTTCTCAGATTAGAACTGACTGACAGGCCAGACATACACCTACTGAGATCAGATCTTGAGTAACATTTCACATGACCTCTGTCTTACCCCAACCTTCCATGTATTTGTATATTATTCCATGTCTTACCCCAACCTTCCATGTATTTGTATATTATTAAAGCTTAAAGGAGTTTTGTCCAGTATTAGAAAAACAATGGTTGCCATCTTCTAAAAACAGCACTCCAGCTGTTTACAGGTTGTGCTTGGCACTGCAGCTCAGCCCTATACACTTCAATGGAGCTGAGCTGCAATACCAGAAACAACCCATGAGAAAAGTGTGGCACTGTTATTGGAAGAAGGTAGCCTTGTTTACCTTACTCATGAAAAAGTGGAGTGGAGGATGACATAATAGAAAACGTTATACACGGTAAAATAGCTTTGTACATTGACATGTAGTAAATAGAGATTCATAGAAAATCTCCAATCATATAATGTGACCCCAATGACCACCAAAAAAAAAGATAACTTAAACAATGTATAATGGAAAAGTCTCCAGTTTTTGCTTTTTTTTTTAAAGGGTACTTGTCCCAAAGCTGATCTTGTGCAAAGAAATTGGCTGATCCATGGCAAAGAACATGGCTGGTCCATACATGCTGATTGGGAGAGATCAGCTTCATGACAGGTGACCTTTAAGTTCCTGTTCAATCATGTACGGTTTCCAGATGCCCATTCCGAACTATATCCTGCCCTGGACTTCACCAACCAATTTGGTGTCACTATGAAAGGTAACAAAGGGTCTAAATGTGTAAAATGCCAACTGGTAAGCTCAACTTGCAGAGACAAAAAGCTATAATATGGGCATTACAGATTTGACACAGTTACTTCTGAGACTAAAGAAAGTCACCGATGGTCATGCTCTAATCTACACTCATGTGTATAAACTGGAAAGGGGTCGGCACTCCGATCTCAGGTGGTGCCAGGGTAGGAAATCGGACATCAAAAAGGAAAATCCCGGCACTCGCCAAATTCTGCAAAGTGATTTATTGGTGCATGTACAGACAGGCGGATAAAGGACGCGTTTCGGCGTAAAGCCTTTCTCAACAAGCCAGGCTTGTTGAGAAAGGCTTTACGCCGAAACGCGTCCTTTATCCGCCTGTCTGTACATGCACCAATAAATCACTTTGCAGAATTTGGCGAGTGCCGGGATTTTCCTTTTTGATGTCCTAATCTACACTCAGGCCTAAAGCTTTGGCAGTCCAGGCATGATGGGAATTGTAGTCTTGCAACAGCTGGAGGGCCTGAGTTTGACATCACTGCAAATCCCATTTTTCACCTTGCCTTTTGATGGCCTCTAATTCCAGAAGACATTATTTGTGGAGATCATGACCAAGACTTTAGGGAGCATCTTATGTAATCACAGGTAATGTATTGGAAAGACCTGGTGATGTCCCATTGTGTGATGGGACGGGGTGCACCTTAAAAGCTACTCAGCCGGTTGACCGATTGTGAGAGGTTTTCAATGGAATGAATTGTTTTCATTCCGGCAGCAGCTTCATGTTGATGACCACCACTGGGCCATTAATTGCACTGTGTGAAGATCTCTTCCATGGGTTTCCTTTGGATCTCAACTCTGATAAAAGGACAGATATCTAAGTATCTAGATCCATGTTCCCAAACCTGCAGGTTTCCAGTTATTAATAAACTATAAGACCCAACATTCCCTGAAGTTATCTGAAACCAGTCAGGGTGTTTTAAATACAATGAGAATGTTTGGTTCGATTAACCTTGGTGATTTTAGTGATCTCATTGTTGTTATTAAGCTCTCGAGAATCCCCTCCATGGTGCACAGCTATTTCTTGTTCTCTGTATTTTAGGGGGCAGGTCCAGGGCTGAGCTGTTTGCCAGTTGTACACACATTCTTCCTTCTTATTAGTTGTCTAGCGAATCAGATTATAGAGATGGAAGGGAAGCTTTGATTTACCTTTCAGGGACAGTGTGGATTCCCCTGGAGAAGGTAGGCTCAGCTTGCATTGACAGAACCCATAATCACAGCAGTAACTAAGCTCTGCCCCCACTTCCAGTGTGCCAACTTGGTGTGTCTATTACCAGAGATTGATTAAGCCTAACAGCCAGTGAACAGCACATATCAGGGAAGAGGCACACCTGGTGGCCAAGCATTTTCAAGCATTTTATATGGGGTAATGAGTTATTTTTGGTAACTGGTGTTTTACAAATATGTTAGAAATCACAAAAGCCATCACATGGCGGGAAGTGATGTGTAATGAAAGTGTCCATTTCAGGAAGCACAATGAAGTTATAATAGAATACTAGGTTCAGGTAGGGTAAAGGGTCACCTAGGAACAAAATAATCAAAATCACATTACTAAATTTATAAAGTAGTATCATATATATCTTCTGATTATTTACTAGATAAGTATAATAAAACCATGATAATAAAATGTATATGACAGGTTATATTTACATAGACCTTTAGAATATATGTAGCGTTTATGAACAATATGGATTAATAATCAGTTTAGGATAGATCACAAGTATTCTGTTATCAGTCCGTGATCCCCCACGCGTCTGCATTTCTTCCCCTATCATGACACTATTTATATTAGATGAATGACTGTCCTAACATCTCCAGGACACTCATCCCCCTTAAATCCTCTGGTCTGCGGAAAGCCAAGCCCCTTCAAGCCTATGACTATCCATTGCAGCAAGTAGTCCTACGTAAGGATGAGCTGCCAAAAACAAATAGAAAATCCCCGTTGGCTGTGGAAGAAATCTAGAAAGAACTTGCAATAATGAAGCATATTTTAGTAATGAATATACACCCTGAACAGGTTCAAACAACGAACACAAATTCCATCAATTCATATGGATTCTCCAATACACCCTGTAAAGTGGAGACAAGAGTCCCGAATGCCCATGTGTAGAGGCCACCAAAGATATAACCTATAATCTACACTCACCGGCCACTTTATTAGGTACACCTGTCCAACTGCACGTTACCACTTAATTTCTAATCAGCCAATCACATGGCGGCAACTCAGTGCATTTAGGCATGTAGACATGGTCAAGACAATCTCCTGCAGTTCAAACCGAGCATCAGTATGGGAAAGAAAGGTGATTTAAAGGGCCTTCGAACGTGGCATGGTTGTTGGTGCCAGAAGGGCTGGTCTGAGTATTTCAGAAACTGCTGATCTACTGGGATTTTCACGCACAACCATCTCTAGGGTTTACAGAGAATGGTCCGAAAAAGAAAAAACATCCAGTGAGCGGCAGTTCTGTGAGCGGAAATGCCTTGTTGATGCCAGAGGTCAGAGGAGAATGGGCAGACTGGTTCGAGCTGATAGAAAGGCAACAGTGACTCAAATAGCCAACCGTTACAACCAAGGTAGGCAGAAGAGCATCTCTGAACGCACAGTACGTCCAACTTTGAGGCAGATGGGCTACAGCAGCAGAAGACCACACCGGGTGCCACTCCTTTCAGCTAAGAACAGGAAACTGAGGCTACAATTTGCACAAGCTCATCGAAATTGGACAGTAGAAGATTGGAAAAACGTTGCCTGGTCTGATGAGTCTCGATTTCTGCTGCGACATTCGGATGGTAGGGCCAGAATTTGGCGTCAACAACATGAAAGCATGGATCCATCCTGCCTTGTATCAACGGTTCAGGCTGCTGGTGGTGGTGTCATGGTGTGGGGAATATTTTCTTGGCACTCTTTGGGCCCCTTGGTACCAATTGAGCATCGTTGCAACGCCACAGCCTACCTGAGTATTGTTGCTGACCATGTCCATCCCTTTATGACCACAATGTACCCAACATCTGATGGCTACTTTCAGCAGGATAATGCGCCATGTCATAAAGCTAGAATCATCTCAGACTGGTTTCTTGAACATGACAATGAGTTCACTGTACTCAAATGTCCTCCACAGTCACTAGATCTCAATCCAATAGAGCATCTTTGGGATGTGGTGGAACGGGAGATTCGCATCATGGATGTGCAGCCGACAAATCTGCGGCAACTGTGTGATGCCATCATGTCAATATGAACCAAAATTTCTGAGGAATGCTTCCAGCACCTTGTTGAATCTATGCCACGAAGAATTGAGGCAGTTCTGAAGGCAAAAGGGGGTCCAACCCGTTACAAGCATGGTGTACCTAATAAAGTGGCCGGTGAGTGTATATGGCAACCAACCTGAAACCAATGTACAAAAAACCAAGACTATGGGCGATGCAAAGTGAGGTATGTTATCAGTGAGGCTGGTCACAGACACAAGAGGGTGATGCCTCCTATCGCTGGCATGTTAGGCTCACCAGAAAGTGCATCTTATTTCACTGGCTGAGTGGCCAATTGATCAGCCAGGCAGTGGCGTTTCAGCTGGGGGAGCAACCAGATGCTGTCCGAAAATCACAGCTGGCGTCCGTCAGTGACACCAAGCACTGCAATGGAGGCGCGGGAACAAAGTAGTATACTTTGTTTATTATGTTCCCGCACCCCGACCCCGCCTTTTTAAAATTTTTATGGGACTTCTCTTTTAAATCCAACCCATAATAACTCATACAGGGGTCATTACACCGATCTTGTCAAATTTAAAAATTTTAATTGGCACAGTTGCTTCAAAAATTTTGACAGGTCTCTTGGAGAAGTCAAATGTTTGTTTGTTTTTGAACTGTCGTAGTAATGCTATATCTTTATAGCAGTTGGTGCTATATTTTCCAGATACAGAGCTCTGAATCACCTGCAGACAGGATTTTAGCTAGTTCAATGTATATAAATAAAGTAAGCTTGCAAGCTCCCTCTAGAGGTGACTGCAGGTAGTCAGATTTCTATCATTTATCTATGCAGGGTATTTCTATAAGGAAAACAAAGCTCTGATCCTATAAAGCTATACCAAGAAAGCATCCAATGCATAGTTTGGTGTTCAAATCTAGACATTCATGTTAAGGCTTCGACTGTAAAACAGGATGCAAGGTCGGCACCTAGCATCCCACATTGTGAACCAAAACCTTAGCATTGCATTGTACCATATGAGCCAATTTAGAGAATACCCTGTGATCTTCCCAAGTTACTACCCTCCATAGGAAGAAGCAAGTACTGCCTAACCAATAATTAATATTTAGACGTTTATGAGAATATAAACCAGTAGTTTCTATCTTTATTTCATGGTAATGATGTAATTCAATTTAGAGAGACAGAACACATGTATCCATTTTACCTTATCATAAAAAGCACTGAGATTAGCTTGCTACACGTGATATAGGCAGAACTACAAAGTTTGTAAGGAGTCTCTTTAAAAAATATGGATTATAAACTATATTTTATACAGAGAGCACCGTTACAGATTAACCTCCTTAAAGGGGTTGTCTTGGTGTGCACTTAAAAATTTATACACCACGCTTCCCTGTTATTTATGGTCACCAGTTTAGTGGAGTCTGAGGTAGTCTGAAATCCACTGTTTTATCCTGTCCCTCCTCCATGCTTTACACTGCAGCTCTGCCTAATCTGACTGGCTGCCATATGTAGGCACAAGCCCACCACAAACCAAGGATTGATGGCTTCCATTCCAAGGACAGAATGCTTTTATACTAAAGGAACTAAACCACTAATAAGAAAAAGATCATCATTAGGTAATGGCACACATATACTGGAGATCCATCTATAACTACAGTATTGGCTAATCTGGTTGGCATATGTTAGCACCAGACTGTTTCAATGGCCCACAGCGGACTATGGTATTAGAGGCCCCAGGGGAGGGGAGGCTGTAGAGGTTTATTATAATGACCTGTAGTTAAATACATTCACAAATCCAGTATCTAGCCCAGTAATAACTACCCATGTCGGGTTTTAATACTGTTTGGCCTAGCAAATGTGTCCCTAAAGAAATTTTCAATAAACTATAGAAAACATTTAGCCTTTTCCCGCCACTAAAAACCACAAAACAAAGTTAGCAAAACCAGGAGGCTTCATGTGAAGCATAGAGTGCTTCTTTGTGTTACATGGAACGCTGCGTGTTATCACACTATCTCCTCATGTATACAACGCACTGCACCAAGAATAAGCTGAGAATCTGCTCAAGGCCTGGAAGAACAAGAACTTTCACCAACATTAATCCCTCTGCCCATCATGGCTTGTCATGAGTTACTTTAAGAGATATCATTTATCCTATGGTCCTACCACAATGGAGATACTGTGGTGTCCAACTAGGAGTCTTTCCCGACAATATTTCATGACCTCAACCTCTTCCTAATAGCAACAAAGTGTTTTCACTGGAAGCTAAGTAACACAGCAGCAAAGAGTCTTTGACATAAAAATTTACATACTCCCTCCCTCTACATACAATGTGCAGGCAACATTTTACAAAAAATTTAAGAAGGACGTCCTTGGGCTACCTGTAAACTTTCGGTCTTTCCATCAGGCCCATGCTTTTTCCATCATACATACATACAAGCATATAAATAGGCCTGCCCTTACCCCCTTCGTTCAGTACCCTCTTTCACTACCCAAGTCCCACCCCCCATTGTTTGATAGGTAAGGTCTGTCCTTGCTTGAAGATCTGCCCTTTGCATTCGACCAGGGTAACGCTCAATATGGCCGCCTTTTTTTTTAATTTTATTTTTTATTTCCAGTGACATCATATCCACGCTGTCAACCTTAGACCCGATTTGATTGAGGGCAGTGGTGGGTGCTGTAGGCCAATGAGTTGTTCTCTGGAGTCTTCTGGGAACAGCGGTCTTGACAGCTGTCTGAAAGGGAGCCTAGGATTGAAACAGAGCAGTACAATAAGACACTAATACTAATACCAGGATCATAACCAAATGGTTTTCTGTATCTTTTTGACCTTGTGGCCCTGCAACACCAGGACTGGAAAAATATGTCTGTCTTCTTTTAAAAACATTGCCACACCTGTCCAAAGGTTTTGTGTGACACTGCATCTCAGCTCCAATTACTTGTATATAAGATGCAATATCCATGGGCAGATGTGGCTCTGTTTTCGAAAGAAAGCTGCTATAATTTAGTAACATCAGACGACCCCTTTAAGTTTCAGCATCTCCAAGTCAATGTAAGGCCGGATTCACACTACGTGAAACACTGGCCTTGTCAATGAAGATCATACAGTACGGGCCGGATGAACTTCATTTATCTTGAATTGGGATGCGGGCGCACACATCCGTGTGTGCCCACATCCCAATTCCCATAGCACACAATGGAGAGTGCGGCAAGAGTCGCACTCTCCATTGTTTGAACTGACAGGTCTGTGCGGCTGCTATTCAATGAAAAGCGGACACACAAAACTGACAAGTCAGTTTTTTGTGCGGCCGGTTGGAATCCCTTCCGGAGAGTATACTTTGTGTATACACTCCGGCCGGGATTCCTCTGACATACATGGCAATATATCTTTTGTATTAATCATGGCCAATGTTGCAAATTGGCAACAACGGCCGTGATTAATGCAAAAGATACGTTGTGTGAACATAGCCTAAAAATAAAATATACTATGCAGTTCTTCAACTATAGTTCAAAATACATCAACGCTTAAAACGTGGCAGCTTTCCAAATAAAGATGATAACACATGGAGGCATTACTGTTTTCCTTATGTTTGCTATTGAATCTATAGTGAGTTCTATGTTAGCAGCCATTGCAGGAGGAGAAGAGGATAAAACAGAATATTCCTCAAACAGATATTATCTGCATTTAAAGTCTACATTTTAAGCTGCAAAGTCTGAACTAGTCTTTGGGTGTAAATGAGACTTCTCAATTCAATGCCAACCAACAGAGATCTTGACTAGGCGAAAACCTCAAATAAAAGTTATGTTTGAAACCTGTACAAATATTGGCCCCTTTACACATTATTGGCAAGGAGTGTTGCTATAAAAAAACTAATTGTGCGTTTACACGGAACGATTATTGAATTCTCGCATAAACGATGGCATTTGAGCGATAATAGTACCGTGTAAACACAGCAAACGATCAAACGACGAGCGAGAAAGCTTTCATTTTGATCTTTCAACATGTTCTTAAATAGTCGTTCGTTGTTCGCTGAAAATTCGCAGATTGGTTTCATGTAAACAGTCTTTCACCTATTTACCCTAAAAGATGGGCTTAAGCGATCTTAAAAAAGATCACAATAACGATTTTTCTTACGAATTTTCAAACGATTTTTCTAACGATTTATCTAAACGCTGATCTTTATAAAAAAAAATAAATCGTTGCTTCAAAATCATTAAACGATCGATTGGGCGAATTATCGCTCCGTGTAAACGTAGCATAATTCAGGCAATAGTCAGCCCATATGAAAGTGATCAGCTGAGAAGCGGGAAAACACCCACTGATCAGCTGATCGCATCTTTTGTGCAGGCCTATAAATCATTGTTGACCGGCTGGACACCTCCTTGCATAAACGGGATTTACGGCCGATAGCAATGTGTTTAAATGGCTGCACAAACAATAGAGGGATTGTTTGTGCCTCCTTGACACTATTAGTTTTAGTTTTACAGTGCAAAGGCGCTGCAAACAAGCTCTGATTTTGCTGATTTATGTTAGTTTGCTTCTGTAGATGGCCAGAAATCGTCCAGTCTATAAAGACCTTAAGACTGCTGTACACTGTAATTTAGGCAATTATCCCTGAAGTCACAAGTGTGTGGACGACCGCACAGATACTGTCACACTATCATATTTCTGTATATCCTGAAGCAAATGTGTGCAAACCTTGCGATACTGGAGGAGGAAGCGAGCGCCAAACTGTCAGTTTAACACTCGCTTCCTCCTTCTTCCCCACTTGCTGCCTGTGCCATTACAAGCACAGACCGCAAGCGGGAGGAGCGAGAGTAGCCGCGGAAAGCAGCAGGAGGGGTGGCCCAGACAATCCTTAGATTGCACTGATCGGGCTATTTCAACATGTTGAAAGATCACAATCTGCCGACATCATAAATGTTGGCTGATCGTTGGCTGATCGTGGTCTTTTAACATGATCTATTACACCAAAGGATTATCGTCTGAAACGGCCGATAATCAGCCAAGACAGGAATTGTAGTTTTGGAACACCTGGAGGGCCACTAGTTTGACACCCCTGCTTTAGGAGGTCTGGCTGAGGGTGGGGGTGGTCTGATCTGGGGTCTGTATTTGTTTAGAGGGTCTGTAGTCGTTCCAGATTCTTGCCTCAGGCCTGAGTTTATTTACAGGGCTGCTTTTGGGTCCAAATTAAAAATTGGCAAACTTTGGGGAAAAGCCTATGGCCTACTATGTAATATTATCTATAAGACATTGATGGGTTCTACCAGTTGTACAAATATCATTAAGCACACATAATATATATAGATAATAACATATCAATGAGGTAGGCAATTGTGTACAGTAGCGGATTATAATAGGTCCTTTTCAGGCGGTAGCCCGAGCCTGGGGCCCTGAGCTCCTAGGGGGCCCATGGTCACTCAAACAGACTTATACTTTCAGTGGTGTATTGTCTCCGGTCAACGGTTCTGCCATGATTTCCAAAAAAAATCGCAGCTTTTTTACTGCAATTTTGCACAAATCAGGACATCATGACATTATCTATCCTGTACTATGAGCACCATGCTAGTGCTACCATAGTTACAATGGGGTTGGGGGGCCCAGGCTTGGAGGACAGCCCAGGGCTTAGGGTAAAGTTAATCCGCCCCTGATTGTGTACTATGGGTCAGCACATGTTATGTTATGTTATAGGACTCCATCCCACTCTGCAGTGTCTAATTCCAAGAACCATCACATAAGCAACCATTATGTACATGTCTATGGTGTATTGGCCCCTGTGTATACGAACATCTGCTTGACCCCTGCGCTATGCTGTATGTAAACCTAAACTTACTATGTAATGTATGCACACCCGGTATAAATACGTTGTAAGAAGATATTCTCTGCACAAATGACTGGGATGTAACAAGAAGAAACTGGAGACCTCATGAAACAAATCAATGCCAGATGTAAAAACTGCAAACTCGGCAATAAAAGAGAGAGGAAACCTTTTCAGTATTGGAATATTATCATGTGGGACAGAGCAGATACATGCTACAACAGTAACATGCCATCCATAGGAGATCACTGATTGGCTGCCCTGGTCACATGTATATGACAGGGCATTAGGCTTTTGTGATTGAAGTGTTGAGGGTTTTCCAATAGCTAAGTCTGTTTCTTGTTTACAATGTGAATTTCTTTTATAAAGATTATACTCTTAGGAAAATGAAAGGTGGAATCTGATTGGCTCAGTTGCCCCTAGCAACCAGTGTTACAGATCCAGTTAAATGTGTGCGTTATTCTTTTCTATCCACTTACTTTTGGACCACTCTGTATATTAGTTATTAACCAAGAAAACAAGACCCACTACAACTGTAGGGTCAGCAAAAATTTAAATTAAAATGGTAAATGTCCCTTTAAAAAGCTGTATAACCAATACTGACTAAGGACACAATAAATGAAGCTGAAGTAGTCTATTTTAGTTTATATGAAGGCCAAAGGCAGATACAGGGCTGGCGTCAGCACAGGCTTACTCTCATACCCCATGGATTGTTTCAAGCCACATGTTTCTCCTGCTACAATTCTTTCCCTGCCTATCTCCATGATTTGCTCCACAAACTGAGGCTCTGTGGCTCAAGTGCCCACAAAAACCTGGAGCTGGCCATGGGCAGATATTTTAATAAAATTCCATTCAACCGGCACTCCTTGGCCCAATATAAGGGTATGAGCACATACCCTGGGCGGAATCTGGGCGGATCATCCTCTGCGGATTCCGCAGCTCACACACGTGCGCATCTGCACCCGTGCCATAGGCTCCATTCTATGCACAGGCGAATTCCGCCGTCTGCCCAAAGAATCAACAGGTTCAAAGTCTCTTTGAAATTCCTATGCTTTTACTGGTCAAAAAGTTTTGTCTATAATTTTTGGGGAAGCAGCAAGACGTGTGGGGAATTATAGGCTATTCATGCTCCGCTGGGTATTATGGAAAGAAAGATTTAATTCCAAAAAGGAAAAAATTACTCATCTGCAGACAGCTCTTCATCAGTACAGAGCAAGGCGTAAGCCGGCTGCAGAGAGGCCTATCGCTGTGAGTAATGTTTCTTCTTCAGGAGAGCACCACCTCTGATGCCTCCTTTTAGACATAGCTTTCTCCTTTATGAAGCCCTAGAACATGACTGGGGATTTATACATGTGTAACTTCCCCTTCTGAGAGTTTCTGACTTGGTCTATTAAATTCCCAGTAAGGTTCTAAGGCTAGGATAAGGATATCACGGCAATCTTCCAATATATTGAGCAAATGTGTAAATCAGTGGTGAAACAGATAAAATTAATAAGGGGTTAAGACCAAGAAAAATCTAGACTATTAGACGCTGGATTAAAGGAATTTTAATGCGAGAGATTATTTTTTTTTTACAAAAGGAACCATTTTTTTTTCTTCTTTTCGGTTTAGCAGTTTTGATAACATTCTCACGTTTGCACATTGGAATGGAGGCTACGTGAGGACAGCAGCTGAGCCAGCAGAATCATGGCACTGCTTTGTATGCATTTACTGTACAGCGGACATTAGGGTAAACTCTCTCACTCTAGTTTTGTCTTGGAATCACACATAGCCGATATTCCCATTGGTGACAACCTCTGGCCTAACCTCAAATTCACATACATATTCATGGGAAAATCCTGCCGTCCGGGACACGCTTGTAACGGATGACTGCAGCGCTGAGCATTTTACGTTGTTATTTTAGGTGTGAGCAGCTACAGGGAGACAGCTCAAACAAACCATGTCCAACACAATAAGCTCTTTTCAGTGCAGAGAGCGGGCACTTCTCCGTGCACAATGAGTTCACACGTTTGCAGCTCATCGAGGGGCCACAGGGCAGATGGATAATGGTGGCTTTGTCTACTGGCCACACGTGCTGAGCTATGGTATCAGTTTATCTCTGTTGAGTGCCGACACCCATGGTAACCCATGTCTGATCTGATTTCCCTGGTATATAGGAAGAGAGTCCCATCATAACAGATAAAAGGCCCTTTCAGGCTAAGATATGACAGCTTCAAGTTACAGGCAAAAAGCCTAAAGGCTGCACTACTAAGGGATTCTTATGACAACATGCCTCCTTCTGATTCATGTCAGGAAATGGGATGTAGACTTTATAGGTGAGATACACAGATTTCCCATTTTTTTTGTGTACACTAAAGTTCCCCAGGTCCCATTATACCTTATACTTAAGTTAGCTGAACACCCCCCCCCCCTTCATAACCTGGCAATTATTTACATATCAGAATAGGCCCTCTGCCGATTGCCAATAGGTTGCTTTCTCCAATAAGTCACGTTTGATGGACGTTGGAGTGTCAGACAAGAAACAACAAAGAACAATAACCCTGCAATCATTGTGGTAAGTAACATTATAGTCTGGAATTCTCTGGGCCCACTTATCCATGTGGAAGGTACTCTCCAGCAATTTGGGTATCCACCCTTGCAGATCACCCATACACCCATACATGCTGATTGGGATCCAACAAGACAGAAATGTAGCCAATGTTACCAAGACTTCCAAATACCCCACGGCCCACCTAATTCTTTTGGCTTGACCCCCAATTGACCTGTATGACCACCTCAATCGTTTTATTTGTTCTATGGATCCTCCCCACACACCCTCCAGCAGATGTGGGATGCAATGCAGTCATAATGGCTCCAGATACCTGTGACAACCTACCAGGCCCTTACGGAGTCACTCCCAGCCAGTTTGGCTGCTGTCCATGCTGCTAGGTCTGGTTTACATTTATAACACGTACTATGTTACTTATGGAATACCAGCAAAAATGTATTCTAAAGAATATCACAACAAATTACCTGTGGCGTGCCCGGAGGGTTGAAAAGACCAAACGTAATCTATTTGCGACAGTATACACTGACATTTGTGGGATAGAATAGTATTTTGTCTCAGAAATAAAAGCTATATACTGTAGTGAAGCAGACCTAACATTGTGAATTATAGTATTCTTCTGTTAAAGGCTAGGTTCACACAAAGTCTTTTTTGTCCGTTAGACGGACGTCTTTTTTTGGACGTCCATCATTTTGAGGCCAAAGAACATTCGTTATTTTGAAATCACGGACGTCATTGCAAAATAACGGACATTATTTGACCTCAAAATGACGGACGCCCAAAAAGATGACCGGCAAGCGGCCAAACCTAGCCTAAAGCCCCTATTACACAGGACCATTCAGAGGAGCAATCTTCTCCTTGTTCCCCGCTCGCTGCCGGCGCTATTACATGTGCCAACAGCGAGCGGGAGTGCAGGGGCGCTAGATCGTTCAGACAGCCCATAGAAGATAGCGGCGGCAGCATATCACTACTATCTTGATCGATGCCATTTCAACATGTTGGAAGACAAAGATCAGCCGACATGCACGATCCTTGTCTTCTATTACACTAAACGATTATCGGCTATTAATAGTTTTGTGTAGTAGGGCCTTGTGATGCATGTTAAAAATGTGAAAGAGAGAATCTGTAAGCTTCAGATCATGCTCGGATGCAAGCAACCTTTCTGCCATAACTAATTCTTACACAGGTTTTGATTTCCAACACTGAACCCTGTACATCAACCAATCAAGGCAGGGAGGGGTGGGGGAGGGAGCAGGCATGCATGTTTCTACAGCCTCCTTGACATTTGAGATCTAAAGCTGACAGATTACCTTTAAAAGATAGGGAATCAGTGGGACTTTCTCCCCAGCCTGAAGTAGGGATCAATGGCTGGTAAGAAAATTGTAATGTAGCTGGGATTGCTGAGCTGAGATTTATTTTCACCAGCCGGCAGGAAAGGCGCATGGCGTCTGAGGTTTGGCTACGATCACAGCTTAATAGTGGGTTAATTAGATGTGTCACAACATTTCATTGTTTCCATCAAACAACTATAAAAACAGCTTACATGGAAGGCGCGAGGAAGTAATTATACATAATCTATCCTAGTGCTACAAGCGCAGGCTACAAGTTGTACACAAGAAAAAATCATTAATGCAATTAGCCAAACCCTAGGAAGTTAGCGGATATTCAGAGGGGATCAGCTGATGTGTGTGTCTATGTGTAAAGGGGTTTACCATATTGAAAGGTTTCTCCTTAGGGGGGTGGGTGGGGGTCGTATAGCAGTTTTTTTTTATGTCAGTACTGTACCCGTTCTTGCATCCCTTCATATTATACAATAGACGCAGGCTGTTTAGACTGAAATCTGGCCCCATGCACACCCAATGTTAATGTTAAGGGATGTCAATTACACCCCCCCGAATCTTCAGGCTTTGAGTGGGGTTAGGTTTCTATAAAACACATATATTTGGCCAGACATACTGCACTGAGCACTTCCATGTCTCAATACCCCTGCATGTTCATAAATCGTTCCGACTAAGTCAGCAATGTGAAGTCATCGCACTGAGAAACTCCATAAAACAAATGAACAGCTCAGAGTTCCTGCCAGACGCTTTGTCTTCAGGAAAAAAAAAAAAAATCTATAAAATTACTTTTGTTCTCAATTTGATTACATAGATTTGGCCTAAAAAGAGTCTACTAGTTTCCTTCTTATAGTCTTGAATATTACTACTCAAAGAAAAACCGTCATGTAATAATATCATGTAAAAGGGGTTAAGCAAGCTGAGATATGAGGCGCTGTTTGCTGAAGTTTTCCTAACCTTTACTGCCCTCATGCTTGCCTATGACATAGCAGCTACACTGTAGTCGAATCAGCTATAGGCTATATTCACACAACGCCAAAAATATAATGATATTTGATATAAAAAAAAAACGTCAGTTTTTGCCGCGATTTAACTGACTGCAATAGCAATGCTTTGAAGTCAATGGGAAGACGGACATCCAATGCGCACAATGTATTGAACAGACGTTATCGGCGCGGACATTAAAATAATGATCATGACAATTATTTTCGGACGTCTTTTTCCAACAGCGGACGTTTTTTTATTAGTTGTTCATACACAGTTTTTTTGTTGTCACCGTTCTTTCTCCGTTTTACTAATAAATTCAATGGACTTTTCAATTAAGACACACCCAAAGGGCAATCAGTCCACCTAAACTAGAATAATTTACCAACAGCCGCCATTGTACCAAGGGAAGGCTAGACAGCTAAATGACGTCCGTTATTTTAGACTAAAAAAAAACGGACGTAATTTTAAACGGAGCTCAAAATAAGTTGTGTGAACATAGCCATACGGTGTGAGCATCCTAACAAACAGAAGCTCATATCTCAGTTTCCGGGCTGCATGTTAGTGTAATATTAGGCACAGAAATTAGGCGATCCAGTGGATGAGTTGTGCACTAAGGGAGGTTCCCTAAAACTTAGCTTCTCACAAACATTTCTTAGAGGTTTGAGTAAATTTTTTTCCACTACCACCTACCACCAGAGGCACCTTACTGCATACTGCTTTATTATTGAGTTCAATGGGAACTGTATAATTCTCAATTCAGAGAGCTCCCCCTACTGGGAAGGGGGGGGGGGGGATAAACTGATTTTTTTTTCTGTTAGAATTTTGCACCAAATTAAATAGAATGCAGCTATTCCAATTACTCGAGTATCATCCAAACAACCAATATTAGTTGGTAACCCCTAAACCTCCCTAGATCAGCAGGGCGCCTTTGGTGACTAGGTTAAAATTTACACTAAGAGCTTGTAACCCATAAAAATTGTGCCTTTGCCCGGCTACCTGTGTGTCCAGGGTACAAGACACTGGCGGAACTACCGCCGTAGCAGCCGTAGCGGCCGCTACGGGGCCCCGTGGCGCGGGCCCCCGGAGCTCACACAGCCTGTAGCACCCGGCGGCTGAGCAGGCCTCCCGGGTGCTACAGCTGTTTGGGGTCCAGGCAGTGGCCACGAAGGGGGGCCCACGGGGCCCTCCCGATCAATCACTCTTGTGACCGCAAGCATTGTTTTGCTTGCGGTCACAAGAGTCGGGCTCCGTCTTCCCCCGGCTGCTGCGCGGCTGCCGGGGGTGTCGCGTCTTATCCCCGGCAGCCGAGCATCCCAGAACTCCCTGCGCGCCTTGGGCCCTGACTTCCGGTTCTGGCGCGCAGGGAGCTCTGGGATGCGCGCGCTGCCGGGGATAAGACGCGACACCCCCGGCAGCCGCGCAGCAGCCGAGGACAGACCAGGAGAAGTGAGCATCGACGTGGGAGCGCGTTGTCAGGTGAGTTAAGTTTTGTTTTTTTATCAGCCTGCAGGGTGGGGGGGGGGAAGGATGGGGGCATCTATGAGGGTGGGGGGGAAAGAGGGGGGCATCTATGAGGGTGGGGGGAAGGAGGGGGGCATCTATGAGGGGGGGGGGAAGAGGGGGGCATCTATGAGGGGGGGGGAAGAGGGGGGCATCTATGAGGGGGGGGGAAAGAGGGGGGCATCTATGAGGGGGGGGGAAAGAGGGGGGCCTCTAAGAGGGGGGCATCTATGAGGGGGGGGGAAAGAGGGGGGCATCTATGAGGGTGGGGGGGAAAGAGGGGGGCATCTATGAGGGTGGGGGGGAAAGAGGGGGGCATCTATGAGGGTGGGGGGGAAGAGGGGGGCATCTATGAGGGGGGGGGAAGAGGGGGGCATCTATGAGGGGGGGGGGAAAGAGGGGGCATCTATGAGGGTGGGGGGGGGGAAGAGGGGGGCATCTATGAGGGGGGGGAGAGGGGGGCATCTATGAGGGGGGGGGGAAGAGGGGGCATCTATGAGGGTGGGGGGGGGGAAGAGGGGGGCATCTATGAGGGTGGGGGGGAAGAGGGGGGCATCTATGAGGGGGGGGGGAAGAGGGGGGCATCTATGAGGGGGGGGAAGAGGGGGGCATCTATGAGGGTGGGGGGGAGAGGGGGGCATCTATGAGGGTGGGGGGGGAAGAGGGGGGCATCTATGAGGGTGGGGGGGGGGGGGAAGAGGGGGGCATCTATGAGGGTGGGGGGGGGAAGAGGGGGCATCTATGAGGGTGGGGGAAAGGGGGCCATCTATGAGGGTGTGGGGGAAAGGGGGCCATCTATGAGGGTGGGGGGGGGAAAGAGGGGGGCATCTATGAGGGTGGGGGGGGGGGAAAGAGGGGGGCATCTATGAGGGTGGGGGGGGGAAAAGAGGGGGGCATCTATGAGGGTGGGGGGGAAAGAGGGGGGCATCTATGAGGGTGGGGGGAAGCAGGGGGCATCTATGAGGGTGGGGGGGAAAGAGGGGGCATCTATGAGGGTGGGGGGAAGGAGGGGGGCATCTATGAGGGTAGGGGGAAAGAGGGGGCATCTATGAGGGTGGGGGGAAGGAGGGGGCCATCTATGAGGGTGGGGAGGAAGAGGGGGCCATCTATGAGGGAGGGGGGAAGGGTACCATCTATAAGGGAGGGGGAAGGGGGCCATCTATAAGGGAGGGTGGGGGGAGAGGGGGCCATCTATAAGGGAGGGTGGGGGGAGAGGGGGCCATCTATAAGGAGGGGGGAGAGGAGGCCATCTATATGGAGGGGGAGAGGAGGCCATCTATAAGGGAGGGTGGGGGGAGAGGAGGCCATCTATAAGGGAGGGGGTAGAGGAGGCCATCTATATGGAGGGGGGAGAGGAGGCCATCTATAAGGGAGGGTGGGGGGAGAGGGGCCATCTATTTGGGGGGGCAACATAGGGGGAGAGGGAATACACAGAGGGGAGCATATATTATTAGGGGGTCACATAGAGTCAGGGCTACCCACTAAATGAGGGTGTAAAGGGGACAGTACAGATGTGCAGTGTGTATAGAGATGAGGATGGTGCCAGAGTGAGGAGTCTAATATGTCTGTCTGGCAGATTCTGTGGATTCGTGGCTCGGAGAAGTTCTCATAACGGCCCAGGACAGATGGAGAAGATGAAAAGGAAAGAACTCCGATCAGAGAAGACGTCCCCTGTGAGTCACTTAATATAACTGTGCTGTAATTTATATGGTGTACAGAACCTGTGTAGAGCTGAGTGTGTTTATGGCGTAGTGGTCGATTGAGGGTGTTGGGGCCCCAATCAAAAGTTTGCTATGGGGCCCAGCCATTTCTAGTTACGCCCCTGGTACAAGATGTATTAAAGCAGTGTTCAGAAGGCCTTTCCTGCAGATGATACCCTCTGGTTGCAGCTTCTAGTTATCTACTCTATGTTACCTCTACATCCGAGGCTCTTGACTCGAGCCAATAAGCTCTGCTGTTGAACCAAGTCAAAGGATTTCTGACAGTCCAAGTAAATGACTTCAGCTCCATCGACAGCTGCGTTACAATGGAAGAACAACCACGAGACATTGCTCAGAGACATACAATATATGGGGGTGAGGGCAGAAGCAAAGAGGGAAGCCATTACCCATAGCAACTGCTGACAGCTATAAAATTGACAGCCAGAATTTGACTGGTTGCTATAGACAACAAGGGTTTATCCTGAAAAAAATAGCAATTTCACCAATACCTACAGTCAGTGTTACAAACCGCTCTGAATTCTTAAAGGGGGTTTCTGGGCTTTTGTCAATCTGTATTACACACAGTACTAATCCCTCTGCTCACTCCCAGTTCAGTGCTGTTCCTAGTAGATATGCCAATATGTAGCCATCACATCATCAGGGATAGCACTGGAGAGGTCAATAGTTCTTTGGACTATATCATTATTCCCCCCCCCCTTCATTTTCTGTGCAAACTGGCAACAGCCCAGATAACCCCTTTAAAAGAATTCCCATATTGCCATTTACTGGCAACGAACAGATATTGAAAATGGGGACATAGTATATTAGAAATTTACAGAAAAGAGCTTGTGCCCTCAAGGAGTATTGTATATAAAGCAGTGGCTATGTTTCTGCCCCTCTGCTTGGCACCTTTTGGGGGCATAACCGTTATCTATAGATATTAGGGCAGTCCATATTTAAAGGGGTAGTGCGGCGGTAAACAATTATTCACAGAATAACACACATTACAAAGTTATACAACTTTGTAATGTATGTTATGTCTGTGAATGGCCCCCTTCCCTGTGTACCACCACCCCCACCCGTGTACCCGGAAGTGTGGTGCGCTATACATACCTGTCACGTGCCGACTCGTCTCCGATCTTCAGTGAGCGATGTCGTCTTCGGCCGAATCCCTCCGTCAGTCCTGAGTGCCGGCCGCCCTACGCCTCATTGGCTGCTCAGCCGCGATTGGCTGAGCATAACTGTGCTCAGCCAATCGCGGCTGAGCATCTGATGACGCTGAAGAGGGCGGCCGGCACTCAGGACGCTCGGAGGGATTCGGCCCGGCCGTCCGAAGACGACATTGCAGACTGAAGATCGGAGACGAGTCGGCACGTGACAGGTATGTATAGCGCACCACACTTCGGGGTACACGGGTGGGGGTGGTGGGACACGGGGAAGGGGGCCATTCACAGACATAACATACATTACAAAGTTGTATAACTTTGTAATGTGTGTTATTCTGTGAATAATTGTTTACCGCCGCACTACCCCTTTAAAAGGTAACCTCTCATCGCGATATCATTATTATTGCAGCAGACATAGGCATATACTGTATCTGATAGCTGTTAGCAAAATTATAAAATCATGCTTTCTGTAAAAGCTCAAGTGTCATAGAGGGCAGGCTGAGCTAGGCCAGGCTGAGCTGCAACATGCGCTCCTCTGTCCTCCCCCACACCTCCCTCCCCTGTATGATTGATATACAGGCTTTAGCTTGTACTAGTGAGCCTAGTACATCAATCATACATCGTAAGGAGGGTTGGGGGAGGGAGGAAAGAGGCATGCATGCATGTATGCTGCAGCTTAGCATCACTTACTCTTACACTTGTTCTTTAAGTATAATATAGTGCTGACAGATTCCCTTAGGGGCAGAAAAATCCACTGCGGATCCTGGCAGTGTGAAGTTGAACGGGTCACATAATTTTCATTCCGCTGCCAATATCTGACACGGCCCCATTTATGTCTGTAGTGATAAGAGAAGGTTGCAGAAAAGTGAACTGTACAGCATTGCAGCGATATGTGACACCAGTAGATAGGGGAGACCATAGTAGCTCCCTGTGAAATGACCTCTTCAAAAAGGGTACAGAGCGCACTCCGTAATGTTTCGCATTCATCTCAAGGGCACAGACAAGTCTTGCTGTAAAGCATGTCACTAAATGCAGGTAAAAACAGCCCAGACAACATGACAGCCCCCATAACAATGTATAAAAAGTGAAATAAAAAGAAATTACAATCAGAAAATAGAAATAGATTAAATAAAAGAACAACTTTTAGTATCTGATTCTATATCAGTAAAAAAAATGTAGATGACATGCCCCTTAAAGAGATTTGAACTAGTTTCACTCCTATGTAGGGTGTAGGGTGTTTTAATGAACTTTACAGTCCCTGCTGTCACCAGTGTAAGACATTGAGCAGCCCTCTTATATGCACTTACCATGATTGTCTCCAGGCACCAATAGGTTCCCATGGCAGGGACTGGTAGGAGTGGTCTGCCCAGGGCCTTCCTGACTGGTCCCCAGCTGCAATTTACGCATGTGACGGACCACAGCTGTGGCATTAAAGGCTTGCTGTAGATAGAAAAAGACATCATTAGGATTTTAAAGAAATGTGCAAAGTTATTAGATGGCAGAAAACAGTTCTGCACAACATAGTATGCCCCCTGCTGGGGACTTACATCATCACATTATCTTTATAACAAACAGTCTGAATCTGATTAGATCCTCTGCCCATCTTTAGCATAAGAAAAACGATCCGTGACCCATACTCTGATACATACTGAAAGCCCTTGTGCTATTACAACACAGAAGTATAAGGCAACCTAATTTGGGCTCTTATAGAGCCGATAACAGCTACCTCTATGATCTGTATATCCTAGGCCACATCCCTTTTGCTGTCAGTGTAAAAGCCTATACCTATCCTATTATAAGCTACACAATTCTAATAGCATTTTGCAGTATATTTCAGTGAGTCAATATTACATAATGACTCGTGGTGTCAGTCATCCTGAAGTTGTGAAAAATGTTGCCTTATTTTAGCAAAAAGTCAACACCTCATAATAAATGCATCGATATTGTGCCAGGAGACGAACAAAAACATTTGCGAAAGCAGAGCGCCTCCTACTGGAAACAAATTTAATCACAACTCTGCTTTCTCAATAATAGACCATAGTTGCTCATTTGAATGTGCTATACATAAAAGCTCATTAGATAATGTGAAGAGGTGGCCTACATGGAGAGTGCCTGTGTCTGCCCACTCTGACAACACTGACTGAGAAGATTCTATGGCAAATGTGAGGATCCAGAGCTCACAAACAACTAAAATCTTCCAAATCAATATCCCTATGACTTCTTTATGTAAAGTAATGGCAGTTGCTGTTAAAATATGGCTGTCATTATCAAACAACGGCTGTTATTTTGTCTAAAAAAAAAAAAGTTGTCAGAATGCAGCCTTAAAGGGGTACTCCAGCGAAAGGCTTTTTCCCAGTATTTGAAACACATTACAAAGTTGGGTGTCAATTAGGGCTGGGCGATATTGAACTAAATCAATATCGCGGTTTATCGCACATGTAGCCGCGGTAACGATAATTATGACACGCCCCTTTTAGCAAACCACACCCACTTGCCATGCCAAACTGGCGATATTTTGATTAGAAAAAGTAAAAAAGAACTGAACAGCAACCCATGGTTAGTCTATTATCATTATTACTATTTGTCATTATTAGGGGTCTCAGCAGAGACCTGGATGTGTATATACAGGTATACAGCCTCTACAGGATGTGTATACACAGGGGGTCATATAGGAATACATGTGTATAACTATATGGGGGGTGGATACGTGTATATGACTATATGGGGGGGATGGATTGGGGTGCATTACTATACAGGAGGTACATAAGGATAGAAGTGTATGACTATATGGGGGTGGATCGGAGTGTATTACTATACAGGAGGTACATAGGGATGGGGGTACAGAACTATACATGGGAGTACATAGGGATAGAAGTGTATGACTATATGGGGGTGGATCGGGTTGTATGACTATACAGGGGGCACATAGGGATAGGGGTGTATGACTATACAGGGGGCGGGGCAGATAGGGGTGTATGACTATACAGGGGTGTATGACTATACAGGGGAGGGTGGACAGGGGTGTATGACTATACGGGGGGATAGGGGTGTATGACTATACGGGGGGATAGGGGTGTATGACTATACAGGGGTGTATGACTATACAGGGGAGGGTGGACAGGGGTGTATAACTATACGGGGGGATAGGGGTGTATGACTATACGGGGGGATAGGGGTGTATGACTATAGGAGGGGATAGGGGTGTATGACTATACAGGGGGGGTAGGGGTGTATGACTATACAGGGGGGGATAGGGGTGTATGACTATATGGGGGGGTAGTGGTGTATGACTATACAGGGTGGGATAGGGGTGTATGACTATATGGGGGGGTAGGGGTGTATGACTGTACGGGGGGGGGGGCGGACAACGGTTTATGACTGTACAGGGGGGGGGGCGGACAGCGGTGTATGACTGTACGGGGGGGGGGGGGCGGACAGCGGTGTATGACTGTACGGGGGGGGGGGGGGGCGGGCAGCGGTGTATGACTGTACAGGGGGGGGCGGGCAGCGGTGTATGACTGTACAGGGGGGGGCGTACATGGGTGTATGACTGCAGTCCCCTCAGTAACAGTACAGGACTGTAACATAGGAGGAATGGATGTGCTGCAGCAGGCAGGATACCACACACAGCAATAACTTATCCTGCCCGCTGCAGGCCATTATTCCTCCTATCCTGTACTGTTACTGAGGGGATGAGATGACAGGTCAGCTGCTCCCAAGTGCTGCTCCTCCACCTTCAGCTCTGACACGGCCGCGTCCCTGCACACACAGGACAATGTGTGCAGCGCTCGCCGGCCGGGTGTGTGGGGGGGGGGGGGGGGGCGCTCGGACAGGACTGGTCCGGGAGGGGGGACCAGCACAGTCCCGTCAGAGTGCCCCCCCCCACCCGGCCGACGAGCGCTACACACGTTGTCCTGTGTGTGCAGGGACGCGGCCGTGTCAGAGCTGGAGGAGCAGCAGCATGTGAGGGCGGCTGTCCTGTACTCCCCTCGGTGAGCAGGGACGCCGGACCGGACAGGTGGTGGGCGCATGGACGGTGCGGCAGGACAGGACCTCAGAGAGGGCGGACAGGTGCGCGCACGGGGGGGGGCGGGGTTCAGGTCGCTTGGACCAGACGGGGGCGGTGTGGGCGATACCGGCGTCCCTGCACATGACGTGCAGCGCTCGTGCCGGGCCACTTGTGTGTGTGTGTGCGCGCGCGCGTGGGGCTCTGACAGGACGGGCGCGGGGACATAAAAATACAAAAATACCGCAATTACCGTCCTGGCTAAGTTGAAGTCGGTTAACCAACGCCAGTGACGGTATCGGTATTTTTGCGGTATACCGCCCAGCCCTAGTGTCAATCACCTGTCTGCCCCCCTTCCCTATCTTTTTCCCCCCTCAACTTCCCACCAGGAAGTGAAGTAAACTCATTCTTACCTAACGACTGTTGACCCCAGGCTGCTCTGTGGCAGCCATTTTGTGACAATGACATCATTAAGAGGGAGGTGGGTCTAAGCCTCCCTTTGTCAGATGACTCCGGTTGCTCAGCTCTGATTGGCTGAGCAAGATGTAAGCCATCTAACAGTTTAGTCAGTTAGACATTACAGGAGACAAAGTGCATCATGGGAAAGCCCAAACCAGGAAGCAAAGAAAAACTGAAGACACCAACTGGAGGTTTAGGGACCTGCAAACAGCGGGAAATTCAAACGGAGACAGACTCCTGAGGGATGGTAAGTGTGAAAACTATGTTTATGATTGATTTTTTTTTTTATTAGTGCCGGAGTACCCCTTTAAGGTGACCATGTACCTTCAATAACAGACGCCCAAATGATGGTTCAGCCCCTCCTGTCCGGCCCCCTCCTCCCCATACACAGGGATATTCGGAACAACCGAGCGATATTGTGTTCTCTATGGGGATGGAAGGGGTAAGCTGCAACCAAAAAGTTCTTTTCCAGAACAAAGGGGTGGGGTGGTAATTTTCTATTACACCCAACCCCTACCTCCACCAGCATCATCTGTTGGTTGTTGATCGGAGGACCTCTATGACAAAAGTATATGGTGTATGTGGAACTTAAGCGCTTCATCAGTGATCAGCACGAGGGACCATACCTTCCACCGGCTTTTGGCAAAATTCTTTCTGATCTGCTCGCTGACTGATTCATGAATATTCTTATCCAGTGCAGTGTCGCCTGCAATCCTATGACAGATACAAAAACAGAATATTAAAGTTTGCATAAAAAGCCCTACATAGCGCCCCCCATATTTTCTCTCTTAACAATAATTTTCTACTAATGGGTACTTGTTAACAATTATAAAACAAAATAAAAAGAAGTTTCCACCTATGACTTTTTGCCATTACAATCTGTTTACGTGCAGCTTAATGGGGTATTCTGCTCTGGTAAAATACATGTTGAATCATCCCTCTTCCTGGAGACTCTTTCCATACTTTTTATTACCGCTTCAATCTCTTTCCCCCAGTTCTGAGCCTTCTGCTTTCTGCTGAAGACACAGAAAGCTGTGTGTAAGCTGTTCCCTTTGTCTCCCCTCCTCCCGCCCTCCCTTCAGAGACTGCTCGTGTAAACACATGTAATTAGTGTCCCTGGCTGGCTGCATCTGCACTCTAATGGTGAAAGGGTTAATCACAGCGAGGTCATCAGTAATTTGACCTTAGATTAACCTTCGGAGCATTACAGTGTGCAGAGACAGGGAGCTGTTTATATGAGCCATTAAGTAAGAGAGGAAAGAGAAGGGGAAGACAGAGAGAACAGCTCACAGCAAAAAGCAGCAGGCTCAGAACTGGGAAGAAGGAGACTGAAAATAGTGGAATACCCTTTGAAGGTACAAAACACCTAAAGTGTAAACATATTTATATTTGCTGACCAATTTAATGCAACGTAGAGTTCACTGTTATCAGCTATTTTAGGCTGGAACAAAACCGTGTGTATGTTTCTTTAAAAGAAGTATCTAACATGCTGATATCTCCCTATATTACACAGGGCACTAAGGAGGAAGGTAAACCTCAGTGTCTTTTCCGTGATATTAGAAGTTTATCTTCTATGCTAATGAGGCATTTTGGTGCACTAGGGAACAACAGAACTTAAAGGAGAAGTCGGGCTCCCAGCGTCTGGATGACCCGCTCAGCCAATCAGTGCGCTGCAGTGGGGCAGCGCACTGATTGGCTGAACTGGACATCCAGCCAGGAACCTCTGAAGCAAGCCGGAGCCTGGAGCAGGTACAGTATGCTAGGTCGGCTGGGGTTAACGGGGCTGTCACTTACATACTGCAAGTATGTATTCTCATAAACTAATAGGGAAGGGATCTGCAGCGGATTTCACTGCAAATTTGCAGCGTGAAACCTGCTGCAGATCCAGTACTTGTAAAACTGGCCTTAAAGAAAAACTAACAGGTCTGTGATAAAAACTAACAGGTCTTCTTTGTAGGTGGGAATATTTTTTCCTGCTGTATATTAAAGGCCTCTTGTTTTAAGATCCTCCAAGAACATGTATGCATGACAGATATCGCCATGATGTCTTATGATGCTGCTGAAAAGGAGGAAGGGGGAGGGTTGTGTAAGGGTTAAGCAGAGGTCATTGTAATATTGAAAGCAATGGAATGTAGATTTTCTCAGTCTGTAATGTTTCCTTTTATTCTGCAGCTTCATAATCTGAATTCTCAGGTGATTTGCTGCAGATCTGGAATGTTTGCCTTGCAGTCAAATTCTATACATGAAATTTAAAGGACAAGTACCATGAAAAACTTTTTCCCAGTAATTGAAGCACATTACAAAGTTATATAACTCTGTAATATGCTTCAATCACCTATCTGCCTCCCTTCCCTGTCTTTTCCCCCCTCCACCCCCCACCAGGAAGTGTCCTAACTCACACAGACTTGATTACTGTCGTCACGGTCACCAGGCATCTCCTTCTTGTGAGGATGAGTCATCAGCAGGAGGGCTGCTCTAGGTGCCTCCCCCCCCCTTGTCAGGTGACTCTGCTTGCTCAGCTTATCTTCTCTAGTGACATGACTCCTTCACTGAGTCCACGGCAGCAGGAGAGAGAGTATGAGGGGAGGGGGGAGCTGCCTATGTGCCCGAGTCAGTCAGAGGGAAGAGAAGCAAGTGAGATGTGACAAGTGATGGCTTGCAGTTGTTCAGCCAATCGGAGGTGAGCAAGCCTGTCACCTGACAAGGCAGGGGAGGGGGGAGGCTAGTGTAACAGGAGAAGGAGCTGAGAGAAGAGCTTGGTGACGGTGACAACAGTAATCAGGTCTGTGTGAGTCAGGACACTTCCTGGTGGGGGGTGGAGGGGGGAAAAGACAGGGAAGGGAGGCAGATAGGTGATTGAAGCATATTACAGAGTTATACAACCTGGTAATGTGCTTCAATTACTGGGAAAAAGTTTTTCATGGCACTTGTCCTTTAAGCATTCTCAGAAAGATTATGGTTGGGAGTATAGCATGTAATGCTTCACTTCCCCTGTGGTGGCGCTGCAGGAAAATGTAATGCTTGCTGTAGATTATTGCTGATTGCTCCCTATGATCATCTCTTACTTTCAGCGAAACCTACCAACAAAAAGAGTGTCTAAAGTGGCCCACCCTTAAAAAAAAAAACAACAAAAAAAAAAACAAGTTTTACCTTGAAATTAAAACGTTTATCAGTAAATTTAAGCCTTTAAGTCGTGCTAGGAAAGTGTGCATGTGACAGCTGCCATTACATCCCTCAAGCTGTCATTCAGGCTTGAGCAGTTCTGCAGTGACAATGAAACGTAAACTACACAGCTAGGTAGATACGCCATTCAGGATACTGGCAAAGCTGTGGGAGGTGTAACGACTGCCAAAATAATTGCAACCCAGTTTTCTAAGAGTCAAAAAAGTGAAAGGACTGAAAAAAAGTAATATATGGATGAAAAGAGTCCACAAAAGGAGAAACCATTGTTACTCACCGGCTTAACACTGTGCGTCAATGAGAAAGGTGCTAAGCCAGTTATAGGGAGAGGAAAGGTCAGGCGGAGACTGCCTTTTTATACACTAAGGCCCCGTTCCCACTGAGGAAAGGTAGCGGAATTCCGCGACGGAATTGTCCGCCGCTGAATGCCGTTAGCCTCCCGCTCATAATGGGAGTCTATGGGAGGCGCGCTCCTGCCCTGTCGCGGAATTCCGCTACCTTTCCTCAGTGGGAACGGGGCCTTAGGGGGAGATTTATCAAACATGGTGTAAAGGGAAACTGGATCAGTTGCCCCCGGCAACCAATCAGACTCCACGTTTTATTCCTCACAGACTCTTTGGAAAATGAAAGGTGGAATCTGATTGGTTGCTAGGGGCAACTGAGCCAGTCTCACTTTACACCATGTTTGATAAATCTCTCCCATAGTCTGGGTGGACTTCTCCATTGTTACAAATTTTTCAAGGTATATACAATGTACAAGGTCCCCAGTTATCTTACCATGGATGCTGCAAGGCTTGGTCACATGTGTATCGCTTATTAGGATCTTTTTCCATTAAATGCTGAATAAAATCTTTTGCTGTAATAAAGTAAAGTTAAATTCAATGAGAGCTATACAAACACCCGGCCCATCTATTATTTCCTTTATTATTATCTTAGGATAAAATATATGTCCCAAGAAGGTTTACACATTCACAAACTGTGGATTTACCAACCACATCTGGAAGTTTGTTTCCGAGCTTTTACTACTCTTTTAGTAAAATAACATTTTCAACCATTGCTTCTAATCTTCCCACCCACTAGTTTCAGATCATGCTCAATTCCCTTTATGTCTCTTATAGGCAGACTTCTTTTATTTTACTGTAATACAGTGGTACCTTGGTTTAAGAGTAACTTGGATTAAGAGTGTTTTGCAAGAAGAGCTCACAGTTTTTCAAAATTGTAACTTGGTTTAAGAGCTTTGCTTTGGTTTAAGAGCTCCCTGTACTCGGTGGGAGGGGGAGTGGAGGGGGCACATGGTCTGCATAGCGGGGTCTACAGCCCTGTACTCTGACCCAGGAAGTCTCCCTCACCTTCCAAATCATAGCAGATCCACTTCAAGCTGGGGCTTGCATCAGGCGACAGGACTGTGGAAGTAATCTCTTTATAGCTGTAACCCCTCTCTCCAGACAGAGAGCGCGTTTATGTGCTCACATACTGTATGTCCTGCTAATTCCTTCATACTCCCTGCAGTCGGTCAGTCCTTGTGTTTTCCATCCTCTCCATTCCGGCTTCATAATGTGCCTGCACTCACACTCAGCTATACACACTGCTATATACACTCAGCTATATACACATACTGACATACTGAGCTGTTTCTCATTGTTTGTTGCATCTGTTCTACTTGTTATTCAGAAAAAAAAAATTTGGGGGTGTGGAACCAATTGTCTGCATTTTAGAGATTTCTAATGGGAAAATTTGCTTTGTGGATTTGGATTTGCAGTACGGTCCCGGAACGAATTATGCTCGTAATCCAAGGCACCACTTTATTTGCTTTTTCATAAACTATAGTGCTTTCTACTTTTGCTAATTTGACTGCTGTTTTATTCCACCCTCTAAAATCTCATACTATGAGTGTGGTATAGGACCACTCATTCGGTTTTTATGTCACATTATAAACATTGGTGGTCACTGGAACCTACATTTCCCTTTACCTTTAGGCCACATTCACAAACTGTATTATTTAAACAAACAATGGCTGTTGACTTTAAAGTGTATAGAACAACAGCCGTAGTGTATATACACTGTAAACACTGCGGCCGTTGTTCTTTGCGGCCATAAAAAATAATTGACATGTCTATTTTCTATGGCTGCAGTTGGTTGAACAGCGGCCTTAGAAAATAGGCTGTGCTCAGAGTGCGGCTCCACACCGTACTTTACACTGTGGTCAAATGGTATAATTGGAGTGTGGGCACACCAGAATGGCCGATGTTCTTACACCATGTGAACATGACCTTAGGCTATGTTCCCACACAGTATTTTTGCTCAGTATTTTTCAGCCAAAACCAGGAGTGGATTGCAAACACAGAAAGGGTATGTTCACACTTCACACACTGTTGAAATGTAGCCGATGGCCGCTGATTAACGGCAAATAATGGCCGTTATTTCTAAACAATGGCCATTGTTTTAAAACAACTGCAAATATTTGCCATTAAATGGCGGCCATAGACTTTATTTCAAACGTTTTAAATAAAATAGTTACCAGAGTCTGAAATGTCGTCCCAATACGGAGAATCAAACTCATATTCGGCTTTCAAGATCTGCTCAAAGAGTTTGGCATCATTTTCATCATAGAATGGGGGGTAACCGCACAGCCTGCAGGGAGAGCAGTGAAAGTGTTAACAGGTGTTATTACCGTAATCCTCTGCACTGCACACAACACAGGATGAGCAGAGCTGAACGCACACTAAACAGCAGAATTGCAGCTACTGTATGTCTATAGGTCGCAGTGGAAACTTACAAAATGTAGGCGATAACCCCAATCGACCAGCAGTCCACAGCTTTACTGTACGGCTTCTGAGCCAGGACCTCTGGAGCTGGGAGACAAAAGCTTATTATGTAACCTATTACAGAGACAACATGAATATATAACAATACATGCATGTAGATCACATGATATCAATGATATGGACTGTATCCTCACCAACATATCCCGGTGTCCCACAAGCGGTTGACATGACACTTCCAGAACCTTCGATCTTTGATAGCCCAAAATCGCTGATCATTATTTTGGAATCTTCATCCAGGCTGTAGTATAACAGGTTCTCCGGCTGAAGAAAAGGCAGAACACCGCACATCACACATCTGACTGTCAATCTAAAGTGTCATAGCAACAAGATGGGGGCAGGGCTGACATCAAAGATAGGACAGTCAAAGCCATGAGAGCTAACAGGAAACCAGCAAAACTATTTGATAGGAGTAATGTATAAATGTAACTCAAGATAAGTTAATAGCTTGAGAGAATCAGTATAAATCCCATGTAGTGTAGATGCTGTTGCATGGCAGTGCAGTGCTCATCACATCCAAGAACAGGATAAAGTAAGCCAGCAGTCCAGAAATTTATTCATTCAAAGCTCCATAAAAACAGACTTCATGCACAAATGACACACTGTCTATCATCTGCATGACGTCTGTTTTTGAAGGATAAACTTTTGGACTGATCCCTAGACTGCTGGCTTACTTTATTCTGCCCTGTTGCCTGTTATGTATAGCATGGAGCCCAGTTGCCTGTTGTGTAGAGCATGGAGCCCCGTTGCCTGTTGTGTACAGCATGGAGCCCCGTTGCCTGTTGTGTACAGCATGGAGCCCCGTTGCCTGTTGTGTACAGCATGGAGCCCCGTTGCCTGTTGTGTACAGCATGGAGCCCCGTTGCCTGTTGTGTACAGCATGGAGCCCCTTTCGCTTGTTATATACCTTTAAATCCCGATGTACGATCCCCATATCATGGAGGTATTTTACAGCGTCCAAGATCTGCTTGATGAGTTGGCTGGCATCTTTCTCTGTGTAGAATCCTTTCTCTACAATCCTGTCAAACAGCTCACCCCCAGACACCCTGCAACATAACACAGAGGGCAAGGTGCAGGTTATAAACATCAATTCAGATGTTGTATTCAGAATTATAAGCAGATGATATAAGAGGGAGAATGCATCACCTACTCATTGGTGATCATCTAAACCTAACCATACTAACTAAAGATTTAAAAAAAATAATCAGTGACAGTCATTCAGTGACAGTCCCTGAAGAAAAGTCTAGACTGATTTTACAACGCTGAGACGCCAGCTGCAACAGAAGTAGCAAATGTGTAATTATATCGGATCACCAGCAGGAGGCATCAGACATCTACAAAAAACAAATATTACAATTCAGCCTTTTTGGTCATAAGCAGACAGATCTAAACTCACAGCTGCATGATGAGGTACAGGTGACTGCGACTTTCGTATATATCCTCCAAAGACACAATGTTTGCATGCTTGATCCTTAAAGAAACAAAAATAGCAATTATTGCAGATTAGATGACTACACAAAAAACACTTTTTTTTTTTTTTTTTTACAGTTGTACTTGTCTCTTTAGTTAGACAGACATCTAAAAACTTCAGGCATCTAGAAGCAGTCTTAATAGATACCTAGGGCAGTGTTTCCCAACCTGTGGCTCTCTAGCTGTTCAAAAACTGACTCCCATTATCCTCTGAAGCATGATGAGAATAGTAGTTTTACTACGGCTGGAAAGGAAAAGGTTGGGGAACCTAATGGGTGCATCTGTTGATACCCAATAGATGGCTGCTTATGTTAGGTGGCACATGCCATCTTATGCTATGCCTTGTTAGCCAAACAAAAGTGATTCTACAGCCTATGGCTGTATCAATGGGTTCCTGGCAGCCCTAGGGCCGCATCCATCTTCTCCAGCCACCAGGAGTCAAATGACGAGAGTTCGGGTTTACTGTAAATTGGCACACTCACACATATATATATATATATATTTACGAGTCTCCATTGATTGTCCCATACAAAATTTGAATATGCAAAAAAGGGGTCCGTGGAGCCTCAGTTACGAGTCAAAACACGGGAATAGCCAGATATCCCTCTCTCCAGAGAAGGAAGCCCATTGCCAAGGGGTGCCTCCTAGTGGGGAGAGCACCAAACCACTCTGATACGTAGTCCCTCAGGTCCTCACTCTGTAGCGAGCTTTGGGACCTAAATAGGGAAACACCAGGGTGGCCCCTGTGAGTCAAAGTCTAACTCTGTGGCGAGTATAACGACATAAGACAAGGGTTACCAAGGCTAGGCATCCATCCACAGACTGCAGTTTCGGGGTATTTGCCCCTCGTCAGTGTGGAGCAGGATTCTGGCTACCCTGGTGTTTCCCTATTTAGGTCCCAAAGCTCGCTACAGAGTGAGGACCTGAGGGACTACGTATCAGGGTGGTTTGGTGCTCTCCCCACTAGGAGGCACCCCTTGGCAATGGGCTTCCTTCTCTGGAGAGAGGGATATCTGGCTATTCCCGTGTTTTGAGACTCGTAACTGAGGCTGCACGGACCCCTTTTTTGCATATTCAAATTTTGTATGGGACAATCAGTGGAGACTCGTAAATGAGTACTCCATTGGAATTTTTCACTGTTCTCCCTGAGTTCAGTGATTGTTGTGTTTTGTTGGTCTATTTATCATTGCCCCAGTAGCCAGAATCCTGCTCCACACTGACGAGGGGCAAATACCCCGAAACTGCAGTCTGTGGATGGATGCCTAGCCTTGGTAACCCTTGTCTTATGTCGTTATACTCGCCACAGAGTTAGACTTTGACTCACAGGGGCCACCCTGGTGTTTCCCTATTTAGGTCCCAAAGCTCGCTACAGAGTGAGGACCTGAGGGACTACGTATCAGGGTGGTTTGGTGCTCTCCCCACTAGGAGGCACCCCTTAGCAATGGGCTTCCTTCTCTGGAGAGAGGGATATCTGGCTATTCCCGTGTTTTGAGACTCGTAACTGAGGCTCCACGGACCCCTTTTTTGCATATATATATATATATATATATATATATATATATATATATATATATACACACACACACACACTATGGCCATACCACTGCTTTTAGAGCAGAGTGGTGGTCGGTAACTTAGACAACAAGCTGACAACAATGGGAGAGCAAGAGCAGCAGATCAGGAGAAGGAGGCAAATCTGCTAAATAAATGTATGTATTTACCTGATGAGCCCTACAAGTTTAACTATATTAGTTGAGATAGGAAGATCCCTTTAAGGACAGATTTGTAATAAACATCAATGATCTAATATAAAAAGTTGGCAGTAAATTTACTCATGAACAGTGAAGGCAGCTCTGGATGTGACTGAAGTGCAGCTCCTGTAACAACTAGCTACAGTGTTAAGCAGAGTTTTCCTTTAACAGGCATCCTAAAGTCCGGGGATGACCAGGGCAGAAGGATAAGATAAGATATATCTAACAATGAATCCAGAAACTGTGCAGAGCGAGGCCCCTTGTCTGAGTCATGCTGCTACATGCAGTGTTCTCTCTACACAGCCCACGTATGTGAAAGTTGGAAGAGATGAAAGGATTGTAGTGGGTGAGCTGTGAGACGAAATACAGGAGTCAGGGTTAAAGCAACAATGCCCACCTAAGCCAGACTATGCGGATAACAAAAGGGGCTTCTGTAGCCATGGGGGCGCACAGGAGGATTTGCATGTGTGTGAATACATGTTCTATTCTTCACAAGATATTGTTTACGGCATCAATCACGTAAAAAAGATTTCAGGGAAAACGCCAACGAGCGACTGGTAACAAAGGTAAACATGCCCGCCTTTTATCCAGGCGCAGGAGAGCTGGACCAGGATGTATTTACACACGTTCACCTCTCACTTCCTCCCACTAGCACAGTCTGTCAAGTCTTTAGCAGACAAAGACAAGATCCTGTGACTGTGCCGAGAGAAAAGCTCAGTCCTCACCTCCACCTCCTCACACAGCGCCCACTGACAGGATGGCATAAAGGTGGAAAACTACTGCAAGGCCAGGAGATGCCTAGGAAACTACAGTAAAGTGGATAGAGACACAAGGTTCCAAATAAAAGAGGTTGGATCAGATCTATGAAATTAGACTGGTGTAAAGCTGACAAGGTGGCAATGGCTTTAAAATGGTCTATAAACAGAAAGTGAATATAGCAGCAGCAAAGCAAGCAAGAGGTTAAACTGATAACTGCTGTTAGAAGGGAAGCCTTGATTTACCTTGTATAGACAGATCAGCTTATATAGACAGATTTACCTTGTATATGCAGATCAGCTAGAGGCTCACACCTTGCAGGTACACAGCCCAGGAATTCTCAGGCTCCTTTTCTCTCATCTCCTGCACAGAGCACATGATATTCCCCACTCCTACATTCTGTAATCTGTCTTGCTGTGCCTGTTGCCAGAGACGGATTTCTCCTAACAATGGGCAGTGGATTGCATAGAAGAGATGCTTAGTGGCAAACAGTTTTTCTGGGGTAATATATAATCGGAATCCCCACACTTACAGGATGTCACTTTGCTTTTTTACATTGTACAAAAGCAATGTTTAAAAGCTAACCATTCTGGATTTATGAAACCTTATTAAAAAAATTTAAGGAAATTGCTTTATGGAATACGTCTTATCTGAACAACTAAAGAACACAAAAAACCGTCAACGGCAAATGGATACAGACCGTACTGAGCTGGGGATTTAGCTCACTGAAAGAAAACTTGGCCCCAACAAGAGAGATGTCAATTGTTTCAATAGAAAAGATTATAAAAATTTATCAAGATTGAAGAAGTGCGGCCAAAGATGTTGGTTGTTCCCTGTCAGCATAAACAAAATAGGAAGGTTATAAAAGGAAACCATACAGGTAGACCAAGGAAAATATCAAAGCATCGAGGAAGATAAATCAAATCTTATATGCCTTGAAAATATAGAAGGCACAACAAAAAACAACTGAGAAAACTAGGTGGAAACAGAATTAAATTTTTGTAATGCTGTTTCTGGGGTAGGGAAGGCAGCTATTTTTTTCTAGTCTGGAATAACCCCTTTAAGAAAAATTCAGTCCATGTGAAGGCTCCAACCTACAAAGCTCATCTGTCACCATCCTGCAACAAAGTTGGAACTAGACTAATGTTTATCAGCAGCGAAGTCCAAGTACATAGATACAGCAAGACAATGTAATATCTATGCACACTGTATCACTTGTAAATACAGACAGAAACAATAGGGGGTTGGGGGAAAAGGACAGGCTACGTGGTCGAAAAAGGCCAATCCCTGTAAATCCCTATAGACTATAGAGATCAGTGCATTAGAGGGAATCATGCAGTCATTTGTGCCATTACTGCTGCTTTGGCAAATGAGGGATTTCTTAATCATCCTCAGGTTTAGACAAGAGAAAGGCAGGGAGATCCTGGAGCAGATAACAGGATGGAGGCCGCAGATTAAAGCCTCCCGCACTGAAAGACGCTGCACAGATGTCGCTGCTATTCTTAGTTTGCATCAGGATTTGACAATTCTGGGTATCAGAGAGCATTTTAGCATTGGCTCCAGATTAAAGGCTGCCCCCCACAGTGACCTGACAACGGACACGTGTACCATATAGGTCACACATAGGAACAAAGCATCAAGTACCTGATTATTTACGGATTTTACCTTTATATTGGAAAAATATCAATAACAGATATATTCCATATACTACTTCCAGCTCTGGTCAGTTTTCCCCCCTCTCACATACCAAAACCCTACCTGATTATTTACGGATTTTACCTTTATATTGGAAAAATATCAATAACAGATATATTCCATATACTACTTCCAGCTCTGGTCAGTTTTCCCCCCTCTCACATACCAAAACCCTTTTCTCTTTACCATCAAAGACGCCCATGCATCTAAGGACCCCTCTGCCTAGTGCACATACAGAAGTCTACCCTCTATTAATATTCAATAACAGTCACCCCCATTCTCAATCTCTTCCCTCTCTCATCCCAATCTGGCCGCCAAACATTTACAATGAAACTCTAAAAACCACCGTAGAGGAAGCTGCACCCCCTACACTCTGAACCTTCACTACACAGATGTCAGCAACCTTAACAGACGCCTCAAGCTTGTTTTCTTCAGCAGTGCTCTAGGTGTGCCAGATGTCTATGGAGAAAATCACATTTATTAAAAAAATTCCTCTACAAGTTCATGCTCATAACCTACAACAGTGCCCTTCATCACGCCAAAGGAGTCTATTTCATTCCAACCACCCCGATCACCACACGAATATTCAATACGTGTATCAGTACTCAGTGCAGCCGACTAGCACAGATCTCAGTGCTGAAGACCTGGCCATGTACTCCAAGATTTAATAGAATTCAATAGGAAAACTTTGGACCAATTCCATGGTTGCCAACATTTAAAAATTTTACAGGGACACCTAAGCGTTAAAAAGTGGTGTGGCTTATTGTGGGTGTGGCCTATCATGGGTGTGGGTTTAAAATTTTCCAGTAAAAATTATTTACAGTCAGAATGACACAAAAGGAGCATTACACACCCCAGTATTAGGTCCCCAGTATATTAAACACCCCAATCAGAGCAGGCTGAAACTCAGAGATAGCATTCTACTAACTGACTGTACATACTGGTAGTTTGTACCCATATGATGCAGCTGCACCTCATATCATCATACTACTACCCCCTTCATCCTACTGCCCTTCCATCATCATAGTACTACCACTCCAATCCTCCTTCCCCCTCCATCATACTACTACCCCCTTCATCCTCCTGCCCTTCCATCATCATAGTACTACCCCTCCAATCCTCCTTCCTCCTCCATTGTAATACTACTACCTCCTTCATCCTCCTGCCCTTCCATCATAGTACTACCCCTCTCATCCTCCTGCCTCTCCATCATCATACTATTTCCCCCTTCATCCTCCTCCTGTCCCTTCATCATCATACCAGTACCCCCTTCAGCATCCTCTTGTCCCTTTATCTGTATTTAAAAAAAAAAAGAAAAAAAAAAGCTATACTTACCTCACCAGTATGGTTCCTCTAGTCCCCCAGAGACTCCTCTCCCTGTTGCCTCAGGACATACCCGAGACATGGTTTTGCTGGGACTGTCTCCTCAGAATTGGGACAGTCTTTTTTTTTTTTCTTTTTTTTTTGAAGAAAGATGATATTAACATAGCCTTCTTCAGGCACCTTGTTTCCCCTTCATCTCTAGACTCTTGGAAAGTTTAGTCTCCTCTGCCCAATCCACTATCTCTCTGCTAAATTACTTTTCAACCCAGTACAATCTGGTTTCTGCACAGAAACTGCCCTTACCAAAGTGTCAAATGATCTCCTGACAGCGAGATTTAATGGTAACTGCTCTCTGGTCATTCAGACATTGCAGAGATCCAATCGCTAGAACTAGTGAGGAGCACGGCAGGAGTGCTACTTATTCCCGCTCTCTAGGAATGTGCTCTGAGATGTCTCCATACCATAAGGATACAACCACATATCCATATTTTCTGTCCACAATCATGGACGGATTACAGACCCGTAGCTTTGTATGGCCTCATGCACACACCCATAGGTGCTGTGATCCATGCTGGCAGGTCCTAGAACAGACCACAGTTGTGACAGAGACTTAAGGTTGGTATCTCAGGGATTAGTCCTGGGCACCCACCTCTTTTTGGTAGGGTCTGTAGGTCTTTTTGTGTATATGGAGGCATCTTGACTCTTCTCCAACATCTGCTGTCAAGGGAAAGAAGAAGTTGGACATTCTGATTTTACCATCAACGATTCTTTTGTTCTCAGAAAGATAAGCTGCTGCCAAAATAGTCTGGCAGCAACTTCCTTTCTTCATCCCCTGAAATATGTACATGTTCAACTCGGCTACAAAAGCTTGTGTATGTGGGGATCAACAGAGACAGCTGTTGACCCAGTGAGTGCTCAGCTGACAGTTATCTGAAAGGAACGGCAAGTTTAAAGTGGCTGCCTGGAATAACTAAACTATTTTTTTCTAAATAATTATTTCACTCTTTGCTGTCCACATCAGTCATCTATTGTACGTAGACATTCTGAGCAAAAAGAGCAGGGACTTATTTCAATCTGTTCATCTCCTTCTGCTCCTTAACAGAAATGTGTTATCTATAGTTAAAATGTTTTTATATTTTTATATCTTTCGGTGAACTTTTTTCCATGTCTCTATCAATATTTTAAAATTTTCCTGAAATCTTGCAGTTTTCATTCTGACCACTAAGCCTAAAACTAAACTGAGACATACTGCTCTGTCACTTTCCAGCGGTGCCATACTTATAATCACAGACAGAATTACAGTGAATGGCCTCGTTCACACTGAGCAAATGCGCGGAAGTTCGCCACGCTCAGTGTCCCAATGTGAGTGAATGAGAGGGTGTGCGCCTGTCCGCTTCCTCCTCTCTCTGCTCAAAGAAATAACACTTTACTCCTTTGAGCAGAGAACGGCGGCAGTGGAGGAGCGTGTGCCTTCTCATTCACTCACAGCGGGACACTGAGCACCGCGGAATTCTGCCACATTTGCTCAGTGTGAACGGGGCCAAAGGTGATGGGGCCACAAAAATAGACAACTGGTGATGATCACAGCTCACTCTCCCTCTAGAATGGCCTCTGCATGGGTCACACAGCATGCCCAGAAAATGATCCCATTGTAATAAATATTTTCTGGGCCAGTCTATTGTAGCTATGGGGTTTGCTGTAAAGAATATCTTTAAATGCTGTTTAAGGCTGGGTTCACACTACGTATATTTCAGTCAGTATTGTGGTCCTCATATTGCAACCAAAACCAGGAGTGGATTAAAAACACAGAAAGGCTATGTCCACACAATGTTGAAATTGAGTGGATGGCCGCCATATAACAGTAAATAACTGCCATTATTTCAATACAACAGCCGTTGTTTTAAAATAACAGCAAATATTTGCCATTAAATGGCGGCCATCCACTCAATTTCACCATTGTGTGAACAGAGCCTTTCTGTGTTTTGAATCCACTCCTGGTTTTGGTTGCAATATGAGGACCACAATACTGACTGAAATATACGTAGTGTGAACCCAGCCTAAAACAACTCAGACATGATGGCTTCCCCTATAATAATGTACAAAACATGAAATAAAAAAAAAATTACAAAATTAGAAAAGCTTTTTTTCAGTATCTGGCTATAAACATAAAAAAAAAATACATTCATTCACTTTGTTGTTAGTAGATCTCTATGGCAGGGCACCTATGGCACCATCTCTCCCATCCCATCTTTACGCAGATAAAATCCTAGATGGATGCGACACCTGCCGCTGCCTGCAACACAAGCTGAAGTGATACACTGGTGTAGTGGTGAATCTCCAGCTGTCAAACTACAACTCCCACCCTGTCTGTCAGAGTTGTAGTTTTGCAGAACTGGCTAGTTAATGCGTTGTATAATTGTATTGCTGCAGCTCTGTGTATGGGCAGTGTATGAGACGTACAGCTTTATCAGCCTTTTAACATGTAATTTATCCCTGTCACTCTAATACCATTCATAGCCAAAGGCCAACAATGGACACACGGCCCTGCAACGCCTGAAGTGACCTGTTACAGAGAGCTCAATGCCGAGCACTCAGGGTTTACAGCATCACCATGGAAACTTGTGAGTTTTATATACTTTCCAGAACAGAAAGCGGAGTTAACCATTTGCCCTCATTTTAGCATTTCAGACATTGAATCTTCAGCTTCCATAATGGGGGTACAATTACTAGGTCCGCCGATGGTGACTGCAATTACCAGGAGAGACTGCCAGAAAATTCTCACCGTATGGCTTCATTCTAAGGGGGTACTCTGGCTCTTTAAAATTATTATATATTGCTGTGCTTGTATAGATAATAATAAATAACCGAATCTTACCTCACCATACTCTCCCGAGGTCCTTCTGCATCTTCTGGTCCCCCGCTAAACGACGGCGCTGCCACTTCTCAGACAGACCCCTCTGGGCAGTGACAGCCCGCACAGCCAATCAATGACGGGACAGCACAATGGCCATTCATTGGCTTAGCACGTTGTCCCTGCCGAAACGAGTCAGTCTCTGAAGTTGAGGAGGGACTGTACAGTAAGAGACCAGAAGACACTGCAGGATGACACTGGGGGAGCGCAGAGAGGCAAGAATAAGCCCTCTAAAATCAATAGGCTGTCCATGTAATACACTGATAAGTCAGGTCCTTCAGGGGGAGGGCAGCTTTTTGCAATGGCTGACAACTCTGGTGAATGGAGAGAGCCCTGAGCATGGAACCTTCTCTTTGTTGCATTCAAATGCTTTCATAGATCCTCTGAATAGGAGTTGTCTAAGGGCCTTATTACACGAGCGATAATCTGCAGAATGAGGCCGAAACGATCAGCTTATGACAATGAACATCGGCCGATCGTGTGATTGGCCACTGACCACACAACGCTACGTGTAATAGTGATGCACAGCCGACGGATGATGACTGTGTTCAAAAATAATAAAACTTTATACATACAGTACCTGTCCAAGCTCCCCAACCCCTGCTGTTGAGCTTCTACAGTGGACTTTGACAAGACAGACCGCTTGCTACCATCTCTGCTGGTACTTCAGAGCTGTTCTCTGAAATGACAGGTTGCTCAGCCAATCACTAGTTGAGGCGGGACAGTACTGCTGCCAGTGATTGGCTGAGCAACCTCAGAGAACAGCTCTGAAGTTCCAGCAGAGGCGATGGCGAGCTGGCAGAAACAAGAAGAACACCAGGGGGCGTGAAAAGGTAAAAGTCTAAAATGGGAATAAGCCATTAAGTGATATGACAGGTCAGTGTTCACATTACATGAGAGTGCGGAGCAGGGTCAGTCACAATGAGTATAAGTGAATAGACTGCAAGCTCTTGTGAGAGCTGGTCTACATCAGTTTACTCATTATAGAATAGTTATTCTGAAAATAATTTCTAGCATGTCGTTGGATGAGTCAAAATGTAAAAATAAGGAACATTAACATCATGGTGATGGTATAGAAATATGCTGCCATAGCTTCCTATACATCATCTGACATATAATGCGTGCACACCTATCCCACCCTAGGGATGTTCTGTCACCTGAGTAGTTACGTCAGGATGTATAGGCTGCATATAAAAATACATACACATTACCAGGCCCAGAAATAGAAAACATCAATGCAATGGAGAGTGTGGTAAAAAACAAACGTAGTTGACGTAACCCAGTATTAAAGAGCACCGCTTAGGTCTCCTCATATGTCAGTTTTAGTAATTACTTGTATTCTTCATAAAATAACAATGCACGGGATATTATCTATGGGCACATGTACAGATGCACTGCTCCATGCAGCTGGGGGGGGGGGGGGATTCGGTCAGACTTTCACAATCAGACACTTATCCCATTATCCTGTGCATACAGGATGAGTTTTTAGAGGCTGCAATACTTCTTTAAAAGGTACTGCAGTTGAAACAGGACATAAACCAGTCTATTCCAACACTTTCCCATCATAAACCAGCCTATTCCAAGACTTGCCTATCATAAACCAGTATATTCCAAGACTTGCCTATCATAAACCAGCCTATTACAAGACTTGCCTATCCTAAACTAGCATATTCCAAGACTTGCCCATCATAAGCCAGCCTATTCCAAGACTTGCCCATCATAAACCAGGCTTTTACAAGACTGACCTATCATAAACAAGCCTATTATAAGACTTGCCTATCATAAACCAGCCGATAACAAAGACTTGACCATCATAAACCAGTATATTACAAGACTTGCCTATTATAAACCAGCCTATTACAAGACTTGCCTATCATAAACCAGCCTATTACAAGACTTGCCTATCATAAACCAGTATATTACAAGACTTGCCTATTATAAACCAGCCTATTACAAGACTTGCCTATCATAAACCAGCCTATTACAAGACTTGCCTATCATAAACCAGTATATTATAAACCAGCCTATTACAAGACTTGTCTATCATAAACCAGTATATTTCAAGTCTTGCCTATTATAAACCAGCCTATTACAAGACTTGCCTATCATAAACCAGCCTATTACAAGACTTGCCTATCATAAACCAGCCTATCGTGGAGGGAGGGCTGCATAAATGATCACTGGAGTGTTTGTGCGGTCTTCTGCTTCCATCAGTCCTTACCTTATTACACGCAGATGATGAAAGATGACTTTTATTTAGCAGGTCACAACCTAGTGATCAGCTGAAGAACAAACATTTGCTCTTTTGACAGCTGCTCGCTACACCTACTTCAAGGGGCGATATCGCTTGTTCAGCCAATAATCTCTGAATCCAATCGGGTCCTTACTAGAGATGAGCAAGTTTAGTTAAACCACTAGCACATTGGCACATTGAAGCATTGTGTCCCACAGAGTAAATATACCTAGGCAATGCACAATAGGTGATGACCAAAGCTCTTATCCCCTCTTGCACAATGACCGTGGCAAGATTTTTCCATAGAAGTCAATGAGAACCCTCCAGTCTGCAGTCTATGTAGCTGTTGTAAATGCTGTTAGCAAAGCAGAATCATAGGCAAGATGGCTGCCCCCAGAAAACAGATATAGATTAGAGAAAAGAACAAGTTAGTATCTGTATCTAACCTCAAATCTAGGTGACAGGGCTTACATTCTGAGAGGGCTAAGGAGACTGTATAGCAAACAGCAGTCATTGTAATAAGGGCCTGCTTATGCTATATAAAAAGGTAAAAAAAAATACTATAGAATATTCTATAAATGTCTGATGGAGTAGTCACCTCCCACCCCCACAAGACTGCAGGCTGTGATTAAGAAGCACCATAAAGATTAGAGGGACCGGCGAGTTATCTCCAGGATTCAGACCACGGCTGCTGTCATAGTCAGATGCAATAGGCAGCTCACCCATAGGGACCCCTGTATGGTATAGATTTGTCTTACACAAAACTAACAGCTAAAGTTCAGGAAACGCTGAGAGATAAAGAGGAGGAACAGGCACGTACTTTCTCAGCACTGCTATCTCGTTCTCGATACTCGTCTCTTTCCCCTCCAATGCTTTCTTGGGGATGCATTTTATTGCTACCAGTTTTTGGGTCTTCTTCTCTTCTGCCAGGACCACCTCCGAAAATGCACCACTGTGGATTAGAAGGGGGAAAAGTATTAGTCTCATTGACTCAGAGGTAATGTCAAATACAATAGATTTAAAGGGGATGATTAGCATTATAAAAATATGGCAGCGTTCTTGGAGGAACAATGCCAAATAAGGAAAATGAAGTGATGTAATAAATAAAAAAATAAAATAATAAATAAATATACACTACCGTTCAAAAGTTTGGGGTCACATTGATATGTCCTTATTTTTGAAGGTAAAGCACTGTACTTTTCAATGACGATAACTTTAAACTAGTCCTAACTTTAAACAAGTACACTCTATACATTGCTAATGTGGTAAATGACTATTCTAGCTGCAAATGTCTGGTTTTTGGTGCAATATCTACATAGGTGTATAGAGGTCCATTTCCAGCAACTATCACTCCAGTGTTCTAATGGTACAATGTGTTTGCTCATTGGCTCAGAAGGCTAATTGATTATTAGAAAACCCTTGTGCAATCATGTTCACACATCTGAAAACAGTCTAGCTCGTTACAGAAGCTACAAAACTGACCTTCCTTTGAGCAGATTGAGTTTCTGCAGCATCACATTTGTGGGGTCAATTAAACGCTCAAAATGGCCAGAAAAAGAGAACTTTCATCTGAAACTCGACAGTCTATTCTTGTTCTTAGAAATTAAGGCTATTCCATGCGAGAAATTGCTAAGAAATTGAAGATTTCCTACAACGGTGTGTACTACTCCCTTCAGAGGACAGCACAAACAGGCTCTAACCAGAGTAGAAAAAGAAGTGGGAGGCACAACTAAGCAAGAAGATAAGCACATTAGAGTCTCCAGTTTGAGAAACAGACGCCTCACAGGTCCCCAACTGGCATCTTCATTAAATAGTACCCGCAAAACACCAGTGTCAACATCTACAGTGAAGAGGCGGCTGTGGGATTTTGGGCTTCAGGGCAGAGTGGCAAAGAAAAAGCCATATCTGAGACTGGCCAATAAAAGAAAAAGATTAAGATGGGCAAAAGAACACAGACATTGGACAGAGGAAGACTGGAAAAAAGTGTTGTGGACGGATGAATCCAAGTTTGAAGTGTTTGGATCACAAAGAAGAACGTTTGTGAGACGCAGAACCAATGAAAAGATGCTGGAAGAATGCCTGACGCCATCTGTTAAGCATGGTGGAGGTAATGTGATGGTCTGGGGTTGCTTTGGTGCTGGTAAGGTGGGAGATTTGTACAGGGTAAAAGGGATTCTGAATAAGGAAGGCTATCACTCAATTTTGCAACGCCATGCCATACCCAGTGGACAGCGCTTGATTGGAGCCAATTTCATCCTACAACAGGACAATGACCCTAAACACACCTCCAAATTGTGCAAGAACTATTTACAGCAGAAGCAGGCAGCTGGTATTCTATCGTTAATGGAGTGGCCAGCGCAGTCACCAGATCTGAACCCCATTGAGCTGTTGTGGGAGCAGCTTGACCGTATGGTACGCCAGAAGTGCCCATCCAACCAATCCAACTTGTAGGAGCTGCTTCTAGAAGCGTGGGGTGCAATTTCTCCAGCTTACCTCAACAGATTAATAGCTAGAATGCCAAAGGTGTGCAATGCTGTAATTGCTGCAAAATGTGGATTCTTTCACGAAAGCAAAGTTTGATGTAAAAACAATGTTATTTCAAATACAAATCATTATTTCTAACCTTGTCAATGTCTTGACTCTATTTTCTATTCATTTCACAACGTATGGTGGTGAAGAAGTGTGACTTTTCATGGAAAACACAAAATTGTTTGGGTAACCCCAAACTTTTGAAAGGTAGTGTATATACACACACATTTTATATAATATATATATATATATATATATATATATATATATATATGAGTGTGTGTGTGTGTGTGTCAGTGACACAACCTCATTCCATTGTAAATAAATTTAACAGTTCATTTTTATTACCTGTTATAATATATATTACCTGTAATAGCATTGTTTATTCTACCATTCTTTACCATATATATTCCATTTACAAAGTCCTATCAGCAGCATATATAATACCACAGCACTAATACAGGATGCGACTTTTACCGTAACTAGATCGCAGCCAAAGTAGTCACAAAGCCTTATGCAACACAAATATAATGAACAACACAAACATATCAATTATCATTGGCAGTAAAGTATAAAGGAGTAACAAGCCATTGTGGTATATAACAAGCTAATTACACAGGGCTGGAGATGGATGGAAGACGCTCTAATCCTATATCTGGAAATAGATGGGGGCCGATGAAGGAAGCGAGAGCCAAGATCTATTCTATATTCATATGCTCTGTGACAGTGAGCGGTGCGGCCTCTCCAGACGTCGCATTCATCCTCTGCTAAAGATGGGCGGCCATAATTATATGCTATTTCAATCAACGTTGAATGATGCCCCGCGCAGGCTGCAAGACAGTTACTTTAGGACAATCGCAGCATGGTTTACTGAAAACCTTTCGGATCTGGGGGGGGACCTGTGACATACTGTAAAGAGGCTTAATGATCTGAGGAAGCTGGGAGCATGATGAGGAGGATGTCACGGTTGCCTCAGAGCATGACCACGCTGTCACATCACAAAGATGCAAAAAAATGTTTTCTCTTTTTACTATTTTTGTAGACAAATTTTTTTTTTACTAAAAACAAAATCGGCAAATAAATACAACATAAATAATTCTGAAAATCTAACAGTCCCAAATTATTGGGATTTATTTTAAACCAATCATTGGCAAAATATGTCCTGGTGGTAATATGCTGCTTATGCAACCTCTATGGGAACCCATGGGTGTTACAAAAGCTGCATAAAACAGCCCTTTCGGTTATTTTGCAACTATGGAGGCCACATGTATCTCGAAGGAGGTCAGAGGTCAGGAGGCCCTCAATCTTGAGAGTTTGGGCCCACAGTTCTCAAACATGAGGTCTCACAAGGGAAAACTTCATAAAGGGGTTATTAAGGAATGAAAAAATATATCTTCCTTTTTCCAGAAATAGCACCATCCTTTAGTAAGTGTGTTGCATTTCAGCTATTTTATTTCAGTGAATGGAGCAAAGTTGTAATACCACTCACAATCTTAGGATGTGTAGGGGGTGTTTTTGGAAGAAAGCAGTTAGGTTTTTCTGATAATGGATAACCCCTTTAAATGGAATCTTTCACTAGGTTTATGCCGCCTTAAATGAGGGCAGCATAAACTAATAACAGAAATGCTGAACAGATTGATTTATTACTTACATCCTTTTGTTCAGCCGTTCTCCTAATATGTAGGAGAATAGGATTCTTGCCACACCCTGGTCCCGCCCTCCAGATACTGATTGACAGTTAGTGCTTATATACAGCATGGATAGATAACTGCCAATCAGCAGCTGGTGGGCAGATTTTTCAGCTTTTCATGAATATTGAGGACTACTGGGCTCATGCACATAATGGAGAGGACTACTTGTTGTCCAGGTTGTTCAAGAGGACATCTCTGGATCAACTGCACAGAACAACGCAAGCGATACATCATTCTGTTCAGCTTCTCTGTCACTAGTTTATGCTTCTCATAGATAGGACAGCAGAACCCTACTGACAGTCTCTTTAATGTCTGCTATAAAATGTTAACAATTCTATAATGGCCAGACAGAGATACCTGGAGGTAACAGCGCCACTCTTGTCCATAGACTATATGTGGTATTGCAACTCAGTCTCCTTTCAGTGAATAGACTAGGTTTCCGCTGCCACAGACAGAAGTGGAGGTAACTTTTACTTTTGACTTCTCACAGATAAAAGACCCTGGGACTTTTGCATACAGTTACTACAGAATTCTTCATTGTTATGATTTACATCCACCCGGCCATCCCCAAAGGAGACATTTTCCCTAGTAACAAAGCGGCATGGGGCACCGAACTCCTCATGTATATGGATAAAGCTCCCCTGGTGCTACCTTGTTGCAGGCTCGCTAGCTCTCTCCTGGGTCTCCCCATCTCCCTGGCTGAGCAGCAGACATCTCTATAATAAGAGCAGGCAGCTATGACTACTGATCCATATGGTTAGGAAGAATGCTGCAGAGATTTTATTTATAGCTGTCTGCTCCGTACAACTCTATGTTGTGTAATAGCAGAGGCTGAACTCATTGAGCTGTAATAATACATATACAGGTGCAATGCATTATAATCACCAGCGCTCACCACAAAGTACAAACTCATCCTCTTCTGTCAAGTTCTATCCAGCAGTTATAATACATATACATTATTACAGGTATATACTTGTACCTTTTTTTTTTTTTTTAAGGAGAACCATCTATACATCAGATTAGGTTTTTGGACCTGCAGTCATAATACAAGCCCAAAAATGCACCCATATTATGTTTGTCTTCTACTGTCGCAGGGATCAATGAAAGGATTGTCACCCAGGTTCTAAAACACCTGAATGGCATACATACCTAGTTATCATGGGCACACAAAAGGAAGGTGGTTTCACAGTTTTAACCACCCCTCTGCATGTCTGAATGGGCGTCCTTTAGGATTACGGTGGAGCAGGGTAGTATGTGTAAGTGCAATAAGAGTTCACTTAAAATAGACGGACGTACTAAGGGGGTAATTACTGTGTGCGCTGTAACGGTGTTGGGAGCAGTATTACTGGGTGCAGAAACAGGAAAAAAAAGGAGACACTCTTATTGACTTCAGTTACTTAGGGGCATGAATATTGGTGCATTATTATGGTGTCTGTCACTATTACCATCTAGGGTACGTGCAGAGAGTGAAGAATAGGTGGAATTGATGCTGTGGAAATAATTTAAAAAAAGGGAGAAGAAAAGGGAAAGGTAATATCTGTTCATGTACGTTTAATTTAGTAACTATAAGGTGGTAATGTGCAGAAATGTTGAGGTGGTATTTTTTAGTAGCAGTATGGCGGTATAATACAGTCACTATGTAGTAGTAAGATGAAGTCATGGTGTGGCGGCACTGTTATTCTTTTATATTGACAAAACTATGTAAAGTGTTACAGAATCAGTTGGCACTATTATTATTTATATCACGTGCATGAAACTACTGCTAGTTATATGGTTAAACATCTCCTGCTGCTGACTACATGGAAAGATAAGAAGTTCAGGGCTCTAAGAAAGGTGGGGAAAAAAACATGAGTTGTCGCTTGTACTGTAAATTTGCACCATAGCTTTTCTTGCTCTAATTTATGACTTCATTTGTAACTGGAACTAATATACAGCCCATTCCCAGGAGCCCGCTCTCATTATAGATGGGGCCACAAAAGACCGATTACCACGACACAGTCATCCCAATGGAGCAAGCCTCAGCTACAGTGTTGGAAAATGAGAATTATTAATCTCTGTGGTCAAGTACATCACACGTAGGCACAAGATCAAAGATGGAAGAGCTTGTGTGATTTAAGAATACAGATGCCGTTTAAGGTGTTAATTTAAAGTGAATCTGTCAGCTGCAATTTAATATTGAAATTGCTGTTAAGTCAAGGCGACACATGTTACCTTTCAAATATCCGCCAGGTGCTTCCATAAGGTAGAAAAACACTTTCATTCTCCAGTGCAAAGTGTCAGAGACATTCCCAAGCTCCTGAAATGCTAAGGGGTTTGTAACGCCTCCTCGCTCCTCCTCATCCCTGTCTCTACTCGTAGCTCAGCTTCCAGCTGACTGACAAAAGGGATAAGAAGACAGAGAAGAGGCGTTACAGAAAAGAATATATTGCACCTTTTTATGAGTTTTATATAAAATAGTCCACTGCACCAAATCTATTATCACACTATGTAGGATTTGATGTTCTTAAAGGGAATCTGTCAGCTCTAGATCATGTTCAGAGCTCAGTGTCAATGAGGCGTTGCCTGCCTAATCCTTCCTCCACTTCTTGCTGCTTGATGTCCTGGGCTCAGTGCTGGAAACTGAGCCCTGTACATCCATCAAGCAAGGCAGGGAGAGGAGGGAGGAGGCATGCATGCTGCAGCTAAGCAGCACCTCTGACTCTGAATATGCTCTAGAGCTCCTTTTAAAGATCCCACCATTAGATTATGTCAGTACCATCTGGTAATCTGGAATCTGTGTGTGCCGTGTACCAGTATGGCAGGACTAGGTGAAAAGCTAACATGTGGGTTTAGTCTGCTGTCCAGTAGCATGAATGATCCCGTATTCAGCATGCCGGATTATCAGATGAAACTGTTTATCCTAAGACAATCTCACGGCCTCTTATTATTGCATTTTCTAAAGCTTTAGAGGCCCAATGACTTCAGACACTGTGTTTAAGATGATCAGATTTTGGAGGGAGAAGGGTTAACCGTTGTCTTTATCATGTCGTATCTCCTGTTTACTCCATTTAGCGCAGCCTCTCCCCATCGAGTTCTGCCGGATTGGAAGACTGACAAAGCCATCTGCCTCCATGGAAACAGAGAATAATTCTCATTTATTTTTAGGAAAGCATCAGAGTGATTCCAATGCATTTGAAGGCATCGCGCAGCAGAGATAGCCTGGAAGGCCCTAGTTACACATGCGTCACACCATCTAACACAGGCTGTACTAATGAGCAGCTTAACCACGGCAATGCCAGGAGGTGAAGAACATTCCACCAGAGACGCCAAAAACCTGTGAAAACTGACAGACGGGAACTGAAGTCTTGACAGTAAAATGTGAAAACAAATATGGCGGCCAGAGAACAGGCTTGCTTGCCACGCGTCATCGGATCATGTGCCACAATACGATGTTACCCAGATCTAGACATGTTGTCTATGTCTTAAGCTTCATGACAATGCAAAATCACCAGTAAATCCAGTTTTCAGGGTTGTCCCCAAATTCTGGGAAAGCTGAGATCTGACATTTACCCTCAATATGCCATCATCCCCCATCATACCGGAGATCTGAGAAGCCGTTCGATGGGGTCCTAACACTACTTGAGTCTACTTTGCAACATTTTATTTCATAAAACATAATAAAAACATTGAAAATGATGACCAATCTGTGGGCAGCATATTACAGAGCAGGAGAAGCTGAGCAAATTGACATATTATTGTGCAGGAAAAGGTCAGTACAACTAGTAATTTATCTAATTAACTGGCTGCATATGGTGGGAGGTCAAGTCTAGTGGGAGGTCCTAATAAGGGACTGATCGATATCGCTGTATGTACACTCATACAGGGAAGGCTGTGAATCACAGATTGGGACTGCCCACTGGACTCCTTGGACCAGAGTGAGCAGAGTTAAATGGATAGATTACTAGTTGTACTGAATCTTTACAATACAACAGCCCTACAAACAGCCCCAGATATCTAAGCTTTCTGGACCTTTTTGAATACGACACGTGGCAATAACACGTTTTTAGATTTTCCGCATTGGTAGGTCTTGCAATATGTGCACCAACTATGACTGGTTGTTCTACATAATGATTTGTAATTAGTTCTTATACGACAAGCCCACTTGCATCTCCTGCTTCTCAAACATGGAGGAAAATAAAAAAAACTCATATCTATGAATTAGCGCCACATTTATGTTATATTTGGCTCTTCCTGGCTAACCCCTCTGGATCTCCCTCCTTAGACTCTAAACTGGTTGCATCATACTAGAGTGCAAGGTCTCACTTATATTTAGGTACTTCACGTAATGTTTGACGCGTTTCTCCACTTCCGTGTGTAAATTGAGCTGAACCTGACGGACCACTTGAAAATGTGTCTGTATTCGAATATCCAGTATTACACCGGTTACAGAAAATTATATCCACAGAGCTATGTAGATGACGAGTGTGGAAATGTATCTGCACTGTGACTCATAATTCATTATTATTACACAGGACTAAAACGAGACTGTCCCGATGCTCCTTGTCGTATAAGGTCTGGCTTTTAAGATGCCTTTTCAATGTGCAATAAGAGGCGGAAAGGGTTAATGTGATAAATGAGGGGGCGTGGAGAGGAGGCGTCGCAAAGCAGAAAAAGCGTCTAATTATTACAATGTGCAACGGAATTTTCTTCCCGGTACCTGGTGTAATAAGCAGTATTGAAAAGGGGTTGCTAGGCAACCGACATGTTGTGCTGACACGGGGGTCTCGCTGGATGATGGGTGACCTGCAGAGGAGCCGGATCACGGGCCAGAGATAAAAATCACAGAAGAAAAAAAAAAAAAAAGGATCATGAAATGGAGTCTAGATATAAGGACGTGGACATGTCCACAAACCAGATCCTGAAAAATCTGCCATGACCATAGGAGCCATAGCAGAACCAAATACAGTGGTGCCTTGGATTACGAGCATAATTTGTTCCGGGACCATGCTTGTAATCCAAATCCACTCTTAAATCAAAGCAAATTTTCCCATAAGAAATCATTGATATTCAAACAATTGGTTGCACACCCCAAAAATAATGATTTATTATTCTGAACAACATGTAAAATAGATGAAACAAACATTCAGAAACAGCAGAATCTGTGATATTATAAGTTACTGTCCAGTAATGGAGAGGATGGGAAACACCAGGGCGGAGAGAGACTGCAGGGAGCATGAAGGAATGAGCAGGGAAGATGTGGGCAAATACATGCAGCACTCTCTGTCTGGGGAGAGAGGGGTTACAGCTATGGAGAGATTACCTCCACAGTCCTGTCCCCTGATGTAATCCCTAGCCTGAAGTGGATCTGCTATGATTTGGAAGGTGAGGGAGTCTCTCTGGGTCAGAGTACAGTGCCGTAGACCACGCTATTTAAACCACACACGCTCCCACCCAGTACAGGTAGCTCTTAAACCAAAGCAATACTCTTAAACCAAGTCATATTTTTGAAAAACTGTGAGCTCTTAAACCAAAACGCTCTTAATATAAGTTAGGGCGGGTTCACACTACGGAATTCTCGCGGACAATGTCCACGGAATTCCGTCAGCTGTCCGCCCGCACGGGCACGCGCTTTTCCGCTGGCTCCATGGACACCATTCTATGGGCCGGCGTATTCCGCGATCCGCTAAAAGAAGTGACATGACACTTCTTTCAGCGTATAGCAGAATGGTGTCTATGGGGCCGGCGGAAAGGCGCCCAGATGTGCGGGTGGACAGCTGTCTACTGTAGACAGTTGAGGAAGGCTTGACGCTGAAACGTCCTGTTTTTTACCGCTGTGAAAAAATCTGATAAATTTTCTATAATAAAAGATTTCTGGAAGCACGAAAATGGTGAGTGCCGAGATTTGAACTTTCATGAGGCTTCTAATGTTTGGCAAAGAGCAGGGGGCAACTGGGGTAACCGTAGTCGGATCTCCACCACCAGTCAGGCTTTTACAATAAAACTTCTAACACAAAATGAATGGGGAGGAGGAGTGGGGTCATGGGACTAAAATCAGACGCAAATTACACTTTACAGCAGACACCTCATTCCTTATTTGTAAATGTCATTTAAAAGAGAAGATCAGCGAGTCTGGACCCTGAATAGTGCAATTGAGTGGCTGACATATAATACATGGACAGGCCAGGTCTGCCAGGCATGAGTCATTTGTGATACCCCACTAAGACGTCCATATCTCATAACAGGGTAGATAGAAAGCAGATGACTTCATAAGACAATCCCTTTAAAGAGGTGTGCAACTTTGTAAGCACTAAGCCTAAAAGGCTGAAGATATGGCTCCAAAGTTAAAACACACATCACCCAACTTTCTCAGGGCTCTGACAAATTATTACTACATGGTAAATTTAAAAAAAAAGAAATCAAAATCAAAAATTCAGTTCTCACTGGGTACAAGCTGACACATTGAGGTAAATTCAAATTGGAAAGCTCAGTGTGCACAAGACCTTAGAAAAGCGAGGCTTTTAGGCCACCTCAGGGCATGGTGTGTACATGTATGTATGTGCATTTCTCTATACATATATCTGTGTATATGTGCATGTGTATAGGTGTATTGTGTATATTTATGCATACATGTGCTTAAGTGTATAAATGTCTGTATGTAGATTCATTAACATGCCGCATGTACCAGTGTGTATGGATGTAAGTGTATACATAAGGGTCTACGCTGAGACGTTACATTGTAATAGTAGCAGTCATCAGGTACCATGCACAACTTTAAAACATGAAGATTTGCTCAGAAGAAAGTTACAATTTCATCCTTGATCAAGTCCACGGGGCTGGAATGGGAATAGCGAAACTCTTTATTCCCCGGCTGACCTGGTCCTTACACTGCGAAGATGCCAATACTATCACACAAAATATTCCAAGAATTTCTCAGGATGGAGAAGTCTAAATATAAGCCATGCTCTCTTTAAAGCTTGTGGCCTCTGTCGACCTGCTCTTCCACTACACCTTGGTCTTGTCATATGTGCATATGATAAGAAGGCCGCTGCGGTGATAGCGTTTCTCTGCTAAAGTTGCAATAGAGGTGATGACTGGCTCTTACTCCAATGTATTACATGCTCCCACTATGGTTGCCAGCCTCAGATGGGCCTCCTGAGGAGTTTGCCTGTGCCCATTGAGCGATCTACTTCATGTCCAAAATTGTAATTACAGTCATAAAATTCCATTGGAAAATTGTGCCCTCCTGTAAACTAAAACCCCTGAAAGCCGACAGTGTAGACAACGGTGCTCAATGGATACAACTTTTTATTGTTTATATAGAAGAAACATGTCTGAGGGGAACTTTCCAGCACCTCCAGCCAATATGGAAATTATTGTATACCAACAATTTCAAATCATCGTCCATAGGGGGCAATGAAAGAATAGTTGCTGGTGTAATAACAAAGAAAAAACCTTCCCAGGAAAAAATAGAAAAGAGGGCTGCTATATGTATATTAAACATGTGAAAATTACTCCTTGATGTCTTAAAGGGGAACTCCGGATAAGAAAAACTTGTTTTCTGTTAAAAGTACATTAAAAGTTATATAGATGTGTCTTTATAATGTATTACCGTATCTGTGCGGTTCTGCCACATTGGTAGCTGATAGAAATCCAGGAAGTAAAGAAAATTGGCCTGTGTGCCAATTCACATTGTCTCCTGCTTCTTCTGCTCTCCCACCTTGTCAGACAAAAAATACATGTCTCTGTCTCACATTGAGGGTGTTTGCTGAGCGCAGGCTGATGATGTAGACAGGAAGCAGGGAGTGATCTCACAGGAGGCTTGGCTGAATCCCCCAATCCCCTGAGTGATCCACCATCTCTGACTGGCCAGAAGCAGCTGCAGCACTAATTTTATTGATTGTGATGGGTGGGGGACTGTGATGATCACCTGAGGGAAAGCATTGCATTCTGGCAACTGCTCAACCAGGAAGGACAGGAACACAATACAGAACCCCCCCAAACATATTGATTTTTGGTAGTTTAAAAACTGGGATAGCCAGGTAAGTAATGCTATATGCTTCTGCAGAAGTTTCATATTTTTTAACCTCTACCTGGAGTTCCCCTTTAAAGGACTTGTTTAAAGGGGTTGTCCGGCGATAAAAAATTATTCACAGAATAACACACATTACAAAGTTATACAACTTTGTAATGTATGTTATGTCTGTGAATGGCCCCCTTCCCCGTGTCCCACCACCCCCACCCGTGTACCCGGAAGTGTGGTGCGCTATACATTACCTGTCACGTGCCGACCACAGTCTCCGATCGTCAGCAGTGACGTCTTCTTCGGGAGGCCAGCGGATCTTCCCGAGTGCCGGCCGCCCTCTGCAGCGTCATCCGAAGCTCAGCCGCGATTGGCTGAGCATAACTGTGCTCAGCCAATCGCGGCTGAGCAGCTGATGACGTGGCCGCGTCATCAGCCGCGATTGGCTGAGCACAGTTATGCTCAGCCAATCGCGGCTGAGCTTCGGATGACGCTGCAGAGGGTGGCCGGCACTCGGGAAGATCCGCCAAGCTCCCGAAGAAGACGTCACTGCTGACGATCGGAGACCGTGGACGACACGATATGCGGTGAGTATAATGCACCACACTTCCGGGTCTAGCGTGGGTGGGGGGGAAACACGGGGAAGGGGGCCATTCACAGACATAACATACATTACAAAGTTGTATAACTTTGTAATGTGTGTTATTCTGTGAATAATTTTTTATCGCCGGACAACCCCTTTAAGTTCTGTGTGCTTCATAGCATATAGAAAGTGCCCGCTGTGCCAATCACTGGTTGCAGTGGTGACCTCCATCTCTGCTAATGACTGGCTGAGCGGGCATTTCTTATGTGTCAACGAACAGGAAAGTGTGCAGCAGCTGGAAACACCACCGTAATAGCAGCAGCAATGTTTTTACCCCTCGTAATGCACATCTTCACCTAAAAAAATACTTAGACAACTCTTTTATTGCTTAGATATGATAAAGCCTGAGGCTGTACTACTAGGAACCCATTCTGTTTTCTGCTGAAAGACCTTGTGTAGAGCCAAATCCCCAGATACTTCCACATACAGTACATCCTACAAGGCTTGAACAGTAGAATGCCATTTCCCTATCTGCATCAGAGGCTTTGTTAGACTGCAGATCTTGACTTTTTACACACAGCAGTACTTATTCTTCCAACAAAAAATGGTGGCTTGGTGCTGCTGGTGGAATGGATCCAGCCTAAGTTATGAACATATAAGGATATCAATATATTAGATAAAGTGTCATTATGGAGATGGAAATAAGACGGGGCCAGGTGATCAGACTGTCTCAGTAGTGCAGCCTCAGGCTTTGAGCTACTAACTTCAAGTGATCCTATCTCAGCAGAGGCGTCAGATATTCCAGGTACAACGGCTTTCTCTGTGCCTCCTATAGCTATGCTACTGTCTAGGCTTGGAGCCCCATGATTCCAGAAGCAGAATTGCCAGTACTCCTCCAGCACTAGTCATACAGATGGTATGAAGGATCTAAACCCGACTGAGGACTGCAGCTGCCTCATGCAGCTCACAATGTGCACCGAGGAGAATGCGTGTTTGGGTAGGAGTCCCTAATGAGGTGCTAAGACGTCTATTTATTCATAGGGTGCACAGTGTGTTCATACCACATTTTTTGGCAAGCGAAATCGTGGGCAAAGTATAAATATTTTTAATCACTTTCTCAATGTATTCTGAAGTCACTTCAATCATCGGCAGCGAACATGTGGTACAACAAGCAAAATATGTCGGTGAATGATCATACAAAGTTTGCCTGGCGTAGCCTATGTCCTAATATAACTCCGGAGTGGATAATTTTAGCATTTCTGCAACCTATGGGAAAATTCCCACTGCGAAATTCATTATGCTCCAAGGCCTAGAATAACTAGCATTTATCATATACAAAGCATAGAGCGGCGAAGAGGAGGTATAGCATGAAATTCATGGATATTTATGCAAAATCAGTAAGACGGTGTCAGATAACATACAGCATTTACAATGCAAGTGGCTCTGCTATGATTTGGAAGGTGATTGAGACTTCCTGGGTCAGAGTACAGGGCTGTAGACCCCATTATGCAGACCATGCCCGTCCCCCACCCCGCCTCCCACCCAGTACAGGGAGCTCTTAAACCAAAGCAATGCTCCTGAACCAAGTCACAATTTTGAAAAACTGTGAGCTCTTCTTGCAAAACGCTCTTAATCCAAGTTACTCTTAAACTAACGCAGTGAAGGCACCACTGTATTACTGAATTTTTCATCAGATTTGAAAAATATAGAATGGTTTTCATTCATCTGAACTGACCGTTCTGTTCTTTGCTGCATGTTACTGGACAGAGCAGAGAACTCTGTCTTGCTTACAAAATCCATTGTCAAATCCTGTTAAGGCATTATAAAAGTGGTTAACCCAAGATGACAGACTGATGTAACTGATGGTATTATTATGTGTATAGGGGCTCCAGACTCTCCTCCGACAAATGATGTCAGGAAAGAGATGCATCAGGCATGTTAGATTTTATCTCTGGAACAATAAGTCCGCCCAGAGGTGTCTGGAGGTGGCTCTTATTCCTCTATCCCCACTGAGAACACATACATGCTTGACTAAACCAAACAGGCATATGTATAGAGGACAATTCAGGATAGACAGCTAACAGCCATACAAGAGTTTATCTGACAGTATAGATAAGCGAACATCAAGAACACTCAGGTTTGTATGAACGTTCTGCATTTGATTACCAGTAGCTGAAGTTGGATGCAGCCCTAGGGAGTCCTTGAAAACATATGTGGTGTCCTACCACAGGTGTTGCTAATGTCTGCACCCTTCGCAAAAGTCTGTACTCTAAGTAGAGGTGGTAATGAAGTAGTACCTAAATTTTGCCACTAGATGTCGCTAGTATGTATACCCTGTACCTATGTATTGCACGGCTGTAGTACTCCAGGGGTTGTTTTTGTGATTTGTACACCAATGAGAGCTCTTTCTCTTCTCCACCTCTCTCTATTCTTCTTTCTTTCTTTGCACTCTCTTCTCACCCAATCACAGCAGGTATTACATACCCTGTTGGAGGTACACACATGGGAGAGGAAGTGTAGTCACACTTAGTCTTAGTCTGGCTCCTGTACAGAGAGGACGCAAGGCAGAACGGTCCCTACAGCAGTCACGTTGGTCCCTGGCTTATGCCAGATCCCCTGTTAGAGGACAAGTCCAGTGTAGTCTAGTCTAGTCTAGACACACATGGGAGACAAGGCCACTCTTTTCTTGAAAGCAGCACTTCTACACACTATGCAGGGCTAACGCTCACAGAGAGGATCATGGGGATCAGGGATCATCCCAGCCCACGCAGTGAAAGTCTAAAGGTGCAGGACAGTATCCTGAAGCAAGAGGAACTGATCGGGATAGAGCAAAGTTGCTAGAAGCCTATGTACTCTATTTCGCAGCGCGGGTGTAATCAGAAAACTCTGACCACTCTGCTCACCCCAGGTAACAAGGTCTGGGGCTTGTGTCACCCTCCAGGATGGGTCACCCAACACTGGTGGGCAATAGGTGGTGCAAAGACAAAGGTCAAAACACGGGCACAAGTATTCTCTCTATTCTCAAGTATTCTACTTCTAAAGTTCCGGCAGAGCACAGTAGTACATTGGGTTGGCTTGACATCCTCCACTATACTTCTCTGCACTTACTCTCTACTTCTCAGCACGCGACCAAGCCAGCATGGCTATTCTACCTCTTAAGCTCTCAGCACAAGTCTTGTCAGTCAAGTACAAAGTCTATTGTTAATACACAAGTCTACTGGATATTACTGTATTAAGTATTTTCTAAAAGTAAAGGAGAGTTTATTTATGGTAACAGGACTCAGTGATCATTACTTAAGCACTCACACAGTAGTTGTATCTTCCTTGGGTCATCTCCCCTTTCTGTGGGTGGCGGTACCAATAGTCCGGGTGGGTCACAACTCCACTCCCGACCCCCGTGATAAGCACCCAAGGGACCCACCTGGCAGGTCAGGGTATAGCCAGCCTCCCTAAAATAAAAGCAGGTGTGTCAGATAGCTATATCCTACTACTCTAAATAAAAGATGGCACCCTTAATCCTTTGACGAACCATTCTTAATGAACTGGCAATGGGTCTTTTTCATTTAATTGTTGTCACCTTATAAATGGCAACACAGTCCTTTAAAACAACAGATTTACTGGATGAGATGACAAGCTTGTTCGTCATCCATACCACTGTATACACTAGTAAACATAACCCTTTGGCATATTAATGGGAACAGAAAGTTCTATGCAGACAAAAAACAAAATGTTCACGCAAACAGTGTTAATCAGTGCAAAACACTTAAGCAAAAATGCCTGGCAACAAATGGTCTTCAGGTTAGATAAAGCCCATGCAATAACAGGCTGACTTGGCCGTTTTGCCACCAATCTCAGAAGCCATGATTGCGTGATTCCTTATTACTAGAGATGAGTGAACCGCGTTCGGGTTCGAGTCGATCCGAACCCCAATCGGTATTTGATTAGCTGGGGCTGCTGAACTTGGATAAAGCACTAAGGTTGTCTGGAAAACATGGATACAGCCAATGACTATATCCATGATTTCCACATAGCCTTAGGGCTTTATCCAAGTTTAGCAGCCACCGCTAATCAAATGCCGAAAGTTCGGGTTCGGATGGACTCGGGCATGCTCGAGGTTCGCTCATCTCTACTTATTACAAATCAGTATGTTTACTCCGACATACAACCACGCCGATTTCTAAATCTATATGTAGAAAGTAGTGTCAAATGCAATTATAAGTTAGTGTTGTCCCAAAGACTGGAAATACACACAATAGCTATGGGCTCATTCCACATGGGAGGGGGCTGAGTTGTGAGCAACAAAGTATGACCACAAATTTGTCCTATACAAAGAATAGGGTCTCTTGAGATTTTCATGTTTATGTCCATGAGGTTCACTAAAGAGCATCTCACTAAATATGGTTAAAACCTTCTTAGAAAAAATGGCTGCTCCCATTTGCACACAATACAATTCAATACAATGAAAAAAAAAATACAATATTAAAATAGAAACAGGAAAAAAATTAACATATTCCAATATCTGGATCTAACCAATCAATAACTTAAATCTAGGTTATACATTCTTTTTAAAATGGCGAACAACACAGTGGAACCTATTATAAAAGCCAATGGATTCCATTGGATAGGGTTGTGCCTGCTAAGGTAACCATACACCTTCAATAACTGACCGCCCCAGTCCTCCCCATACACAGGAATGTTTGGCATGGCAAAGTGTCCATGGGGAGGGTTAAAGGGGAACTATTAGCAGGTTAGACAAATCTAAACTGCCACTTATAGCACCTGGAACACTGAGGAGAAAGGTATGTGCGTTACCTTCCTCTTCGATGCCGGTCCTGTGCTGTTAATCAGAGTAATCTTTACTCTCGTGCACTATTAGGAGCACTGCTGCATCATTGGCCCTCTCCTTCTAACGATAATCATTGGAGGGTGCGGGCCAGATGACGCAGCATTGCTCCTAACGGTGCTCCGGAGTGAAGATTTCTCTAACAGGGTGGGACTGCCACAGAGGAGGAAGGTAACACACATACCTTCCTCCTCAGCGTCCCAGGCGCTATAAGGGGCTATCAGCAGTTTAGATTTGTCTAAACTGCTGATAGTTCCACTTTAAGCCTCAGCCAAAACAAGGGGTCAGGCGGTGATTTTCCATCATTCCCTACCCCATTACCATGGCATCATCTGTCGGTGGATGGTCGGGAGAGAGCCCGATACACCATATACTGACATCCAAATACACTGCGAGCCTTTGATTATGGACGACTAAAGTATAAGGTGTATGGAGAATGTTTTATATTAAAGCCTACAAGGTGCATGTGATCTCCAAGATATACTTATTAGAAGCTGGTAAAATAGGCAACGTTCCGGCATAAATATGTGAAAGATCATACGAGGTAAAGAATGAAGGGCCATACTTATTGGTTGTTCTCCTGTGACATACTATGGGACCTGGAGAGCTCTTTCTTGAAAACCATAAGTATTTAGTTTCTGAGAAAAAAAGGAAATGGTAGAAGGCAGCAAGTCATAGGAGAAACTACTATCTCCACCAGATAACTTCACTTCCTCAGAAGCAAAAAGCAGAAGTAAATTAGAATCAGAAATGCTGATTTCATTGATACTGAAAGCCTGTCATGCGATGGAGTGTGCGTATATCATCATCTCTTAACATGACCCTCTTTACTTTTATAGGGTTATTCCTATCTCAAAAAGTTACGCCTAAGGCACACATCAAACACGCGGTCCTCCAGCTGTTGCAAAACTACAATTCCCATCATGTTGGACAGTCAAAACTAAAGCTTTGGCTGTCCAGGCATGATGGGAATTGTAGTTTTCAACAGCTGGAGGACCACTAGTTTGACAGGATAAGAGCACTGCATTCATAGTACTCCATTCATTATCTATAGGGTCTCTAAATATTGTAGAGCGCTGAGCCCCACCGATTCTGATCAGCTTGTTAGGGGAGAACTTCCGGAGAATGGAAACACCTCTTTAAAGATGAAATTTTATGGTCTGCCAGCAGTGCATTTGAGAAGGAATCTTAAGATTGTATATGGCAGTTATGCCTCACGTGTAGATAGCATCAGCCTGACTGAATGTTCCACCACTATTAGATAACTCAGACCATCAGATAATCGGGGGTTGACAGATGTATCTTGTTTGCAAACTTGTCTAATAAGACTAAAAGATGAAAAACATGACGATAAGCAAATTTTTAACGTGTGGACAAAAATGGTAAAAATATCCAATGTAATGTGTGATTAATGTAAAATCCTATGAAAGCTTTTCTTTAGGTCTGATATGGGCCAAAAACGTGGCACCCACAGCTAGACATATAGACACGCAGTATGAGGCCGGTTTTATGTTCACACTACGTAAAAGTACGGCTGTTGTTGCCACCAGCAACAACGGCCGTACTTTTTGCGGGGTGGAATAATGCCTTATTTTCAATGGGATCCCGGCCGGAGCGTATACACATCGTACACGCTCTGGCTGGGATCCCGTGCGGGGCCGCAAATAACTGACATGTCAGTTTTCTTCGGCCGCAATTCAATAAATTGCGGCCATAGGAAACCCTGTCAGTTCACACAATGAAGCGAGTGGCTACGGCCGCTGGCTTCATTGTGTGCTATGGGAAGCTCTGATGCGGGCGCACGCTCCGGTGTTATACATAGTGTGCACATGGCCTGTCATTTCTAGTGACTTTTGACATGTCCGCTGCGATACTCAGAGGTTTTTGTCTACCATGAAGTATTTCTCATTGTTTGTGTGGGTTTACCATACTCCAGGTTCAGCATATTCCATGTATACTCTAAAAACAATTCTGACAGGATATATTGTCACCCTATATACAGTAAATACTGGGATAGAGCCAATAAATCAGCTGCATACTTTCAAAGGCATCTGCCATCCCAGTTGTAAAAAAAAATCAATGTTTGTGGCAAGTACAGAATTTGACATGATGAGACAAATCATACATCTTATTTCTAGAATTACAAGGAAGAAAAACACCCCCCCCCCCCTTCCCTGGAGCACAAGCAACTAAAGAGGCCTCCACCTCCTGTTGTAATTTTATTTGCTTAAGCTATTTGCATTGCAATCAGGTAAAGAAAGAAGAAAAAAAACATATCAGCCAGAAATAGCACAAATGTCAGACTTGTGAATAATGTTTGTGTTACACACACAGATCAGAGGAGTACAGGAGTTTTCCTTTACAGCGCATGTCCTCCCACTGTCTCCGAGGGCCTCTGATGTCCATTAAAGGGGTTATTCCCATCTCATAAAGTGACAGCAAATTATTCCGATATTCAATCACTTTATGATTGGTCAGGATCTGACGTCTAGGACTCCCATCAATCTTGAGAACCATGGGGACACAGGGATGATTCAATGTTGTAGACACTTCACAGTCTTTCCCTACCTAGTGGCGTCCTGCCATCTGCCGCACAGGGGAACTACAGCTCCGATCACCTGAATAAGGCCTTATTCACACGTTCAGTGATTTTTAAGGTTCGTGGATGAAGTCCGCTCTCTGCCTCCGTGATCCGTGAAAAAAACACCTGTGATTGCATCTGTGTCCGTGTTTTTTACTGATCTGTTTAAAGCTTTTTAAACTACACCGATTATATCACATCCATGTTTTTCATGGATTGCACGGATGTCAGACCCATGCTATCCATTAAAAAAAACAGATCTCATAGACTTATATGGGAAAATCCATGCAGTCATCATTAGAGTATGACATGTCCTATTTTTTCACCAAATGGATTGCGGATCCACGAAAAAAAAAAAAAAAAACGGAATGTGTGAATAGAAATAAGCTATAATATTGTCCGTGATAACAGACAAATTCAAGTAACATGTGAATAAGGCCTAAGGCTGCTGCCGTTTCTCGTTCAGCCAGGTGGTCAGGACGTCACTGCGTGGGGAAAAACAGGAATTGTGGAAGTCCCACATCTTCTAAATATGCCATTATTTAAAGGAGAAGTCCAGTGGAAATTTTTATTAAAGTATTGTGTTGCTCCCCAAAAGTTATACAAATCACTAATATACACTTATTACAGGACATTCTTATAAAGTGCTTTTTTCCCTGCACTTACAACTGCATCAAGGCTTCACTTCCTGGATAACATGGTGATGTCACGACCTGACTTTAGAGCTATGCGGGCTGTGGCTGCTGGAGAGGATGATGGCGAGGGATGCTCAGTGTCCCTCCAGTGCCCTGTGTCCCTCAGTGTCCCCCTGCCATCATCCTCTCCAGCAGCCACAGCCCGCACCGCTCTGGGAGTTGGGTCGTGACATTACCATTTTATCAAAGAAAGTGAAGCCTTGATGCAGTAGTAAGTGCAGGGGAAAAAAAAAACTTTATAAGCATTTCCCGTAATAGGTGTGTATTGGGGATTTGTGTAACTTTTGGGGAGCAATACAATACTTTAATAAAAATGTTCACCGGACTACTTTAAATAATCTAAAGCAGGTTTCAGAGTATCTTTTAAAGTCAAAATTTCTCCAGAAAACGTAAAAAAGATAAAAATCCTTTTGGTATTTGTTACAGAAAACCTAAAGCCATAACTGCAAACATGAGCAGATACAGAGTTAAAGAAGCAGTTCACTTTTTATTTTTTTCGCCCCCCCGGGTAGCCGCTGTCAAGTATACTTACAGAAGATGATCGGTGTCCCGTTCCCGTCGGTCAGTTCCGTCCCGCGGTGCCGTTCACATCGGGCGCGCGCTCACTTCCGCCGGCTGCTGCGAGTCCTCTTCTCTGCCCAGTGATTATATGCCGGAAGTCACTCGCTTCCATGCATTCTCTATGGAAGCGCGTGACTTCCGGCGTTCAAATGACAAGGGAGAGAAGAGGAGTCACAGCGCCGGCGGAAGTGAGCGCGCGCCCGATGTGAACGGCACCGCGGGACGGAACTGACCGACGGGAACGGGACACCGATCATCTTTTGTAAGTATACTTGACAGCGGCTACCCGGGGGGGCGAAAAAAATAAAAAGTGAACTGCTTCTTTAACAAATCATAGGTCAGCTTAAATGCCCCGACACATGTTTGGGCAGAGAAGGATGAGGAATGTTTACTTTGTCTCCTTTTGGAGGAATTTCATCTTTCGTTCTTGAGGAGCTGCCACCAGAAAAGTCTGGACTTGAATGGACAATGTAGAAAAACCATAGTGCAGAGTATATTACTGTGATCAGGCTATTAGTTAGGCTTTAGGCTATGTTCACACAATATTGTTTTGTGGCCATCGTTTTGACGCCAAACGACAGCAGTAAAGTATAACTAGAGGCCGTATTTATCAAAAGACGGACGTCTTTTGGTGTCGAAAAAAAGAGGACCACAAATCGACACTGTGTAAACATAGCCTCCAGGTGATATGCAGTTTTCCAGTTGGATGCCATGTCAATACATATAAACAACAAAACCTGAACAAATGTATGGTCACACAGCAAACTGGGACACAAAAGTCAAATAAAATTTCAAAAACATCCTAGGAGCATATTAGTATCTATCGGAACATAGCCAGGAGTCTTAAGGAGGACACATATATATCTATATTCAGCAGGACCAAACACTGCACCTTACAAAACATCATTAAAACTATCTAGAAGAAACCAAAACATGTTCATTAAGGTCAACAAGTCTGAGGATAATCTCATAGCATGGAGATAAACAAACAATCTCCATAGGTCATGCAAGGCAGTTAATGGGTTATGTAATATGACAGATAAGAAACAATTAATCCAAGAACCCCTTTCAGGTAACAAAGTTTACTTCTTAAAATATCTATACCCTAAGAGGCAGTACTGGATCCTACCAAAGCTTAGAACTTCGCAACATCACTGATCACTTGCACTTTTTCACCTTCCGACTGTTCACTTAGAGAATGAAATTAAATCTACCAGTCACATACAGAGACACCTTCATTACAAGATTATTATTATTTTTTCTTTTAGAGCGCCCTTTATTCCAGAGCCCTATACAAGAGATAGGGGGTAACACACAGGAAAAATAAAAGATCAAAAACACATTACATGAAGGCAAATAGCAGGCTGATACATGGGGTAAGAGGACCCTTCCCGCGAGGGCTTACAATCTATAAGGTACTGGGAGAAAAACAGGAGCCAGTGCAGCCAGTCAAGTGTGATGCAGAGTTATTGTAGGTTGTAGCCTAGTTTGAAGAGATGGGTTTTCAGGTTACTTTTGAAGGACTTCATGGTGGATGAGAGCCGGATGTGTCGGGGTAGAGAGTTCCAGAGTATGGGGGAGGCTTAGGCAAAGTCTTGGAGGCGGTTGTGCGAGGTCAGAACAAGGAGGAGTGCAGACGGAGGTCACTGGAGGATCGAAGGTTGCATGAGGGACAGTAGCGGGGTATCAGGTCACAGATATACGGAGGGGACAGGTTCTGGATTGCTTTGTACGTCATGGTCAACAATTTAAAGCGAATACAATCAGGAGCCAGTAAAGGGATTGGCAGGGGGGAGGCAGAGGCAAAGCAAGAATCTCTGGACAGGTCACTGCGATCAATAAGACGGGCAAACTGCTCATCTGAAATACATACTACCTCCCATAAGAATGTCGGCCAACAGCTGGTAGGTTCACTTCGCCACAGCAAAGTGTCTGCAACTATCAGAAAAAGATAATATTTTAGCGAGTCCTAAAAACACCCAGCCATAAAGCTGCTGCCAGCTACCGGAAGACTGCTTCCTTTATCTTTTATGTTTTGTTTAGACAGTCATACAAGCTTAATACGAGCAATAAATCTATTACCCTGTAATCCGGTTTCTAGCAAATGGTTCCTTTTAACTCTCCCAGAGTCCAGCAATTGTTAATGTACCTGTCAGACAGAGAGGGAAGAGTCCTGGATAATCTCAACCTTCTGTGCCTGACCGCCTCTCATCTCAGAGGAGAAAGTCATAAAAACATATGATTCCATCTGCAAAGTGCCTTTTGTTCCTTTTACTGCCATATACAATAAAAATTGGTCTATTGGATAGATATAATTTAAATGACAAAACATACATTAAAAATGTCATACACAAAAAGGGCAAGAAAAATTTATAATACTGCTCTTAGTTCCTTATTATCGTCCCAATGAAAGTTAAGGAGAAAAGTCAGGAACTAGTCAAATATAAAAAAAATATCATAATCTTTTTATACACATTGGGCTATGTGTAAGGCCTAGGGCAGGGGTCCTCAACTGGCGTTCGGACAGCGGAGGCCAGCTGTCCGGACCCCTACTGCAGCTCAGTATACCTGTATACTAAGCTGCACTCAGACCCAGGTGATTATAAGTTTTTTTTTATGTTATATGCTAGGTGGGAGGGGGGAGGGGAGGAAATCTATATAATTAAGGGATCACAGAGCAGAGGGCTATATACTACTTGGGGAGCACATGGGGGGCTATATACTACTGGGGCAGTCACCCCCTTTGTACCTAATTTAAAAGGGACGGTGAGAAAAAAAATGCCAGTTTTCCCACTAATAAGCATCAATTCTGTATGTAAATAGCTCAACAACATTTGTGAAAAGTAACAAAACAAGTTTATTACTGATGTTCAGCTCGGACCTTCACCTGACAAAAGACCCCGGGTAAGTGGAGCTTCACTAAAAGATGTTGAGTACCCCTGACCAAGGGGACATATACAAAGTAGAACTGTAAAAAAGGAATATTTCAAACATACATAGAGTATGTATGTAAAAGAACAAAAAAAAGGAAAAAATAAGAGGGCATGAGTGAAAGAGCAAGCAAGAAAAAGCAAGCAAGTACGAGAAAAAGAAAGAGAAACAGAAAGAAAGAAAGAAAGAAAGAAAGAAAGAAAGACAGAAAGAAAGAAAGAAAGAAAGAAAGAAAGAATGACCAAAAGAGAACAAGTATAAAAATAAAGAAATAAAGTACTAACAGATATGAGAAAAACTTAAGTAAAGTGAGTAAAAGACAATAAGCAACCCCCCAAAACATATAAAAATAAAAATGTGCAAAGGGCAGAAAGAACTAAATTCACCAGGTGATACAGCAGCCCATAAAGAAAGCACAATGGATTGGGTTTTCTATTACCCCCTTGTGTCCAGCAGTGTCATGGTTAACAGGAGCTGGGAATTTCTAGAACATATTTAGAGACCTCATTTCAATAAACATTTCCAGATCTATTCACAGGGCAGCAGTAGCTGGAGGACAGCTCAGCAGTCAATCAATACCGGCAGCCCGGTGTCTACCACACCACATCCTGTATATTATCTGTATGCCACACTGTCTGACAGTAGCTGAGGTTCTCTAGTGTAGAACTATGCAACCTGTGGCGCTGACTGGCAAAGATTAGGAAAAAAGATCTGCAAAATGACCCAACTCAAGACAGAATCACATAGGATGAGAGCCCTGCATAAATCAATCACTGATCACAAATGGGTCATGGATACCAACTCTAATCTTTATAGTGGAATATAAGATTACTAATGGACCAAATTGAACAATATACAGCCAAACAATCAGATAACCAAGGACTGTAAATCTCTTTATTCATATAATTTTTTTGATTTCATGTTACATTCTCTATATTAACTCCCTATCATATGTACAGCGGATGGAATTAAGGGGGCTTAAAGCGAATATACCAGTGGTACATCCCTTTTCTGTTTTTAACCTAAATAGGCCGGTGGTGGCATGGGGAAGCCGCGCACGGCGCCAGTCTATTACAGAGCATCGGCCCGAAAGCACTGGAAGCAGGCCGGCCCTCCCCCAGTGATGAGGCTCCATTGATTCTAATGAAGCTGCAGCATAGAGGGGTATGGGTGTGCTTCCACTGAGGGCAGGCCGGCCTGCCACCAGTGCTTCAGCCTATACCGGTGCTCGGATATAGACTGGCGCTGTGTGCGGAAACGGGGCCGCAATAAAAAAAAAAAAAAAAAGGACCACAGGTCTGGCATCTCCGTGCCGCCGGTCTATTCATTGTAAAAAACAGAAGAGCGATGTACCGCTGGTACAGTCATGGCCAAAAGTTTTGAGAATGACACAAATATTATATTTTCACATGGTCTGCTGCCCTCTGGTTTTTATGTGTGTTTGTCAGATGTTTTTATCACATACAATCATATTATCAGTAACAAAAGCTTATATTGACAATTAGAATAAGTTAATGCAGCAAGTCAATATTTGCAGTATTGACCCTTCTTCTTCAGGACCTCTGCAATTCTCCCTGGCATGCTCTCAATCAACTTCTGGACCAAATCCTGACTGATAGCAGTCCATTCTTGCACAATCAATGCTTGCATTTTGTCAGAATTTGTTGGTTTTTGCTTGTCCACAAGTTCTCAATGGGATTAAGATCTGGGGAGTTTCCAGGCCATGGACCCAAAATCTCTGTTTTGTTCCCTGAGCCATTTAGTTATCACCTTTGCTTTATGGCAAGGTGCTCCATCATGCTGGAAAAGGCATTGTTGATCGCCAAACTGCTCTTGGACAATTGGGAGAAGTTGCTCTTGGAGGACATTCTGGTACCATTCTTTATTCATGGCTGTGTTTTTAGGCAAGACTGTGAGAGAGCCGATTCCCTTGGCTGAGAAGCAACCCCACACATAAATGCTTTCAGGATGCTTTACAGTTGGCATGAGACAAGACTGGTGGTAGCGCTCACCTCGTCTTCTCCGAATAAGCTGTTTTCCAGATGTCCCAAACAATCGGAAAGGGGATTCATCAGAGAAAATGACTTTACCCCAGTCCTCAGCAGTCCACTCCCTGTACCTTTTGCAGAATATCAGTCTGTCCCTGATGTTTTTTTCTGGAGAGAAGTGGCTTCTTTGCTGCCCTCCTTGAGACCAGGCCTTGCTCCAAGAGTCTCCGCCTTACAGCGCATGGAGATGCCCTCACACCTGCCTGCTGCCATTCCTGAGCAAGCTCTGCACTGCTGGTAGCCTGATCCCGCAGCTGAAACACTTTTAAGAGACGGTCCTGGCGCTTGCTGGTCTTTCTTGGGCGCCCTGGAGCCTTTTTGGCAACAATGGAACCTTTCTCCTTGAAGTTCTTGATGATGCAATAGATTGTTGACTGAGGTGCAATCTTTCTAGCTGCGATACTCTTCCTGTTGGGCCATTTTTGTGCACTGCAATGATGACTGCACGTGTTTCTTTAGCAATAACCATGGTTAACAGAAGAGAAACAATGATGCCAAGCACAAGCCTCCTTTGAAAGTGTCCAGTGGTGTCATTCTTACTTAATCATGACAGATTGATCTCCAGCCCTGTCCTCATCAATACCCACACCTGTGTTAATGGAGCAATCACTGAAACGATGTTAGCTGGTCCTTTTAAGGCAGGGCTGCAATGATGTTGAAATGTGTTTTGAGGGATAAAGTTATATATTGACTTTGCAAGTAATTGCTGTTAAGCTAAAATCACTCTTTATACCATTCTGGAGTATATGCAAATTGCCATTTTAAAAACTGAAGAAGCAGACTTTGTAAAAATTTATATTTGTATCATTCTCAAAACTTTTGGCCATGACTGTATATTTGCTTTAAAAAGGAGAAGAACAAGGCAGTAGAAAGGTTTAGAATGACCAATGTGACTGGGCAACACATTACAGCCAAATCATGTCATAACCCCGATAACGACCTCAAGATCACATGACCATCTTAACAACATACAGGATGCCAGCCATAGACAGATCAATTGTTATTGTTTTTTTATTTATTTAAATTCCAACCAAAAATTCCAACCAAACACTATCTGGGACTTCACTAACTCAGCAGGGATATCACTAAGATACCATTTTCTTCTTCATTGTGGTGGAGGGGTGGGGAACAAAGCCAGAAATTGGCACACAGGACCATCACCACTTCTCAGCCCACTGCATTATTACTTAGGCATATGCCATACTGTATTTAAAATAAAAAAAAAAAAGCTGCATTGCAAGTCTTATATCACTTCACTCTCAACTCATGTGAACAATCCACTGCATAGGCACTGATGCGTATTGATATATCCCACCGACTACTAAGACCTACCTATTTCCACAGACCTAGCCATTCTGCAGTCTTTGCCCCCTCCACTCTATTCTCTCCACTAGCTGAAGAGATGTTGGCCAAGTTTACTCTAATTATGCCCTACTGCCACAGCAGGGAGCAATGGGATGGGTAGATCAAGCGTTAAAGGGTGTTGTGCAGAAGGAAAAGCAGCTGTGCCATGTCCACCCTACAACCAGCTGCGAATGATGGATAAACACATGAATGTTTCCTTCAGCATGCGAGTGCTACATATGGAACCTCTCAACAAACGTTGCCATGGAAGCAGATGCTTTACGTCAACCTCTAAGAACAAGGACTTTTTCTTTTTTTTTCCACCATAACCCCCCCTCTTTCTTCCATAAGCTGATTTGCAAAGTCCTCACCCAGTGTAGGCATGCCACAATACAGTCTGAACGGCACACGTCGAGTCTGTGCCAGTCCCTTGTATTTTTCTGCTTGCCATTATTGCCGAAGATGTGTTGGATTAAAAATGAAAAAGTGTGTGTGTATGTATATATTTAGGCTGCTAGGCATCAGTCGAAACTTTTTGCGGAAGCAATTTGTTTCAGCAATGGCCATTAAGCAATAATAAAGGGGGCAGCAAACCCACATCCAAACTGAGGACAGGAGTGGCCCATGTTTTTCTATGCCTGGATATCCACTTTAAATACAGCAGTCAGCAGTATGCATTTGGTTGCAAAAATCAGATTCCAGTGATCTAATATGTATAAGGGACAGCAACACCCCCATGCCATGCCCATTGACTCTTGGGTCTCTGAGGGGTCTCTATTTATGAATAAACTCCACACTACACCTAATCCCCACCAAAGCTGAAATGACATCACATACATGGTCATATGATGCTGCAGCCATTTTTTCCAGCAAGTACGACTGAGGTTGGTGACTATCTAAAGCCCCATGTGAACAACGTACGTGACATCATTGCAGCACTACCTCCATTTTCTAAAACTGCTCGAGAACCCCTTTAATTTTTAGTCTGATGGATACCAACATATGTAGTGGCATTTTTTTTCCAAAATGGGCTGGCAGTGAAGACCACAATAGCCTGCCTCTTCTCCAGCCTAAAGTGGCTGATAACAGGGAACAACAGGGTGTATTTTGTCTATCAGCTGAATAAAGTTTTTAGGATATTAAATACAAAACAAAAATGGCGCTGGTTGTCTGCAGAATGATGAGAGAAAGGGGTTGTAGGGGCGCTGCACAACAAGAGCATTGTTCCAGTGTATAGGTCGTCTGAAAATCTCCCCCATCCCCCGGGGCACTAGCTGCAATTATATCAGTGCTGTATCCCAGCGATCAGCACGTCTCATCATCATATTCCATCAGCGCTCTGTGCAGAGCAGCCCAGCCGGGGGAACATGACTTGTGCACAATGCCAGCAGATTCTCAGATCTGACTCTTCCAAATAGAGTTTTGGCCGATGATCAACGAGCACCTTAGAAATACAAACTTGGAATATTTTCAACGTCAACTCATGATAACATTCCTGTTACTGTCTGGTTGCCATAGGAACGCAGGAGTATAGTGATAGAAGCTAGCATGCGTATCACAGTGACAGGACCTTCCAAGGATTCTGCCAGAGTTCTTGGATAATTCTTCCCCCAGTCTGATCCATGATCTTAATTAACACAATAATCCAGTGTAAGAGTCTTAGACCGTCACAAAGAGCTGTAAAGGAGGAATTACTTTCACTGTCAAGGCGCCCTAGACGCTGGGAGGATGGTAACACCGTTACATAATCATCTGGAATACAGGTTTTTCCACAGAAAATAAAGACTAAAAGTGGAACGAATCCAAATACTGAATCTTAAAGGAGGATTTCCACCTAAACTTAAAATTAACCATATAGTGGCCATTTTGCAAAAGTGCTAGCGGGTAGGGCAGCCATATTGGTTGTTACCTTAGCTCCCCATACACCTTGCAGCCCATCCTCCCCATACACAGGAATGTTCGACATGTTCCTGTGTTCTCTAAAGAGCTCTTGTGGCTTATCTCTCCCATAACAAAAGGGGACAGAGCTGCGATTTTCAGACCCACATGGAGCAGAAGTAACAAAGGTGGAATAATGAAGATGACACAATTTTCTAACCTACAAATAAAGCAAATTTTATTATATATTAATAAGTATTCTCAATCATAATAACACTGACACCTGACTGTAAAATGCAATTATGTGCTCACTCCAAAACTAATTCAATAGGAAAGGACATTACATTCTATTCCTGGAACAAAAGAAAACATACAGTGATGTGAGGGCACAACAAGGCCGCAAACACTAGTTTCTGTATGATGGTGCGCAAGAAAGGCAGTCATTTATGTATCCTCTTTTACAATATGGTGCGTCAGTCATATTAATTGCAACTCCCTAAAAAGGGCCAGCAATATAGGGGTGCAGAAATAGCAGCTCTGGGAGTCGGGTCGTGACATCACCATTTTATCCAGAAGGGAAGCCTTGATGCAGTAGTAAGTGCAGGGAAAAAACACTTTACAAGCATTTCCTGTCATAAGTGTATATTGGGGATTTGTATAACTTTTGGGGGGCAATACAATACTTTAATAAAAATTTTCACTGGACTTCTCCTTTAAAAAGTACCCATCATTAGGGGGGGGACTTTTGACATATGACAGACAGGTCAAAAATGTTTGATCGGTCAGGGTCAACATTTACTTTTTAGTAACATACATGGTATAAAAGAAGGGGGCCAATAAAAGATAGTATTATAACAGTAGGGCTACGCTGTTCCCAGGTAAAAGGGTAAGTCTGGATAGGATTTGGATATACAAAACTACTGTATATGGAAACTTTCTATCAAGTTTCCAAAGTTGCCTAAATGTGCTGAAACAAAAAATGGTTGCACAGGTGGATATAAAACTTTTAAAAGTTCCTGCCACCTAAAAAAAAAAAGTTAAAAAGTTTTGATCGGTCAGGGTCTGGGAATTCAGAACCCCTCATGGATCATTAGATAGGCAGGAAGAATTGTGCGGCTGTGTGTGTTACTCCCTGGCTCCATAGACTATCTATAGAACCCCTCTCTGCAATAAGTTGGATAGAGCAGTGAGCCATGGAGTGAAGAACACAGCAGAACACTTCTCCCAGCTATATCTCCTGATTGTTGTAATGTTTTAAATTTCAAATCGATAAACACAAGCTAGATCTGCGGAAACCTGGTAGCAGGCCGTGAATCACCCCCAGTATCGGACTGGTGAGACTGGAATGCAATTTTACATAAGAAAGCAGATAAACATTTACTTAAGAATGTAAAATGTTTACTGTATCTTCTTCTATAGTCACAATAAACAGCAACTAGGAGCCAAAACACAACATTCTGGAGACACATTTCGACAAGACATATGACAGTGTCAAGCACCTACATCTGGAAGTGGGGGCCCAGGTTGTGCGGAGGCAGCTGCAGAGATCGTCTGTTTGTCCCTAAGAGACATCTCATGATAAACAGCACTGGCCACAGCTTTAAGAGGGAACAGGGGAAATGTCTCCACCTTAAAGGGCAACTCCACTACTCATACAAAATGTACTCCTCCTCAATACCAAGGGTCCTTTTAAACATACAGCTAATTCACTCCGTGATTGTTTAGCAACAATTCAGCCTTTTAGGAGGTTGGGACGAGATATATAGTGTAAAAATCTCGTTATTCCAATAGTTGGGAGATCGATATCCTGATCTTTTTTGCTTTGAATGATTGTTTAGATTTTAGGGCTACAAATAACGATTTATCGTTCGTTTTTCGTTGGGTAACTATTTACACAGGCAGAAAAACGCTAGGTTTCAGTCATCACAAATTTTTGCCTGATAATCGCTCAGTGTAAAGCACAAGTAAAGTCAAGGAGTAAAGGGATGTCCTGGTAAGTGTAGCCATTACAGTACCTGCTTTATGTCTGCCCCTCTTCCTCTGTGCACAGTACAGTAGCTTTGTACCAGGAAGATCGGGATGAACTGTAAAAGGCTGCATTCGCACATCCCGTAAAATTTTCCATGGTTGCGGATCCGCAACCACAGGCAATTTCGGGTCCTGTTTGAGTGAATGCAGCCATTCACACCATCCATGCCGCAACCCCCACCATGAAAAAATAGGACATGTCCTATTGCGGATCGCGGCACGGATCCACCCCCGCGCGCCAGCCACCTGGCAGCAGAGATGACAGGAGTACAGAAGACTACTACTCGTCTACTCCCCCTGTGCCGGTGAACATGTAAGCCAGCCGGCACAGGGGGAGTAGGGGGAGTAGGGCGAGTAGGTATCTTCTGTGCTCCAGTCATCTCTGCTGCCGGGCGGCAGTTTGGGGGATGCAAGCTGCAATCCTCCTCCTGTCATTGCGGCGCGGATCGCGCCACGGATCATGTGAATGAGGCCCAAGGATGAGGCTTCCCATAGTGTAAGTCACCAGAGCAAGCAGGGAATTGCTGTACGATTTCAGCTCTAAAGCCAGAACAGCATTGTGAATGTAGATCTGGGGTATAGTACAAGAGGTAACAGTTAACAAGTAATGTAATTATAATGTTACGTTATGAAGCATGTAGACTAGTGTTCAAAAGGTGGACATGTCCTTTAAGAGAAAACATTAGATTTTTTTTCTCCGTCGGAGATCCCATTATTGGATTCTCATTTCTCTTTATCACGTTTCCACTGTAAAGAAAGTGATATGAAAAGGTAAAGCAGTTTCCTGTCACCTAATCTCTCTCCCAGCTGGTAGTTTTCTCACCTGAAGGCAGGAGAGTCACACATGCAAATACCTGCTGGTAACCCCTATCACTACATGCAAACAGACACTTCTCCAGAACAGGATAAGAAAATAATTAACGGAACCCCACCCTCATTTACAAGCCTCGGCTATTACTCCGGAAAAAAATTTACATGCCACGTCAATCGGAGAAACATCTTTCCAACATCATAAGAGGTCTGATCCTTAAAGGGTTAGAAAAACATGGCTGCTTTCTTTCGAAAACAGAGTGTGATGTATCAGCTCTGCCCCATGAACATCTTTAAAGCGAATCTACATTATCAGACGCTTCCCACGGACAGGTGTGGTGCTGTTTCTGGAAAAAAGCAGCCATGTTTTTCGAATTCTGTACAGATTCTGCACAGTCACAAACTGATACAGTGATACTGTATGGCTTTACGCCAGCAGGATGCAAATCATGGGGGTGTGTAGGAAGCAATTACATGGGAGGATTCAAGAATGTTTATTTTTCCTGGTATGATTATTAAGGAAGTAGGGTGCCCTGCTGTGACTACCAGGGAAGGAGGGAGACCCTGAGATGACTACTGGGGAAATGAGACCCTGCTGTAACTATTGAGAAAGTGTGGAGACCCTGCAGTGACTACTTGGGAAGTTGAGATCCTCTGTAACTATCAAGAAGGTGGGGAAGGAAGGGTCTACTGAGCTTACTAAGTGGGTGGTCTACTCTGATGAATAGGGAAGTGGGGGGCAGTTTTATCACTAAAGGGTAAGGACAGTGACCATAAAATACATCATTGTTGGCTCTGACTATTAAGGCTGGCTGTAAAATATGACCGATACAACACTTGTTGTTGGAAAAATATATTTTTTCCCCTCCATGGTCCGGGAGGGTAACTATGGGTCTATGGCACATGCTGATAGTACAAAACATTACCATACCGAGGACAATGTCATTGCTTTAAATAGAATAGAGACTGGACATCGGAAAATTGAAGATAAAAGCAAAAATGCAGATAAAAGTAGCTTTGGTCTAAATCCCCAGGGCCTACTAGACTCCATCAACAAAGGTCCAGGGCTGGGCTCTGGAGGGACTTCTGCTGTTCACACATTTACTGTATCTCTGGTTTTCATATCATGGAAACAAGCATGTCCTGAACTTCTAACCTATAGTCAAGATACTGCTATATAGTAGGAGCTTATGTATACGCTATAAAATACTGTACAATAAAGCAATAGGGACATCCGCAACACTAAGAGGGGCTAGAAATAAGGACAGTGTCTGAACAATAACAGGGCAAGTGGGCCATTTAGAGGTTGTATAATGCACCTACAGCTTTTACTTAGGTATGTGCACATTGTCACATCTTAAGTAAATTTGCAGTGTTACTACATTCCTTTCCTTTTTTCTTGATAAATAGGGAGAGGTTACAAATGACTGTAAAATCCGACTACACCACCCCTTTTTTTGGGGGGGGGGGGGGCTGCAACCATGGAGACCTACAGGTCCCCTTAGGAGCTGTAAACACAAAAACATTTGAGATTATTGGCAAAGCTATTTGCAGTTGCGAATGTACACGTGTTAAGATCTTGGAGCACTTAAAGTGGATCCAGGTTCTTTCCAGAACACTGAAACCTTTTTCATGATGGTTTTGGTCTCGGAAGGGATGTAAGGAAAGGGAGGTAGGCAGTCAATAGCTTTTGCTATTTTATTTCGACACTTCTTGCCTTTTTTGTATAAAGATTTAGCAAAGCGAGAGTTAATGTCCAGCAAAGCCTCAGCCATCAAAGCTGAGTCACACTGGATTGCGGACTGTGATATTATTACATTATTTCCAGAACTATTGCCGAGTGGTGGGCTGCTCCTGGACAGAATACAGTTTTCTTACGCAACAAAGCCAGTGCTGCGTGCCTCATCCATTAACCTATTCCATAAAGTTCACTGCAATCTGTTCTGTGTTCCAGAAAAAGTTCAATAGCTACCCCTGTGGTAATGACACACGGCACAACGTGTCCAGCTCGGAAAAATATCAGTGTAAGAACTGTACTTTATATCAGACTCCAGTAAAACCATACCAAGTCCATTGCCAGAGAGATGACTATTTCCATTTAGTAAAGCTGACCCAAGTGACAACTCGGCAGCACTGCTCAGGGCCCTTTAAATTGTATGTACAACTTTGCAACTATAAAAATTTGCAGATCTTAATTAAAATCCTGCCATTTTTGTGTATACAGCTCCCGAGAAAAATCAATGTGTTACCACAGCTGCAAACCTCATAGTCTGATCCTGCAGTTACGAATGATACCTCACTCTTTCTTCCCCTTCTTCCTAATCTACATACAACATAAAGAGGGGTAAAATAAAAGGAAGTAACATGTTGTACAATTTAAAGAGAACCAATCAGCTCATTTGTGACTGAGCTCCCAGAACTGCTGCACAGACCTCTCAGCCAGATTTCCTATGGTGTCGGTGGTTCCGGGCTTTGTAGGCTTCATGTCGGGTAAAATGCTTTTAATCCCGCATGCAAGGCAGGGAAAGAGCCGTGAACTAGTCATCTGGGCTGTGACTAGTCACGGCTCTGTCCTGTCCGCACACTCTACAAGGTGATTGACAGGCAAAGAGGAACGTTGGAGCCTGCTTACAGGCCTCCTTCCCTGTCAATCGCCCTACAAATGTGCTGATTGGTTCCCTTAAAAGAGGCTGGTATAAAATTAGAAAAATAATTTCCAGCTCCAACCTTGTCTATGGGTTGTGTCTATTAATGGGCAAGAGCTGCAATACCAGACACTTAATATCTCATACAACAGTTTTTTTTTCAATCCAGTGCTATCTAGGTTTGTCCTGCTCATCCTGTGCCACTCACTGCACTTGCAATGTAATACCACATATGTCCTGTAGTGGCTGCTGTAGGAGAAATGTGAAGGTGGTGCTGGGGGTTTCCACTGCTACGTTACATTATCTGAAACAAAAAGGGACAAACTGGGCAGAATGAAACCAAAACACATTGTATGGAACTGCCCTTTAAATATAAATTCATTATTTAAATATGATTTATAATTCTCAGTAAAGCAGAATATATAGATTGGGGTGATGCTGTAATGTTTGCCTATATACTAGCTTCTTATCTGAGGCCAAACAACAACATAGCGCTGGGGTTAAAATACAGGAAGGAAGATGATTTCTGGAATAGAAGTAATAGAGCAAGAGGTCAAGTTGTGACAGATGCTCAGGGGAATTTAAAGAAACAAGCTGCAAAAGCCACAGATTCTATGTAAGAACTTTCCGCCAGCAACGAGCAAACACATACAGAAGTGCTGGAGATATGGAAAGCAGAGATTATATCCATGCCATTCCCATGCTGCTGGTGTTATGGTTCCCTACTGACATTGGTGTGATAATGTGCACGAGCGTGTGACTGTGCCGCCACACAATGACACCAGTGTATACATGGCAGTTATCAACTGGATGCCAGTTCACATGTCTATGTATGTCTAACGGTAACCCAAGCCAAAAGGTGGGGACTACAGCACTGCCAGCATCGGTAAGAAGTGATAATAAAAGTGGCAGGTATGATACTGCGAGTTAGTTCTAAAGATCTGGAGCTTGCTTTATTAAAGGGAGTTGTCAAGGATTATAAAATAAAGTCTGCTGTTTTCCCCCAGAAACAGCTCCACTTCAGTCCATAGGCTGTGGCTGGTATTGCAGGTCAACTTCAATCACATCGGTATAGCAATGCCAACCTCCTCCCATGACCCTTTTTCTAATCTAAACCCTCTTTAAGTAATGTACAGACCAAATAACATGCCTTCCTTGTTCTGCTGGTCACAAGGGGTCTCACCTAAATACATATTGATTACCTATTCTAAGCGCTGGCCAGCCACATGGAATATAACAAAGCACTACTGTAAAACGAGAAACTATTCATTTTTCTGATATATCTATATTGTGCTTCAATTTCTCACCATCTCTCTGCTTGCTGCCAGTGAGTGGGAGCAATTGTGTAAACATCTCAGAGCTGGGGATTTGCTACCAAGGAGGCTGAACGGCAGACTACGGTAACACACTTTACGTGAACTGATACATTGTAACAGATTAGTGTTAGGGTTGTCTAGCAAGACATACTGTATAATGTAGCATATTATGAGCGGAGAAATATGTGAATGATCAATGTTTGCAGTGACAGGACTGACGAAATTAAAAATTTTTAGGAACCCCCTACCCATTTACCCCACCTTATATTCTTAGCTGCAACCCTAACACCGGCATCAGGTAAGAACCAGCCAGACTGTAAATCTATAGTCTTGGCTCCGATCTGCAGAATAGGCTCCACTACATCCCCTGCAGCTCTCCTGCCTGCATATCATCTTACAGGTAAAAGTATTTACTCGAAACACACCCTGAACTCATCTTCCACTGGGAGTCATCTGTGCCAATCTGGGTGACATCAATATGGCTACCAAACTAGCTTTTATAACGGTCCCTGGCCTCCCTATTAATAATCCCACAAAAAAAAAAAAAACGCAAAGAAAAGTCCACAGAAATGTATAGAAAGATTTTCTCTACTTGTCAGAGGGATAGCAGCGCATATGCAGTTGTACTCTCCTCCTCGGACAAGTAGAGATGAAGTCCAGGGAGATTATATTGTGACATTGTACTACTATTACTATTACTGCTGCTGCCACCAATTCAAACAGAACACATCTCAAGCACCACTTATTCTGTGTAGGGGTATAACTAGAAATGGCTGGGCCCCATAGCAAACTTTTAATTGACGCTCCCCCAACTGACCACAAACCCATCAAGTGTAGCCATAACCTTTAATGAGTGCTTACAGTTAGGCCAGATTCACACGTAACGGAATAGAAGCATATTTCACAGCAAAATTCGCTGCTGACCCCTTGCTTGTTAGTTTTTATGAGAATACATAAGTATGTAAGTGACAACCCCCTTAACCCCCACTGGCCAGAGCATACATTACCTCCTCCCCGCTCCGGCTTGCTTCAGGGGTTCTCAGCTGGACGTCCTGCTCAGCCAATCAGTGCACTGCCCCGCCGCAGCCACTGATTGGCTAAGCAGGACACTCACACGACTGGAGTTCCCGAAGCAAGCTGGAGTGTGGACCTGGTAATGTATGTACTGGCCGGCAGGGGTTAAGGGGGCTGTCACTTAAATACTCGCAGTGGGATGTCAATGAGTATGTATTCTCATTAAAAATGAAAGGCAAGGGATCCACAGCGGTTTTTGATGCGAATTTGCTGCGTGAAATCCCCTGCAAATCCGGTGTTTGTGTTTCTACCCTGAAAGGGACATTTGCAGCACCCAGGAGGCTCGCTCGGCTACTGGGTGCTGCAAGTGATGATGGCTCAGGGAGCCCAGTGTATTGCAGGAGTTTGCCACTGGGCCCCCTGATGTAGTGGGCCCCGTAACAGCTGCTATGGTGGTAGTTACTCCCCTGGGTCTGTGCTAAACTTTCCATCATGCTACAGATACACCATATGTAGAAAAGGCAACAAAGTTACAAAAATCCATGTTTATGCAGGTTATCTCAACAATGACATTTCAACTGACTATTATATAATAAATATTTTTACCCCTTTAAATCTGACAGGTGTATTACCGCATTGTCTGGGAAAGCCATGTGGCAAACCTACCTTTACCGTTTCCAGCAATTTCCTTGACAAACCAAGCCCTTTTTACCATTTTCAGGTGGACTTTTTATGCAATCAGGGAGGAAATACGTTTTTAGTTTTACCCATTATGTGTGGGAACAGCATAAATAAAGACTATAATAGATAAACTAGGCTTCCTGCAGGCCGAGCTGCAGAGGACAGAGCACAGTTTACATATAAACAGCCGTTCCCATCAGAGAGACAGATCAGACAGGAAGTGTGCGGCCAGAGATTACAGTCATTCACGTCTCAGATAACAGGAGTTTGCATGTTTTTACAGCATTAAGCGGATGAAGTGCGATGAGAGCTGGTAAGACTCTTTGATCCTGATTTTTAAAGGTCTGATTTATGATTCTATATGGAGAACTGCAAAATAAACATTTTTAAATAATAATAATAATAATAATAATAATAATAATAATAATAATAATAGTGTTTATTAAATGATCAGACAATTTCCTTCCATTTAGAAAGACGGGAGAAAAGCTTAGGAGCCAAACATCACTATAGTGGACAGGTCCCACACAGCATTTTTGGGGCAATTTTATGTTCAACTTCTAGAGCCAAAGCCAGAAGGTATTTAAAGGGAACCAATCATCATAAAATAGTTATATACCTACCAAATGTTGCTAAACCGCTAATCATACACATATACACACATATCATACATACATACATACATATATCTGTTCCCTGGGTCTCTACCTGCTGTGACCTGCAAACTTACTTTTATCAACTCCTGCACTGTACTTAAAGCGACTCTGTACTCACAATCTGACCCGCTCAAACAGCCTTGTAACTTCGGATAGCTGCTTTTAATCCAAGGTCTGTCCTGGGGTCTGATCGGCATGTGATGCAGCTATTGTCCTAAAAAACTACTTATAAACTTTTAGCCCTGTGTCAAATTCGTGTGGCCTACAGTGTGTGTCCGCCCTAGGATGACAAGCCTCCCTGCCCGCCTCACCACTAGGAATGCCCCCGGGCCAGATTTTTCCCTTTCATTATCTGAACACGGCAAAGGAGCCTTGAAGGGGTACTCCAGCAGGGGGGCTTTTTTTGGGGGGACCTGGGAGGAGGTGGCTGAGGCAAACGACGTCCACTCACCTCCCCAGTTCCAGCGGCGGGTCCAGCATTGTGGCGTTCCGGTCCCCGGTTCCCAGCCGCTTCCTGGTGTCTGACGCGGGCCCGAGACGTGACGTTTCAGGTCCTCTCAGCCAGTCAGTGACGGAGGCGGGATCCATTTCAAGTGCGCTCAGATCCCGCCTCTGTCACTGACCTGACATATCGTCTCGGGCCTGCGTCAGACACCAGGAAGCAGCCGGGAACCGGAGCGCTGCGATGCAGGACCCGCCGCTGGAACCGGGGATGTGAGTGGACGTCGTTTAATCAGCCACCTCCTCCCCGGGCCCAGGAAAAAAATGCCCCCCCGCTGGAGTACCCCTTTAACAATCCCTGTGCAGTGTTCACACAGGTCATGAGGTGATGAATAGGAGAAATTGTTCTTGGGGCATTCCTAATGATGAAGAGGGTTGGTAGGAGGGACGGAGTGGCGGTCCAAGCCTGGGGCATAGACACTCTAGGCCACGCTAATTTGACACAGGGCTGCAAGTTTAAAAGTTGTTTTTTAGGACAATAACTGCATCACCTGCTGAACAGACCCCAGGACAGATCTTGGATTAAAAGCAGCTATCCGAAGGTACAAGTGGTTTGGGGGGGTCAGATTATGGGTATAGAGTCACTTTAAATGCAGGAGAACTAGTCATTTGGGCGGTCCCTGAGGCCCAACTATTCACAATCCTGGGGCTGGCGAGGCGCTATAATCATACCTCTGGGCGTTCTGTTATTTGATTTATGCAGCTCCCTGTAGCAATCATACTGGTTATTGCCCAGTTTTCCTAGATGTATTGGTGCCCATTTGGGTTTTTAATGTTTTATTTAATTACAGCACCTCACCAACCCCAGGACGGAGACTAGCTTGGCCTCAGGGATTGCGCAAGTGACTAGTTCGCCCACATTTTCAAACAGAGCAGGAGTTGATAAAAGTAAGTTTGCGGGTCACAGCGGGCCTTCAGTGTATCATTAGCGGTTTAAGCAACATTTGGTAGGTTTATAAAGAATTTTTGATGATTTGTTCCCGTTAAAAAGAACTGAAAAAAAAAACAAGCAGAGGACACATACTTAGGGCCACTTCACACTGAGCAAGATCGTCGGAATCCCTCTCCTCTCCGCTCAAAGAACTAACATGTTCGTTCCTGTAGCTGAGAGCGGCGGCAGCGGAGGAGCGCGCGCCCTCTACATTCACTTACAGCAGCACACTGAGCACAGCAGGATTCCGACGATCTTGTTCAGTGTGAACTGGCCCTTAAATCTGGATCAAAAACGTCATAAAACACCATACACCAGATTACTGTAAAATGTCCACCATCTGTAAGACCACATGGACGTGCACATTGCTATACACCCTGATCACCAGGTGGCACCATACTATGTAGGCCAACATTATAAAGCTTTGCTGTTTCATCTTTTAACAGCATTTAAGTGGTGCATTTTGGTATTTCTGATGATGTATATACAGTTTTGGACAAGAAGGCTGTGGGCAGGCTGTGGTTACTATGCTTTCCTTCTTATTTGTAAATGATAGTGGTCTGCCAGTTTGACCCAACATGTTTCTGGCACTATTATTTGTACAAACAATCCCAAAAGACTTCAAATCAGTCACGTTGTGGCTGTCCAGAGTCCCATGTGCACGGCCAGCCTCTCCTCTCCCTCTGACTCTACAGAATCTACATATATGTTCCACAACATTATTCGACTTTGGCAGAACCAAACATCCATTTTGCCTGTTGCCTCTGATTTGTATTATGTCTATGATCATGCCGACGAACAGATGTGAATTATTGCCAGTTGCTTTAGTCACATTGCTACCGATATGTGAATGATAAGCAGCCACAGGCAGCTACTGCTCATCTTCTCAACATCAGACTTCAATACTTATCTGATGATTCACAAAAAAATATATATTATCAAGCATGTGGACTAGATAGCAGACATGTGACATTGTTCTTTAGAGCTACAAAAAAATGTTTTGCTCAACATTTTCTCCATTAAAAGCCATAGCTGCCTCCTAAAAAATTCTGTAGGTTGCCCTTGGAAACAGACAGCAGCATAGCTCCACCCTGCTGTCAGACATGTGCGATCTCCAAAGTTGTAACAGACATCCAAGCTCCCACAATGCACTGCTTTCTGTTGTTAGGAAACCAGAAGATTTCTAAAATGAGCTTTCGATGTGAATGGAGAAGAAAAATTATTACAAAAGGACAAAAGTTCAGGAGAGGTCAACCTATTCCAGTTTCCATCTCGCCATTTAAATAAAGAGGGTCAGTAATAATAAGGATTTCTGGTTCATAGACAACACATGGCCGCAGTCACAGCAATGATGTCGATATGGATGACACAGGAATATTGTTTGTTATTTTTACTCAGTTAAAGCCTGTCTGGTGTTTAGGAGAACAGAGGACTGGAAGGCGCTGGAACTGGAGCTGCAGGTAATGGGGTAGGAATTTACAGCGACAAAAAGGGAAGACTTAAAAAGATCATAGCAGACAAAGTGCTACTGCCGGGGAAAGTTCATGCTGTGTAGAAAATAAAATAAATGAGAGAAAAGGTTTTTTTTTTTTTTTAAATAATGTTTGTTATTACCGATTATTAACTGAAGTCAATGGAATGACAGGCGGCTCAATACAAATAGTGTATTGACTAACAGATGTTTTTTTGCGTGGACATCAAATTAATGTTCATGACAATTAATCACTGATGTTATTTTTAGTTGTTCACACACTTTTTTTTTTTTTTATTACCGTCTTTACTACTACTTCAATGGACCTTCAAAAAAAAAAAAAAAACACACCCTAAAGAGCTTGAACTAGAATAATGCACCAACAGCTGTCAGTGTAATGACGGGCGCCCAAAACGCAAAATGACTGACATTTGGTACTCGAAATGATGGACGTCATTTTGAGGGGGAAAAAAAAAAAAAAACATTGTGTGAACAAATGTCGCAATATGGTTTTATAGGACTGGTCTGACAGATGGATATGGTTTATACTGCCTCCTGTACAAATATATAGAGAGGCTAAAGGTAGCAGGGATTATATTTACCTAGTAATAAACTCATATAATAACAAGGCCACATCACTGCTTTCACCTTCTATACTGCATGGACTGCCTATGCCCGGTTTGTGGCTGTGTAAGCAGGGTGGATCATCTGCCTTAAGGGACAAACCTCACCTGAGAAATCCACTTTTGGGCAACTTACACACATGGCAGAACTGCTGTCAGTATGCGGTACAGATTCTCCAGCACAAATCCACAGCAGTTTACAGTACATATGATTGGGCACTCAAAACCTCATCCACACATTGTGGAAAATATCAGCATGGAAACACAAGTGTGGTGAGGATTTTCAGTCATCTTGCAGGATAATTGCAGATGGTCAATGTAGATTTTATTCTTTTAATTTATAATGTGAAATCCATGGCACAATCTATGGCAATCATGGCATGAAGATTTTGCCAAAAGGTTTGTTGAAAAAAGTAACACTTGCTGTGAAACATAATAGGCTGTATGGATTCCTATACAATGCCCCCCCCCCCCCCCCCCAAAAAAAAAAAAAAAAAAAAAACCCAAACATACCATGGGATGCACATGCATTTCTTCAACAATGTAGCCAATGGACAACATATGCTGCTGTATAGCTAAAATATTGGAATATATTGTGTTTTACACAGGAAGTACAACATATACCTTTCAAAAAGGATCAGATGCAAAAAGCAGGGAGAGCTACTCATATAGCCAGCATCTGGGAGTCAGTCAAAGATGGATTTCTTCTTTACAATATAGATATGGATACCAGATGTATACAATACCCCTTATCCCCAGAGATACTCACGTTCCCAATACATCCCGGAATTCATAAATATCTCTTATGTCTTCTGCTCTCTTCTTCCAACTTGGCCCATCCTCTCCCAAGGGCATCCTGAAAGGTATTCCTTAACCACTTAGTGTTGATAGAAATTTCCGCCAAGTCTAAAGAGGAATAACAAAAAAAGACTGAAACAAACAACATTCTCGGAATCTGCTTATACAATAAAAAGGCAAACACATGACATGGCCCATCATACTAGTCTACACTTTTAAAGGGTTCTCCATTTTGAGCGATTAAATGGTGTCCCTTCCATTGCGGAGACCCTCAACAAGCAGCTGTAATCTGTAGGGAAACCTGGAAAAGTTTTCCTGCAGTGTGATGAAAACCCTCCCCTCTGTGACGCGGCAGAACGTCACACTGGGGCGGATGAGCGCACCTCCAGTGCTTCAGGCCGGACAGGTGACCGGGAACAGACCGGTACTGTGCGTGGGAAGCGGACCGCTGTTCAAAAAAAAAAGAAAAAAAAAAAAAAAAAGGACCGCTGCATTAGCATCTCCAAACTGGTCTATTGATGTAAAAATCTTAAAGTGATGTACCTGCTGGTACATTTGCTTTAAATTAGCTTATATAACAGCCCACTAGGTCAAATGAATGCTGTACGCCACAGTATATGTTGGTATTGTTGGCATCTTGTTCTTGGCAATCTTTCACGGCTTTGTTGTAGACCTTATAGTCCATTGAGTCTAATTGGCCATTTAGGCTAAAAGCTTTCTGGAAAATGATGTTTCAGTTCATTCAATATAATTATTTATAGCAGCTGAAATAGATGTCACAAGTTCTAGAAGACAGCGGAACATAACTTTACAGGCACTTTGACACCTCTGTAACACACACAGGTTATCTTTAGTATATCCGATGGCTCCAAATAGCCTGACTTGGAATAACCACCTAGGCAGACGTTTAAGCCTAACCCCACTCAAATGTTTAAAAGAGCTGTTTGATGGGTTCCTCACACTATAGAATTACTTTAGCTCTGCATTTAACACGGGTAAAATACTGGTGTAAACACTGGAAATGCCATGTTCTCCATGATAATTAAAAGGAAATGAATAAATAAAATAATGAATGTAAATTGCAAACATGCTTTATTTCACATATCCTATTAGTTTTGGAAGGTATAACGACAGTGACACTTTAAGCGGCCATATTTGCCATAACCCAAATTTCCCAGCAAAAGGCCCTACAAAATTAAAATTTATAACCTTCCATGTATTCCCTCCAATGCATACTGGCTATTTTGTTGTCCTCACTGTCTTACTTTCTGGCTAGTATACATCCTATAACTGCCTTCCTGCTCCTACTGTTCACTCTAGCTGGAAATTTAGCCAGATCTATCTCCCTCCCCACTACAAACACACACACACATAGTGGGAGTGGGTAGAGTTGGCCGAGTTCTCACTTAGAATGTATAGCAGGAACAGAAAGTGTGTTAAAGGCTTAACACTAGACAAGAAGTAGGGCAATAAAAAAAAAAAAAAAAAGAGTTGACATTCATACAGTACTGTACCAGGATCATACATTCATACAGTACTGTACCATAATAACAGTACTGTGCTGTAAACACTTAGCCTATCCTAACACCTACTGTATGCTAACACAGTACCCTACATAAGTATCAATAAACACATAGGTACATCAGGTGGCATCAGCAGAGTCTGGCTTAGGTTTGGGAGCCATAATGCAGGGCGTTATAGCAGCCAGGAGACTCGTTTTTCTCAGTCTGGAACCTGTCACTGTATAGTATAGTACAGTACTGTACTGTATTCTTCCGCCACTGCACGTACTCTACTTACGACGGAACCGCGTAGGTCGGAACAAGGCGTCGGAACAAAGCATCGTAACCACGAAACGTCGTAACTCGAGACCGTCGTAACCCGAGGACCACCTGTATACGCAGGTGATTTGGTGCTCTGTATTAGGAAAAAAACTGATTTCTAGCTACTATAAAGATACATTAAGAAATTAATGAGCGCCAAAATAAAAAGCTCAATAGTGCACATTGCTTTAATGCAGCTAAAACTATGATTTATAAAAAATTGTTGAAAACTACAGAGCTGGGATTACAGGAAAGTAATATAAATCACATCTTAAGACTCTTAAAAATCCTAATTCCAATGACTACTTATAACCATCTAGAAAACAAGCTGAGCAGGTTTATACAGAACAATGGTTACTAATCCCCAATATGACGCTGGCCAATAACTGACTGGCTTACATGACCTTTCTTTTAAGAGCTGAAAATATGTAATAGCTATATGTGTACAGGACAAAGCACTGCAACCTGTGGCTCAACCACAACTCCGAATATGCTCCTCCAGCTGTCACTCCACCTGATTCCCTCATACACATGCACACTGAGCTTAGCCAAGCTGGGGGTATAAGGCTGGGCTCACACTGCATTTGGGTGGTTTGTTGGAGGTATACCCACAATAAGGTACATTGCTATATACTGTAGCATACTTGCAGCTGGTCCATTCAGTTTGATGGATTGAACATAGTCTAGTATTGACTAGATTTAGTTCATTTGATATATAAACCCCACTGCCCGTAAATAAGTATGCGTTCAGGAAGAAAAAAAAACCACACACACACAAACACACAGAACGTGGTTACTAGTAGAAAAAGTTCTGGTCTCCTAAATTAAACAAACTCACCAGGTAAAGTGACACCTAACATGTCTGAAGGCCCTATTACACGAGCCGATGTTGAGGAGGAAGAGAGTCTGATCGGCGATCACTTCCTCCTTGTTTCCTGCTCATTGTCTGTGCTATTACATGCACAGATATAGACCATGAAGGAGCGGGGGGCCGTGGGAAGCTGGGGGAGCGCTGCCTGGATGATCTTTAGATTGTCCAGGTGACCCATAGAAGATAGTGGCAGCCTGCTGATGCTGCCCTTATTATACGGAACGACGCGCAGCAGAGTGTGCTAATTGTTTCGGCATATTGAAAGATCACGATCAACCGATGTGCATCAAGCCCTTCAACAAGCCCTGTTACACCAAGCGATGTGGTATCTGCAGGAAAGGTCGGTAATCGGCCAAGTATTGATCCTTCTTTCCCCTCAGACGTCTGGACATCCCTATACACAGCGAAATTAGACAACTTAAAGCAGATTACAGACAGTAGATATTTAAGGACAGATACCTTCAAACTCAATGGGATCGGGAAACAATCTAATGTATATGGGAACAGCCTTATTGTCCCATTGACTTATCTAAACATTTACCCAAAAGATAAGTGGAATCTGATGTCTCTTGCCCCCCCTAATGAAAGGACACGCCAAGCCGAATGTTCCTAGGAAGTCTGAGAAGATAGCTGTGGGCTAAAGTGTTTCACAACATGGTTTCACAAGAAACCATGTTGCTTGAGGATATAAAAGCAGTAAAACAAGAAGAAGAAGCTATGCTGGAAAAAAAGTTTTTAAGTCTTTTTATAAGAGCTGCCTCTTCTGGCCACTCATGGAGGGAGACTTAAAGGGGTTGTCCAGGATTAGAAAAAACATGGCTGCTTTCATACAGAAATAATCTGTCTATGGGCTGTGTCTGGTATTGCAGCTCAGCAAAACTGTAGTGAGTGGGGATAAGCTGAAATACCAGACATAACCTGTGGATACGATTGGCACTGGATATGCTCTTAGATAAGCACCAGAACCACCATAGGGTTGAGAAACTATAAGACACATTTATGAAACTTAGATGTAGGGCATACGCCAGGGAGAAGGTTCAGATTCGCCGCTTCTCCCTGGCGTACACCTGCTGTATCCCCTGCTCATCTCAGCAAAGCGGGGAGGAGGCCCTGCCTTGCTGCGCCTCATTTTTATTACGTTCACAGGCGTAAAACAAGATTCAAATCTACACTTGCTGGAAGCAGGTGTTGATTTGGTACGCTAGGCGGATGGCTGTCCGGATTCAGTAACAGGTGTGCGCCTCTTAATGAATTCAGCCTGGAAAAAGGGGACAGGCCCTAATTTAAGATGTCCCCTCAAGATGTTCACATCCACCTGGAACACTCGAAGACCAAAGAAAATATTCCTGAACATTTAGAATTTCTAACATTTCCTAAATTAGAGTTCAAACGACTATTCAGAATTTTGTTATGTGTCACCATCGGTAGGAGAAAATCCAACAGATGCAAACCTCAAGAAATCCTACTCTCTGGTTGCATTACCTGTCTCCATTAATAGCTTCTTCAAGTATCAGGCATTTATTTTTCCTTTCTTTCCGAATACATTTAATCAACCTTTTTTTAAATAACTACATCTCATGGGTTACCATGACAACAGCAGCAGCTCATATAAGTGTACAGAGAGATCCCCCCCAATCCTCCCACCCATAAGAACACCTCTGACACTTGTTAGAAACCTCTGCAGTTTGCGTGCAGCAACCACCCTTCCAGAAATAGTCTACTGATGGAGGCCTCTCCGCGCTGTACTATATTCCTCAATTGTTACAGGAACCCATTGGAGTGTTAAGCAGAAGTAGGGCTCCCGATTTATTTTTAGACAGAAAAACTAGGGCACCCTCGACAATGATGCTACCCAGCCCTATCAGTCTTGTAAATGTGGATGTCCTGGTTTCTCATCAAGATCCAAATTAGTCACTCAACGTAAGAAAGACAACCAAAAATATCCAGCGGTAAATTGTTCTACTGGCAAACAAAGACTGGAAGACTCTCGAAGAAGACTCTCTTGATGAAACCAAACAGAAATAAATACCAAAAACAGATAGTATTTGCAAAGTTCACAAAACTGACCAAACACTCAGTTCTGGTCTTCAATAAGGTTGAGGAGACATCTCCTTTGTGTCTTATTGATTTGCAGTCAATGTGAGTTAACATATAAGAGGGTAAAGAAGATGTAAAGACAGAAGACTGTCATGCTTGAAAGAGAAAAATGAATAGGGTGGCCACAAAGGTGGATGGATACAATGGAAAAAAAAACAGAAACATGTGGTCATTAAAGACCCAGTCATGTTAATTGTAGGTTTCCATAACGGCCACTTAGTTCATTAAAGACCACCACTACCCTGAATGTGGGGACTGAAAACTTCTTCATTAAAGGAGAAATCCAACAAGGGGATTTAAAAGGAAAAAAGAAAAAAGGCAAAGGAACATAAACAAGCTTACCTCACCTCTCACTGTGCCCCTCCAGCGTCGAATTGCTGCTCCAGGATCTATTTCCAGCAGACGTCACAACCGAGTTAACTGACTGCCACTCAGCCAATCAGTGACTGGGGCGGGACACCGCTGCAGTCAATGAATGGCTGAGCGGGGAATCCATCAGCCGGGAAGGCATTTTCCTTCACATCGCAACATCAGGGAAATGCCTACCGACGGGGGTCCCGGAGCCGTTGTGGCAGCTTGGCATGTGGAGAAGTTAGTGTTCTGTAGTAAGTTCCCCTCTGCCCCTGCCTAAAAAAAATGTCTGGACTTCTCCTTTAAAGTGGAAATCTACGTACTTGTAACAAAAGAAGAAAAAAAAACAACAAAAGAAACAAAACAGAGGGCAGGAGGTAGTCGGAACAAAACAATCACCCGTCACCATGCCCCCACTCATTGTCATGACCTGGCAGGAACTACCTGCTCAGACAGTCAGTGACTGCAGAGAGATCTCGCCTCTCACTGACTTGCTGAGTGGATATTTCTGAACCGTGTGGTGACATCACAGACAGACGGGGAGCAGCTGCAGTAGCCGATTTTGAATGGTAATTTCCCTTTTTTATTGATACCGAGAAAAATTATAATGAAAAGATTTTTTTTTAATGTATTTTGGACAGACTCCTGGTTGTGGCCAAAAGAAACTTACAAAGAGACTATATATGAACCGAGTCACGCTGGTATTACACAGCATATAACATTTGCTTATGAAGCCGCACAACCAAATGCATACACCTTTTGCTATAGGGGCATGGTACACTGGCCACATGCACTAAAGAAAGCATATCAATCAAGTCCAACAGGTCATCCATCCCACCAAGAGAGTCAGTATTCATCAAAATGTGTCAACTAAGTCGGCCTATAGCTGGGGCTACAAAGCCATTCCCAGTTGCACAACCAGGAACCACCATGTCGCACCGCCTGGTCACGCGACTCCATTACTCATACAAGTGAATATAGGTTGTGTTGTGACTCACAAGTGAATGAAACCAAGCGGTCGCAAAAAAAATCCATCCTGGATATTTTGCAAAAGCAGGGTCGCGGAGTAGCGACACAACCCCAACTGACTTGTATTAGTGATGAAGTCATGTGACTAGGCAGTGCGACACAGTGGTTCCTACTATCAATGGCCGTGTAGCCTGAAACTACAGCCTGCCAATCTGGTTGACCATAAAAGCAAACTAAGGCCCCCTTCACACGTCCGGAAAAACCACCCGGATTTCCCAACAGGAAATCCGGACAGATTTCCGGACGCATACTTTCATTGGACACGGACACCCTTCCGGAATTTTCCGGAAGGGTGTCCGTTCCGGAAAATAGGACCCGATTTTTTAGAACCGGTCCTATTTTCGTCCGGAAATCCGGCCCGGACGCCCCCATAGGAGTCTATGGGAGCGTCCGGGCCCCGGACGCTTTCCTGATGCACATCAGGAAAGCGTCCGGAGTTCCACTCACTCCGGCACCCCCGCACCCCCCCCCGCGGCCACTCGCGGCACCCCCGAACCCGCACCCCCCCTTCCCACGGCCACTCGCGGCACCCACCCACCCCGGCGGCCAGGAGACCAGGACAGGTGAGATTAAAACTCCCATCATGCCCTGCTGACAGGCCATGATGGGAGTTGTACCTCTGCAGCCTGTGGCCATCCAGGTTGCAGAAGTACAACTCCCACCATGTCCTGCTGACAAGTCATGATGGGAGTTGTACTTCTGCAACCTGGATAGCCACAGGCTGCAGAAGTACAACTCCCATCATGTACTGCAACCTGGGTGACCACAGACTGCAGAAGTACAACTTCCATCATGACCTGTCAGCTGGGCATGATGGGAGTTGTAATTCTGCAAGCTGTGACCATCCAGTTTGCAGAAATACATGTCCTATTTTTCTTCTCATCAGGAAATCCTGAAGGTTTTTCCTGATGGTTTCCTGAAGGTAAAAACGGATTACTGTCAGGAAATCCTGATACTTTCCTGATGACATTTAAGGCCTCCTGATCAGGATTTCCTGACAGTAAAAACTGACACGGACGTGTGAATGGGGCCTAAGCAAATATTCATGTCCATGAACCACAGGCAGCTAGGATCTTATCACGTGTCCACTTCAGTGGTAATAAACTTGGCAACGTTTCCAAATGATTGGTTATTTCAACCCGAATATTTTATTTAATCGGTTCAGGGAAGAAACAGAGTGCTGCACCTCACACCCATGGCTGATACTAGTGCCGCTAGGCTAAATAAAAAACACATCAGAATTCTGTATGTGAATTGATCAAGCCATACTGCCCCATGTACCTCGTGCCGGTATCTGATACACATGGGTCCCTACACTAAGTCCACACCGTGCCAGTCAGTGGCCACCAACCCCGCAGGCGTGCACAGCCAGGGAACGGGGGCCATGGGACGGCCCTGCGACCCCCATGCCACAGGACCAGACCCAAAAACACCACACCAGAACCCGGCCAGCACCGCCGGCGGAGAAGGTCGCCCCCAAGCAGCACAAGTCTGGATAAGGTATTACACATCACATTATATTTAATCGCCATATATATGTCAAAGATAGCAGACATAAGGCAGCTTTTCATATTATTAGTTTTGGCAATCTCTACACAGTATGTAATATATTCCAAACATGGCAGAAGCAATACTATATGGCACATGCTGTAGGAAACAACATGACCAAAAAAAAAAAAAAAAAAATGGTCAGGAATCTACTTGAAAAGCAACAGTCCTCCAGATGAGAAAATAAAGTCTTTAAAGTATAGACATTTTCAGTCAGCGTTCGCTCTCCTCTCTTCACTAATTGGCGCTGTGTTGAGAGGAAGGAAGCGCAGCCTTTGATCCCAGTCCAAGTGATGAATATTCAATGATCAGTCCCTGCGTGCAAACATCTACCTGAACTCAAGGGGGACATTTCTTTACGCAATCGACTCTGAAAATAAATTAAGACGAGGGAAATATCACTGCAGAAGAGCAAAACAGAACGAGGGGGAATAGGTGTCTGGAATTAGCTGCAAAGCTTGAAAACTGAATGAATTTTAAAATTTAGACTGTTAATTTATCCTATTTTTCTGGAAATTTCTAGATGCCTCATCTAGGTTACACATGTATGGGGTATGGTATGTACAGAGAAGGTGTTAAGTAATAAAGTATTTTTAAACACAGTACATAATAATCCTATTTGTGCACTGTATGACGGTAATATCTGGGCGCTGTATGGCAGTATTATATTGGTCTCACCCTCCTCCCCTATGCTGATTTCCGTGAAATTGCTATTTTTCTATGTTCATAGAAATACAAATATAGTTAGCACATTCTTTAGGGTGAGAAAACTCACACTTGTGAGCAGATAACCCAACATTCAACATTCAACATGAAAAGAAACACTAGATAATGGTATTAGATCAGTCCTCAGAACAAAGAATCTTCACATAGTCCGCTAACAGCCATATACAGGAATAAAAAATGGTTCAATAGACACCATAGGGCTTATTTATAAAAAGAGCAAAAATAATAAAATTGCTTATTGCAACCAAATACTTTCTATTGCTATGGGTAACACATATTTGCTTCTATGATGGTTTATAACTGTGTCCCAAAGACAATGGCACCAAACAATACTTTCTCTACTTGTGCACTAGTGACATCATTCTTTACCACACAGCTAATAGCCAAAAAACAGAATTAAAGGGGTTATCTAGTAAAAATATTTTTCTTTCAAATCAACTGGTTTCAGAAAGTTCTATGAAATTTAATTTACTTCTAATCAAAAATCTCACGCCTTCCCATACTTATCAGCTGCTGTATGTCCTGCAGGAAATGTTTTCTTTTCAGTCTGACACAGACTGCAGAGACAGGAACTGACCAGAGCAGGAGAGATTTTCAATGGGAATTTGCTGCTGCTCTGGACAAGTCCTGTCTTGGCCAGAGATGTCAGCAGAGAGCGCTGTGTCACACTGAAAAGAAAACAACACTTCCTGCAGGACATAAAGCAGACGATAAGTATGGAAAGACTTAAAGAGGATGTACCATCAGGTACATCCTGTTTAATCTGACCCAGGGATAGAACATCGCAGTCACGGGGAAGCCGGTGCCGCGGTCCGTTTTATGAACTGCGGCCTGGTTCCTGTGTACGGCACCATTCTATCCACGGGTCCCGGGCGGGAGCTGAAGCACAGGAGGCGGGCTGGTCCGCCCCCAGTGGGAGGGAATTTCCTCCCCTCTATGACGCAGCCCGCCTCCTGTGCTTTAGCTCCGGCCCGGGACCCATGGATAGAAGGGCTTCATACACGGGAACCGAGCCACGGTTCCAAAAACGGACAGCGGCACCGTTCTATTCCTGGGTCAGATTAAACAGGATGTACCTGAAGGTACATCCTCTTTTAGATTTTTAAACAGAACTAAATTACAAATCTATATAAAACTTTCTGAAACCAGTTAATTTAAAAGAAAAAGATTTTAGCTGGATAACCCCTTTACATATAGCAACCAATCAGATTGGTTGTTTAGCTTAGAGTGGCCACCATCTAAACCACACCTGCTATTTGATTGGCTGCATTGGACATGATGAGCTTGTAGTGGCTGTCTTGATGGCAATAATATTATTGCCAAATGACCATCCCACAGCAACTTTTATCACCTTTAAGAAATATCTATGTTAATTCAAATCCCTTTGGCAAGAGCTGGAGCGGCCATTCAAATGTATGAAGAAGCTGCTAAAACTAAATTGTTAGAACTTGAAAACACATTACGATCAGCGACGGCCTATACGCGTCACTCCCATAAATATCTCATGAGATCCAAATACATTTTAGCATCATGTATTTTTTCAGGACGCATCAAACTTGTTTAAGTGCAAGGAAGCAAATTTATTTTTTAATGGACCAGTGAATGCATGTCGCATGAAAAAGTCAATGGAGGTAAAAGGAGGTGACATATTGGGGCTGATTTACTAACATCTGTCTGGTTTTGATCAACCGTTATTTCTATATTTTCTGGTTGGAACTAAAGAACTTTTTGTTATAATAAACTTTATCTGCCATGGTTTTCCTAATTCTTGTAATTTTTGTGAGTTTAGGAACCATCCATACTGAGCACCTACCTTCAGATGAGGTGTGTGCTTACAGATCTCCTCTACTACTAGATTTATTCAGGTGTCTCACGTCCTTAAAGGGGTACTCCAGTGAAAAGCTTTTTCCCAGTAATTGCAACACATTACAAAGTTATATAACTTTATATGTAATATGTTATATGTAATATGCTTCAATCACCTATCTGACCCTCTTCCCTATCTTTTCCCCTCAACCCCCACCAGGAAGTGAAGTAAACTCATTCTTACCTAATGACTGTTGACCCCAGGAAGCCATTTTAGGACAATGACATCATCAAGAGGGAGGCGGATCTAAGCCCTGTTCGGCCAGCCTCCCTTTGTCAGATGACTCAGGTTGCTTAGCGCTGATTGGATGAGCAAGCTGTAAGCCATCTAACAGTTTTACAGAGTCAGAGATCACAGGAGACAAAGTGCATCATGGGAAAGCCCAAACCAGGAAGTGAAGAAAAAATGAAGCCACCAACTGGAGCTTCAGGGACCTTTTTTTTTTTTTTTTTTTTTTAATCAGTGCTGGAGTACAACTTTAAGTGGCCTAGAAGTGGCTGATTTTTGGACTGGAAAACCCTCAAAAAATACCAAAAACTACCCTAACACTAAGGAAACGTGCAGGTACATCACCCAGCACGCTTCCCAAACATACCCTTGTAGCCTACATCCCATCTGTAAATAAGGTCCAGGAGAGAAAGAAGCGCTGCACCTCACACCTATGGCCGACACCAATGCCCCTGGGCTGCATACAAAAAACATCAGAAGTCTGTGTGTAAACCGATCAAGCCACACTGCTCCATGTACAAACGTGCAGGTCTCTGATACACATGGGTCCCTACACTAAGTTCACACTGTGTCGGTCAGTGACCACCACCCCCGCCAGGCGTGCACAGGCAGGGAAAGGAGGCCATGGAACGGCCCTGCAACCCACATGTCACAGGACCAGACCCAAAACAGCCCCCCCAAAAACACCCAGCCGGCACCACCAGCGGAGGAGGTTTCCCCCAAACAGCACAAGTCTGGATAATAAACCTTCTTACAATCTTACTTTTATAATGTCCCGTGCTGTATGTAAATTATGGGCAAGTAGTCATCTGGGCTTGTGGCTCCTCCATCTAGTCATGGTGCAGGGCTGGTTTCAGCACTGCAATCATGCCCCTCTGGACGTAAGTGAAAGCATACCCAGGTGACGTCAGAGGACAACAGCACTTTCAATTACGCCCAGGGGGGCGTGATTACAGTGCTGAAACCTGCCCAGGACACTAACTAGATGTACCAGCATGTTTCCTTAGTGTAAGGGCTGTTTTTGGCGTGGTTGGTTGCTGTTAAAGCACAACCCCATGACACACTAACTTTTTGGAATGGTCAGGTTTCTTGGATTATTGTTTCTCAAACCATTAGTAAACTGGCAGTGAAGATGGACACAAAAACAACTTTTTTCTGATGGAACAATATTAGTAAATCAGTCTCACAAAGCTATGGCTGTCATGGTATAAGGACTTGCTACCCAATTTTCTTCATTCCTGTACAACAAATCAGCCTATATATACAGTGATCGTTGGACATTTGATTACTGGTGGCTGAAGAAGTTGGATGCAGCCCTAAAAAAGTCTTGAAAAACATGGAAAGAGCCTATAGCTGTTTCCATGTTTTTCAGGCAGCCTTAGGATTGCTTCCAACTTCTTCAGCCACCGGTAATGAAATGCCGAGAACTCTACTATCCCGTGGACATTTCACGACAGTAGACAACTGGTAAGTATCTATAAACTTTACAATGGACATCTTGTAAGTAGAACATTTATTTGAAATTCTTGCAAACACAGCTAATGGTTGGGAAATAAGCCATAGGAATATTCTATATCAGAACTTTCCATGTATTCTTGGTCTGTGCGTGTAGCAAATGGACAGTTACAGTGGTAAATGGTATAGGAAGGGGGCAGAGTTACTGGAACAATTTGCAGATGGGGACCCAGAAGAAATGGGAGAGAAAAAAAAAATCAGTGTCTGCTTCCCAACTATGGGATGCTCCGGAAGGCATTAATATGCATGTGAATCTGACAGAAAGAAGAGTTCTAGAAAGGTCTGGATCTAAAGAATCCACGAGAAAGAAAATCCGCTCATTAACTGGCCCAAATATTAGTGATGAAAAGGAGAAAAGACGACAACTGATGCCTGGCTATATAATAACATGTAATTGGAAGAACCGACAATACTTCTAGGACGTATGCGCTCAGCGACTTCACCAGTTACTAGGCAACAGCACACGTAAGTAAAAAAACAACTAAGCCTACTCACTTTTGTGGACGTATCCATTTTGTCATTTGAAGTTATGTGTAGCGGTCATAGTCTCACTATACGTAAGCAGTCTGGAAAGCTGAAAACATTACTTTAACAGGATATAAACCAGAAGCTTCCCCCAATGGCCTATACTCATCCTTCTTGTATGTAATGTGCTCTGGAAGAACATTCAGTCCTATACAAAACTGGCCCAGTCTTCCCTGACACCAAAATGAGGCAGTTCTGCCTGCTACTCTCACAGCAGGAAATCCCAGCACTAGCAGAACAGCACTAGAGATGTGGGAATCTCGAGCACACTGGGTTTGTCCAAACTAGAATTTGATTGCCAGTGGCTGAAGAGGTGGGATGAAGCCCTAGGCCCAAGGTCAATGGCTTTGGGGTATGGCAGTGTTCATGAACTCCCCGAGTCATGTTCCATCCACTGAGTATTATTATAAGTCCCTTATAATGAAACCGTGAAAACCTGCAACAACGGGGAGGTGCTTCGCTACTGCTGCCGTCTCCTTTAATGCACGATCTCCTGGCGTCATAGTTGGAGTTGCGTTATTTTAATGCACATCTCAGCTCACTAAGGGCATTTAATACAAACTGAAGTTAAATGCTGGTTTTGCTGGTTCTTTAAAGCATTGCTGAAGTCGGATATTCAGCAGGCAGCGGAATACTCACTCTGCAACACGTTTCAAATCCCCCTGTGGAGAGAGATTCCCTACTAAACAGTGGTTTTATTTATCTCATCAGATGATTGCTCCGTATGAGAATTCGCTCTGACAGCAGCTCCCTCGTACAGATTTAGGTCAGGAAAAGAGGAAAGTCCTGGCAGTAGCTTTCTACAAAGGAGAGGGTGATCTCCTGCCATCTCCAGAACAGCCCCAGGATTACTATGCGGCACAAGAGCGGGTGACTGGCCTCCCAGCAAAATTACCAAGTTCCCAGGCTTTTCAAATAAAACTTTACTGTATAGTGAAAAGTTACGTAATTTTCTCATACACTCTTATAGAAATTTACCATGCTTCTTAGGATATCTGCTTGCAGTTATTTAACCCCTTAAGGACCAGGCCTGAAATGGCCTTAAGGACCGGGCCAATTGTAACTCTTGCGTTTTCATTTTTTCCTCCTCGTGTTCTAAAACCCATAACTCTTTTACTTTTCCATTTAAGGGTACAAACCCACACACCGTATATGCAGCGTATTTACTACTGCGATATGCAGCAAATACGCAACAAATACGCAGCAGATTAGATCTAAATAACTGAACACAGCATCAAATCTTCACCATCACATCTGCTGCGTATTTGCTGCGTATACGGTGTGTGGGCTTATACCCTAAAGGGCCATGTGAGGGCTTGTTTTTTTCAGGAACAGGTGTACTTTCAATCTGCCATAAAAAGAATAACATAACCCTCAAAATATCATTTATGGGTTGAATTTGGGTCAATGATATCTAGTTTTTATTAGTAAAATTTTTTTCTAGATCAAACGTATTCATCGCTTTTTGTAAAAAAAATTTGATTACATTTTTTACAATTAAATTTTTTTAATTAAATAAAAAAAAAAAAAAAAGCTATCTGCATTTTTTTACCACTTTTTGTTCACGCTGCGGGAATAGTATTGTTAAATTTTAATAGATCGGACGATTCCGCACACTACAGTATATTATATGTTAATTAACTTAAAAAAAAAAAAAAAATCAATAAAAGTTTTAAAAGTCCCCTTAGGGGACTTTTACATTAATACATCCAGCAGTCAGGCCATGCGATTGGGACCCCCAAAGCGCGCCTGTGGGGACCCCCGATGGATAAGTGACAGGAGATGCTCGCAATCTCCGATCGCAGCGTTTAAGGGGTTAATGGCGGGTGATCGCGGTGGCCCGCCATTGAGGGCGAGGGCCTGGCTGCAGATAAGAGCCGGTCCTCACCGGGTATGGAGTGAGCTCAGCTCCTGAGCCTGCTCCATAGCCCTGGAGCCCTGCAGGGCGTACATTTACACCCTCCTGTGTTAAAGGGAACGTGTCACCCGGGATGCGGGCGCAGAGCCCACCCGACCCCCAGTGCAGCCCCCAGATACTTACCCTTTCCTGGAACTAGTCCCGGGACGGAGATATCGGCACCCGAAGCTGATCGTGCGCTGTATGCTAATCAGCAGAGATGAGTCCGATGCCCACAGAGAGTGAATGGAGCAGTCACTCTATGGGCATCGATCTCACCTCTGCAGTGCGCGTGCACTGCTTCCGACGGGGATATCTTCGTCCCTGGACTGGTGCCAGGAGCGGGACTTGCAGGAAAGGGTAAGTATCCGGGGCTGCACCAGGGGGTCGGGCAGGCTCTGTGCCTGCGTCCCGGGCGACAGGTTCCCTTTAAGGCCCAGGCAGCAGGGGCGTAAATGTACGCCCACAGTCGTTAAGGGGTTGAATGACAATTTACTTCCAGAGAATGAAAAAAAAAAAAAAAAAAAATCACAGATACAGACTATAGAAGAGTTGGATATCAACCACTGCCAGAGAAGTAATGACAAGGAATTAGCTCTATATCAGCTCAGAGCTCAAGTGTTAAAGGGAGCCTGTCACCAGGGACGCGGGCACAGGGCCCGCCCGGACCCCCAGTGAAGCCCCCAGATACTTACGCTTTCTGACAAGCCCCGTTCCTGGAGCCGGTCCCGGGACAAAGATATCAGCGCCCGAAGCCGTGCGGGGAGTCAATGAAACAGGCCTAGAACATCCTGGAAAGAAGCACTGACAGCCTTGGGCACGGATGTTCTAGGTCCCGCCCCATTGACTCCTCACCTCGCTGATGGAATAAAAGTTGATTTTATCCCGAATGCTGTCTCGAAGAGACAGGCAGACCACAGAGGCCCAGTGAGCATTGGAATGGCAGCAGCATGGGAACAGAAAGGGGAGTAATGCTGGTTTTACCAGGGAAGTTATGAGCTGACATTTGCCCAACAATGGAAGTTTTGCTACTTTCTACTGTGGCTTATAAGGGGGAGAAGGGGGTGCTGGTTGCTCCCAAAGTGAGTGACATCCCCCATTACATCCATATAGGAATAATGGGGTACGTGGGCAGGGGTTGTCTTTGCAAGGGTCTATGAGCACGGAAATTGACAGATTATCTGCCAAAGATTTGAAGCAAAAGCCAGGAATGGATTTGAAAAGAGGAGAAGTCTCAGGCTTTCCTTTATGACCTGATCTCTGGTGGCTCTCTAATTTAAACAATGCCCTAATGAGATTTTACTCCATTCCAGGACTACAGTGATACAATGTATAATATAAGAGAAGGTGTTACATGAGCACAAAGGTAGGGATAAAAGCATTCCATAGGACTCTGAGGGTGGTGGAGATGCACATTACTGCATTTGCCTTAGGCCTAAGATTATGTGGAGACAGGTTTGTCCTGTGGCTTCAGGTATTTAAAGAGAATGTCATTCAAGATAATGATCTACTTTTTTTTTTTTAATCACGGATTTATGTTAACCCCCCCCCCCCCTTTTTTTCCCCTTTAGAATATTTGTTTTGTTGGTTTTTTTCTAAATTTCCAGATTACTATCTAAAGCCTAAGAAAATCTTAAATCTTGTATTTTTCTCTGCAGTGACAGGCCATTCAGCCAATTACTGGCCAAGACCGGACAACGCCACAGCCAGTGATCGGCTGAGCCGCCGATGCTGAAAGGGGAGAAGCCAAGAGGACACCGGGGGGGGGTCTGGTGCAGACAGGTAAAATATATTTTCTATACACCGTATAGAAAATAATACACACATATATATATATATATATATATATATACACACTCAGACTCAAATGTGTTGTGTATCTAAATTTGACTGCATATATGTATATACTCCAAATCAACTGAGCATAGTCAAAAACTGACTGTATTCAGACTACTAAAGTGATTGGGGACTGTGCATATATATTTCCCATTTTGATAGTTTACATTTACGGAACAGAGAGGGCAGGACTGTCATGTGACCCCAACTTTACAAAGGTTGTCATTGAAAAGGAACATTCCTATTACCAAGTTAAAAACTGGTTTTGTTCTCAGAACATTGCTACAATTGTATCCAGTCTAAACACATCCTCACTGGACTAAACAGACTGATACATTATACGAACATGACAATCCTGCAAACCAGACTGCAAACGGGGGGCAAATTTATGCAGACCCTACCTAAAAGTAGGTTTAGCGGGGCATTTCCAGGGAGGGGATTAACTGTGCCACTTTTAGTGATATATATTAACAAGCATGTTCAGGGCAGGGGTTATTTCTGCTCTTTTCTGGTCTGGGTGAGCTTTTAGAACCATTAGGTCCATGCAGGTTTTCAGCCTATGGATTACAAAGAAATGTGCATATTCATATTCTTATGTGGCAAAGCGTCATCGGGACCCATACGGCATCAGGCTCAGGTTGTGACTGCTGTCTCTGCACCCCCTAAAGTTACACCCCTGTCCATTATGATCAGTCCTTTTGAATGGAGTGATAGGGTGTCTGCAAGATCGCTGCTCCATTCACTGCCAGTGAGCCAAGCCCTATAATGCAGTCTCTGCCATGAACCCAGCCAGACCCTGTAACATTCCATCCTATGCCGTGCTAAGACCAGCACACAGTACATGAGCAGGGATTTACATGCCGACTCCACACGACCACCAGGAAAATGTTTGGCTCGGAATATAAATTTTCTAAATATATTGTAAATCCTGGATTATGGCCGCTCTACATGTTTAATGCTCCTGTCAAACAAGCCAGACTTCAGCTGCCAGGTCTGAAAAACCATTACAAAAAAAAAGAGATTAAATCATGTCCTCAGACTTGAAGGGTCCAGTCACTGCGAGACCTTCACCCTACTTTAGAACAGTTCAGCTGCAGGTAACGTGGGTCACATTGTATTTCTTGCATCACATCTGGCAGACATAAGTAATTATGACACCAAATAATACAATAATCATTTGTGTAGATGGAGGACCTCTCTAAAGGGGTATATTTCATTTTTCATACATTGTAGAACATGGTGAGACTAAAAATTTCTTTCACACTTGTTAATATCTATTCAGTCTCCTTCCCCCAGTTGTGAGCTGCTGCTTTCTGCTGAAGATACAAAAATTTGTATGCAAGCTTTTCTCTGTCTCCCCCAGTCCAAACAGTACTGGAAGACTTGAGATTTTTTTTTTATTAGAAGTAATTAATCCTCCTGACATTAAAGTTGCAGAGAGGGACTTACATCTACCAACTCAGAAGGGGGGGGGGGGGGGTAGTAGGGGGGAGACAGAGAGAAGAGCTCACACACAGTCTTCTTAGTTCACTTGAGAGTCGCGGCCTATTCATCACACTACTATCCGGCAGGAGTGGCTGGGGTTGGACTGATCGGATACTCATGGCCTTTCATGCTTACAGCACATTAACATGAAAAGTCCCAAAAAACCTTTCAGTTCCTCACAACTGCCCCCTAACATGTCAGCAGAATTCAGAGCCTTGTGTTGCAGCCTGTATCCTGTGAAATAGCATGAAAGGCTGTGGAGGCTGCTCTACATCAGGCTTCAGAACTGAAATATTCTGGAATTTCTCGAGCACTCTCTCATTTTATCCTTATGTTATGCATAAAAATTAAAGGGGTATGCCAGTGAAAAATGTTTTCTTTCAAATCAACTGGTTTCAGAAAGTTATATAGATTTGTAATTTAGGTCCATTTAAAAATTCCAGTCTTTCAATTCTTATCAGCTGCTGTATGTCCTGCCGGAAGTGGTGTTTTTGTTCCAGTCTGACACAGTACTCTCTGCTGCCACTCCTGTCCAAGACAGGAACTGTCCAAAGCAGGAGAGATTTTTTATAGGGGTTTTCTACTGCTCTGACATGGGCAGAGGTAGACACAGAGAGCACTGTGTTAGACTGGAAAGAATACACCACTTCCTGCAGGGCATACAGTATCTGATAAGTATGGGAAGGATTTAAATTTTAAATAGAAGTAAACCACAAATCTATATAACTTTCTGACACTGGTCAAGTTGAAAGAAAAATTTTTCATATCCATTTTAATCCCTTAAAGTGATTCTGTACCCACAATCTGCCCCCCCCCCCCCCCCCCCAAACCGCTTGTACCTTTGGATATCTGTCCTGGGGTGCGTTTGGCAGGTGATGCAGTTATTGTCCTAAAAAACAACTTTTAAACTGGCAGCCCCGGTTGGGCAATAGATTGTGTATGCATTAGGCTGGCACAACCTCTCTGTCCCTCCGCCCCACCTTCCTCATCATTAGGAATGCTCCAGGCAGATTGCCTCCTATTTCTCAGATGTGTGAGGACTGCACATGGGCTGGATTGTTAAGACACCTGTGCAGTGTTCAGACAGGAGAAAATGTTCCAGTGGCATTCCTAATGATGAAGAGGGTGGGGAGGAGGGACAGAGGGGTGATGCAAAGTTAGGACACAGATTCTCTAAGCCCCGGCCGTTGCGCATGGGGCTGCAAGTTTAAATGTTGTTTTTTAGGACAATAACTGCATCACTTGCCGGACGGACCCCAGGACACATCTTGGAGTAAAAGCAGCTATCCAAAGGTACAAGCGGTTTGGGGGGGGGGGGTCAGATTGTGGGTACAGAGCCACTTTAAAAAAGAAATATGCCAGCATAACCAGAACAAATGTTTGTTGGGTGAAATTTAACCACACTATTGTTTTAGCTTAGTATTCAGCCAATAGTCACCAGTCCTAAAAGGTGCCTCCTTCACCTGGTGTCATCATATGAGTCTAGTCTCAACCACTGCATTAGTCAATATGGACTAAAATATATATACAGCTGTGTCACTGAAATCACTGTTCACCAGGCACAGTTCAAGCATCAACCTGCTTCTATGGGCACTGTAGGAATCTGATGTAGGTAAAAACCTAATGCTGGCCATACGTGTTAGATTATTGGGGTATTCCAAATTAATAACTAAACTACAGCATGCTACATGTGTAAGAAAACAGGCATACTCACCTTGCCTGGTCTAGCACTGGTGCTCCAGTTTACCCCAGTCTCTATTTACTTCCCCTGATCTGCTGATGAGTTTCCTGACACACTATAGCCAGTCACAGAGTCTGCGGTATGTTGGGAACGTCATCAGAGCCAGGACGGTGCATCTACAGGGGAAGTAAACACAAGCACCAGACTGGGCCGCAGGACTCAGCAAGGTGAGTATGTATTTGAATCTAAATCTGTTATTGTACATAATACAGGTTGGTTATTAGAGGAAAACAAACAATCATGAGATTAGTGCATACAAACCCCATTGTATCTTGTAGTAGTAGGTTACCCTGAACACAACACTGTCATCCATTTCTATCCACTGTGCCATATGATTCTTTAACTGACCCCCTGCATTACAGGAGCTTAACTACTAGGGGTGTGTTAGTCAATAAGTCATGGCAATCAACAAAACTGGACTATAACACACATTACAGAAGGCATGGAAAGCATCATTTTCCCATGTTTTCCAAAATTTTTTATGCAGATTCATTTTATGTTAAAATAGGGATTTGAGTGCTGAGCACTAATACTATCACTAAGGCCTACTAAATAGTGCCCCTGCCTCTCTCTTGGCCAGTCTGACCCTGTATGTGTCACCATGGGACAGGCACCCAGCCTATATCCTTTATTATACAATAGGACCAGATAGGCTCAGCTATTTTTAGAGACACAATGAAAAGTTTGTACATTCAGCTTTTTTCCCAGGCAGATGTAAAGCCCTTGTGAGCGGTGTAGCATGGAATCACACTGTACACATGTATTTACAGGGCAGATTTTGTCAGTCATTTTGACACCTGACACCAAGAAAAACACAGGCCCAAAAACTGTGCAGTGTCCTACTACCCTGTGGGCAATTCTGCATCTTGCACATAAAGGTAAAGCCTGCAGGAGTTGTAGAGTAAATTTAGTAAGACACCTTTTAAAAGGAGTGTTCCCATTTTAAATAGTTACCCCCTATCCACACAATGGGCTGTTAACACTGGGATATGTATGGGACATCACAGTGATAATTACAAAATACACAGGGTCCATATTAAAGTCGAGCTGGGTACTGGTACAGTGAGCAGGTAACTATATGTGGTACTTCCGCTATACTCTACTTGTTTTGGTCACTAGACCCAAGTGTGGTGTGCTCTGATCTTCTGTAGACACACTGCTTCTTTTCTACCTGATATATAGTATAGAATATAATTTCTTTTTTGGTGTAAAGGAAAAGCAGTGACAGTGACAACCATTTAAAGGGGTTGTAAAGCGAAAATCTTTTTTCTTTCAAATCAAATGGTTTCAGAAAGTTAGACAGATTTGTAATTTACTTCTACTTAAAAATCTCAAGTCTTTCAGAACTTATCAGCTGCTGTATGTCCTGATGGAAATGTTTTCTTTTCAGTCTGACACAGTGCTCTCTGCTGCCACCTCTGTCCGAGAGAGGAACTGTCCAGAGCAGGAGAGGGTTTTCTATGGGGATTTTCTGCAGCTCTGGACAGTTCCTGTCTCGTGAAGAGATGGCAGCAGAGAGCACTGTGTCATTAGTTTTCATACACAGTATGTGTCAGGAAAGCTTGTGGTGCATGCGCAGATTGTCCCCACAGTGTGCCATGTGCCCAACGTACATGCCAGGAGACTGATTTGCATCACTGTAGCTTCCTTTTTTCCTGTATATTACCCCACTGTTTGCCAAGCTTTCCTATAAAGTGTCCTGCAGTAAAAACAAAAACTGCTCTGTACACCTTTAGGCTGTGTGAATATGCTGGGAGTTGTAGTTTTGCAGAAGCCACAGATTGGAGACTTGCTTTAATTCAGCGTTTAAAAGAACCACAGGACGCTCTTGTTTTGCCACAGGCCCCCACCCCCTCAAATTATACCTGAAACTTGCAATGCTTCACAGTGTCTCACAATTTCACAGCCATCACATAGTAAGAATTAATATTTCCAGGAATACTCCCAATATCCACAAATAGCTTTGTTACTACTATAATCAGGAATTCCTTCATCCTTCGCCTATAAAAATTCCCTGTCTAGAACGTGTCGTACTACCCTGCCCCCCACCCCCGAAACCCTAAACTCCACTAAAACAGATGTTCTTACATAATAGACCCTGCACTGACTGCGGCTGCATTGACAAGGCACGTTTGCTTTACTGTGATTAGATACAATGTTAATGTAGTGGAGTGTTAAATAAAGCTACTTGTTATTATAGATACAGAGCCAGAATACTCCTAAATGCACAGCCGCAGCTAGGTTCTCTCTCTCTTGGCGCAAAGGTTTAGTTTACATCTAAATACGGTCACCCAGGCAAGATATCTTTTTGGCACCAAGGGCACTGAATCCTTAAAGGGGTTGTCCTGGGACAGAAAACGTTTCATTTATGTCAGTAAGGACTTCAATCGTTAAAAAAAAGAAGTGATACTCACCTACCTTCAGCTTACCCTGCTGCTTCCTGTGACACTTCAACCTCATAGGAACTGCCCACTCATAATCACTGGCCATAGTGGGGTCCTGCTTTAAGGCCCTATTGCACACACACAGATCAGACAGATCATTGAAGCCAAAGCCAGAAACAGACTATAAACAGAGAACAGGTCATAAAATCCATTCCTGGCTTTGGCTTCAAGAATCTGTCACATATATGTGTGTGTGTGTAATAAGTTCTTTAGTCACTGGCTGGCAGGTCATGTCGGGTCAACACATCCCAGGATACAACAGTGATTACCAGAAAGGCAGATCAGCAGCTGCAGGGGAGCAGGGTGAGTATGACTTTTTTTTTTTATATTTAAGGCACCTCTAGCCAAATATAAAAAATATATATCCCAGACAGCCCCTCTGAGTTACCTTTAGCTGTGCCACTGCCTCACTCTAACTACTGGTAGAACTACAACTCGCATCATGCCCTGTGAATGGCATTTCACTGTGACTATCTGAACCCCACCAATATAAAAAGGGGGGGGTAAGTTTCTTTTCCCTTCTCATCCATGATCAGGCTGAATAAGACCAGGATGCTCTAGTGCTTATGGGGGGTCCCAGAGCCAGAGCCCATGCAATCAATATGGTGGTACGGGGGCTTTTTCACCAAATACATTTAACTCTTAGATGGCTTCAAAGGTCCTTGTAGTTCTATCACAGCTGTGCAGAGGGTTGCCTGTTTTATTCATGTCTGATGAACGATGATGGAAGCATCAGTAGTGACCATGTGTAATTCTGACATGGTTTTGCTGCAATCTTTAAACATGGCAGCATATTTTCCTGTATCCTGGAGTCCTGTTACTATTGGATGATTTGTTGGATTTCTGGCTATACATATAATTTGGAAAGAATCAGCATTTTTTGCAGGACAACTATAGATAAAATGTAATAATTACAAAGCTCTTTGGTTAATAATGGGTTAACTGATGTTCCCCAAGAGTTTCTGCAGCAGCAGCGGCTGGCACAGAGCTCAGCACACGGGTGCCCCAGTGACACGGATGTCTGCCTGTGCGGCTCCCATTATCTGGGCCACTAGGATTAATTTGCCTTGCAGTAATAAAGCTGTCAGCCGCCCCTGGGAGTGGGTCACATACAGACACAGCTCACTGGTCCTGTGTGCCAGGGTGAGGGGGCACAGTGGCATGGTGGATTACAGGTGCAGCAGGTACAAGGTATAGGCTAGTAAATCCAAGCAGGATTAATGGGGACATCCTATAAGAAGGCTAGAGAGGAGATCCATGATCTGTGCCTTGAGTACAGGGCAGCGGCAGATAAGAAGCAGGCAGGCTGGGCTATAATCATCAGGGGCACCGGGATCCTCTGCCAGGCTGGGCATACACAGAGCCTATATCCATACACAAAGCCTATATACATACACAGAGCCTATATACATACATACATACACAGAGCCTATATACAAACATACATACACACACAGAGCCTATATTCATACACAAAGCCTATATACATACATACATACACACACACACACAGAGCTTATATCCATACACAAAGCCTATATACATACATACACAGAGCCTATATCCATACACAAAGCCTATATACATACATACACACACACACAGAGCCTATATACATACATACATACATACACAGAGCCTATATATATATATATATATATATATATATATATATATATATATATATATATATATATATATATATATATATATACACACACACACACATACACAGAGCCTATATACATATATCCATACAGAGCCTATATACATATATCACACACACACACTACACATATAGCATCATAAACATATACACAACTTCATACACCTACATATATGTTACCTAATACATATGTGCAGCATCCTGTACAGGATATAGGGGTATACATCATACTGTCAGCATCCTATACACAATATAGGGGTATAAATCATACTGTCAGCATCCTATACACAATATAAGGGTATACATCATACTGTCAGCATCCTATACACAATATAAGGGTATACATCATACTGTCAGCATCCTATACAGGATATAGGGGTATACATTATACTGGCAGCATCCTATACAGGATATAGGGGTATACATTATACTGGCATCATCCTATACAGGATATAGGGGTATCCATCATACTGTCAGCATCCTATACACGGTATATGGGTATACATCATACTGTCAGCATCCTATACAGAATATATGGGTATACATCATACTGTCAGCATCCTATACATGGTATATGGGTATACATTATACTGGCAGCATCCTATACAGGATAAAGGGGTATACATTATACTGGCAGCATCCTATACAGGATATAGGGGTATCCATCATACTGGCAGCATCCTATACAGGATATAGGGGTATACATCATACTGGCAGCATCCTATACAGGATATAGGGGTATCCATCGTACTGGCAGCATCCTATACAGGATATAGGGGTATACATCATACTGGCAGCATCCTATACAGGATATAGGGGTATACATCATACTGGCAGCATCCTATAGAGGATATAGGGGTATCCATCATACTGGCAGCATCCTATACAGGATATATGGGTATACATCCTACTGGCAGCATCCTATAGAGGATATAGGGGTATCCATCATACTGTCAGCATCCTATACAGGATATATGGGTATACATCCTACTGGCAGCATCCTATAGAGGATATAGGGGTATCCATCATACTGTCAGCATCCTATACAGGATATATGGGTATACATCCTACTGGCAGCATCCTATACAGGATATAGGGGTATCCATCATACTGTCAGCATCCTATACAGGATATATGGGTATACATCCTACTGGCAGCATCCTATACAGGATATAGGGGTATCCATCATACATACATGACCCACGTGACACATATACACACACACAATACTTCCATGCAGCAGCATACATTGCACCTCCAGCAGCAGCAGCAGCATCCATACTATAGCTGTACACATATGACAGTCCCATCAGCATCATCCCCCATAGCGCGCCCATGCAGCTGCTGTGCAGCCGGCATGTCTCACCTGGGCAGAGCTGGCAGGGACTCGGTGGCGGACCCTCGGTGTGCTCCCCGCTGTACGGTGTCTCAGAGTCTACAGCCTGCCCATCCCTCCCTGCCCAGCACTGATGTCAGCACAGCCCGGGAGGGGCGGGGCCACGGGCTGCTAACAGCCAATAGCGCTTATGAGGGGCGTGGTTATGAGCATGTGGGCGGGGTCTGGCTGAAGTATAATTGCCGTGCAGTGACACTCGTTCATTCACAGTAATGGGAGCGGGATGCGGGTGGTGAGGAGGGTCATAGAGGCAGCGAATCCCCCGTGTCTGTGTCTCACAGGGATCAGGTTACTGCTAGGGACTGCTCGTGCACACTCTCCCCTATCTGATAAATGTCGCATACTTTACACTGGGGCTTGTTACATTTGTGCGATTTCCTGTTTCATCACATTATTACATTGCAATTTGACTGAAAACAACTACCCAGAGCAGCAGTAAGGTCCGCTAGCAAATCTGCCTGTGATCTGCCACCATCATATCACACGTCATATTGTGACCGCATTGACAATCATTAGATGTAGATATTGTGCGACCATAGTCGTCATGTAACCTCAGCCTAATGTCATTGGACAGCGACATAAAGATCCCAATGTCGCATTACAACCTCACATCTAATGACTGTCAATATGGCCATAATGTGACCGGTAACATGAAGCCACCACTACACCCCAGGCACATAAAGGCTAGGGCTACATGGTGATTTTGGTTGCAGCAGGGGTCACATGACCAAAGATGGGGTCAGGTTACAACCCACAAGTGACGGTGACTGCAACCGAACAAGACTTGCATGTAAAAATTGATTATTTGCCAGTATTAAATCACGGACATGGCCACTTGTGGGTCGCAGTATGACCCCATTTGATTTGCTTAGCCACAACCAGGGCCGCCGATAGGGCAGTACAAGTGGTACTGCCGTATGGGGCCCGGACCCTAAGAGACATGGGGGGGGCCCGCCGGCCGCCGCGGCCCCCCATCCGCTACGCTAGGGGGGCCCGCACGGCCCCCCTTGCCACCTGTTTTTTAACATCCCGAGAAGCTGCGGCCACGCAGCTTCTCGGGGTGCACTGATCGCTTTGATGTTCCGCCCGCACAGTGAGCGGAACATTAAAGTGAGCAGAATACAGGAGCAGGACCTGTCAGCGTCCTCCTCCTGTATTCCCTCCCATAGGCTGCCGGCACTTCATACCAGTAGCCTATAGGAGGTTGGGCCGTGACCTCTCCGACAGGCGTGATGATGTGACGTCATCACGCCTGCCGGAAGTCCCGTCCCTGCGGCTCGCAAGATGGAGCCCGAAGAGGAGGAAGAGCTGCTGCCTGCACAGCGCGGATTAGGTGAGTAGGATGTTTGTTTTTTTAGGGGCACCTCTGGGGGCATTATTAGTTCATGGGGGCACCTCTGGGGGCCCTATTAGCTCATGGGGGCACCTCTGGGGGCATTATTAGTATATGGGGGCACCTCTGGGGGCATTATTAGCTCATGGGGGGCACCTCTGGGGGCATTATTAGTATATGGGGGCACCTCTGGGGGCATTATTAGTGTATGGGGGCACCTCTGGGGGCATTATTAGTATATGGGGGCACCTCTTGGGGCATTTTTAGTATATGGGAGGCACCTCTGGGGGCATTATTAGTGTATGGGGGCACCTCTGGGGGCATTATTATTATATGGTGGCACCTCTGGGGGCATTATTAGTATATGGGGGCACCTCTGGGGGCATTATTAGTGTATGGGGGCACCTCTGGGGGCATTATTAGTATATGGGGGCACCTCTGGGGGCATTATTAGTTCATGGGGGCACCTCCGGGGGCATTATTAGTATATGGGGGCACCTCTGGGGGCATTATTAGTTCATGGGGGCAACTCTGGGGGCATTATTAGTATATGGGGGCACCTCTGGGGGCATTATTAGTTCATGGGGGCACCTCTGGGGGCATTATTAGTATATGGGGGCATCTATGGGGGCATTATTAGTTATGGGGGTACCTCTGGGGGCATTATTAGTTCATGGGGGCCACCTCTGGGGGCATTATTAGTTCATGGGGGCACCTCTGGGGGCATTATTAGTTCATGGGGGCACCTCTGGGGGCATTATTAGCTCATGGGGGGCACAGCAGGGAATCCTACATACAGGGGGCACAGCAGGGGATCCTACATACAGGGGGCATCCCACACAGCGCAGTTACTATGGGAGCCTACAGGGGGGAGAAAGGAAAGGAAGCTGCTAGAAATGTGCGGAGCCTAAATTGTTTGTCTCGCAGGTTCTGAAAAGATGAAACATATCTGGAAGGAATCATAATGGAGGTCTGGGCCGGATGGAGAGGAAAAGGGAAAGTGACGCCTCAGATCAAAGAAGACGTCACCTGTGAGTCACTGTATGACACTTTTCTTATTTTGTAGAACATCATTTAGTAGGGGTGCCCCGAGGTGACATCTACTACATTATCTGTACTCAGAGATATCACTGTGTTATCTGTGGTGTTACATAGGACTGCAGGTGACATCTACATTATCTGTACTCAGAGATATCACTGTGTTATCTGTGCTGTTACATAGGACTGCAGGTGACATCTACTACATTATCTGTACTCAGAGATACCACTGTGTTATGTGGTGTTACATAGGACTGCAGGTGATATCAGGTGATTTCTCCAGGTTGCAGAAGTTCAAACTTCATCGTGCCCTGGTGTGCTGGTGTCTGTATACATGTGTGCTGGTGTCTGTATGTGTGTATACATGTGTGCTGGTGTCTGTATACATGTGTGCTGGTGTCTGTGTGTGAGATCAATTCTAGAGAACTGGCTCATATATCCCATTTTCCCCAGTGGCTTAAAATGTAACCTCTGTTAAACAGTTATAAAATTGTAGAACCTAAATGTGAACAAGGTGCAATTCAAATAGACACTTACTTGTATAGCTGTCTCTTGTGCTCTGTATGCAGTGCATTATATTCACCCTTGCAACGTACAATTTATAGCGTGTCTACAAGCGGGGCTCATTATGATGGAGACTAAAACTTATACAAGAGTGGGGTAGGGGTTCCCCTGTATTCAGAATGCTGTTGAGTGCTAGACAATGCCCCGTTTGGGGTTATTGAATTTTGAGGGTCTATGCAGAGCAGGGACACCTCTGCTGCACAAACAGGATCTCCTAGAAAGCGTTCTCACCGCCATGTATTCGCTATCACTGGCTTGGGTGAGCTAAACTAGTCTGCCTGGGGGGGGGGGGGGTGATTTGTATATGCTCACTAACATGGAACAGCCTCATTATATTAGCCTTATCAACATATTCTATGTTAGTGAGCATACCGGGGGGGGGGGGGATATTGGTGAACATATACAAATCAAACAGCCCCCCAGACCCTCGAAATTCAATAACCCCAAACGGGGCATTGCCTAGTACTCAACAGCATTCTGAATACAGGGGAACCCCTACCCCACTCTTGTATAAGTTTTAGTCTCCATCATAATGAGCCCCGCTGGGCTTGTAGACACGCTATAAATTGTACGTTGCAGGGGTGAATATAATGCACTGCATACAGAGCACAAGAGGCAGCTATACAAGTAAGTGTCTGTATGGTGACATTTAAATTGCACCTTGTTCACATTTAGTTTCTACAATTTTATAACTGTATAACAGAGGTTACATTTTAAGCCACTGGGGAAAATGGGTTATATGAGCCAGTTCTCTAGAATTGATCGGAACCAAATTATACCTCCCAGCAAGGCGTGGGGCGAACACACTATTTTTTTTTTATTAATGTGGGGGGCCCAGACACTTTGGTTGTATGGGGCCCCGAAATTCCTGATGGCGGCCCTGGCCACAACGCAGCATGATCCACAACGCAGCATGATCCGCAACGCAGCATGATCCGCAACGCAGCATGATCCACAACGCAGCATGATCCACAACGCAGCATGATCCACAACGCAGCATGATCCACAACGCAGCATGATCCACTGATCCACACAAAGTAAAACTGATTTTTAGCTGTGCGACCTCTGTTGTGGTCAAAATCATGGTGTAGGCCTATAAACCTCATGGTGTGTCCATAAACCTCATACTGAAGGTGCCAAAAGCTCACTGCCAGCTGCAGGTGTGGCATGCTGCATCAGTCCTAGTGCCCAGGATAGGACCCTTATATGATATCAGGGCCTCATACAGTAGGACCAGTGGGTGACTAGCCTCTCAGCATTGTGCGGTTGCCTTGGCAACCTGTGTTGCTCAACTAGAATTAGTGTTAGCTAACACTAAGATTAGGCCATCACAACACCTTAAAGCGAATGTACCACTTCTCCTACTGATTTCTTTTTATAACCTGTATGGCGCTGTACATTATTCAAACCGGCGCCCAGTTCTGTTTCTATCTGCAATTAGGTTTGAAGGTGCACTGGAGACGGGCCCAGCACCCCCAGTTCACAGATATCCCCTCCCCTCGGTGACATGACCAGACTTGATTCTGAAAGAGATGTGTCACCAAGTGGGGAGATATCGGTGCACTGGGGGTACTGGGCCTGTCTCCTGAGCTCCCATTCAGCCCAGTTACAGACTGAGAAACTGTTGCAGATGGTGGGAATGGTTTTAAAAATGGACGGCGCCACCAGGATCCACAGCGCTGACCAAGTGATTTAAGTAGGCAAAGTGGTACATGCACTTTAAAGTGACATTCAAGTGTATCAGCCCCATACAGTTCTTTGTGTGCCTCGATTTTTGCCATGCAGAGGTGGTACGGCTTCAAGATACATCCATTGTATGCGGATTCACCCTAAGGCCTTATTTCTATAAGTGCCATATTTTAACATTCATGTGACAAATCTAAACCTGAACCCAGATGTTAGGGGGTGTAAGGGCATGATGGAAGTTGTAGTACCCAATAGCTGGACAGCTACAGGTTCCACACCTCTGACCTATAGGCATATATTTATGTAACCTGAATCTTGTCATGGCAGAGGCGGCGCACTGATCACCTTGTAAGATGGCCAGGGCCTACCTGTATAGCATCGATTGCCTCATAGAATGGCCACAGTGGCCAGAACACAGCCCAACTCCTCAGCTGCCAAGTCTCTTGGTATCTGCTTGTGTCATGTATAATGTATGAATGCTGACCGCTCACAATTTAGCTAAAGTATTTCAATCACATCCTGGAGCCTTATAGAGAGGGGGTTGTCATCCCCTGGGCTGCCATTATTGATCACTGTATTGATCATTTTAATATATGCTTCCGTGCAGTTCTGTTCCATATACAATAGTTTCCAGCAGTCCCTAAATTTTACAGGGTTTCAACAATTGTCTTTGGATTTTTGTTTTAGTCTCCAAGTATCCATGGGTAACATTATTGTATAATTATACCCACCATGAAGGTGCCCAAAAGAATGAATCAACAACTTTTGGCCTCTTGAGCACCAGCAGTGCGGCCTCCATACAGCCCCTCTCTGCGATGTTCAGAAGCCCTATAGAGAGGGAGTGGAGAGCTGGCTGGGCATGTACTCTCTATAGTCTGGACCATAAATTCCCTATGTTCTCAGGATAAGTTGTGGTCCCAGAAGTCAAACCCCACAGATCCACTATCTGTTGACAAGTTATAACTTTGGTAAATAAAAGTCAGTGAATAGGAACAGTCTTCATTCTTCTCACAGCTGAGGTTATGCTACATTGTATCCATATAGATCATCTTTTGTGACTTTTCTCCTCCGTCCTGATATATTGCTACAATGTATCAGGGATGTAAAGTGTCCATCAGGAACCCATATAATATAGTGATGTTCAACTTGTAGCCCTCCACCTTCCTTATGGTCGTGTACAAGGAAACAAAGCTTAAAGGGGTTATCCAGCACTACAAAAACATGGACACTTCCTTCCAGACACTCTTGTCTACAGTTTAGGTGGGATTTGCAATTAAGCTCCATTCACTTCAATGGAATTGAGTTACAAAACCCCATCCAAACTGGAGACAAGAGTGGTGTTGTCTCTGAAAGAAAGTGGCCATGTTTTTGTAGCGCTGAATAAACCCTTTAAGTAGTGCACCTATTATAGGAAGAAAAACTTAAGCAGGCAGGCCCTTCAAAGAATTTCCAACCCTTTATAGAGAGAGGAGTTCTGCACAGGGTCCTGATAGCCGGGCCCTGTCATAACCAAGGGCCTCAGTGTGTCTATGATATGTATCCCTTTGGTATGGCAGGGGCTGGATGGCTGTAGGTTTGAGATCACTGCCATTTACAATAAATACACAAAATTCAGGAACTTACTAAAATAGAAAGTGCTTGATACAGGGTTATGAGTGTGAGTGGGTGGAGGGATACTTCCTGCACACAGCACACTTCCTGTCCAGTGTATACCCATATGAAGAACCAGCTGCCACCCACTGTCACACAGTACACACTTCCATCCACACTAGAGGACAGAAAATACTATTGGAAGTGGGCCTAGCCCTGCAAGGGGAGAAAGACAGCAGTGGCCACAGTCATCCTCCATATCCCAGGTAGACATGGCATAGCTTGAAAGGAAACTGTTCCTAATAGCTTTAAAGAGGAGCGGGTGTTTAGGGGTTAGTGTACAGATCCCCACAAGTTCAAACAAGCTAATCACTGTACTCCCCAGTTTGCTGCCTTTTTAATCTCTTGGTTCCTTAGGCCTGTAATGGAGCTCATCCCGTGCAATGTGACAAAGAGCACAGCAAGCCTGGGCAGGGGTGTAGCTAGGATTCATGGGGCCCTCTTCCCCTATGCACAACAAAAAGTACTATATATATATATATATATATATATATATATATATATATACTCGGTGATGTGAACAAAACTTAAAATCTCTTGTTACCAGAGGCAGAAGCAGCTACAAGAGTGACTGACAGAGCAGAGAGACAATGGCTGCTTGCTCTGTCAGTCCACTGTATTTAACTATAAGGGCCCATGAGGAGCCCTTATGGTTAAATACATAGGTGCAGGAGCAGAGTACCTTCTGCTTAACCCCTTAAGTACTGCAGTGTGTAAGTGTTCCAAAGTTCACTTACATGCTGCAACATAAAAAAAAGAGTTAAAAAGGAAGATAAGGAGATCTCTGCTTCACTGCTCCTGCACTGATAACCCCTGACCTCCGCACGGAGCTCTGCACATTTCTCTACTTGATTGCAGCAGCCAGAGAACAGAGGTCAGGGGTTATCAGAGGAGTGAAGCAGAGTTGCAGCATATTAGTAAACATTCAGTCACTTACACACTGCAGTACATAAGGGGTTAAGCAGAAGGACACAGGACAGCTCTTATCTTCCCTGTGCATCCTCAGGCCCCCCTCCTGCACGGGCCCCATAGCCAGGGCCGGCGTCAGCACCCGGCTAACTAGGGCAAATGCCGGGGCCCACAGCTCCTCTAGGGGCCCACTCCCGTTTGTTACTACATTTTTTTGTTAGTAAAAAAGAAAAAAAAAGTGTAGTAACAAAGGGGACTGGGCCCCTAGAGGCCGCATGTGACAGTTAGGGGCCACGCCGATACATACTGGGGCCCCCGGGCACCTGTCTTCCTTCACAAATCTTCCCTACAGCCGAGTAGGAAAGGACCTTTGAGTGTGTAGGACCTTTGATGATGTCACGGGTCATGTGATCGGACACCTGACCTGATAGAGGGAAGCACGGTAGGCTCTGCAAACTAAGTGTTCTGTATGTGCTGGTTTCTAGTTGTTTTGTGTATAGAGGTCCTGCGTAATATATATATATCTATTACAGCAGGATATATATATATTACAGCAGGACCTCTATACACAAAACAACTAGATATCTGTATCTATCTATCTATCTATCTATCTATCTATCTATCTCCTATCTATCTATCTATCTATCTATCTATCTATCTATCTATCTCCTATCTATCTATCTATCTATCTATCTATCTATTATCTATCTATCTATCTATCTCCCTATCTATCTATCTATCTATCTATCTATCTATCTTCTATCTATCTATCTCCTATCTATCTATCTATCTATCTATCTATCTATCTATCTCCTATCTATCTATCTATCTATCTATCTATCTATCTATCTATCTATCTATCTATCTATCTATCTTCTATCTCTCTCTGTCTTTATCATATAAACATGGTGAGACCCCTAGTTCTCCTATATACAGGTTCTGCAGTGATGTTCAGTGTGTATGTATATATATATATATATATATATATATATATATATATATATATACACTGTATATCACTGCAGGACCTGTATATAGGAGAACTAGGGGTCTCACCATGTTTATATATATATATATATATATATATATATATATATATATATATATATATATATATATATAATCATGCTGGTGCTGCTAGTTCTCCTGTATACAGCTCCTGCTCTGTGTGTGTGCGCTTGTATATATACACATACACACACACACACACACACACACACACACAGCAGGAGCTGCATGTAGGAGAGATCAGGAGATACAGGAGGAGAAAGATATGCAGCAGCCGCATGTTTCTTTTGCTGCAAATCTTTCCTCGACTGTCTCTCCATGATTTGCTCCTCAAAGGGGCCCGCCGAGGCTCTGTCGCCCGAGGGCCCACAAAAAGCTGGAGCCGGCCCTGCCCATAGCACCTGCCTACCCTGCCTCTATGGTAGCTACGCCACTGAGCCTGGGAGTGAAGCACATAACAAGAGCTTCTCCCTGTTTTTTTTTAGACATTGGTATAAAATACAGAATGAGTCAATAATAGCTTATAAATCTATAATTTTGAGTATATAGAAACCAAACTGGAAAGGTCAGCACTTCCATATAAAAGAGTCCTTTGTTCAGCATTTAAAATCCTTCAAAAAAAATAAACAGAGTACTGTATATAATGGCTCTGTTTATTGTTTTGGGTTTTTTTTCCCTATAGATTTTAAATGCTGAATAAAGGACTCTTTTATATGGAAGTGCTGACCTCTCCAGTTTGATTCCATTAAAGTCTTATGATTGGAAAGTCCTTTAGTTGTGCACCATCTAGATGAGCTGGTAGCTGTTGTTTTTTTTGAGTATATAGCCCCTATGCATCTTGTCTCCACGGTTACAGACTACAAATAAACTCTCTTTGTAGTCAGATTATGGAGTACCGTGTTACTATACTTCCATTGCTGGGAAGGGAGCTGGAACAGTGTAATGCAGGATAGGGATCTGTTTGTAGTCTGTAACCATGGAGACATATAGCTCTAGCTGTATAAACAAAGCAGAAGAGATTTTTAATGCAGGTTATTTGCAGAGTTACTTCATTTTGTATTTTAAGGGCTGTTCACATGACAGTTAGGCTATACGGCATGGGTGTTCACCAGGATACTGTCAGAAAGGTTTTCTAACATAGAATGTGACATATTTTGCGGCATAGCCATAGCGTTATATAGACTAAACATAGCCTACTGGTGACAATGTTTTATGTGGGAGTGTAAGACAAGTGCGGTGGATGTTAGATACTGTTACCAGATTTACCAAGGATTGCATTGGAGCAATCAAAACGATGCTGCTAATGTGCGCCGCCATACTCTTGAAGGTTGTCACTATAATATTAAAAATAATTTCTTTTCATCTTAGCTGTCTGAAGATGTAAATGAACAAAGAAATAATTAACCTGGAAAAAGGAAACATATCTGAGCAGTAAGATGGGTGATATAAGTCAACAAACCTGTTGTGGCTGCGGTTTTGTAGCTATCAGCCTGTATTTAGATGGGATTTACTACTGTAGACAGCAATAGCAACAGCGACATCTACAGGCCAGTTACAAGAACTACACCAGCCGGTAGGCATGGTAAAAGAAGCTGCCAAAATTGTTTGCACTATATATGAATATCATGTACTATAAAGTAAAAATTTTAATATACTTTTTAGTTTATCCTATAGATTGTAAGCCCTCACGGGCAGGGTCCTCCGCCCCCATGTACCAGTCTGCCATTTACCTTATTCATGTAATGTGTTTTGTGTAATGTTCTGTTTGTCCCCCCTATCACTTGTATAGCACTCTGGAATCAAGAGCGATTAAAAAAAAAAAAAAATCTAGAATCTTTTAGTAGATCTCTGCTTGCCGTCAGTCAGTGCAAAGGTGTGTACATCCATAGGTTGCTACAGTTCTGGGGGTAGATAAAGGACGTACTGTGACTCTGTAGTCATCAAGATACAACATACACTTGAATATGATGCTGTATGAGACAGCAATGTTACAAGTGACCCATGATTTCACCTAAGGGTCCGTGATATGCAGTGTATTTGTACTGTACTGTACTGTATAGTGTGCAATGTGTTAGTTTACAGGTGCCATTGCTGCAGGGGCACGCCACGCAGCCACATTGATGCCCTTTCCTCCTGATTCAATCATTCTGATGTGGCTGCACAATACAGCAGCCGCAGCCTTACAGACCCCACAGGGGAGAGTTATAATTAGACTTTAAATGTGGTGATTACAGGCAGCTCGTCTCCATCCGGCCTGCCACAATACCACTGTGTCATGCCAGGCAAGCTGGCTGCAGCTCTGTGCCAGGCAATGTGGCAGCATGGGCAGAAAGAACCAATTCTGCTTTCTATTCCCCCCTCCCCTCTGGTTCCAGGAAGGCCCTCCTCTCCTGACCCTTGGCCGGATTTAATAATACATTTATATCTCAGCGCCAGCCCTGAGCCTGCAGCACAAGCATTAAAAAAAAAGACAACAGAAGGAGACTGTCCCCGAAACAGGAATTATTTATCATCGCGCTGGCAGCAGCAAGTGCTCTGCCGCTCATTATCCAACAAACAATATGGTTATAAATGGACCAGGGAGAGTCTGAAAAATTTATTTTATTTTGTACTGTCATGTTACGCATTTACGATGGCTCTGAAGCTTAGCAGGATGTGCTAAGGGGGGGAGCAAGTCATGGAAAGAGGGAAGGGAAGCATTGTTTGTACTCTACAATGGCATATGTGAGGACATGCATGGTGCATGGGTACAGGGTGTATGGTGAGGACATACAGGGTGCATGGGTACAGTGTGTCGGGTGAGGGCATACCGGGTGCATGGGTACAGTGTGTCAGGTGAGGACATACAGGGTGCACTGTGCCTGGTGTCAAAGGAAACAAGGTTTAGTCCAGTCCATTATAATCAGCAAGACAGACTAACCTTAACCTCACAATGCAGTGTAGACAGGAAATTGACGCGTTTCAGGCATGCTATGAAGTCCATTGCCGAAGAGAGGTTAAGGTCATGTCAGCAACATCCCACCTACCTAAAGGTGCGACAGTCCCTCTTTTCCATAGTCAGTTAAGGGTAAAGGTGTGAAGGCGGTCTAAGCTCCTGTCCCATCCCATTAAAGAGGGCAAAGCTCAGGTTGTTTCAGCTCATTGCCCTGAGGACTATGTAACTTCTGATTCCCTGATTTATTTTCGTATACATGTTTACACCTTGTAGTGTGTTGCGCTTTGGGGTCTGAACCTAAATATGTATAGGTTGGTTTGGTTGGTTTGGATGTTCTGGCTATTAAAGTCATTAGGGCCTGCGCCTATTAATATATGGATACTTTGCATATGTAAAACCACTGAATCCTCATATCCGGACAGCACAGTGCCTTGTGATTTCTGGCCAATCTATTACATTGTTAGATCGAGGAGGGTGCCCTTTATTTTCCATGAAATTACTGAATTGTCCAGGGTGCCCACAACCCAGCCATGCCACAATAATGAGGGGCACTGCAGCTCCTGATAGATCTGATAGAATAAAACCTTCTTTCTCTGTCAGCGTCAAACATAAAAGTATAAGACAGATGAGTAATAAGATTTGTTAGTCCCAGACGCCTTGAATATTATCAGCTATTTATTATTCCATTCAAATCTCCATTTTCTTTGTCTTGTTGTCGACATAAAGGATATTTATGGAATCCGGCATTACGGCACCACAGGGAGCATCTTTATGTGACATATGGGCATGCTAAAAACATAATGACTTTATAATGTGTGCCTCGTACCATCTGCAGAACCATCTCCAAGTCACACCTGGCTACAGCTGCCTGTGTTTAGGAAAGTACACAATAAAGATGGATGCTCGGGGCTTGTTATGCCCTTTATTACCTGTGGCCTGTATACTTGTATCCCTCCAAAGTGGAGATGTCCTGTCCATTGTATAGGGCTTCGGCTGACAATGAGTTTTCTTACAATAACATGTACAGAAATGGTAAATGATGAAGCTGATTGAGGATTTAGGAAAGGCAATTTTCCAGTGGGCCTATTGTTTGCCCCAGGCATAGACCATGCTTAATGCTTATCCAAAGTATCATATGGGCCTCCCTAGGTATGAGGAATGGATATAATAATTGGGTCAAAAGTGTAGATGGGCCGAGCCATACCATCGGAGACACTGTGTAGCTATTGGACACCACGTCCACACATAATGATCGGGACTTAGACCTACTCCAGAGTGTCTATCGGCCATATCTTCCTTCTTCTCCTCTCGCTTTCTTAAGCTTAACATGGACAAAACAGAACTAATCAAACCTTCCCCCTCCCGCTACACCCTGCCGTCTAATCTGTCAATCACTATCAATGGCTGCACTTTGTCCCCTGTCCCTGAAGTCCGCTGCCTTGGGGTCACCTTTAATTCTACCCTTTCTTTTAAACCACATATTCAGGCCCTGACCACCTCCTGCTACCTTCACCTCAAAAACATTTCCAGAATCCGCTCTCACCCCTGACTCCACCAAACTGCTGGTACATGCTCTCATTATTTCCTGCTTGGACTACTGTAACATCCTCCTCTCCGGCCTTCCATCTAACTCCCTTGCTCCCTTCCAGTCTATCCTTAACTCTACTGCTCGACTAATCCACCTTTCCCCTCGCTTTGCCTCTGCCAATCCCTTCACTGGCTCCCCATTGCCCAACCTATTCCCTTTAAATTGTTGACCATGAGGTACAAGACCATCCAGAACCTGTCCCCTTCATACATCTCTGATCTGATATCCCGCTACTGTCCCTTACGCAACCTTCGATCCTCCAGTGATCTCCTTCTGCCATCTCCCCTGGTTCGTACCTCGCACAACCGCCTCCAAGACTTTGCCCGAGCCTCCCCCATACTCTGGAACTCACTACCCTGACACATCCAGCTCTTACCCACCATCAAGTCCTTCAAAAGTAACTTGAATACCCATCTCTTCAAACTAGGCTAAAACCTATAATAACTCTGCATCACACTTGACTGGCTGCACTTTACCTCCTGTCTCTCTCCCGGTATCTTATAGATTGTAAGCCCTCACGGGCAGGGTCTTCCTCCCCTATGGATCAGTCTGCCATTTGCCTTCATGTAATGTGTTTTGATCTTGTATTGTTCCTGTTTGTTACCCCTATTTATTGTATAGCGCTCTGGAATTAAGGGCGCTTTATAAATAAATAATAATTATAACTCCTCCACGTCTTCAAAGGGATACGTCTGAAAAATGTAATACAAGTAAGCACCAGGGTGCAGAATGCTTCAGCCATCTTTTGCTCCCTGAGCAACCCCTTTAAGTGCCATCCCTGGTTCTCATGGACATGTCCAGCAAGACCATTGACCAGACTGTATCCAGCAGGGAAGGTAACCATCTGTCTCACACTGGGGTCCAACTTAAAGGATAAACTTAGCGCTGGTGACCGTTTTAAAAGGCAAGGGCAGCCGAGGAACATAATAAACTATCATTACTCACCCCTCCCATGTCACAACACGATTGAACGGTTGATGGACTGGCTGCTCCAGGACACTGCCCCAGTCACTGATTGGCTCAGCAAGCTGCCCATCAGGTCGGAGTTGTGACATCATCAGGACTGGAAAATGGAAATGGAAAATGCCTTCTGGTGGGGATCCAGAGGCCTGCCATGCTGCGCTTCGCAGACATGTGGAGAGGTAAGTAGTAGTTTCTTATTAATACACAGCCCCGTCGGCTGCCAGTTCTTTAAAATGGTTGGAATTTTCCTTTAATTTTGGTGTCAAGGATGGGGTCTGAATTCATTTCTGGGGTAGTTCATAGGAGTCCGATTCTGAGGTCTGTCATGCATGAGATTTGATGGGTATTAAGAGATATTCTTGATTATTCTGTTCTATTCTATCAACTATATGTGCTTATAAATGAGGTTAGAAGATGGCCCATGATGGCCCATGATGGCCCATGGTGGCCCACGGTGGCCAAGTGGTTAGCACTGTATCCTTGCAGCGCTGGGGTCCTGGGTTCAAATCCCACCAAGGGCAACATCTGCAAAGAGTTTGTATGTTCTCTCAATGTTTGTTTGGGTTTCCTCCGGGTACTCCGGTTCTTCCCACACCCAAAACATACAGCTAGGTGAAGCGCTGCATAATCTGTGTGCGCTATACAAATAATATTATTACCCTTTCCTACATAGACCAAAATATATAAATAGGGCTATCTCAACAACAAAAAATTCCTACAAGACTGATAGCTCACAACAAGATATGGTAAACAATGTATACTTTATTGATAATTCATGTGAAGTTCATAAAAATACATATTTAAAATTCCAAAATCATAATATAGACAGATTTGAACAGATGACATAGGTGGGCCACAGAGATCACCAGGACAAAATTGAGCAGTGAAGGGAAGCGTGGTAAAATTGGTCAGGCGCCCAAACAAGGGAAACATTTGTAAAGTGCACAGTGCTATAGGATCTAGTGTCCGAAACATGTATAGCAACAATAAAAGTATATACTAAAGTGCACAATGCTGTACAGATACCATATATGAAATCTCTAATGTATGGGCGACTGTAGTAATTACACATACACACAGTTATAGCAACAATGCCTAACCAGCTTCCAAATCAGTAACATGCTGTAGTGCGGGATATACCTCAAGTCCGGTGGCTGCGTGGTCCTCCTCCTCCCCACGCAGCCACCGGACTTGAGGTATATCCCGCACTACAGCATGTTACTGATTTGGAAGCTGGTTAGGCATTGTTGCTATAACTGTGTGTATGTGTAATTACTACAGTCGCCCATACATTAGAGATTTCATATATGGTATCTGTACAGCATTGTGCACTTTAGTATATACTTTTATTGTTGCTATACATGTTTCGGACACTAGATCCTATAGCACTGTGCACTTTACAAATTTTTCCCTTGTTTGGGCGCCTGACCAATTTTACCACGCTTCCCTTCACTGCTCAATTTTGTCCTGGTGATCTCTGTGGCCCACCTATGTCATCTGTTCAAATCTGTCTATATTATGATTTTGGAATTTTAAATATGTATTTTTATGAACTTCACATGAATTATCAATAAAGTATACATTGTTTACCATATCTTGTTGTGAGCTATCAGTCTTGTAGCAAATTTTTTTTTTTTTTTTAAATAATATTATTATTAGAAGATCGTTTCATTCAGGGCTGGAGACAGTGGCAGCAGACGGTCAGGAAGATGGCACTGTAAACAGAACAGAACATCCTACGCTATATGTGAACACAAACAGGTTTAATATCGCTATTCACACCAAAATAATTACAATGCAATGATAATGCTAATAATGAAGCTTTTAATGTTGTAGATGATGTTCACAGATTATTGGACTTTCAGATGAAAGGAAGCTTGCCTTTTTATGAAACTAATCAGTTTGTGTCTATTATCTATTATGTTTTGTAACTATATTTTACAATATTTATGTCATTTAGCTTCTTAATTTGACCTTGAAAATTCTCATCTATTTACATTGTTTCTGCTGCTGTAAATCCGCTCTTTTTGATTAAATGGCCCCCCTTATGCTTTAATCTTCTATTACTCTGCATGCACATAGGATTTCCCCTTACCCACAGTCCACAGTGGTGGCATGCAACATAGGATTTCTATTTCTAGGGGAGGTTTTATTAAATAAATGAGAACTTTGTGTTCTGTTTATCTGTACTGTAAGCAGGGAGGGAAGTGGGACGATAGTTTTGTTTATGTTTGTATCTTTTTTATTTTTTTTTAGAATCTTTGTGTACACCATCACTGCTCTGTGTTACTAAAAACGGAACATTTATTCATTCCATGTAAAATGATTCAATCACGCAAGGGAAATAGAGAAAAACAGACATTATTAGCCACTAGAAATGAGCGAGTAGTGAAATATTCGACTTTCGAGAATCTGAATTGAATAGGCACCGATATTCGACTATACGAACGAGTATTCAATCCCATTATAGTCTATAGGAAAAAAAATTGCGTCACTTGGAAATCAAAATTTGACCACTTGGAGGTCACCAAGTCACCCATGAAACTTCCCTAAACTATGCAAACACCTCCGGAATGACACTGGGACATTAAGGGGAGCATGCCTGGGTGCACCCAACACCCCAAAATCGCAGTATAATGCCACTGTCTGCAGTTGTGAAGGAAAAATGTTTGCGAACGCTTTACGAACATTTATGGCAATGTTCACACATTTCATTTGTATTTCTTGTGCAGTGTTACATACATGATTCCAATCTGCGTCCGCAGAGCGTCATGTTATTCCCGCGTATCACGTGTAATGCTGTACGAATGTTACTGGAACAGTATGTATGACGTGCCTTTTTCTGGGCTACTGGGACAATATGTATCACGTGCCTTTTACTGGGCTACTGAAACAGTATATATCAAGTGCCCTTAGTGGGCTACTGGAACAATATGTATAACGTGCCCTTAGTGGTGCTAAACAGGGACACTATAAGTCACTTGTACACACAGGGTACTGGAATGAATACACCTGCTGATGCTGATGCTGCTGTTATATCATCTATTTCTTAGCACTGAGAAGTGCTTTTGATTCAGAGATGACTTTTTCGCTTGATCTTAGCCCTGAAAAGGACTTTTGGGTTCTGTAGTAAGCCTGCCTAACCAAAACGCACTAAAACTTATCTCTCCCTACTGCAAGATCTTTCCCTGGCTAGGTTGAAAGCTCGAGAGGCGGGAGCCAGGCGGGAGCCAAGTATTTAAGATTCAAGGTCATGTGGTTCAGCCATCCAATGAGGGTATAAGCCGTTTTCGCGCTGCGTGCATACTCCCAGGGTCCCTCACGGCCTCCCTGCATGGCCATTGGATTAAAAAAAGCGCCAACTGCAATGGGAGGGCTTTCGAATGTTTCCCGCGTATTCGACTCACTACTCGATTGAATTTGAATCTTTCGAATAGCGCAATATTCTATCGAATACCTACTCGATCAAATCGTATTCGCTCATCTCTATTAGCCACCAATTGAGGTAATTCACTGTGTATCCACATTTAGCCATTTACGGATAAGGTGATTTATATCTCCAATTATCCCAGAATGACAAAACCAAGGTGGGAAAAAGAAGCTAAAATGGGTCTTGACGCATTTTCTCCAATAATACAGGTTCATCTGGAAACTCTTCTACTGGTATAAATAGAAATCTTTAAGGAGCCTTAAATAGGCCAGGATTAGGCTGGGTTCACACACAGTATATTTCAGGCAGTATTTGGTCCTCATGTCAGGTCCTCATAGCAATCAAAACCAGGAGTGGATTGAAAGCACAGAAAGGCTCTATTCACATAATGTTGTAATCAGGGGCGTAACTAGAAATGGCTGGGCCTCATAGCAAACTTTCCAATGGGGCCCCCCCTAGTTTAAGACTAAATGTGAAGGTGGGGCCCCAAATGCTGAAATGTTGTGGCCACAATTTAAGGTCACCATACACTTCACACTTTTGTCGGCGGTACCTGCTGCTCGTGGCAGGTCCGGATGTCAGTGTAAGGTGTAAGGTGTATGCTCTCCAGACAGTCCTCTGACAAATTATATCTGTGGACATAGAGGTTTGGACGTGATGGCAAATCAATGCACAACCTCTTTGTTCTCAGAGAGAACTGTCAGCTAAGGATTGTTCAGCCAACAGTTACTGAAAGTGTATGGCCGCCTTTAGTCACATTTAGTCTGCTCAGAAGGTGGTGTGCCAGGACTGTCGCTGGTGGTGTAAAAGACTGACAGCAAAAAAAATAATTACTGTCACTGAAGAAAACGCACTATATAAAGATCAATAATATCACTACTATATGACTACTGCATAATGACCCAGAAACACACTATATACAGACCAATATTACTGCCACATAATGACCCAGAAAAACACTATATACAGACCAACATTACTGTCATAGAGTGACAACTACATAATGACTCTATATACACTATATACAGACCAATATTACTGCCATAGAGTGACCACTGCATAATGACTCTATATACACTAAATACAGACCAATATCACCGCCATAGACTGACCGCCACTTAATGACTCTATATATACACTATGTACAGACCAATATTACCGCCACATAATAACCCAGAACCACACAATAAACAGACCAATATTACGAGACTGACCAAGTGGCAGTCAGTCTATGGCAGTAATGACTCTATATATAAACTATATACAGACCAATATTACCACTAGAGATGAGCGAACCTGGAGCATGCTGGAGTCCATCCGAACCCGAACATTCGGCATTTGATTAGCGGTGGCTGCTGAAGTTGGATAAAGCTCTAAGGTTGTCTGGAAAACATGGATACAGCCAATGACTATATCCATGATTTCCACATAGCCTTAGGGCTTTATCCAACTTCAGCAGCCACCGCTAATCAAATGCCGAAAGTTTGGGTTCGGATGGACTCGAGCATGCTCCAGGTTCGCTCATCTCTAATTACCACCTAGGGCTGAGCGATATGGCCAAAAAATAAAATTTAATTTTTTTTTCTCGATTCTTGATTTAATCTCAATATTTTATTTATTTTTCTTCGAATTATGATAGGTGTAGAGTAGAGGCATAGTGGATAAGGGGTGTAGTAACAGTAGAAGCATAGAAGATGAGGGGTGTAGTAGTAGTTAAAGTGACTGTACCACCAGGCTCAGGCTGAAGCACTGGAGGCGGGAAGACCCACCCAAAATGGGAGGAATCCCCCGCCCCTCTATGACACTGCTCCATTAGAATCAATGGAGCTGCGTCATAAAGGGGCGGGGGTTTCCTCCCACTGGGGGTGGGTCGGCCGCCTCCAGTGCTTCAGCCTGAGCCTTGTGGTACAGTCACTTTAAGGGGAGTAGCACTTTTGGGAGGAGTAGTAGTATCAGGAGTGGGGGTAATAGTAGGAATGGTACTGGGAGCAGTATTGGGGGTAGTATTGTGGGTAGTAGTGGAGCAGTATTGTGGGTAGTAGTGGAGCAGTATTGTGGGTAGTATTGGAGCAGTATTGGGGGTAGTAGTAGAGCAGTATTGGGGGTAGTAGTAGAGCAGTATTGTGGGTAGTAGTAGAGCAGTATTGTGGGTAGTAGTAGAGCAGTATTGTGGGTAGTAGTGGAGCAGTATTGGGGGTAGTAGTGGAGCAGTATTGTGGGTAGTAGTGGAGCAGTATTGTGGGTAGTAGTGGAGCAGTATTGGGGGTAGTAGTGGAGCAGTATTGGGGGTAGTATTAGAGCAGTTAGTGGGTAGTAGTAGAGCAGTATTGGGGGTAGTAGTAGAGCAGTATTGGGGGTAGTAGTAGAGCAGTATTGGGGGTAGTAGTGGAGCAGTATTGTGGGTAGTATTGGAGCAGTATTGGGGGTAGTAGTAGAGCAGTATTGGGGGTAGTAGTAGAGCAGTATTGTGGGTAGTAGTAGAGCAGTATTGTGGGTAGTAGTAGAGCAGTATTGTGGGTAGTAGTGGAGCAGTATTGGGGGTAGTAGTGGAGCAGTATTGTGGGTAGTAGTGGAGCAGTATTGTGGGTAGTAGTGGAGCAGTATTGGGGGTAGTAGTAGAGCAGTATTGGGGGTAGTAGTAGAGCAGTTAGTGGGTAGTAGTAGAGCAGTATTGGGGGTAGTAGTAGAGCAGTATTGGGGGTAGTAGTAGAGCAGTATTGGGGGTAGTAGTGGAGCAGTATTGGGGGTAGTAGTGGAGCAGTATTGGGGGTAGTAGTAGAGCAGTATTGGGGGTAGTAGTGGAGCAGTATTGGGGGTAGTAGTAGAGCAGTATTGGGGGTAGTAGTGGAGCAGTATTGGGGGTAGTAGTGGAGCAGCATTGGGGGTAGTAGTAGAGCAGTATTAGGAGCAGTATTGGGGGTAGTAGTAGACATGTAACACACACTACATTCATCCATTATACACATATATTCATACACACACTACATGTACAGTTAATATACCTACTACCTCCAGCATGCTGGGAGTAGTGGTGCATCCCCCTTCTGTCCTTGGCAGCAGCAGCAGGCTAGGATTCTCACACAGCAGCCCTCTCCCTCATGTCCCGACTGCTGTAACATTACACCAGTGGCAGCAGGAGGAGGGGGAAGCAGAGGACGGGGGTCAGATCCTGCATGAAGAGATGCTGGAAGGAGGGAGGGGGGCTCATACACAGGGAGCAGAGCCTCCTGCAGCCTCTGTGTGACCCCTGATTGCACCCATTAGCTGTAGCCAGGGATCACTGCCAGACGCTGCAGGAAACTGCCAGTGCTCATAACACACACACACCTTAGCCTGCCTGGCATCCCTGCCTCCCCAGCTCCCGAACAAAGACAGTTGAGTTTGCTAACCTGCTGCACTGTGATAGGCAGCGATCCCTGTGGCCCAGCTCTGGTGCAGATGGTGAAGTGCTCCCCTCAGTCCTGGCTCCTGGAACTCTGACTCCGCCCCTGTAAGTGTAGTCCTGGCTCCTGGAACTCTGACTCCGCCCCTGTAAGTGTAGTCCTGGCTCCTGGAACTCTGACTCCGCCCCCGTAAGTGTACGGCTGAGAAGACACTGCTGGAATTAGCAATTATCCCCTGCTGTGCCCGCCCAGCAGTGCAGCAATAGCCGACCGAGACGCAGGGCCTGGCTTCAGTACTACTCCTCCCAAAAGTGCTACTCCCCTTAAAGTGACTGTACCACAAGGCTCAGGCTGAAGCACTGGAGGTGGCCGACCCACCCCCAGTGGGAGGAAACCCCCGCCCCTTTATTACGTTTATGCCCTTACGTTCTCCCAGTCTAATATGACATATACCCCATATTTGTAGGTGTTTGAAATCACCATTATGGAATGCATGTACATGTCGCGACAAGGGTGTGTCCTGAGATGTACGTATGCAACTTAAGTGTTTGGAGACTCTTCTTCTCAACTCCTGAATGGTCTTGCCAATGTACAATTTATTACAACCACATCTTATTGCATACACCACTCCTCTGGAACTGCAATTTATAAATTGCCTAATCTGATAGATTTTGCCATCATTTGGATTGGTGAATTCCTGTGTTCTACTCATATATTGGCAAAACCCACAGTGACCACACGGGTATGAACCCAAAACACTAGGGCCTCTATCAATTTGTCCACTACCATGATGGCTATGAACCAACAGGTCACGTAAATTTTTGCCTCGCCGATAGGTAATATTAGGTCTTTGTCCTACCACCTCCCTCAAATCTTCATCCAGGAATAAAATGCCCCAATATTTCTGTAATACTCTCTTGATTTCAATTGCATCTGAGTCATAAGTCCCTATGTTCAGTGGTTTCTATGAGGACCTGACATGAGGATGAGGACCAAATACTGTCTGAAATATACTGTGTGTGAACCCAGCCTTAGTCTGCAGTGCAGCAAATAGCATAAGCTGAAGTACTCCATTGGATCTCGCTCGGCCTACTCGGGTAACCTTGAGAGGTTAGTTTCGCCCAGTTGTTCAAGCCTGGGACTCATGATACCAAACCTGACACTTGCTGGACTTGTTTGGCAAAAGACAATCATCTTTTTCACTGCTTATTCTCAACCATGAGTATGGAAGTCTTCTTCTTCTTATACACATAGTCACTGCTAAACATCCCAGCAAAGTACTGTACTACATGAGCAAGGTCCCCAAGGCAGCCCCCTTATCTACTCAACTCAACTACACCTACTTCAATTCAGTTATTCTTCACAATCTACTATCTGTACCTTTAGCACCTGAACCTAAATGTGTTGTCCATCTAGAGAAAAGACATTGGGGGGGAATTTATCAAACTGGTGTAAAGTAGAATTATCTTAGTTGGCCCATTCAGATTCCACCTTTCATTTTTCAAAGAATCTGTGATGAATCAAAGATGGAATCTGGTTGGTTGCTAGTGGCAACAAAGACAATTCTACTTTACACCATGTTTGATAAATCTCCCCCATTGTGTTTCCCATTTTTGTGATTATCTATTGCACTTCTTTTTCTATTACTGTGTTGCACTGAAGAGTTTTTCAAGTAAACTCTATTCTGGTTAAGTGCTGGACTCTGTGCTCATTAGTCTTCACCGCAACTGCACCCACACATTTGTGCTACCCTTACAAAGCCCAGTGCCAGTGTGTCCGAGGTTGGGTGTCACCGCTCCTGGCCACTGTGACAAGTGATACTGTGCCTGCCCCCTCTAGAGTCTTCTACTCCCTCCAGACCCCTCTGTCCCCTTTTTACTCTTCTGTCCCTCTTCAGACCCCTTTGGCCCTCCTCAGATCCCCTTGTCTCCCACACCTAGATCCTATAGGTATCTAAAGTGTCTATTCAGAAAAACAAAAACAAAAAAAAAACAACCTTTTGAGGTCATAGAGACAAAGAGCTCAGGGTCTGAATGAAGAACAACCTGGGAGAGGTGCTCAGCTAAGTGATCTCTCTCCTCACTTCAGGAAACAGATTTAAGAGTCTGTCTTATGCAGCAAGGAGATGGAAGGGAGATAGGCCCTTAGCTGGATGTTATTGAAAATAACCCTTTAACATTTAAAATGCTTGCAGCTAAAGTCAATTCATTGAGGTTTCCCCAACAAGGCACCTGTACTTTGGCTGCGTCACATCCACTACGCGTGGGCCCTGTCTTTTCCTGACTGAACAATAGTTGAACCTTAAATGTGGCCCTGATCGTTTCATGGCTTTCTGGGCGTCCAAGTAGAATTTAATAGTAACTGTTATGTCACTTCCATGAGACATTCCCCGCCCTGTGCACCCCGGTCACATCAGGTTTTAAACATGTTATGGGTATACATTGTAACCTGTCAAAAAGGTACAAATGCCCAGTCCATTTACAGATCATACACTGTTTATGTTTACAGCCAGATGCTTATAAAGTGTCATAGAGGTGTGGCCAGGGAAATAAAGTGCACTGAACTGCCATGACATGTCAATTCTTAGGGCAGATGGCAGATTGTGCATGAGAAATCTTATTGAGTCGAAGGGGCAGACAGAATTTAAAGTGTAGTCCACAGTGGGAACTCCGCTTGAAATTCGGTGCCTTTTCTATAGTGTGAACTTACCCTAAAGCCCCTATTTCACGGGTCGTATAGAGGAGCAAACGAGCGCTCTCAGCACTCCTCGTTTGCTCCTCGTTCCCCGCTCGCTGCCGCCGCTATTCTTCGCGGCAGCAGTGAGCGGGTGAGCCGTTGCACTCTATTCCACGGGACGATTATTGTCCGTAGCGGCCGATGTCGGCCGGTAATCGTTCCGTGGAATAGGGCCTTTAGGTAGAACAGATACATCCACCTAGTTAATAATAAGGTGACAGATATGGCAGCCAGATCTTTCTCACATCCGCTGTAGTGTATAGTAGTATTTATAGTCTTATTTGTGTTGTTATTGTCTGTAAATCAGGTAAAATGTACAACTGTTATATTGGCATTACCCTCTAAGCTCAAGGGAGGGGCAACTCTCCAGCCATGGCTCCCTCCACAGGGTTTTTTTTCCTCACCTGAGTGCTAGAGAGTGACTGTTTGTGGGTCGAGGGTCTGCCATTTTCAGTCTCATGTGATTTTAAATAAAATTGTGACCATTTGACACCTGATTACAATGTGTCATGTCTTTTTTTGTGTTCTCTGGTTTCTTCATTTTGCTTGGGGGCTGGAGGTCCATCACAAAGGTTTTTCTTATAGTGACAGGGACACTCCTATAATAGCATATTATGACATAAACAGCACCATAACTATACATGATATATACACAACAATATGTATGATAACGTAATCAGAATGTGGGTTACACACCAGAAGGTTGTAAAAATATGGGTACACCAAGTTAAAGGATGAGGATTTCACCCATAACTTCACATAGGAGAAGGTTTGGTAGATAAGGTTTGCCTGTTTGCCGATGAAGTGTATCAGTGACAAGAGGAGTTGTAGTATTGCTATTAATATTGAAGCGTAGTCTTTAGTATCAGTATAAAAACCATAGAGCCATAACTTGTATCTGCTTTGTATACAGCTTCAGAACGTTGAATCTGTTCATATGGATTATGCACATTAGTAGTGCAGAAGAAACTACTGAAGTGTGTGGGTGAGGTGTAAATGTAAAGGAGGCACGCCACCTAGTGGCAGATTCTGTAAAATTTAGTTAAAAGGAACCCTGTCATCACTTGCCTGAACCTCAAGTCATGGGGGTGGTCTCTGGTGGCTTCTGTTTTTTCAATTGGTCTTGATTTATAAGGATACATCTGTCAGTCAAGGTGGGTGGGGCAGGGAGAAACTGCTAGGGACTTGGCTCAGGCAGCTTATATGTAATGACAGGTTCACTTTAAAAGTATACATTCATTTGTCTGACACCATAGCATAATAGGTAAAGAGTTCTTAGCTGTTTAGAGTATGTAATGATTACTATAGCCATCCACTGTAACTCACATATACACAGTGTTATAGCCACAGGGGGTCTCAATTGCAACTGGGCCTACTTGGCAAAATGAGGAGAAAACAAAGTAAGACAAGAAAAGGGGTTGGGATACATTCAGGAACATTGTCAACATCATCATACAGAGAACTGTCCTACTCATTATCACTACCATCGCCTATACAATATCTTGCTTTTCCACCTACACAGATAAACAAAGGGAGAATGCATAGCTAGAATTGCAGTAAAGCCATATGTACATACAACAGATACACAGATGGTCATATGTATACAGTACAAAGCATAAAAACAGCGGCAGACGGCCAAGCATGTAAATATGTACTCAGTGCAGCAGGTCCATCAACAGATCCCGAATCATAGGCAGCCTACTATATCAGTCACCCAAGGGATGAGCCCCATACACTCCGAGAGTCTCATCATTGTAGTGGAACATGGCTGCTATATAGTTCAAAATATCAATCAAAGACAAAATGGATAAAACCTGTCCTGTTGTGTACATGTCAACTGTGAGAGACTGAATCTATAAAAAAATTGCATTTTATTCCATGAAATAAGTATTTGATCACTGACCAACCAGCATGAATGCTGGCTCTTACAGACAAGTTAGTTTTTCTCTAAGAAGCTCCTCCTACTCTGCATTCAACTTCTCCACCATGGCCAAGACCAAAGAGCTGTCTAAGGACACCAGTGACAAAATGATAGACCTGTGCAAGGCTGGGATGGGCTACAGGACAAGAGGCAAGCAGCTTGGTGAGAAGGCAACAACTGTTGGCACAAGTATTAGAAAGTGGAAGAAACACAAGATGACTGTCAATCTTCCTCGGTTTGGAGGTCCATGCAAGATCTTTCCTTCATGGGGTAAGGATGATTTTGAAAAATCAGGAATCAGCCCAGAACTACACAGGAGGACCTAGTCAATGACGAGAGAGCTGGGACCTCAGTCAAAGATTACTATTAGTAACAAACTACGCACTCATGGAAATCCTGCAGAGCACACAAGGTCCCCCTGCTCACACCAGCACATGTCCAGGCCCGTTTGAAGTTTGCTATTGATCATCTGGATCAGTTATGTCAAACTCTGGCCTGTGGTGCCATTATTTTTGGCCCGCCAGGCAATTCAGGGCTTAAATTACATCTGGCCCGCCATGGCTACTGTAAATGAGACTATGGGGGATGGCTGGCTACTATATGAGACTATGGAGAGGGCTGGCTACTATACGAGACTACTGGGGAGGGCTGGCTACTATATAAGAGACTATCGGGGAGGGCTGGCTACTATATAAGAGACTATGAGGAGGGCTGGCTACCATGACACTACTGGGCAGGTCTGGCTACTATATAAGAGACTATAGGGGAGGGTTGGCTACTATATGAGACTACAGGGGATGGCTGGCTACTATATAAGAGACTATGGGGGACTGGCTACTATATAAGAGACTATAGTGGAGGTCTGGCTATTATATATGAGACTATGGGGCAGGGCTTGCTACTATATGAGACTATGGGGGTGGGTTGACTACTATATGAGATTATGCGGGAGGGCTGGCTACTATATGAGACTACAGGGGAGAGCTGGTTACTATATGAGACTATTAGGGAGGGCTGGCTACTGTGGGAGACTATTGGGGAGGGCTGGCTACTATATATGAGACTATTGGGGAGGGCTTTCTACTATAGGAGACTATTGGGGAGGGCTATTTTGGAGGGCTGGCTTCTATATAGGACACTTGGGGGCTGGCTACTATTTGAGCACTACTGAAAGGGCTGACTACTATGTCGGGTAATTTTGGTTGGGTTAGCTACAACATGGGGCACTATGGGGGGGGGGGTGGCTATTACATGGGTTGGGGTTTATTCATATCATAGCAATTTATCATGTCATTTGTCATAGTGCACAGTGCTGGGAGACACACACCTTTGACAGTGTCAGGACTGCCACATTTGCACTTCAATAATTATCAAGGTTGGCCTGCAACTTTTTCCAATTTTAAAGGCATGGGAGAAGGTTATGCGGTTATGTAATTGCAAACAAAGGTTTTTGTACCAAATATTAAAGTTCTGTTCTTCTATTGTATCAAATACTTATTTCAAGCAATTAAATACTTAATACTTATTTAAAAATTATACAATGTGATATTCTGGAATTTATTTGATAGATTTGTCTCTCATAGCTGAGGTGTGCCTACAATAAAAATTACGCACCTTTCCATTCTTTCTAAGTGGGAAAACTTGCAAAATCGGCAGTGTAGATAGGAGAAATGAAGGCTGTAATAGTGTAATACAGTCAAGTCGGGTAATTCTGTACCTAGGCAAAGTCTGTATTATGATTCTGTAATACAGTGCTGTAGGGAACTCATAATCTAATGCTGTGGCTGTATTAAGAAGCATGTACTACATGACTTTAAGGCCAGGTTCAGACTATGTAAGTGTGCGGCTGTATTTGCGGCTGTAATTGTGCGGCGGTATTTTTGGTGGTTCATGCGTACGCTGGAAAGTATAGGATATACGGCTGCACAGTGCACACTATGTATGAATCTACGGCCCGATCGTAAACGGACCCGTAAAAAATGAACAAGACCATTGTTTGCGGCTGGAAATGCGGCCGAGGATTGACAGGCGGTCCGTACGGAGTACTTCAAAAATAGCCGGCAATGATGCAGAATGCCGATGCCTCTAATAGTTAATATATTAAATTAATAAAACACATTTTCTTTGTAATAAAGTCCCTTTCGTTGTTCAATAATTTAATTCTAACAAATCCATCATTTTGCAATTAAATATACTGTTAAAATAAATATATATATAAATAAATAAATGTATATTTATATATATATTTATTTTTTGACAGTATATTTAATTGCACAATGATGGATTCGTTAGAATTAAATTATTGAACAACGAAACTGAATTTATTTCAACGAAAATGTGTTTTATTAATTAAATATTAATTAGTACAGGAAGCTCCATAAGCCGTTAATTCATATTGCCGGCAATAGAGCATTCTGTACTAATCATCACTTTACTTTAATGAAAACATCAAATGTTTCTTCTAATTATGTTATCACAATAGCATTATTAGAAGAAACATTTAGAATTATATGTGCGCTCAGCTGATTGGCTGATCGGCTGAGCGCACATATAATTAGCGGGTCCGCAGCACAGTGACTTCATTGTGCTGCGGACCAGCGAAGAGGACACATCGGGGTGAGTATAGAGCTCTCCCCACCCCCTCCCCAGCACTGCACCCCTCCCAGCAAGGAAGGGGGGGTCAGTTAACCCCTTCCTTGCTGGGATGGGTGCAGTCTGACATCAGTCTGGCCCCCAAGGGGTTAAGGGGGATGCAATACATCCTCCCTTAACCCCTTGGGGGCGAGACTGTAAGCAGCGATCTGTAAAGATGCTGCATACTGTAAGGAGCACAACACCGCTCACAATGATGGCTCCTGTTTGTGTGTTTTTTGTGTGTTTCTCCCTTTTTGTTTTTCAGATATCGGTATCCTGGGGATTACGTCGGATTACGTGGACTACGTCGATGACCAGCGTTTTTTTTTGTTTTTTTTTTAATAAAATGGTCAATGAGGGGTGTGGGGGTGTTTTTATTTGAATAAAAAATTTTTTTAACTTGTGTCTTGTCTTTATTTCTTTACTTTATAGACTTAGTAGTGGAAGCCGTCTAATAGACGGAATCCATTACTAAGTCGGGGCCTAGTGTTAGCCGGTATAAAATGGCTAACACTAACCCCCTATTATTACCCCAGTACCCAATGCCACCAGGGGTACTGGGAAGAGCCGGGTGCCAGTGGTCCCGGAGCGTCAAAATTGGCGCTCCTGGACCGGGCGGCAGCAGGCTGGTAAGATTTAGGCTGGGGAGGGCCTAAACCAATGGCTCTTCCCACCCTGGTGTTACCAGGCTGCTGTTGTTTGGTTTTTAACCCGGCTGGTTATAAAAATAGGGGGGACCCTATGCGTGTTTTTTTTAAAATAAATAAATAATTTAAAAAAAAACGCTGGTCATCGACGTAGTCCACGGAATCCGACGTAATCCCCAGGATACCGATATCTGAAAAACAAAAAGGGAGAAACACACAAAAAACACACAAACAGGAGCACAACACCCATCATTGTGAGCGGTGTTGTGCTCCTTACAGTATGCAGCATCTTTACAGATCGCTGCTTACAGTCTGGCCCCCAAGGGGTTAAGGGAGGATGTATTGCATCCCCCTTAACCCCTTGGGGGCCAGACTGATGTCAGACTGCACCCATCCCAGCAAGTAAGGGGTTAAGTGACCCCCCTTCCTTACTGGGAGGGGTGCAGTGCTGGGGAGGGGGTGGGGAGAGCTCTATACTCACCCCGATGTGTCCTCTTCGCTGGTCCGCAGCACAATGAAGTCACTGTACTGCGGACCGGCTCATTATATGTGCGCTCAGCCGATCAGCCAATCAGCTGAGCGCACATATAATTCTAAATGTTTCTTCTAATAATGCTATTGTCATAACATAATTAGAAGAAACATTTGATGTTTTCATTAAAGTTAAGTGATGATTAGTACAGAATGCTCTATTGCCGGCATATGAATTAACGGCTTATGGAGCTTCCTGTACTAATTAATATTTAATTAATAAAACACATTTTCGATTAAATAAAATCAGTTTCGTTGTTCAATAATTTAATTCTAACAAATCCATCATTGTGCAATTAAATATACTGTCAAAAAATAAATATATATATAAATATACATTTATTTATATATATATTTATTTTAACAGTATATTTAGTTGCAAAATGATGGATTAGTTTAAATTTAATTATTGAACAACGAAAGGGACTTTATTACAACGAAAATGTGTTTTATTATTTTAATAGATTAACCATGAGAGACATCGGCATTAGTGCAGAGGATCGCAAACCCCGGTAATAGCAATTCATGTAAACTGTGTTCCCTGCTTTCCCAGATGCATCCAGAGGTGTTTGCATCACTTTCTTAACATTTTATTTATTTTTAGTTGAACCAGATTTCCAAGTAAATGACCGTATGTTTTCAGCCGCATGTCTATTTTTTCCCACGGCCGGAGTTTCATCCGCACATTTACAGCCGCATAAAAAATACAGCCGCACAGTTACATAGTGTGAACCTAGCCCCAAGGGGTTATCCAGCGCTACAAAAACATTGCCATCTTCCTCCAAGGACAACACCGCTCTTTTCTCCAGTTCAGGTATGGTTCACAATTAAGCTTCATTCACTTCAATAGAACGGAGTTAAAAACCCCACCCAAGCTGGAGACAAAAGTGGTGTTGTCTCTGGAAGAAAGTGGCCATATTTTTGTAGTGCTGGCTGGATAACCGCTTTAACCCCTTAAGGACAGAGCCTGAAATGGCCTTAAAGGGGTAGTGCACCAAAAAAAAAATTCTTTCAAATCAACTGCTGCCATGAAGTGCCAGAGATTTGTAATTTACTTCTATTAAAAAATCTCAAGCCTTCCAGTACTTATCAGCTGCTGTGTGTCCAGCAGGAAGTGGTGTTTTTTTTCCTGTCTGACACAGTGCTCTCTGTTGCCTCCTCTGTCCATGTCAGGAACTTTCCAGAGAAGGAGCAAATCCCCATAGAAAACTTCTCCTGCTCTCCAGACTGGAAATAATACCACTTCCTGCTGGGCATACAGCAGCTGATAAGTACTGGAAGGCTTGAGATTTTTTAATAGAAGTAAATTACAAATCTCTGGCACTTCATGGCAGCAGTTGATTTGAAAGAAAAAATTTTTGGGTGCACTACCCCTTTAATGACAGAGACAAATTTTATGAATATGACCAGTGTCACTTTATTCATTAATAACTTCGGGATGCTTTTACCTATCCGGCTGATTCTGAGAATGTTTTCTCGTGACATATTGTACTTTACATTTCTGGTAAATTGGAGTCGATACTCATAACAAATCTTTATGAAAAAAAACAAATAATGTGAAAAAATGCATTTTTCCAACTTTGAAACTTTTTTGCGTATACAGAAAGTGGTTATACCACATAAATTATATATTAAATAGCATTAGCAACATGTCTACTTTATGTTGGCGGCATTTATTAAACTATCTTTCATTTTTTTTAGACGATAGGAAGCTTAAAACATTAGCAGCAAATTTCCAAATTTTCAGTAAAATTTCAAAATCAGATATTTTTAGAGACCTGTTCAGGTTTAAAGTGTATTTGAGGGGCCTGTATGTTAGAATGCCCCACAAAGCACCCCATTTCAGAAACTGCACCCCCCAAACTCTGCAAAAGCATATCAAGAAAGTGTTTTAACCCTTTAGGGGAGTCACAGAAATAAAAGCTAAGTGTGTAAGGAATTTGAAAATTTTAATTTTCTGTGCAGAGATTTTATTGTAATCCAATATTTTTCATAATTATAAACCTATTACCAGAGAAATGCACCCCAATAATTATTGTCCCGTTTCTGCAGTTTATAGAAATACCCCATATGTGACCCTATTGCGCTATTTGACGCAACCACAAGCCTCAGATATAAAGGAGTGCCTAGTGAATTTCAACGCCTCCGTTATATTTGGTCATTTTTGACTGTACCACTTCAGGTTGGCAGAGGTTCTGGGGTGCCAAAACCTAAAAAACACCCCTAAAGGGACACCATTTAGAAAACTACACCCCTCAAGGAATGTAACAAGGGGTGCGGTGAGCATCTGGACCCCACAGGTGCTTCACAGATTTTCCGAACAATATGGCGTGAAAAAAGAAAAATTTATTTTTTACACTAAAACGTTGTTCTAGCCTTCAATTTTTCATTTTCTTAAAGGGATAAGAGGCAAAAAAAGACACAAAATGTGTAGCGCAGTTTCTCCCGAGTACGGAAATACCCAACATGTGGCGATAAAGTGCCAAGGGGCGCAGGACGAGCCTCCAAAGGGAAGGAGCGCCAATTGGCTTTTGGAAGCTGAATTTCACTGAAAAGGATTTCAAGGGCCATGTCGCATTTACAGACCCCTCGTGCTGCCAAGACACTGGAAACCCCCCACAAGTGACCTCATTCTGGAAACTACACCCCTCAAGGAATCTAACAAGGGGTTCAGTGAGCATATGGACCCCACTGGTGACGGGCACAAATGTGGAACAATGTGACGTGAAAGGGAAAAATTTCATTTTTTCACTTTCATGGCACAAATGTGCCCGTCATCAAGGGGTCCATATCCTCACTGCACCCCTTGTTAGATTCCCTGAGGGGTGCAGTTTCCAGAATGGGGTCACTTGTGGGGAGTTTCCAGTGTTTTGGCAGCACGCGGGCTCTGTAAATGCGACATGGCGTTCATCATCCATTCTAGCCAAATCCAACCTCCAAAATCCAAATGGCGCTCCTTCCCTTCGGAGGCTTGCCCTGCGCCCACATGGCGCTTTATGTCCACATGTGGGGTATTTACGGACTCGGGGGAAATTGCTCTACACATTTTGTTTTTTTTCCCTCTTTTAACCCCTTGTGAAAATGATGAATTCAAGGCTAAACCAACATTATAGTGTAAAAAATGTAATATTTCATTTTCACGCCACATTGTTCCACATTTGTGCCCGTCACCAGTGGGGTCCATATGCTCACTACACCCCTTGTTACATTCCTTGAGGGGTGCAGTTTCCATAATGGGGTCACTTGTGGGGGGTTTCAACTGTCTTGGCAACACAGGAGCTTTTGAATGCAACATGGCCCCTCGAAATCCATTCCATCCAAATCCAGCCTTCAAAAACCAAATGGCGCTCCGTCCCTTCGGAGGCTTACCCTGCACCCGCATGGCGCTTTATGTACACATGTGGGGTATTTCCGTACTCAGGGGAAATTGTGCTACACATTAAATGTTTTTTTTTTATCTTTTAACCCCTTGTGAAAATGAAAAAATCATGACAAGATTAATGATTTAGAGTAAAAATTTTACAAAAATTACACTAAATGTTGGTCTAGCCTTGATTTTTTTCCATTTCCACAAGGGGTTAAAAAAGAAAATGAACACAAAACGTGTAGTTTCCCCTGAGTACGAAAATACCCCACATGTGGGCATAATGTGCCATATGGGCACAGGGCAAGTCACCAAAGGGACAGAGCGCCATTTAGAGGCTGGAATGGAGGATGGAGGCCATGTCGCAATTACAAAGCTCCTGTGCTGCCAGCACAGTAGAAACCCCCGACAAGTGACCCCATTCTGGAAACTACACCCCATAAGGAATCTAACAAGGGGTGAAGTGAGCATATGGACCCCACTGGTGACGGGCACTTACGTAGAACATATGCCGAGAAAATAAAAAATACCATTTTTTTCATTTTCACGTCCCAAATGTGGCCGTCACCAGGGGGCCATAACCCCACTGTCCCCCTTGTTAGATTCCTTATCGGGTGTAGTTTCCAGAATGGGGTCACTTGTGGGGGGTTTCTACTGTCCTGGCCGCACAGAGGCTTTGTAATTGCATCATGGCCTCCTCTAATGGGAATGGCGGCCATACCTACTTAGCTGGGGAAAAGGGACAATTCTAATTTATTTGGAGGTATTAGGCCAATTATTAGTTTATAAGGTTGGAAATGACAGGTGTCCATCAAATTCAACCTGTGTTGATCCAGAGGAAGGCAAAAACCCCTCGTGAGGCAGATGACAGTAGCCTCATCACTGGGAAAAATTCCTTCCCGACTCCATAATGGCGATCAGAATAATCCCCGGATCAACGTGACCCCTGAAATAGGAATAAGGGACAGAATTTAGATAATGTAGAACCCCAGTGACGTGTGATACGCCTTGGAGCGATCCAGTATGCAGAGGCCGGGGTGATCAGGACAGGTGTCACACTGGAAAATGGTGTCCTTCCTGATCCCCCTGTTACGCCACACTCTGCACTTCTTCTGGGGTCTCCCATTCTCCAGTGTGGGGGACGTCACCTGGAAAATGTTGTCCTGGTGCGATACGGGGTCCCTCACATCCAGAAGCGCTGGGTCCGCTCCATGGATGCTAAATATTAGGGCTCTATTACTGCTTCTGATATGTTCGGATCGTGCCGCAATCTACAGTAGCTCGGGCAGCGACGGACCGGAAGAGGGGGTGCTGGTATAAAAGTTATCCCTGTACAGGTGGTAACCTTTATCCAACAGTGGGAAGATCAGTTCCCGGACGATCTTCCCACTTGTTCCGAGGATGGGGGGGGGAGGGGGCATCTGGGGGCTGCATTCGGGTGTCCCTTCCTACATACACTAGGCTGGGTTCACACACTGTATACTTCAGGCAGTATTTGGTCCTCAAGTCAGGTCCTCATAGCAACCAAAACCAGGAGTGGATTGAAAACACAGAAAGGCTCTGTTCACACAATGTTGAAATTGAGTGGATGGCCGTCATATAACGGTAAATAACTGCCATCATTTCAATATAACAGCCGTTGTTTTAAAATAACAGCAAAAATTTGCCATTAAATGACGGCCATCCACTCAATTACAACATTATGTGAACAGATCCTTTCTGTGTTTTCAATCCACTCCTGGTTTTGGTTGCTATACAGCCTCACAAATACAGCCTCAAATATACATAGTGTGAACCCAGCCTAAGGGTACGTGCACACTGCGGAATCGCAACAGATAACCCTTCGTGCATTCCACAGCTGGCACCCACCGGCGGAGTGATGCAGGCGCACGTCTCCACACGTGTCATAGACTCCATTCTATGCACGGGCGGATTCCGCTCTCCGTCCAACGTGTTCATTCTTTGGATGGACGACGGATTCCGCCCGTGCATAGAATGGAGTCTATGACACGGGTAGAGACATGCGCCCGCATCAGTCCGCCAGCGGGTTCCAGCTGCGGAATGCACGAAGAGTTATCCTTTGCCATTCCACAGTGTGCACGTACCCTAAATCTGTAAGAGTACCCAGAGGTACGCTCACACAGTTTGTAGAATTTCACACCATACCGTCATGTCTTATTGGGACGGTACTGGCGGAAAAGACGTGTCTGGGGGGCAGCGTACGCTACGCTACCCCCAGACACGTCACAGGATGATGAGGATGATGAGGATGAATGGAGGAAAGACGGATCCCCCCATTCATCCTCACTGGCTGTTTCGGTGTCGGAGGCAATAATAACATATTCCTCTGACACCGAAAACACCCTGGGGGTCATCTTTATACGGGGACTAGTATATGGGGTATGTAGTGGTATAGTGTCAAACTTTATTCAATGTAGTGTGGTGTAATGTAGTGTTTTTTACGTGTTTTTTTACAGTAAGTATAAAAAAAAACCTACGCCAACAAAGGAGTTGCTGATAAATGCCGCACTTATGTGCGGCACTTATAAGCAGACCGTGGCAGTAGAATATAGAAAAAAAACACCCTACGCCAAAGAGGAGGAGTTGCTGATTAGCAGCGCACTTTCGTGCAATGCTGATCAACACTCAGCGGCGATAGGGTGCGGAAAATAGAAAAAAAAAAATTTGAAAAAAAAAACAAAAAACTTTTTCTACATTCTGAATATCCCTGTAGCTGCTGATAAGTGTATTACACATATCAGCCGCTAGAGGGCAGCAGAGCGCAAAATACGGAAAAATCCGACGCTGGAGCCGAAAATAGCCGAGAGAAGCCGAACGTGACGTCACGGAGGAAGCCGAAGACCCGAACGAACACGAGGACGCCGCGAACCCGGAAGACGCCGATCAGGAGCCCGGGACAGGTGAGTAATGTACAAATACCTGCTCTGGACCCCTCGGCTACCTAGCTGAGGGGTCCAGGGCAGGTATTTACTATTTTGTGGGACTCTGATCGCCGTGCCACCGGCCCGATCGCTGTGAACGGCCGGCCGGTACCGGACAGCCGTTCACGGTGATCGGGCCGGTGGCACGGTGACCACCATTACTTTTTACAGTAATAGCGGTCGGTGCCGTCCTCGGACAGCACCGACCGCCATTTTTTTCCGGGTCATCGGGTCACCGATGACCCGGAAAGGTTCCGATCGCCGCTATTGGCTGATCGGAATTGATCAGCCTATAGCGGCGATCGTAAGCACGGGGGGTGTTAACCACCCCCCGTGCCGTGAAGCTAAGATGGCCTGCTATGATTTATAGCAGGCCATCTTCCCCGATCGCTGTGTGCGAACATGCAGCGATCGGGGAAACATCGGGCGAAAATTTACGCCCTGATGCGCCAAGTACCAGGGCGCGAGGGCGTAAGTTTACGCCCGATGTCGTTAAGGGGTTAAAGAGGATGTACCATAAGGTACACTCGCTTTAAAATTACACATGAATCAAACGGCGCCGGTACAGGGAAGCGGATGCTGCGGTCGGCACCGTTCTATTTATGTGTAATTTTAAAGAGTGTGTACGGAATGGTACATCCTCTTTAAGGAACCCTTTAGGTAAAGCTTGTACACTATGTTGGGACTAGTGCAGGACCTGAAGATGCAGTGTATTTCAGTTACTCTCTATTTGTATCCCAGTGGCTAATCTTTGGCACTTTTACCAGGGCCAATTATCCGGCTGAATGAGCATCACTAGGAACACACAATAGCAATATTAAGCCCTTGTAAAAGGGCCTTAGGTAGGCACCACACAGGTCTGGCGAACAGTTGATTGGGCTGCCAGGCGTCGGACCCCCACGACCAGTTATTGAACTGAAAACCTTTGGCACTTTAGAACTAGCTGTGATATTGGCTTTTACAAACATCAGTCAGAACCCACCTCTGCCATAAATTGTTTTATTTTACCAATGTTTTTTGAAAATATTATCACATATAGATCATTAATTAAAAAAAAGAACAAACATGGGCACAATAAAATAACACAAAAAATAAGACAAACAAGTGTAAAAGTTCCTTCTTTGAGACAACAACAAGTTCTGAGAAAGGAAGCGACAAATAGTTACATTTCCACAATGGCGGAGCGGCTGGTTCTTCAAGTACATAAAAGGTGTCCTCTCATCTTTCCTATTCATCCATCTAACAGTTTTAATATACTTTCTCTTTCCTTCAGAGCTTTCCAAGCCTGGTCCTTCTCCTTTTTGGTAGGAGTCCTTTTTTTCTGCCGTGCGGCCATGATCTTTCGGAAAGCATCCATAACCTCATTGTCCGCCATACGTACCCTGTGCCGAAGCTCCTGTTTATTCATTTCTTCTTTTGCTAATCTGAAGAGAGAACATGAGATTAGGATTATAAGAGCCATATATACATCAACCCACTGTTTTGACAATATTTAAGGTGGCCATACACATTAAACAGAAGTAGGTTGATTAGATATAGTCCATATTAACCATTGCCGTTATTCATTCTGGCCATACGAGGTCAATTGCACAGGAATTATCTTTCTGAAAAAATTCTTTCATGAAAGATAGTTTGTGAAAGAGCTTTCCTCTGAAAATTTCAGTCAGAGATGGTTTGTTTCACCTAACAAACAATCACTTTGATAGCCAAGCCTAGAAGCCAGTAATCAAGCAGAAAGGCAGACAGGGGTCCACTGAAACAGCAGTGATATACACACCGTGACCATATACTAGCTTGTACTATACCACTGTAGATGAGGCCAGAAAAGAAAAATGATGAATTCTTACATGACATGAATGGACAATGCGTTTGGAGAAGACCCACCTCTCTTCATCAGGTAGATAGATATGCAGCATATAGCGAGGGTGTTTACAAAGCCCCCTAGTAGGCCTGAGTGGTGGAACAACCTTTTTGCCTGGCGTGGTGTCGGTAAATAAATGGTCCCATCAGGACAACTCCTGCACATAGATCCGGTTTGTAAATCACCATACCATTCTAGAGAACCTACTGTATATGTTCCGGTTAACCTGGCATGGGATCTGGGACATTAGGTGCTAGATTAACAGACTTTTACTATAATTTCAGAGATGTGTCGGTACAGTTATGGTTTGGGAAGTGACCACAAATAATTACCAATATTACATAGTTAATAGGACTTGAAAAATCCAATTGACCAATGAAAAAAATAAATAAGCAAACAAACAATGCATCTTATGGTACATTTGCTTTAAAAAACTAAAGGGGAGGGAAAAAATAAATATGAGTATAGATCACCTCAGGAGTTCCTGTTTCTTGGCACGGTTGTGAGCGCTGAGAGCCTTGAGCTCGGCCTGTCGCTTGCGGAGCTCGGCCAGCACCTCATCTTCAGAGTCCTCAGCAGGTCGATCCTCAGACTCTAGTAGACCCTGGGCTATTAACTCTTCCTTAATTCGGACTTCTAAAGACTTTGTATGTGGGGCACTGGGGGAAACATTATACAGGACCATTTACTACAAGACAGCAAGATGTAGAGAAAACAAAACATTACATGTTACCCACTAAACTGGCCAGAGAACAAGGTGTGCACTGATAGAAGTAGCACCCACTTAGGACCCTCATCACTTCACATCTTGGAAGATTTTCTGGTCTGGAAAACTAGTTGTTTGCCAGCATTCCCTAGGACTATATGTGAAAATGCACAAGTATAAATTATGACTATATACCTGAATGGTTTCATCTGGCTCCGTGGTGACGTACTGGCTCCATCAGTTCCAGACTCCTTCCCAGAAATCTCAGGAATAGGTGAATCTTCAATTGGGGAAATAATATTTTCCTGTGGCCAAGATATAGGACAGTAATAAATAAACATACATCTAACCCCTGCAACATACCAAGACAAATGGAGCCGTTTAAGACTAATCGGTGATCGATGTCTCCCTGTCATAGAAATAAATGAAAATGGCAAAGGTCATATACCTCAACAAGAGCCTGGAGAAGACGCTGGGTCAGGTGACCAAATGGGCAGCCATCCTCCGGCTGGTCGTGCTGGGATTCAGATTTCTTTAGCATGGAGTCCACATCTAGAACAGACAGACATACATCTTATAAGACCCCTAGGAGAGATGTTATAATCAGCTTTCCTCCAAAAGGAAGAAAGCTGTCTCTCTAGTGGCACCTAACAGAGGGAGCTACCCCATAATATTCCTGAAATAGCATCTAGAAGAATGGAGGTTCTTAGTCAGCTCTGGGGACTACTACCTTTGGAATCCAGCTCAGTTAGTGGTCCTAGAGGCCCTTTCTTCTTGTCTCCCGCCATAGAGGCCCTGGCTCCATCTTTCTGTTCTTCCTGTAAGTCCTCCTGAGCCCAACGTTGGGAGTAATGTTTCCCAAGAGGTGGAATCTGAAATAAGTGTGTACCATTATGTTTTCTATATGGAAAAGCTTACCAACACAAGATGATACATTTAGCCTTTCTATACAGATACTACACAATCAGGCATGATCCAGCGACTGGTGTCCCTTGATGTTATTGCCAAAATGCACCCCAAGTCACTATGTATGTCTTAAAGTGTCAGTGTTGTTATAACTTTCAAAATCTAAATCAACAGTAGATGTGATATAAAGCAAGTTTACAATTTACATTCATTATTTTTTTTAGTTATCATTGAAAACACAACACCTTTTTTTATTTTTATTTTTTCTCAAGAAACAGAGAACAGTCAGAAAACAGAAAGTCCTGTGTATCCCAGGCCATCTGAGCTCTGACACAGAGAGAAGGCAGTCTTGTGACTGATGGACACATTGAGCTGTGACTCTCTGTACTGGCCGGAATTCCTGTGTTTAGTCAGTTTTTTTCATCCAGCACAAGTCAGAAAATCTGCCTACAGGAGACTAGACCTGGATTTCTGGTAAGCACAGATTTGTTTTACAGCATGATAACAACAGCAAAAAAATAATGAATGTATATGGCAAACTTGCTTCATATCACATCTACTGTTGATTTAGAAAGTTTTAACGACAGTGACACTTTCAGGTTCCTGTACAATTTATACTGATAGCCCCAGGTTCGGCCATCGATAAAGTGTGTAAAGTGTACATCTATAAAGTGTATGGAGGCCTCCTGGAACCACCAACGGATGATGTTGGTGGAAATTTATGTTATGGCTCTGATCATACTTTGTAGTAGTCTGCCTCATCCTCTGGGGTCTTGAGCAGATCCTCCAGAACCTTGATTTCCTCTGCTGTTATGTCTGCACAATACGGTTCCACAGAAGCCCAAAACCTGAAACAAGGCACAAGATATCAAGTTACAAGATGTAAAATCACAAGACTGATGCTTTAAAGAACTAAAAGCTTTTTCAACAAAATGCCAGGAATACAGATTGACTGTTAAATTGCCAAACATGTAACAATGCGTGATAGGGATTTAATATGATTTTAATAACTGTTACTGCACCTGTTTGGGGCATCATTTTTGGGTATTCTAGGAACATCAACTGGATCATCTGTGAATTCATATTCCTGGATTTTTGGCTGCAGGTTTCTGGACTTGGGTCTTCCTGGGCCTGTCCCAGATGCGTGGCTTCCTTTACCTTCTAGCTTTGGCTTTTTGGGTTTATGTTTTACAGGTGTACCAGGCTCATGCTCCTTTCCAAGCTTCAGAAACCTCCGGTCACCTTTCTTATCCTGCCAGTCTGTGAGGATCTAGTGTAAGAGATGACAATACATCAGCTCCTATGTAGTTTGCCATAACCAGTGATGACAGTTATAGCCAATGTACTAGAGGTTTGTAAAATTAAATAACAAAATCACCCGTGAATCCAGGCAATGTACAGGAGCTGTTTAGTTTAACCTCCTAATATGTTTAATGTCATTTTTATGTAAAGCTGGGAAAACCTCTATAGATGAGCAAAACTAAAGTAAATTCTGGTTTGTAAAACCCTGAATTCTCGACATTTCACTCCCAATGGCTGGAGAAGAAAGATGGATACAGCCCTAGGGCTGCCTGGAAAACATGGATACAGTATTGAGAAACCTATGGCTGTATCAATGTTTTCCAGGAAGCCTTAAGGCTGCATCCATCTTCTCTAGCTAACGGTAGTCAAATGCCAAGAGTTCTTGGTTTCACAAACCCGAACTTTTTGCAGCTTTGCCCATCTCTAAAAACCTCTTTAGGGTAGCTTTACACGTACCGCATCCGCACCGGATTTCACGCTACGGATATGTGACCTGGCCCCTTTAACCGCCCACAGCATACATTACCTGCTTGGCACCAGCTCCCCTTGCTCCTCATCAGCCAATCAGTGAGGCGAGAGCCTTACACACAGCTGCGGCACCGAGCAGGTAATGTATGCTGCGGGCTAAAGAGGCCGGGTCACATATCTGTAGCGGAATGAAAACTTGCAGCGTAAAATCCGCTGCGGATATGGTACGTGTGAAGCTACCCTTAAAGGAGAACTCTAGGGAACTTATAAACTCTGATGCGGACAGGGGGTGGGTTAAGCATATTAAAGAACCTATACCGCATTACCAGCTCACTGACCAGTCTCTTATAGCTCTTGCTCCTGCCACATCTCATCCTGGCTGAGAAATGCTGAATTAGTGGGGTGAGACACTGCTGCAGTCACTGACTGGCTGAGAAGGTACTTCCCGCCAAGATGTGACCATGCAGGAAGTGGGAGAAACAGGAGGCTGGTGACGGTCAAAGAGCTGGTGATGCTACACTGCAGAGGCCACAGGGACAGGTAGGTATAGTTTCCCCCACACCCTGCTGGCCCTGGATTTTTGGATTTGGCCTCAGTTAAATAAGCAAATTGTGCGTGCAATATTCTGGAAAAGCTGGGTTATATCCAGATTCCCCAGATCACCTATAATACAGTTCTTGAACTAAAGAAACAAAAACAAAGATGACTTATTAACTTATCATCCAGAACAAAGTCTTCCTCCTCACCTGTGTCTCTGCTTCTAAAACACGGAGCCGGCGGCTTGCTGAGGACAGCAGCGTCTCTAACTCTAGCTGAAGTGTGTCCAGCTCCTCAATGCCGATACCGTCATCTTCTGAGCGGGACAGTACAGCCGTGTAGCGGGGGCACAGCTTCACATGGTCCACCGACTTAAACTCATGGAACTGTAGTGGGCAATCTTTTAACTCACTCATGTTGGCAACTGGAAGACTAGAGAATACAGAAGAAAAATTTATAATGACATTTAGGGATGACTGGCACTACCCATATCCCATAACGCTGATCAGCATATATACATAATGGCCATAAAATACATAGTATACTAGGCCGTCACCAATGAATGATAAAGTGCTGCTTGTACTTTTTACAATGATCTTTGTGCTGTTTGCAGTCAGTGAGGTAAACATTCTATTTACATCCTGAATAGTTGGTGCTGACAGTATGCTACAATCTAGACAATTCTCCATCAGCAGCACAAACCGCTCTACTACACTGTATGCGTGCAGGTAAATGTATCTGTAAGTCCAGTCTGTTCTCTGGATCACTGTGGAGTATACAGGGTAGTAGATAAAAGCCAAGCCTATGGATGTAAACAAGAATAGTTCTAGTCACTGAAAGCAAGCACAGATCTGGAACTGAAACACAACATCGCTTTAAGTAGGAGATCCCCCAGCAGACTTGGCACAATTCAGCGTTACATGGCTGCCTATAAGGTAAAGGCTAGATGGCAACTTTGACCATGGTGCAGATGGCACAGCCCCAGCTAGTGAATGGGTTCACACTGCCGTTCTATGATAGCCTCGTGGTGACAATGACTAAGGGTCCATTTACACAGAAAGATTATCTGACAGATTATCTGCCAAAGGCTTGAAGCCAAAGCCAGGAATGTATTTGAAAAGAGAAGAAATCTCAGGCTTTCCTTTATGACCTGATCTCTGTTTATAGTCTGTTTCTGGCTTTGGCTTCAAATCTTTGGCAGATACTCTTTCTGTGTAAATGGACCCTTAGGGGCTGCATTCCCTTCCATTAGCTGCAGCAGTGGATATGGGATGATTCGCTGCACAGCTGTGGAACTGTGTTAAAGCGACCAATCAGATTGCAGCTCTCATTCCACCAAGGTGCTTTTGAAAATGAAAGCAACACTCTAATTGGTTGCTATGGACAACAGCTGCACAGCTGATAAACCTTGCCCCCATTGTAGGACCCGTACTATGTGCACGATAGCAGCAGCCCCAGCACAATGCAGCGTACTCACATTCATTCAGTACACACGGGAGTGCGGTACCGCGCAGCCGGGCCCGTACTACGCTAGCATCACAGCTTCGCCCAAGTCCAGCCCCCGTTTTCTCGGTTTCTCCGCCTGTGGGCTCCCGAAACCGGCAGGTGGCAGCGAAGAGCTGCCCGAGGCCCGTGTGCTGGTACTCACTAACCGGGGCCGTGGAAGACACCATTCACTGGCGCCATGGGGGAAGCGTTGAAAACAAAAGCGCATTACTGAGGAGATTACAAGCTTTTACTGTGTCAATGACACAACGTAACTGAGTACATTCTAATCTATATCTAACCTGCCGCCTAACATAAGCTATTATTGTACATATATCAAAGTACGCCTTACTGAAAAAACATGGTACAGTCCACCAGCACCTCGGAGGGGGCTGGGCTAGCGTAAGACTGGCCGATAACAGTTGAGGGGAGTCGAAGCTCATTGGTTTGTATTATACAAGGAAAACAAAGCTATGCGTTTAATAATATACGGGATGTTTAGATAGTATTTTAGGTCATATCAAACTATATCTATCGATGCTACTGTATAAAAAAATGGCGACACTTTTTTGCGTTTAGGAATAAGAACACCCCTATCTGGATATGATGGGTTCGCCTTCATGCATTCCACATGCCCTAATATGGTGAGAAGCTCAAAAGACGGAACCATTCTGGCTAAGGAGGGTGGTTCCATGTGGTATTTATTGGTAATGTGGAAAAGTGCCTAGGTGCTCGTTTAAGATTTCAGCGCAGTGTTGTTTTGTAACTTCAGAGTGATATACGTGATGAGTGTAGGTCAAGGTTTGTTCACGGTTGCTTAACGTAAAATTAACTCAGTGCTTCGTACTCCCCTATTTTGAGAATGGTTTAGTCCGATGGCTGACCGTCTCTCTGTGAGGGGGAAGCGATCGACTGCGCAGGTGCAGAGCTGTCACTTCCGCTATCGGGAGATACCGGAGCGATGGTGAGTGAGTAGGGGAGGTTCCCCGGTGTGTCACCGGCCGAGTAAGGCGGGCAACTGTGATTTTGTTTAGTCGGCGGGGAACCAGGGGGCGCGTAGGCGGGAGCTGTCACGGCAGGGCCGCTGTCAGGGAGTGGGAGCGGCCCTTGGGTGGGTGAAGCAACCGGTGGAGGGCGGAGGCCGCCCGCAGGATGTGCACGGGAGGGATCCCGGGCCCCCTGGTACGTGCTGTGCAGCCGTAGACGTGTGTGTATACGGAGGCCCCATTGTGTGGTGCTGGGGGCGGCCGTACAGCGTCCTCTGCAGGTCTCTCCCTGCATTGCACAATAGCAGCCAGGAAGTCCGTGCAGTCCCCGCATCTCCAGCCGGGCCGATTGCTGACCAGGAAACCCTGTCAGTCACCTTATTCTGGATTATTCCCATAATTCCCAGATCAGATCCTCAGCCTGTGTCCCTGCCGCTCCTCTGTGACTACAACCCCCAGCATGCCCGGGCAGACACCGACTGGAGACTGCTGTCATTAGCTCTGTGGTCACATGATGCAGGTTTATTTCTCCCCCATAGAAATCAGGGCTTGCCCCTTCCTCCCCCGTGCGCAGGGCTTGCCCCTTCCTCCCCCGTGCGCAGGGCTTGCCCCTTCCTCCCCCGTGCGCAGGGCTTGCCCCTTCCTCCCCCGTGCGCAGGGCTTGCCCCTTCCTCCCCCTTGCGCAGGGCTTGCCCCTTCCTCCCCCGTGCGCAGGGCTTGCCCCTTCCTCCCCCGTGCGCAGGGCTTGCCCCTTCCTCCCCCGTGCGCAGGGCTTGCCCCTTCCTCCCCCGTGCGCAGGGCTTGCCCCTTCCTCCCCCGTGCGCAGGGCTTGCCCCTTCCTCCCCCGTGCGCAGGGCTTGCCCCTTCCTCCCCCGTGCGCAGGGCTTGCCCCTTCCTCCCCCGTGCGCAGGGCTTGCCCCTTCATTCCTAGTTTTGGGCGACTTGTAATACTACATTCCCCCAGATGTTTCCCCCCTGGCCATTGTAGCAGATTGCCAGAACGGCCTCCATTTGCTAACATGTGGCTAGTTTCCTTTCTGAATCTTTGTAGTTTAGGCTTTCATCGTTTTCAGTGTCTGTGATGGCTATCGGTAAATAGCTACATTGTGTGTCCTCCAGCCCTGATACTGTCACAGATGAGTGTGGCGGCTACTATAGACAGTATACAGTGTACTCACCGGGCGGATACAGTGTAGTTACAGGGGGAGGGCCGCCTGTAAGAGTCACTTTTATCAATCTAGTTGATAGAACCCAGTCATCCTAGTCTGCAGCTCTTGAGAGCAGGTGACTAATTTGGTATTTTCATTTATTCATTGTATAATTTAATATATAACCTGTAATGTATTTATATATTTAAATAAGCTCTGCGGAATCTGTTGGCGCTATACAAATAAATATTATTATTATTATTATTATTATTATTATTATTATTATTATTATTAACTCCAAGCTGTGAATGGTGTTGGCTCTTACTTTACCCTCTGGATATGAGTGAGAGTTTCCATTTATTGACCACAAGCAGAAATCTTATTACATTTCTTAACTTTTCATTCATTTACATAGGACTGCAAAGCCTTTTTCAGTCTTGTGATGATGGAGACAGAGCCCTTGGCTCAGCATTACACAGAGCCCTTATGTGAATAGGGCCACACTCTGCCTAGCTTTATTCTAGAGATAGGTGCAGGTCCCAGAGGTATCAGACCTACCCCGAGGATACATCATAAATGTCCACAAGGTAATATCCTATTAAAGATCCTTCATATGACTAATACCACAAGTGGTCGACAGACCCCCATTGACTTATAATTCCTCTAAATGCAAATGTGGACAGTCTTAAAGTGGTATTTATGGGATGACATATCCACCATTCTCCACCTGTGAGTGAGGTGGGTGCAGATCCTCTTACCTATAATATGGTGCAAACATTTTAGGTGAGGGTAACCCTTAGGCTGCATTCCCACGTTCCGTGATCCTGACGGATCACGGACGTGGAATGCATGTACCAGAGTCCCCCTGCGCCCGGACAGCATCTGTAATTAGATGCTGGGAGCGGGGGAGACTGTATTCATAAGCACTGTGCTGTAATGAATCAGCCGCGCGGTGCTGTTACTACAGCGCAGTGCTTATGAATACAGTCTCCCCCGCTCCCAGCATCTAATTACAGATGCTGTCCGGGTGCGGGGGGACTCCGGTACATGCATTCCAAGTCCGTGATCCGTCAGGATCACGGAACGTGGGAATGCAGCCTTAGAAGTAGTATTACCTGCAGCCATACAATAGTCTTCTAGGGCCGTGGATCCAGTAAAGTTCTATGTTACATCTCTAGTATGTGGAAAGAGTCCAGGGTGGGCATGTCTGCAGCATTGGGATTGTATCAGAGTGTTTTCCTCCATAGTGAAGCATTGGGGTGGTGGGAATCTGTCGTTCTCCTCCTGCCCACTGGATGCCCAGATTCTGCCATGGTCCTTTAGACCTAGACTTGTGTGCAGCTTATATCACATTTATTATTGATGCCGATGCTCTCTCTCCTTTTTGTCTCGGGTCAGTGAGATCCATCAATTGTACTTTTCCGAAGCAGCGTATTAATATAGACAGGTTTGATTTAAAGGGATAGTCCCATCTTGGACAACAATTGTTTTATGATTGTACAGGGATACCTTCAATCCTTTGTATGGCTGTTTGATGTGTAGGGATTTGTAACCAAATGATATCTGTCTGACATCAGGAAGGGACTTCTACATTTTGAATAGAGACTATAGAGCTTTCCTTCCCGTTGCTTGTTGTCAGGGCGAGTGGCTGGGGAGGTGCTCGTGGTTTGCAGCAGATGGTATTCCATGCTGTGTCCAGGCTTGTCACATACCCTGGGGCAGAACTCAGGAAGTTTATCATACATTGCATATGGATTGGTTGTGAATTCCATAGCAGATCACCTCCACCTCTCTGGCTAAGCCCCAGTCATTTCTGGTGGGATTATTACAGTTCTCTTTCCTGGTGAGAACCAGGTTTTTTTTCACAGTTTGTCACCTTTAGTTTATTTTTAAGCTTCTTGGTTTAGGGTTAGTGAGTTAATTTATTTATATATATAGAGTGATCACATTGATGGTGTGTTACGGATGTATTTACTAAAGGCCCTATTCTACCAACAGATCTGACGACAGATTATCTGCCAAAGATTTGAAGCCAAACCCAGGAACAGACTATAAACAGGGAACAGGTCATAAAGGAAAGACTAGATTTCTCCTCTTTTCAAATCCACTCCTTGGTTTGGCTTCAAATCTTTGGCAGATAATCTGTCGGCAGATCTGTTGGTGGAATAGGGCCTTTAGGCTCCTGTGAAGTCGGCCTAAAGTTGTCTTCAATGTGCAGAAGATCTTATTGTACGAAGAAATTGCAAAGCAAGACATGTAGGGTGTGCCTTCATATGATGCCACCCTGCATGGTCCTGATTGATGAATAAGGGGCAGCATTTTATAGACATGATTGTCCCCTTTAAAGGGATTATCCAGGGTTTAAAAAACCTAGCTGCTTTTATCCCCCAGAAACCGCGCCACTCTTCTCTTTTTTTTGTGTGGTATTACAACTGGGTTTCATTGAAGTAAATGGAGCCAAGTTGTTTTTCTAATACTGGATAATAACTTAAAATGTTCAATGTACTGATCGGACAGGTTCTGAACACTGTAACTTTTGACGTGTCAAAAGTTTTTATTGACAGGTTTGCTTTAACCTGCTAGGTGTCAATGAACCTTCTGAGGTCACCTGACTATAGGCACACTGTGATAAACTAGTGTCAGGTGGGTAACTTTCCTATAAAGGAGAAGGCATGATCCGTCGCAGCCAATCAGCCATGAGGGATGTGCAGGGTGATGCTGCTGATAGCCCACTATTTCTGAAGTTTGGGGCATGTTCAGTAGATGCCACCATTGAGACATCATTTCCGATACCAGCCCCCCAGGCTCCTGTGTGGCTGATCAGCAGCATCTCCTTTCAGACATCTTTTTCCCATTAGGTAACGTGGGATTAAAATGAAAGAAGAAAAAATATTTCCATTCCAGCTGGAATAATCACACTCCAGAAATAGCAGAGTGCGGTCACATTAGTGCTGAGGCTCGGCAGGAGCGCGGAGCTTTGTTTTGCAGGGAAAGTGTTTTTTATACATCTATCAAGGTTTTCAAGGGAAAAGCTGCAGGAAGTATTAAAGGGACAGTAAACCTCAGCAGTTATTCCTCTCTCTGTTTGCTCTCCAGTTGAATGCAGCCTATTGTTCTCTGTTATCACCTCTTTCTTGCTGCGACCGCTTACTGTTGTGCTTTCTAAAGGGATGACTGACAGGTCTTCTGCACCTATATTAACTACAGTGTCTCAGGCATGCTGGGAATTGTAGTTTTTCAGCAGCTAGAGACTACTGTTGTGTAGTTTAGGAGCCACTTTTATCCACTCCTAGAACCTGTTGTTATAGTGTGGCATAGTCCATGGACATCAGGGAAGAGGACAACCCAAAATATGACTGACAGTGATAGATGGTGAAGTAGGTAGATTAGGTGATGTCAATGGATGCAATGAAGACCACCAGAGTCATGTAGCTGCCTCCCAAAGTCATTGATGGTATAACAGCAGATAGCAGTCTACAGCTGGATCTCAGGGGGGCTGGAAGCTCTGATCACTGTGTAAGGACGTCTCTGAAGCTTGGTGTCTGCTGGATGACGCAGAAGGAGTAGATCCAACATACTGATGTCTCCGGGAACGACTGCACATAAATATCTTTACAACATATTATTATTTATCTGATGTGGAGGAAATCTATTCCATGTTGGTGATCAGCCAAATATCCCAAACTCACATCCTCTTCTAAGAGGATCCAAAGAAACGATGAGTAGAACTTTCTCTAAAGCTCTAGTAATGGAATGCTTCAGTTTTTCCATAATATTATCATCTGTTACCTCTGTATCTGGGAAAGTTGGGTGAGAACTTTACCATCATCTGTAGCCTAGAGGCTGTCACCAGGCTTTCTAAGATTTCTGAATGGCAAAACTGCCTTATCATGGAAAGAAATAGGAGAATAGCTGGCCGTGAATGTCAGCAGAACCTGCTGATCTTGATGGGACCCGCCGACCATCTAATATCCCCCAGGAAAGTAGGGTCAGGTATGTTGCACCACAACATGTCCAGTCCTGTTTGCCAGAATCCCCTGGTAGTGGCTTGGGCTCTTTCCCACCTCCACAGTGAGAAGACATTCAGAGTTGGTGGACTCAAAGCCTGTCATTGCCTTTGTTGGCTCATTGTTAAGGACCATAACTGTTGTCACCTAGTATTATTTTAGAATGATAGAAGTAAGAAAAGGTGAATGGAGTCTGCAGTGACCATATTACATAGCCCATTATGTTGGTAAGCAAACGTCAATCTGTCTAGTACACGGCTCAATTATTGTGTGGCAAGGACTGCACAGACATTAACGGTGTCCGTGCAGCTCTTGCTTTATAGAGGTAATCCAGTATATAAGGAAAATAATGAAGATGTTTTGTATACTTACCTCTCCACGCCCCCCCAGTGTACTCCCAGCTTGTCTTTGTCTCTCTCACCGTTGCCGCCTTCGATAGTTCAGAACCATCTCTAGTGACAGGATTCACTTCCAATCGCAGCCGGCGGGCAGTGATTTTCAAACATGTTGAAAGACAACGATAAGCTTTTTGGCTGATTGTTGTTTTTATCACACTGGGCGATATCTGCCTGAATTGCCCGGATTCAGTGGATAATCAATGTAATAGGGGCCCATACATTTGGGACTGTGCCTGGTCCCTGCATACAGCATTATGGGTTGGGTGTCAGACATGGCCGCTAATGATTAACCAGCAGTGATTGTACCTGATAGTCCTGACAATAGTTCATGGATATATTGACTTGTTAGATATACGGCAGGGTGTGTACTCTGGGGTGTGTTCTTGATAACTTTATATTCCTAGCATCACAGCCCATAATACCCCATTGTTTTCCTTTGCTTGGAGATAGAGATTAAAGGGGTTATCCAGCGCTACAAAAACATGGCCACTTTCTTCCAGAGACAGCCCCACTCTTGTCTCCAGATTGGGTTGGGTTTTGCTGCTCAGTTCCATTGAAGTAAATGGAGCTTAATTGCAAACCGCACCTGCACTGGAGACAAGAGTTGTGTTGTCTCTGAAAGAAAGTGGCCATGTTTTTGTAGCAGTGGATAACCCCTTTAAGATGATTGAAAACCAACACGGGAGTCTCTCCTGCTGCTGCTTCTTGCTGCTCTCTTTCCACTTGCAGGTGGATACAAGTTATTGTTTTCTTTTATCATTCATTACAATTTAAAAAATAAAATAAAAATGATATGTAATGTGTTTTGGTTAACACTGGAGTGATACTCAAATAGCTTCCATGTTCTTATTCCACAGCAGTGAAGCGCTATACACAGTATAGTTAGTAGGATGTACGTATGTATGTATTGTATTTTTGCAGCACTCTTGGTGTATTCTGCAGATTGAGGAACCTCAGGTTGTCTAACAACCTTGTCACATCCTGCCTGGGTGGCTACAATTTCAGTACATTTGGCAACATGTATTTTATGTCAGCAATTTTGAAGGCTCCATATAGAGGCCAGGAGAGGAGTCCCCATGCACTGCTATCGCAGGTCAGTCATAAGTCCCCGGAGCTGTGAACACTTCTCCAGCCCCTAATCTTGTAGTGATGACCATCACTAGAGATGTAACGCACATCTGAGGAGGGGATGGATAAATGGTCACAGCTCTGGGGTTTAATGCTGGATCCCCCTTCTGGGCACATGCTATAGTGGTCCCGGGGGTGCCTGTATGACCTGAACTTTAGGTTTCTCTGTCCTTTTTATGTAAGGAGTTTAAAGGGTTCAAAACTGCTGACAGATTCCCTATAATGGATGTGATATGTACTTTTCTCAGGGTCCTTATTGTCACTTCTCTTTTCAGTCTGCCACACTTCGCCCGTACCTCAACACAGTCCGCGCCACCTTACAGGCGGCGATGTGTCTGGAAAACTTCTCGTCGCAGGTGGTGGAAAGACATAACAAACCCGAAGTAGAAGTAAGGTAAGAGATGGGAACAACACTTAAAGCATCGTTTTGGATTGGCATGGTTATCAGATATCATAGATATTCACATAGACTATAAATACAATACAAGTAAAGCTGCTGTTAGATCTGTCAACAGAAGTTATCCTACAAGCAGCTAGTATACAAATCTGCTGGATTTAAAGTGTTAGGGCCCTATTACACCAACAGATTATCTGACAGATTTTTTTAAGCCAAAGCCAGGAGTGGACTATAAACAGGGGACAGGTCATAAAGGAAAGACTGAGATTTCTCCTCTTTTCAAATCCATTCCTGGCTTTGGCTTTAAAAGAAGTCAGATAATCTGTTGGTGTAATAGGACCCTTAGAGACATGTCAGAAGTCTTCGTTATTTTGGGGCTGGGTGCAGAGACACCCACCAGTTCTTAGAACAAACAAGCTGAAGTGCTCAGCTAAGCGCTTCTCCCCTGTCTCCTGGCTGCAGTAAATCCATCCCCTGCAGCGAGAAGAGAGACTAGGAGGTTCTTTCTCTGAATAGACCACCCTTTTCCATTTAGCGCATGATGTTTTAGATCAGGACCACTTTATCAGCTAGCGCAGAGAGTGACTCTGGAGACTGTACAGTACCAGACACCCCCACACGTAGATGGTCTAAAAGAGGGACCTCCTCAGGACAGGGCCTGTCTGTGTAGAGTGATACCTGATGGGACATGACTTGTAATGACTGCAATTATTATGCGTCATGATGTAGATGAATTACAGCTCGGTACTCCCCCAGATTTATTTCTAAAAAGAAAGGAACCAAAATGTTCATGAATAGATGACAGCTTGTTGCTATGGTAACAGTGACGTGAAAACCCAGTGCTTCCTTTTTGGACTAAGGAACCAGACAGACTCTTAAAGGAGAAGTATCTTAGATCAGAATTGACACATGGCTGGGGGTAGGTTCGTGCACTGCACTGGTAAAGGCAAGCGACATAAAGACCCACTGCAGTCATTGGAAGATTTTAACCTTTCAAAGAAAACATTTAGAGAAGCCACTCAGATGCAAAGTCTGGGGACTGGTGTGACAGCTGCCATGCTGCTGCTTTGCTGTCCGCATGGTGCTGAACATGTGACACAAGTTGGTTAACATGAAGACGGGGGAAACATTGGGGGCCAGTTATGTTGGGTTGCAAGACTGAACTGATGATAAAGACTTTCAGTAATAGTGAAACCTAATATATTTATATATACCCGTTTCCCCCAGATTAGTGATGCTTTATATCGAGATCATGTGATGCTTTCAGAGCTCTCAATATGAAACATCACTGTTGGTGACCATTCCTCCTCAATAGAACCATAACTGAATGGGGAAATATTACAGAGCTATGGTAGAGCAGGGTCAGGAGGAAGGCAGAGGTGGAGCTGCTGAAACTGAACTAGCGGGAAGAGATGGATCATGGGAGGTGTAGTTTTTAGATTGAAGGCTGCTACAGGTGGGGAATAGGAAGCAATCTGCCTGGAGTATTCCTAATGATGAGGAGGGTGGGGAGGAAGGACATAGAGGTGGTGCCAGCCTAATGCATATACAAATGTAAGCCCCGGCCGTTAGACACAGCGCTGCCGGATTAAAAGTTGTTTTTATCACTATAACTGCATCCCCTGCCGATCGGACCCCAGGACAGATCTTGGATTAAAAGCAGCTATCTGAAGGTACAAGTGGTTTGGGGGGGTCAGATTGTGGGTACAGAGTCGCTTTAACTTTAGCATTGCTCTGTATAGTCTCAGCACTTACGGCATAGGAAGCTGTTTGTTACAACCTCTGTATTCGTTTTCAGGAGTAGTAAAGAACTGCTCTTACAACCAGTGGTCATTAGCAGGAACGAGAAGGAGAAAGTGTTGATTGAGGGATCCATCAACTCCGTGCGTGTCAGCATTGCAGTGAAACAGGTCAGTTAACAGAGGGATGGTCTACAGCAGTGGCCTTGAGCTGTTACAGAACTATAACCCCTGTCATATTTGGGGACCTCCTGTGCAGACCTGTGATGTTCAGCTTCAGCTGTTGTCTCTGGTTGCCTGGTTAGGTGGCAACTGAGACAAATTTTCATTGACACATCACTGTTGGGCATGACCAGGATGGGCTAAAATATTGTGAGGGTGGATAAGTGATTTCACCAGGGTACATTTATTAAGGCTATAGACATTTTAGTCTGCAAATCTCATGCTAGCTTTAGGGTCACCTACACCTTAGACTTTAGTCGGCTATACCCGCTGCTCACGAAGGTTTGGCCGTCAATCTAAAGTGTATGGGGCTTTCCCGATCACCCTCCCAACATTTGATGACGGTGGTGATGGGGGTCACGTGTAATGGAAAATCCCTGTTTCAAGAGAGATAAGCCGCAGCCCCTAGAAAATAAGTGAATGCTCGGCTGTGCTAAACATATCTGTGTATAGGGAGGACAGGCAGCGAGTGGGAGCGATAATTTACAGACAAAAAATTGTTTGGCCGTCAGTTATTGAAGGTGGGTGAGGATCTTTAGAGACCAACCTATTTGGCTTGTTTGATGTTTATGGACGTTCTTACCCACCCACCCACCCACATAAAACAGAAATAAATTGGCAACTAAAGGTCTGTATTGACCATTCATTACTCAATTGGTTTCTCTTTCTGCTACTGTTAGTAATCACAGTTTATCACCTCAAGGTTAGGAGGTATATAGAATAGTGTCTCCCGTTACATCATCTATTTTAGTTTGATTTATTGATATGTTGCAGTCATATTATTAGAGGTTTTGGGGACACTTTAAGGGGTGTCCCCTAGATGTGGATCCCACCTCCAGGACCAGCACCTCTCTTCTAAGGTATACCGTGCCGGTCTGTTCACAGCTGCCAGAGGAGGGCAGGAAGCCAAAAAGCATTGATGATAATGGGAGTTGCACAGAGTAGCCTGTGAGTTATGTTGTTTATGTAACTCTAAGATAAGCCATTAGTGTCCCAGAAGGATGTTCCCCTTTTAAAGTAGTTGTCTCATCGCTTTGGATCACCTGAATAGAGTCACTTTATAACAATTACTCTTATGGACACAGCCCGTCCACATAAATGAAGAGTAGGTTCATGCATTATGCAGTGATAATTTGAAGTAGTCCCAACATAATAAACTACATTTTACATACAGAAAACACTTCTTTTTTTAGTTTACCCATGTTCGTTCTTTCTTTCTTTCTTTTAGGCCGATGAAATTGAAAAGATTTTATGTCACAAATTTATGCGCTTCATGATGATGAGAGCAGAAAACTTCTTTATCCTGCGCAGAAAGCCTGTAGAGGTACGAGTTATAATTGGCTGATAGGTGGCTGAATCTCATACAACTTTCCAAAATGGAAATTAAAACTGCATAAAAAGAATATCGTGAGTAAATAGAAGTTATAAGAGGGTATCTGTCACTGGGCTGAATCTTTATAATAAGCTAATAAAAACCGTGGAGTCACTGGGACAGATGAGCTGAAGGGGACTTTTCCCCCAAATATATTGTATTAGGCTACGACTCCAGTTTTGCTTTGCACCAGTTTGGATAACGTTCCCTCCTATGTGTCTGATATATTGCTTTGTCACTAATATACTTGTTCCTAGTCATCTGATACATTGCACTGGGAGAGACATATACTGAACACGTATCCCTCTAGGATCCTATGTGTAAAATAGATCAGTTACTGTATACATGGGGACAGGTCCCCTTTAAATCTCTTATAAAAGGATAAGGAAGCATGTGACAACCACTCTGGTTATGGGACTGGGGGGTTTTTGGTCTTTATAATCCTCGGTTAAGCATTTTGTAGTTTACTTACTGGATGCTGTGTCTGGCCGCTGTTCATGTGTAACAGTTTCCACAGTCGTCACAGTGGAACTCCAGGCTGTAGAGCTCTCATGCAGAGCGCCATTATTCCTCACCGCGGCCTGATGCGTAGGAGTAATTAGTGTTCCCTTTAGCAGGAACATAGAACGGCACCCGTCTGATTTGGATGTGTGTTTAAAGAAATGGTTTTATCTTGTTACCAGGGATACGACATCAGCTTCCTGATCACAAACTTCCACACGGAGCAAATGTACAAACACAAGCTGGTCGACTTTGTCATTCATTTTATGGAGGAGATCGACAAGGAAATCAGTGAAATGAAGCTGTCAGTCAACGCTAGAGCCCGTATTGTAGCTGAGGAATTCCTTAAGAATGTAAGGACGCTTATCACTTCCAGGGTGACCAATACTCTAGGATTGGATGGTATCCACTTTCTACTTGAGTCTGACCAGCAACTATATAGATGTGTCAGATTTGGTTGGCTGGTCACATGTATAAACTGACCCTACCTATTGTAACCACTTAGAGTGAAGAAATGAACGCTTGTTAAATTGTTCTTTTTGACATGTTATAAGTTTTGGTTCAGGTGCTGAGACCCCCACTGATCGCTAGTCTTAAAATGGCAGAAGCGCTGAGCTGTCAATAACTGACAGACGAACGATTATCCGGTTGTCCTCCCCATACACAAGAACATTGGGCATGGCCGACTATTCCTGTGTACTCTATGGAAAGTGGTTAGCTGCAGTGAGAGTGCTCCATCTCTTTGTAAACAAATGGGTCGGCCATTTTCCATGACTGCATACAACTTTGATGACTGCCGAATCCGCCTCAAGCGGGGACCTTTATGTACGAAAGCTTTTAAGAGAGCTGAGTGTGCGGTGTACATATTTATGGAATCTCCAACACTTAATCTATTAGTTTGCATACGAATGGACACAGTGCTTAGTGATTCTGCCCTTTCATTTTGATGGTCATTGTGGGTCTTGATACCTAATTCCAAAATGGTCGAAACTTATGATGTAACAAGTTTAAAAATGATTTTTCATTTCAGCAGACTGCAAATTTTTGCTTATTTTATATCCACTTGGTCTGCTCTGAATGGCCAAATCTGTTAAATATAAAAAACACCAGTCCCAGTATTAAAGCTTGATGTGACTATTCAAAGGGTGGTTTTGAGTTCTTTTAAAATTAGTGTCACTCTTTCCCCCCCTCCGATACAGATTTCCATATCCCCTACAAAGACAAGTGATTAAATTATAAAATTTAGGCTACCCTTGGCCACCACCAGGGGGAGCCTGGAAGCTTACTGCATATTGGTTAGTGTGGAACCCAATAATAAAACTGTATGCAGTAAGCTTTCCCTAGTGGTCAGTGCAGGGCAGTGGCATTTTATCATTTTACCTATGTGATTAAAGGATACCTCTCATTAGATCCAGGTGGCATGATCCCAGTTCAATATTGCAGCAACTCGTTTCTATACCTCTGAAGTGAGCAGTGTGTGGAATTCTCCTAAATCGCATAGACTTGCATTACAAGTTTATTGCACAAGTTTAATCCAGATACTGCTCTCTTTAGCAGTGGAGAACAGAGTCACTGGGTCCTGTCGCCTGGCTGACATAAAGTATCCTTGGGGGGTGGGGGCAATTTGTAACACAGGTTCTAAGTGACCTGTTTACTCTTCTAGTTCACCTACTACCCTAACAATTGCCTTTTCTCTCTTTCAGTTTTAAAGAACATTTTCGGACAGCGGATGTGACTCCCTCATTTTGCTCGTGGATCTCCTGCATCACTGCCCAGCGTGGTGGGGATTAAAAGGGCGTGGGAGGGGGCTTGCATTTAGGTGCAGAATTAAGGAAATGGTGAATGTCTGTCAGGTAGACCTCAGGGGGAAATGTACATGGCATTTACCTTCATTCCAGATTCCCCCACAGGATGGGACAGAATATTTTTATTGTTATTTTGAGAGAAAATTTATGTGCTTGTCTGAACCTGTAATCCTTTTTTTCCTTTGTTTTGTTTCCTCCATTTTTATTATTGCTTTAGACTTCCTATTTCTTTCTGCAGTTTCTACAAAGAAGGTCCTTAAAGTGATTTTCATTAAGTGCCCAAAACTGGAACCTTCAGTGGCACTGAAGGGGTTACTCTTGAGTGCATTATCAGCTCTCTCTCTCTATCTCTCTCTATTTCCATTCCCCTGTCCCCTAAATGATTTTGTTTTTTGGGGGAAGCAAAGTCGACCAAGCATTGAGTGCACAATACACAGCCTGGAGCATGTATTGTAAGCTGCAGGCATTCTTCCTGCCCTATGACAAGCCTGTCAGCGAGACGGTTCATGGATTTTATGGACAACACCTATATACGGCAGCCATCTTATTCAGAGGTACTGTAATTAAGGCGTACCGTACCGCCCATCCTCACAGTTCATAAAAGGGGGATCTTGAACCCGCAGCTTCCACGCGTCAGGAAGCCTCTTGTCTAGATTTGCACTCCATACAGACTTTTGCCAAATCCTACATACAGTTTATCTTTTGACTGTGTTACTGAAGTGTAAGAGCACTGATCCCCTCCCCCTGCATCAGGAGAATTGGCAATCTGTAAAAACAAAATGAAAAAAAAAATCATATTCTGTATCTTCTGCTTTTTTTGCACTTAATGTAGATTTTTCTTATTCAAAAATAAAGCCTTTTTGTCCTGTCTCTGTTAGTTTTGTTTTTCTTTTATTCTGATCATCATATACAGTAGTAACATGGTTGTAGTTAGTGGGCCACCTCAGGGACTACTGAAGTGGTGGTTGTGGCCCTAAACTCAAAACAAAATCTACTCCTGCATGGGAACCACTGTTACAAACATGACACTTCTGCTATCCAATTCTGAAGAATGGCAAATGCAGCACTTACATCCTCTGCGGATGCCCTCACTGTGTAGATCAGCCAGATTTTCATGTGGGAAATCCTGTGCCATTGCTTGAGGATCTTATCACAAGGTGTATAAATGAATTCTGCAGAGCAAAAGGTTTACTAAAAGCAATTATGCTTTTATCTTTTGGTTGATGATAATTTTAGTGCAGTATACATTCAATAGTAAAGAAATATGTGCTAGAATATAACTACAGTGGTGCCTTAGATTACGATTATAATTCGCTCCGGGACCGTGCTTGTAATCCAAATCCACTCTTAAACCAAAGCAAAACTTCCCATAAGAAATCTTAGAAATGCAGACAATTAGTTCCACACCCCAAAAATAAATATTTATTATTCTGAATAACTCGTAAAACAAATGAAACAAACATTCAGAAACAGCAGAATATGTGATATTATAAGTTACTGTACAGTAATGAAGAGGATGGGAAACACAAGGGCAGACAGAGACTGCAGGGAGCAGGAAGGAATGAGCAGGGCAGATGTGGGCACATACATGCAGCACTCTCTGTCCGGGGACAGAGGGGTTACAGCTATGAAGAGATTACCTCCACAGTCCTGTCCCCTGATGTAAGCCCCAGCCTGAAGTGGATCTTCCATGATTTGGAAGGTGAGGGAGACTTCCTGGGTCAGAGTATAGTGCTGTAGACCCCACTATGCAGACCATGTCCCTCTGCCACTCCCCCTCCCACCCAGTACAGGGAGCTCTTAAACTAAAGCAATGTTCTTAAACAAAGTCACAATTTTGAAAAACTGTGAGCTCTTAAACAAAGTTACTTTTAAACCAAGGTACCACTGTACTATACTGCCTTCTATGTACTGGAGTATAACTACTATAATACTGCTCCTATGTACAAGAATATACCTCAAATAATGCGAACTGGAGAGAATGGAACGGCTGCACATCCCATCTATGGCTGATACTAATGCCGCTAGGCCTATATTAAAAATCAACACCAGAGTGTCTGTATATGAATTGATCAAGCCATATTGCCCCGTGTACCACCGCGCAGGTCCTCTGGTCCACACGGGTCCCTACGCTAACTCCACACCGTGTCGGTCAGCGACCGCCAACCCCGCAAAGCGTGCACATGCAGGGAAGGGAGGCCATAGAACGGCCCTGCAACCCCAATGTCACAGGACCAGACCCAAAAAGCCCCACCAAAACCCAGCCAGCACCACCGGCGGGGAAGGCTGCCCCCAAACGACACAAGTATGGATATGGTATTAAACTTACCATTGCTGCTCTCACAGAATGGGGAAGACATAGGGTCCAGACATGTGAGCACAGGCCGTTCCATGGCCTCCCTTCCCTGCATGTGCACGCTTTGCGGGGTTGGCGGTCGCTGACCGACACTGTGTGGAGTTAGCGTAGGGACCCGTGTGGACCAGAGGACCTGCGCGGTGGTACACGGGGCAATATGGCTTGATCAATTCATATACAGACACTCTGGTGTTGATTTTTAATATAGGCCTAGCGGCATTAGTATCAGCCATAGATGGGATGTGCAGCGGTTCCATTCTCTCCAGTTCGTGTTTTACAGTTATACCTCAAATAATACTGCTCCTATGTACATGATCATTTATTGTGGAAAAAATGTTCATACAATCATGGGGGAGGGAGTTGTGAGGAGATCGTCTCACAGCTCCCTCCCCCATGATTGTATGAACATTTACTACAATAAAGGATGGTTCCTACAGCTGATGCGGTGAGTGCACTTTTTCTACTGTTTACACATAACTACTATAATACTGCCCCTTTTGTACAAGAATATAACTACTATAATACTGCCCCTTTTGTACAAGAATATAACTACTATAATACTTGCCCCTATGTACAAGAATATAACTACTATAATACTGTCTCCTATATACAAGAATATAACTACTATAATACTGCCCCCTATGTACAAGAATATAACTACTATAATACTGTCTCCTATATACAAGAATATAAGTACTATAATCACGAACTGGAGAGAGTGGAACAGCTGCACATCCCATCTATGGCTGATACTAATGCCGCTAGGCCTATATTAAAAATCAACACCAGAGTGTCTGTATATGAATTGACCGACACGGTGTGGAGTTAGTGTAGGGACCTGTGTGGGCCAGAGGACCTGCACGGTGGTACACGGGGCAATATGGCTTGATCAATTCATATACAGACACTCTGGTGTTGATTTTTAATATAGGCCTAGCGGCATTAGTATCAGCCATAGATGGGATGTGCAGCCGTTCCATTCTCTCCAGTTTGTATAACTACTTTCTACTTCGTCTAGAGGCAGCACAGATGGGAAATGGGTTCCTCCCACTTTCTCCTAGGACCGCCCACCTAAAAAAACCTGAACACAGGTTAACCAATCACAACATAGCATGCATGACAAGAGAGCATCCGTCCCAACAGGACACTGTGTTTTTTTCTGTCCTCCTATTTCGGGAGGGCAGGTGAGGTTTGTATCTCACCTGCCTGCCCACCTTTTGGGTGATTAATATTGTTTTTTTCTTCTTTTATCTTACAGGGTGGCCAATGTGGGAAACCCTGGCCAGAGCATCTACTGCTAAAGCAGTATATTGAAGGGTAGCCATGCCATTTTAGAATGCTCTGGCATGATATATGGCCCCTTTTAAGGCATCGGTCAGTGTGCATTGTCCTGGCTAAGTTGCTATGCGGACTGCAGGGCAATCCTTCCTTGTGGACCTATGCCCTGCTATATTGGTGAGTCTGCACAATACTCTATCCCTCCATGTTATAAGGCATGTGGTCTGAGTACCTGGACATGTTGTTTGTCCCAGTAGGCTCCTTCTTTGATGAGTGGTGGGTGTCTGCTCGGCATCTGCAGCACTTCTGGACGCTCCTGTGTTCGCCGGCGTGCGTTCCAACCGGCGGCCATCTTACTTCCGGTTTGCGGTTCACGGACCGGAAGTGCGTCACAGGGCCTAGTTGCGGGCCGGAGAGACGCGCCGCGAGTATACAGCACATCTAGGGGAGCGGACCAGGTAAGTGGAGCCGCCTCCAGCTGTCCCTGCAGCCGAGTAGCGTGCCTGCGGTCTGGAGGGGTGGTTTAGGCATATGCGTTCCACTCGGAGCTTCCGGTCCGGCGTGCGTTCCACAGACCGGAAGTTAGAGGGAGCGCGCGCTTGCAGTGCACGCCCCCTTCAGAGCTCATTTAGGCACAAGGGAGCCGGCATAGAGCACCTCTGATGCGAGGCAGCCGGACTCCCTGCTAGTTAAGATGTCAAGCCATTCATCTGCAAGCAAAAGGAGGAGCAAGGCAAAGCATAGACTCTGTGAACTCTGTGAACAGCCCCTGCCAGATGAGTCACCTACATCCACCTGTGATCAATGCATTATGAGGGAAGCAGAGAGGAGAAAGCAAAACAAAAAAGGATTGTGTGTGTCATGCCTGAGGCGTCTACCTTATGATTCTACATCCAATGTATGTGCCTCCTGTACTCCCCAAGATGAAACCTCTGCTTTCCTGACTGAAGCAAAGTCCTTCTTTGCATGGTTTAATACTCATATGCCATCTACCTCTGCTGTTCCTGCGCAGCCCCCAGCCAGTGCTTCTGCCTCTACTTCACGGCAAAAGAGAAGGAGTAAGACTCAGGAAATAGAGAAGCCAGAGTCTGCCAGCAATTCTGAGTCCAGCAATGATTCTGACCCAGAGTCTGAGTCGGAAGAACCTATATCTGAGGATTACTATTTATTTAAAAAAGAGAATGCTGACAAGCTTATAAAAGCAGTAAAAAGCATTATTGAAGTGAAAAAAGACAAGTCCTCTAACCAAGACAAAGAAAGCTTGTATTACTTTCCTCGTAAGAAGTCCACTGTCCTCTCTGGACATCATGTATTAAAGACTATTATGGAGAGGGAGTGGAAGAGGCCGGATAAACGACTGGAATTGGGCTCTAGATTCAGAATGGTGTACCGTCTAGATCCTACGGAGTCTGAAGCTTGGGAAAATCCAGGTCAGATAGATCCTGCAGTTGCGAAGCTATCAAAAGCTATTCTGCTCCCTTCAGACGAATCTTCGCTGCTACGAGATGCCAGCGACAGAAAAACAGATGTATTACTAAGGAGAGCCTACCGTAATTCGGCAGACCTAAGTAAGGCAGCCCTTTCTGCGGTACCAGTGTCCAGGGCCATGAGAGTCTGGCTAAGTAGGCTAAGTAGAGACATAGAGGACGGTGTCCCTAGAGAAGACTTACTGGACCAAGTGAGTGGAATTAAAATGGCAGCTGATTACCTGTGTGACTTCCCAGTCGATGTTGTCAAAATTTCAGCGAAGAATCTGGCTCTGTTGAATTCCACACGTAGATCTGTCTGGTTGAAGCCGTGGAAAGGCGAAGTGTCATCGAAGAATAACTTTTGCTCCCTTCCTTTTGAACCTGGGCATTTGATAGGGGCCCAATTAGAAAAGATTCTAGAAAAGACAAAACGTGGAAAGGGGCTGGCGTTTCCACAAGAGGAGAAAAAGAAGCCTTACAGATACTTTAAGGCAAAAGGGAGAAATAGTTTTCGTCGCAGACCCTATACCAGTAGCAACACAAGACGCTCGCAAAGAGGTAATCAAGACCGTAAGCCCAAGCAGGGTAAAGGTCCACAGCCAAAGACTGAGTTCTGACGCCAGGCCTCCTCCCACCCAGCCAGTCGGGGCAAGGCTTACAGACTTCTTGTCAACCTGGCAGCAGATCACGACAGACGGTTGGGTGCTCAGCATCATTCAAAAAGGCTACAACATAAATTTCGCAGAAAGACCAAGAGAAAGGTTTCTGATAAACAGACCAAAGGATCACGTAGTGCCTACACTCCTCCAGGAATTTCTGGTCAAGCAAGCGCTAGAACTTGTTCCAGAAGCAGAGAAAGGAAAAGGCGTATATTCTCACCTGTTCCCAGTCCCCAAACCAGGGGGAAAGTGGCGCTTGATTATAGACCTCCGCTATGTGAATCGTTTTGTAAGAAAAGAAAAGTTTCGCATGGAGACAATAAGAGCGGTCACAGCTCTGATTCAGCAGGAGGATTTGATGGTCTCATTAGATCTCATGGATGCGTACCTGCATATACCAATACATCCTTGGTCCAGAAGGTTTCTCAGAGTGGCGATTCAGATGGAAGAAGAAGTCCTTCATTATCAATTTCGAGCCCTACCTTTCGGTCTTACATCATCGCCAAGAGTGTTTACAAAAGTGGCGATAGTACTGGTAGCACATCTTCGCCTACAAGGAGTCCAATTAGTGCCCTATCTAGACGATTGGCTGCTCATTGCGTCATCACAAGACCTCCTACTACATCACCTCCAGCTCACTATGCACTTGCTAGAAGATGCCGGTTTCATAATAAATTTAAAGAAGTCAGATCTCCAGCCTGCTCCAGTGAAAAGGTTTTTAGGCCTACTAGTGGATGCGACACAGATGAGACTGTTTCTTCCATCAGACAAGATCGCTGTCATTCAAGACAAAGTACGTCATCTGATAAAGACTCCTTCTGTTTCTATTCGGCAGGCCATGAGGGTTCTAGGTCTTTTTACAGCAGCCATAGATGCAGTCCCGTGGGCGAAAGCGCACTTAAGAGGACTTCAGAAAGAGATCCTCACAGCCTGGGACAGGAGCACAACATCTTTGAACTCCCTACTCAGCATCTCACCTCAAACGAAGAAGGATCTGAGGTGGTGGTTGAAGACTCCCAATTTGACAAGAGGGAACAGTTTTCAGTTAATGGAATCCTCAGTACTAACCACGGACGCTTCCAAGACAGGATGGGGGGCACATCTGGGGGACCTCTGGGTCCAGGGAAGATGGTCCACGTCAGAGTCACAACTCTCGTCCAACTGGAGAGAAATGAAGGCGGTACATTTGGCCCTGCTCCATTTTGCACAGATACTGAGAGGGAGATCAGTCCTGGTGCAATCAGACAACTCCGTGACGGTCTATTATATCAACAAACAGGGTGGCACCAGGAGCCCGTCCCTAGAGAGGGAGTGCAGATCGTTGATGTTGTGGGCAGAGTTGAACTTAACCAGCATAGCAGCAATTCACATCAAGGGAACAGAGAACATCCAAGCGGACCTGCTGAGCCGCAGGAGGTTGAACGCGAACGATTGGGTGCTGAAGCAGGAATACTTCAGGCAGATAACAGAGAGATGGGGAATGCCCGAGTGGGACCTGATGGCAACCAGGAAGAATCGCAGGTTGGCCAAGTTCGCATCACTGAATCCAGCGGACAGACCTCATATTCTAGATGCCTTCTCAGTGAGCTGGAAACACAAGTTTGTCTACCTCTTTCCCCCAACAGCAATAATCGAGAGAGTGCTGAGGAAGATAATGAAGGACAGACCAAGAGCAATACTGTTGGCACCATTCTGGCCTCGGAGACCATGGTTTCCGCTTCTTCTTCGCCTGTCCGGGGGCGAGTATTGGACATTTCCTCTCCACAGAGATCTACTCTCGCAGAACGACCTTCTTCATCCTCATCTGGAGCACCTACACCTTACGGTTTGGATTTTGAACGGTCAAAGTACAGGTTAAAGGAGTTTTCTGATAAAGTCATTGACACGCTACTGGCTGCTAGGAAAGAATCCACTAATAAGTTGTATGCTAGATTGTGGAAGAAGTTTGTGACCTGGAGACAGCAGAATAACTTTACAGAAGTATCATTACCTGCAGTCTTACAATTCCTTCAAGACGGCTTTCAGAAGGGTTTGAAAGCGAACACTTTAAGAGTGCACATGACTGCAATCAACTCTTATACGGATGGATTATATGCGGGAGACCCTATAATAGTAAGGTTCTTCAAAGCCTTACGTAATCTGAGACCAGTGATAAAACCACCAATCTCCTCTTGGGACTTACCGATGGTCTTACAGACATTATTAGATTCTCCATTTGAGCCTCTGGAACAGGCAGAGCTGAAATGGCTTACTCTCAAAGTAAGTTTTCTAGTAGCCATAACATCGGCGAAAAGGCTTGGAGAGTTACAGGCGTTGTCTTCAAAAGACCCATTCATAAAGTTTGTGCCAGAAGGCGTACTATTAAGAACAGTACCATCGTTTATCCCGAAGGTCGCCTCAGTGCAGAATATTAATAGAGAAATTCTTCTTCAAACATTTCTGCCTGATCCAGCTGATGAAGAGGAATCCAGACTAAGATTGCTGGATGTTGGAAGAGCTTTAGCCTGCTATCTTCATAGAGTGGAAGACTTCAGAAGAGAAGAGAACCTTTTTCTCCAGTTTTCAGGAGCTAATAAGGGGAGAAAAGCCTCAAAAGACACCCTGGCTAGGTGGCTAAAGACTACTATTATAGAGGCGTACAAGATTACAGGAAAAGACCCACCTGTCAATCTTAGAGCGCATTCGACGAGGTCAACAGCAACTACCTGGGCGGAGAGAGCGCAAGTGCCATTACTTGATATATGCAACGCAGCATCCTGGTCGTCAGCCTCGACATTCGTGAATCACTACAGGCTTGACAAAGTTGGCAGGAGTCCAGCCTTTTGCACAGGAGTTCTAAGTGCTGCTATTTAAATTCCCTACCCTGATATTTTGTTAGCTAGCAAGCTCCCATCTGTGCTGCCTCTAGACGAAGTAGAAAGCAGAAATTTTAATTACTTACCGTAATTTTGCTTTCTTCGAGTCTAGAGGCAGCACATGTATACCCACCCAATAAATTTTGTTTGTTTGAGCATCATATGAGTCTATTTATTTACACAGTGTCCTGTTGGGACGGATGCTCTCTTGTCATGCATGCTATGTTGTGATTGGTTAACCTGTGTTCAGGTTTTTTTAGGTGGGCGGTCCTAGGAGAAAGTGGGAGGAACCCATTTCCCATCTGTGCTGCCTCTAGACTCGAAGAAAGCAAAATTACGGTAAGTAATTAAAATTTCTGCTATAATACTGCCCCCTATGTACAAGAATATAACTACTATAATACTGCTCCTATGTACAAGAATATAACTACTATAATACTGCTCCTATGTACAAGAATATATCTACTATAAGCGGTTCAGGGAAGAAAAAAAGCGCTGCACCTCACACCTATGGGTGATACTAGTGCCCCTAGGCTAAATAAAAAACACATCAGAATTTTGTGTATGAATTGATCAAGCCATACTGCCCCATGTACCATGTACCATCGTGTTTTTCATTGTGGCTAGCACTCGTGCTTTGTAAGACCCATGTGATCCAAATTAGAAGGAAGCACCTGTGTACATAAGGGGAGGATCTCCTAGTATTCTCCCATTCTACCTGCAGAGGAATGAAGAGAGGTAAGAGCTTGTTCACACTTGTGTTGCTTGGCGTCCACTTTTTCCGCTGGTGGCGCCTGCGGGGTTTGGGGGGCCCTTTAGGGTCTGGTCCTGTGACAATGGGGTTGCAGGGCCATTCTGTGGCCCCCCTTCTCTGCTTGCACACGCTTTGCGGGGATTGTGGTCGCTGACCGCCACAGTGATGTTTTTTGGTTAGGGACTCGTGTATCAGAGGACCTACACGTGGTACATGAGGCAATATGGTTTGGCCAAATTATATACTAACTTCTGATGTTGGTTTTAAATGTAGCTTAATAAGCTTTCGTGTCAGCCATGGGTGCGATGTGCAGCCATTTCTGTCTTTTTGGCTTGTGCATATATCTACTATAATACTGCTCCTATGTACAAGAATATATCTACTATAATGCGGTTCAGGGAAGAAAAAGAGTGCTGCACCTCACACCTATGGCTGATACTAGTGCCCCTAGGCTAAATAAAAAACACATCAGAATTTTGTGTATGAATTGATCAAGCCATACTGGCCCATGTACCATCGTGCAGGTATCTGATACACATGGGTCCCTAGACTAAGTCCACACCGTGCCAGTCAGTGGCCACCAACCCGCAGGCGCGCACAGTCAGGGAACGGGGGCCGTGGGACGACCCTGCAACCCCCATGCCACAGGACCAGACCCAAAAACACCACACCAGAACCCGGCCAGCACCACCGGCGGAGAAGGTTGCCCCCAAACAGCACAAGTCTGGATGAGGTATTGCGCTCACCATAGCTGCTGCAGACAGAATGGGAAAAGACAGGAGGGATTAAAACCATGTGCACTCAGGTGTCTTCTGCTAATTGCGGTCATGTGGGTCTCACCAGGAGGAGTGCAATACACGGAGAAAAGAGAGAAACAAAATACGGTTCAGGGAAGAAACAGAGTGCTGCACCTCACACCTATGGCTGATACTAGTGCCCCTAGGCTAAATAAAAAACACATCAGAATTTTGTGTATGAATTGATCAAGCCACACTGCCCCATGTACCTCGTGCCAGTATCTGATACACATGGGTCCCTACACTAAGTCCACACCGTGCCAGTCAGTGGCCACCAACCCCACAGGCGCGCACAGTCAGGGAACGGGGGCCGTGGGACGACCCTGCGACCCCCATGCCACAGGACCAGACCCATATCTACTATAATACTGCTCTTATGTACAAGAATATAACTACTATAATACTGCTCCTATGTACAAGAATATAACTACTATAATGCTGCTCTTATGTACAAGAATATAACTACTATAATACTGCTCCTATATACAAGAATATAACTACTATAATACTGCCCCCTATGTACAAGAATATAACTACTATAATACTGCTCCTATGTACAAGAATATATCTACTTTAATACTGCTTACTATATACAAGAATATAACTACTATAATGTATAAAATAGAAAATAAGTCCAAGCACTCACCGGATGAAGGGATCTCTTTGTGCGTTTATTCAGACATCACAGGGAGGGAGCGGTGGTAGACGGTGCGGGAGAGTGTAGCAGACAACTGTCTGCTACACTCTCCCGCACCGTCTACCACCGCTCCCTCCCTGTGATGTCTGAATAAACGCACAAAGAGATCCCTTCATCCGGTGAGTGCTTGGACTTATTTTCTATTTTATACACCGTACTGCCCTTGTCTCTGTTCGAGCACCGCGGCTACTTACCAGTGCAGTTTATTAGCCCTTAATCCGACTCCAGCGCACAGCTACTGATTGAGCAGTATTCAGACAGTGCCGGCACCTGTATCTTCCTGAAGCATAACTACTATAATACTACCTCCTATGTACAAGAATATAACTACTATAATACTGCTCTTATGTACAAGAATATAACTACTATAATACTGCTCTTATGTACAAGAAAATAACTACTATAATAACCAAGTCGGTAGAGAGCAGAGCCCGCACTCCAGGTGTGTAAGGCTATACAGGTGGATCGGTATGTAGACAAACAATATCCAGTGGACCTGAGGCTGGGGTGCAGCAGGAGAAAGAGAGGCTATGTATGGCATAAGCAGGTAAAAGCAAAAATCCAATGCACTCACCAGCGATGCGGTCTTCAAGGGTTTATTGTATACAAATCACCATCGGGATGGGAAGGGTGGAACAGGTGCGGGAGCGTAGGCAAGTTAGATACCTAACTTGACAAAGCGCCGCGGCGTGAAACTTTTGTTGCCTACGCTCCCGCACCTGTTTCACCCTTCCCCTCCCGATGGTGATTTGTATCCAATAAACCCTTGAAGACCGCATCGCTGGTGAGTGCATTGGATTTTTACTTCTACCTGCTTATGCCATAACTACTATAATACTGCTCCCTATGTACAAGAATATTACTACTATAATACTGCCTCCTATGTACAAGAATATAACTACCATAATACTGCTCCTATGTACAAGAATATAACTACTATAATACCGCCCCCTATGTACACAATATTACTACAAGGGTTCCCCCAGATACAGCTGTTTTGTGACATTTTTCTGGCCTCCAAAAAAGCAAGAAAAACTGCCAAAGATTATCTTGTGGGGTTTTTTGTTCTGTTTTTGTTTTTTTCAGGCAATTGCAATCTTGCAGTTTTTAAGACAATAGTAAAAATTCCATTAAACTCCAGTTTCCAGACACCATGGTATTTCACAAACTTCCATTGACTCACATCTGTCTACAATACAACTACTACTGCCCCCTTTTATATAAGAATGGAGCTACCCCTATACTAATACCCGAGCTGATATCTCTGGGGTAAAACCCTTATAACATATCCTTGTACATATCTTCTAATAACGTCTCTCACACTGGCAGAGCGGCAGCTGCAGTTTGTGCCAGTCTGTAAGTGACCACACTTTCTGTTCCTCTCAGTCTACACTTTACTATGGTTTACAATACAGAGGAGACATTGATTTTAAGCGGTCACCAGTGTCTTTGAGGAAGTGGTTTGAGTCGTTTTTCTATATTCTATGATTTGGCTGCATGGAGTTTCCTTTTTTGGATGAACCAATAAAATCTGATGCGATCTGTGGTCAGAATTGGATTTATTTTTCTAAATAATGGTAAAAGATGTGAGCTTCTAGCGGGTATGGGGGAGGGAGTTTAGGATTTTCCTAAGCAGCTGACTTCAGTTCAATACAGTGACTCAAGAAAGAGGAAATAACCTGACTCACTGCTGAAGTGGTGTAGTGGTGTGATGGATAGTAGAGAAACACTCTCCCCTTACGCTATGTTCTGACATGTCATGTCTCTTTAATAATTAGTATTATGCAGAGTAGCCAGTAGGTGGCAGCATTGCACTAATAAAGGAAGATCATATAGTTTTATATGGTAAAGCAAAGGTTCTTTATATTAGTTGCAGAGACTTGTTTTAACTTTTTAGGGTACAAACCCACACACCGTATACGCAGCAGATACGCAACAAATACGCAGCAGATTTGATGGTGCAGATTTGATGTTCAGTTCAGTTATTTAAATCTAATCTGCTGCGTATTTGCTGCGTATAGCAGCAGTAAATACGCTGCATATACGGTCTGAGGGTTTATACCCTAAAAGACCATTTATTACACTTGAATGGGGTAGTTTCTACAGCACATGTATTGTTTCCTGCAAAGTTGAATAGAAAAGTCTGCAACAATCATGAAGGATCATTTCCCCTCAAAAGATTAGCTTATACTTTTTCTTAAATACACTGTGCTGCTGTGATCATGTAGTCTGACAGGGACTGGACTCCCACACCACTGGACCATACCATTGCATTATAAGCTTGACCCTGAAAATCTGCTGTCTCTCAGAATTCAGCTATATTAACTAACAGGGCTTAAAGGGAATCTGTCAGCTCCTGGCCCCTACCTGAGGTGCTAACAGTGTGCTGTAGCTGGCAGTCCCCCAGTGAGCATGGTGCATTTTTGGTAATTTTCCATGCAGCGGATTATGTACAATCTTATGTCTCCTACTGTACTAAAGAGTCACAAAGCAGTTGTTCGTGCCACACTCTGGCATGCATCCCCCTCCCTCTTCATGAATAATCAATGCTGCCCGGCCTCCTGCTTGCTTAGCTGTCAGATTGCAGATTGTAGGCAGTTTATCTCTGAAAGAATCTCTCCTCCCTAATGTGTTGGAGCTGTGGTCTAGGGGTAACTCACCTGTCTAGAGACCTGCTAGCAGTTCATTCTCTGGTTCAAATCCCCTGATGGAAGTTTTATAGATGTCTTTTTTTTTCCTCATTATAGTATCATTTTTAAGGCTATGTTCACACACAGTAATTTTGCTCAGTATTTTGGTCAGTATTTTGTAACCAAAACCAGAAGTGGATTGAAAACACAGAAAGGCTATGTTCTCACACTGTTGAAATTAAGTGGATGGCCGCCATTTAATAGCAAATAATTACTATTATTTTAAAACAACGTCCAATATTTGCTATTAAATGACATCCATCCGCTCAATTTCAACAGTGTGAGAACACAGCCTTTCTGTGTTCTGAATCCACTCCATGGTTGCAAAATACTGAGCAAAAACACTGTGTGTGAACAACCCTAAAAATAATACAATAATGAAAAAAAAAGACATCTATTTAATTTCCATCAGGGGATTCAAACCAGAGAATGAACTGCTGGCAGGTCTCTAGACAGGTGAGTTACCCCTAGACCACAGCTCCAACACATAAGGGAGAAGAGATTCAATTATACCTGAGTGTTTCTTTCAGACATAAACTACCTACAGACAACTGATCTGCAATCTGACAGCTGAGCGAGCAGGAGGCCGAGAAACATTGATTATTCATGAAGAGGGAGGAGGATGCATGCCAGAGTGTGGCACAAACAACTTCTCTCTGACTCTTTAGTACAGTAAGATACATAAGATTGTACATAATCCACTGCACGGAAGATTACCAAAAAGGCACCATGCTCACTGGGGGCTGCCAGCTACAGCAGGGTGAGTTCATACTACGGACTCCGCGCAGTTAAGTTTCAGAGGATTCTGTTGCTCGCGGCCGCATGCATATCCGCTGTCACAGACTCCTCTCTATGGTTTGCCAGATTCCGCTGTCCTCACGAAGAATGAGCAGATTCATTGTTCGGGCAGATGGCGGAATCTGGCAAACCATAGAGAGGAGTCTATGGGACAGGGGAGATGCATGCGGTGGGTGTTCGGTCGGGATTCGTAGTGTGCACATACCCTTATATGGCTGTTTTTAGGCTCTGTATTATATCTGTGGATTAGTGTTAGCACACCTGTCAAAATGTTCGGATTTGGCAACTTTACGCATACCCAAGTGCTCAGCGTTTTATTACCCGCGGCTGCAAAAGTTGGATGCCGCCCTGGGTTTGACAGGTCCCAGGACTTGTCAGCGTTAAAGGGTTTGTCCAGGCTTAGAGAAACATGGCAGCTTTCTCCCAGAAGCAGCACCACTCTTGCTGCAGCTGAATAGCAATACCGCACACAACCTGGAGACAGGAATGGCGCCATTTCTGTGTGAAAGCAACTCTAATTTTTCCCATTGATCGCTATACTATACCGTTCAGTAGAATTTCAGAGCATTGGGCATTTTAGACCGTTCTGGAAGGTTAGAGACCGCCATCTTTTATTATGCAGAATTCTTGGCTGCCGCACACTACATGGCGGAGAGATGCATGAAGGTTATACACAGTTCACACATTGTTGTGACACACAAGCTGACAGGTGGATTACAGAGCTGACTGGGACGCCACCATTGCAGCAGTAGGAATAGGATTGTGTTTCCCAGTTGCCCAGGAGACGGTCGCCCAGGCAACAACAAACAGAAGGGGACGGATTATCCAGGGAGCCTGCCATGTCACGGGCAGGATGACAGGGAAGTTGGCTCTGCAGCAGCACAGTGCACAACCTCAGCTGGCATCAAAGCTCTGCAAACAGAGGGGCAGCACCAATGCCCCTGCCTGCTAGATGTGCCATGCACTAACATGCCCGGTAAGACTCCATAAGTGTACAATATATTCTTTCATCGCTTGACTTACAAATAGGTAGACTATGGGATGTTGAGATTATATGTGACATGCGTCTTGTTGTTGTTTGTCAGTCGCAGGACGTTATTAAGGGATTAGCCTTGGAGCAGTTCGAAATCTCCTTTTGGGCAATTGCATGAATGGCAATTCCCTAATGTTACTGATTCATATATCATGTGCCGCCTCCTCGTAGACTGTATGATGTACTAATGACCCCCGGCTTGCTATTATGGGAGCAATTCACATAGAAAGTATCACAGATTTATGCAAATCTCAAAACTTTTTTTTTTCTTAAATCTTTGAAATTTGGCAATTTTTTTTGCTAATTAAGGGTACAAACCCACTTGACGTATTTGCTGCGTGAAGCTACATGCGTTTTTCGCACAGGTTGTTAACAACTGATGCTTTGCTAACAACAAGCTTCACGCTTCAAAAATACGCAATTGCGTATTTTAACGCAGAACAATGGTATAAAGCCAACCTGCGTTTTGCCTGCTTATTTTTAAGACTGATTCACGCAGCAAATACGTCAAGTGGGTTTGTACCCTAAAAATAAATAAATAAATGTTTGTAAAAAGTGAGCTTTCTGCATTGAGGCTCACTATTGAGTTAAAGGGCTTGTCTAAATGATTCCGACCTTACTGTCCACAGTAATTTAGTACTTAACGCCAAACGTGTGCCCCTTCTCTGCTTCATTGGTGTCTTTCTGCTCCAGATAGGTCCTGTATTCCTAGTATATGGGCATGAGGATGAGAGTCTTAGGCTACATTCACACGTTCCAGAAAGTTGTTCATAATGGCGGATCTGCAATTATGAACAAATTTAGGATGTTCACACTATCTGTAGTTATATGGATCCATAATCCACAAAAATGACAGACAAGCTCTAATACGGACCATAATTGCGGCACAGATTGTCCCATCGAAGTCTATGGGAGCGTCCGTAATTTTTGTGTATCATTAATTTTTACAGAAGAAACATCTGTAAAGGCTGCAAATCTGTAAAGAGTGCGGATGAGTAATTCTGTTACCTTCCCCTTCTTTGCCGATCCACCAAAAATACAGATAAGGCCGGGTTCACACAATCCGGGTCGGGCCGGGTATCTGCAGTGCTTTTTTTTTACATGTGTTTTTGCAAAAAAATGGATAGAAAAAAAACGGATGCATTTGTGTGTATCCATTTTGATCCGTTCTTCCATTGACTTCTATTATAAAAATAAGGGATTCAAAGCACATCTGTTTTTTTAACGTACACAAAAATGCACTTGACCTTATTTTTGTGCACATTAAAAAAAAAGGATGCGTTTTGATCCGTTTTATAATGGAAGTCAATGGAAAAACGGATGCACACAAATGCATCCGTTTCTCCATCCGTTTTTTTGCAAAAACACATGAGAAAACAGATTGCAAAAACGTAGTGTGAACCCAGTCTTACAGATGCAATAAGGATGCATTACAGACTAAATTTTTGCGGATTGCGGACTACTGAACGTGTGAGTGCAGCCTTAGTTTGGTCATGTGACATGCCACCGAAGTGGAAAGCAGGCATTTTTTCAAGGCAATAAGTAACACTACTAATATTTTGTGGACATAAAGAGGGAAATGAAAACCAATCCAAGCGGTTTGGACCTGGATGAAATCCGTAAGCAGTTAGCTACTCCATTGTAAGCTGTGTCTGTGTGTATATACATATATATATAGTCTATTCCAAGTGGAAACAGCGGAACCTCCGTGCAGACGCACAGTCCTCCACTGGGTTGGCCTGTACCCAGTACTTCATCCCAAAAAAATTGCAATTGAAGACAGCGTCCTAAAGTATCAAAAAATATTATCCTTTATTTTGCCATATGCGTATAAAAATACAACGTTTCGGCCCTTTAAAACATACTGAGCCATACTTGAGAAAGGCTCAGTATGTTTTAAAGGGCCGAAACGTTGTATTTTTATACGCATATGGCAAAATAAAGGATAATATTTTTTGATACTTTAGGACGCTGTCTTCAATTGCAATTTTTTTTACACACATATATATATATATATATATATATATGTATATATACAGTATATATATATATGCCATCCTCTACAGATCATAATGGGCACTATAACATTGCCCAAAACAGTTGCCACACAATCGTCCATAACACCGGGATTCTGAAGGATAGTATGAAGGGACTGTGCAGAATTGCCGTTCGGGGTCAAGGAAAGCTGGGTAACAACACTTCTGAATTATGTAACTTCCTCTGTTTTAGTCTTCATCCTAATTTCCCAGAATCCAATAAATCAAAGGAAAGAACGGTTTAGAATTTTTAATATAATGACAAAAGAGGATGAGCAATTGTATTTTTTTTGGGGGGGGGGGGGGGGGAATCACTTTAAATCCCCCTCTGGCCTCTCTGCAGACCCTGGAATAATTGTATGTGTTTGTTGTATACAGATTTATGGCACCTGAATGACAGATCTGTCCCTGTGAAGTCGTCTTTTCACAAAGAACAATAGTAGCCGCCAGCGCCGCTGTCACCATGGTTACCCAGGTGAATGCTCTTTTATGTTCTATTCGTGGGGACAATTGGTATTGAGCTGTGGAATGACTGTCATAGGTCGGCTTACCTACCACCTACAGACCTTACGGCACTGGTAGCAAAGAGGAAAATAGAGACTTGCCCTGGAGTCATATATCAAAATTCAGTATCGTTGGACTGCCATTCTTATTTTTACCGTTGTTTGTCTTTTAAGTTGGCCGACACTTGGGTAATGATGAAAAATCCATACCCGGGCCCCACAACCATCACTCCTATATATAGTGGTTGTATGATAATGGGTCCTAATTTTGATGATTGGCACACACTTGATTAGCCTTTAGGTTGTGTTCACACATTGTAGTTTATTTCCAATATTGTGGTGGTAATTTGTAATTTCAAAGAAAATGGTGCAGTACCCTGACAGTGTGAACACAGCCTTACACAGCCTTACACAGCTTAAAGGGGTAGTTCACAAAAAAAATAAAAAATCTTTCAAATCAACTGGTGCCAGAAAGTGCCAGAGATTTGTAATTTACTTTTATTAAAAAATCTTTAAAAGTCTTTCAGTACTTATCATCTGCTTTATGCCCTGCAGGAAGTGGTGTATTCTTTCCAGTATGGAGATCAGGAGAGGTTTTCTGTGGGCATTTGCTACTGCTCTGGACAGTTCCTGTCTCAGACACAGGTGGCAGCAGAGAGCACTGTGTCAGACCGAAAAGAATACACCACTTCCTGCAGTACATACAGCAGCTGATAAGTACTGAAAGACTGAAGATTTTTTAATAGAAATATATTACAAATCTCTGGCACCAGTTGATTTTTTTGTGAACTACCCCTTTAATCAATTGAAGACTATTTTCTCAGTCACCAGTGGTCAAGTAGAATATGGGACTGACGGAGAGTGTCCAATAATGCAATAATGTTATTATCTACCTGGTCATGTGATGAACAGACAGATGGCTCCAGACTCACAATTGTAATGTAATGACATCTGCATTCTTGTGGGGAGGAATGAGAAATTGATTGATTTGCTTAAGTGTATAACGTTTATTTTACAAAGAATCACCATTGTTTCTTGAAACTGGAATACCCCTTCAAGGCATTCTCCTGCAGCCCTGCTGCTTTATTAGTGATCAACACTGCAGGGAATTATTACTTAGGTAACTCCCATATTGATAGATGACATTCCCTTTAATCTACCTTGTTTTTATAAGCTTAACATGTCCTATAGCACTATACAGAGTGGGTCACCTGACCAGCCCCTCCATATATACAGTACCCATGGGAGGGGGGAGGCTGTCCGACACTGTAGCACAGTGATTGCTATCACTGCTCGCTGTGGAGAGGCTGCCGTGCTGTAGCGACATGCATCCTCCCCCAAGTACTGTATATAAGAATATACATTACACAGGGGGAACGTGACCCTCCTCTTTGTAGCCCTGAAGTTCCTAACACATCAGCTTGTGTTGCCCCTTACTGCTGCCACTTAAAGCGACTCTGTACCCACAATCTGCCCCCCCCCCAAACCCCTTGTACCTTCAGATAGCTGCTTTTAATCCAAGATCTGTCCTGCGGTCTGTTCGGCAGGTGATGCAGTTATTGTCCTAAAAAACATTTTTAATCCTGCAGCGCTGTGTCTAATGGCCGGGGCTTACATTTGTATATGCATTAGGCTGGCACCCCTCTCCTTCCCTCCTCCCCGCCCTCCTCAGCATTAGGAATGATCCAGGAACATTTACTGCTGTTTGAGCTTTGCACAGGTGTATTAACGATCCAGCCCATGTTCATTATACATACAGAAGGAGAATAGGAAGCAATCTGCCTGGAGCATTCCTAATGATGAGGAGGGTGGGGAGGAAGGACAGAGAGGTGGTGCCAGCCTAATGCATATACAAATGTAAGCCCTTGCCATTAGACACAGCACTGCCGGATTAAAAGTCGTTTTTAAAACAATAACTGCATCCCCTGCTGAATGGACCCCAGGACAGATCTTAGATTAAAAGCAGCTATCCGAAGGTACAAGTGGTTTGGGGGGTCAGATTGTGGGTACAGAGTCACTTTAATAGAAGTGGAGTAATACAGAAAAACACTTTACATGAAGTTATATTACAGAGCAATATAAGGGAAACTGTCAGCAGGTTAGAAGAATCTGTCTCTATTGTGCATAGGGTGTTTCCATGCTATTAGGAGTTTAAAGGGGTTATCCAGCGTTAGAAAAATATGTCCACCTTCTTCAGCAACACCACTCGTCTCCAGTTTGGGTGCAGGTTTTGCAATTCAGTTCCATTGAAGTAAATGGAGCTTAATTATAACCACACCTAAACTGCAGACAAGAGTGGGGCTGTCTCTGGAAGAAAGTGGCCATGTTTTTCTATTGCTGAATAACCCCTTTAATCTTTATGTTAATTAAACTAACTACCACTACCAGTGCACAGATGTGGCCCTCCCTCTCCGGCTGGGGCACAACGGTCTACTGGGGACAGTAGTCCGCCCCCAGTGCACCAAAACACTCAATTTGGGGGCGCTGCAATATATCAGCAAAAAAACTGTTTTGTTTTTTTTGAGAACACCTAATTGATACCGCATATGACAGAACCAAGTGTTTTCAAATCCACTCCTTACATATATATATATATATATATATATATATATATATATATATATATGGGGCACAACAGTACAAAAACATAATTTTGTCTAATTGTTTTCAGGAGATAAACTGCAATAGTAAGGAGTGAATTTATGAGCAATTCTGAACAAACGTGTGAATGTATATATGTTTAATTTGATTTAATTTAATTTACACAGCCCCAGTCTTCATCTACAACGCAGGAGTCAGAGGAGGAAAACTGTGACAAAACAAAAATTCTAGAAGAAAGAGGTAAAGCAATATGTCAAATTATATTGTAATATTTTTTAGTAAAACCCTGGATTTCTAGTTTTTAATCTTTTCTGACTTCTGGGGCCACTTTAGATGTGCTTCTCAAACTGTGAGGCGCCCCCTAGTTGCTGGTGAGGCGCAGCTGGGGAGGCAGTTCTCACAAAAGTGACTATAAGTTGCACAGTTATTTCCCTGACTCCAACAATCTCTGCTTTAGGAACATTATTATTGACTCATTTTGTACTTATTGTATGTACAGAGATTAGGAGACCAATGGAGGGTAGACTGAGCGATCATTTTTATATTTGCATGGACTTCTACCACAGATGGTGAGGTCCCAGCATCCTCTTGGTCAGTCTGGTGAGAGCCAGGCATCATTTTGTCTGTTGGGTGAGAAGGCTCCAGTAGAAAAAGTTTGAGAAGCATTGGTCTATACTATAACCCATAGTGCCTAATAGTAAGTAGAAGGATTGATTCTTTTGCTGTGCTATGTTGTCCTTTCTACTTACAATCCAAATCTACTTGTTCCAATTTCTTAGGGATGTCTGGTAAGTCCCGGACTCTGTGTGAAGGACAGGAGAAGACTTCTAATGGCAACCTCAGAAGGAAACCTCACTCTGCGACTGAGAAGCACAAGCAAGATGGTAAATGGCCTCTGTCATTCACTTCTAATCCCAGCATTGGAAGTATACATTAGTATTATATTATATGCCCCTTATGATTGAACTGCACCTTAGACACCATCTCAGCCTTCTGGTGCTTTGGCCAATGCCCTTGTGCACTGCTCACTCTGTGCACGCTCAGTGCCACCAGTACTGCCTCAGTTCCCTGCATTGCATCAATTTAGATATTTAAGATATATAAGTCCCATCATGCACTGACACTCTATAGATGGAATGTTGGAAGTTTTAGTTTTCACATAAGCTGGAAAACCATAGAAGACCACCTATACTATATGTCTATATTGATGCAGTGGGGGTAATTGCCAGGAGTGGAGATTGATGGTTTGGGTGGGTGCGTTGGATTGTGTTGTCGTTGCCCCTTTACTACACTACACTTTCTACAAAAGATTTTGGGACCATGAGAACATGTAACCGCTGCTGCAAACATCTCGCAGACCGCTATGGTTGTAGGTCCTAACACTGACATCCCTCTTGTGTGCATGCAGTGACGGCTGCCGAAGGACGGGGGCGCAAGATCAGTCATAACACCATGATTAACCCAGATCGCCTGAAACTTGCCAAGATGCTGGTGGAAAAGGCAATTAAGGTCAGTGTCATATATTCAGCATCCAGAAACAACGGAAACCTTGTAACTGATTTATTTCATTGAGCTTTGTAGCCTAGAAATAGCATCACTCTATTGTGTGGGCATGGTACCAAAGGCTTTACCTGAAGTCCCAGAGTGTTAGGGTATGTTCATACACTGCAGTTCTGCAGCAAACCCACAGGGTGTGAACGCACAGCTTGCTACTCGAAAAGAGAAATTAGGGTACTATTACGCATTATATATTCTATCATCAAATATTGATCACATGGCATTGATGGGATTATCCACCAGTAGTATGGTCACATAAGTATGGTCTTATAATGAAGGTGCTTTGTAGCCTCTTCATATTGTACGCACTTTGGGAAGTTCGAAGAAGAGACAATAGTCATCTATGTTGGTTTCTATCTGCCTGTTGTTTTTACCTTTGTAATTCTCATTTCTTAACCACTAGCAAAAAAAGATATTCAGTATTCACGGCCCGTACCCAGTGATACGTCACTGTCTGCGCAGCCGAGGATGGGTGGAGAAGAAGCTGCCCAAAGTCACGAAGGCTTCCCGGAAAAAAGAAAAGGCGGATGAAGAAAATGAAGAAGATGATGGGGACGGAAGTGGAAATGATGATGATGGTACATAAAATGGGAAAACAAGGGGCAATTCTTAAAGGATCTCAGAACGCAAAAAAAAAAACATACATTTCAGAGGAAGGTACAATATATTTCTCAGCTTTTATTATGTATGCCACTGCAGCATGTGAAACATTATAACTAGAGATGAGCGAACCTTGAGCATGCTCGAGTCGATCCAAACCCGAACTTTCGGCATTTGATTAGTGGTGGCTGCTGAAGTTGGATAAAGCCCTAAGGCTATGTGGAAATCATGGATATAGTCATTGGCTATATCCATGTTTTCCAGACAACCTTAGAGCTTTATCCAAGTTCAGCAGCTCCAGCTAATCAAATACCGAACGTTCGGGTTCGGATCCACTGGAACCCGAACCCGGTTCGCTCATCTCTAATTATAACTTCATTGTATAAATACATCATAGATATCCTAAAAAAGCTGGGAAAGCTATAATTTAACATCATCAACACCCTCTAAAAAAATCAGCACATTGAACATTGGACAAGGCATGGAATCAATTTTTCATGAACAGTTCTACTGATTTTCTGTTAGCGCTCAGAACAGTACAAGTCCCTGCTGCCCCCTGCCGGATTAGTTGCTCTGCTCTGGTGCATTGGGAGATATGTAGTGTGCATAGTAGTGTGATAAGTGACACGTCTTTCACAATACAATGCACCAGAATTTAGGATTTCGATCAAGTAGCTACTTCCTTTAACGAACAAAATCTGGTTAATTTATTTCTAGATGACGATGCTGAGGAGGAAGAAGAGAAAGATGAAGATCCTGATGGCACCTATGATTTAATGGTAAATGTCAAAGATAATGATTATTGGCTGTAGAGAGCAGATAATTTACTGTAGCTTCTAGTCAAAGAAGTGAAAGTAGTCAGAAATTAAGATGAGAATATACAAAAGATAACTCATGGTGGTCTCTGACTTCTTCTCCATCAACATGCACACACAAAATGGATGATCAAACTTAATTTTTCAATATATTGAGATAAGCAGCTGTCATACACAATAGGCACCTACCACTTATATCCTGGGGAGACAACAGATTGCACAGTTTATTACAAGACATTGCACTCTATAAGGAACAGGACACCAATGCTTAAAGTGTACCTGCCCTTTAAGGTAACTTTTCAGGATAAGTTGTTGTGTGTGTACATGAGGAGTAACACTGTTTCTGGCCAATGTGTAGCTTGTATATTTACATTGTGTAACTTTGCACATTGCGTTTTTGTTGCTTTAGTCAAGACTTGTCCGCAATGAAATACCCTATTTTATCTGGACAACCAGGCGAGATGCTGTGGACTGCAGGTTCCTGAAGAAGGATCAGATGATGAACCACTATGCCAAAGCAGGCTCCTTCACTACCAAGGTGGGTCTTTCGGCTGGGTTTACAGAATGCGGACAAGAGCTTAATTTTATATTGGTACAATCTACATAGCAATAATCTCCTGGCTGCAACTGGAAAGAGTCAACAAGCTGGCTATCAGACACACCGCTAGCAGCTTGGCGGAGGTCATGTAAATTCTTTTGTCCTACATTGTGTTACTGTACAGTCTTACATGAGTCATGTAAAAAAAAATCTTTTAAATAAATGCTTAGATGGAATTGACTTTTAATAGACCATTGACAAGGTGGATCTGCTGTTCTTCTAGGTGGGCATCTGCACTAATTTAAGGAACCTCCACTGGTTTGATGAAGCCGACCCTGATTCTTTCTTCCCACGTTGCTACAGACTGGGAGCTGAGGATGAGAAGAGGGCATTCATTGGTATGATTATTGGGCGCAGTAACTCTAACAACTAATGCTGCGTTTACACGAAACGATAATTGGCCCGATCGTACGATTAACGATGTCGGAGTAACGATTTATTTTTCATATCGATCAGCGTTTAGATGGTACAATATATCGTATGGAAAAATAGTTTTACGATCGCGCGCCCCCCGCTCGCAGCCCGGCCCCACGGTTAACCGCAGCCCCGATCGCCACCCCGATCACCACCCCCGCCGCCCCCCCCCGCCGCTCCGATCGCTAGACCCCCCGCCCGACGCTCCGATCGCCCCCGCCGCCCTGGCCACGAGCATACGTTACCTGCTCCGCGTAGCAGGTGTTCGAAATCCCCGGCTCCCCTCTTCAGTGCATTGATTGGCTGAAGAGGGGAGACGGGAATTTCAAACGGCTCCTCTTCAGCCAATCAATGCATGGCAGCACTGATTGGCTGAAGAGGGGAGTCGGGAATTTCAAACGGCTCCCCTTCAGCCAATCAGTGCTGAAGAGGAGCACTGATTGGCTGAAGAGGAGCCGTTTGAAATTCCCGGCTCCCCTCTTCAGCCAATCAACGCACTGAAGAGGGGAGCCGGGGATTTCGAACGCCTGCTACGTGGACAGGTAATGTATGCTCATGGCCGTGGCGGCGGGGGCGATCGGAGCGTCGGCGGCGGGGGGGATGGCGATCGGAGTGGCGGGGGTGGTTGCTAGGGGCCGGCGTAGGAAGCTGCGGATGAGCGGGGGGCCGGGCTGCGGCGACTGTTTACACGGAACGATCGGCGAATTTTTTGCGAACGACGAACGACGATTTAAGAACATGTTGTAAGATCAAAATGAACAATTTCTCGTTCGTCGTTTGATCGTTCCGTGTAAACGCAGCATTAATCTGGTCAGTAATTATCTTTAGGGGACAAACACACTTGCCGGATCCGCAGCGATCCGCAGACGGCTGTGGGGGCGGCCGGGGCTGCACGGGGGTGATCAGACGGCCGTGTCTGCGGGCGGGCACTGGAGCGAGCATATACTTTACCTGATCCCAGCTCCGGCTTGCTGAAGATTCCGGGAACCGCCGAAGCAAGCTGGAGCCGTGATCAGGTAAAGTATATGCTCCGGTGGCCAGGGGGGTTAACGGGGCGGGCTGGGGACAAATTTGCAGCAGGGATGTACATCCCTGTTGCGATTTTGTCTAACATTGAAAGAATAGGGGCGGGATCCGCAGCGAGTCTCGCTGCAAATACGCAGCGGGGGGACTCGCTGTGGATCCGGCAAGTGTGTTTGTCCCCTTAGAGGGGTTTATGAGGACAAGTTTTATGAAACTAACCATCAAAATTCCTGTTTAGTCCTCCACCACTAGTTCACCCCATTCTACTGTTACATCTAGGCCATAGTGTTGTTTCATCCTTAGGTGCAGCCATAGGACAACATAGCCATTATGTGAACATAATGTCACTATGGCCTACAGCAGCTTATCTCTTGCACAGGCAGAGACTGGACCATTACATGGCAGAGAGTCTCATTTGCTACAGGACCCTCTGTTACACACAAACATGGTGGAAAATGAAACTGGCTCAGTTAACCCCTAGCAACCTATCAGATTCCATTTTTCATTCCTCACAGACTCTTAGGAAAATGAAAGGTGGAATCTGATTGGTTGCTAGGGGCAACTGAGCCAGTTTTACTTTACACCATGTTAGATAAATCTCCCCCATAGTATTTTTTCTACTGTGAGTAGTAACATTTATAAAGCATGGGCCCTGCATTCTTCGGAAAAAATCAATTTTTTTTCCCGATATGCATCCTTCTTCTACATCCTTTTTGTGGGGTAAAGGTCATGCATAAAAAAACAAGAGGTGAACCTAGCCTAACAGTGTCAACAGTGTAGAATGTGAATTACAGCTGACAGATTCCTTTAAAGGGTTACTGTCATTTAACAAAGCTTTTGACATGTTAGAGAATCATCAGATGAGAAGTAATCCGACAGATTCCAGTAGCATGAATTTCAATTAATTTTATTCAAGCAACATACACGGGATTGGAGACCCTCTGGCATGCATCTACTTCTTAAAAGCATTTCATGAACTTTATACTTGGTGCTGTTGGATCCCCAATATATGTTACAGCATCATGTCAAAAGTTTTGACATTTTTTGGGGTCTGGGTGTTCAGACCCTCACTAATTATTAGAACAAGTGGGTAAAAGGGCACTGCTGTGTGCTTTACTCCTCAGCTCTCTGCAATCTTCCTCTAGCTGCAGGAGCCAAGCTTCTTAGACTTGGGCTATGTTCACACTATGTATATTTTGGTAAAACTACAGCCGTTGTTTCCAATTGCAACAACGGCCGTGATTAATACAAAAATATACCTTACTTTGCTGTCTATTGATTCCCGGCTGGAGTGTATACACATAATATACACTCCGACTGGGATCCCTAGTGGCTCCGCGAGAAACTGACATGTCAGTTTTTTGCGGCTGCTATTCATTGAATAGTGGCTGCAGAAAACCCAGTCAGTGCACACAGTGGAGCGAGGGGCTCCGGCCGCACGCTCCATTGTGTGCAGTGGGGAGTTCTGATGCAATGCGCTCACATCAGAACTCAGCGGCGCTAAAGATCATCCGGCCGGTACTGCAGTACCAGCGGGATGATCTTTTCTGAGACCAGCCTTTCCGGTCTCATACAGCGTGTTAACATAGCCTAATAATACCAGTGAGCCGCACACTTGTGGTTCATTTTGACAGTCATTGGGGGTGTAAACAACCCCAAGTTATCAAAGCTTTTCACGTCTCTGTGACGGGAAAAAAAAAATTGTTAAATGACAGATACACTTTAACATCCAATGGACAATCCTGTAGGATTGAATAAAGACAGACAATTTGTATTAGTAAATTGGAACAAAACGATACATTTTGTTGCCCAGTGCAGGGCCTAAGGGGGTCGGAGCATAACAACAATTTAGAACAGTGCTTCTCTATTCCAGTCCTCAGGCCTCACCAACAGGCCATGTTTTGAGGATATCCCATACAAAGGACACCTGTGCTAATACCTGATGCACTGAGTACAATTATATCACCTGTGAAATACTAAGGAAATCCTCAAAACATGACCTGTTGGTGAGGCCTGAGGACTGGAATTGAGAAGCACTGATTTAGAGAACTCCAAAAAGAGAATCCACATGTCATGCTTCACCAACCCAGGTCCTGCAATAGGGATATCACTATATAAGTGTTCCTTCAATATAATCCCAAACTCTTAACCTATACGGCTTTTATTGTTATTATCAATTCTAAGGTGTTCATACAAATAAAAAGTCATGAAGAAATGGAGTATGTGTTATCAATAATGTTCTTGTGTGTTCTGCGTTTTTAGAGGATTTCTGGCTGACGGCTGCTCGGAGTATTCTCAAAAGAGTGGCGGGAGGAGACTGGAACAGAACTTCAGACACCCAAGAGTACCCAACCAATATGAATGGTGAATAGGAGCATAGTGGTATTTAAAGGGAGACATAGGGGGAGATTTATCAAAGGGTGTAAAATTTAGACTGGTGCAAACTGCCCACAGCAGCCAATCACAGCTCAGCTTTAGGCAGTGCTGAAAGGAAAGCTGAGCTGTGATTGGTTGTTGTGGGCCGTTTGCACCAGTCTAAATTTTACACCCTTTGATAAATCTCCCCCATAGTGCTTTGAGGTGGAGGGGCTGCATCTATGCAAACTGAGCATGGAAGCATCCAGACTCTAATAGACACATGCTTCTGGATGTATTTTTCATGCAATAGGCCAGAAAGTAGTATGTTCTATGCTTCATATTATTGTATGACTTACAGATAGGAAGCCATAAGGAGAAACTGCACACTTACAAACCTTTTAATGTTCATGGGCCCCTCCAGACATATTTAAAAGGGTTTTTTTAAAAAAAAAGTAATATAAAAGGATCAAAAAGTTAGTCCCCACCGATCTGCCTATTCTCGGGAAAAGACAACAATATTAAGAGGGTTATCCAAGATTAGAGAGAAACAGCAACTTTTTTAAAAAAAAGAGCACCACCCCTTTCCTGAGTTTGTGTGTGGTAGGGAGAGATGCTGTCTTTGGAAGAAAGCAGCCATGTTTTTCTAAGACTGGATAACCCCTTTAATTCCTAGAAATCCATTTTAATGTGAAGTCTTCAGCTTTTTATAATGCTATATTTTGGATATCACCTGCTTATTACTTTTCAAATGTCCGATTGTTGAAAATCTATATAATATTTCTTACATCTGAGTTTGCTGTGGTTGTATATGGAGCACATCAGCAGTACAAACCTCTCCGTCTCTGATGATTTGTTACCGTGTATCAGTGCAAGTAAAATATAGATTCTTGAAATGCAAAATTTGTAGCAAACACAAAGCTAAGTAAGAGGAATTAGTGCAGTTTGGGCCTTTTATATGTTTCTTTTCACTGACAGGAAGTAGAGCTCTTGGTGGATGAGAAAGTTGCAGATCACCTCCTTATCAGAAGATATTAAATCTCAAGAGTCGAAAATATTTCCCACAATTTTCCCCGTCATTTTATGAGCTCTAGCTGTATTTTACAGCTAAAAACAGTCACAAAAGCAAAAATAAGTCTAAAACATTAGCATTTTTTTCGCCTAAAAATATTATTATATCCAAAAATGTAATGTTCACCTAGCCTTATTGTGATAAGCATGTCTCTTACTTTCCTATAGATAACAAACGAGGAACCAAGAAACGTGGAGGTAGTGTACCAACTCATGTCATAACAACAGCCATCCAAACCTGTGAAGCCTATCTGAACAGCCTAGAACACAACGATATTGATGTCGAAACAGCTTCCACTTCCATTATGACAGATGCAACGTGGGAAGAGTTCTTGCATAGTTACTATCAGGTCATTCAGTAAGTGAATTAGTAAGAAATAATCTGATTAATACCAGGGTTATCCACTCTATCTGCTAACAATGGTAAAAGAATATATTAGTTTAAAAAAGTGCTCAGCTTTGTATGATTATCTTTACAGCACAGCTATATTATATTATATAAAACCTTTGAATAAGCCAAGTAGTTTTAGTGCAGACTGGGTAGTACTGGACATAAAGGATACCTCTCACTTCGCGACTATCACAGGATCCTTCAAAAAAATCCTGCAGGTAGGCAGTCCTCTTCTGACACGAGCCATGGTATGGAATTCCTGGAGGCACCATAGACTGCAGTGTTAGTGTATTACAATGCAGTCTATGGCACTTCAGGGTGTTCCATACCACGGCTCGTGGCAGAAGAGGACTGTCTATTTGCAAAGCCACAATGGAACATAGCTCTACATAGTAGGTTTAATGTGTAATAGGCCCAGCAAGCAAACACTTTTTTGTCAGGTCACTGACTCATTTTGGCAGGTTAAAAAGCACCCATTCTTCAGCTGCATATCTCTCTATGTAATAGATGATGTAATTATCCAGTGATTGTTCGAATTGCTTTGCCTGCTCTATAGCTGAGCCCTGATGAGCACTGATCTAAAAGATCCCTTAGGCCCTTGTGTTAACCCTTTGAGATTTGGAGAACAAAGTATGTGTTGGGTACCTATGAATCCATAGAACATGGTAGGTGGCTACATCTTTTGCATTGAGGTGTGATTTATGTCTAATTTGAGTGGAAGAGGAGTGCAAGGTTGGCACTGGAGTGGAAAACAATGAACTCCTTGCAGATGCCCCCCATGCCACATACTGGGGAAGTGTGTAGGTGACATGCCCCTTGCACAGTAATACATATGTGTGTTTATTATGACATTGACATTCATTATACTAAGTTATCTTCTTGCAGTGAAGGAGCATCGATTGGCAATTCATTCTCCTATATGGATCAATGCAGTAACTTATTGCAGCAGTTAGCTGAAGTGAATCCACAGCTAGATATCGAAGGTGACAGGAATATCTGGATTGTTAAACCAGGTGCCAAATCCCGTGGGAGAGGTGAGAACAAATTTATTAACATTCAAGAAATGTGATGAGTGGATGTGGCTAGCATTACTTCCTCAAGCGTTATTAAAGGGAACCAGTCACCATGATATATACAGTGGTACCTCGGTTCTCGAACTTAATTGGTTCTGGAAGGCAGTTTGAGAACCGAGCAGTGTTTTCTCATAGGAAATAATGTAAATGTGATTAATTGGTTCCAGCGCCCACCAATAATTACCTACAATACTCATATATTACATTGATAAGTGTCCAGTTTAATCTCTACATTACAGAACAATACTGTACAGGACATTATACACAAGAAACATTCAACAAAACCAGCAATTATAGTACAGTAGTCACTAACTCGTTACTCATCCTCTACTGTATAGTACCCCCCACTGTAAAGTATGGGAGATGGTGGTGCACTGACTGTACTACTACTGTACTGTATATGCACTTCAGCAGTCTTATACAGTACAGGATGGGAGATGGTGGTACACTGACTGTACTACTACTGTACTGTATAGGCACTCCAGCAGTCTTATACAGTACAGGATGGGAGATGGTGGTGCACTGACTGTACTGTATATGCACTCCAGCAATCTTATACAGTACTGTACTGTATGTGAAGCCTCTCAAGTGCTAAACTCACCACGACCAACCCACCATCCACACTCGCGAAAAAGATTAAGATACCGAGTACTTAACGATGATTTATGATTTTAGATTACTTTTTATTTTCTGATTTACTGATTTTATTTTCTATGCAGGTATTATCTGCATGGATCGCTTGGCCGAGATTCTGAAATTGGTGGATTGTGATCCTATGATTGTCAAAGACGGAAAATGGGTGGTCCAAAAATACATTGAGAGACCGCTTCTCATCTTTAGCACCAAGTTTGATGTGCGTCAGTGGTTTCTGGTGACTGATTGGAACCCTTTAACCATCTGGTTCTACCGGGAATGTTATGTGCGATTTTCAACGCAACCGTACTCTCTGGAAAGTCTAGACACGTAGGTTAGCTTGTTATACTAATTCTTAATTCTGCAGATGATTAGGTACAGGGTCTTGTCACCATCTAGCTATCCAGTTTTTTCAGAGTTATCTTCTTGATCTCTTTGATTGCCTCCATTCATCGTGTTGCTCTTTTCTCTGCAGATCATCCTAGCACAACTAGTTCTTCAAAGAAGCCAAAAATATTATTACTAAGTAGACGTAGTGCTACAGACATATGGACATCACCGCTGATCACAGAACATGAGATGACTAGGAAATTTCTCTATGCTGAATCACAATGGTCTAACACAGTCATTATCTCTTTTTTAGATCCATCCACTTATGCAACAACTCCATCCAAAAACATTTCGAGAACTCCCGCAGTCGTCATCCTCAGGTTCCTGCTGATAACATGTGGTCTAGTGATCAATTCAAGATGCATCTCCAGAGGTTGGGAGAGAAGAGAGCCTGGGATGACATCATTGTACCAGGGATGAAAGCTGCCATAATACATGCTATGCAAAGTGCCCAGGATGTAGTAGAGTTCAGAAAAAGCAGCTTTGAGTTGTACGGGGCTGATTTCATGTTTGGTGAGAACTTTCAGCCTTGGTTGATTGAAATCAATGCCAGTCCAACAATGGCGCCATCCACAGTTGTGACCACCAGACTCTGTGCAATGGTTCAGGAGGACACTTTACGTGTGGTGATTGATCGGAAGTATGATCGCAACTGTGATGTTGGTGGCTTCGAACTGATCTATAAGCAGGTACATCCCTAGGAGCAGTTCCCTCTCCATAATTAGTCATTCCTTGTAGTTCAGCTTTTCCAGAAACAGATAAGAACATATTACAACATATTCTTTATCATTTTAGCCAGCAGTGGATATCCCGCAATATGTTGGAATCAATTTATTGGTGGAAGGCTTAACAGTGAAAAGACCACGTGGACCTCTCTTAAAACCCCTCAATGGACCTATGAACATTGGCTTCACTAATCCGATCAACCAAAGATCCCTCTCCATGGTGCAAAGCAAAACATCAACTGCAACCTCATTTATTGGGAACCAAGATCCTTCAAGACAAAGGTCAACAATCCCATATTCAACATCAAAGTCTTCCCAGTCCACACAAAAACCTCTCACTTTAAAAAGGGCAAAGACTACAGCTATTGGTAAAGAGAACATTTCCATAGCAGAGGTAAAATGTGGACCTCAGAGTGTGGAGCTTGTCAAGCTGTCCAGAAAACTGGGAGGAGAGTGCAAGGATATGGCCAAATCCCTGACGCACGGGAGAAGCGTGTCAAAAGGAGTGGTGACGCACATGCATCAGCGCATGATCCCTGCTCCTAAACTGTCTCTCTCAGAAAAGCCACTTTTAGTAAAGCACCCAGCTGGCCAAAGGGATGGGATACACCTTGACTTGAAGTTCTCCAGTCTTGATCTGGGAGAAATTCAACTTCTTAAAAACTTTCCAAAGACAGGTGAGAAAACTGTGACAATGATATATAAATTCCCAACGGGAGACCCTTTATCATTATATCACTCATAGAGGGTTAGGCTAAAAATGGGGTTATACAGAGTCCTAAGAGCTTGGTTAAATTTGCTGATATATGTGGTATACACATTTCTGTTTACGGGGGCAACAGTTGGTAGATAGATATAAGATACAGTAGCAACCCATATTCATTTTTTTCATATTTAGGGCTGGACCCCCACCGAATGCCATGTTTGTTCTGCAAGGGATCTTCCTCACTGAGCAACAGTCTACAAGCAATGTGCAACTGTACCAGGAGCGCTAAACTTCCAGCAAAGCCCATCCGTTTCCAGCTCACCAAGGGAACCAACCTCAGCAAGTTCCATGAAGGAGCAGAGCCTCTTACAGCACGGGGGACAGCCATCCTCACATCAGTGCTACTGTGATCCTGATACAGAGAAAGCACAGGGCTGTCTGAGGAAACAAATGGTACTCCCCATAACTACTGTTTGCTATGAACAATACTGACAAAATTTCTACTCCCCACAGTCCTGTATGTCAATAAACTCATTGTTGGAGATACAATTTGGGTAATTGGACATGTATTGTGACAGGTCAAGGCTGTAATAAAAAACCGATGTTGAGCAATAAAAGGTGGGGTTGTGACAACCATGTGGAACCTACATGGATGAACATTATTCTGTGTGCAAGCTGGGAGCAGTAGTGGTGCAACTAACCGTGTAGTCCTGAACACCCTTTATCAATGTAATTGCTACAATAATGTAAAGAGCAGGAATTAGAATTCTGGACACTAGGACTCTGTGAAGCAAAAATTGTTTATTTAAATCTATTTAAATCTTTAAATCTATTTAAAGATAGTAAGCTTTTGGTCACAGTCCGTTTAGCAGCGGGTACAACTGCCAGAAACCCCTCATGAACGGAGACACAACCATTCACACAATGAATGGAGTGCCCACCACACCTGTGCGCCGTGCACTCCATTCATTCTCTAAGGGACTGTCAGATGTTTTTAAGTCCCAAGCTCTATGAAGTGTTCGTCAGCCACATAGAGAATGAATGGACCAAAGGCCACACAGGCACATTAAACACTGCATTTATTGCAGAGATAACTGCATCCCTGTTCGCAGGAGGTTGGATCAGTGAGGTTGGATCCCTAGTGATCAGCTTATTATCCCCTATCAAGGATAGGGAATAAAAATTGGGAATACCCCTTTAACATTTAAATGGTAACTCCAATTTCAGACAGCTTCCATCCATGCGATTCCTAAATTTTGTATATCACATAATCTACCAAAAAGAAACTCCTTACCCCTAAACTGACCACTGCCAGTTGTTAGGGTAAATTTGTCTCTAGTAACAGTGGCAGCAAAACAGGACAAAGGACTTGCGAACTGTAAGACTCCAGATCATCTGCTCTGTCTATGAAAGGTGAAGGCTTCCCTCTTATATTAGCAGAGTTTACTGTAACGCTTTGCTACTGCACCAGTACCCCATACATCCCTACCAGCACAATGTCAGCCTCTTCAGTAGACTTTTACCTGCAGAATGTCATTGTATATTGAAGAGTAGTATGTCATATGTTGTGCTTTTCCCCAGTAATTGAAACACATTACAAAGTTATATAACCTATAATCAAATTCAATCACCTATCTGCCCCTCTTCCCTATATTTCCCCCCTCAAACCCCAACCAGGAAGTGAAGTAAACTCATTCTTCTAATGACTGTTGACCCCAGGCTGCTCTGTGGAAGCCATTTTGTGACAATGACATCATCAAGAGGGAGGAGTATCAAAGCCCTGTTAAGCCAGTCTCCCTTTGTCAGATGACTCAGGTTGCTGAGCTCTAATTGGCTGAAAAAAATGTAAGCCATCTAACAGTTTTACAGAGTCAGTTAGACATCACAGGAGACAAAGTGCATCATGGGAATGCCCAAGCCAGGAAGTAAAGAAAAAATGAAGCCACCAACTGGAGCTTCAGGGACCTGCAAAAAGAGGGAAATTCTAACAGAGATAGACTCCAGAGGGATGGTAAATGTAAAAACTATGTTTGATTGATCAATTGTTTTTTTTTTTTTCAATCAGCACTAGAGTACCCCTTTAACAATCAGCAGATTTGTAAATGTAGCTCTGTGAGTACTAAGTGAAAATTAAAGGAACTGTACATATTTCCACACAAAGACCAGTGAGATTAATTAAAATATAGGATGGAGGCATGTACAATAAGATCATGTACTTTTTTTAGAAAATGAAATACCTTTTCAGAATATATATTAAATTTAGAAAAGCAGCTTTACATTATTTACAGATGTATGAAACAGCCCAATCCCCTATTACACGTTAATCAAGGCATCGGTGTAATAGAGGAAATAAAAAAAGTTCATATTTATTTATAAACCCGTCCCTGACTGGAAGGCAACTGGCTACTGACTACTTCATTTTGAGGTGCAAAAGCTTCATTGTCCGCTGAAAGAAAGGGGGAGGCGGTGCAGTAAGATGTGTGGGGTACGTGCTAGAGCGGCTGTCTGGCATCAGTAACTGTTGCAAATGAAGGTGAAGAGGTATACGGTGCACCTGCGGCTCAGTTATATGCATCTTGCGGAGAGTCTTCTCTTCTATCCGCTGTTATCAACAAAAAGAAAACATTTAAATAAAGATCTGTTATTCCCATCTTTACTACTTAGATTACATAATAGTATGTTACTGTCAAAGGACTGTGCATATGATTGGCTCTTAACTCCTTAAAAGGGGAAGTTCACCCCAAAATATTTCTTTCAAATCAACTGGTGGCAGCAGAGAGCACTATGTCAGACTGGAGAAAACACACCACTTCCTGTAGGACATACAGCAGCTGATAAGTACTGGAAGAATTAAGATTTTTTTTAATAGAAGTAAATTACAAATCTACAGCACTTGCTGGGACTAGTTGATTTGAAAGTAAAAAAAATTGGAGACTACCCCTTTAATGACCCATGACGTACTGGTAGGTCATGGCCTCCCTAAGGTGGTACACACTACTAGCAGATATCAGGCTTACCAGCCCCTTTCGCTGCCTCTATCAATCGAGCCCAGATTACATAGATCAATGCAGTATTTAAAGCGTAACTGTCAGGTTTTTTTTTTTATTGCAGAAATCAGTAGTATAAGCGATTTTAAGAAACTCTGTAATAGGTTTCATCAGCCAAAAAAGCCTCTTTCTGTACTCAAGAAGCAATCTCCCAGCCTCCCCCCCTGACTTCTTATCTGTGCATTATCAGGCAAACACGTCTTCATTACAGAGAAGCCAGTGAAGACGGGCTCTGCTCTCTCCATTCTATCCTTATGGAGGGGGGAGGGGCCGAGGGAGATGAGGGAGCAGGAAGAGGTGACATGAAGGTCAGCTGTTTGTAGACTCTCTGGGCACCTAAAACGCTAAATTCAGGTGTCAGAAAGGTCAGTGCTTATCTATGAACTTACTGAGAGAAGATTGCAGGGTGTTGTGCTGTGCAGAAATCCTCCGTGCTCAGTCACTCCTAACAGCCCCTCCCCTCTCCATAGCCACATAATGGAGAGAGAAATCCTGCTTCATTTGATGTGAGGGGGGAGGCTGGGAGATTGCTTTTTCAGTACAGAAGGAAACTCTTTTAGTACATAAAACCTATTACAGAGTTTCTTAAAATCGCTTGAACTGTTGATATTTAATGTTTTCAGAAAAATGACCCTGAAATGACAGTTACACTTAATGCCTTATTCACACGTCAGTATATTTTTCCAATCCGCAAATTTCAGTCAGTAACAATCCGCAAATTCAGTCCGTATTGCATCCGTAAAAAAATACGGACCCCATAGAGTTGTATTGGGTGTGTCAGTTACTGTCCGTACTAGGGCCTGTCCTTTTTTTTTGCGGAACGGATTGCAGCCCAGTACACAACACGGATGTGTGTATGGGTTTATTGAAATACATTGGTCCTATTTTTCTGCGGATCCGCAATTGCGGACAGGAACAGGATGTGTGAATAGGGCGTTAAAGCGACTCTGTACCCACAATCTGCCCCCCCCAAACCACTTGTACCTTCGTATAGCTGCTTTTAATCCAAGACCTGTCCTGGGGTCCGTTCGGCAGGTGATGCAGTTATTGTCCTAAAAAACAACCTGTAAACTTGCAGCCCGTGCCTAACGGGCGTGGCCTAGATTGTGTATGCATTAGGCTGGCACAACCTCTCTGTCCCACCTCATCATTAGGAATGCTCCACGAAGATGGTCTCCTATTCCCACCTGTGTCAGCCCGGCACATGGGCTGGATCGTTAAGACACCTGTGCAATGTTAAGCATGGAGAAAATGTTTCAGTGGCATTCCTAATGATGAAGAGGGTGGGGAGGAGGGACGGGAGGGGTGGTGCAAAGTTAGGGCACAGATACTCCTGATTGGCACAAGGCTGCCAGTTTAAAAGTTGTTTTTTTAGGACAATAACTGCATCACCTGCCGAACGGACCCCGGGACAGATCTTGGATTAAAAGCAGCTATCTAAAGGTACAAGCAGCTTGGGGGGGGGGGGGGGTCAGATTGTGGGTACAGAGTCGCTTTAAGTGCTACATTAATCTCAATGAGCAAACAGTGCATTGCTCATAAAAGTCTCTTAGGGGGGACTACAGATTAGTGTTAAAAAAAATCATAATTAAAAAAATTCCAGTCCATATTAAAAGTTTAAATCACTCCCTTTTCCTATAAAAAAAACAATAAAAAAATAAGTAATAAAAAATCTTATGTGAATGGAGAAACATTGGACATAAAGTCAGAAAGTCCAATCTCTACCTGTGTTCTTGGCGTTGCGAGGTCAACAGGAACATAGATATTCTCCCCTAAAACTTTGGCCACTCGTGGACTGTAAGTGTGATCTCCTAGTATTGGACAGAACTTTAATGTGCAGTGGACTAAAAGTTGATCTCTATAAACTAAAAAGAGAGAGAAAAAAAAAATAATAATAATCAAAGGACAATATATCAACAGATAAAAAAAAAAATGGACACGTCCACCATTAAGCACAATTTTGTGGTTACAAAAAATAATCAATACACATATCGCTGTTCACATATCGCTGATTTTGCACTGATTCTAAGTTACAATCTGAAAGTCTGGTTTATAAGGTCATTTGATGTTGGAAAAACTAATCACGCACACACACATTATATCAGATGAGCTTTTGGTGGGTTTGCTTGATGACAAGATTGAACTTTCTTTGTAATCTCACTAAAAACCTTTAATCTAGTCAAATATGTTCATACCACTCAAGGGCTGCAGCTGTAGAAGAGAACACCCCTCCACAGAGTGGACAACCTTATACAGAGTTTCTGTTCGCTTTACTTCTTTTCTTTCCAGGCTTCCTTTGGAGGGATGCATCACAGGGAACACCTAACAACACAATAAGCAAGAACATTAAAGCAATACTGTATTCAGCCCCCCCCCCCCCCCCCCAAAAAAAAAAAAAAAAAAAACACTGGTACCATCCATCTGCTGAGATGAAGTACTTCCTGGTCGTTTGTTCCAAAATGCGCCCAGTGCCTTTCAATGAGGGTGCCTGTCCCCTAGGCCTGCTACGCCTCTCCTTACTTCTTTGCCCTCCTCCTCTACTTGTGCATGTGCTACAGCGTCCGGGGGAGTTAAGGCCCTATTCCACGGGCCGAGCACGGCCCGATCAACGATGTAAACGAGCGCCGATCTGCTAGATCGCCGCTCGTTTACTGGGCCTATTCCACAGCCCGATGATCGTTGAGCGAGGGCTGCAGGGACATCGCTACCGATGTCCTTGCAGCATACATTACCTGTCAGGTCTTCCCTCCGCTCTGTCTTCCTCCCCGAGTCCCTCGCGCTCTGGCTTCAGAATGGCCTGTCAGCTGAGAGGTCACTCAGCCAATCACAGGCCGCGGCGGTCCCGGGCTGTGATTGGCTGAGCGCTCCGTCAGCTGATGGGCCATTCTGAAGCTAGAGCGCGTGGGAATCGGGGAGGAAGACAGAGCGGAGGAGAAGACCTGACAGGTAATGTATGCTGCGCTTCTCAAATCGTCGGTTGCCCGCCGCGCACCGCTATTCCACCGTAGCGATGCGCGGTGGGGGAACGATGATTTTAGGTCTGGCCCTAAATGAATGATCAGTCGATGACACGATCATCGGCTAATCGTTCTCTCTATTCCACCGAGCGATAATCGGCCGAATCAGCGATTATCGTTCCTGTGGAATAGGGCCCTTACAGATGAGGAGGGCGAAGAAGGAGGAATAATAGGCGTAGCAGGCCTAGGGCATGGATGCCATATGCCAAGCCTCATTGACTCAGCTTCTGCAGATTAAAGATTGTTTATTCGCCAAAGGCACCAGTCAAATTTCGTAACAGATGACCGAGAACGACTTCAGCTCGGACGGTACCTGCAGTTTGGGGGGGTAGCTGAATTGAGTATCACTTTAACTGGGTATTACAACTCCAAAGGTCTCCCCTGTCCTATTACAAAAACCTCAGCAATGAATGGTATTGTTTGGGACACTAAATACATAATAATGGACACCCAAACTGGTTTTCTGGTTAGTAGAACTGATAGGAGCTCAGTGGCTTTCACCAGAGCATACAATGTGACAGCTAGCTTACAAAACAGGCAATGTAAAATGTCAGATCTTTGATCTTACCAATTCTAGGTCTCCAATAGTTTCCTGTTTCAGAGCCACTTTTATCTCCCCCTGGGCTGGACTGGGGACACCAAGAGTTATTGCACTGAAAACAAGGACATTTATTTCCAGGTCACACCTCAAAGCATTTGTTAAAGGGTTAATGGTGAACAAGTTAAAGGACAAGTGCCATGAAAACCTTTTTCCCAGTAATTGAAGCACATTACAAAGTTATATAACTCTGTAATATACTTCAATCACCTATCTGCCTCCCTTCCCTATCTTTCCCCCCCTCCACCCCCCCAGGAAGTGTCCTAACTCACATAGACCTAATGACTGCAGTCACTCTCACCAGGCAGCTCCTTCTTGTGAGGATGAGTCATCAGCAGGAGGGCTGCTCTAGGTCCTGTTACACCAGCCACCCCCCTCCCCAGTCCAAGTGATGGCTTGCAGTTGTTCAGCCAATGGGAGCTGAGCAAGCTGAGTCACCTGACAAGGCAGGGGAGGGGGCTGCTGTAACAGGAGAAGGAGCTGAGAGAAGAGATTGGTGAGGGTGACGACAGTAATTAGGTCTGTGTGAGTCAGGACACTTCCTAGTGGGGGGTGGAGGGGGGAAAAGACAGGGAAGGGAGGCAGATAGATGATTGAAGCATATTACAGAGTTCTATAACTTTGTAATGTGCTTCAATTACTGGGGAAAAGTTTTTCATGGCACTTGTCCTTTAAGTCTGAGAAATGGCACACAGAATAGGAAACTTCTATAATCTCATTCTTAGGAGACTACAGTGAACAAATCTCATACAGCAGGAAAGGGAAGGTGGGAACTCACCAGAATGTGGTAACTGGTTGTTCAGACTTTCGACATTTAGCATAATAATCCTCAAATTCTTTTGTGGTGGTGTAACAAGAGGAGAGCAGAACCAGTCCAGAGCTTTCTCTAGATCCAAAACATAACAGGTGTTTATACAAAAAAATGCAGTCATGACAATCAGGTGACAAACCTTTGACCTGGTCAGACTTATTATTGTCCATAGGGGGCAGTATTATCATAGTTACATTCTTGTACCTAAAGGGCAGTATTATAGTAGTTGTATGCTTGTGCATAGGGGTTAATGTTATAGTAGTTGCACATAGATGGCAATATTATATAATCACATCTTTGTATATAGACAGTAGCTTTATAGCTGTTTCATCTCCATTATATTTTACATTGCTATAGGATGTAAGTGTACCATTGAGTGTTCTTTAAAGGGGTTATTCAGCCTTTTAAAACAAATGGCTTATCCTCAGAGTGGGCCATTAATATTAGATCAGTTGTTGGAAGGGGGCACAGTGCTATACTGTTTACCAGTGCTTGTACTTCTATGGTCATATTATTAGAAGCAGTGGTGCAAGGTACTGAAGCTTTCTTCAATTCTAGTGAACAGGACAATGCTGCTAATCATAAAAGGATGGGGGTACAAACATTGGTGAACAGTGAAGAGGCTGCAGTGCTTGTATTAACTGGCAGGGGTGCTGGAAATCAGGCCCCACCATTATAAAACTGATGGCCTATCCCACTTATATATGGCTGGATAATCCTAATGAGAACCATGTTTGCAGTTTACATAGCATTCACACTATAGGCCTCTGCTGGTTGTAAAGTAAGTAGACTTCTCATACATACTTTGGAGCAGCTTTTACTACGTGAAGATCTGACTTCAACTGCAATATCTGCTGTAACTCCGGGAGTATGGACACAAGTGACAGAGTCTCTGGATTCCCTGATGGTAAAGAAAAACACAGTTCAGGTAGTATACACAGCTTCTTCACGCCTTAAATGTATTACCGGCCCTGAAGCACCCCCTGACTGCAGTCGGTGCTGAACTTCTCTGAAAAGAAGTGACATCAATTTTCAGAGTGTTTTCCTAATCCCATCCAGGTTTATGGCAGTGGGGTTTGGGGGCAGTGTAACATACTGAATCAGATTACAGGTAAAAGGGGCCAGTATGTACTTACCTGTAATGGGGAGCCCCTGTGGTTTATTGACGGCCACAAGTGGACCTAAAGATTAAAAAAAAACAATGGGATGTTAGACTCATACTTAAAGGGGAATTTCCCACAAACAACACCTTTACTCTATCAGGATAGGAGGCAAGTGTCTGACCGCTGAGACCCTTTTGATCTCAAGAACATGGTCCTGTGCCCCTCCCATATGAATGGGGTAGGAGCTGGACACACGCATTGCTACAACAGTTAACTCCGGGCAAGAAGATGCTAGAGATGGGCTGTACATGTATCTTCAGCCAGCCTATACAGCAACAGTACATTTGTCCAACTGCTACTCCATTCAAACAAGGGGACACTGGGCCCCCCCATTCTTGTGATTGTTGGAGTTGCAGTGGTAAGATCCTCAACCAGTAGATGACTGCCTTTTGTGGGCAGACTATTGCCAGTCTCCTTCTCTTCTTGAGGCTCAGTCTATATGAAGCAGTCACGATTGTCTTGCTTGCACTTGGGTTGGTTGGTAGAAGTTTTAACTGGCACGCTGTTTACTGTAATGGTAGCCAGCTCTCCCATGCTGGATGGTGCTAATACACAACAGTCAATCTGAGTGTGCGGCACTGCAGTGCAAAGCAACTGGGGTGGGATATCAGGAACTGTCACACATACACTGAGGGGTTGAGATGGAGGTGTCAGTCCCTCCAGCACAGTGATGAACTACTGACTATAGGCCTATATAGGGACCTCACACCTTCCATATACACCACGTTCTGTGCCAGCAGATCACACAATGAATCCTTGCTCAGCTTATCCACAGTGGTAACGCCCGGGTTCTTGAAGATGCTGGATGTTCCTTCTGGGATTCTGGAGGAAGATCTGCCAGCTCCCTTATCCGTCACCTTCAAATGTTCCTGATACCTGCAACAAGAGAAGCCATAGAGAGCAATGAGATATACTACAGGGGGCCGGACCCTGTGGACACCATTGTATAGCTGCCATTGTTATGGGCAGAATCACTAGAGAATCAAACATAAGTGCTCCCCAACCTGTGGCTATACTACAACTACCAGCATGACATGAAAAGGTGGGTTTTTTTTTTAAAATATGGAAATAATCTTAATTTACACAGATTCTGTAACAGATATTATAATATAAAGGGGGCGCAGATAAAGGGGGGTTATAGTCCTCAGGTCACCAAAGACATATGGGGAAGAGGGGGGATATACTGTATCTACCACCATTATGGGAGCGACCTCTGAGGTCCACAGCATCAACTAGGACTCTATGCCCCATTATCAGCGGCCATCATGTGCACCGGGCACTCACCAGGGCGCCGAGCATTGCCTCCTCACAGAGCCCAGGCAGCCCGGCCCCGCTCTCCATCCGCCCGTGAGCCCGGGGAGCCGGCACAGGGCAGCAGCCATCACTGCGGAGCACACATGGAGCACAGCTCACACCTGACTAGCTGCGCGTCACGGGAAGGGGCGGGGCCTGACCATCATGGTAGTCACGTGTTCTAAACAGGACGCAGAAGCCGCTGCCTGTCTGTGGTGGGTGCTGTGTGCAAGTGTTCTGCAGGGAGCTGGTTGTAATGGACAGGGGCTGTGACTACTGTAATGTTCTGCAAAGATAGGGCTGTGACTACTGTTATGCAATGTTCTGCAGGGATCGGGGCTGTGGCTGTACTGTAATGTTCTGCAGGGATAAGGGCTGTGACTACTGTAATGTTCTGCAGGGATAAGGGCTGTTGCTACTGTTACGTAATGTTCTGCAGTGATAGGGGCTGTGGCTGTACTGTAATGTTCTGCAGGGATAAGGGCTGTGACTACTGTAATGTTCTGCAGTGATAGCGGCTGTGACTACTGCTATGCAATGTTCTACAGCTTTTTTCCAGATATTACCATGATGTTTTCCTCGTATTGTGAAACATACTATTAAGTTGCAGCAATAACACTAGGTATCTCACCATGTTATGAACATTTATGTCGGACTGCCTGCCGATGGACTCTGCGATACCTTCATAGTGTGTACGGTACAACTGCTTATCTTTTCGATATTGCGTACATGAGCAGGTATGATGAGCTGGAGGGGGCTGAGTGCTCACATACCCCCTGAGCGATCACACTGACATCAGATATTGCCACATTGGGAAATCATGAAAGGCATCCAGACTAGTTATCCCATTTAAAGGTGCTGTGTCCATTAGAGTGACCAGAGAGACCCCTCATGTCTTTTTTCACAGGATGATTTTTTTAGGGCTTGTTGTCGATCTCAGAGGAGCTACAAAAATATAACGCACCCAAGGAGAAATGTCTGATTGCTACAAATAGTGTCCTGAATCATGTCAAGAATATTTTGTCACACCACAGTGGAAGGACAAATTGGTTTCTTTATAAAACAGGAATTCTTTTTAAAAAACAATGAGAATTACAGAAAGTCCTTAGTGTCAGTCTGATAAATCCATATGTTGGGAAGGGTCAACTCAGGTCACCGCCACTAACGTCACACTGCCAACATACAGAGGGATGCCCTGCATCAAACCCAAATGTGTCCAGTCTGGCCCAAAGTGGTTTGGGGTGTAAAAACTGGCATCAAACTGGGCAGACAGGCACTTTTTCCTGATTTGAATAAGTAATGTGCTTTCTACGGGTGGGTTCACACTGAGGAATCCGCACAGAGAAGTTCCTGCGTATTCCGTCGCTCACATCTCCATCTTCGCCTGTGCCATAGACTCACCTGTGCCATTGTATGGTCAGGTGAATTCCGATGAAAGAATTGACATGTCAATTCTTTCAGCGGACAGCGTAATCCACCTGTGCATAAAAAAAAAAAAAAAAAAAAAGGGCTTGTGGGCCGAACGGGGGTAAGATCTCAGTGTGTGTGCGGTGCCTGGATGCTGGAATGTGGTCACATATGAACTGCAATTGTATATGGCGTTTTACTTTTGGCGCTCCTTTGTTAGTTGGTGGCCAGCTGAGGAATTACGTACTTGTTTTCCTCTATAGATTATATAGTACTGGTTTAGCTGTCCACTTTTATGTTGGGATGTTCTAGTTCAACATTACTGCCTGTACTTTACTATTAGTGACCACCAGATGGCAGCGTTGTAATTGGCACATATTACATATATATACATATACATACTTGGTTGGTTTACCGCACTGAGATCTTTCTCCCCCTCTGGCCTTAGTGTTATCTGAGTCATTCCCCATGGAAATTTTGAGTTTTTAATATTATGTATATGATGTATATGGTAATAAAGGATTTGTTATACTTCTAGATTATTTGTGCAATTTCTTTGGTTGTGTGTATAGGTTTGGTTGCACAGTAGATTTATTTAGGCAGGACTTTGTTTGGGTTGTCCACCTGTGCATAGAATGGAGTCTATGGCACAGGCAGAGATGCAAACGGGGGCGAGTGACGGAATCCGTGGAAACTCTTCTGCACAGATTCCTCAGTGTGAACCCACCCTTAGGGTACTATTACACGGAACGATAATCGGCCGAATTGGCCCGATTCGGCCGATTATCGCTCCGTGTAATAAATGCAACGATCAGCCGATGACAACGATCATCGGCTGATCGTTGATATAGGTTAGACCCTATTTTTGTCGGGCGTCTACCGTGCACCGCTGCGTGTAATAGCGGTGCGTGGCCAGCGACTAACGATATACATTACCCATCCACGTTCCATGGCTGCTCCTGCCGTCCACTTCTCCCGGGGTCCCGCGCGCGCTCTAGCTTCACAGCGGCCTGTCAGCTGATAGGCCGCTCAGCCAATCACAGGCCACGGCGGTCCCAGCCTCTGATTGGCTGAGCGGCCTACCAGCTGACAGGCCGCTGTGAAACTAGAGAGCGCGCGGGACCCCGGGAGAAGCGGACAGCAGGAGCAGCCCTGGAACGTGGATGGGTAATGTATGCCAGTTTAGCAAGGGCTGCAAGGACATCGCTAACGATGTCCTTGCAACTCTTGTCAAACGATTATCGGGCCGTGTAATAGGCCCAGTAAACCAGCAACGATCTAGCAGATCGCTGCTCGTTTACAGGTATTATCGGGCCCTGCTCGGCCCGTGTAATACCACCCTTAAGGTTAACACGTGGGTGTGATGTGAAAAAAATAGACTGCTCCACCGGGATCTCCACAACCGCGCGAACTAGGTAGTGTAAACAAAAAAAAAAATTCAGTAAGCAAATTGGAATAGTCGCTTTAATTCCATTGTATACAATGCACCATTTTTTTTTAGGGTGGATTCACACTGAGGAATCTTCTCTGAGAAGTTCCCGCGGATTCTGTCCACACTCGCGGCAGCGTGCATCTCCGGCCACGCCATAGACTCCATTCTATGGTCGGGCGCAGCCACATAAAGGCACTGTTATCATTTTCCACTATAACCTACAGACACAAGTAACAAGCTCTGCCGCCACCACATAACCAAAAGATACAACAAGCCACATTCAAGATAACAATATCATGTGTTTATTGAGAAAATGCTGTGTTTTCTATAACCCAAAGAATAAATAAGCATTATAATATTTATATATTAATATCATATAACCAAAGTCTGAGCTGGTAACAGTCAATATTATTACTAAGCCTGATTATGGGATTCTATATACTTACAGTTAATGGATAAAGTGCCAGTATCATAGTTTAAAATGGTATTCAATACCAAGCTTCCCCCACTGTGTTACCTTACCCCCAAGTATGAAAAGGGAAAAAAAATAAAAAGAACACACTAAAAGACGTTCACCTAATTTTCACAAAAATCTGATCAAATATGGCAATAATGGATGCTACCCAGTTTATTTGTGCTATATAGGCTCCACCAGTGCCAATAATCCTTCAGATTGGCTGGGGATGTGCTGCCCGGCAAGCAAATATAAAGCTGGTTGTTCAGTAGTAGGGTTGCCAACCTCCAATAATTTTTAGACAGTTTGTAAAAATTGGAGACTAAGGGGGAGATTTACCGAAGGGTGTAAAATTTAGACTGGTGCAAACTGGCCACAGCAACCAATCACTGCTCAGCTTCCAGCTCTGCTGAAAAGGAAGCTGAGCTGTGATAGGTTGCTGTGGGCAGTTTGCACCAGTCTAAACTTTACACCCTTTGATAAATCTTCCCCTAAGTCCATTTAGGGTTCCTTCACACATACCGACTCGCAGTAGAAAACTCGGTGCGAGTTTCTGCTACGAGCCGAGGTCCTGGAAGGCCCCTATCACTACATACAAGCAGTGGTCTGAAAGACCGCTGCGTGTATGTAATGCAGCCGCCCCCTTAACCCCTTCGGCTCCCGCACCGCTGTCTCCATACATTACCTGGCTCTGGCTGCACGGGGTCCCGCTCTGCCGCCCAGCCAATCAGTGGCTGCGGCTGGGCAACACACTGATTGGCTGGGCGGCAGAGCAGGACCCCGGGACCCCGTGCAGCCAGAGCCAGGTAACGTATGGAGACAGCGGTGCGGGAGCCGAAGGGGTTAAGGGGGCGGCTGCATTACATACACGCATCGGTCTTTCAGACCACTGCTTGTATGTAGTAATAGGGGAGTTCCAGGACCTCGGCTTGTAGCAGAAACTCGCAGCGAGTTTTCTATTGCGAGTCGGTATGTGTGAAGGCACCCTAAAAAAAGAAAAAAAATTGTGGTGTCCATGATCTGTGCAATGCCAGAGGGGCCTGTGCAGATTGTTGTGATTGGAGTTATGACCATGTTAGCGTTCACATTAAATGCTGCTCATCTGAGTATTCTGAGCTATCAACTTGTATTAGTTATATATTCTTTATCATATATTATTGTTTTCTAACTTCTCTGTAACAAATGACTGATATTCAGAGAGCAAAACGGAGCAGGTTAGCAACCCTATTCAGCAGATTATCTACAGCAACCAGCCTGCCAGACAGGAGGATACGGCTAGAATGGTATACTGCCAAAGGGAAAAAGCAGCATGGCAGCATCTATACCATCCCATCGCTCATCTCAGCACGTATCAGATTTCTAAAAAAAATAAATATGACGCATTCACTATAATAAAGCTATTACTGTCCCTAAGCCTATGCAGAAGTCAATTTAGGAAGTGATAAGTGGCAAGTAACTTTTGGTTGTATTTGTAACTTCCTGTAGTTGTGATATTGATAAATATAATAAATTTTTGCACCACCTATTGCTGTATCACAAACACTGGAAAATGCGGTTTCTAAAGAAGGGGCAAATATGCAGAATAGAATGTCACCGCTGTTTTGCCCTATCACTTGCAGCAAGGCATTTCTATGAAGTGAGGGCATAGGGGGCCTTGGGTAACCTCCAGGCTTGGATGGTCAGTAACACTTTTTCTTTCCCATTATGTGTTACTGGAGCATCCTGCGTGAGTAGAAAGGGATAAGGTCTCTGAGAGCAGATGCTGGTTTTTCCTCCTCAAGTGCAGTCTTATTGTTGGGCTCCAGAAGCTGCTGCATATAACATGAGGTGCCCAAGAGAACGTGGCCAGTGGCTTGCATAGTGAACAGTGTCCAGCGTAAGGCCTCTCTATAAAAAATAAAAATAAAACATTATATTCAGTTGTTTTAGTTATCTGCATCTGGGAAAACTGTGACAACCAATAAGGCCATGACCATCATTGCTACAGGTTGTCACCCAGCATTCCCATTCTTAGATTCCTCTATACCCAGTGCCAAATTCCTAACTCCAATATCACAGCATGTATGGGTTATTTTGCCATTTAGGGGTATGTGCACACTACGGAATTCATGCAGAACTTTCAAGTTTGAAAGTTCTGCACATATTTCGTAGTGGGACATACCCTAGCAGTTTGGAAAAGCTGGGCGACAAGCTCCACAGAAAACAGTATTGTTTTTCACTTTCCTTCCTCCACACAGAGGTCAGGGACAGGACTGCACTGCCATCCTGGCTGCTCAGATACTCACTTCATCATTCTTTTGGCGCTGTAGCACTGAATGTCATAGGACACAGAATAGGTCCCATAAAAAGTGGCCTTAACATTCAGACACCCAATGAAATCCTGAGGATCATTCTTGTACAGGTCAAAGCTGATGCGTGCCACATCGAACTTCCGCTGAGGCTTGTTGGTCAGGCAAATATGATAGCCAGAATTCTGTGGATGGAAAAAATTGTTATTAAATAGAGAAACCTACATATTTACACTTCTCACATGTTTCATGATACTTGCTGTCAGCGAATGGAGACTCTCTAAATCTCAGCTGGACAGAGTGCATTTTCAGCTTCCCAGTATCAATGTTTCCGTATATTGTTAGCAAACAGGACTCTTGAAAACGGAATTAAAAATTGACCATTGGGAGCTACATTGGGAATCAACAGCATATGATGTTCCTGTGCCATCTATGTATACTGCGGGGCCCCAGAGTGTTATCTGAGGAACCCCTAGACCTGTTTACAAGGTGGTGACAGCTGGTGGTTCTCAAGCAGTTGGGTATTCATAGTGGGTGCACAGGCTGCAATCGCACCCAGGCTCCGGTGCCCAAGGGAGCCACAAACCCCTCTACTGTATAGGTGGGTGTCCACATATGGTGTAATTGGGGAAGCGGAAGGGATAGATCAGATGTAGCTCTGTTGCTCATGGACTTTAGTTTATGCCACTGTTCTAAAGGTCTGTATAATTGTCTTGCTAGTCTGCACCCCTGAATATGTCACTTGTTAAAAGCAGCAAGCCCTCCACCCTTTAATATGTATTAAGGAGGGCACAAGGTCAGGGCTGTGACTGGGTCTCTTCTTGATGAGTAAAGGGCCTTTTACACTACAGGATTATCGTTTGTATTTAAACGATTATCAGCTGGTGTAAACGTGGCCACAATAAATTTGTAAACGAGAAGTGGCAGTATAGTGTTGATTACTTGAAATCAGACTTCCCAATCTGGACTTATCGGTACATGTGAAAGGACCGTAACCAAGGTACATCAAGCTGGTTTCAAAATGCACTTTATACAGCCATCTGGTTGTCTCCATCATTTTGCATTGAAATATCCAATAAACTCACATTAGAGGGCTTCCACTTCTGGCCTTTCTCAAGAGCCATGAACACCACACCACTGTCCAAAGACTGGAAGAAATCTTCAGTGTCCACGCCAGTACCATCTTCCTCCAGAACCAATGTAACAGCTTCATTCATGAGCAGAGCATCCTGTGTCTAGGAACAAGAAGGATACCTATAGTGAGTGATGACCCATATTAAAATCCTCCTGAACTGTAATGATGGGACTTCACATAGGGGCACATCTACTTAGAAAAAAAAAAAAAAAAAAAGTACCAAGGCCATACCTTCAGTCAAGGTGTTGGACCTACTCAACTGAAATAGCTTAGAGGTCTGTTGCAGCAGACAGAGCCATCACTTAATGGGTCAAATCTATGAGTGCACCTGTATCCTTCAAATGGCACTTGATCTCGCAGATTTACCAAAATGGCCCAAAGTAGGGGACTTTGAGGGGGCTACAATCTCTTTCAGTTGCATTGCTCAGTCATGGGTCCTTCTCCAATCATCTTCACCAGAGATGCTTCCAGCTGACTGGAGAAGGACCCATGAATCATACCTTAACCTCCAGTACCAATGGTTTTACACGAGGGGCATAAGAAAAATACCCCTATATAGAGTCATACAGAAAAATCTGGCTAATCAAGTAATAGTAGCCAATGACCACATAAATGATCCATGATGACCTCAGATGTCCTGAATACTAGCTCCTGCCTTTTTAAAGGTCTTTACCTTGTTATACAGATCTTCAAGACTGTCGGCCACAATGCCTTTTCGGAGGCTTCGATCACAGGTGCAAACTCTGAAGGGTCGTGGTTTGGAAGTTGGACGGGAAAGGAATTGTTGAGTCATTGTGGCGCTGATGGAGACACACCTGTAATAATCAATTACTACATTAGGACAATGATAACATTTGCTGATCTCATGTGTGATCTACAGTATCCTCCAATAACACCCACTGTGTTTCCTAATGTCCTGTGAACTTTGTGTTGGCTGAACACAGTGCTCGACTTTTGGACGCAACTAAAGAAAATTTCCTAATATGATACTGTCTGACTGATAAATATGGTTAAAGGTGACATGAAGGAAACAGACAGCTGTGTGGCCGCGGACAGTGATCTGATGGGTTCTGATTTAGAGATGAGTGAACCTCGAGCATCCTTGTGTTTGTTCAAACCTGATTGATCGGCATTTGATTACCGGTGGCTAAAGTTGGATGCAGCCCTAGAGAGTCCTAGAAAACATGGATACAGTCTATGGCTGTATTTATGTTTTCCAGGCAGACTGCATCCAACTTCAGCCACTGGTAATCAAATGCCGATCAACCAGGTTTGGACGAACATAATCATGCTCGAGGTTCTCCTGGCTTGGGGCCCTATGTCTCGGGTTCAGGTCTCGGTTGAAGGAAGAGGAGGGGTGTTACTTTGCGGTGTTTTTTTTTTTTTTTTTTTGTTATTATTATTTTATTATTATTTGGAGATCCGCTGGTGGTTGAGTTAATGTGAGATAATAAGCTGGAGTGAGCGGGATGGAGCAGCGAAGGGTTCCTTTGCTGTGTCCAGACAGCCTGCTCCAGAGTAATGCCACAAGTCTATATAAATATATGTGGGCGGTGGTGTTGGAGTGTTTGGAAGAAGGAAAGAGGAAGAAAAAAAAAAAAAAGGAAAAGTAAATCCCCAATGGTGGCTCGGTACCGTGGAGGGCTGAGCTCCCAGAGGGGGTTAATGGTGTGTAGTATGTATGAAATATGTATAAGGCTGGACACGAGAATAATAAGGTTTATAGTTTGCTGTTTTTTTTTTTTTTTTTTTTTTTTTTTTTTGTGTGCGGGTGATTGTACTCCTTCTCGGCCCGGCGGAGGCAGGAGCCTGTGGGGCGGGGGGGACACCCGAGCCTGTGGGGGCAGGTTCTGTTCCCCTGCGGTCCCCTGCACGGAGGAGGAGACCGGCTGGGACATGAACGTTTAAGGTAAATTTAGTGGAGGGGAAAAGTTAAAAGAGAGGTGATGAAATAATGGTGACCATGGATAAACACCCTCTGGAAAGTGAAATGTTATGTTAACGTCTTTCGAATTGTTATGAGGTGAAATACCTAAGAAGATATTTGGTTCAAGATGTAGAAAAATTGTGGGAGTATCCAGACATGGATGGAGTGGTTTTTAATGTTTGTATGGTGAATTCTGTAATAAAGGTTATTTAAAGATAAAAAAAAAATAAAAAATCATGCTCGAGGTTCACTCATCTCTAGTTCTGATAGTTTCCACTACTGCAACGATATGCACTGAATGTTATTAAATACCTTTCTACGTAAGGAATCACTACTACTGTTTTACCTACATATTGTAATTATAATAAATGGACTGGATAAATATTCTCTGAAACACATTCAACGTCCATTATTTCCAACATAATGTCTCTAATCCCTTGAAATCTTGCTAGACAGCATTGGATCGTGCAGGTTAGGGGATCTCCCTATATTGGGGGGTACCTAACAGCAGGACCCAATGCCATCAGCTAGTGACAGGTAGCTGATTTATAGAAAGGGGGTTATCAAAACTAGACAATGCCTTTAAATGAGTGTTACTAAGCAAAAAGTATATAGGTTGCTACTGAGCTAGAGAGTCACTACCATTGTACCTTGTCAGCAGTTACATTAGAAGGGGGGCTGAAGGTATACCAGTAAATAATGCTTACGAATATAGCATAATAATACAGAAGGAAACTTTACTTACTTGGATAAAGACCTAGGAGAGAGAAGGCTCAGCGACTTCATAGCATATTCCATCTTTGTCAGGAGGATTTCCTCTGATCTAGAAAAGAAGTCATATATTAACAATATAAAGCGACTACTATCCAGGCTGTCATGGCGTGCCAGTGTAGCTGCACAACAGTTCAGAAGCTATAGTCAGCGACTTGGGAGATACTTACTGATTTGCCATATTACCAGGAGTCACAGTCTGCAGCATCCAGAGAAAGTGACAAGTGTCAGGGTGTCCCTTCCCTTTTATCCTGCCTTGTGTACCTTGTCCTGTCAGATCATACGTGATGTCACCAAACTCAGGGTGACCATGTAAGTCCTGGGTACAAGGTCCCCTCTGATGGAAGGATTCAGACAGAAGGACGAAGTGCGGATTTATTACTGCTCATTAATCACCACTATATCTGGGTAAAGGAGCATGGCAGACAGCTGGTATTGTCCATTTCAGGGTGGGCATTTACATACACCAGACTGACTTTGCTCTGATTATTTGTCCTATATTGTTTGCTTCATCCTTTGTTGTTACCTTTCATGGGAATAGGTGGAACAAATGTGTTATTATGTGAGCATTTACTCTAACTCACCTATGTTCCTGGTGTATGGTGCGGTGCCAGTGACTATGGGGCTCACAGATTCATTCGTGGACCAACATTGGCCACAACTTTTATGTGTTTTAACCTGTGTCTTGATGGTGTATATATAATAAAGACTATTTCCCATTTTTTGGTTACATGAGAGTGCATCTTTTTTATAGTATGGTGGCTTTTTGCTGTACGGATCTGGAACGGCGTGAAAATCTATATTTTTTTGCAGAGTCATAGTCCTGTTTGTGTGCGTGTCAGTCTTTACTGCAGTTCTGCCATTCTATTCATAAACCAAAAAGAACAAGATGAACAACAATACAGGTCCCACTCACTAAAGGGTTTGCTACTGGCAGTCATGTTGTAGCCCTACTTTAATATCGGATTCTGGGTAACAAATGTAGTCAGATTACCATTATAGGGTGTTGCCACTGTTACAATCTTATCCCAGTCCCCTCTGTGATATGACTGTTCTTCTTGTTTGTCAGTCTCTACTGCAATTCTGCCCATGAATCAGAAAGGTCAGGATGAACAGTGCTATAGGTCCTATTCAAATAGTAGGATGTGTACCATATTCCTGCTGTTGTCAGGGTATACTCCAAAGCCATGGTTGGGGGAATATTAAATTATCATCTCCAATTACAGAGATGGTTTAGCATTGACCTATAGGGGATTGGTTTAGGGTTCCTTTACACAGAGAGATTTATCTGACAGATTTTTTAAGCCAAAGCCAGAAACGATTTGAAAAGAGGAGAAATCTTAGTCTTTTCTTTATTACCTGTTCTCTGTTTATAGTCTGTTCCTGGCTTTGGCTTCACAAATCTGTCAGATAAATCTCTCTGTTTAAAGGCACCCTTAGGTAGGTCAGCAAGCACTTGAAATAACCAGCTGGATACATAAAAGGGGTGACTACTAAGCTCTACATTATTGTTATAATAAATAATAGTGTCAGACAGCAGGTGCCAACCACAGTACTATGACACTAAGATATCCCAAGATCCTATAAGACTTTGGGCAGAGTCATAGTGTTGTGGTTGGCAACTTCTGGTGGACGCCATTATCTAGTATATTTTGGTGCCATATTTGGTGGCGAAAAACCAAAAGACAGGATACAATAGAATACATTCAATGACAGTCAGTGGACAGCTGGGAACATGGGGGAAGGGAGATGTCACTATGTGACTTCACTTGTCTTACTTTTTTGTAAACAGATGGCAACCTCTTTTGTTTACAGACCTTGTGGACTGTCATGGATTCAGGAGACGAGGGGACAGGTTGCCCGTAGCCATGACAATTTGCTTAGTACATCCCTTTGACAATCTGACTTCTGAAGAAACTGGCCATTCAACCCATTTAGTAAGGGTGGATTATTCCTGCCTGCTAATATCCCCAGGTAAGTGGCGCCAGATATGTTATTATGGCCATCACGGATGTTACAGAAGGATCAGCATCATATATTACTGACACCACTGAGCTACGTACAAGACAGTCCCCCTCCCCCATCTTATTCACAGAGGTCTGAGACAGTATTCACCTATGTGATAAGTGTCTCATGTAACAACCTGTTGCTGAGAAGTGAGTGACTCGCCCTCTAGGGTCATACAGATTCACTATGGCAGCTACTGTCTGTATGTAATCGAGCCTGTAATGTCACCCAGAGGCCTTGTCCTCGCAGAACCTGTGACACAAGGTTAATGTTGGCTAATGGATATCAGCTGAACAATCACACGTCTACTAGTCCTGACTACCCCAAATACCCATAGGTTCAGCCTAGCATTCAATCATCAATGGAAATAACCATGCACAATGCCACTAATCTCAAAGAAAGCAATAGGATAATAAAGGTGAATATTAAATCCTTGTTCCGTCCCATGACCAATGAAACTTGAGACCAAAAATTTTTTTGTGAGTATAGTCAAAGTGTCTATAGAATTGTATGAGCCAAAAAGTAGAGCGCTGCTTAGTGTCGGATGGACATGGTAAAAACTGCTTAGGGCATGTTAACACAGGGCAGAAACAGTGGAAATGGGATTTATAGAAACCAAGGCTCTATACAAATATATCTAGCCACAAATTGTATCAACTATATTATGTATGGTTCCTTTAACTGTATATTTGCTACATGTTCAGTATGCATTCATATATTTAAAGGGTGGTGTGCACAGAGCCTAAGGCTGCCCATATAATCCATGATGCTACTTACTGTTCCTGAAGATGCTGCTGCTCCTCAGCCTGACCAGGGCAGCCACATACTGATGCTTTAGGCACATTTCATGTATGATGAGAGTCTCACTCCCCTTTTCCCAGACTGCTCTACTGTACAGTGACCTCAGGTCATGGTTGCTCAACTGCAACTCCCAGCAGCAGTGTGGAAATAAACAGGAGCACAGGGCATTGCTGGTTAGCCGCACACATGGGGGGGTTTATGGGCTCCTGCTGTATGGCTGCTGGCTTCAATTATACATTCCTAATAGAGTCCTCATATCCAGCATCGACAATGTAATGCAATCATCAAATTGACTCCTTATGTGGCTTATATAGGTGAATGCTAGTACAATAAATAGGTTATGTGGGTGCAGCTGGTGACTAGGTGTGCACATAAATAGTACCTGGTGCAAGAGGATCATGTGAATTACATCACATAGTGGGAGGGAACAGGAGACATCACAGAAAATGTTTCATTCCCTTGCAGTGCCGCCACAGGTAAATTATGGCATTGCAGGGATTTAAAAAAAAATGTATATTTGATGATTAGTAATGAGTGCAACTTGAGCATGCTCGAATCTGATTGTTTGGAGTTTAAATACTGGTGGCTGGAGAAGTTAGATGCAGCCCTAGGGAGTCCTGGAAAACATGGATATAGACTATGGATGTATCCAGCTTTTTCAGCCACTGGTAATCAAATGCTGAATGATCGCGCATGCTCCAGCTTCGCTCATCTCTATTGACGATGCATTGTTCCTACAGGGACTACTCTGCTCAGTAGAGATGAATGCGACGCAAACATTCTCAAGTCCGCTTTCTCGGCATTTGAATACTTGTGGCTGATAAAGTGGGATGCAGCCCTAGGAAGTCCTGGCCTATGGCTATATCCATGTTTTCCTAGGGCTGACTCCCGTTTCATCAGCCACAGGTATATAAATGCAGAGCGAGCAGACTCAAACATGAGTTGCACTCATCTACTGCTCAGTCAATCACAGTGGGGTCCCAACTCTGTCAGTGAATAACTGAGCAGGGCATCTGGGTGCGTCATTTGCAATCAGGATGTAACCGAGGGGACTGGGTGTTGCAACCACGTGAGGATCATAGCAGGTAAGTATAGGTTATTTTTTATATTTTTAATCTTTTACTCTTAGCCACAAACACTTTTTTTTTATCCCTGAATATCACCTTTAACATTAAAATTAATGTACTGAGTCTCACATTAGTGTGTACTTTTTTTTTTTTCTAGACCAGTGCTTCACAGTCCCAGTCCTTGTGGCCACCAACAGGTGTTTTGAGGATTTCCTTAGGGTCCATTTACACAGAGAGATTATCTGCCAAAGATTTGAAGCCAAAGCCAGAAAGACTATAAACAGAGATCAGGTCATAAAGGAAAGACTGAGATTTGGCCTCTTCAAATCCATTCCTGGCTTTGGCTTCAAATCTTTGGCAGATAATCTGTTGGATAAGCTTTCTGTGCAAATGGACCCTTAGTATGACACAGTATATAATTATACTATCAGAGGTGTTCTTTGTATGAGAGATCCTCAAATCCTGACCTGTTGGTGGGCCATGAGGGCCTTACATGGTGGTTTTGTGGAACATCACATGGAGAGATTTCTCCCGAAAATGTTGTGTCCAGATGTAAGCTGGTAGTCAGTAATGAAATCTACAATGTTTGTTTTCCCCCCATCACACAGGACTGGTCCACAGTGCACCCACATGTAAATCTGCACCAATCTTTGATTTGTTGTGGTTTTGCGAATACTTTTGAAAACAAAAAATCAGGTGCAGTTTTTTTTCTTTTACACATAAATGGTATATGAGTGAAGTATAAAGTGCTGAACTCTGTAGCCCCATTCTTATCAGAAACCTCTGAAATGGGTTGTACACATGGTTTCTTTCTCCCAGAAACCGCACCTCTCTAGTCTTCAGTTTGGGTGTAGTTTTGCAGCTTGGTTCCTCTGAAGTAAATGGAGCCAAATTGAATTACCACAGACAACGTGAGGACAGAGGTGGTGCTGTTTTTACAAGAAAGTTGCTGTGTTATTATTTTTTTTTCTCTAAACCTGATTAACCCCTTTAACTTGCAATTCACAGTCATAAATGTTGTATTACCCAGTGACTATAGCTCTCTGCTGTTTTCACACCACATTTACCATATCCATTAAGAAATTTCCAACATATACATTAAACATAACCATAAAGTTGTCTGGTTTCTGTTTGTTTGCTGGTTGGAACTGTTTAAAGGCCTGCATTTTTTCTTACAGTGGGATCCAGAGAAAAGATGTGTTTTTGTTTTTCCTTCGCACAGGACTGAATATAATTCCTGCAGAATAGTCTTACAAGTGTGTAATACACAGGGGTCCAGATCTGAGGACCCCCTATCCTATATTTACAAGTGTCTGGTAAAGATGAGCTTAACTGGAGCATGATTAGATCGTGGAGAATGCTCCAGTTGCCTTCACCTCTACTAAAGAGTCAAACCCTTTAAGGTGTAGGTTAAACGTCTCAGTGTCCTACCACTGGCTGGGCAGTGCCATGTGATTTTATTCGCTATAAATAACTTAAACCATAGAAAACAGAAGTCAACCCATTCCAGTTACGGATACACTACAGAAGACAGCTACTTCCGGGAGCAGCAAGATGGCGCCTTACCACTTCCGGAGTACCAATATGGCGCTGTACGGGAACCGGAAGTGGTCATGGTCCAACGCTGACTGAGCCATTGTGTCGGGAGGAAGGTGTAAGGTGAGTCGGTGTCCGTGTAACCAGGCGGCTAGTGCAGGGAAGCGACATTGGGGAATGCAGGAGGCCGCGGGGTGGACGATGTATCCCTGCTGTGCAGTGTGCCGGGCTGCAGCTGCGACTGGACATGCGTGTGTTATATACTGTATAGCGTGCAGGCACCACTGTCCTTATATACTGTATAGCGTGCAGGCACCACTGTCCTTATATACTGTATAGCGTGCAGGCACCACCGTCCTTATATACTGTATAGCGTGCAGGCACCACAGTCCTTATATACTGTATAGCGTGCAGGCACCACTGTCCTTATATACTGTATAGCGTGCAGGCACCACTGTCCTTATATACTGTATAGCGTGCAGGCACCACCGTCATTATATACTGTATAGCGTGCAGGCACCACCGTCCTTATATACTGTATAGCGTGCAGGCACCACCGTCCTTATATACTGTATACCTGCAGGCACCACCGTCCTTATATACTGTATAGCGTGCAGGCACCACCGTCCTTATATACTGTATAGCGTGCAGGCACCACTGTCCTTATATACTGTATAGCGTGCAGGCACCACTGTCCTTATATACTGTATAGCGTGCAGGCACCACTGTCCTTATATACTGTATAGCGTGCAGGCACCACTGTCCTTATATACTGTATAGCGTGCAGGCACCACCGTCCTTATATACTGTATAGCGTGCAGGCACCACTGTCCTTATATACTGTATAGCGTGCAGGCACCACTGTCCTTATATACTGTATAGCGTGCAGGCACCACAGTCCTTATATACTGTATAGCGTGCAGGCACCACCGTCCTTATATACTGTATAGCGTGCAGGCACCACCGTCCTTATATACTGTATAGCGTGCAGGCACCACCGTCCTTATATACTGTATAGCGTGCAGGCACCACCGTCCTTATATACTGTATAGCGTGCAGGCACCACCGTCCTTATATACTGTATAGCGTGCAGGCACCACCGTCCTTATATACTGTATAGCGTGCAGGCACCACCGTCCTTATATACTGTATACCTGCAGGCACCACCGTCCTTATATACTGTATAGCGTGCAGGCACCACCGTCCTTATATACTGTATAGCGTGCAGGCACCACCGTCCTTATATACTGTATAGCGTGCAGGCACCACTGTCCTTATATACTGTATAGCGTGCAGGCACCACTGTCCTTATATACTGTATAGCGTGCAGGCACCACTGTCCTTATATACTGTATAGCGTGCAGGCACCACCGTCCTTATATACTGTATAGCGTGCAGACACCACCGTCCTTATATACTGTATAGCGTGCAGGCACCACTGTCCTTATATACTGTATAGCGTGCAGGCACCACCGTCCTTATATACTGTATAGCGTGCAGGCACCACCGTCCTTATATACTGTATAGCGTGCAGGCACCACCGTCCTTATATACTGTATAGCGTGCAGGCACCACCGTCCTTATATACTGTATAGCGTGCAGGCACCACCGTCCTTATATACTGTATAGCGTGCAGGCACCACCGTCCTTATATACTGTATAGCGTGCAGGCACCACCGTCCTTATATACTGTATAGCGTGCAGGCACCACTGTCCTTATATACTGTATAGCGTGCAGGCACCACTGTCCTTATATACTGTATAGCGTGCAGGCACCACTGTCCTTATATACTGTATAGCGTGCAGCCACCACTGTCCTTATATACTGTATAGCGTGCAAGCACCACTGTCCTTATATACTGTATAGCGTGCAGGCACCACTGTCCTTATATACTGTATAGCGTGCAGGCACCACCGTCCTTATATACTGTATAGCGTGCAGGCACCACCGTCCTTATATACTGTATAGCGTGCAGGCACCACCGTCCTTATATACTGTATAGCGTGCAGGCACCACCGTCCTTATATACTGTATAGCGTGCAGGCACCACCGTCCTTATATACTGTATAGCGTGCAGGCACCACCGTCCTTATATACTGTGTAGCGTGCAGCCACCACCGTCCTTATATACTGTGTAGCGTGCAGGCACCACCGTCCTTATATACTGTGTAGCGTGCAGGCACCACCGTCCTTATATACTGTGTAGCGTGCAGGCACCACCGTCCTTATATACTGTGTAGCGTGCAGGCACCACCGTCCTTATATACTGTGTAGCGTGCAGGCACCACCGTCCTCATATACTGTATAGCGCGCAGGCACCACCGTCCTTATATACTGTATAGCGTGCCAGGGCTCCTGATGGCGACCAAAATGGTCGCCAATGCGACTGACATTTTGCAAATGGCGCCCAGATTTATTAATCTGGCCCCGGCGGCGGCGCGCTGTCTCTTTAAGTATCCCCGGCTGATGCGCAGCTGCCGGGGGTGTCCCATCCTATCCCCGGCAGCGCGGCGCATCAGTGAGCTGCCTGGGGCCCTTACTTCCGGCACAGGAAGCGCACGTCAGAGACGCTTCCTGTGTCAGAAGTCACAGCCCCGGCGTACAGGGAGCTCACCGACGCGCCGCGCTGCCGGGGATAGGATGGGACACCCCCGGCAGCCGCGCATCAGCCGGGGACAGCGCCTGAAGAAGAGGAGGATCACCGGGGGAGCGGGTTGTCAGGTGAGTTTGTGTGTTTATTTTTTTTAAATACTGCTTAGCATAGAGGAAAGGGGGGGGCATCTATAATGGGGGGAAGAGAAAGGGGGGCATCTATAATGGGGGGAAAAGAAGGGGGGGCATCTATAATGGGGGGAGAGGGGGCCATCTATAAGGGGAGGGGGTATCTATAAGGGGGGGAGAAGAGGGGGCATCTATAATGGGGGAGGAGGGGGCATCTATAAAAGGAGGGGGCCATCTATAAGTGTAGGGCAAACTGGCTGCAGACACTGGGAGATAGATATAAGCACAATTATTATTATCAGGGCCCCTCAGGTGTCTGTATTGTAGGGGGTCACTTGCATTAGTCACTAGGTGAGAGATATATCTATCTATATACACATCTTGTGGGGGGTCACTATGGCTGCAGTCATAAGTCTAGCTCAGTATGTATAGACTGTTGCAAGCTTTTAAAGGGAACCTGTCACCCTCGGTGACGGGGTGACAGGCTCCCAACCCCCCGTTAGAACCCCCTATACTCACCTCATCGCGCCGGGTTCCGCTTCTGAAGATGGTCGGGTCACGGAGATCTCAGCCGCTGCAGTCCGGCGCGCACACTGAGAGATGAGTCCAACGCTCATAGAGAATGACGGAGCGCTGGACTCTCCCGTCATTCTCTATGAGCGTTGGACTCATCTCTCAGCGCACGCCGGGCTACAGCGGCTGAGATCTCCGTGACCCGGCCATCTTCAGAAGCGGGACCCGGCGCGATGAGGTGAGTATAGGGGGTTCTAACGGGGGGTTGGGAGCCTGTCACCCCGGCACGGGGGTCGACAGGTTCCCTTTAAGTTCAAGTTCAGAAGAGTAAGCCTCATTAAAAGGCTAGCCAAGTGAAGCTGAAGTACTGAGTCAGACTGTATATGGTTGTCAAGTTGCAAGTTTCCATGTTGAACGTTTTCAAACTAAGAAAAGAAAGGATCTAAAGGAGGAGGAGGCTGCCGTGGCCTCAGCACACAGTAAGTCCCATGTAAAATAACATTAATTTTACATGGTTTAAAATGTTGGCGACCAAATATTCTATTTGGCGCCTAAATTTTTCAGGTTAGGAGCCAATGGCTCCCAGGTAAATTTTTTAGTCTGGAGCCCTGCGTGCAGGCACCACTGTCCTTATATACTGTATAGCGTGCAGGCACCACCCTCCTTATATTTAGTATGTACAGTGTATACAGTATACCGTGCAGGCAGCACTGTCCTTATATATAGTATGTACAGTATACCGTGCAGGCACCACTGTCATTATATATATATATATATATATAGTATATATATTAGTATATACAGTGTAACGTGCGGGCAGCACTGTCCTTATATATAGTATGTACAGTATACCGTGCAGGCACCACTGTCATTATATATATATATATATATATATATATATATATATATATATATATGTATATATATATTAGTATATACAGTGTAACGTGCGGGCAGCTCTGTCCTTATATACAGTATACTGTGCGGGCAGCTCTGTCTGTATATAAGGACAGAGCTGCCTGCACGGTATACTGTACATACTTTATATAATGACAGAGCTGCCTGCACGGTATACTGTACATACTATATATAAGGACGGTGGTGCCTGCACGGTATACTGTATACACTGTACATACTATATATAAGGACAGAGCAGCCTGCACATTACACTGTATATAAGGACAGAGCTGCCTGCACGTTACACTTTATATACGGTACATACAGACAGAGCTGCCCGCACAGTATACTGTATATAAGGACAGAGCTGCTCGCACATTACACTGTGTGTAAATATTATATATATATATATATATATATATATATATATAAATATTTACACACAGTGTAATGTGCGAGCAGCTCTGTCCTTATATACAGTATACTGTGCGGGCAGCTCTGTCTGTATGTACCGTATATACAGTGTAATGTGCAGGCTTCTCTGTCCTTATATAGTGTAATGTGCAGGCTTCTCTGTCCTTATACATCAGGGGTGGGGAACCTCCGGCCCGCGGGCCGCATCCGGCCCCTGACACCTCCGGATGTGGCCCGCGGCTCCCCTGTGACATGCGCCGCTCTGGAGGAGAAGGAGCCGACACACAGGGCATCCTCCTGTGTCTGTGACAGCTGCCAGGAGGATGCTGTGAGTGCCGGCTCCTTCCCCTCAGAGCGGTGCACATCTTCTGTCTCCTGCCCTCTTGTGACGTGCGCCGCGCTAGGGGGGGCAGGAGCTGGCACAGACACAGGAAGATGTGTTGTATGCCGGCTCCTGCCCCCCCTAGCGCGGCGCACGTCTTCTGACTCCTGCGGGCCGCGCGCGATGACGTCATTTCATCGCGCGCCGCCTGCAGGAGAAGACCGGCACAGAAGAGAGGAGGGAGAAGAGGACCTGGACAGCGTGGGAGCGGAGGAAAGGTGAGTGGGATGTTTATTTTTTTCATTTGGGGCAGACACTGGGGGTTAACTAGGCTACCAGGGACATGACTGGGGGGGGGGGGTTTATCTAGGCCACCAGGGACATGACTGGGGGGGGGGGGGGGTTAACTAGGCTACCAGGGACATGACTGGGGGGGGGGGGGTTTAACTAGGCCACCAGGGACATGACTGGGGGGGGGGGTTTAACTAGGCCACCAGGGACATGACTGGGGGGGGGGGGTTAACTAGGCTACCAGGGACATGACTGGGGGGGGGGGTAACTAGGCTACCAGGGACATGACTGGGGAAGGTTAACTAGGCTACCAGGGACATGACTGTGGGGGGGGGGGGGGTAACTAGGCTACCAGGGACATGGCTAGGGGGGTTAACTAGGCTACCAGGGACATGACTGGGGGGTTAACTAGGCCACCAGGGACATGGCTGGGGGGTTAACTAGGCCACCAGGGACATGACTGAGGAGTTAACTAGGCCACCAGGGACATGACTGAGGAGTTAACTAGGCTACCAGGGACATGACTGGGGGGGTTAACTATGCCACCAGGGACATGGCTGGGGGGTTAACTAGGCTACCAGGGGCATCACTAAGGATTACTAAGGTACAAGGGGCATCACAGAGGGTTAACTACAATAGCAGGGGCATTAGGGGAACAATACTTTGCCTTGTTCGGGTGCTGCAAACCCCCGCTACTAACTGCCGCGCATGGTATAACATTGAGTGCGGCCCTCGAATGATTTTATTAAGGCCCGACCGGCCCTCGACATGGAAAAGGTTCCCCACCCCTGTTATACATAGTATGTACAGTATACTGTGCAGGTACCACTGTCCATATATATATTAGGTACACTATATACAGTATACCTACAGGCACCACCGTCCTTATATATAGTATATACAGTATACCGTGCATATATACCTGTCCTTATATGTGTATACAAAGGAAACGCAAAAAGAGAGAGGGTGGGGGTGCCTCCTGGTGTAGTAGGTCAGGAATACCAATCATTAAAAGGGAGAAGGATGAGTTACACTCACCTAGTAGAGTTGTGCAAGGATAGGCAATATATGTGTATACGGTGCAGGCACCGCTGTCCGTATATACAATGTAACGTGCAGGCAGCTCTGTCCTTATACATAGTATATACAGGATAACATGCAGTATTCTGTGTTATTTTTGTGGTCTTCCATAGGACTGCAGAAAAACCTTCTGTGTTCTTAAAGGTTCTCATCATGTACGTCGGCCACAGTGGGTTTAGCACTTCAGACCCCCCCCCCCCCCCCCCCCCTGGACATTATCAGTGGAACCCCCGGCTACTGTTACCTCCTAATGAGAATCTGTATAACACATGGAGGGCCGTAGTCTGCCAGAGCAGTGGTCGCTGCTTGTAAGGGAATATGGAGGTCAGGAGAAGGGCCTCTTCTCTAATGCTGAATATGCAGAAACCCTTTTAAGTCTGTGCATTAGTGGCATGCACAAAAGCATCAAGTGACAGGTTAGGCTCTGCTACATCTGTAAGGGGCCATAAAGGAATTGTACTCATCACACAGGACTGGTCCACAGCGCACCCGCATGTAAATCTGCACCAATCTTTCATTTGTTGTGGTTTTGCGAATATATCTACAGGTTTGTACATTCTGAAAACCAAGAATCCGGTGCAGATTTTCCTCCCGTATCTCCAAAACTGCAGATTCTGTCTAGCTTTTGACTTCCCCATCAAAGTCAGTGGGGAAAATCCACAGTGATCTTGCCGTGGATCCACAAAAAAGAATGGAGTGAGGTTTTGTGCAGGTTTATCCATAACGTGTGAGAGAGAGTACTAAAAATCTCATTCACAATGCTGGTACTGTAAAGGCCCGATCATTAAGTGTAAACGACTGCTGATCTGCTAGATCGGTGCTTATTTACTGAGCAATTACACAGGCCGATCATTGGGCAGAAATGTCCGTGCTGCCCTTGTCTAGTGTAAAATAAAGTATTCACATACCTTACCACATTCCCCGGTGTCCTTGGGCCTTCCCCGGTCTCTGCAGCTGTACTCCCGAAAATTTTAGGTCTTGATCTAAAGAGACGATCGGCCAACGATCATTTCATTGGCTGATCATTCTCTTTATTAGGATGTGTTTACACAGAGAGATTTATCTGACAGATTTTTAAAGCCAAAACCAGGAATTGATTCATTTTATGAACTGTACCCTGTTTATAGTCTGTTTCTGGCTTTGACTTCAAAAATCTGTCTGTGTAAAGGCACCCTTACACAGCGATAATCGTCCTGTTTGGCCTGATTTGGCCGATTATCCCTCATGTAATAGGGCCCTAATCCATTGTGGATTTTCCAAACTCTGATCCAGATTGGATAAGAGCGGTGTCATAGCACCCTACAGGTTTGTTCACATGAGCAAGGACCATATGCATAAATATGATGCAAGGATATGCACTGCTAAAAATATATATGCTACATTAGTCACATATTAAACCAACTTCCAGAAACAGATGTTACGTCATATATAAAGACTAAGGTATAATAAATTAGTACATTTTATTCAAAGCTATATATAATCACTGCGTCACAGTCCACACATTTTAGGAAAAAAATAAAAATATTACAATGATTTCAATTAAAAAAAGGTGCTTAAAAATCCCATCAAAATGTGCACTGAAATGTGCAGATCAAATTCCCTGCTGGTATTGGGGAGTTCTTTTCATCAGAGCTGCATTTCCCATGAGAACATTCCCGGAGCTCCTTATGCATAAGAACAGATGCACATAATGGAGTAGGGGGAGGGGCTACTCTTGGTTTTTCTCCGTCAGCCATCATTCTCGCTAACGTGGTAATTTATTACATTACTAGCTGCTATTTGAATGGTCATCATCAAGTAACTGCTTTTGAGGTGTGCAGACAGGAGCCAGGTGATTTCCCGCAGTGGTGAGCGTGGTTACTAAGGGGGTGGTAGGTGGGTCAGAAGGGTATTCATAGGGCCTACCTATTGAGGTGTTAACCAGTAAAGAAAAATACCCCCGATGAGAAATGCTTTATAGGATGCCCCTTTTAAAGGGGTCATCTGGGTAACAAAAACAATATTCTAAGCAATCCCCCTTTCCAATAACATTCTCTATCTAATACACATGTATAACATGTATGCGCCCTTTCCCTGTTTTTCTCTCATACTTGCCCTCTCTGGACTTTTGAAATCTTCTGCTTTGGGTCCAGTCCGACAATGCGCTGCTCCCTCTCCCCACTCCATGTGATGTTCTCTCTGGGGGCAGGGTTAGCTGTCTGGTGACTTTGTAACCTAGCCCCCAGGAGCTGTCTTCTGCATCATCTGTGAGTTCTGGATTGCCCCGGTAAACAGTGCCTGCTACCTAGACCCCCCTGGTAATCGGATATCGGCTCCCTCCTGTGCTGCAGCCTCCTCCTCCATTACCCGCCCCTCCTGCTACCTAGGTCAGGGGGCTTTGTGAGTAAGAACAAATGGGTTTTGGAGCATTTCATTTTTTTTTTATCTCAGGTGGAATACCCCTTTAGGTTAGAAACACACAGAGGATTGCATGCTGCGAAATCCGCTGCTGATCCCTTGCCTGTCATTTTCAATGCCATTGACATCCCGCTACCAGTACAGTATGTAAGTGACAGCCCCCTTAAAGGGGTAGTGCAGTGTTTAAAAATTATTCACTAAATAACACACATTACAAAGTTGTATAACTTTGTAATGTAAGTGAATGGCCCCCACCCCCGGAAGTGTGGTGCAGTATACTCACTGGATTACTGTCGACCCCCGACCGCCATCTTGGGTCGAGTGACGTCATTGTCGGGAGGCCGGCCAGGTGGACCGCTCTAGCTGTCCATCATGCCGGCCGCTGCGTCTTCAGCCAGATTGGCAAAGCACAGTTATGCTCAGCCAATCGCAGCTGAGCGGTCTGGCTGGCCAGCCTCCCAAAGATGATGTCACTCGACCCAAGATGGCGGCCGCGGTCGACAGTAATCTGGTGAGTATACTGCACCACACTTCCGGGGTGGGGGGACACGGGGAAGGGCACCATTCACTTACATAACACACATTACAAAGTTGTATAACTTTGTAATGTGTGTTATTTAGTGAATAATTTTTGAACACCGCACTACTACACTACGTGCATTCCACGCTCTGGCTTGCTTCTGGGACTCCCGGCGACTGGACGTCCCGCTCAGTCAATCAGTGGCTGGGCCACCCAGCCGGGAACCCCTAAAGCAAGCCGTAGGGTGGAGTAGGTAATGTATGCTGGAGGGTGGGGGGATGTTAAGTGGGCTGTCACTTACATACTGGTAGCAGGATGTCAATCCCACTGCGAGTATGTAATTGCAATGAAAATTAAAGGAAAGCGATCCGCGAATTCGCAGCATGAAATCCGCTGCGGATCCGGTGTGTGTTTCTACCCTTAAGCCCCTGGGTGGCTTTAAGTTGTGTTTTTAACATCCTTTTCTCTCTGTCGTTTTATATGTTCTGCTGAGGCCCTAAAATGCAAAGCAATCAAATGCAACAAGAAAAAAAGCATAGGATATATTTTACTATTGGCTTTCTGCTAACACTAGACTTCAGACAATTTATTTATTTTATTTTTTTGCAGAAGAGACAGGAAATAAAGCAGCAAAAGCCCAGCAATAAAGCAGCATTCTATTATTAAGACTACCTGCTGATAGCCCCTTATAGCACCCAGGACGCTAAGTAGGAAGTAATGTAAACGCCACTCCGGAGCAACGTTAGAAGTACTGCTGCGTCATTTGGCCTCTCCCTTCTAATGATAATCAATGAAGGGGGTGGAACAAATTATGCGGCGGTGCTGCTAACAGTGCACTGGAGCGTCGATTACTATGTGCACACTACAGAATCCAGGTGGATACCCCGCTGCGGATTCCAACTCTTGTTCGTGCTCACAAGCATCTCCGCATTTGCCATAGACTCCATTTTATACACAGGCTTATTCTGCTGTCCATCCAAAGAATGAACAGGTTCATTCTTTGGGTGGATGGTGCATAGAATGGAGTCTATGGCGCGGGCGGCGGAATCCGCAGCGGGTTATTCCCTTGGATTCTGTAGTGTGCACATACTCTAACAGTGCAGGAACAGTGCCGAGGAGGAATGTTACACACATACCTTCCTCCTCAGCATCCCTGGCGCTATAGGAGGCTATCAGCACTTTAGATTCATCTAATCTGCTAATAATTCCCCTTTAAACTGGTGTTGAGGACAGAATTCATCTGGCAGCACCATTGACTGCATTTTTAGTGTATACAATCAACAGTGCTGCTGGTTCATCTGTTTATATTATATTTATAATCAGCTCATACCCATAATCATGTGTTTCCCTTAGGTGTGACCATCAACAATGGCATCCCGTGCAGGTCCTCGGGCAACCGGGACAGATGGAAGTGATTACCAACATCGAGAGAGGGTGGCCAATCATTATCAAATGAGGTAGGAAGCTATCTATGTGTCATCCATTACATATCTAATATATGCCCACCTGTCTTATTCTGCACCGAATGTCACACTGTTCAGGTTTAGTCATTGTAATCATGTTCATGACCACTTGGTGGCGCTGTAGTTATAATTTGCTCTGTGTGTGGGTTTTCTCTTGCTGATTGAACGCTGCCTCCGGTGACCTACAGAGGCTCCTCTTACAAAACAGTAATACTTCACATAATACAGTGAATGAGTACCAGGCTGGAAGAAGCCAACAAGGGTGCTCTAAACTTATAGTGCGTTTACACAGAAAGATTATCTACCAAAGATTTGAAGCCAAAGCCAGAAGTGGATTTGAAAAGAGGAGAAATCACAGGCTTTCCTTTATGACCTGATCTCTGTTTATAGTCTGTTCCTGGGTTTGGCTTCAAATCTTTGGCAGATAATCTGTCAGATAATCTTTCTGTGTAAACGCACCATTAAAGGCTGATGAAGGATAGATATTGGTAGATTGGCACCATGCCGTTTTCAATCCCGCTGTCTTGCCTTTGGAGAGATTGGCAGTCTACTTCCTAGGGAGGCTTAGTGAGGTTGACAGGTAGTGAAAGGGTGCTGGGCTCTACAGAGAGCACATCTAACAATCCTTTGACTAATATTATATACTAGAAAATGTACCCAGCGCTGCCCGGGTATAAAGTGTCAGTGTGTTAATTAGATTTGTTCTAAGGTGCCCAGGAGGCCAAGCTAAAGGTATTGTTTCATCTGAGTTAATCAGTGGAATTAGTGTATACCTGTAGTGCATAGTTGGAGGGGTTCTGTATACCCACAATGTATAGTTTTTAGGGGTCTCGCATATCTGTAGTGCATAGTTGGGGGGGCTGTATACCTATAGTGTATAGTTGAGGGAGGTCCTGTATACCTGCAGTGTACAGTTGGTGAAGGTCCTGTATACCTATACTGTATAGTTCGGGGGTCCTGTATACCTGTAGTATATAGTTGGTGCTGTATACCTGTAATGTATAGTTGGTGGAGGTCTTGTATACCTGTAGTTTATAGTTTGAGGGTCCTGGATACCTGTAGTGTATAATTGGTGGAGGTCTTGTATACCTGTAGTATATAGTTTGGGGGTCCTGTATACCTGTAGTATATAGTTTGGGGGTCCTGTATACCTGTAGTAAATAGTTTGAGGGTCCTGTATAACTATAGTATAGAGTTGGTGGAGGTCCTGTATACCTGTAGTGTATAGTTTGGAGTCCGATATACCTGTAGTATATAGCTGGTGGAGTTCCTGTATACCTATAGTATATTTGGGGTCCTGTATACTTGTAGTATAGAGTTGGTGAAGGTGCTGTATACCTGTATTATAGAGTTGGTGTAGGTCCTGTATACCTGTAGTGTCTGGTTGGTGGAGGTCCTGTATACCTGAAGTATATAGTTGGTGGAGGTCCTGTATACCTGTAGTATATAGTTTTGGGGTCCTGTATACCTGTAGTATAAAGTTTGGGGTCCTGTATACCTGTAGTATATAGTTTTGTGGAGGTCCCGTGCACTTGTAGTGTATAGTTTTGGGGTCCTGTATACCTGTAATGTCCTGTATACCTGCAGGGTTGTATTTACCCGTATGGCAGTGTTATTCAGTCACAGAGTGTCGGTATTGGTCATGTCTGGTATGGGGGTGTTATCCAGTCACAGTATGGCGGTATTGGTCAGGTCTGGTGTGGCGGTGTTATCCAGTCACGGTATGGTGGTATTGGTCAGGTCTAGTATAGCAGTATTATCCAGTCACAGTATGGCAGTATCGGTCAGGTCTGATATGATGGTGTTATCCAGTCACAGTATGGTGGTATTGGTCAGGACTGGTGTGGCGGTGTTACCCAGTCACAGTTTGCCGGTATTGGTCAGGTCTGGTATGGCAGTGTTATCCAGTCACAGTATGGCGGTATTGGTCAGGTCTTATATGACAGTGTTATCCAGTCACAGTATGGCGGTATTGGTCAGGTCTGGTATGACAGTGTTATCCAGTCACAGTATGGCGGTATTGGTCAGGTCTGGTGTGGCAGTGTTATCCAGTCAGAGTATGGCGGTATTGGTCAGGTCTGGTGTGGCAGTGTTATCCAGTCACAGTATGGCGGTATTGGTCAGGTCTGGTGTGGCAGTGTTATCCAGTCATAGTATGGCGGTATTGGTCAGGTCTGGTGTGGCGGTGTTATCCAGTCACAATATGGCGGTATTGGTCAGGTCTGGCAGTGTTATCCAGTCACAGTATGGCGGTATTGGTCAGGTCTGGTATGACAGTGTTATCCAGCACAGTATGGCGGTATTGGTCAGGTCTGGTGTAGCAGTGTTACCCAGTCACAGTTTGGTATATCTGTTGTGCCCTGTATATATATGTACTGTATAGATGGAGTAGGGGGTCCTGTATATACATGTTCTGTATAGATGAGTAGGGGGCCCTGTATATACATGTACTGTATAGATGGAGTAGGGGGTCCTGTATATACTTGTACTGTATAGATGGAGTAGGGGGTCCTGTATATACATGTACTGTATAGATGGAGTAGGGGTCCTGTATATACATGTCCTGTATAGTTGGAGTAGGGGGTCCTGTATATACATGTACTGTATAGATGGAGTAGGGGGCCCTGTATATACATGTACTGTATAGATGGAGTAGGGGGTCCTGTATATACATGTACTGTATAGATGGAGTAGGGGGTCCTGTATATACATGTACTGTATAGATGGAGTAGGGGGTCCTGTATATACATGTACTGTATAGATGGAGTAGGGGGTCCTGTATATACATGTACTGTATGGATGGAGTACGGGGCCCTGTATATACATGTACTGTATAGATGGAGTAGGGGGTCCTGTATATACATGTACTGTATAGATGGAGTAGGGGGTCCTGTATATACATGTACTGTATAGATGGAGTAGGGGGTCCTGTATATACATGTACTGTATAGATGGAGTAGGGGGTCCTGTATATACATGTACTGTATAGATGGAGTAGGGGGTCCTGTATACATGCACTGTATAGATGGAGTAGGGGGTCCTGTATATACATGTTCTGTATAGATGGAGTAGGGGGTCCTGTATATACATGTACTGTATAGATGGAGTAGGGGGTCCTGTATATACATGTACTGTATAGATGGAGTAGGGGTCTACCAGTTATTACTGTGGATGTTGTGAGGCAGCTTCCCTAGCAACCATTGCTCCCTGTGAAAATGAAAGCAGTAATCCTATTGGTTGCTAAGGCTCCAACTGCCGTGTCTGCTGCAGCTAATTATATCACCTGTGTGTGCAGTGAGGAGATTTTCCCATTTATCTCTATGGAGCGCTCTTTCCCCTCCCCCTCCCCTCCTTTACATCTGGCGGGGACGGGAACTTCGCAATAACCTTCCCGGGCACCCAATGTATCTGTGTGCCAAATTTGGGGTCAAACGGTTCAGGCGTTTGGAAGTCTATAGAGGACAGACAGACAGACAGACAGACAGACTGACTTTGATTTTTATGATATAGATATATATAGCTTTGTGCTATGGAGGGAACTTTTAGGGGCTCATTAACAGCAGCGAGGGTCTGTCACCACTTTGAATGGTTAATAAGATGTAAACATTTCTACCTCTGTATCATTTGCCCTTTGTTAATATTGTCTTTCCTTCTATTTCAGCGTGTCTCTGAAAAATGAAATCAAGAAACTGATCTATGTCCACCTACTCATCTGGCTACTGATGGCAGCCCAAGTAGTCGTGGCCCATATGAAGCTAGTACCCCATGATGTGGTAGCCATGCCGTATCAGTGGGAGTACCCGTATCTTCTGAGTCTCGTCCCCTCTCTCTTTGGATTGTTCTCCTTCCCTCGTAATAACATCAGTTACTTAGTGATCTCTATGATCAGCACTGGGCTCTTCTCTATTGCCCCCTTGATCTATGGCAGTATGGAAATGTTCCCCATGGCCCAGCAGTTGTACCGGCATGGCAAAGCTTACCGCTTCATTTTTGGCTTCTCTGCCGTATCTGTCTTGTACTTGGTTATGGTTGTGGCCGTGCAAGTTCATGGGTGGCAGATTTATTACAGCAAGAAGCTCCTGGACTCTTGGTTTACAAGTACTCAGGAAAAGAAGAAAAAGTGATCAGCGTGTGGAAATCCTGATGGGAAGGACTATAGACAAGGACATGAGGTGCATGGTGTAATTTATAGGAAGAATGATCCATACTGCAAGGGACACGTCGGAGGAATGGCAGGGGCTCTCCCTTTCTACACAAGGCTTTGGTTAATTTGAAGGCGCTTTCACTTTTGCAAACCTACACAGATCAGGCTTTTAAATTCCGCATCTGTATAAGGGAAATGTCTGTCTCCATCTGTCTGTGCTTCCATTTGTATTTTAAGAACGTCTATGTGAAAATAAATGAAAATATTGTATGACAACTATTCCAGATTGTGACTATTATTGGGATTCGTTTTCTCTTAATATAGCATGCTATTGAACTTGACGGTTTTCTATGTCAATGAAACCTATTATGATTAATAAATGGCTCTGAAATGTTTTTTTTTTATATACTTTGTTTCAGTTCCTCACTATTTTCAAAATCTGAGCTTTCTCACTAAAAGGAAAATGTTTACATCCAGAAGCTGGACGCCATGTTGACCTAGTCCTGCTTATACAGCAAAGGTTGGTTTACACCATGTTTGGGCGTATGTGGCTGGTATACATAGGCATTAGAGATGAGCTTAACCCCAGCATGCTCTAGTCTGATTGTTTGGCATTTGAATACCGGTGGCTGTAGAAGTTGGATTCAGCCCTAGGGAGTCCTGGAAAACATGGATACAGCCTATGGCGTTGGCATACCTTTTTAAAGAGAAATGTATAGTGGCTTCGTATATATGAACCTGTTGGTGTGTACCGAAGGCCTTTTCAGGCTGTTTCAAACAATAACCTCTGTTGCCTATCCATTCTGTCATTTTTCTATTATTTATCTAATAGATAAATAATCCAAATATGTAAGTTAGGTAGTTTGTTGCACTGGGGTGGTCCCCAGCTCCTCAGTGCACCAATCTACCAGCATATTCTACACCGCCTGCATATGTATAATGTAGTGACAACTTGTGGCCGAGGATCCTGTGTACGGCTGTTACAGTGCGAGCATGGCAGAATGGTTCAGACAGCAAAGGTTCTCTTTTGAATCAGTGAGAAAGGCCTAAAGGTATATACTACTAGGGTTCTTATGTTCATATTTCCCTTTATTAGTATCCTAATGCATACTGAAGTCATACAACTAGAGATGAGCGAACCAGGTTCGGGTTCGAGTCCATCCGAACCCGAACGTTCGGCATTTGATTAGTGGTGGCTGCTGAACTTGGATAAAGCTCTAAGCAGGGCTCCAGACTAAAAAATTTACCTGGGAGCCATTGGCTCCTAACCTGAAAAATTTAGGCGCCAAATAGAATATTTGGTCGCCAACATTTTAAACCATGTAAAATTAATGTTATGTTACATGGGACTTACTGTGTGCAGAGGCCACGGCAGCCTCCTCCTCCTTTAGATCCTTTCTTTTCTTAGTTTGAAAATGTTCAACATGGAAACTTGCAACTTGACAACCATATACAGTCTGACTCAGTACTTCAGCTTCACTTGGCTAGCCTTTTAATGAGGCTTACTCTTCTGAACTTGAACTTAAAGGGAACCTGTCACCCCCGGTGACGGGGTGACAGGCTCCCAACCCCCCTATACTCACCTCATCGCGCCGGGTCCCGCTCCTGAAGATGGTCGGGTCACGGAGATCTCAGCCGCTGCAGCCCGGCGTGCGCTGAGAGATGAGTCCAACGCTCATAGAGAATGACGGGAGAGTCCAGCACTCCGTCATTCTCTATGAGCGTTGGACTCATCTCTCAGTGTGCGCGCCGGGCTGCAGCGGCTGAGATCTCCGTGACCTGACCACCTCCAGAAGCGGGACCCGGGATGAGGTGAGTATAGGGGGTTCTAACGGGGGGTTGGGAGCCTGTCACCCCGTCACCGGGGGTGACAGGTTCCCTTTAAAAGCTTGCAACAGTCTATACATACTGAGCTAGACTTCTGACTGCAGCCATAGTGACCCCCCCACAAGATGTGTATATAGATAGATATATCTCTCACCTAGTGACTAATGCAAGTGACCCCCTACAATACAGACACCTGAGGGGCCCTGATAATAATTGTGCATATATCTATCTCCCAGTGTCTGCAGCCAGTTTGCCCTACACTTATAGATGGCCCCCTCCCCTTATAGATGACCCCCTCCCCTTATAGATGCCCCCTCCTCCCCCCCATTATAGATGCCCCCTCTCTCCCCCATTATAGATGCCCCCTCTTCTCCCCCCCTTATAGATACCCCCTCCCCTTATAGATGACCCCTCTACCCCCATTATAGATGCCCCCTCCTCCCCCCCATTATAGATGCCCCCTCCTCCCCCCCATTATAGATGCCCCCTCCTCCTCCCCATTATAGATGCCCCCTCTTCTCCCCCCCTTATAGATACCCCCTCCCCTTATAGCTAGCCCCCTCTCCCCCCCTTGAAGATGGCCCCTCTTCTCCCCCATTATAGATGCCCCCCCTTCTCTTCCCCCCATTATAGATGGCACTCTCTTCTCCCCCCATTATAGATGCCCCCCCTTCTCTTCCCCCCATTATAGATGCCCCCCCTTCTCTTCCCCCCATTATAGATGGCCCCTCTTCTCCCCCCATTATAGATGCTCCCCCCCCCCCTTCCTCCTCTATGCTAAGCAGTATTTAAAAAAAACAAACACACAAACTCACCTGACAACCCGCTCCCCCGGCGATCCTCTTCTTCGGACGCTGTCCCCGGCTGATGCGCGGCTGCCGGGGGTGTCCCGTCCTATCCCCGGCAGCGCGGCGCATCAGTGAGCTCCCTGTACGCCGGGGCTGTGACTTCTGACACAGGAAGCGTCTCTGACGTGCGCTTCCTGTGCCGGAAGTCAGGGCCCCAGGCAGCTCACTGGTGCGCCGCGCTGCCGGGGATAGGATGGGACACCCCCGGCAGCCGCGTATCAGCCGGGGATACTTAAAGAGACAGCGCGCCGCCGCCGGGGCCAGTCGCAAATGGCGCCCAGATTAATAAATCTGGGCGCCATTTGCAAAATATCAGTCGCATTGGCGACCATTTTGGTCGCCATCTGGAGCCCTGCTAAGGCTGTCTGGAAAACATGGATACAGCCAATGACTATATCCATGTTTTCCACATAGCCTTAGGGCTTTATCCAACTTCAGCAGCCACCGCTAATCAAATGCCGAAAGTTCGGGTTCGGATGGACTCCAGGTTCGCTCATCTCTACATACAACCCACATGTGGTGTAAATACTGTCTTATGGGTATTCAGTCTAGTCAATCTTCTGGTAGCTAATGCATCCTGTACAATTGTGTCTCTTGCCTTGATACAAACAATGTATTACCCAAAAGGTCTATACTGAATGTATAGTAACAAGGTTGTGGAAAGTATCAGATTATGGCACCACACTGTATTTTTGCTCAGTATTTTGCAACCAAAACCAGGAGTGGATTGAAAACACAGGCTAGGTTCACACACTGTTGAAATTGAGTGGATTGCGGCCATAAACTGACAGTTACCATTATTTTAAACATTGTTTTAAAATAACGGATGTTATTTATCATTAAATGGCTACAATCCACTCGATTTCAGCCGTATGTGAACATGGCCTTTCTGTGTGAAATTTCAAACCACTCCTGGTTTTGGTTGAAAAATACCGAGCAAAAATACTGTGTGGGGACATAGTACATACAGGTTTTCCACATCTGGATGTGAGCAAGAATATTTTCATTTAATAGTTGCGACCAATAATTTAGTAATCGGTGAGGATTTAAAACAAAGTTTGAATGTTACAGGATTTTTTCAGTATATCATGATTAAGGCTATGTTCACACCAGTCTTTTGGTCAGCTACTTTTCAACCATCAATCAGGACTGGAATTGACAGGGCAAAATTATAATGGAAAGATGTGCACAGCTTCTGTGTTTTCAATGCACTCCGGGTTTTGGTTGATAAAGGACTGACAGAAATACTGTGTGTGAACATAGCCTAAAGATGCTTTACAGTTCAATGTGAAAATATACAAAAGTAGTGCTGTTTCTGGAAGAAAGCAGCTATGTTGTTCTTATGCTGGATAACCCCTTTTATGCAGCATCTTCATAGGGGTTGGAGCTCTGTTTTTCTCATACAGAACTCTAAATCTGCATCTTAGACTTAGGGTTCAAACCCACTTGCCGGATCTGCAGCGAGTCTTCTTGCTGCGTTTTTGCAGCGAGACTCGCTGCGGATCCCGGCCCTATACTTTCAATAGGAGAGAAACTTTTCTGCAGCCCGCCCCATTAACCCCCCCTGCTTCGGGGCAGGAGCGGGGACCCGGTCATGTATAGCCTGGCTGCCCCCCTGCTGCCCCGATCATATCCTTAGCAGCACTGATCGCCCCCCGGCCGCCCGATATCCCCCAGCCCCGGCCGCACGATCCCCCGCAGCCCCCGGCCACACGATCCCCCGCAGCCCGATCGTGCGGCCGGGGGGGGGCGATCAGTGCTGCTGAGGAAACGATCGGGGCAGCAGGGGGGTGGCCAGGCTATACATTACCAGGTCCCCGCTCCTGCCCCGAAGCAAGCAGGAGCGGGGACCCAGTAATGTGTAATCTCCGGCGGCTGGGCGGTTAATGGGGCGGGCTGCAGACAAAATCGCAGCAGGGATGTACATCCCTGCTGTGAGTTTCTCTGCTATTGAAAGTATAGAGCCGGGATCTGCAGCGAGGGGACTCGCTGCAGATCCGGCAAGTGGGTTTGTACCCTTACAAACACACACACCGTAAACGCAGCAGATACCCAGCAGATCTGCAGCAGATTTGATGGTGCAGATTTGATGCTGTGTTCAGTTATTTAGATCTAATCTGCAGCGTATTTGCTGCGTATCGCAGCAGTAAATACGCTGCGTATACGGTGTGTGTGTGTTTGTACCCTTAGAGATAATTGATAACTTTCTGGCTGCCTGCAGCCCCCACTAGGGGAGCTTAAGAATTTGCTGCATTTGTGTGGGGGGTGGAGTCTCTAGGGCACCATAACCCCTTTGGCCAATACTTAGGAAAGATGCTCAGATATTAAAGCTCCTTCCATCTAGTTTTCAGCCATTCCCACTTCCACATTCAGGCTGCCATTCAATGACGTTGTTGAAGTCCTGCACCCCGAGCAAAAGCTGAGCTCTGACATTTTGCCCCAGTTTATATGAATATGCATTTTAAATATACAGTGGTGCCTTGGATTACAAGCATAATTTGTTCCGGGACCGTACTTGTAATTCAAAACACTTAAACCAAAGCAAATTTTTCCATAAGAAATCATTGAAATGTAGACGAATCCACAGCCCAAAAATAATGATTTTTTTTTTTTTTATTCTGAATAACATGTTAAAGGGAACCATTCACCCCGTGGCCCCCGTTAGAAACAGACAAACAGTTACATAAAGGTCAATATACTTACCATATCGCTCCCGGTCCCGTCCCGGATCTCGTTGTTGACACGGAGAAATCGCCGATTCTTCTTCTCGCGCCCATTATGGTAATGAGCGCCACCGGCCCGAAGTCCAGCCTTCTCCCCGCCTCCGACACTTGATTGACGCCGGGTCTTCTTCCTCCTCGTCTTCTTTCTTCTCGCCGGATCCCGCGCAGGCGCCGTGACGGTCGTTTTCGGCGCATGCGCAGTTCACAATTGAAGCCACTCCACAGCTTCAATGTTTACTGCGCGTGCGCCGATTGTCAGAGCTGAAGTGACGTGTTGGACTTCGCGCATGCGCGGTACACAGGAACGTCACAAGCACGTATCCTGTTTACCGCGCAGGCGCAGAAGAGATGACGAGACCTTCGCAACGGCGCCTGCGCGGGAATTCGTGAGGAGACTGAAGACTGAAGACGTCAATCAAGTTCCAGGAGGCGTGGATGGGCGGCGACGAGAAGAGGACCTCATGAATAAGTTGGACTCGTCCGTCGTTTCCTATGGACGTTGGACTCATCTCAGCTCATTACCATAATGGGCGGGAGAAGAAGAATCGGCGATTTCTCCGTGTCAACAACGAGATCCGGGACGGGACCGGGAGCGATATGGTAAGTATATTGACCTTTATGTAACTGTTTGTCTGTTTCTAACGGGGGCCACGGGGTGAATGGTTCCCTTTAAACAAATGAAACAAACATTCAGAAACATCTGAATAAGTTACTGTACAGTATAGCGATAAGCATGTGGTGACGTGAGAATCACAGAGCTGTGCAGGAGGACAGTGACTTTTCTATACAGCAGTGTGTATAGCTGAGTGTGAGTGCAGGCACATTAGAGCAGCAGTGTGAATGGCTGAGTGTAAGTGCAGGCACATTATAGCAGGAATGGAGAGGATGGGAAACACAGGGGCTGACAGAGACTGCAGGGAGTATGAAGAAATGAGCAGGACAGATGTGGGCACATACATGCAGCACTCTCTGTCCGGGAAGAGAGGGGTAACAGCTTTGAAGAGATTACCTCCACAGTCCTGTCCCCTGATGTAAGCCCCAGCCTGAAGTGGATCTGCTATGATTTGGAAGGTGTGTGAGACTTCCTGGGTCAGAGTACAGGGCTGTAGACCCCGCTATGCAGACCATGTCCCTCCTCCACTCCCCATCCCACCCAGTACAGCGAGCTCTTAAACCAAAGCAATGCTCTTAAACCAAGTTACAATTTTGAAAAACTCTGAGCTCTTAAACCAAAATGCTCTTAATCCAAGTTACTCTTAAACCAAGGTACCACTATATTTCTCTTTGAACTCCTAAGAATAACAGGTATGCTTCTAGTGAGCTGACTGCCTCAATGATTAATGTGACATCCTGCCTTATGACATATATTATAGTGGAAAACATCATCTTGCTGTAATATTGTGGTCAGAGCCCAGTGCTGCTTCCATATTGGTCTATCAATACACCACTTTACGTGCTTACCATCATTCTGACCTATTACAGCCTGCAACCTAAAATTGGGCCAGATCTATGATACTGATCTTATCGCCTTTGCTTGTCTCCACCCTGTGGTTTTACCATGTGCTTAGGTGAATGGTGAATTGCATTGTGGAGAATTTATACCATATATGTGTATGCTATACATATAAAATTATATACCTGGTTATACCAGTGCTGGCCATATCACTTTATACAAGAAGTTGTATTAACTGATTCCATCTGTACATACATAATTATATACCTGGAGATACCCAGTATATACCAGCTTTGTCTACATCATCACCATAAGGAAGTATATCATATACAAGCTGTACATGTAGAATTATATACAGCAGATGCTCAGGTGATAATTTATCAGAAGATATATAAACTGCACTAGGGTTTTGTTTGCTATATCACATTCACCACCAGAGGGCGCTTTCCATGTGATTGGCAGCTTGCACTCATCACTAATTGGAATCTACAGGGTTAATTTAGAGGAGAGGTAACAACTGGTTGGGGCTGGCTGTACATAACATTGGAAGTTTAGCATGTGCATCAAGTACAAACAAACTTTAAGACATGGAAGGTGTGTTTATGAACCTTAACAAAGATCTGGATTGTTGTCAAGGCTAAATACAAATAATGCTGCTTCCCCGGGGCCTTCTTTGTTTTCCCTACAATATGTGGATCAGGATGTCATTTTAAGAAAAAATTTATAATTCTAAATGCACTCTTTATCTTCACATAGGGTTCATGTATACCTAGGATGACAACAGCAATGGCCAATAGTAAATGAAGCTGCAAAAGTATGGTCGTGCTTTTAAGGGGTCTTCAAGGACTGTTTCTTGTTGGCCTATCATTGATCTATGTGCGTCTGTAGGAGTAGGGTTTTCCAGAAGGAATAAAAACACCTTAGGATGAACAAAGTATAGAGTACAGGCTAATATCTTAAATATACTGATGGCGTGCTGCTAATTACAGCAATGTTGCAGTGTGACGCCCTCATGCACTACTGCCACTTTGGCTAAATTTCACATCTGACCTTTATGTTTTTCATCTGAAAGTTTTCCATTTGCTCTCATTATGTTCTCATCTATACACACCAAGATGACATTTATTAACTACATTAACTACAAGACTACAGTGGTACCTTGGTTTAAGAGCTCACAGTTTTTCAAAATTGTGACTTGGTTTAAGAGCATTGCTTTGGCTTAAGAGCTCCCTGAACTGGGTGAGAGGGGGAGTGGGGGAGGGGCATGGTCTGCATAGCGGGGTCTACAGCACTGTACTCTGACCCAGAAAGTCTCCCTCACCTTCCAAATCATAGCAGATCCCCTCCAGGCTGGGGCTTGCATCAGGGGACAAGACTGAGGAGGTAATCTCTCCATAGCTGTAACCCCTCTCTCCCCGGACAGAGAGCGCTGCATGTATGCAGGGCAGTATTAACAGCTGCTGCTGCCCTAGGCACTAAACCTGAAGACGCCCCATCTTCACGCACCTATTGGCGATACCAGACCTGACCAATACCACCATACCCCCCACCCCCCTGGAAAAGACACCAGATTTACTGGCAAGTCTGAACGGGAGGAGGGAAACTAAAAAAATAAAAACAAAAAAATTAGTTTTTTCTGTCCCCCTGCTGCCTGGTGCTGCCCCCCTGGAAGGTGCTGCCCTAGGCACTGGACCACGGGTGCCTAGTGGTAAATACGGCCCTGCATGCATGTGCCCACATCTGCCCTGCTCATTCCTTCATACTCCCTGCAGTCTCTGTCAGTCCTTGTGTTTCCCATCCTCTCCATTACTGTACAGTAATTTATAATAATATCACATATTCTGCTGTTTCTGAATGTTTGTTTAATTAGTTTTACATGTTATTCAGAATAATAAATATTTATTTTTGGGGTGTGGAACCAATTGTCTGCATTTCTATGATTTCCTTTGGGAAAATTTGCTTTGGTTTAACAGTGGATTTGGATTACAAGCACGGTCCTGGAACAAATTATGCTCGTAATCCAAGGCACCACTGTACATTGCACTGAGGATGTAATGTGAATGACAACCCCTTCTTTGACTATGATGTGTTTAGTGGCTAATGATAGGTGTCAGCTATTGCCCAGCCATACTGACCAATCCCATAGAGACTATGCTGTCGATAAGACCATCATCTAGTAACGTGTACTCTGTAGTTTAAGAGGTTTTACAATTTCATAGATTATATAACGTATAATGAAAGGTTCTACAATACTTGTCAACATCACTGCCTGCTGTAAGTGAATGGAAACCTGCTCTTTCACGGTAAGTGGCTGAAACCCATCCTGATATTGCCCCAATGACATATCATGGTCTGTTTTAAGAGAGAGCTTTAATATACTGTAAGAAGCTGTATACTGGGAAAGTGTAAATGGGTGGCACTGCCCATTAGACAACACTGGTTGGAGAGAAGTGCAGGTGGTGGTAGTATATAGCATTGTTTCCTGAGCTTGGGAGTGACAGAATTATGATAGAGAAGGTTTTCGGCATTGCCATGCACCATGATGGCAGTGCACTACACAGAAGGCAGGAAGGAACAAAGATGATAGGTGGACATTGCAGAAAATAGGGCAATAGTGCTAAGGGAAACACAACAATCATTGAACTCAGGAATGGAGTACTCATTTAAGAGTCTCCACTGATTGCCCCCTACAAAATTTGAATATGCAAGAAAGGGGTCCGTGGAGCCTCAGTTGCGAGTCTTAAAACACGGGAATAGCCAGATATCCCTCTCTCCAGAGAAGGAAGCCTGTTGCCAAGTGGTACCTCCCAGTGGGGAGAACACCAAACCATCCTGATACGTAGTCCCTTAGGTCCTCGCTCTGTTGGGAGCATAGGGACATAAATAGGGAAACACCAGGGTGGCCCCTATAAGTCAAAGTCTAACTCTGTTGCGAGTGTAACAACATAAGACAAGGGTTACCAAGGCTAGGCATTAATCCAGACAGCTGTTTCGGAGTATTTGCCCCTCGTCAGTGTGGAGCAGGATTCTGGCTATCAGGGGCAATGAAAAATAGACCAACAAACAACAATAGTGCTAAGGGCCCTGAGTACACCAAAGACAGGAAAACATCAGAGCATGGTCTTACTGGCTTTTGTTTGGTGTAATCGCTCATTTCAAAAGGAAACGGTCAGCCAACATGCGCAGTGTGGGCTGATCATGGTCTTTCAACATGCTGAAAGATCAGATCATGTCAGAGACGGTTGCTGACTTCAATGGGCTGCCTAAACTATCTATGATCCTTAGCGATCTGCTTGGCCCCTCTGGAAGCAAGTAAAGATGTAATAAAGCTTTAATGCATTTCGGATGATGAGCATTTTGTATTATATGCTACTTTTGAGCTGGTAAATGGCACAATGCTTAGGTCGGATATAAAGTGGATGTGGTTTCTGCCATTGTTTTAAATTGTACATGTGAAAACTTAGTAATTTAAAATAAAAATAAAAAAAAAACAGCTTGGACTGCTCCAGCACTGGGCTGGTTGGCTCTCGTTTCCCCTGGAGTATTGTGCCATGTAAGACAGCCATGAGGCTACGTTCACACATTCCATTCCATGATGTGAACTGGCTGTTCATACTTGCTGTTCTGCAATACGCAAAAATGACTGACAATCTCTAGTAGGGCTGGGCGGTATACCGCAAAAATACCGATACCGTCACTGGCGTCGGTTAACCGACCTCAACTTAACCAGGACGGTATCTGCGGTATTTTTGTATTTTTTCTGCTGCTCCTCCAGCTCGAACATGCTGGTGTCACTGCACACACAGCACAATAACTTGTGCAGGGACGCCGGTATCAGAGAGGGAGGTGGAGGAGCAGCAGGGCCCAGGTGACAATGCCCAGTCCTCCTGTGTCTGCCCCAGTCCCCCTTTGTCCCCCCCAGCTGCCCCAGTCCCCCTGTGTCTGCCCCAGTCCCCCTGTGTCCCCCCCAGCTGCCCCAGTCCCCCTGTGTCTGCCCCAGTCCCCCTGTGTCCCCCCCAGCTGCCCCAGTCCCCCTGTGTCCCCCCCAGCTGCCCCAGTCCCCCTGTGTCTGCCCCAGTCCCCCTGTGTCCCCCCCAGCTGCCCCAGTCCCCCTGTGTTTGCCCCAATCCCCCTGTGTCCCCCCCAGCTGCCCCAGTCCCCCTGTGTCTGCCCCAGTCCCCCTTTGTCCCCCCCAGCTGCCCCAGTCCTCCTGTGTCTGCCCCAGTCCCCCTGTGTCCCCCCAGCTGCCCCAGTCCCCCTGTGTCTGCCCCAGTCCCCCTGTGTCCCCCCCAGCTGCCCCAGTCCCCCTGTGTTTGCCCCAGTCCCCCTGTGTCCCCCCAGCTGCCCCAGTCCCCCTGTGTCTGCCCCAGTCCCCCTGTGTCCCCCCCAGCTGCCCCAGTCCCCCTGTGTCCCCCCCAGCTGCCCCAGTCCTCCTGTGTCTGCCCCAGTCCCCCTGTGTCCCCCCCAGCTGCCCCAGTCCCCTGTGTCCCCCCAGCTGCCCCAGTCCTCCTGTGTCTGCCCCAGTCCCCCTGTGTCTGCCCCAGTCCCCCTGTGTCCCCCCCAGCTGCCCCAGTCCCCGTGTCCCCCCAGCTGCCCCAGTCCTCCTGTGTCTGCCCCAGTCCCCCTGTGTCCCCCCCCAGCTGCCCCAGTCCTCCTGTGTCTGCCCCAGTCCCCCTGTGTCCCCCAGCTTCCCCAGTCCCCATGTGTCCCCCCCCAGCTGCCCCAGTCCCCCTGTGTCCCCCCCAGCTGCCCCAGTCCCCCTGTGTCCCCCCCAGCTGCCCCAGTCCCCCTGTGTCTGCCCCAGTCCCCCTGTGTCTGCCCAAGTTCCCCTGTGTCCCCCCCAGCTGCCCCAGTCCTCCTGTGTCTGCCCCAGTCCCCCTGTGTCCCCCCCAGCTGCCCCAGTCCCCCTGTGTCTGCCCCAGTCCCCCTGTGTCCCCCCCAGCTGACCCAGTGCCCCTGTGTCCCCCCCCAGCTGCCCCAGTCCCCCCGTGTCCCTCCCCCAGCTGCCCCGTCCTCCTGTGTATGCCCCAGTCCCCCTGTGTCCAACCCAGCTGCCCCAGTCCTCCTGTGTCTGCCCCATTCCCATGTGTGTCCCCCAGCTGCCCCAGTCCCCCTGTGTCCCCCCCAGCTGCCCCAGTCCCCCTGTGTCCCCCCCAGCTGCCCCAGTCCCCCTGTGTCCCCCCAGCTGCCCCAGTCCCCCTGTGTCTGCCCCAGTCCCCCTGTGTGTCCCCCAGCTGCCCCAGTCCTCCTGTGTCCCCCCCCAGCTGCCCCAGTCCTCCTGTGTCTGCCCCAGTCCTTCTGTGTCCCCCCAGCTGCCCCAGTCCCCCTGTGTCTGCCCCAGTCCCCCTGTGTCCCCCCCAGCTGCCCCAGTCCTCCTGTGTCTGCCCCAGTCCCTCTGTGTCCCCCCAGCTGCCCCAGTCCCCCTGTGTCTGCCCCAGTCCCCCTGTGTCCCCCCCAGCTGCCCCAGTCCTCCTGTGTATGCCCCAGTCCCCCTGTGCCCCCCCAGCTGCCCCAGTTCTCCTGTGTCTGCCCCAGTCCCCCTGTGTCCCCCCAGCTGCCCCAGTCCCCCTGTGTCCCCCCCAGCTGCCCCAGTCCCCCTGTGTCCCCTCCAGCTGCCCCAGTCCCCCTGTGTCTGCCCCAGTCCCCCTGTGTCCCCCCAGCTTCCCCAGTCCCCCTGTGTCCCCCCCAGCTTCCCTAGTCCCCCTGTGTCTGCCCCAGTTCCCCTGTTTCCTTCCCAGCTGCATCAGTCCCCCTGTGTCTGCCGCAGTCCCCCTGTGTCCCCCCCAGCTGCCCCAGTCCTCCTGTGTCTGCCCCAGTCCCCCTGTGTCCCCCCCAGCTGCCCCAGTCCCCCTGTGTCCCCCCCAGCTGCCCCAGTCCCCCTGTGTCTGCCCCAGTCGCCCTGTGTCCCCCCAGCTGCCCCAGTCCCCCTGTGTCTGCCCCAGTCCCCCTGTGTCCCCCCCCCAGCTGCCCCAGTCCCCCTGTGTCTGCACCAGTCCCCCTGTGTCCCCCCCAGCTGCCACAGTCCCCCTGTGTCCCCCCCAGCTGCCCCAGTCCTCCTGTGTCTGCCCCAGTCCCCCTGTGTCTGCCCCAGTCCCCCTGTGTCCCCCCCAGCTTCCCCAGTCCCCCTGTGTCCCCCCCAGCTGCCCCAGTCCCCCTGTGTCCCCCCCAGCTGCCCCAGTCCTCCTGTGTCTGCCCCAGTCCCCCTGTGTCCCCCCAGCTGCCTCAGTCCCCCTGTGTCCCCCCAGCTGCCCCAGTCCCCCTGTGTCCCCCCAGCTGCCCCAGTCCCCCTGTGTCCCCCCCAGCTGCCCCAGTCCCCCTGTGGCCCCCCCAGCTGCCCCAGTCCCCCTGTGTCTGCCCCAGTCCCCCTGTATCTGCCCAAGTCCCCCTGTGTCCCCCCCCCGCTGCCCCAGTCCTCCTGTGTCTGCCCCAGTCCCCCTGTGTCCCCCCCAGCTGCCCCAGCCCCCCTGTGTCTGCCCCAGTCCCCCTGTGTCCCCCCCCGCTGCCCCAGTCCCCCTGTGTCCGCCCCAGTCCCCCCGTGTCCCCCCCAGCTGCCCCAGTCCCCCTGTGTCCCCCCCAGCTGCCCCAGTCCCCCTGTGTCCCCCCCCCCCGCTGCCCCGTCCTCCTGTGTATGCCCCAGTCCCCCTGTGTCCCCCCCAGCTGCCCCAGTCCTCCTGTGTCTGCCCCATTCCCATGTGTGTCCCCCAGCTACCCCAGTCCCCCTGTGTCCCCCCAGCTGCCCCAGTCCCCCTGTGCCCCCCCCCAGCTGCCCCAGTCCCCCTGTGTCCCCCCCAGCTGCCCCAGTCCCCCTGTGTCTGCCCCAGTCCCCCTGTGTCCCCCCCAGCTGCCCCAGTCCCCCTGTGTTTGCCCCAATCCCCCTGTGTCCCCCCCAGCTGCCCCAGTCCCCCTGTGTCTGCCCCAGTCCCCCTTTGTCCCCCCCAGCTGCCCCAGTCCTCCTGTGTCTGCCCCAGTCCCCCTGTGTCCCCCCAGCTGCCCCAGTCCCCCTGTGTCTGCCCCAGTCCCCCTGTGTCCCCCCCAGCTGCCCCAGTCCCCCTGTGTCTGCCCCAGTCCCCCTGTGTCCCCCCAGCTGCCCCAGTCCCCCTGTGTCTGCCCCAGTCCCCCTGTGTCCCCCCCAGCTGCCCCAGTCCCCCTGTGTCCCCCCCAGCTGCCCCAGTCCTCCTGTGTCTGCCCCAGTCCCCCTGTGTCCCCCCCAGCTGCCCCAGTCCCCCTGTGTCCCCCCAGCTGCCCCAGTCCTCCTGTGTCTGCCCCAGTCCCCCTGTGTCTGCCCCAGTCCCCCTGTGTCCCCCCCAGCTGCCCCAGTCCCCGTGTCCCCCCAGCTGCCCCAGTCCTCCTGTGTCTGCCCCAGTCCCCCTGTGTCCCCCCCCAGCTGCCCCAGTCCTCCTGTGTCTGCCCCAGTCCCCCTGTGTCCCCCAGCTTCCCCAGTCCCCATGTGTCCCCCCCCAGCTGCCCCAGTCCCCCTGTGTCCCCCCCAGCTGCCCCAGTCCCCCTGTGTCCCCCCCAGCTGCCCCAGTCCCCCTGTGGCCCCCCCAGCTGCCCCAGTCCCCCTGTGTCTGCCCCAGTCCCCCTGTGTCTGCCCAAGTTCCCCTGTGTCCCCCCCAGCTGCCCCAGTCCTCCTGTGTCTGCCCCAGTCCCCCTGTGTCCCCCCCAGCTGCCCCAGTCCCCCTGTGTCTGCCCCAGTCCCCCTGTGTCCCCCCCAGCTGACCCAGTGCCCCTGTGTCCCCCCCAGCTGCCCCAGTCCCCCCGTGTCCCTCCCCCAGCTGCCCCGTCCTCCTGTGTATGCCCCAGTCCCCCTGTGTCCAACCCAGCTGCCCCAGTCCTCCTGTGTCTGCCCCATTCCCATGTGTGTCCCCCAGCTGCCCCAGTCCCCCTGTGTCCCCCCCAGCTGCCCCAGTCCCCCTGTGTCCCCCCCAGGTGCCCCAGTCCCCCTGTGTCCCCCCAGCTGCCCCAGTCCCCCTGTGTCTGCCCCAGTCCCCCTGTGTGTCCCCCAGCTGCCCCAGTCCTCCTGTGTCCCCCCCCAGCTGCCCCAGTCCTCCTGTGTCTGCCCCAGTCCTTCTGTGTCCCCCCAGCTGCCCCAGTCCCCCTGTGTCTGCCCCAGTCCCCCTGTGTCCCCCCCAGCTGCCCCAGTCCTCCTGTGTCTGCCCCAGTCCCCCTGTGTCCCCCCAGCTGCCCCAGTCCCCCTGTGTCTGCCCCAGTCCCCCTGTGTCCCCCCCAGCTGCCCCAGTCCTCCTGTGTATGCCCCAGTCCCCCTGTGCCCCCCCAGCTGCCCCAGTTCTCCTGTGTCTGCCCCAGTCCCCCTGTGTCCCCCCAGCTGCCCCAGTCCCCCTGTGTCCCCCCCAGCTGCCCCAGTCCCCCTGTGTCCCCTCCAGCTGCCCCAGTCCCCCTGTGTCTGCCCCAGTCCCCCTGTGTCCCCCCAGCTTCCCCAGTCCCCCTGTGTCCCCCCCAGCTTCCCTAGTCCCCCTGTGTCTGCCCCAGTTCCCCTGTTTCCTTCCCAGCTGCCTCAGTCCCCCTGTGTCTGCCGCAGTCCCCCTGTGTCCCCCCCAGCTGCCCCAGTCCTCCTGTGTCTGCCCAAGTCCCCTTGTGTCCCCCCCCAGCTGCCCCAGTCCCCCTGTGTCCCCCCCAGCTGCCCCAGTCCCCCTGTGTCTGCCCCAGTCGCCCTGTGTCCCCCCAGCTGCCCCAGTCCCCCTGTGTCTGCCCCAGTCCCCCTGTGTCCACCCCCCAGCTGCCCCAGTCCCCCTGTGTCTGCACCAGTCCCCCTGTGTCCCCCCCAGCTGCCACAGTCCCCCTGTGTCCCCCCCAGCTGCCCCAGTCCTCCTGTGTCTGCCCCAGTCCCCCTGTGTCTGCCCCAGTCCCCCTGTGTCCCCCCCAGCTTCCCCAGTCCCCCTGTGTCCCCCCCAACTGCCCCAGTCCCCCTGTGTCCCCCCCAGCTGCCCCAGTCCTCCTGTGTCTGCCCCAGTCCCCCTGTGTCCCCCCAGCTGCCTCAGTCCCCCTGTGTCTGCCCCAGTCCCCCTGTGTCCCCCCAGCTGCCCCAGTCCCCCTGTGTCCCCCCCAGCTGCCCCAGTCCCCCTGTGGCCCCCCCAGCTGCCCCAGTCCCCCTGTGTCTGCCCCAGTCCCCCTGTATCTGCCCAAGTCCCCCTGTGTCCCCCCCCAGCTGCCCCAGTCCTCCTGTGTCTGCCCCAGTCCCCCTGTGTCCCCCCCAGCTGCCCCAGCCCCCCTGTGTCTGCCCCCGTCCCCCTGTGTCCCCCCCAGCTGCCCCAGTCCCCCTGTGTCTGCCCCAGTCCCCCTGTGTCCCCCCCAGCTGCCCCAGTCCCCCTGTGTCCCCCCCAGCTGCCCCAGTCCCCCTGTGTCCCCCCCCCCAGCTGCCCCGTCCTCCTGTGTATGCCCCAGTCCCCCTGTGTCCCCCCCAGCTGCCCCAGTCCTCCTGTGTCTGCCCCATTCCCATGTGTGTCCCCCAGCTACCCCAGTCCCCCTGTGTCCCCCCAGCTGCCCCAGTCCCCCTGTGTCCCCCCCCAGCTGCCCCAGTCCCCCTGTGTCCCCCCCAGCTGCCCCAGTCCCCCTGTGTCTGCCCCAGTCCCCCTGTGTCCCCCCCAGCTGCCCCAGTCCTCCTGTGTATGCCCCAGTCCCCCTGTGTCCCCCCAGCTACCCCAGTCCTCCTGTGTCTGCCCCAGTCCCCCTGTGTCCCCCCCAGCTGCCCCAGTCCCCCTGTGTCCCCCAGCTGCCCCAGTCCTCCTGTGTATGCCCCAGTCCCCCTGTGCCGCCCCAGTCCTCCTGTGTCTGTCCTAGTCCCCCTGTGTCCCCCCCAGCTGCACAAGTCCCCCTGTGTCTGCCCCAGTCCCCCTGTGTCCCCCCAGCTGCCCCAGTCCCCCTGTGTCTGCCCCAGTCCCCCTGTGTCCCCCCCAGCTGCCCCAGTCCTCCTGTGTCTGCCCCAGACCCCCTGTGTCCCCCCAGCTGCACCAGTCCCCCTGTGTCTGCCACAGTCCCCCTGTGTCCCCCCCAGCTGCCCCAGTCCCCCTGTGTCTGCCCCAGTCCCCCTGTGTCCCCCCCAGCTGCCCCAGTCCCCCTGTGTCCCCCCCAGCTGCCCCAGTCCCCCTGTGTCTGCCCCAGTCTCCCTGTGTCCCCCCCAGCTGCCCCAGTCCCCCTGTGTTTGCCCCAATCCCCCTGTGTCCCCCCCAGCTGCCCCAGTCCCCCTGTGTCTGCCCCAGTCCCCCTTTGTCCCCCCCAGCTGCCCCAGTCCTCCTGTGTCTGCCCCAGTCCCACTGTGTCCCCCCAGCTGCCCCAGTCCCCCTGTGTCTGCCCCAGTCCCCCTGTGTCCCCCCCAGCTGCCCCAGTCCCCCTGTGTTTGCCCCAGTCCCCCTGTGTCCCCCCAGCTGCCCCAGTCCCCCTGTGTCTGCACCAGTCCCCCTGTGTCCCCCCCAGCTGCCCCAGTCCCCCTGTGTCCCCCCCAGCTGCCCCAGTCCCCCTGTGTCTGCCCCAGTCCCCCTGTGTCCCCCCCAGCTGCCCCAGTCCCCCTGTGTCCCCCCCAGCTGCCCCAGTCCTCCTGTGTCTGCCCCAGTCCCCCTGTGTCTGCCCCAGTCCCCCTGTGTCCCCCCCAGCTGCCCCAGTCCCCCTGTGTCCCCCCAGCTGCCCCAGTCCTCCTGTGTCTGCCCCAGTCCCCCTGTGTCCCCCCCCCAGCTGCCCCAGTCCTCCTGTGTCTGCCCCAGTCCCCCTGTGTCCCCCAGCTTCCCCAGTCCCCCTGTGTCCCCCCCCAGCTGCCCCAGTCCCCCTGTGTCCCCCCCAGCTGCCCCAGTCCCCCTGTGTCCCCCCCAGCTGCCCCAGTCCCCCTGTGTCTGCCCCAGTCCCCCTGTGTCTGCCCCAGTCCCCCTGTGTCTGCCTAAGTTCCCCTGTGTCCCCCCCAGCTGCCCCAGTCCTCCTGTGTCTGCCCCAGTCCCCCTGTGTCCCCCCCAGCTGCCCCAGTCCCCCTGTGTCTGCTCCAGTCCCCCTGTGTCCCCCCCAGCTGCCCCAGTCCCCCTGTGTCTGCCCCAGTCCCCCTGTGTCTCCCCCAGCTGACCCAGTGCCCCTGTGTCCCCCCCAGCTGCCCCAGTCCCCCCGTGTCCCTCCCCCAGCTGCCCCAGTCCTCCTGTGTATGCCCCAGTCCCCCTGTGTCCAACCCAGCTGCCCCAGTCCTCCTGTGTCTGCCCCATTCCCATGTGTGTCCCCCAGCTGCCCCAGTCCCCCTGTGTCCCCCCCAGCTGCCCCAGTCCCCCTGTGTCCCCCCCAGGTGCCCCAGTCCCCCTGTGTCCCCCCAGCTGCCCCAGTCCCCCTGTGTCTGCCCCAGTCCCCCTGTGTGTCCCCCAGCTGCCCCAGTCCTCCTGTGTCCCCTCCCCAGCTGCCCCAGTCCTCCTGTGTCTGCCCCAGTCCTTCTGTGTCCCCCCAGCTGCCCCATTCCCCTGTGTCTGCCCCAGTCCCCCTGTGTCCCCCCCAGCTGCCCCAGTCCTCCTGTGTCTGCCCCAGTCCCCCTGTGTCCCCCCAGCTGCCCCAGTCCCCCTGTGTCTGCCCCAGTCCCCCTGTGTCCCCCCCAGCTGCCCCAGTCCTCCTGTGTATGCCCCAGTCCCCCTGTGCCCCCCCAGCTGCCCCAGTTCTCCTGTGTCTGCCCCAGTCCCCCCGTGTCCCCCCAGCTGCCCCAGTCCCCCTGTGTCCCCCCCAGCTGCCCCAGTCCCCCTGTGTCCCCTCCAGCTGCCCCAGTCCCCCTGTGTCTGCCCCAGTCCCCCTGTGTCCCCCCAGCTTCCCCAGTCCCCCTGTGTCCCCCCCAGCTTCCCCAGTCCCCCTGTGTCTGCCCCAGTTCCCCTGTTTCCTTCCCAGCTGCATCAGTCCCCCTGTGTCTGCCGCAGTCCCCCTGTGTCCCCCCCAGCTGCCCCAGTCCTCCTGTGTCTGCCCAAGTCCCCTTGTGTCCCCCCCAGCTGCCCCAGTCCCCCTGTGTCCCCCCCAGCTGCCCCAGTCCCCCTGTGTCTGCCCCAGTCGCCCTGTGTCCCCCCAGCTGCCCCAGTCCCCCTGTGTCTGCCCCAGTCCCCCTGTGTCCCCCCCCAGCTGCCCCAGTCCCCCTGTGTCTGCACCAGTCCCCCTGTGTCCCCCCCAGCTGCCACAGTCCCCCTGTGTCCCCCCCAGCTGCCCCAGTCCTCCTGTGTCTGCCCCAGTCCCCCTGTGTCTGCCCCAGTCCCCCTGTGTCCCCCCCCGCTTCCCCAGTCCCCCTGTGTCCCCCCCAGCTGCCCCAGTCCTCCTGTGTCTGCCCCAGTCCCCCTGTGTCCCCCCCAGCTGCCCCAGTCCTCCTGTGTCTGCCCCAGTCCCCCTGTGTCCCCCCAGCTGCCTCAGTCCCCCTGTGTCCCCCCAGCTGCCCCAGTCCCCCTGTGTCCCCCCAGCTGCCCCAGTCCCCCTGTGTCCCCCCCAGCTGCCCCAGTCCCCCTGTGTCTGCCCCAGTCCCCCTGTGTCCCCCCAGCTGCCTCAGTCCCCCTGTGTCCCCCCAGCTGCCCCAGTCCCCCTGTGTCCCCCCAGCTGCCCCAGTCCCCCTGTGTCCCCCCCAGCTGCCCCAGTCCCCCTGTGGCCCCCCCAGCTGCCCCAGTCCCCCTGTGTCTGCCCCAGTCCCCCTGTATCTGCCCAAGTCCCCCCTGTGTCCCCCCCCAGCTGCCCCAGTCCTCCTGTGTCTGCCCCAGTCCCCCTGTGTCCCCCCCAGCTGCCCCAGCCCCCCTGTGTCTGCCCCAGTCCCCCTGTGTCCCCCCCAGCTGCCCCAGTCCCCCTGTGTCTGCCCCAGTCCCCCTGTGTCCCCCCCAGCTGCCCCAGTCCCCCTGTGTCCCCCCCAGCTGCCCCAGTCCCCCTGTGTCCCCCCCCCAGCTGCCCCGTCCTCCTGTGTATGCCCCAGTCCCCCTGTGTCCCCCCCAGCTGCCCCAGTCCTCCTGTGTCTGCCCCATTCCCATGTGTGTCCCCCAGCTGCCCCAGTCCCCCTGTGTCCCCCCAGCTGCCCCAGTCCCCCTGTGCCCCCCCCAGCTGCCCCAGTCCCCCTGTGTCCCCCCCAGCTGCCCCAGTCCCCCTGTGTCTGCCCCAGTCCCCCTGTGTCCCCCCCAGCTGCCCCAGTCCTCCTGTGTATGCCCCAGTCCCCCTGTGTCCCCCCAGCTTCCCCAGTCCTCCTGTGTCTGCCCCAGTCCCCCTGTGTCCCCCCCAGCTGCCCCAGTCCCCCTGTGTCCCCCCAGCTGCCCCAGTCCTCCTGTGTATGCCCCAGTCCCCCTGTGCCGCCCCAGTCCTCCTGTGTCTGTCCTAGTCCCCCTGTGTCCCCCCCAGCTGCACAAGTCCCCCTGTGTCCCCCCCCGCTGCCCCAGTCCCCCTGTGTCCCCCCAGCTGCCCCAGTCCCCCTGTGTCTGCCCCAGTCCCCCTGTGTCCCCCCCAGCTGCCCCAGTCCTCCTGTGTCTGCCCCAGTCCCCCTGTGTCCCCCCAGCTGCACCAGTCCCCCTGTGTCTGCCACAGTCCCCCTGTGTCCCCCCCAGCTGCCCCAGTCCCCCTGTGTCTGCCCCAGTCCCCCTGTGTCCCCCCCAGCTGCCCCAGTCCCCCTGTGTCCCCCCCAGCTGCCCCAGTCCCCCTGTGTCTGCCCCAGTCTCCCTGTGTCCCCCCCAGCTGCCCCAGTCCCCCTGTGTTTGCCCCAATCCCCCTGTGTCCCCCCCAGCTGCCCCAGTCCCCCTGTGTCTGCCCCAGTCCCCCTTTGTCCCCCCCAGCTGCCCCAGTCCTCCTGTGTCTGCCCCAGTCCCCCTGTGTCCCCCCAGCTGCCCCAGTCCCCCTGTGTCTGCCCCAGTCCCCCTGTGTCCCCCCCAGCTGCCCCAGTCCCCCTGTGTTTGCCCCAGTCCCCCTGTGTCCCCCCAGCTGCCCCAGTCCCCCTGTGTCTGCACCAGTCCCCCTGTGTCCCCCCCAGCTGCCCCAGTCCCCCTGTGTCCCCCCCAGCTGCCCCAGTCCTCCTGTGTCTGCCCCAGTCCCCCTGTGTCCCCCCCCGCTGCCCCAGTCCCCCTGTGTCCCCCCAGCTGCCCCAGTCCTCCTGTGTCTGCCCCAGTCCCCCTGTGTCTGCCCCAGTCCCCCTGTGTCCCCCCCAGCTGCCCCAGTCCCCCTGTGTCCCCCCAGCTGCCCCAGTCCTCCTGTGTCTGCCCCAGTCCCCCTGTGTCCCCCCCCAGCTGCCCCAGTCCTCCTGTGTCTGCCCCAGTCCCCCTGTGTCCCCCAGCTTCCCCAGTCCCCCTGTGTCCCCCCCCAGCTGCCCCAGTCCCCCTGTGTCCCCCCCAGCTGCCCCAGTCCCCCTGTGTCCCCCCCAGCTGCCTCAGTCCCCCTGTGGCCCCCCCAGCTGCCCCAGTCCCCCTGTGTCTGCCCCAGTCCCCCTGTGTCTGCCCAAGTTCCCCTGTGTCCCCCCCAGCTGCCCCAGTCCTCCTGTGTCTGCCCCAGTCCCCCTGTGTCCCCCCCAGCTGCCCCAGTCCCCCTGTGTCTGCTCCAGTCCCCCTGTGTCCCCCCCAGCTGCCCCAGTCCCCCTGTGTCTGCCCCAGTCCCCCTGTGTCTCCCCCAGCTGACCCAGTGCCCCTGTGTCCCCCCCAGCTGCCCCAGTCCCCCCGTGTCCCTCCCCCAGCTGCCCCGTCCTCCTGTGTATGCCCCAGTCCCCCTGTGTCCAACCCAGCTGCCCCAGTCCTCCTGTGTCTGCCCCATTCCCATGTGTGTCCCCCAGCTGCCCCAGTCCCCCTGTGTCCCCCCCAGCTGCCCCAGTCCCCCTGTGTCCCCCCCCGGTGCCCCAGTCCCCCTGTGTCCCCCCAGCTGCCCCAGTCCCCCTGTGTCTGCCCCAGTCCCCCTGTGTGTCCCCCAGCTGCCCCAGTCCTCCTGTGTCCCCTCCCCAGCTGCCCCAGTCCTCCTGTGTCTGCCCCAGTCCTTCTGTGTCCCCCCAGCTGCCCCATTCCCCTGTGTCTGCCCCAGTCCCCCTGTGTCCCCCCCAGCTGCCCCAGTCCTCCTGTGTCTGCCCCAGTCCCCCTGTGTCCCCCCAGCTGCCCCAGTCCCCCTGTGTCTGCCCCAGTCCCCCTGTGTCCCCCCCAGCTGCCCCAGTCCTCCTGTGTATGCCCCAGTCCCCCTGTGCCCCCCCAGCTGCCCCAGTTCTCCTGTGTCTGCCCCAGTCCCCCCCTGTCCCCCCAGCTGCCCCAGTCCCCCTGTGTCCCCCCCAGCTGCCCCAGTCCCCCTGTGTCCCCTCCAGCTGCCCCAGTCCCCCTGTGTCTGCCCCAGTCCCCCTGTGTCCCCCCAGCTTCCCCAGTCCCCCTGTGTCCCCCCCAGCTTCCCCAGTCCCCCTGTGTCTGCCCCAGTTCCCCTGTTTCCTTCCCAGCTGCATCAGTCCCCCTGTGTCTGCCGCAGTCCCCCTGTGTCCCCCCCAGCTGCCCCAGTCCTCCTGTGTCTGCCCAAGTCCCCTTGTGTCCCCCCCAGCTGCCCCAGTCCCCCTGTGTCCCCCCCAGCTGCCCCAGTCCCCCTGTGTCTGCCCCAGTCGCCCTGTGTCCCCCCAGCTGCCCCAGTCCCCCTGTGTCTGCCCCAGTCCCCCTGTGTCCCCCCCCAGCTGCCCCAGTCCCCCTGTGTCCCCCCCCAGCTGCCCCAGTCCCCCTGTGTCTGCACCAGTCCCTCTGTGTCCCCCCCAGCTGCCACAGTCCCCCTGTGTCCCCCCCAGCTGCCCCAGTCCTCCTGTGTCTGCCCCAGTCCCCCTGTGTCTGCCCCAGTCCCCCTGTGTCCCCCCCAGCTTCCCCAGTCCCCCTGTGTCCCCCCCAGCTGCCCCAGTCCTCCTGTGTCTGCCCCAGTCCCCCTGTGTCCCCCCCAGCTGCCCCAGTCCTCCTGTGTCTGCCCCAGTCCCCCTGTGTCCCCCCAGCTGCCTCAGTCCCCCTGTGTCCCCCCAGCTGCCCCAGTCCCCCTGTGTCCCCCCAGCTGCCCCAGTCCCCCTGTGTCCCCCCCAGCTGCCCCAGTCCCCCTGTGGCCCCCCAGCTGCCCCAGTCCCCCTGTGTCTGCCCCAGTCCCCCTGTATCTGCCCAAGTCCCCCTGTGTCCCCCCCCAGCTGCCCCAGTCCTCCTGTGTATGCCCCAGTCCCCCTGTGTCCCCCCCAGCTGCCCCAGCCCCCCTGTGTCTGCCCCAGTCCCCCTGTGGCCCCCCCAGCTGCCCCAGTCCCCCTGTGTCTGCCCCAGTCCCCCTGTGTCCCCCCCAGCTGCCCCAGTCCCCCTGTGTCCCCCCTAGCTGCCCCAGTCCCCCTGTGTCCCCCCCCAGCTGCCCCGTCCTCCTGTGTATGCCCCAGTCCCCCTGTGTCTGCCCCAGTCCCCCTGTGTCCCCCCCAGCTTCCCCAGTCCCCCTGTGTCCCCCCCAGCTGCCCCAGTCCTCCTGTGTCTGCCCCAGTCCCCCTGTGTCCCCCCCAGCTGCCCCAGTCCTCCTGTGTCTGCCCCAGTCCCCCTGTGTCCCCCCAGCTGCCTCAGTCCCCCTGTGTCCCCCCAGCTGCCCCAGTCCCCCTGTGTCCCCCCAGCTGCCCCAGTCCCCCTGTGTCCCCCCCAGCTGCCCCAGTCCCCCTGTGGCCCCCCAGCTGCCCCAGTCCCCCTGTGTCTGCCCCAGTCCCCCTGTATCTGCCCAAGTCCCCCTGTGTCCCCCCCCAGCTGCCCCAGTCCTCCTGTGTCTGCCCCAGTCCCCCTGTGTCCCCCCCAGCTGCCCCAGCCCCCCTGTGTCTGCCCCAGTCCCCCTGTGTCCCCCCCAGCTGCCCCAGTCCCCCTGTGTCTGCCCCAGTCCCCCTGTGTCCCCCCCAGCTGCCCCAGTCCCCCTGTGTCCCCCCCAGCTGCCCCAGTCCCCCTGTGTCCCCCCCTCCAGCTGCCCCGTCCTCCTGTGTATGCCCCAGTCCCCCTGTGTCCCCCCCAGCTGCCCCAGTCCTCCTGTGTCTGCCCCATTCCCATGTGTGTCCCCCAGCTACCCCAGTCCCCCTGTGTCCCCCCAGCTGCCCCAGTCCCCCTGTGCCCCCCCCAGCTGCCCCAGTCCCCCTGTGTCCCCCCAGCTGCCCCAGTCCCCCTGTGTCTGCCCCAGTCCCCCTGTGTCCCCCCCCCAGCTGCCCCAGTCCTCCTGTGTATGCCCCAGTCCCCCTGTGTCCCCCCAGCTACCCCAGTCCTCCTGTGTCTGCCCCAGTCCCCCTGTGTCCCCCCCAGCTGCCCCAGTCCCCCTGTGTCCCCCCAGCTGCCCCAGTCCTCCTGTGTATGCCCCAGTCCCCCTGTGCCGCCCCAGTCCTCCTGTGTCTGTCCTAGTCCCCCTGTGTCCCCCCCAGCTGCACAAGTCCCCCTGTGTCCCCCCCAGCTGCCCCAGTCCCCCTGTGTCCCCCCAGCTGCCCCAGTCCCCCTGTGTCTGCCCCAGTCCCCCTGTGTCCCCCCCAGCTGCCCCAGTCCTCCTGTGTCTGCCCCAGTCCCCCTGTGTCCCCCCAGCTGCACCAGTCCCCCTGTGTCTGCCACAGTCCCCCTGTGTCCCCCCCAGCTGCCCCAGTCCTCCTGTGTCTGCCCCAGTCCCCTTGTGTCCCCCCCAGCTGCCCCAGTCCCCCTCTGTCACCCCCAGCTGCCCCAGTCCCCCTTTGTCACCCCCAGTCTGACCCAGTCCCCCTGTGTCACCCCCAGTCCCCCTCCGTCACCCCCAGTCTCCCTCCGTCACCCCCAGTCGCCCCAGTCACCCCCTGCCTGCCCCAAACCCCCTTCAGTCACCCCCAGCTGCCCCAGTCACCCCCAGAACCCCATTAGTCACCCCCAGTCTGCCCCAGCCCCCTTCAGTCAACTCCAACTGTCCCAGCCCCCCTTAAGTCCCCCCAGTTTGCCCGAGTCACCCGCAGCTCCCTCAGTTTCCCCCAGTCACCCCTCATCTTTACCTGTACTGCTACTACACCCCTCATCTTTACCTGTACTATTACTACACCCCTCATCTATACCTGTACTACTACACCCCTCATTTATACCTGTATTACTACTACACCCCTCATCTATACTAGTATTACTACACCTTTCTTTACCTGTACTGCTACTACACCCCTCATCTTTACCTGTACTACTACTACACCCCTCATCTTTACCTGTACTACTGCACCCCTCATCTTTACCTGTACTACTACACCCCTCATCTTTACCTGTACTACTACAGCACACATCGATACCTGTACTACTAATCCTCCTCATCTGTACTACTAAAACACCCCTCATCTTTACCTGTACTACTACTAAACCCCTTATCCACTATACCCCCACTACTACACTCTACCTAGATGGAGGCACAAAGAAGATCTCCTATACTATATGGGGACACAGAGGGGGCTTGTCTACTACATGGGGAGCACTGTTACAGTGGGAAGCAATACAGTTGTTGTCTCAAACGTCATTAAAATAGTATCTGACACTGCAGGGAGAAAAATGTTGTTTATTTATAAAAAATTTATAAAATTTTTTAAAAATCGAGATTTTATTTTTTGGCCATATCGCCCAGCTCTAGTTACAGCCCTGTATTGTTACTGAGGGGACTGCAGGTCCCAGCATGCACCTCCCTGTATAATACACTCCTATCCGCCTGCCATCCCTATGTGCACCCCTATCCACCCCCCCCATATAGTCATAAGCCCCTATCCGCGCCCCCCTGTATAGTCATACATTCCTGTCCACCCCCCTGTTTAGTCATACGCCCCTATCCGCCCCCCTATGTATAGTCATACACCCCTATCTTCCCCCCTGTATAGTCATACATCCCTATCTGCCCCCCCATATAGTCATATGCCCCTATCCGCCCCGCTATGTATAGTCATACACCCCTATCTTCCCCCCCTGTATAGTCATACACCCCTATCTGCGCCCCGTATAGTCATACACCCCTGTCCGCCCTCCCTGTATAGTCATACACCCCTGTCCGCCCTCCCTGTATAGTCATACACCCCTATCTGCGCCTCCGTACAGTCATACACCCCTGTCCGCCCTCCCTGTTTAGTCATACACCCCTGTCCGCCCTCCCTGTATAGTCATACACCCCTGTCCGCCCTCCCTGTATAGTCATACACCCCTGTCTGCCCTCCCTGTATAGTCATACACCCCTTTCCGCCCTCCCTGTATAGTCATACACCCCTGTCCGCCCTCCCTGTATAGTCATACACACCTATCCCTCTATGACCTGTGTATACCCTGTAGAGGCTGTATACCTGTATATACACATGTCCAGGTCTCTTCTGAGACCCCCTAATAATGACAAATAATAATAATGATAATAGACTAACCATGGGTTGCTGCTCAGTGAGTTCTATTTTACTTTTTTGAATCAAAACATCGCCAGTTTGAAATGGCAAGTGGGTGTGGTTTGCAAAAAAGGGGTGTGTCATAATTATCTGTCAATTATCGTTACCGCGGCTACATGTGCGATAAACCGCGATATTGATTTAGGCCAATATCGCCCAGCCCAAATCTCTAGTACAGACTGTAATTGCGGCACAGATTGTCGATAGAAGTAAATGGGAAGATCCAGAATTTTTGTGTATTTGTAATTTTTACGGATGAAACATCTGTAATGTCTGCAAATCCATAAAAATACGGACGAGTAATCATTTTAAACCATTTCCACTTATTTAACCACCACCTTTTTTGCTGATGTGCAAAAAATAAGCATTACGGGTGCATTACAGACAATTTTTTGGCGGATTGCGGTCGAAGATTGCAGATGGTTGCAGACAACATATACGATCCTAAAAAACTACTGTACGTGTGAATGTAGCCTTAATTGTTGTCACTCCATTTTTTACTTTTGTTACTGATTTTCATGGTACAACACAGTACAACAATACTCTACTTTTGTTACAGAAACCAGAAAGCTGTTTCCAGGAAGTGAGTCAGTATGTGGCCAAGACACTCAGCAGGTAGATGTCCCTAGTGCTGAACAGACAAAATAACTAAGCCAGAAGCACGGAACAGTTTCCAAACATAAGGAACACATGGAAAGTGTGTTGCAGCTGCAGAGAGATACGATGATGGAATGGCTGCATCTTGCATCACCTTAGCAGATGTAGGATGTGCATAAGGTGGTAATAGTCTATGGTGCAGATAACTACTGTGAAGACATCAGGTGCTCATGTGTGTGGAGAGACTCATGGACTTTGTGGGTGGGTGTCCATTACAGTTAGGGAAGCAGTCTATGTCAGGAGCGCTGCAGCCACGGCAACCGGTGATTGACAATTGTTGGTAGAGGGTGGCCCCTGTGTTACCCACTGAGGCATACGACATTTGTCTGGGCACAGTTGGACTTTGGTGGGAACTCCGGCTGCGGTCAGAACTTCCATGCCTTATTGTGGACACTCTGCCCTGCAGAAGTTACCCTGTTGCTATTTTGTTACTGAGCTAAAGTGCAACTTATAAAGAATGTGTTTCTGTCACCTCCCCAAGGGCCATCACACTTACAGCGAAACTAGGTCAGGATGAGCACTAAGGTTATGTAAAAAAAATATTGTTTCTAATCATCGACATAAAGAACAGAATTTTAAAATGATGAGAAATCACTCTGTATATCAGGAGGTCGTATATTGTTTCATTTCAAAAAGCAAATGTATTTATGTTATACAAATACTGAGTAAAGCTGGACACCATGGAAGAGGGAAGGGCTGGGTAGCTTTACATAGTCTGATGACAGATGTGCTTTAAAGGGGTTACTCTGATTAGAAGAACACAGCTACGTTCTTGCAAAAACAGCACCATCCCTGTCCTCAGTTACAATCCAGCTCTATTCACTTGGAACAATGGCACTGAGCTGCAAAACCATATACACACAAACTCGGGACAAAAGCGGTGCTGGTGCTATTTCTGAAACTAAGCAGCCATGTTTTCCTAAACCTGGTTAACCCCTTACACGTACAGGATCTGCAGCACATTTGATGGCCCAGATATCAATGTAACTAAAAACTGAATTCAGCATCAAATCTGCACCATCAAATCTGCTGCGGATCCTGTACGTGTGAATGCACCCTTAGGCCATGTTCACATGGCGGAAGACACCGGCCTTTCTGCAGTAATGGCCGGATGATCTTCACTTCTGCTGAATTCAGATGCAGGCGCACCCCATGTGAGCCCGCATTAGAATTCCCCACTGCCCACAATGGAGCATGCAGCTCCAGGTTCTCTGCAGCTGCTATTCAATGAATCGCAGCCGCAGAAAACTGACATGTCAGTTTTTTGCATGGCCGCTAGCAATCTCCGCCGGAGTGTATACTATGGGGGGGATTTACGAAGCGTACACCAGGGAGAAGAGGCATACTTGCCTATTTTCCCTGGCGTACGCCTCCCGTACGCCCTGTTTGCCCGATGGGTGGGCTGGCGGAGCTTGCGGGGGCGTGATAAGGCAGGGAGGAGGCGTGCAAGCAGGTGTAGATTTTGTACGCTGTGCGCAGATTCAAGTGCCCAGCCGGCCAGATTCACTAAGAGGTGTGCGCCTCTTAGTGTATCCTGCCAGGGAAAACGGGGCGGGGCCTAACATAATCCCCTTCGTAAATCCCCCCTATGTGTATACACTCCAGCCGGGATTCCATAGATGGCAGCACTATGCAAGTTTAGTATTAATCACGGCCGTTGTTGCAAATCGGCAACAACGGCTGTTATTAACATGAAACTTACGTAGTGTGAACATGGCCTTAAATGGAATTGGACTGTCCCATTTTGGACAGGGTCCCTAAGAATAGTAAGTTGACAATAATAGAGTATCTCACCACTCCAACAAAGAATGATCAGTTGTGATCTGTACAGGAATATGGATGGAGGCAAGTGGTCGATTCTCCAGCAGTGCCTTCATAGGAAAGAAGAACTATAACACTAAAGCCAGTGGGCTGATGGGTAATGTATGACCCTGATATATTGACTAGAGTTATCTTCTTGTGTAGATCCCTTTCTGTTGTCTAAAAATGACCCGTAGGAGCTCAGAACCAGAGTGGTCACATATCTCAGCTGTCACACCGCATGAATCTCGTCTGGGTGAGGTTTTGAAATAAGGGCTTGTATTTGAAGTCTGCAAAATGACAGTATATGCTCAGAAATAAACCAAATATAATCACTAGTAGACTAAGTCCACTGAAATTATGTCATTATTAGTGTTGAGTAGAGATACAATTCGATCGAGATGGTATTCGATCGGATATTGCAGTATTCGAAAGATTCAAATTCAATTGAGTACTGTGACGACCCTGGGAGTAGTGTGAGGGACCCTGGGAGTACGCACGCAGCGCGAAAACGGCGTCTACACTCATTGGATCAAATGGAAATCCTGGCATAATTTTTAGTCCTCCCAAACCCGTTAACCCACCGGATTCCGGCTGGAGCCCGAGAAAAGAAGGTTACGGTAGGCTTGTTCTTTTTTGGTCACATGTATGTATATACACTCACCGGCCACTTTATTAGGTACACCTGTCCAACTGCACGTTACCACTTAATTTCTAATTAGCCAATCACATGGCGGCAACTTTAGGCATGTAGACATGGTCAAGACAATCTCCTGCAGTTCAAACCGAGCATCAGTATGGGGAAAAAAGGTGATTTGAGTGCCTTTGAACGTGGCATGGTTGTTGGTGCCAGAAGGGCTGGTCTGAGTATTTCAGAAACTGCTGATCTACTAAGATTTTCACGCACAACCATCTCTAGGGTTTACAGAGAATGGTCCGAAAAAGAAAAAACATCCAGTGAGCGGCAGTTCTGTGGGCGGAAATGCCTTGTTGATGCCAGAGGTCAGAGGAGAATGGGCAGACTGGTTCGAGCTGATAGAAAGGCAACAGTGACTCAAATAGCCAACCGTTACAACCAAGGTAGGCAGAAGAGCATCTCTGAACGCACAGTACGTCGAACTTTGAGGCAGATGGGCTACAGCAGCAGAAGACCACACCGGGTGCCACTCCTTTCAGCTAAGAACAGGAAACTGAAACTAAAATTTGCACAAGCTCATCGAAATTGGACAGTAGAAGATTGGAAAAATGTTGCCTGGTCTGATGAGTCTCGATTTCTGCTTGAACATGACAATGAGTTCACTGTACTCCAATGGCCTCCACAGTCACCAGATCTCAATCCAATAGATTTGGGATGTGGTGGAACGGGAGATTCGCATCATGGATGTGCAGCCGACAAATCTGCGGCAACTGTGTGATGCCATCATGTCAATATGGACCAAAATCTCTGAGGAATGCTTCCAGCACCTTGTTGAATCTATGCCACGAAGAATTGAGGCAGTTCTGAAAGCAAAAGGGGGTCCAACCCGTTACTAGCATGGTGTACCTAATAAAGTGGCCGGTGAGTGTATGTATATAGGTCTTTTGTGTATATATAGATATAAATTAATATTTTGTATAGTTTTGTACTTTGGTATATCTATTTATACTGTTATTTTTGTAATTTTGTAATATCCTATTAGGAGCTCTGTTATTTATTGATTAATGTTTTACATCTATTTATAGTCCCTAGTACTATTGATGAGTATTTATAGTTAAACTGGATATGCATTGTTCTTAATTTTGTTGTTTTGTATTTGTTATAGAGTCTGTTCACATTTAAGTACAATGTTCTGCGGTTTTGAGTATGGACTAGTAATGAGAGAGTCAATGGATTTGATTACTCCTGTTGTGGAGATGACGTCACCGGAACACACCTCAACCGCTAGCAGACATGGACTTATGTTTGTTATTTAAACCTGTTAGTTTCACTCTGTATTAGGCAGTTGACAAAGGCATATGGCCGAAACGCGTTCTGCTGTTCACACTGTTACATTTTTGGAACCAAATAAAATTATGAGATAAATATGGTGAGTGCTGGGATTTCCATTTGATGTACTACTTTGGGAATACGCTCTTTTCCTTGTGCACCATCAGTGCCGCTCTGATCCTTCTCCGTACACTCATTGGATGGCTGAACCACATGACCTCGAATATTTAATAATTGACTTCCGCCTCTCGACCGCAGATGCTCTTTTAACCTAGCCAGAAAGAGATCTTCGAGCAGGGAGAGATAGGTTTTAGTAGCGTTTTGGTTAGGCAGGATTACTACTGAACCAAGGGCAGCAAAAAAGGTCATTTTTTAATCCAAAGCACTTCTCAATGCTAAGAAATAGATGATATAACAGCATCAGCAGCTGTATTCATTCCAGTACCCTGTGTGTACAAGTGACTTATAGTGTCCCTGGTTTAGCCCACTAAGGGCACGTAACCGTTATACATATTGTGCCAGTTGCCCAGTAAAAGGCAAGTGATACCTTATTGTGCCAGTTGCCCAGTAAAAAGCAAGTGATACCAATTGTGCCAGTTGCCCAGTAAAAGGCAAGTGATACCTATTGAGCCAGTTGCCCAGTAAAAGGCAAGTGATACCTATTGTGCCAGTTGCCCAGTAAAAGGCAAGTTATACCTATTGTGCCAGTTGCTAAGTAAAAGGCAAGTGATACCTATTGAGCCAGTTGCCCAGTAAAAATCAAGTGATACCTATTATGCCAGTTGCCCAGTAAAAGGCACGTGATACCTATAGTGCCAGTTGCCAGTCTGCTCTGCTGCGACCTAGCGTTCGTACACCGTAATGCGTGATACGCGCGAATAACATGACGCTCTACGGACGCACATTGGAATCATATATGTAATGCTGTGCACGAAATACGAAGGAAATGTGTGAACATTGTCGCAAACATTCGTAAAGCGTTCGCAAATATTTTTCCTTCGCAACTGGGGAAAGTGGCACTATACTGCGATTTTGGGGTGTTGGGTGCACCCAGGCATGCTCCCCCTGATGTCACAGTGTCATTCCGGAGGTGTTGGCATAGTTTAGGGAGGTTTCGTGGGGAACCTGGTGACCTCCAAGTGATCGAATTTGGATTTCCAAGTGCCTCAAATTTTTTCCCTATAGACTATAATGGGATCGAATATTCGTTCGAATAGTTGAATATCGGTGCCTATTCGATTAGAATTCTCCAAAGTCCAATATTTCACTACTCGCTCATCTCTGGTGTTGAGCGAACTTGCCGAACTGCTCGGGTTCGGCAATGCTCTCTAAACCAGACCCCTCGGCATCTGACTCCCAGTTGAGATGGAGATGTTGGAAACCACAGTTCACAAAACAACCAACATAGCACTTAGGATAGAACTCCAATTCCACACCATCCAGACTCCACCGGGTCTGTGCTAAAAACAGTCTATTGAAAGAGAAGAGTGTGGCTAGAATCAATGGTTACACCATCAAATATGATAATACCTTGTATCTTTGCATGAGGAAGGAGGAGTCCCATCCTCCGAAACATCACAGTGAGAGGCCGGAGTGTTCGAAGTGTGTAATGATCATACATCAGCCTGTGAGCAATGTGAAATACTGAGAATAAAACAGCAAAATGATGAAGCTCAGTGAGCGGCACAGCATCAATAAAAAGATGTTAGATGCCACCCTAGGGCTGCCAGGAAAACAGGACGCTGTAGACACTAAGGGAAAGAAGCCAGGACACTACACCAGATAGATAAGTGCATTACCTGCCGATGTAGCCGCACAACACTATCCCGCATGTACAACACAGAGCCTGATAATACTTTTGGATTTGCCATACGTCTCCCGTGGTAACAATCTTGAACAGGGGCAGTAAGTAACCACCTGGTGGCAATATTACAATGACAATGGCTGATCACTATAGCCTCTTGGAACCTGCTACAATAGCAAGAAATATAATACACATCTTCATATTATATGGACCCTGATTCCAACCCTGATGCATACTACTTTTTTTGCTGTATACCCTAGGTCACATATATCTGTCAACTCCCCTGATGACATCACTGATTGGCATGACAGAAACGCATTGGAGGATACCTACTAATAATCCATGTGTATACTTACTCATGCGGGGGTCCTGTATGGAATTTCATCACTGATTCCGTAGTGTGAATGGGCCCTTATAGGGGCCATTCACACTATTGCTCAGTGTACAGTATCAGTCAGTGTACCTGCATAACTCATCGAGCTTAAATCAGACTCCCCTCCTCCGGGCTGTACTGTCCTGCTCTGTGGAGGTCCTGTCCATAAGATGGCTGACATGAAGGACCATGTGACCATGCCCGCCCCCCAGTGTCCACCACTGAGCCTGTATATGTCTATGGTGGACACTGGGGGGCAGGGCGTGGTCACATGCTCCTCCATGTCGGCCATCTTATTGACAGAAACACCACAGAGCAGGGCAGCATAGCCTGGAGGAGGGAGTCTGATCTTAGCTCTATGGGGTACACAGGGAGCTGCTGTCAGTAAGGGCTGTGAGTACACTGACTGATACTGTACAATGAGCAATTTTACTATAAAGTGGCCAACCCCTTTAATAAGCTACTCTCACCATACTTTCTAATAAATTAATGGAGGGATTTCAATACAACTTAGTTTTGTGTGATGCCAGCCTTCATCCTTTCATGATAATTGTTTCTGTCACTTGTCCCATTATAGAAACATAGCCTATAACTGTGCTGAAGATCCCGGATAAAGACGTGGTTTCCAGTATGGCTTTCATTACAGCTCACGTTAAATTTTATTGGAGCTTAGTTAAAGTTACATGTCATTTTAGTGAGGTAAGGTGTTTTTACACATATCCTACTGAAATCAATAAAGATGCTTTTAGGATAAAACCATGCAGTTTTTCTATATGGAACTGTAAGCGTTCATCACACCTGCTGGCCCCCTTGGTGCACGGGCCCTGAAGCAGTGGTGTGGTCTGCCTTCATAGTTGCTATGCCTTAGACATGTTTACTGTTTTAATTACCATTTCATATACTCATCAGATTTATGAGACTACACCCCTCCCCAGTGAGTACCAGGCCTTGCAACTCAATGACAGCAATGCTGCACAGGATCAAATAAAAAGACATGATAGATATATATATATATATATATATATATATATATATATATATATATATATGTACAGTGGTGCCTTGAATTACGAGCATAATTCTTTCTGGGACTGTGCTAGTAATCCAAATCCACTCTTAAACCAAAGCAAATTTTCCCAACAGAAATCAATAAAGTGCATACAATTGGTTCCACACCCCAAAAATAATGATTTTTTATTATGAATATCATGTAAAACAAATGGAACAAATAGCTGAATATGTGATATTATAAGTTACTGTACAGTATAGCAATCAGCATGTGGAGTATAATGTATAGTAAGGACATAAACCTGAAAAAACTGCAGCAGTTCATAGATACAGGATTGAACTGCAGATCCCCATAATGCAGTAGCGTAGTACCTCAGAGGTCTGTGTGACAGCAATGGGGAAGGAGGGCGTTCAGCATGGACCAATTAGGAAGTGAGTATCACAGAGCTGTGCAGGAGGACAGTGACAGAAACTTCTCTATACAGAAGTGTGAATGGCTGAGTGTAAGTGCAGGTGGATTATAGCAGGAATGGTGAGGATGGGAAACACAAGGGCTAACAGAGACTGCAGGGAGCATGAAGGAATGAGCAGGGCAGATGTGGGCACAGTATAACAGCACTCTCTGCCCGAGGAGAGAGGGGGTTACAGCTATGTAGAGATTACATCCACAGTCCCATGATTCAAGACCCAGCCTGAAGTGGATCTGCTATGATTTGGAAGGTGAGGGAGACTTCCTGGGTGATAGTACAGTGCTGTAGACCCCGCTATGCAGACCGTGACCTCCCCCAATCCCCCTCCCACCCAGTACAGGGAGCTCTTAAACCAAAGCAATGCTCTTAAACCAAGTCACAGTTTTGAAAAACTTTGAGCTCTTAAACCAAAACACTCTCAATCCAAGTTACTCTTAAACCAAGGTACCACTGTACATATATGTATATGCAGAAAAGGGGTCCGTGGAGCCTCAGTTACGAGTCTCAAAACACGGGAATAGCCAGATATCCCTCTCTCCAGAGAAGGAAGCCCATTGCCAAGGGGTGCCTCCTAGTGGGGAGAGCACCAAACCACCCTGATACGTAGTCCCTCAGGTCCTCACTCTGTTGCGAGCTTTAGGACCTAAATAGGGAAACACCAGGGTGGCCCCTGTGAGTCAAAGTCTAACTCTGTGGCGAGTATAACGACATAAGACAAGGGTTACCAAGGCTAGGCATCGATCCACAGACTGCAGTTTCGGGGTATTTGCCCCTCGTCAGTGTATGTATATATATATAGTCCAGAAGGTATTGTGAGCCCGGGATTGTTTGTGAAATGTGATGCTACCACCTACTATATACTCTCAGACTTGACATTTTACTTGTTACAAAGACAAACAATAGTAAAATACCATGAAAGACTGACAAAGATAAGAGAGAATACATAGTCTTGTGTATTGTTCTCTAAAAAGAAAACGATCACTGACATTTAGACACTCTACTGATCTTGAAAACCCCTCACCAGCCACTTCCTTCTAGAGTCAGTGTGAAAGCCTCATAGTACTAGGGTGCCCATTCATTGGGAGGGAGCAGGGGTACTATGTGATCGTAACATATTAGAAGAGTTCCTCATTTTGTAGGTATTTTGTGCCGTAAACCATTACTGTAATTTTTATTACCTTATAATATGATGCTTAGACATGTCAAAAGTTAAGATCACACCAGGTCTCTGTCTTGATCATGATCAAGAGTTATAGCAAGGAAAAGAGCTTCACACTCCCAATACCCTCCACAACACAGACTTGTCAAACGTTTTGATCACTTGCGGTCTTGGTGTTCAGACCCCCAATCACTTCATAGAGCCCGGAGAAGCACGGCTAACCGCTTTACTGTAATATAGCTGCTGGGAGAATATGAAATATTATAGTACGGTTGGTAGGGAGATTGTCTTTAAATTTCAATGCACGGCAAGGATATGTTTTCACTTTCAGTATTTACTAGAGACACTTGGATGGGAAAGTCTACCTGTGGTTTTACTGCATATAGACACCAGCCTGCGGATCTGGCCATTGCAAAACTACAATTTCGGCTGCACAGACATGATGGGAATTATAGTTTTGCAACAGCTGTGGGTCGCAAGTTTGCCACCACAGATATGTAGCATCTAAGTGAGTTGCACATTTAGAATACTATGTTAACTTTCCATTTTTACCCATATTTTTCTTTGTATAGGGTTATGGAGGACTGGACTCCAGTGTCCAGTGTCCTTCCTTAAGTCACTCTATAGAAGACCATTCTGAAAGAGAACAAGAAAATCATTTTTGATGATCCAACAAAAATAGATACTTTTTTTTTTTTAATAAACAAACTTTTATTTTAAAAATAACATATATCTATTATACAATTTTTAATTTTTCCCCTTTACCCACCCATCGCTCCCCTTCACCCCGCCCTTAACAATTATTAACTTTGAGCTGAGGTTTCCACCCCGTAGGTCCATCCCTAAGTACTGTATCTCACTTAACAGCTCCATACTACTCTCCATCTATATGTTCAAAGTCTGTAAAGGAGTTTGTAAAGTCTTCTCCTGCCCTTTACCTTGGGCATTCAGGCAGCTAATCTGTTTTCCCCAACCCCTTTAAAAGAAATTCAATATCCCTCCCTTAACAGAGATAAACCAAAAGAGCGAGAGAGAGAGAGAGAGAGAGAGAGAGAGAGAGAGAGAGAGAGAGAGAGAGAGAGAGAGAATAAACAAAAACAAAAAACAATTGAATAAATAATAATTAAATAAACAAGCAAATAAATAATAATAAAATGAATAAACAAATAAATCTGTTACACCACCACAGCTTACCCCCAACTCACCAAGTGGTAACCCTTGGTTCTTAAGTTGGTCTCCTCCTTAACTATTTTCCTCAGTCACCTTTTGGGTATATCACCCACGAGGAAGGCTGGGACTTGCCAGGGTGCTGATGTCTTCAACATACATTATATCTCCATACATCCATACAATAAAAAAAAAAAAAGAGGAGAAAAACAAAAAAATAAACAAAAAAACAAACAAAACATCTTTAATTATTTCTTCCATATTCCAACTCTCCCGGGCTCTACACTCACACATAGCCCTCTTCCCACAACCCCCACCACCCCTACTTAGGGGCAAAAGAGGGGCAACAACAACTCATCTCTCAACTCATTCCAAAAATGGAGGAAAAAAAAGAAAACCCAGTAATAAAACCCCACAGCAGAGAAGGAGAAAAAAAAAAGGAAAAAAAAAACAAAAACCTCCTACCCTCCACAATCTCACATCTCCTACACCACTTCCCCCCCCCTCTCCCTCCTCCATTTACCCACGGCTCATTTGCCCCTCAGCCCTTACATCAATTTTTATAAAAATAGATATTTAAAACAAATATATAATTGAGATGATATTTCCTCCTATTTGGGGTGACCCAGTTAAGAATTGCACACTGGCAATTTTCCATAGTCTGTAGTTTTTTGTATAGTTTAGTCCGCCCACATTTCGGTGCACTGCACTGCTGGTTCCTTTATCATTATCGGCAACATTTCTCTTCCTTGTGATCATAATGCTAGAACTGCAGTGAAGACAAACAGCTGTCTGTTTCCCTGGTAAGTGAAGCACATGCACCTGGCTATCCTCAGGATATACAAAGAAATATCAGACCAGACCACCTTATTCTATTTCTTCATTGTCCAGTTCTAGTGCTCATTAGTTACCATACATAAAAGTATCACTGATCACATATAAGTCTATTGCACCCAAACGCATGCTCTCACCAGTGTTGCTCAAATGGACATGGTGGCAATGACCATGCAATGACCGTGCTATTAAGGACTAATTAAATTCACATTGGGGTATTGCCATACATTAAAGGTGTGTGGTGCTTTATGTCCTATAACCCTTAATAAAAAAAGGTCTGAGCTAAAACTATCTATTGTTGAGTCAAACAGTTTACTACACTCCTGGATAAATTAGGGTTAGGACTTTGACTCGGCCATCCCAAACTTAGGGTCGTAGTCTTGAGAGGCAATGGTTGCAAAACAGGCCCAAACCCTGATACTACTACTACTTTTCAAAGATAAGGTTTTTATACGTGATGAGTGTTTCCGCTATCCAAGCACAGCGCTTCTAATTCACACCACAAAGCTCTATTTTGGTCTCATCTGTCCACAAAACATTGTTCCAGTAACCTTGTGGCTTGTCTAGTTGAGCTTTAGCAAAGTGGCGATGGGCAGAAATGTTCCTTATGCAGAACTGTGGCTTTCTCCACGCAATCCTGCCTTGCACATCATTGTTATGCAGCATAGTCGCATCCTGTACAGGCTGCTTCTCTATTATGCTTGCAAAACAATGCTCAATTCCTTAATATGGAAATCCCCTTAATGTCTCTCTGTGTCTGGTTGATGAGGATCAGGAAACGTACAACGTCACTTAAGGCTGTATTACATGGCACATGGTCACTTCCCCCCTAATTCCCTGCTTGCTTCCTCTGCTATTACACGCACAGACAGCGAGCAGGGACCTGTAGGAGGGCCTGAATGAACAATTCTTAAATAACCCAGGCTGACCATTAAAGTCAGTGGCGGTCTTGCACAGACTGGCGCGCAGCAGATCATAGCTGACATAATCGGGATCTTTCAGCATGTTGAAAGACCACAAATAGCCAACACTGTGCATTTTACACCAATCACACCAAAAAATTATCGGTAATCAGTCGAGTACATTCAAAAGTCATACCCCAAAACATTTCTATCACATATGGTTAGCATGGTTAACAGCCCAAAGAACTTTGGCTTTGAGGGATGAGGCACGGCTCCCAAGCGTTGTGGTAAATGATTTCATTCCATCAGGTTTTTGCATTGTAGTGCATTGTTTTAACAGTTGAAAAGTAATAAATAAAAACTGTGAGAAATGCTTTTAGTTACTTTAGAGGTTCCCTTAGACTACTATACAGCTTGATCTTGGCATGATCTTTTTGACGACCATTTCTGGGAAGAGTAATAATGGCTTTTAATTTCCTTAATTTGTACAGAATCTATCTGACTAGATTGGTGGGATCCAAAAGGCCCTATTACACCAAGCGATAATCTACCTAACAAGGACGATTCAGCAGATTATTGCTCTGTGTAATAAAGACAACAATCAACCGTAGAAATGATCACCGGCTGATTGTTGTCTTTCAACATGTTGACAAATTGCCGGCTGATGAATGAGTAAAAAAAATTATAAACTATATACATGCCTGTCTGCGCTCGTTGGTGTTCTTCTCACTTCTGCCCGCACCCCGCAGCTGCCGCTGGAACTTCTGAGCCATTCTCTGAAGTGACAGGCCACTCAGCCAATCCATGACCAAGACGAGACAGTGCTGCGGCTAGTGACTGGCAGAGTGGCCTGTCTGGCCGGCGGCTGCAGGGAGTGGGCAGAAGCTAGAACACCGGGGAGCATGGACAGGTATGGTAAGTTTATTTTACACTGAGGGCAAGGACTGCATGGATATCGCTAACTGTGCGAGCTGTGTAATAGACTCTATCAGCGAGATCAAATCTAGCAAATCGGCAACTCAGGCCATGTAATATGGCCTAAACTCTTTACAAATGGTTTTGTAACCTTTTCCAGCCTGAAGGACTTTAATTATTTTGTAATCTCCTTTGTCCATGCTAGGATACACTTACAGGTGTTGTAAAGATCAGACTTTGTTAGATCCCTGCTCTTTACATAAAACAGGTCGCCCACTCACACCGGATTGTCATTCCCATTAACTGACTTCACCTTCAAATGATCAGCTAATATTTTGGACTAATTTTTTTTTTATTTGGTTTTCTTTAGTTTTGAGAAAAATCTGATGTAGTTGTGGGTCATATGTCAAAATATCAAAAATTGAAGGTAAAGCACCACATTTAGAGAAACTGCAAGAAAATTTGGAAAAATGACCTTAAGGCCGGGTTCACACTACGTAAAAAACACGGCCGTATTTGCACAAACAACTGCTGTTATTTGTAAAATAACGGCCGTTGTTATGAAATACGGCTGTGTTTTTTGCGTAGTGTGAACATAGTCTAAGGCTGCATTCACGCGTTCCGTGTTCCGCACGAAACACGGACGTGAAATGCCTGTAACAGACTTCTCCCCCCGCCCGGGCAGCATCTGTGATGAGGTGCTGGGAGCGGGGGAATTGTATAGATATGCGCCACACTGTAATGAATCAGCTGCGTGGCTTTGTCATTACAGCGCGGCGCATATCTGTAAAGTTCCCCCACTCCCAGCATCTAATTACAGACGCTGCCTGGGCGGGGGGAGAAGTCCGTTACAGGCATTCCACGTTCGTGTTCCGTGCGGAACGCAGAACACATGAATGCAGCCTAAGATAGTTTCCAAAATGGGAAATTTATCCTAAGGCTAGATTCACATGTAACGGATCTGCAGCAGATTTCATTCTGCGAGTTCGCAGCAAAATTTGCTGTGATTCTGAATAGGGTTACATACTCATTTTCATTCCGCTGGGAGTATGTAAATGCTGCCCCCTTTAACAAACGGCGGCCCAGTGCATACATTACCTGGTCCGCTCTCCAGCCTCCTCCTGTGGCTCCCAGCATTCTGACATCCTGGTCAGCCAATCACTGGCAGCAGCACAACAGCAAACTGATTGGCTGAGAGGGATGCCAGGATGCCGGGAGCCACAGTAAGCAGGCTGGAGCACAGAAACGCTAGGTCAAGTAACTCTAGGATAAACCAGGTACTATCACAGGCGAGGTATTAAACACTATGGCGGATATTTATGGAGCCTGGAGTCCCAGCACTAGACATGATTGGGGCTGAATCATCAGCAAACACACTACTCCTTATGCTAATCAGCCAGGGAGAGAATACTTGCCACTGCTACAACAAGGAATAGCAGAGCAGAGAATAGAAAATACATGAGAAGCATTCTGGCTGCTATTGACGCCAAGCTGAACGCACGGCCCGAGTCCTAACAATTGGCTTTTCAAATTGACTGCTTAAAATAAATTGTTAGTGAATAGTTGATTGGTAATGCCGATGCGATTTAGTATGTAATCTCACAATATTAATTGAGAATTAACAAGCTAACAATCTATTTTTGACAGTCAATTTGAAAATCGCACATATCTGTATATCTGTCTATAGTTTTGGGCACCATAAGATTTCGTGGGCTTGGTCTTTGATTTTGTTTCATTATCTTTCTCTTTCAGAGAGTGAATGTTTTTCTTATAATTTCATTTGGGGAGGTTTGTGGAAAACACTTCTACTGCTCTACCTCATAAGTCTGGTGTGTGGGTGAAACCGTGGCTAAGGTGGGTTTTCTTCATGTGAAGCTGCATCTCCACATAAATCATTGTGGGCGTCTATACAACAATCAGATAGGTACCTTTAGATAACTGGCAATGGAAATAAAGTCCCAGAACAAAGGCTTAAAGATCGTAAAATTTAGATTTTTACAAATGAATCATAAATGTAAAATAAAGATAGTGTGATATCCTGACATAATATACCTCTAAAGTATTTGCAGTACTGAAGAGAAAAGTGCACAGAAACTCCACTGACGAGAGCCCTGGAGAACACAGGGTCCACACCTTAAAGGAATTGTCCAGTGTAGAAAACTCATTTCCATATACCTTATTAGAGAATTCTGAGTTTATAGGGGGGGGTCTCTAGTTAAAATATTCATTTCTCGGCCAGAAGGGGAAGTGGTTACAAAGAAGCAAGGTCCCGTGAAGAAGCTGGTAATCTTATCTAGACACTCTTGTGTAAAAGAGATAAAAAGGAAGAGAAAGGGAGGAAAAGAGGATTATACAATGAGTGGGAAGAAGGCCTACTTGTGCTTCATATGTCCAGTCCAGGATTTCCCAAGGCTTCAGGCCAAGACTGGAAACCAGGTGTTTTTTTAGGTTTTTTAGGTAGGTAGTATTAGCGAGTATTAGCAATGCTCTAGCTATAAATGTTGCGCCCCTGGTGTATGCCAGGGAGAAGTTGCAGATTCGCTCCTTCTCTCTGGCATATGCCTACCATATCCCCCGCTGATCTGATGGGCGGGAAGGGGGAGTGTGGCAAGGTGCGGAGGAGGTGGGGCCTGTGAGCAGGTGTAAATCATGGCAGAAATCTACACCTGCTTAGGACAGTCAGGCTGGATTCAATAAAAGCTGAATTGGGACCTAAAGTAAGCCGGTCTTTATAAATGTCCCCCTAAGTATTTAGGTTCCCATATACTTTTGATTTTGACGCCTGTACCAACCATGGGCGTCCATCAATATAAGGTGTATGGGGCTCTCACGAACAACCACTGACAGATGATGTCAGTGGAGATAAGGTGTTGGGTGTGAAAAAGGCACCACTTGACTCCTTTGTTTTGGGAGAGATAAGCCACAGCCAGAGCACTCTGGCTGCGGCTTACCCCTCCCCATAGAAGCTGTGCTGAATGTTCCTGTATATGGGGAGGGCGGGAGAAATAACTGACATCTGAACAATTGTTTGGTTGTCATTTATTGAAGGAACATGGCCACCTTTGGAATATAGCTTTTTTAAGCCCTGATAATGTCCTCCTAGTTAAGGTTCCACACGTTATGACTAATTTTCTATTTATTTAGGCAAGAACGTGACATCACTGCACCAAAAACAACAAGTAGATGAAATAAGATTTTTTTCCATAAAGAGCTTCAAACATGCTGCTGACATTTCCTTGTAAAACAGCTTTTAGAGAATACGGAAAGGAAAAACATATATCTGTATAGAGTATGTGACCCTGACCCTGTCATTTCCATACCTGTAGTAAACAAGTGGAGTGACCTGCCCTAGATGCTGGGGTCCCAATGTGTAGAAATTGATGGTCCTAATGGGGTTTTCCAAACTTAGGATATAAATAAATAAAAGGATTAAACATTGACTGGACCTGACTTCCAGAGCATCTTTTCTTATAACCTTGTCTTGTGTTGTTCTATATTATTTCTCATACAAATGTATGAATAAATTGGCAACTGGGTGTTACAATTCTCTCTGACAAAGGGCTGTGTCTGTGTTAGAACTGATTAGACAGTATCATAATGTGTAGAAACATGCCCCCAACTGGTATCATTCAGTTGTCAAATTATTAATATTTTTCCAGGGTAAATAACAGAGGAATGGCACAGTTTACATTTCTAAGGGTATGTTCACACTAAATTGGTAGAATTCTGCAGCGGAACTCTCCGCCACGGAATCCCGTGTCCCATAGTGTGTCTATGGGATGGCTCGCACACCTGCGCTTCTGTCGTTCTCCACTTAAAGTATTGACAGGTCATTTTTTTTATGGAAAGCACGGGGAGCTGAAGCGTGCGAGCCCTCCCATAGACACGCTATGAGGCAGGGTTTTTGAAAAGCTATAATTCCTGGCATGCCCTGACAGCCAGCGGAGACCCACATTAGACCATGTATTTCATACTGAACATGACAGAATGATCCTGTTTAAACCAGCAGAATGAAGATGAACGCTTAGCTTAGGTGTAATGTGTGGGCGAGTTGTAAGCTGTGGGTGGAATACTCCTTCAAAGTTATCTGATTTCCCATGTTTCTCCCAAAAGTTGAGGCTTCCTGTTCTGACAAAGACTCTTTGAATTTATGACAAGAAAAATTATGTAAATAGATCCCATTCCATGTTTACTCCAGAAGCTAGACTCTTACAGAAATACTCATAAAGGTTCCAGTGCAAACCACAAATCTCTGGCTTATTCTCGTAAAAGTGCAGTGTTTATATGTGGGGGAGCCAAATACGTGATGCATTACATATGCTAACTGAATCTATGTGTCTGTCTGTCTATCTATCTATCTATCTATCTATCTATCTATCTTCTCTCCCTGCCTTGTTGCTCTTTCCGTCTCATTGAAAGAGATGAGCTCCATTGAATTACTATAAATCTCTCTCCTGCTGCAAGACATGGAGGGCAGTAAACTGGGGAGAGAAGCGCTCAGCTGCAAACTTCTCCCTGCATATTCTAATGATTGATGGGGGTCTAAACACCCAGATCTTGATAAAATTTTTTGATGATGTGTCCGTGACATGCCAAAAGTCTTTTTAAATCACAGGTTCACAGTTGTCTTAATATTACAAGTTATGCTACGTTTACACGGAACGATTATCGAGCGAATTTTCGCTATAACGATCAAATTTGAACGATAATCGTACGTGTAAACGCAGCGAACGATCGAACGACGAGTGAGAAATCGTTCATTTTGATCTTTTAACATGTTCTTAAATCGTCGTTCTTCGTTCGCAAAAAATTTGCCGATCGTTCCGTGTAAACAGTCGTCACGCGATAGTCCGGCCGCCCGCCGCCCGGCTTCCCGCTCGTAGCCTGGCCCCCCGCTCATCTGCAGCCCCCTCTGCGCCGGCTTGATCGCCACCCCCGCCGCCGCCGCTCTGATCACCGCCGCTCCGATCACCCCCGCCGTTACCTGCTCCGCGTAGCAGGTCTTCGGCATCCCCGGCTCCCCTCTTCAGTGCACTGATTGGCTGAAGAGGGGAGTCGGGAATTTCAAACGGCTCCTCTTCAGCCAATCAGTGCTCCTCTTCAGCACTGATTGGCTGAAGAGGAGCCGTTTGAATTTCCCGGCTCACCTCTTCAGCCAATCAATGCAAGGCAGCCCTGATTGGCTGAAGAGGAGCCGTTTGAATTTCCCGGCTCCCCTCTTTAGCCAATCAGTGCTGCCTAAGCGGAGCAGGTAACGTATGCTCGCGGCGGCGATCGGACCGGCAGCGGCGGGGGTGGCGATCGGACCGGCGGCGGCGGGGGTGGCGATCGGACCGGCGGCGGCGGTGGTGGCGATCGGAGCGGCAGCGGGGTGGCGATAGGAGCGACAGCGGGGGGACGATCTGAGCGGCGGCGGTGGGGGTGGTGATCGGAGAGCCAGCGGGGGGGGGGGGCCATCGGAGCGTCAGCGGGGGGCGATCGGAGCGGTGGGGGTGGCAATCGGTGCGGCAGCGCAGGGGGCGATCGAAGCGGCGCAGGGGGCTACGGTTGACCGTGGGGCCGGGCTGCGGATGAGCAGGGGGCAGGGCTGCGAGCGGGGGGCCAGGCTGCGGGCGCGCAATCGCAAAACGATCGCAAAACGATTTTTCCGTACGATATATCGTACCGTCTAAATGCTGATCGTTATAAAAAAAAATATTGTTACTTCGAAATCGTTAATCGTGCGATCGGGCCAATTATCGCTCCGTGTAAACTTAGCATTAGGGTCCATTTACACAGAAAGATAATATGACAGATTATCTGCCACAGATTTGAAGCCAAAGCCAGAAACAGACTATAAACAGAGATCAGGTCATAAAGGAAATACTGAGATTTCTCCTCTTTCAAATCCATTCCTGGCTTTGGCTTCAAATCTTTGGCAGATAATCTGTCAGATAATCTTCCTGTGTAAATGGACCCTTATACTTAGCCACATAACTAGCAGACAGGTGGGATTCCAACCACTGGAGCACTCACTGATCATGGGAACGAAGGACCTTTGTCTCTCAGGTGACTGGAGCAGCAGCATGCCTGGCTATGTCTAGAAGTCCCATTGAGGACTGGAGGGCAAGCATGAGTGCTATGTAATTCAAGGGACCTCCATTCTCATGATTGATGGGGGGCCCGGAAGTTTAACCCCTAACTGATCAGCTAGTTATTCTCTGCCATGTGGATAGGTGATAACTTTTAGTATTGGGATAATCTCTTTAATTAAACATGGTTACATGGTTACAATAAGTTACATAGAAAGAATGAACGCCTAAATATTTTTTTTTCTGTCTCCAAACTATTTTTATTTGAAAACAAATCTCATGATAACATCACCGGTCCAGCAGTATGAATGTAGGACACGCAGGTCCAAGTATTACTAATACAATTCTTCAAGGCCAACATGTGAAAACAGTTTTTTAACATTTTATGCCAGTATGATCTCTTATTATCAGAGATCTTGCACGGTAATATAAGTACGTACTAGGTGACATATATGTAGAGGAGAAATAACAAAACAATCAACGAAAAAGAAAAGAGAATTAACCAGTAACAAGTAACTAGTAGCAGCAGTGTAACCTTGATGTTTTCTTAGTATTCTAGCATACAAATAACATTGGATGTAGTGGATAAAGTGATTAACAAGTAATTCTCATTACTCATCTAAATATTTCCAATCGGCTCTCTTATCAGGTACCTGTTCATGGGAAAGGACCCTTTATCACTGACATCAATGACTGTTCGTTCACACATCTTTAGCCTTGATGTTTGTTGATGCTCGTAAACAGTGGCGTAAATACCAGGATCACAACAGCGGTCGCCGCTGCGACCCGGCCCGCCACAAGGGAGGGCCCGCAAGGCCCCCCCCCCCATCAATCACTCTTGTGACTGCAAGCATTGTTTTGATTGCGGTCACAAGAGACCGACTTCGTGTCCTGTCCTATCCCCGGCAGCGCGTGCATCAGAGAACTCCCTGTGTGCTTGGGGCCCTGACTTCCGGTACAGAGAGCGCTTGTTAGAGACGCTCCCTGTGCCGGAAGTCCCAGCCCCGGCGCACAGGGAGCTCTCTGATGTGCGCACTGCCGGGGATAGGATGGGACACCCCCGGCAGCCGCACATCAGCCGGGGGCAGACAGATGCTGCAGGAGGAAAAAGGCTCGACGGGGGAGTGCGTTGTGAGGTGAGTTGTGTGTTGTTGTTTTTTTAATCTGCCTGCACGGGGGAAAGGGGGCAATCTATAAGGAGGGGGGAGAGAGGGGGCCATATATAAGGAGGGGCGGGAGAGGTGGCCATCTATAAGGAGGGGGGGGGAGAGGGGGCCATCTACAAGGGGGGGGAGGCCATCTATAAGGGGAGAGAGAGGGGGCGTATCTATTAGGGGGAGTGGGGGCCATCTATAGGGGGGGAGAGAGGAGGGGCATCTATAAGGGGGCAACATAGGGGGAGAGGGGTCATCTATAAAGGGGACAACACAGGGGGCCATCTATAAGGAGGCTACATAGAGGCGGTGGTATATATTATTAGGGGTCACATAGAGTCAGCCTACCCACTAAATGAGGGTGTAAAGGGGCCAATACAGATGTGCAGTTTGTAGATAGGGGTGGTGCCAGAGTGAGGAGTTTAATATGTTTCTCTGGCAGATTCTGTGGATTCCTGGCTCGGAGAAGCTCTCATAATGGCCCAGGGCAGAAGAATAAAAAGATGGAAAGGGAAGAACTCTGAGAGAAGACGTCCCCTGTGAGTAACCTGATGTAACTGCACTGTAATGTATATGGAGAATAGAACCTGTGTACAGCTGGGTCAGCTTTTATATGACTGTATGAGGTGATAGTGATCTGTGTACAGTGGATCTTATTCAGTAGCAGCGGTGGTGTTAGTATGTGGGGGTATTAGTCAGTATGCTAGTGTTATTGGTAATATCTGTCTTGGTGTGTGTGTATATATATATATATATATATATATATATATATATATATATATATATATACCAATAGCATTATTTGGTCATGAAAGAAGGGGGGGGGGGCAAAGCTCACCTCTTGCACCAGGGCCCAGAAGACATTAGCTATGCCCCTGCTCCTAAACCACTGTCTCAGCCAGGTGTTCATTTGTTCTAAATGGTGGATAAGCCACTGCCAGACTTCTTAACTTACCATGAACAAGAAGATAGGGAAGTTGGAACTTAGCAGGCACATCCATCTATCATCTGAATCATCAGTTAGGATCAGGAGATAAACAGCCAATTTTGCAAAAATCATTGCGCTTGACTTACACAGTCCACGGTTAGGCACACCTACACAGTTCAGGGTTAGGCACACCTACACAGTTCAGGGTTAGGCACACTTACACAGTCCACGGTTAGGCACACCTACACAGTTCAGGGTTAGGCACACTTACACAGTCAAGGGTTAGGCACACTTACACAGTCCAGGGTTAGGCACCCTTACACAATCAAGGGTTAGGCACACTTACACAGTCCAGGGTTAGGCACCCTTTCACAGCCAAGGGTTAGGCACGCTTACACAGTCCAGGGTAAGGCACCCTTACACAGTCCAGGGTTAGTCAACTCTCTACATATATCTGCTTTGTGATTCTGGATTTAATGTCACTGCTGATAAGGGGCACCCATGCCACACATATATATCTGGCACACATCCCAACCCTAATTTACAACGTGATGTACATTATGGCAGGTACATTCTCACAGAATGTCACCTGTAGTTCACGGTTAACCCTGGAGCCCTGGTATTACTAGCTTTAGGGTCAGTTCCTTACATCGCAAGCAAACATTGCTGAAATATCCTTTCTAGGAGTGTTTTGTTCTGTTCATCACCCCAGTGACTTACAGACAGTAAGAAAGATCCTATATTCAGGGTGAAGGCAGGGTGCTAAACAACCTCTGATGCGTCCCTTAACATGCTCAACTTAGGGTATGTCCACCAGTATAGGAGCATTCATGGAAAAGTCCTGTTAACTGACCATAAATGGTGGAATGCTTCACTAGAATCTACTGGCAGTGAGAAGGCTTCCTATATCAGTAGCAACAAAGAGTGTCTCTCTTACTATAGGACCCGATATGTCCATGTACACTGAGCACTGATTTCAATGTACAGTAAACTGTGTAATGCTGCATTTCATGATGGTGGTGCTGCAGGGGAATTAAACGCTTGGTTAGGCTGGGTTCACACTATCTGTTTTTAATTGGTTACTTTAAACGTACAGAGAAACGCGGTCAACACTATTTTTGTGTACGTTAAAAAAAAGTTTGTTTTTTTTAAATGGAGGTCAATGGAAAAACGGATCCAAACAGGTGACACACAATTGCATCCGTTTTTTCCATAAAACCTATACGTTAAACGGATAGGAAAAACGTAGTGTGGACCCAGCCTTACCAAATTACTAAGGCTAGTGTATCACATGCCAGTCTTAAAGGAGAAGTCCACGGAAAATTTTTATTAAAGTATTGTATTATCCCCTCCAAAAGTTACACAAATCACCAATATACACTTATTATGGGAAATGCTTATAAAGTGCTTTTTTCCCTGCACTTACTACTGCATCAAGGCTTCACTTCCTGGATAACATGGTGATGTCACTTCCTGGATAACATGGTGATGTCACGCCCCGACTCCCAGAGCTGTGCGTGCTGTGGCTGCTGGAGAGGATGATGGCAGGAGGACACTGAGGGACACAGGACACTGAGCATCCCTCTGCCATCATCCTCTCCAGCAGCCACAGCCCGCACAGCTCTGGGAGTCAGGTCGTGACATCACCATGTTATCCAGGAAGTGACATCACCATGTTATCCAGGAAGTGAAGCCTTGATGCAGTAGTAAGTGCAGGGAAAAAAACACTTTATAAGCATTTCCATTAATAAGAGTATATTGGGAATTTGTATAAATTTTGGGGGGCAATACAATACTTTAATATAAATTTTTGCTGAACTTCTCCTTTAGGCAAATTCCCGCTGCTGTTGACGTCAACAGATTTATTACGAAGTGCCGGCCCTGTGCATAGGTGGGATGTGTGACGCACATAGAAATCTATGCCACATGCAAGCTGGCGTAGATGTCTGCTATGATTTACATCAGAGCACTAAGGCAAATAAAAATAAATCTGAAAGGCCGACATGGTCACACCGTCTTTTTACAAAGTGCTCGGCTTGTGCTGCTTGTGCAGCAAAAGAAATAGCGCCACACATGACCATAGGCTGTGTCTGGTATTGCACCAGCAGGCACAGTCCATAGACAAGTGGTGCTGCGAAACTCAAAACTGAACTAGAAGCAAGGCTGCTAAAGTATTCTCTGTAGAAATGCAATATTCTCTTTAAAGAGTTAAATTCCATTTCTTTTTACTTATTTAGCACAGTTAGCTATGTCTCCGATAGTTAAATGTCAGATGACTCCGGAGGGTCTGATACAGGGCATTATCAGGAGCCATGGGTGTAGGGCTGCCACAGGCAGGTAAGAGTCATCTCTGGGAGTGGCTGCCTGCCAGAAAAATCATTGTGCAAAACACACAGCAGAGACAGAAGTGGGTGGAAGAGATCAGCACACAGGAGAGGGGAGGTGTAGAAGCCCTAAGGAGGAGCAAACACATGAAAATAATCTACAGCAAAGCAGGGTGGTGACAGGGATGTGGAAAGGTGACAAACTAAAAAATGTTGCCAGGCCGGCTGCAGCAATGCCACTGACTGAGGCTGCCTATAGGGAGGACAGACAACTCATGGGATACTGAGAGTGTCCTCCAGCAGCATGGGGTCTGAGTGCTGCATCCAGGTGGGATAGCTACAAGCTGCAATGAACTAAACTTTGGAATCCATGGGGAGTCTGGGATTTATGAATTGTTCTCTGCTGGTCTTCCTCACCTTGCAACTACTACTCCTGCCAAACATCAGCCAAGGGCAGGATTCCTGCTTCGAGGAGAAAATTGGAGTTGAGATTTTAAAGGAAAACGTCTACGCCAACTTTGTAAGAACTTTATTTTCTTCTTTTGAGCATATATTGACCACTAGATAAATATAGAATTGATTGATATGAGACAGATTGATAGATGTGGCTTTGTACTTTTCACTCCATCATTGCTTAACTGGTGGTAAAGTGTTATCTGTGGTATGACTACATGATCTGTACTTATAATGATATGATTGTAGTAATGATAATAATACGAATAATTGTTATTGCTTAGAAATCATTGACAGCTATGTCTACTTTCTGGAAGGTTTTCAATAGGGAATGTACATTGGAGCCTGCAGCAATGGCGGCTGATCAGTATTGACATTGGGGGGGGTCATATATATTTTTTATGTTTGTTTTATATTGTGTAACTATTCAGTATTGTTGTCTATTTGTTTGTGATTACATTGTACGGGAAGAACACAATTAATTATAGGACTCAGGACATGGAGTACAAGAGCTGACAATCTAAATAGAGAGTAGGTGAGCCGGGTCCAATAAATCGCCTGTGATTATAATTATACGGACACATTCATTATAGTAGGACGGCTCCCTCAGATACAAAATAATCACATCTACATAAAGACAATGAGCCGCCGCATCTAGCAGCATATTACTATGATAAAAATGTCACCAGAGGGGTGAGATGTACATGCCCCATTACACAGGTGATTAGCAAGCAAATAAGTGTTCCTGGAAACGCTTGTTCTCCATAATCAGCCCGTGTAAAAGGGACAGTGATCAGCTGATAAATCAGCAATCGGTCATTAATCGCTTGACTTGATCTTTTGTGCAGTCACGTAAATCATTACGATGGTTGGCACCGGTGAAGCCTTAGCAAATAAGTGCCGATAATGACATCCTTATCTGGAGCCCAGCTAAAAGCGAATGTACCACCTTATGACAATAATAAGTTTTATATTCCACCTTATCGGCGCCACTGCTCTGTAACAGCTGATCCTTTTTTGAATCAGTCAGACGATTCCTGCGATCTTTGCCAGTATGCAAAAATTATGTTAATGAGGTCCGTTGTGCACTGGAGGCGGGCCCAGTGCCCCCAGTACAAAGATATCTCTCCCCTCAGGTGACAGGTGCTCTCCTCCCCCCACCTTCAGTTTCCTGCCCAGCCTGGCTCAGCTCTGCGGCCTGTTCTCGAATGCCATCATCAGAGCGGAGTATGGGTCCTACTACCTAGGTTCGTTCCCCGCTCTATGCACTGATGGAGATGGACCGTGAAAAGCAGTTCAATGCTCCAGAACAGGCCGCAGCGCCAGGCAGGATACTGAAGGCGGGTCTTATTAAGAAGAGAACACACGCGTCACCTGGAGTGAGGAAAATTTTTCGCGCTGGTGGTGTCGGGCCCATCTCCAGTGCACTGTGGGCCTCATTTGCATTTTTGAAAACTGGCAAAGATAGATAAAGAAAGTGGCATCGATAAGGTGGTATATAAGACTTATTATTCTCGTTAAGGTGGTACACTCACTTATAGCACAATGTAAAGGCAACATTCTCATGACAGTATTATGGTTAGTATTTCAAAACCAAAACCAGCAGTGGAATAAATACAAAGGAAACACATATAAAAAGATTTGTCCCTCTGTTTTTACAAAAACATTCCTTACAAGTATTGTTCCAAAATGCTAACCAAAACACTAAAATGTCAAAGTGACCTAATTCCAAAGTAGTCAATATGGCAGCCATTACAGTCGCCCTGTGGCATAGCTCCGAGGCCATTTTTTTTTTTAATCCAGGGCAACCCTTTAAAAGTGGAAGCTTCAGTGCTGTCCAAGCTTTGGCCATCTTCTACAGTATGTATAATATGTATTAAAGGGGTTGTTCATCAATTTTTTTTTCTTTCAAATCAACTGGTGCCAGAGATTTGTAATTTACTTCTATTAAAAAATCTCAAATCTTGCAGTACTTATTAGCTGCTGTATGTCCTGCAGGAAGTTGAGTTCTTTTCAGTCTGGAGAGCAGGAGATGTTTTCTATGGGAATTTGCTACTGCTCTGGACAGTTCCTGACATGGGCAGAGATGGCAGCAGAGAACACTGTGTCAGACTGGAATGATACACCACTTCCTGCAGGACATTCAGCAGCTGACAAGCACCGAAAGACTCAAACCTTTTTACTAGAGGTAAATTACAAATCTCTGACACTTTCTGGCACCAGCAGGGCCGTTTTAATACATTGATGGGCCCGATGCACAGCCCTCAAGAGTGGCCCCCCCCTTTTCCCTTTTGGCGCCCCGAACCCCCCCCCCCCACACACACACACACACGTTATCAGAATAGGAGCTCCACACACAATATAATGTACTGAAAGTGCCCCCACACTGTATTAAGAGCCCCAATACATACAATACTTACCTTTATAATACTATTTCCACCATACAGTGATTATATATTACATGAAAACTGCACTGAACAAAACAGAAAGATATCACCAATAATACCATTACATAATACCGCCACACCATGACCCCTATCACTACAACCCTATAACAGAGTGCAGTTACATCCAGTGACTCACAGGGGGCGTCTTCTCAGAATCAGTCACCTTTTCTTTTTCGCTCCATCCAGTGTGGGCTACCATGATGTCTCCCCCAGCTGTGAATCTTCTCTCCAGAATCTGCCAGACAAATATTTCAGGCTCCAACACATACAGTAGTTAGGTCCCTTGTACCCCTATATAGTAGTTACACCCCTCTGTACCCCTATATAGTAGTTACACCACTCTGTGCCCCCATAGTTTTAAGGTGTCCCTGTGGTATATAGCCCCCCTGTGCGCTCCCTCAGTAGTATATAGCCCCCATGTGTGCTCCCTCAGTAGTATATAGCCCCCCTGTGCGCTCCCTCAGTAGTATATAGCGCCCCTGTGCGCTCCCTCAGTAGTATATAGCGCCCCTGTGCGCTCCCTCAGTAGTATATAGCTCCCCTGTGCGCTACCTCAGTAGAATATAGCCCCCTGTGTGCTCCCTCAGTAGTATATAGCCCCCCTGTGTGCTCCCTCAGTAGTATATAGCCCCCTGTGTGCTCGCTCACTAGTATATAGCCCCCCCTGTGCACTCCCTCAGTAGTATATAGCCCCTCTGTGTGCTCCCTCAGTAGTATATAGCACCCCTGTGCGCTCCCTCAGTAGTATATAGCTCCCCTGTGCGCTACCTCAGTAGAATATAGCCCCCTGTGTGCTCCCTCAGTAGTATATAGCCCCCCTGTGTGCTCCCTCAGTAGTATATAGCCCCCCTGTGTGCTCGCTCACTAGTATATAGCCCCCCCTGTGCACTCCCTCAGTAGTATATAGCCCCTCTGTGTGCTCCCTCAGTAGTATATAGCACCCCTGTGCGCTCCCTCAGTAGTATATAGCACCCCTGTGCACTCCCTCAGTAGTATATAGCCCCCCTGTGTGCTCCCTCAGTAGTATATAGCCCCCCTGTGTGCTCCCTCAGTAGTATATAGCCCCCCTGTGTGCTCCCTCAGTAGTATATAGCCCTCCTGTGTGCTCCCTCAATAGTATATAGCACTGCAGCGGTCACAAGAGGCCGCACTCCCCTTACCCTGACGCCGGCGCTCCAGTGACGTCGGACGCCGACACCAGAGGGAAAGTGCAGCCTCTTGTGACCACAGGAAGTGCCACAAGCGTGACTGACAGGGAGGGAGCCAATGGCTCTCTCTCTGTCAGTGCTGCTGAAGGTAGCTATGAGCGCTCGTTACGAGTGCTCATAGCTACAATGTACAGCCTGTCATGGCGCTCCCCCTGACAGGCTGGTGGCTGGAGCCCTGTGCGACCGCACTGGTCTAACATAGCAACGGCCGGCCTGCTCTTGGGGGGCCTTTAATCATTGGGCCCGATGCACGTGCACCTTTTGCCCTCTGGTTAAAGCGTCCCTGGGCACCAGTTGATATTTTTGGTGATCAACCCCTTTAAGTTAGTTACTAAAACTTCAAAACACATCAAAGGTTTCACTCGGTCAGGTCAGGTAGATGAAGAGATGTTCGTACAGTGGCTTCATTATATGTCTATTGGGTGATGGACAGTGATGGACACTTCTCCATACTTGTTCTTCAGATCGGTGACATTTATAGGGACATATGTGCAAACATTTCCTGAAAGAGCTGAGTAATTCTCTACTTGCATGATGCTTTATAGTTGTATGTAAAATCTATTGAAGTGTAATAAAGAAAATGCAGACAATGGTTGGAGGAATTCCCCTCCATGTATATGACTAGTTGTGAGAAACCCTCTTTACCTAGTGAGAAGCTCATTGTAGGGTGTATTTTTCATCCTGACACAAGTTTAGGCACAGGCCATGAAGTAACAATTCTGGAGCATCTTTTCTTCCTCTGGGTAATGTAAAAATGTATTGTTACCTTTTCCCTTATGAGTGTGGTGTGTTCCTACACAGTAGGATACTGTCAGCAATGACTGAATGGTGTAAACGTGTCTAGGGACAATCCCCATTGACAAGGAGAATGGTTACATCAGGTTGTCTACGTAAGGGGGGAGATTTATCAAACATGGTGTAAAGTGAAACTGGCGCAGTTGCCCCTAGCAACCAGTCAGATTCCACCTTTCATTTTCCAAAGAGTCTGGGAGGAATGAAAAGTGAAATCTGATTGGTTGCTAGGGGCAACTGAGCCAGTTTCACTTTACACCATGTTTGATAAAACTCCCCCATTGTCTACATATTCATACATTTAGATGAGGATTTTAGTGGTCACTGATAAAACTCACAAGAGAGATGAGCAAAGTTCCAGTAAGGGCCCGTTCCCACTGAGCAAAACTAGGACAATTCCGCCGCAGAATGCCGTTAGCCTCCCTCTCATAATGGGAGTCTATGGGAGGCGCGCGCTCCTGCTTTGTCCGCGCTGAAGAATGAACATGTTCATTCTTCAGCGCGGACAGGGAAGGAGCGCGCGCCTCCCATAGACTCCCATTATGAGAGGGAGGCTAACGGCATTCAGCGGCGGACAATTCCGCCGCGGAATTCCGCTAGTTTTGCTCAGTGGGAACGGGGCCTAAGGTTATGTGCACACCACAGAATTGTCGCTAAGACTTCAAGCGGATTCCGACTGGTGGCCTCTGCTTGAAGTTTTCCCCGTTCCATAGACTCAGTTATATTTACCATTGAATTTTGCCATACGCTCAAAGAATTTAAATTAATTGAAGTGGAACCTTAAGCGGAGGCTGCCTGGCAGAATCCTTTTGAAGTCTTCACGGAAATTCTGTAGTGTGCACATACGCCAAGTTTCTGTTTGTGTGAACCTGAATGCTCACTATTTAATTCCCGGTGGCTGAAGAAGATGGATGCAGTGGTTGCATCCTTCTTCTCCAGCCGCCGTAATAAATATGACTGTTACCGTAATAACAACTGACTGTTCAGGTTCTCACAAACCCAAACTTTCTGTAAATTTGCTCATCTCTAGTTAGAACTTTATATTGACAGCTACTATAACATTATGCGATTTCTGCAGTGGTGACTTCAGGGGGAAAATGCAATCTTTGGCAACATATGACGTCATTAAAAGTATTATATAATTACCTATACATTTTTTACATCTTTCTTCTGGGCAACAAATATCTATTTTCGCAGTTAATGGAATGTTCATTTTTTTACCCTCAAATATTTGACATTTCATTAGTAAGTGAAGAAAACATCTTGTATTTCTTGTTTTTGCGTCACTGGAGGTTGTTTTCATTTTTCTCGTACAGAGCTTTGTCTGCGGAAGAGCTTGGGCTTTTGTCGCCTGGTGGTGTGTTACATTCCTGCTGTCTATTGTGTTACCACTTGAGCTACTTTAAATGTGAAACACAGAATATTAGATAGCAGGATTGGATTACCTATCTATAGGACCTCCCAGCGATAATGGTATATACATGGCATTCCAGCCTTATCTATTTGTTCATGCTGATGTTTATATAGTAGCCATACCTTGAAAGTGACCTAATGATGTCACCTTGTGTTTGGTCTCTAGTTCATTGAAATACCAACATAGTATTCAGAATGCTCCCAGCTAAGCTGGTGCAGTAGGTTTGCCTGTAGACATAACAGAGATAATGCATTGACTTGCTTCCAATGACAAAGCCATAAATGGAGAATGTCCATTAACAAACTGGTTACCCCCAATATGATGCCAGGTTTTGCAACCCAGCAACTGGTGTATGTATGTCCCTCCTCTATGTCCTTTTTATGGCCCTTTGGAAAAAGCAGCCACATGGTCTGCCTCTAGGGTATCTTCTCCCAGGACAGTGGAGGATGACATTAACAGAGTACAGGCTGCTGCCATAAACAGTTTTGACCTAAAAAGATGGGGACGCCAATATATTTGCAAGTCACCTGGCCTCCTCTTTCCAAGCAAAACAAACTTATACCTGAAGAAAATGGTCTGGGCATGCTCAATAGCTGACTGCGTTTAGGTCAGTATAGTGAATGGGCAAGCTGCCAGGGTGTTGTGGTATGTTAGCCATTGTTTTTGGCAAGGTGTCGATGTATACCGACAGTATGAGTAAACAGAATGTGAACCTAGCCCCTTATATCTTTTCCCAGCAAAGGATGTTACATGAGATTGTGGTTAAAACACGACCCCGTGTGATGGTTTAATATCAGATGCATGTTTGATATTTGTCACTGACTCCTGTTATATAACAAGTGGTATCGGTTTGCTTGCATCTCATTCTGTAGACTCATATCATAACTGCGGCTGGGAACTTTGTCACCGTGGGCAATTTCTTTTTTTTTCACTTTTGTATGATTAAATATCACTTGTCTAGGCGGTTACATGAATCTCCAGTATTGTGTCTCTCTTGGCTAATATGTCCACCAGCTTGCTTGGCTTTTGAATCTGGATGTCCATGGAGAAGGTGGAGACATCCCAGGGTTCGCCTGGAAAACAGGGATACAGCCTGTTGTGCTGCTTCATATCTTCTTCTCTATCCATCACAACAAAGCCCATGGGTAGTGCCTATCACACAGATCACCTACTCACACAGTCCTATTAATCTGCCTTCGTGTCAGTCTTTACTGAAGTCCCAGCATTATATTCACGCACTCTGGAAATTTCTGGATGATTAGGACTATACTTTACCCCCTCCCTCACAGGAATGGGTTTCATACTGTGTTGCATTACATAGAAGACTGGATAGCCATGAAATGGGGTTTCTTAGAAACCCCACATGTGACAACAAATTACTGACAGATCTTTGTGGTTTTAAAGATAAGATTGTTTAGTTCGTGCCCTAGATTTCAGCGCCACTTGTATTCTTTGATGATCTTTGGGTTTTTGTGCCTGGAAACTGTCTACAATGTTTCCGAGTAAATTTAGGTAAACTATAAAAAGTCATTTTGAAAATTTGTAGTAACCTGTCTGTATCAAAGGGACTATCCACATATCTACTGCATCAAACATGAGTGGTACTATGATGGGCATTTTGTGTGAATACTGGCATAATGATTCCCACCAGGGAGCCAGCAGGCCAGAACCAGGATATGGGCCTTTCTTTTCAATGAAAGCATCCCATAGGTCTTGTTTAGGTTCTCAAAGTGTCTTCTTTCACTTCATCTGTGGACATTGTCACTTGGGTGGGGTTTCACAGCAGTCGTGCCCTCTCCCCAGCCCAACTGCCATGAAGCACCGCCTTGGTGACACTGTTAACTCATTGAATGAAACGAGAGTAAGTGTGTTTGTGGAATATGGGGGGGGGGGGGGGGGGATGCTGGCATCCCTTCAGTTTATTTATGAGATGTGGTCAGAGGTCTGAATTCATTTTGGGGTCTGATGTTTATATGTAGGGGTCTGAATTTATGGTGGGGCTTTTTCTCTTAATGTACTTAGGTGTCCGATTGGGGATGTGGACTAAGTTAGGAGTCTAGTATGGGATCTTAAAGGGGTTATCCAGTGCTACAAAAACATGGCCACTTTCTTTCAGAGACAACACGACTCTTGTCTCCAGTTCAGGTGTGGTTTGCAATTAAGCTCCATTCACTTCAATGGAGACGAGAGTGGGGCTGTCTCTGGAAGAAAGTGTCCATGTTTTTGTAGCGCTGGATAACCCCTTTAATCTAAGAGTCTGGCATAGGGTCTGAATTACATTTGCAGTTTTAAGTCTGGTGGGTTAAATAGTAGGCAGAGTTTTGGTGGTAACAAGACATAGCAATATTAAGAGAACATTCACTCAGGCTGGATACACCATGTGCTTTCTGAGGCAGATTGACTTATGGAAAATCTGCAACACATTACAGTAGGAGCACAGTGGATGCATTTGTAGAAATCTCATCCACATCTGCATAAAATCCACATAGGAATTCACCTGCAGTGCAGTATGTGTTTTTGCTGTGGGAAAAACTGTGTATTTATTATTAAATTATTTATTATTTTTACCAAAATCTGCAAATCTACAACTGTAAAAATGTTTCCTAAAGGGATGCGAAAAAGTGTAACAATTTAGCATTTCTGTTCTGTGTGGTCTTACCATAAAATATATGGGGTTTGTGCCGCTATACAGGGTTTGGATGTCTCCAGAAGCGAGAGACTAGTGATGTCTGGGCAGAAAACTCAGCAGCCATCAATAGATATCATTATATCAGTCAGAGACAAATGGGGAAGAAGAGAAAAGAGAACATAGCAGTAAGAGAACACAGCAGTAAGAGAACACAGCAGTAAGAGAACTGTCACCTGTGTGTAACCAAATGTAATAGTTTGATGACTGGTTCAGAAGTTAGACCAGTCTAACCTGAGCATAATACAGAGACGCTTGTTCATTAGTTTACAAACCATTCATCATCCATACATCTCCAAAACTGATGGAGTTAGAAACAAAGAGCTGCACTAATGATCAAGTGTTCATTTGTAGGGCCACAATAATTTAGACGTGTAAGACTATGTTCACACATGCAGTACCGCAGTGTGAAAGCATAATTTAATTGCAGTAATTGATCATTTCACTACAGTGCTGAATCATTTCACTGCATTAATACAACACTTCATAGCATAAATTAATAATTTCATATTCGTCCAGTCGTCCTTCATTGCGTTACTGCACTAAAAGTCCTAATAGGCTGGTTAAACAACTGCTGACCTACTTGATCGGTACCTGCACCAGGTAAAGCTCCGCCTGTGTAATACTAACCCTACCTAACTACCTAAATAGACTAACTACAGACTTAGGGCCCTATTCCACAGGCCGAGCAACGATGTAAACGAGCGCCGATCTGCTAGATCGGCGCTCGTTTACTGGGCCTATTCCACGGCCCCGATCGTTAAGCGAGGGCTGCAGGGACATCGTTACCGATGTCCTTGCAGCCCTTGCAGCAATACATTACCTGTCCGGGCTTCTCCTGCGATCTGTATTCCTCCCGGGGTCCCGCGGCGCATCAGCAGCTCTGGAGCGGCCTGACTGAGCTGTCAGACTGCTCAGCCAATCACTGGCCGCGGCGGTCCTGACCTGTGATTGGCTGAGCGGTCTGACTGCTCAGTCAGGCTGCTCCGGAGCTGCCGATACTGCGAGCGGGACCCGGGGAGGAAGAAGGAGAAGTCCGGACAGGTAATGTATGCTGCGCTTCTCAAATCGTCGGTTGCCAGCCACGCACCGCTATTCCACCGTAGCGATGCGCAGTGGGGGACCGATGATTTTAGGTCTGGCCCTAAATAAACGATCAGCCGATGACACGATCATCGGCTGATCGTTTTCTCTATTCCACTAGCCATAATCGGCCGAATGGGGCCGATTCGACCGATTATCGCTCCCGTGGAATAGGCCCCTTACAATGGTTGTTTCTAGCCCTTAGGATATAGAGGGTTAAGGGGAGCTCTCTGGCTGTGGTTTTACCCTCCCCTTCCCACAAAAAATACAGGAATGCTTGGCCGTGCTGAATGTTCCAGTGTATGGTGAGGATAGGAGAGATCACTGTTATTGGAACAATCATTTGTTCGGCAGTTATTGAAGGTGTATGGCCAGCTTTAGACCCAGGACCATTGCTACGATCTAAAAAGGGACACTAGACTCCTAGAACTAAGGGCCTGTTCACACTGAGCAAAACAGCAGAATTGAATCCCGCCTGCTTCAGTGTCAAACAGTGTCTCTATGGGAGGGCTTTCACGTCTCAGCTCAAAGAATTGACATGTCAATTCTTTGAGCGGAGGCGAGCGAGCCGTCCATATGATACAGCAGGCAGGATTCAGCGATGGAGAGAACTGGCCCTAAGGAAGGATAGCTGTAGAAAGATACATTTTCCTAGCAATGTTTCTAACTGCATCACAGATAGGTAGGTCACAGATCTATTAATGTACGCGCAGATTGTAAAACTGTTCAATATTACCATACACCCGAGCTGACATATGATGTAACAGGCTGAAGGGTGAAAAGAGACGTGAAGAAATTTCCTGTCCTACTTTCAGTCAATGCCGTGTTGTCATGGAGACCTCGCACAGATTCAAACTACAAAATACATTGATGTTCTCACTAAATTATAGCTATTCAGTCCATGTAGGATGTCGATATATTGATGCATTGGTTGGTTTGGTGTAATGCACACTTAGGCCCAGATTTACTACAACTGTCTAAGGCTATGTTCACACAACGTATATTTTCGTAAAATCTCGTAAATATTATTATGAGAATATACGTTGCATTGCTGTTTATGGGATCCCATCCAGAGCGTATACATGTAGTATATGCTCTGGCCTGGATCCCTAGCGGCGCCACAAACAACTGACATGTCAGTTTTCTGCGGCCGCTATTCAGTGAATAGCGGCCATAGAAAACCATGTCAGTGCACACTGTGACGCGAGTGGCTGCAGCCGCTTGCTTCATAGTTTGCTGTGGAGAGTTCTGATGCTGTCGCGCACAGATGCGCCCCCATCAGAACCCTGCGGCCAAAAGAAAACATGATTTTTTCAGAGACCGGCCGGGTCACGGAAAGGCCAGTCTCTTACGTTGTGTGAAAATAGCCTCATACTGTGAACTTCAGCAATACAATCTAAGAATGCGTCAGAGCTGTATTTGAATGTGGCCCGAGCTGTATTTGTTGTATTGGTAGACTGTCCTTTGGCCATTTAATATTAATTTAGCATAGAAGGGGATCTACGGGTAACAGCAAGGAGCACTGTACGCTCCACGTAGTGGTTTACTCTGCCATACAAACAATCTTTATGGAGGTACTTGTGCTAAATGGTAAAAATACATAACAACAGCTGTCATGCTGTCACAATGTTTATTAAAAATTTTATGTCCAATAACATTTGTAACCTATGCACTGGATACGTGATCTGTAAAGGGAGTAAGAGTCGGCACAGCAAAACAGCGAGACCAAGTCTCCATCTGTTGGTTACAAAAAACAGCCATTGCTCATATTGATATTCATCAGGTCTCGCAGTTTCTAATACCAGAATGTTTCAGACTGTCGCCCTTTCCCAGGTTCTGATCTGAATATGCCTTTTGACTGTAACAAGTGGCATAAAGGAAATGCCGGAGGTCCTGGATGGTGCAATGGAGACTCATGGTAACACTTCTGGCCCCTGTCAATCACTCGCAAGATGTGCTCCACCTCATTGACAGGCGCTGGTAGTGACAGCCCAAAATGTTATTCTGTTATAAGAAATTGCTGAAAACACTATTTTGATCACCATATATTTTCTGTAAAGGACACAGAGGAATACATTAAATGCTTGCATTTCACTCAGTTTTGGGGTTGTTTGTAAAAAAAAAAAAAAAAAAAAAAATTCTTTCAAATGAACTGGTGCCAGAGATTTGTAATTTACTTCTATAAAAAAAAAATCTCAAGTCTTCTTTAACTTATCAGCTGCTGTATGTCCTGCAGGAAGTGGTGTATTTTTTTCCAGTCTGGATTTGCTACTGCTCTGGACAGTTTCTATCACAGACAGAGGTGGCAGCAGAGACCACTGTGTAAGCCTGGAGAGAATACACCACTTCCTGCAGGACATACAGCAGCTAGAAGAGTGGAGATTTTTTAATCAAAGTAAATTACAAATTTCTGGCACTGGTTGATTTGAAAGAAAAACATTTTGGTAAACAACCCCTTTAAGGCTCTATTCATACGTCCTGTTCATGTCCTTAATTGCGGATCCGCAATAATATAGGACCAATGTATTTCAATGGACCTATACACACATCCGTGTTGTGTACTGGGCTGCAATCCGTTCCGCAAAAAAAAAAGGACAGACCCTAGTACGGACAGTAACTGACACATCCAATACAACTCTATGGGGTCTGTATTTTACTGAAGCAATACGGATGCAATACGGATGCAATACGGATGCAATACGGACTGAATTTGCGGATTGTATACTGACTGAAATTTGCGGATTGGAAAAATATACTGACGTGTGAATAGACCCTAACTCTGGGAATTTGTGCTTTACAATATGTGGATAAGGAGGTTGCCACCTGGCTGTTGAGGCCACATACCTAACTTCTAGTACATGCTATCTAGCCCCAAAATTGCTTTAAATGGATTATTTCTGGCCCAGAGATCAGCTGATTTATAAAGGTCTAGTTTTCAGGTTTAACATGGGCCATGGGATATATCTGGGCCACTGCATGACTCTCTCAGAACTGAGTAGCCCTGTCCTTTGTGTCCTATTTTCACTGAAATGTCATCACGCCGCTTTCTATTTGCTTTAAATGATGACCTTCTCTATAAAGTGGGATGGAGTTTGTGTGATGCTACTGTGCAAGGCAGAGTCTGCAGCTTCTCCTGTGCCTTACATCAGCATCTGTGATTCTCCATAATCTATATACCCACACTAACACTGTTACAATGTGGGCTTGGTTAGAAGTTGGTGGATATAGTGTGTTGTTTATGCAGTTCTTCAAGCTACAGTCCCATATTTGCTTTCATTCAAGTTCAGAGAACCAATAAAGACTGAAGAATTCTATACTTGTGGACCTGAACACTTTAAGGCCACGTTCACATGCTATAAGACAGCAGCCGTTCTATGACTTGGCGGTACTGCTGGATAAACCTCATTTCTTTTGAATTGGAATGCGGGCACATTCAGGTGTGTACGCGTTCCAGTCAACCATTGCAGACAATGTAAAGTGCGGCGGGAGCTGGACTTAACATTGTCTGCACTGTCAATTTTGTGTGGACGCTTTTCAATGAATATCGACTGCACAAAATTGACATGTTAGTTTTGAGTGTGACCGGATGGAATCCTGGCCGGAGTGTATACTGTGTGTATACACACCAGCCCGGATTCAATAGAAAATAATGTTATTTGATTTTTCATTAAAGTGTCACTGTCATTATAACTTTTAAAATCTAAATCAACAGTAGAGGTGAAATAAAGCAAGTTTGTCATATAAATTCATCATTTTTGTTATCATGCTGTAAAACAAAGCTGAACCAGAAATCGAGGTCCAGTCTCCTGAAGGCAGATTTTCTGACTTGTGCTGGTTGAAAAAAAAACAGACTAAACACAGGAATTCCAGACAGTACAGAGAGTCACAGCTTAATGTGTCCATCAGTCACATGACGACTGCCTTCTCTCTGTGAGCGCTCAGATGGCCTGGGAAACACAGGACTTCCTGTTTTCTGACTGTTTCCTGTTTCATGAGAAAAAAAAGTCAGAAAACAGGAAGTGCCGTGTTTTCCATGATAACTAAAAAAAAAAAAAAAAAAAAAAAAAAAAAGAATGTAAATTGCGAACTTGCTTTATATCACATATACTGTTGATTTTAGATTTTGAAATTTAAAACGACAGTGACACTTTAAATAGCGGCCTGCAACATCCTGCAACATCAGCCGTTAGTGAAGAAATACACTGTGTAAATGTGGCCTAAAACTTTTTCTGTCTTGTCCTCACCAAGGATGGAAGGTCCTGCTTGAGCATGGCAATTTATGTGTAAGCTGTATTGTGTCTGTGGACTAATTGTTATATGCTGCTGATTTTCTTGCCCTCACTTCTTTCTTACTTTTTGATGTTCTATAGGGTCAGGTGGGACGGGAACCATTTTTAGGTTTTGCCTCAGACAGCAGAAAGGATAGAATTGTCCCTGACCGAAGCCATCACCAAGCTGGTGTTGACAAGTCTGTAGCATATTAGCCACTAGGAATAATGCATTCATATTGTAATGAACTGGATTGCCTTGAGCGTCACAGGGAATACATCAAATTCTATAGATACCATCAGTCTGCCGTTTCCCTGCTTTCTGATAGTTTTCAGGAAATAGCACATTTTTTCTATACTACAAAGAGTAGCGTGAAAAATATCTGACGGCAACTAAGATACGTCACAAAGATTACTATGATTTCGATGAGATGTAAATAAGGGTATATTCCCATTAAAAATGAAACAGCTTTTACATGTTGGAGCTAATAGAATGCTATCACCTATACATTATACTGCACTTATACTGCATTTACTCATTTACTTTTTATAAATTCACTACAATTTGGCAGCTTTATCCACATAGATGAAGAACTTTTATTTCCTTAAAGGGGTACTCCGGGCTGGGGTCATTTTTATTGTACGGCAAGGGAGGGGGTGGATATAGAAGGCGCCAGTCACTTACCTCCCCGGAGTCCCGCCTCGGCCGCTAAATGGCTGGGCTGCCTTGAGACGTCAGGTCTCAAGCCGCAACTCAGACCAGGAAGCGGCAGCCGGACAGGAGAACGGGGCGGCGTGATCCGGAACCAGGCGCTGGAACGGGGAGCTAAGTGACCGGCGCCTTCTATATCCACTCCCTCCCTGGCCGTACAATAAAAAAGACCCCAGCCTGGAGTACCCCTTTAAAGGGAATGTATCATCTAAATTTTCTTTGATTAGAGTCAGATACTAAAACTTGTTCTTTTATTCTAATCTGTTTCTATTTTCTGGCTGTAATTTTTTTATTTTACTTTTTGTTCATTGTTATGGGTGCTGCCATCTTGCCTTGGCTGCTCTTAACAGCATTTAGTGACATGCTTTACAGCAAGACTCGTGAACATAGATGAAAATAGACAGACTGTCCCCTTGAGATAAATGTAAAACATCAGTGAGTGTACTCTGCGACCTTTGAAGAGGTCATTCCACAGGAGCTGCAATTGTCTCCTCCAGTGTTGGACTGGGATACCTGGGGCCCACAAGAGAAAATGATCAACCAGTTGAAGTACCGGTGAGAAACGACATGCTGACTCCACTCTCTCCTAGATTCAGCTGTATCTGTGTCCTAAAACTCTCAGAATGGACTATACATATGTGTAGAGGCTCCTGGTGACTGCAGTCCATCAACCATCAACCCTGAAGGTCCATCTATAAACCTTTCTACAGTTATCAGAGAATTAGCTGAGAACTATATTATCAGAGAATTATATTTACTACAACTCCCAATATATCCTGAGGGCGGCAGACTGTCAGTAAATGCTGGGAGTTGTAGTGTTTGCCAAACCACTCATGTTGCAAGTTCCAGGCTGAGGGCACACCAGAGGATCCTACGGTCCTCTGGTGGACCAGTCCGATGCTGGTCTCCTCTATCTATTGGTGTCACGTGTAGGTGCAATGCTGTTCAGATCACTTTACAGCAGCCTCCTCTTATCACCACAGACAGAACAGGAAGTCTCAGCTTAGTTTTAGCCCCAGTGGTGAGAATGAAAACTGCAAGATATCAAAATTATTTTATAATATAGAGAAAAATGGAAAATTAGAAAAAAGGTCACCAAAAATTCTTTAAAAATATGTTTAACATAAAAACAATGAGTCATTTTCTGATGACACATTTCCTTTAAGATTTGTATTAGCCTGGAGGAAACAAAAGTAAGGGAGGGGACATGATCAAAACCTTTAAGGATGTTAAACACCTAAATAAGGTTCAGGAGGGAAGTGTTTTTAATAAAAAAAAAAAAAACTGAACACAAAAAGTAGGGGACACAATCTGAGGATAGTTGGGGGGAAAATTAGAAGCAACATGAGAAAATATTACTTTACTGAAAGAGTAGTAGAAGACTGAAATTTCCAGAAGATGTGGTTGGTAACTTAATATAAACATGCCTGGGATAAACATATATCTATTAGATAATATTAATAAAATAAAAAATATAAGGGCAGACTAGATGGACCAGGTGGTATTTTTCTGCCCACAATCTTTTCTATTTCTAGGATTGCCCATGGATTTGAGGGTGTTTTCATGTATTTCAATGTGTGATATTTATTGACAGACAGAAGAGGAATAGCAGCTGGGGAGCAGTGATGATTATATACAATTTTTAGTACTTATTTGCTCTGGGTTTCACTGAGGGAGGGGTACCTCAGACTCTGTTCACATGTGTATAGGCTGTCAATAGGACCCCAGTGTTTAAAAAAAAATACTTACAGTGAGGCATTCTTGGAACTGGCGAGTGCCATTTTTTATATGAATGAATGTATAATACTAATGGCGTGTGAACAGTGCCTATCCTGATATAAAGCATGGCTCCCTCCCAGGTAGTCACACAAGATCTGTTCAGAACCTGTTTCTATGTAATGACTCACCTGTCCCTGAATATTCTGCATGCAAAGACTTTCTTTCTTTTTTTTTTTATGTTTTCCTTGTAAGTGAAAAGATGCAAAGTAGTTTCCGGAAATGTGCATTCACCTGTGTCTTATTACAGTGCGAGGAAGACGTCTTCCTACAATAATCATTGTGCAGGGTTACATGAACCCCCTACTGGACTCCAATAATATGGCAACTTAAAAAGGTGCTAAGTCCAGGAATGTACCTGCAGGGGATACAGAGGTACCAGTCACACCTGGCACTTGTAGCAATGCTGGATCTTTACAAGAATATGGAGATCACATGATGTTTTTCAATTTCGTGTATATTTTGACACGGAGTCCACAGCAAATTTCATATAAAATCCAAATTATATTGAGAAATCTAAAATTTAAGAATTTCTGAACTATTACTTAAAGTGAATGTACTATTGGATACTGTACATTGCTTTGGGTTTTTTACCTGAACAAATCTGCATCTGCGCAAGGATGTCGGTAACGCGGTCCTATTTTTGAACTTCCACCCAGTTCCTGAACACTGGGGGCGGTCCCGCCGGTCCCCATTGTAATGAAACCCCTCCCCTCTGCGACGCGGCTCCATTAATTCTAATGGAGCTGTGTAACAGAGGTGAGAGGAGATTGCCACAAGGCGGGCCCGCTCGCAGTGCTTCATAGTGGGCCAATGCTCAGGAACTGAATGGTGGTTCAAAAAAAGTACCGCGTTACCGACATCCTCAGGCCGGTGGCGATCTATTCAAAAAACCCAAAGCGAATGTACCTGATGGTAAATTCGCTGTAAAAAAAAAAACAGGGCCTAGACTCCACACATTAATCCAGCATGCTCTTTACCAAGAAACCAGGACAATGTACAGAGACTAGACAAAGGATGTTATAATAATCAGGCAGTGTCTTCTTTGAATTCTTTGAATTTTAAGACCATAAATTTATTGGAGTTTGAACCAGGAAATTAAAGTTTATGGTTGGTAAGGTCCATAAAAACCTGGTTTATTTCCTTAACTGCACAGTATATACTGTAAATACTATCATTTCCCAGTTAGAGGAAGATGGAGCACTCCAGGACTTTTATTTACTGGGTGGTATGAACCTGTTTATGGATGAGGTCTTCATAATGTCTGCAATATTAACAAGCGAGAAAGTGGGAAATGTACTTCAGTAATAAAAAGGTATAGGTAGGGGCTCACGTAGGGACGGTTCGGGGGCGCTGTCAAGCTGCTCTCGAACAGAGCCTGATTATATTTGCTATGAATTTCTTCTGCCTTTATGTACACTAATGGCTTGAAAATAATAGAAGACAATTCTAGTAAAGATCTTTGTTGTGGTTACATAGGGGTAAACAGGAGACAAGACAGAGAGAACACTTGAGTAATGTAAGTCATAGGGCACCAGGCTTTTTGGCTGGAACAATGTCACTAGTGGTTTTAACTGTAGGTTGTGTTAATGAACAGAATAGAGGGAAAGTGAGCGATGAAGGTTTTCCAGGATTTTTATGGATGGTCTATCCTTAGGATTCATATAGCAACTTTCCTCCACTCAAATCCCTGGGTAGATAGGGCGCAGGTCCAAGAACGTTAAGGATAGGTAAAAAGATTTTTATTTAAAAAACGCAACGCGTTTCGAAGTCGTGCTGACTTCTTTCTCAAGTGTATAATACCAAATGGTTTTCAGCGTCTATAAAAAGACTTTGACCTTTGACCTTTTTATAGACGCTGAAAACCTTTTGGTATTATACACTTGAGAAAGAAGTCAGCACGACTTCGAAACGCGTTGGGTTTTTTAAATAAAAATCTTTTTACCTATCCTTAACGTTCTTGGACCTGCGCCCTATCTACCCAGGGATTTGAGTGGAGGAAAGTTGCTATATGTTACCTGTTTTGGTTCTGGGAGCGGCTGTGGTCCACACACAAGCTATCGTTGAGAGTTGTGCCTTGCATTTGCACAACCCTGCCAGGTGAGAGTCTTCCTTTACTCCCCTGCTTTTTGTCTATGCTTTTGCAGACCTCACACATTGGAGCGCTGTTCACATTTATTCCTATCCTTAGGATTGGCCACCAGTATCAGATTAATGGGGGTCTGACTCCTGGTGCCCCTGCAGATAGGCTGTATAAAAAACCGCTGAGCTTGCAGAAGGGTTGTGGTCTCTTCACACCTGATCCCACTGCTATACAATGAGTACCAGATACCAGGTATTGCAGCTCCTCACAGTGAAGGGATTGTACAGGGTTAGAAAAACATTGCGGCTTTCTTCCAGGAACCAGGTGGCTTTTTTACCACTTGTCTGTGGGTGTATCAGGTATTGCATCTCAGTTATATCGAAGTGAATGGGACTAAGCTGTAATACCACACACAACCTATTAACTGCTGTCATTGAAAATAAGAGACATTCTAAACCTCTTTGCCACATAAATCCTATTTTTCATGCATAAAGAACATTCATGCTTAATATCTTCTGTATGGAATATTACTTCAAGGATTTTTATGCCTATAGCAATTATTGGTTACATTCTGGGGCAATTTATAAAATGTCATTTTATAATTATTTTATATATTATCATAGTGCCCACTATGTACAATGCTGGACTGGAGTTTCTTGGGACCACCAGGGGTGATGATACTGAGGGTCCCGTCTATACAGAACGTTACTTACACTTTCAAGCAATCTATTCTGTGATCATTGTGCACATTGACCACAACATTAGTAAGGTTAAATGGTTATTTATGGATAATTTCAGAAGAAACAGATTCAAGTAACACGTAATTAGCTAAAAGTCAGCTCCAAATGAGGTTGTCTTTTGCTAAATCATTGGACCCAGTACTGTTTCAATACTCCCCATGTACAAGAATATAATCACTACAATATTTCTACTTTGTACAACAATATAACTACTATGATATTTTTCCTTTGTACAAGAATATACCTACTATAATACTGCATCCTGTGTACAAGAATATAACTACTATAATGGCATAAGCGAGGAGAAACAAAAATCCAATGCACTCACCGATCTGCTGGAATCTTCAGTGGTTTATTGGTAGCAAATCATACCGAGGAGGGGGAAGAGTGGAATAGGTGTGGGACCGTCTCTGCAATCACAACATTTTCACGCCGCAGTGCTTTGTCAAGTTCAGAGTACGTCACTATCGGGGTAGGAGTGTCTTATATACAATCTTCCTCTTCCCCGTTGCACCCCGACTATTATCTCAGTTGGTTCGTATATGTCGATGCATTGCCTAAGCACCTACACGTGAGCCTAGTCCACCCTGATTTTGGTTAAAAAAAATACTGACCAAAATATTGAGTGAAATACTTTGTGTGAACATAGCCTAATACTGCCACTTACTACAATAATGTAACAACTGTGTACACACATAGTACTTCTGTCAGTCTATTTTTTAACCAAATATAGGAGTGGCTTGAAAACACAGAAACTGTGCAAATCTTTCCATTATAATTTTGTCCTGTCAGTTCCACTTCTGATTTTGGCTACAAATACTGACCAAAATACTGACAGAAATACTGACCAAAATACTAAGGCTATGTCCCCCAATAGTATTTTTGCACAGTATTTTGCAACCAAAACCAGAAGTGGATTAAAAACACATGAAGGCTATATCCATACACTGTTAAAAATTAAATGGATAGCCGTCATTTAATAAAAAATAAGGTTGGACAACCAGGCGGCCTATGAGGCCCAGAGCATATTCCAAGCATATGGGTAGGGTGACTCGAGGCCAAGGCCCTTTAAGGGCTCACACCTTGGAGATATAAATGTATTTGCAGAGCTTTGTTAGCTCTGGAATAGACAATAGCTCTTCACTTTCCTGGTAGCATAGATGGTGTCCTGCGGACTGGACCCCGGGGCTCCCCGCATCATGATACGGTTTAAATGTTTATGCTAGTGTACTGGCACAGACACACTATAGACAGATTGTGGAGATCGTGTGAATGCCCACAATATCACAATGCTCAGAGCACCTCATGGCTTATTAAGAGGGGGGACATTACTAGAAAAGTGGAAATAAAGTAGTCTCACTGACGAAGAAAAAAAATATTGCAGTATATGTTGGTAAGAGGAACCACAGACCTTCATCGATATGGGAATTATGGAATTGCTGTTTTTATTGGATGGGTATTTCCATCTGACAAAGTTATTCTCTATCCTCAGGATAAGGGATAACAGCCGATTGTGGGAGGCCTGACTTCTGGGGGCCCCCTCAATCACAAAAACAGGTATTCAAGTTTTATAGGTATGCTAACTACCCCTCAGTGTACAAAAAAGACGCCCATCGCACCTCTAGCAATGCCCCTTACTGAGGCTGCCCCTCTGCAACGGCCATTACTGAGGAGGGACAGCTCTGTATTGATTAGGGGCATTGCTAAAGGAGCGGGCTGTTAGCTATTTAGGTGCACTGAGGAGTAAGTGATTTCCCCCTGTGCATTCTTAGCATATTAGATGTTTGTTACATATAAACTACACACTGAAGCATAGTGAAAGTACCATGTACCTCTTTGTAGAGTCCTCTTTTACAATCTATCGGGTTGGGGGGGGGGGGCATTCTAACCAAAAAGGTTGTGAGAAATAGATAACCCCTCTAAATGACTGCCTATAATGTAAGTACACGTAGATAACTTCACCAGTTATTTCAGAACATCTGGACAAGTCGGTCAGTTTACTTATTGCTTAAGTAGAACATCGTGTGCAAAAGCTAACAAAAACGAATTGATACTCAATGAATGTGGCGCTTAATTCCAAAACAAACAGTTCCTTCCTATGCCCTGGTTCCTCTGCCAATGATCTGGGTACAGAAAACAAACCGTGTGCCACCTTACTAAACATGGTGATGGGTTGTTTCTGAGGTCAAGACATCTAGCTTTGCTCTCCCTGTGCTGCACATCTCTGGGAGATGGGTCACCCCTGTGCAGCACATCCAGGGTCAGGGTGGGCACAAGGAATTCCCTGGTGTTCTGCTTCAGCTACTGACTGAGAAGGCAATTTCATGTGCCGATCCTGGAAGTGTTGCCTGGTTTGACTCGGTGGAGGTGTGGGGAAGCGAGGGAGGTAGTTTTTCCTTTTTTAACACCTGCATGGGCACAAGTAAACATAATAGTGACTTCCTGTTAATATTTGTAAAATTGTGAGACATTGTATAATGCACCTGTTTTGCCAGACTCCTTGTATTGCTGAGGACATAAGGAACATGGACCATCTTAATTTCCCATACACAGTAGTCTGTAGTCCGATATCTGTAGGCCTGACACTTATCTAATATGTATGTTCACTTTTATTGTCACCCAGAAAACCTAAAACTTAAACTCAAAATTATGTGTCTGTTAATTTCATATAGTATCTTTAAAATGGATGAAGCTTTATTGTAGCTCCCCCTAGTGGTGACTCTATATAGCCAGAATTTTCTAATTGATTTGTGGCTGTACAGGGGATATTGAAATCTAATTCGATAGATGGACTTTTAACAGGGAAATCCAATAAATACTACTGTATGGTTGGCATGGTGGCTAATAAGAACACACACAGACTGCTTTTGGGGGCTGAGCACCAGCTTACACCCTACTGAACTGAAAATCTTGGTGGGATTCCCTGGGCATCAACAGTTTGGTATCACAGGGAAGTATCCAGCATATACACATAGCTTCACCCCTTGAACGTCCGCAATAAGTAGCAGAGATGGTAACAACTGTGTCATGCAAACAGACACAATGCACACTCCTGTTGGTTCTGTAGGAGTTTAACTGTAGAAAACATGAATTGTGACTTGTTGTGATATCAGCCTAATGATACCATTATGTGCCAGGGTGTATTGCCTTTAAACAAATTGCTTTAATGATCCCTTAAACACTATAATTATATGGAAGATTGCACATTTGCGTGTCAAACATTGCGTCCTCCGGCTGAAAGTATTCACACAGTAGTGGCATTTGTGGACCTATGGAATATTACATTAGATTATTATTGTACTCCATTTATTTGAATGATAATAGGTTTATTTTATGTCATTTTATAAAAATCACTTTTCATTTGCTATTTTTATTTTTTTTACAATGTTTTCTGTGATTATAATATATATTTTTTTCTTTATGTTTCAGAAATATAAACTAAAAGGTAATTATTAATTTTTATCCCTTACTGTATGTAACTTACCTTGTATTTATGATGAACTTATGTATCCAGTATATATAGAAACCTGATCATCTGATATAGTATATGATTGAATATTATGTAGAAGTATAGCTAGTATGTATATTTTTTGAGAGTACAACCATTATGTATAGCATAGGGAAGCATGGTTATTATCTGCCATTTAGCCATTATCTGCATAGTGGAGAAGGGGGAAACTTTGGCCCTCAAGCTGTTGCAAAACTACAATTTCCATCATGCCTATACAGCCAAAGATTCCCTGCCCAGGCATAATGAGAACTGTAGTTCTGCACAGCTGGAGGGCTGAAGGTTCCCCATCCCCGATATACAGTATAGGAAAGATGGCATAGCCATTAGCCAGAGTATAGGAAATGATAGCCTCTATTTATAGTTTAGGAAAGCCTAGCTATGTCAGCATTCTCCCTATCTGCACTCTAATCTGTAATATAGTCATAATTCCGCAGTATATGCAGACATAGATAACCACTGCTCAGACAGTTAATAGACTAATACAACCTTTCTATTTTTCCTTACCAGAGTCCCTTATATTTCTATCCAATATAAGAGATCTTACCACAAACTGGACCCTTCCTCCTGAATCTCTTAATCTATCCACCGTATCACTGCGCGAAGGACCTCACTGTAAACTGTGCATACGAATTAACATTTCGGTGAATGCCACAGGTGGGTAACATACTGTTCCTTATTACATTGTAGATGACATTGGCAATGTGGTAGAGACTGGCACTACATGCTACCTTCATTTGAATGCGACTGAGCTGCAATACCAGACACAGCCTGTAAACAAGAGATGGGCTGTTTCCCTGTTGCTCGTTTTTTCCTATCTCATCCAATACACGTGTAGTAGAGGAACGTTGTGTTGTGTAATTCCTTCACACGGGATCATATAGGATAGGCCCTGCTGCAATAAATCATCGATGCACATAATTGTGTAATGTTTATAGCTTTTGGAATTTGGTGCGAGCATGTTTGCACCATGACAGAATCGCCCTAACATAGTTGGATTTAACAGCCTTTGTTACTGAGTAATCTTTATGGATGACTGCCTCTTAACCACTTATTAGAATGGAAAATAGGAATTCCTTCTTGGCAGCTTTAGGTCAATGTTGTATACGGACTGTGGGTGGTCCCTGTGCTCCTATATAAAGGTCTAATAAATAACCAACTAAAGAGTACGTATTGCCGAGGGGTGTTTTTACTGATTCTGAATTTAAGATCTTATACTACGAGTTAGTATGGATGGGGGATAACAAGCTCAAATGGGAATACCCCTTTAAGTTTGTCATACCAATTATAGGGTGGGGCTCACCTACCAATTTTACATGGACAGGATGACTATTAAATGTATATAGGGGTCTCCCAACTCCCTGAGCGATGATGTCAGGGGAAGAAAGGATCAGGTCTCTCCCCTCCTCTTTATGAACACATGCACACTTGTATATGTATAGCGTGAATAGGGAAGAATCATTGTTGGCAGAAGATCATTCCACCTACTGAAGGTATATGGGCCTTTACAGGCACAGGACAAGCTATAGGGTTGCCTGTCTGAGAGCATGGTGGAGCTGTATTGTATGTTTTCGAGGGCAACCAGAAGCCGATATGTACATGAATACAGGAACAATGTAAAGTGTTAAAGGGGTACTCCAGAGAAAAATATTGTTTTCAGATCAATCAGTGCAATAAAGTTATACAAATTTGATCTTTCAAATCAACTGGTTTCAGAAAGTTCTATAGATTTGTAATGTACTTATATTTAAAGATCTCAAGTTTTCTCATACTTATCAGCTGCTGTATGTCCTGCAGGAAATGTTTTCTTTTCAGTCTGACACAGTGCTCTCTGCTGCCACCTCTGTCCATGACAGAAACTGTCCAGAGGAGTAGCAAATTCCCATAGAAAACCTTTCCTGCTCTGGACTCTGACTTGGACAGAGATGTCAGCAGAGAGCACTGTCAGATTGGAAAGAATACACCACTTCCTGCAGGACATACAGCAGCTCATAAGTACTGGAATACTTTTTTTTTATTGGAATTAATTTACAAATCTGTATATCTTTTTGGAACCAACATGTTTTTCTCCACTGTACACTTTTTAAGTAATCTATATAGTAGTTAAAAAAAAATCTAATATGGTTTTATGGTATATATACAGCTTAAAAACAATTTAACACTGTACTATAAAATGTGGATTTCTGGGAGAGAATACCTGCAGGGCAATCAGATCATATCCTTGTACATTTGCATTTCCCCATGTTGGATCCAGGTATAATTAATTCTTCATGCAGCTTGATATTTACAGGCACATCACTGGCTTATGCAATATGTGGCGTAATGAGGTTTCTGCATAGGGACCAGCATTACTGGTTTGTGTAGATTATATAGGTCACTTGCCAAATTAATAAAAAAGTGATGATTTCTGAATAGCCATATAGCCCATATCCCCATTTATTCAAAGACCCCAACACAGCACGGATAAACATGAAGCCCTCAACATAGCAGGCACAATGCCCCAATACCTACATCACCAGCTCCCATAATACAGTAATTCTTATGACACAGTCAGATAGTAACAGTGCCCACAACAATGCCAACCACAGTACCCCAATAAGACAACCTGCCATATAATACAGATAACTAGTTCCAGTGTCCTACAACACTGACAGCATACATGCACTACATGGCCATAGCTACATAACTAAATGCAGTATAAGGCTATGTTCACACTACGTATATTTTCATAAAACTACGACTGTTGTTGCTGATTGCAACAACGGCAGTGATTAATACGAAAATATACACTGCCGTCTATGGAATCCTGGCCGGAGTGTATACACATAGTATTCACTCTGGCCGGGATCCCTAGCGCCGCAGTTGAATAGCAGAAAACCCTGTCAGTGCACACAATGGAGCGAGCGGCTCCGGCCGCTCGCTCCATTGTGTGCAGTGTGGAGTTCTGATGCGGGTGCGCAGGGTAGCGCCCGCATCAGAACTCTGCGGCGCTAAAGATCATCCGGCCGGTACTGTGATGCCGGCTGGGATGATCTTTTCTGAGACCGGCCATTCTGTGACCCGGCCGGCTCACTGAACGGCCGGTCTCATACAGTCCAGTCTGCAGGCCGTGTATGAACATGGCCTAACATAGCAGATAACATTATAGACCTCTAATAATAGCAGATCTGTCATCGTCAGCATTTTGAGGGTTTCTAGCTGCCGTAGTAACAAGGTTATCAACTGCAGAGCCTCATGGTGCGTTTACTCGTAACGATAATTGGCCCGATTGTACGATTAACGATGTCGGAGTAACATTTTTTTTTTTCATAACGAGCAGCGTTTAGACAGTACGATATATCGTACGGAAAATTCGTTTTGCGATCGTATTACGAACGCTAAAGCCTATCTCAAACATTGGTTAAATCGGCGAACAACTGTTCACACGGAACAGTGAATTTTTTGCGAACGACGATTTGATAACATGTTGAAAGATCAAAAGAGTGATGTATCGTTCGTCGTTTGCTGCGTTTACACGTACGATTATCGTTCAAATTCGATCGTTATCGTGCAAATTCGTACGATAATCGTTACGTGTAAACGCACCATCATGTGCCAGAGTACACTGATAATTGACAAGTTATTCATTTTATACAGACTGAGCGGTGCTCCTCTGATTGTTGTCCAAATTAATAAAATGGTCTGGTGAGACCTACCCGCCGCCAGAGCGCCTGCCCCTTTCTAATGATAATAAATGGGGTGGGCTTGATCAGCGCTATGGGGGCAGGCAGTGCTCCTAATGGGTGTCCCAGTGCTCCTAGCTGTCTCACCGGACCGTGGAGCACATGACTAACTGCATTGGAACGGCGCTAAGGAGGAAGGTGAGGGACATACCTTCCTCCTTGTCGTCTCCTGTGCAATAGGGACATACCCGCAGATAATTCCCCTTTAAAAGTTGCTTTATAAATGTTATAAATATAATAAACCTGTTATTCTTACCCTCTGCCCTCTTGGACTGTCAGTCACAGTGGCCCGGCCACATCCTGCTGGTGATAATGCTGACGACGACTCCACGGTCACCTGATTGTCCCAATCAGGGGCGTTGCTAGGGTCCTAAAACATCCGGGGCCCGGGCCCTCTGAGTTTCTCTCCCCCATTTCTCTCCCCTGTTTCTCTCCCCCATGCTTTTCTCCCGTTTCTCTCCCCCATGCTTTTCTCCCCTCTTTCTCTCCCCCATGCTTTTCTCCCCTCTTTCTCTCCCCCATGCTTTTCTCCCCTCTTTCTCTCCCCCATGCTTTTCTCCCCTCTTTCTCTCCCCCATGCTTTTCTCCCCTCTTTCTCTCCCCCATGCTTTTCTCCCCTCTTTCTCTCCCCCATGCTTTCTCCCCTGTTTCTCTCCCTCATGCTTTCTCCCCTGTTTCTCTCCCCCATGCTTTTCTCCCCTGTTTCTCTCCCCCATGCTTTTCTCCCCTGTTTCTCTCCCCCATGCTTTTCTCCCCTGTTTCTCTCCCCCATGCTTTCTCCCCTCTTTCTCTCCCCTCTTTCTCTCCCCCATGCTTTTCTCCCCTGTTTCTCTCCCCCATGCTTTTCTCCCCTGTTTCTCTCCCCCATGCTTTTCTCCCCTGTTTCTCTCCCCCATGCTTTCTCCCCTGTTTCTCTCCCCCATGCTTTTCTCCCCTCTTTCTCTCCCCCATGCTTTTCTCCCGTTTCTCTCCCCCATGCTTTCTCCCCTGTTACTCTCCTCTGTTTCTCTCCTCCATGCTTTTCTCCCGTTTCTCTCCCCCATGCTTTCTCCCCTGTTACTCTCCTCTGTTTCTCTCCCCCATGCTTTTCTCCCCTGTTTCTCTCCTCCATGCTTTCTCCCCTCCTTCTCTCCCCCATGCTTTTCTCCCCTGTTTCTCTCCCCCATGCTTTTCTCCCCTCTTTCTCTCCTCCATGCTTTTCTCCCCTCTTTCTCTCCTCCATGCTTTTCTCCCCTCTTTCTCTCCCCCATGCTTTTCTCCCCTCTTTCTCTCCTCCATGCTTTTCTCCCCTCTTTCTCTCCCCCATGCTTTTCTCCCCTCTTTCTCTCCTCCATGCTTTTCTCCCCTCTTTCTCTCCCCCATGCTTTTCTCCCCTCTTTCTCTCCCCCATGCTGTTCTCCCCTTTCTCTCCCCCATGCTTTTCTCCCCTCTTTCTCTCCTCCATGCTTTTCTCCCCTCTTTCTCTCCCCCATGCTTTTCTCCCCTCTTTCTCTCCCCCCATGCTTTTCTCCCCTCTTTCTCTCCCCCCATGCTTTTCTCCCCTCTTTCTCTCCCCCATGCTTTTCTCCCCTCTTTCTCTCCCCCATGCTTTTCTCCCCTCTTTCTCTCCCCCCTTGCTTCTCTCCCCCTGTGCTTTTCTCCCCTGTTTCTCTCCTCCATGCTTTTCTCCCCTCTTTCTCTCCCCCATGCTTTTCTCCCGTTTCTCTCCCCCCTTGCTTCTTTCCCCCTGTGCTTCTCGCCCGTTTTTCTCCCCCCGTGCCTGCTCACCTCCTTCTAGATCGCGGCTGCTGCTGTCCGCCTCACCCACCGTAGCGGCCGGAGGTGCTCCTACAACTCAATCAGCTCAGAGCGGGAGCGTGGGGCCGCTGCGGTGGGCCGTGGCGCACGCGTTAATTGGATGCGTGCACCACGGCCCACCGCAGCGGCCCCACACTCCCGGTTTCCGCTGATTGGATGGAGGAGCGTGTCCGGGCGCTGCGGGCGGCCAGTAGGTAAGGAGGACAGCAGCAGCGGCAATCTGCGAGCCAGATGCGGCCATCAAAAGAGCCGCATCTGGCTCGCAAGAGCGGGGCAGAAGAGATCCGGGGCAGCAGGCATTTTATTCGGGGCATGAGCCCCGAATAAAACTGCCTAGCGACGCCACTGGTCCCAATACACATGTATGAGTGCAGATGGGGATAGAGGAAGGTCCTGATCATTCAGGTCGTGCTCCAGACATAACACAGCATACCAGCTTTGCCTTTCATTCAAGGTCTCTTTTGTCTTTTATTTTAGGACTCACCAAACTGCGAGGATTTGTGGTTCGGGGGCTGGTATTAAGTTCAAACACATTTCATTCATTCCAGATTGTAAAGGAAAAACATATTAAGATCAGAGATCAGGTAAGTGATAATACAGACTGGTGGTATCCAAGATGTGTCTCTCCAGCTGCTGCAAAACTACATCTCCCAGCATGCTGGGGCAGCTGGAGGGCCACAGGTTAGATATCACAGATATAGACCGCTGCTTCTTCCTAGAGGATATCCCATATCTGGCATTTTTTCTTTCTAGTGGGAAGTGACGTATGACTGTTGGCCTATTGCACCAGGACAGGCTATACATGTCACACTGTTTACTGTGCCCAACTATGGCTTGTCTGTTAGTAAAACATACCACGTCCCTGACCATGATGCAAGTAAGTTCCATGTATTTTGTGCATTTTGTTTACTGACATTAGAGTTTTAAGGGACTTGTGGATTTGTATTGAGAGTGAAAATCTGGTAATTTGTTTCCAAGGCATTTTCTTTATTGCTGTCTTTATGTTTGGAGGATTTATTCAGTATACAGGCATGCTGATGTACTGCAGAGAAGACATTTATATAAATAAGGGCTAAGATATTCTGGAACTTAAAAAAAAAAAAAAAAAAATATATATATATATATATATATATATATATATATATATATATATACACACACATAAATTTGCTCAGCTCCTTCTGCTTTATAGACAGGTTCCCTTTAAATGGAAAATGTGCAATGCTTCACCTACCATCCAGTGGCACTGCAGGGCATATATATATTGTATATGCCCAAGGGTCCTAGCAGTGGCACTTCCTGCAAGTTGGACAACCCTTTCAGGGTTAAAGATTGAGTTACTGTGCTGCTGTTATATTAAAAAACAATAAAGAAACCATTTTTACCTCTGTGGTGTCTCTGTGTCCCCGGCTCAGTGACAGCCTGCTCAGCCAATCACTGTGTTGTCCCATCGCGGCCAGTGATTGGCTGAGCGGGAGATCCAGAGACAACGCTGTAGGGCATCAGGGGAGCGTGGACAGGTAATATAGCACAATAACTTAAGTTTTGCGCCACTTTGGCACTCCATTTTTGCAGTGAAATGGAGAGCCATAGACTTTATTGGTAATCAGTATTGCAGCAGATTTCACTGCATGTAACTCGCAGTGTAAAAATCTACTGTGATGCGGTACTTGTGAATGTACCTTTAAAGTGAATCTATCAGCTGCAATTCATGTCCCAAACTACTGACACTGTTAAAGGGAACCTGTCACCATGAAAATGCCACCTAAGCTATCAGCATCATGTTATAGAGCAGGAAGAACTGGGCAGATTGATGTATATCTTTATGGGAAAGTATTTATTATTACTTGTCATTTATTGATTGGAATCTCTATTGTTTCCATGCTAAAGAGTCCAGTCCATTGAGTGACACCACCCACTGGACTCCTTATCACAAAATGATCAGAGATTTCAATCAACGAGTTACAAGTTATACTGAATCTTTTCCCACAAAGTTATATGTGAATCCGCTCAGTTCTTTCTGCTCTATAACATGATTGTGATAGATTAGACAGCATTGTCTTGGTGACCGTGTCACTGTCGTTTAATTTTATTTTTTTGCAGAAATCAATAGTACAGGCGATTTTAAGAAACTTTTTAATTGGGTTTATTAGGCAAAAAATGCATTTTTATCATGAAAAAGCAGTTTGAAGCTCTCCCCTCTTCTCCCGTCTGTCTTTATTGTTCTCTATGGAGAGGGTAGGGATGGAGGCAGATGAGGCACCAAAACAGGACAACAAAGAGTTAATTTACAGCTGCATCTCCTCTGAAGTGACACCTCTGAATGCTGGCTTTCACACAGTTCCCGCTGTGTAATCCTTTGTTCTCTGCTTTCCGCTGACGACTAATCTCCCTCCTCTCTCCATAGAACAGACAGGGCCCGACTGATGTAAAACAGTCGAGATTTCCTGATAATGAGCAGTGGATGAGAGAGAGGAGGAAGGGGGGGACCTAAGGAAAGGCTTTTTTGAATGCAGATAATAGCACATTTGCCTAATAAACCCAATTACAAAGTTTCTTCAAATCGCCTGGACTATTGATTTCTGCAAAAAAAAGAAAAAAAAAAGAAAACGTCAGTGACACTTTAAGGAAAAGAGGTTCATGGTACCTTTTATCTATCTGTCTGTGCTTTCATAACATAGAAAAAATATTTTAGGTTCCTATCCAAAGTGTCAAAGAGGTGTTTCCAAGGTCCTAAATTCCTGGAAGCATGCATGCCTCCTCACTCCCCCTTCCATACCTGACCCTACCTGGGACTCCGCTTCCAGCTAATTGTCAGACAAGCAGAGAAAAGGCTGAGTGGCGGAGGGAGGAGGCATTCTAACCTGAGAGTTTGGGAGAGCCTCTTTGGTACTTTGCACAGTAGAATAAAAGAAGAAAATGTTCTATGCCATATATTGTAAATCTCCCTTTACCTAGCAGAATAACACCATATTTCTTTGTCCCATAAAAGAACCAGAGTTCCATTATCGGCACATAGCAGAAGAGAAAACATTTGAAATCTTTGTACCCAGAGGCTCAGAAGTGGATGTGCGGCTGTGTTATCAGGCCCATATCTGTGAGGACCTGGATACTAGTAGCAGCAAGTGGCGGGTAAGGACTTAACATAGAGACCTGGCCATTCAATTAAATGTATATAAACACCTTCTGCACCCTCAATAACTTACACTTACTCCAAGCAGCTGCAGCCATTCCTAAGGATGAAATTGAATAAAAATTGAGTAAGGCTGTGGTCTTTCTGGACGGCCGTCATTTCAGGGCCAAATGACGGACGGCTATTGGTAATGATGGACGCAAATAATGTTCATTAACTATAAACCATATATTATTTTCAGCCATTATAGCTGATAGATGGACGCCATTTTCCTGCTTTGGAAACACGTAGCTTTAGAGTATGTCTACACGTCAAAATGATGGGGGGCATTTATCAAGAGATAATAGGGACATTTATCAAGACTGGCATACTCATACACCAGTTTTAAATAAAGGCTTTGCGCAACAAATCCACCTGCTTTCAGTAGATTTGTACAATCATAAATTTCTCAGCACTCACCAGTTCAGTCTTTCGAGCGTGGGTGGAGGCAGGGGCGTAGCTAATGTCTCCTGGGCCCTGGTGCAAGAGGTCAACTTGGGCTCCCCCCTTTCTCGACCAAGCGATGCTATTGGTGTGTGTGTGTGTGTGTGTATATATATATGTATATATATATATATATATATATATATATATATATATATATATATATATATTCTCAAGACTGATATTACCAATAATACCCGCATATAGGAAATATTATCACCATACATATACCGCCATACTGTCACTAACCAAAGCCTGTATACTGTGACCAATATTGCCAATATTACCAGTACACAAGGGGCAAATATTACCACCACAACCACTACCATTGCCACCATATTGTTACTGACCAAATCCTGTATACTAAATCCAATAAAACACTGTACCAGATTACAAGTAACAAATATAACCACCACATATTGACTAACACCACCGCTGCTACTGACTAATACCACCACATACTGCCTAACACCACCGCTGCTACTGAATAATCCACTGTACACAGACCAATATCACCTCAGCCAGTCATATAGAGGTGGACGCAGCTCCACACAGGTTCTGTACACCATATACATTACAGTGCAGTTATATCAGGTGACTCACAGGGATCGTCTTCTCTGATCAGAGTTCTTCCATTTTTATCTTCTTTCTCCATCTGCCCTGGGCCATCATGAGAAATTCTCTGAGCCACGAATCCACAGAATCTGCCAGAGAAACATATTGGGCTCCTCACTCTGGTACCATCCTCATATCTCTACAAACTGCACATCTGTATTAGCCCCTTTAAGCCCTTATTTAGTGGGTAGGCTGACTGTATGTGACCCCCCTTATAATATATGCCCCCCTCTGTGTGGTCCACTATAGTACATGCCACATTGCATGTAGTCCCCCTTATAGATGGTCCCCCTGTAGCCCCCTTATAGATGGTCCCCCCTGTATCCCCCTTATAGATGGTCCCCCACTGTATCCCCCTTATAGATGGCAGGGCTGTGGAGTCGGTAAGCCGCAGCTCCGACTCCCAACTCCGACTCCTGACTTTTATCAGGATCGACTCCAACTCAGACTCCGACTCCTGAATTTTATCAGGACCGACTCCGACTTCTGACTCCTGCTCCTTCATAAATGGCCAGTCATATATCAGGGGAGTTATTTATCCCACTCGCTCAGCAGCTTCTCCCTAATGTCCTACATGATCCTGGGACGACTTCTGAGGGGATAAGGAAGCATATATAGCAGCTTCTCCTGTGTGTGCAGTGGATGCAGCCAGTCTCCAGCCTCCATGTCCTGAACTACTCACAACTAGACTAGATGGAGCAGGTGATCTTTTCCTGCTGACAGTCTTCTATGTTTCTAACTAAATATTCACCATACTTAAAGAAACACTGCTAACAATGCCAGATCCCTGTGATATAGAGGTCACACATAGTGATATACAGGGGGTCACACATAGTGATATAGAGAGGGGTCACACATAGTGATATAGAGGTCACACAGTGATATAGAAGGTCACTCTGGGGGCACGCAATAGCATGCGCACACACACACACACACACACAGCCTGCTGCAGCCATAGCATACACACACCCACCCACACAGCCTGCTGCAGCTATAGCACACACACAGCCTGCTGCAGCCATAGCACACACACGCGCACAGCCTGCTGCAGCCATAGCGCGCACACACACACACCCAGCATGCTGCAGCCATAGCACACACACACACACTCACAGCCTGCTGCAGCCATAGCATACACACACCCACCCACACAGCCTGCTGCAGCTATAGCACACACACAGCCTGCTGCAGCCATAGCACACACACGCGCACAGCCTGCTGCAGCCATAGCGCACACACATACACACAGCCTGCTGCAGTCATAGCACACACACTCACAGCCTGCTGCAGCCATAGCACACACACAGACACACACACACAGCCTGCTGCAGCCATAGCACGCACACACACACACACACACAGCTTGCTGCAGCCATAGCGCACACCACACACACACACACACACACACACACACACAGCCTGCCGCGGCAATAGCACACGTACACACAGCCTGCTGCACCTACAGCTTTCTGCAGCCATAGCACACACACACAGCTGTAGCCATTGAACACTTAAGAAAAACACACAATCTTCTCCCAGAGAGAAAACGCCACACTGAGGACAGAGGTTACAGCTACACTACTTATGTCTTCTCCTCATCCTCCTCTATATTACACAGCATTAGGGATGGTCCGAACCTGCCAAGGTTTGGGTTCGTACGAACCTGAACTCTCGGCAATGATTCCCGCTGTTTGCCCGCTCTGTGGAAAGGGTGGGTACAGCCGGAGGACCGCCTGGAAAACTGGGATACAGCCTATGGCTATAGCTGTATCCCAGTTTTCCAGGCGGTCCTCCGGCTGTATCCACCCACTGCACGGAGCGGGCAGACAGCGGGAATCATTGCCGAGAGTTCAGGTTCGTACGAACCCAAACCTTGGCAGGTTCGGACCATCCCTACACAAGATATCTTCATATTACACTGATGCTCATATACAGTCATCAAGCATCCAGGAAGAGAACAGCACAGATCTCCCCCCTCTTCCAGCTCAGAAACAAACTGCCAAATAGTGACCGACAACTTTTCCCCGACTACCCTTATGTAATAGGGCCAGTGTCCTATTACTGATATATTCCCGACCACCCTTATGTAATAGGGCCAGTGTCCTATTAGAATGTTGCTCATAATATATATTCATGAGCAAAACTTGTAAAATTCATTTCAAAATTCACTTCTACATTTTTTTTAAAGCTGGAGTCGGAGTCGGTACATTGTTTTCCGACTCCGACTCCAGCCAAAGCTAGCTCCGACTCCAACTCCGACTCCAGGCAAAACTAGCTCTGACTCAGACTTTACGACTTCGACGCCACAGCCCTGATAGATGGTCCCCCCTGTATCCCCCCTTATAGATGGTCCCCCTGTATCCCCCCTTATAGATGGTCCCCCCTGCATCCCCCTTATAATGACCCCCAGTCTGTAAAAAAAGAAAAAACAACAACACAACTCACCTGACACCTCGCTCCCCCGCCGTGGCTCTTCTCTCTTCCTGTCCTCCGGTCTGGCTGTCATCTGACGCGCGGTTCCCGGCTCTGCACGGTCCTGTCCCCGGCAGCACAAGCATCAGTGAGCTACGTGCGCGCTGGAGATGTTACTTCCGGCACTCTGGGTGCTTGTTATAGATGCTCTGTGTGCCAGAAGTACTTCCCCAGCGCACACTGACCTCACTGGTGCGTGTGCTGCCAGGGATGGGACCGTGCTGAGCCTGGAGCCGCGCGTCAGACGGGGGCCCGTCCCAGCCTCCCTCTTGTGATCGCAAGCAAAACTGCTTGCGGTCACAAGGGGGAATGGGGAATTGGGGGGGGGGGGGCTCGCGGGGCCCCCCCTTGGTAGCGGCCCAGGCGCGACGGTGACCTCTGCGACCGCAGTCGCTACGCCACTGGGTGGAAGCCTTTCCACATCCCCCCTCCACCTATTAGGCGAGCAGAGGATACGGGTGGCAAGCCACTGAGAAGGGGCGAGACTGCCCCTTTTTCATAGTGTGCTCCAGGGTCGCATCTTAGAAAATGTCCCCCAATGTGTAACGCCATGGTGCCATGTCAGCACGCTCTAGAGAACTGTGTTTTTAATCTTTATATAGTGCAAACCTAAAGAATGCCCAAAAAGCGTATAAATAACGTCCCTATGTCATTATCCCTTGACAAAGCAAAGCGAAACGTGCGTAGGGTGAGTAGGTGAGTGGGACTTTCAGTACATGCATCCACCGCTGTTATATTACATTTCTGTAAATATTTTTTTCTAATTTGGGGGTATTTGTTTAGTTGTTTTAGACCTTTGGTCATTAAACTCCATATATATCTTTTTATCTTGCTTCCCCAGCCAATTTTTCATATTAATAATTTATTTGTGGATATTTGGTGCCATTTTGTGGTGGATGCATGTATTGCTATACATATATATTCATTTAGCATGTGCAATAAATAAACATATAAATTGTTTACATCTGTCCCCTCACTGATTTTGTGTTTACAGTTCTGTTTCATGCCTCCTTCCTTTTTATGTGAAATTTTTAAGAATTTCATTAATAACGTATAATTGATTAATATATTTCTTGGACTGTCCTGCATTTCTTTAGTGATCCCTTTGTGGATCTATTTTTTCTGTTTGATTTAATCTTTTTATGCTACAATGCTTTTATTTGCTATGTGTGGATTGGGCCTATTCTTCGTCTTTTAGAGAATTTTTGCCACAAATGGGGAAATGTATTTACTATCTTAAAACTTTCTTTGCAGATCAATACCTCCCAGAATGCTTCTTTGTCATACAAACATTTACTGCCTTGTTTATGTATTGAGGTAAGTGTCATTTATACGATTTTGATCTTATATCTAAACTTACTTTTACGTTTTTGTTCTCAGCTTCACACCTTATGCAAAAGGAATTGCGCCCCCCCCCCCCCATGTACTGTTATAAAAGTGCCCATAGAGAGCAATTGGCACCCCTGGTCTTTGTTGGGTACTCTGCAGTGCTACCATGCATTATTAGGATGCCATTCACCGGTGGGACATTCACCTGCTAAGGCTGAAAATAACATTTAGGCCTTATTCACTCATTCCAAAATTTTGTCCATAATTGCAGATCTGCCATTAAAGTGCCCACTGATTTCTATAGAGTTATTCACACTATCCGTAGCTTTACGTACCGCAAAAAAATAGGACATGTCCTAGTACATAATTGTGGAAAAGGTTAACCAATAGAAGTCTATGGGATCCCCAATTTTTTATGGAAGTTACAGATATGACATCTGCAATGTCCGCAAAAAAATGTGATCCTTTAGGGGTTGGGCATCTTTTTTTTTTTTTTTTTAACCAGTTCAACTTTATTTACAAGCACTGTACCATTTTTGCAGATCCGCAAAAAAAATACGGATTGCGAATGCACTATAGATATTTATTTTGCAGATTGGGGACAAAATTGCGGACATGCCAGACAATGTACAGGCCAGAAAAAAAATCACTGAATGAGGCCTTGCCTTTCATACTAGAGACATTTTGGTATCTAAATGCATTTATAGTAACATAAAATGTGTTGCTTCCTCCACAGGCATTTTACACCTACCCTGACAGCAAACGGGGGAAGGAATGTCCATTCCAGGAGCATCCACAGCCCTGTAAGAAATATACAAAATCTATTAATCTATACATATAGTGATGGTATGGTAACGCCTTCCATTGAGAATTGGCTAAATATTGTATAATGACATAACAATTCAGTTGCTCTTTAGCAATAGATTGTAATGTGTTGCGAAGAACCTAATAAGGAGCAAGTGCAACTGGATTGGTCCCACTGATAAAGACTGATGAAATTATGAACAGAATGTGATGGCTCCAGCTATAGGATAGAATAAATAAAATTCTGGCTGCTTGCAGCCACCACTAGGGGGAGCTTCCGTACATATCTATACAGTTATATTGAAGTGAATGGCAGCTGTACGAGCGCACTTGCTGCCAAGAGATAAACTGTATTAGAGATCAGTAACTCCCCTGGGTATAGCAGAGGTATAGGCACTGTTAGCTGTAGACCCTGTATATATTGTATTTACATACAATTACTCATTGTACATAGTCTGAACTTCATGCATGTAACAGTTTCATTTTCTGTCCAAAAGACATTGAAGAGTTACTAAAGGTGTCTGTCCAAAAAATCCATCACCACTCAAACACGATGACTGTAAGTTACTCCAGCCCTTGTCTTCTGGAGCCTCCTGGGGGGCCTCCTCTGGTGCCGGCAGTGACAGTTTGTAGAAAGCAAAACGGAACCTGCATCACAGAAAACAAGGCCGTTGTTCTGGAACATGACAAGGTAACGCTCACATCTGTCCTTACATGAGCTACATGTGGAAATGATCATTTTCCAACTTTTTAATATCCTGTACTTTGTACCCCAGCTCCTCCCTATTATAAAGACCTCTGCTTGCTGTCAGTAAATGGAGATATTATTTATATCCAGAGGCTTTAAAACCCCAAGACACCTAATGCTTCTCACAGCTGAGAGTTTGTTACACTTGTGTCCAGCCTAGACAGTCCTTTCTCATCTTGAACTTTCTACTGTGCTGTTTATTTGCTGAGCTGGACGCTCTCATACTTGGCCCCATGAATGTGAAGTGAACAGTGGTGCATGCTGTACTGTATAAATTACCACTCAATAAGTTACCTGTTATACCGGGTTCCCCCCCCCCCCCCCATTATTCTGGTCCCAAATGTAATGTCATTGAGAATTTAGCTTTGTTATTCCTATAAGTCACTATATAGCCCAGCCCTGGGGCGTAACTAGGAATGGCTGGGCCCTAACAGCAAATTTTTGATGCCCCCCCCAACTCCGACTAACCACAAAGCAGTCAAGTGTAGTTATAATTGTATGTTAAATGTTTATGAATGATATGTAATAAATAAATATAGATAGATATGGGATATATGAGATAGATAGCTAGATAGATTATTAGAGTGAGCATTTACAATTTGTCATCCCCCCTTGTAGTTAGTGCTCTCCCAGCATATAGTATCCCCCAATGCTAAAGGCATCTCACTGTAGGTAATCCCCTGTTAGCCCTCCACCCAGCAGATAGCATATGTTAGGCATCTCCCCCAGTATTACCCCTAGTAGATAGATCCTGGTAGGCATCCCACCACCTCCTCCCCATGTAGGCATGAGCTCTGCAGCAATTCTTCAGGGCCTTCTCTCCCTGCTGTGTGAGCGTACGATTGGCAAGGGAGGGTGTGGGTGGCCTCTTGTGGGCGGAAGCACAGTACTGCCTGTGGCCACAAGAGTGACTGGCAGGGTGGGGAGCCAATGGCCAGGAGGCCTGCGTGGCCACTGGGTGCTCTAAATGATGGCAGATTGGGGGTGGGGGTGGGGGTTAGGGCAGTATATTGCAGAAGCAGTGTGTGCAGTGGGCCCCGTAGAAGTCCTGTGCCTGGCCCAGACCTAACATGCGCTACTACCACTACTGCAGTTATTGGGTACAGTAATAATCTGTGACTTTCTGTGTTTTGCAGGAATTTTATGTTAAGAGCATTGACCGAGATCATCACTTGTGTTTTAAGGTAAACTTAGGCCTATAAACTGTAAACAGTGTATGCACTTGTGTTCTATGTATCTCTAAAATTCTTTTCTGATTCATTTTAATTTACTAAAACAGACTAATTCTTAGACAGTGTAAACACAGGCTAGACAGTCTAGGACTGTTTCACATGTTAAACTATGTGGTCGCAGTGTAGACCAACTATCAGAATTCTGGCAAATGGTGTCACTCCAAGGATAACTCCATATAAGGAAAACTGTTTTTCTATTAAAAGTACATTAAAAGTTATATAGATGTGTCTATATAATGTATTACCATATCTGTACGGTTCTGCCACACCAGGAAGTGAAGAAAAATGGTCTCTGTGCCAATCCACATTGTCTCCTGCTCCCACTGCTCTCCCACCTTAGGAGACAAAGATAACAATTCTCTGTCTCACGTTGTGTTTGCTGAGCACAGGCTGATGATGCAATAAGGGGGCAGGGCGTAATGTCACAGGAGGCTTGGCTGGATCCCCTAATCCCATAAGTGATTCACGATCTCTGACTGGCCAGAAGTAGCTGCTTCAACTTTACTGATTGTGCAAAACTCTGCAGTGAAATTAGGGCTATGTTCACACATGTTGGAGTTTCATTGCAGTATTGCAGTGTCTCACAAAAATGATGCCGTATCACTATTAAATGATGCTCAATGGCACAAAGTATCAGAGCCCGCACTGCCAATCCCACCTGGACAAAAAACGAGGCATACACGGTATATCCCACGTAAGATAATCAGATAAGTCCTTATTGTGGAGCTTAACCTCAAAGATAAAAGATGCTTGATCATAATACGTGCGTGGAAATAAAAAGAAAAAAATTAAATTAAAAAAGTTCTTTACTTTATTCCAATATCAGTGTTACAGGTAATAATAGTGTGCTGTGCGGGTGCGACCACAATGAAATGATAAAGTACTGCAAATAATTCAGTAACACAATGAAACTGTAATGTGTGAACACAGCCTAGATGTTCTGCAACAGATTTGGGTGGGGAATAGGCAGGTTGGGGGACTGTGATGAACAGCTGAGGGAAAGCAATGCATTCTGGAACCTGTAGTACTGTGTACAACTGCTCAACCAGGAAGTAGAGCCACAAAATACAGAACAAAGGCTTCTGCAGCTAGTTTATTATTATTATTATTATTATTATTATTATTATTAATAATAATAATAATAATAATAATAATAATAATAATAATAATAATAATAATAATAACTCTATCTGGAGTTCCCCTTTAACCCACAACCCTTTACAGACCTCTAAATACCCCACAAATATGTTGTTCATTGACAAAATTCCACCATGAGATGGCGCTTAGGAGTTTATTGCAGTTTATTCATTTACTGAATACAATAATAAGTGTATGCAGTACTCCCTCTAGTGGTGGCTGTAGAAGGAACTGTAACATCTATGAATCTGTAAGGGATTTGGAGCAATATGTGGCCGTGGTTCCGGGGCCGTGCTTGTAATCCAAATATACTCTTAAACCAAAGCAAATTTTCCCATAAGAAATCATTGAATGCAGACAACTGGTTCCAAATCCCCAAAATAATGATTTTTTTTATTCTGAATAACATGTAAAACAAATGAAACAAACATTTAGAAACAGCTGAATATGCGATATTATAAGTTACTGTACAGTATAGCAATCAGCATGTGGTGTATAATGTATAGTAAGGGCATAAACCTGAAAATACAGCAGCAGTTTATAGATACAGGATGGAACTGCAGATCTCCATAATGCAGTAGTGTAGTAAAACAGGCTAGAATTACCTCTATAGTCCTGTCCCCTGATGCAAGCCCCAGCCTGACATGGCTCTGGTATGATTTGGAAGATAAGGGATACTTCCTGGATCAGAGTACAGTGCTGTAGACCCCGCTATGCAGACCATTCCCCTCCCCCGCCCCCCCTCGCACCCAGTACAGGGAGCTCTTAAACCAAAGCAATGCTCTTAAACCAAGTCACAATTTTGAAAAATTGTGAGCTCTTCTTGCAAATCTCTCTTAAACCAAGTTACTCTTAAACCAAGGTACCACTGTACATTTATATGAAGTGCTTTAAAATAATTTGGCCACCAGGTGACAGTGCAAAATTCTTCTTTGCTTGGCTTTGCACCTGCTTTCAATATTACACTGCAGAGATGAGTCTTTCTGTATAATTGGATCTATTTATAATGTGACCACCAGATGGCAGTACTGAATATTTTAGTGTTGCTGTCACTGAAGAGACTGAAGTTGTCGCCAAAGATTTCTGTGTGACATTTTATTATATTCTTGTTAGCCAATAAAATGGTCGTGGTTGTTGCGTCTCTCACTGACAGCAATAAAACGTTTTTCAACTAGATAACATTGTACCAAGCGTCTTGCCATCAACAATTCAACATCTCATTGGCTTATTGCCTATACTCATGTGATTTAAAAGAATCTGTCCAGCAGATGGCAGCAGAGTGGGTTTATTAATATCTGTACAATACACTTGGGTTTTGACAAGGAACTGGAATTGAAGGGTTCAGCTATATGGCTGGAAGTGCAGGGGTTGTGGGTTCACCAGCCCCCTGATATCTATTATACTTTATTAATCTTGCCTTGTTTTATCCTGTTTTTTCATAGTTCACATTGATGAATCACACCCATATAAAATGTCCTCATAGAAGAGGTAAGTAAAGTGCGTGTAATGTTAACTAGGGAATAATTTCTGTAATATTAGACATACTAAATCAATGTAGCAATATGGGAGTTTTCCCTCTAGGGTTCCATGACCATTGGCACATGCATGGACCCAGCAAAGTGCCACACAGAGTCTGTACAAGTCTGGGCCATTCTATTATGGCTTCTTCCATACTGACTTGTTTAATATCTACCTACTATTTTGCCATCTGCTTGGTTTTAGATCGGCTCTGGAGTTTGGATCTGAAGATTCAGCTTTCTTATGTCCAGCTCAAGATATCCTCCAAAATCCCTTCATCTTTTAGTGCAGCAGTGTGTCACCAAAACCAGCAAAGTGGGGACTGTAGCCTTCAGTCAGTCATCTATAATGTGTCCACGGTAAGCAGCAATATAATGATGAAAAGAACTGATACATAATCTATATGCATGCTGTGAGAACTACACAGGACACATAACCAGCCTACTACACAGGATCAATGACCAGCATAGTACACAGGATCAATGACCAGCATAGTACACAGGACTTATGGCCAGCCTACTACACAGGATCAATGACCAGCCTACTACACAGGACCAATGACCAGCATAGTACACAGGATCAATGACCAGCATAGTACACAGGATCAATGACCAGCCTACTACACAGGATCAATGACCAGCCTACTACACAGGATCAATGACCAGCATAGTACACAGGACTTGTGGCCAGCCTCCTACACAGGACTTATGGCCAGCCTACTACACAGGACTTATGGCCAGCCTACTACACAGGACTTGTGGCCAGCCTACTACACAAGATCAATGACCAGCCTACTACACAAGATCAATGACCAGCATAGTACACAGGACTTAAGGCCAGCCTACTACACAGGACTTAAGGCCAGCCTACTACACAGGATCAATGACCAGCATAGTACACAGGACTTATGGCCAGCCTACTACACAGGATCAATGACCAGCATAGTACACAGGACTTATGGCCAGCCTACTACACAGGATCAATGACCAGCATAGTACACAGGATCAATGACCAGCCTACTACACAGGATCAATGAGCAGCATAGTACACAGGACCAATGACCAGCCTACTACACAGGATCAATGACCAGCATAGTACACAGGACTTATGGCCAGCCTACTACACAGGATCAATGACCAGCATAGTACACAGGACTTATGGCCAGCCTACTACACAGGATCAATGACCAGCATAGTACACAGGATCAATGACCAGCCTACTACACAGGATCAATGAGCAGCATAGTACACAGGACCAATGACCAGCCTACTACACAGGATCAATGACCAGCATAGTACACAGGACCAATGACCAGCCTACTACACAGGATCAATGACCAGCATAGTACACAGGATCAATGACCAGCATAGTACACAGGATCAATGACCACTCTACTACACAGGATCAATGACCACTCTACTACACAGGATCAATGACCAGCATACTACACAGGACTTGTGGCCAGCCTACTACACAGGATCAATGACCAGCCTACTACACAGGATCAATGACCAGCCTACTACACAGGATCAATGACCAGCATAGTACACAGGACTTGTGGCCAGCCTTCTACACAGGATCAATGACCAGCCTACTACACAAGATCAATGACCAGCCTACTACACAGGACTTATGGCCAGCCTACTACACAGGATCAATGACCAGCATAGTACACAGGATCAATGACCAGCCTACTACACAGGATCAATGACCAGCATAGTACACAGGATCAATGACCAGCCTACTACACAGGATCAATGACCAGTATAGTACACAGGATCAATGACCAGCATAGTACACAGGATCAATGACCAGCATAGTATACAGGACTTATGGCCAGCCTACTACACAGGATCAATGACCAGCATAGTACACAGGATCAATGACCAGCCTACTACACAGGATCAATGACCAGCACAGTACACAGGACTTGTGGCCAGCCTACTACACAGGATCAATGACCAGCCTACTACACAGGATCAATGACCAGCATAGTACACAGGACTTGTGGCCAGCCTACTACACAGGATCAATGACCGGCCTACTACACAGGATCAATGACCAGCATAGTATACAGGACTTATGGCCAGCCTACTACACAGGATCAATGACCAGCCTACTGCACAGGATCAATGACCAGCCTACTACACAGGATCAATGACCGGCCTACTACACAGGATCAATGACCAGCATAGTATACAGGACTTATGGCCAGCCTACTACACAGGATCAATGACCAGCCTACTGCACAGGATCAATGACCAGCCTACTACACAGGATCAATGACCAGCCTACTACACAGGATCAATGACCAGCATAGTACACAGGACTTATGGCCAGCCTACTACACAGGATCAATGACCAGCATAGTACACAGGATCAATGACCAGCCTACTACACAGGATCAATGACCAGCATAGTACACAGGATCAATGACCAGCATAGTACACAGGACTTATGGCCAGCCTACTACACAGGATCAATGACCAGCCTACTACACAGGACCAATGACCAGCATAGTACACAGGATCAATGACCAGCATAGTACACAGGATCAATGACCAGCATAGTACACAGGATCAATGACCAGCATAGTACACAGGATCAATGACCAGCATAGTACACAGGATCAATGACCAGCCTACTACACAGGATCAATGACCAGCATAGTACACAGGACTTGTGGCCAGCCTCCTACACAGGACTTATGGCCAGCCTACTACACAGGACGTATGGCCAGCCTACTACACAGGACTTGTGGCCAGCCTACTACACAAGATCAATGACCAGCCTACTACACAAGATCAATGACCAGCCTACTACACAGGACTTATGGCCAGCCTACTACACAGGATCAATGACCAGCCTACTACACAGGATCAATGACCAGCATAGTACACAGGACTTAAGGCCAGCCTACTACACAGGATCAATGACCAGCATAGTACACAGGACTTAAGGCCAGCCTACTACAGAGGATCAATGACCAGCATAGTACACAGGACTTATGGCCAGCCTACTACACAGGATCAATGACCAGCATAGTACACAGGACTTATGGCCAGCCTACTACACAGGATCAATGACCAGCATAGTACACAGGATCAATGACCAGCCTACTACACAGGATCAATGACCAGCATAGTACACAGGACCAATGACCAGCCTACTACACATGATCAATGACCAGCATAGTACACAGGATCAATGACCAGCATAGTACACAGGATCAATGACCAGCATAGTACACAGGACTTGTGGCCAGCCTACTACACAGGATCAATGACCAGCCTACTACACAGGATCAATGACCAGCCTACTACACAGGATCAATGACCAGCATAGTACACAGGACTTGTGGCCAGCCTTCTACACAGGACTTATGGCCAGCCTACTACACAGGATCAATGACCAGCCTACTACACAAGATCAATGACCAGCCTACTACACAGGACTTATGGCCAGCCTACTACACAGGATCAATGACCAGCATAGTACACAGGATCAATGACCAGCCTACTACACAGGATCAATGACCAGCATAGTACACAGGATCAATGACCAGCCTACTACACAGGATCAATGACCAGTATAGTACACAGGATCAATGACCAGCATAGTACACAGGATCAATGACCAGCATAGTATACAGGACTTATGGCCAGCCTACTACACAGGATCAATGACCAGCATAGTACACAGGATCAATGACCAGCCTACTACACAGGATCAATGACCAGCATAGTACACAGGACTTGTGGCCAGCCTACTACACAGGATCAATGACCAGCCTACTACACAGGATCAATGACCAGCATAGTACACAGGACTTGTGGCCAGCCTACTACACAGGATCAATGACCAGCCTACTGCACAGGATCAATGACCAGCATAGTACACAGGATCAATGACCAGCCTACTACACAGGATCAATGACCAGCATAGTATACAGGACATATGGCCAGCCTACTACACAAGATCAATGACCAGCATAGTACACAGGATTAATGACCAGCATAGTACACAGGATCAATGACCAGCCTACTACACAGGATCAATGACCAGCATAGTACACAGGATCAATGACCAGCCTACTACACAGGATCAATGACCAGCATAGTACACAGGACTTATGGCCAGCCTACTACACAGGACCAATGACCAGCCTACTACACAGGACCAATGACCAGCCTACTACACAGGACCAATGACCAGCATAGTACACAGTACACCATTACACAGCACATGACTTGGATGTCTACTTGCCTAGTATCATTAAAGGGGTAGTGCGGCGCTAAGAAATTATTCACAGAATAACACACATTACAAAGTTATACAACTTTGTAACGTATGTTATATCGGTGAATCGCCCCCTTCCCGTGTCCCACCACCCCCGCACGTGTACCCGGAAGTGTTGGTGCATTATACATTACCTGATCCGTGTCGCGCATGTCCGCCATCTTGTGCCAAACGTCATCTTCGGACGGACGGGCGAATCGCTGCCGCCGTCCCTGATGCCGGCCCCCCTCTGCCACGTCATAACTGTGCTCAACCGCGATTGGCTGAGCACAGTTATGCCAATCGCGGCTGAGCACAGTTATGACGCGGCAGAGGGGGGCCGGCATCAGGGACGGCGGCAGCGATTCGCCCGTCCGTCCGAAGATGACGTTTGGCACAAGATGGCGGACATGCGCGACACGGATCAGGTAATGTATAATGCACCAACACTTCCGGGTACACGGGCGGGGGTGGTGGGACACGGGAAGGGGGCGATTCACAGACATAACATACATTACAAAGTTGTATAACTTTGTAATGTGTGTTACTCTGAATAATTTCTTAGCGCCGCACTACCCCTTTAAGGAGGGGTGATGAGCCATATAGCAAAAATAAAATGGAACACAGATAAAAGATCACTTTGGTGCTCTCAGTTTAGGCTTCCAGACCCTCGTTGTGTCAGGGTCTTCATCTGTCATACTCTGTGCACCTGTGAATGCAGCCTAAGGCTATGTTCACACAACGTCAAAAAAAGAGAAAAGACGTCCGTTATTGCCGCGATTTAACTGACTGTAATGCAATGCATTGAAGTCCTTAGAATGACACAATGTAAAAAATGACGAATGTTATCTGTGTGGAAGTCAAAATAATGATCATGTCAATTATTTTCGGACGTCTTTAGAAAACAGCGGACGTTATTTTTTAGTTCACACACTTTTTTTTTTTTACCGTCATTTTTTTACTTTTACTATTAAATTCAATGGACTTTTCAATTAAAGACACACCCAAAGGCCAATCAGTCCACCTGTACTAGAATAATGTACCAGCAGCTGTTATTGCACTGACGGGCAGCCAATCCTCAAAATAACGGACACCATTTTGGATTCAAAAAAATTATAAAAGGTCAAGAAAAAACGTTGTGGGAACACAACCTTACTTATTAATCTAATGCTAGGTGATACATATTCATCATATTCAGTGCAAAATATTTTTTTTACTCAGCAACATCCAGGTGGATCTCAAAATCTGCAGCTATCACTCCCTCGGCCCGGCATCGGAGATTGCATCAAGGTATGAATTCTCACTTTTGTTTTGATCCATAATTATTTTCTTTCGTGCTCTAATAATGCTAAATATCTGAGACCCGGGTCAAACTCGATTTCAATAGGCCTTAGATACTTTCATTCCTTACTGTAAATATTCAATGTGGTTCACTGACACCGGTCATATATGAGAGCAGAGGCGTAGCTAGCTTTTCCTGCACCCAGGGCAAAGATTCATTTTGGCGCCCCCCCTCCTCCCAGACACCTCAAACAGAAACTTCTCGCCACACTGGACTTAAAACACCTGCTCAGTATCATGCACAGATCTGATTCTTGTAATAAGACACATGACAGATACACATATACAGACATACACACATATGCACATATACAGACACATATGCACATATATAGACACATGACAGATACACATACAGTATACAGACATACACACAAATGCACATATACAGACACATATGAACGTATACAGACACATGACAGATACACATATACAGACATACACATATATATGCACATATACAGACACATGACAGATACACATATACAGACATACACACATATGCACCTATACAGACACATGACAAATACACATATACATACACATATGCACATATCCAGACACATACACATATACAGACACATAAGCACATATACAGACACATGGCAGATACACACATGCACATATACAGAAACATACACACATATGAACATATACGGACACATATACATACACATGACAGATACACAAATGCACATATACAGACACATATACAGATACCTACACACACATATGCACATATACAGACACATGACAGATACACACATGCACATATACAGATACATACACACATATGCACATATACAGACACATGACAGACACACATGCACATATACAGATACATACACACATATGCACATATACAGACACATGACAGACACACATGCACATATACAGATACATACACACATATGCACATATACAGACACATGACAGATACACACATGCACATATACAGATACATACACACATATGAACATACACAAAACAGTCACTTAGAAGCTGTAGACAGAAAGGCACTGTGTATGAAGGAGGCTGGTGCCCCCCTTCAGCCTTGCGCCTGGAGAAGCTGCCCCCTCTGCCCCCCCCCTCGCTACGCCCCTGTATGAGAGTGGCCTGCAACATGCAAAATGTTAGGAACCACTGCTCTATAGTCTCTGAACGCCTTCCAGTGCATTAGGAGATTTCCATAGCTAAGAATCTCATAGAATTGTTTATGGGTGGAGTTCCCCTTTAATTTGCACTTTTAGGCTGGGTTCACACACTGTATACTTCAGGCAGTATTTGGTCCTCAAGTCAGGTCCTCATAGCAACCAAAACCAGGAGTGGATTGAAAACACAGAAAGGCTCTGTTCACACAATGTTGAAATTGAGTGGATGGCCGTCATATAACGGTAAATAACTGCCATTATTTCAATATAACAGCCGTTGTTTTAAAATAACAGCAAAAATTTGCCATTAAATGACGGCCATCCACTCAATTACAACATTATGTGAACAGAGCCTTTCTGTGTTTTCAATCCACTCCTGGTTTTGGTTGCTATACAGCCTCACAAATACAGCCTCAAATATACATAGTGTGAACCCAGCCCCCCTCTGTCCTGTTCTTCCTAGGTGTTGAATATCTTAGCAGTAATATTTAAGCAAACAGGAACTTCCTTATGTTATAAGACTAAGACGAATGGTTGACAAATACAGGACATAAATAATGCTCAAATGTTGCAATAAAGCGTAATAAAGACTGTGTGATGAGCACCGGCAGTACCTGTACATATTTAAGTGCTGGAGTGTGGCTCTATGTATCTGCATGGCATCATTATCACCAGGCGGCACACTTAGTACCACCATGTGTTCCTTAGCCTATTGCTTTCCTAGGTTGGAACAAATGACATGAAATATTAGTTTGGATACCTTGGGCCATAAGTGTACATAAAATACTTTGGTTATTTCAAAAAGGGAAGATTAATCCAGATTTCTGATTCATTTTCTTTTATATCCTTAGAGGGATCAGGGCTCAGATAATGTATTGCAGATTACAGAGAGGGATATTATAGCCATAAATACCTATCACCTATTCACTGTATTAGTAATACATGTAAGGACAGTGGTGGCCCTAACCCACTATTTGCTAATATGGGGGACCCCGGTCCTCCCTGGCCACAAAACATCTGCAGAAGGGAGTTTTAATGGGGGAGCAGTCCAGGATACCTGCTTTGCAAACTCTAGTGATCACCTATCCAGTGGTCTATCCCTTTAAGGTATTGCATAGTTATGGTTACAGTATTTCTGGCTTTGTGCATTGATATTCTGCTGTAACTGACTAACTCTTACATTTTACACACAGTTATGGCGTTCTGATGTCCAGTTTTCCCATGAGTATCTCTTCTGTTCGTTTGACTGTAAGTATTTGCAATGTTGCTTCCCACCTTTCTGGAAATTGTACTTTTGTATCCATTTTACTGCTTTGGTTTATAACTATATAAATGACATAAAATAATAAGTTTGCAAAACTATATTTAATGAAAAAGTATGTGTCTGGTATCAGTAATGGAAGACACCTTTGCAGAGATTGACAACAAAAGACCCCGTCTACAATTTCCGGTTTTTCATTTTTTGCCCTTTTGTTTATTCCTCCTTTTAAAAGGCCATAACGCTTGCATGTTTTCACCTACAGACCAATATGATCTCCTATTTTATACAACACCAATTGTACTTGGTAATGACATGTTTAATTTTTAAAATATGTTGCGAATCCAAAGAAAATGATTTAGGAGGTGAAACTGAAAAAAAAAAACGGACATGCATTATGCATCTTCCTCAGTACGATTACAACAATAACCAATTTATATAACTTTTCTTTTATTTTACAATCTAAAATATATATATATATATATATATATATATATATGTATATATAATTTTTTTTTTTATAAAATGTGCTTAAAATTGCTTTTATTTTTCTGTATTTTTTTTCTGTTTTCATTTTTCTGTATTTTGTATTTTTTTTTAATCAGTGCCACATTTGTACAGATGTGATCACTTTTTATTTAATCTTTTCTTTGATGTGATGTAACAAAAAATCTGCAACTTTTGCACTTTTGCCGTTTACCATGCAAGATCAGGAATGTGATAATATAATAGTTTGGGCAGTTCCACATGCGGCGATAGCAAATATGTTTATTTTTTTGTTTAGAATATCTTATTGAAAAAAATAGGATAAGGGAGGGGGTATTTAAATTATATTTTCCCTAGGGGACATCTATGAGCAATACCATAATTGCTCATAGGTAAAGATGATCTTCGATAAGGTTTACACGAACCCTTGGCTTTTGAATCCCACTGTCTGCCTGCTCTGTGGAGAAGGTGCATACTGTATATCCCATGGACCATCTTGAAAATATAGGTACAGCCATACCTCATAGGCTGTATCCATGTTTTCAAGCTGTCCTCAGGCTGTCTCCACCTTCTCCACGAGTGGGCAGACAGTAGGATTCAAAATCCTATGGTTCAGCTTTGTACGAACCTTAGCGAAGCCCGCTTTGCTCAACTCTTCTTATAGGGATCAATGTAGTACATGTACTGCATTGAGCCATCATTCTGTGCTCATTTTGTACAGGTTGAGGGGGCCTTGTGGCTGACACAATCTTGCTGAAGGGATCTGATCCCCCCCCCCCACTGGACAATCAAGGAAGATATTTTAAGGGCATTTAAATGCCACCCTCAGTTTTGACAGCAGTATGTAAATGGTAAAATAGCGACACAGATGATCACTCCATGCCGGCTATTAGCAACAGTCCCTGGCTGCTAATAGCAGACGGGAGCTGCCCAGTATAGAGAGAGTTCACGATGGGAGCCCTCTCTATAACAGCTTAAAGACAGTCCGATCAAGAGAATCAGTCAGGGGAAGTAAGCTCTTAGTGTGTTGTATCCCGGCTCTGTGTAACGTGACTTAGACAGACTCCCAATGCTAGTCCATGGGGCTCTCCAGGTCTCCTAGACCCAGAGTGGGAGATGAGTGCATGTCTCTCCCAGCTCATACTGCTGATTGGTCAGCGCCTGAAGACTCACATTTGTCAGAATGGCTTATGGATTATGGTTAATGATAAGCTCACCAGTCTTCTTTGGGACTCCCAGGATAAATTTGATGCCACCTGGCAGCCTTGCTAACTTATTTAAGCACTATTTATGACCTCTCTTTTATCATGGGACTTTCTATACTTTCCAGCTAACACTCTTCCCTTGTCTTGTTACTCCCTACCCTTGTTGTGTATTGTCTGTCAGACCCTCTTGTTCCCCCCTTATTATCAGGGTAACTGTGCTGATTGTTTTGCCTTTTTGTCCTTTTATATTTATGACCGCTGTTATCTAGCGACATTCCTGTTATAACCACAAAATAATTGCACTCAAATGTTTTATACCATTTGTAAAACAATAAAACCTTTGAAAGTCAGTGAGCGCTACACACCCAGCAGGCAATTATTGGGCATATACATCACAAATAAGACTAGTACATTTGACACATATCATATACACACTGCATCACATACCATATACATGCCACTAAGAAAAGATACCACATCCTTGTGCTGACCTCCAGCAAGCAGAATCCTGCAGATACAAAGCTCCCTCACTGTCTAGGCCACTCCCACGAATATCGCTAAGCCACACCTCTATACAAATGGCGCTATGTTCTTACATATCGCTCAGAAGTGCTATATAAGCAATTACCTACTGCATACATAGGATGTGCACTGGCCTATTCATTACTGCATGGATACAATATGTCCTTCATCTGTTTCTTTCCTCTCCAGTTTCTCACAGACGTCTAGGCCTTCTTGCTCTCGCCACATCGTTCCTGGTTTTCACTTTGATTTTGATCATCTGCGTAATCTGTAAGAGAATATGGAAGATATTTACAGGTAAATAAAATGTTTCCATCAATCGATGATTATTTTCACTAAGCTGAACGTAGTCACATTATTTGGTATCTGTTGAGTAGTATATTGCAGTATTATTTTGTAATATTATTTTGTAGTAGTATGCAGGCAATTGATTACGTCTGACACTGTATGATGGTAATATTTTGGCAAACTATGACACTTCTATGTATTTACCATGTATTATATGGCAGTATAATGCCGGCAATATGTTGGTATTATGTGGTTACTGTTTGGCAGTATTACATTACTTTCCACTTCCTAATGTATTTGACAAATACCCTGTTTCCCTGAGAATAAGACAATGCATCTTTGAGAGCAAAAATTAATATAAGACACTATGTCTTATTTTCAGGGGATGTCCTATTTTTCCATGAAGAAGAATTAACACTTATTGTTAAACAAAAAGAAATTAACATTTATTATATACTGTATAGTAGTTGTCATAACAAACCAGCATAACCAGACAAAACCAACTGTGGTTGGCACTATAAGGGGTGTAACTAAAAGTGGATAGGGCAGGCCTCTAAAAGGAAAAGCTGGACAGTTGACCCAAATAAACTAAGATTAATCTTGGGGTTTGACTGGTTGTAAATGGGAAGGAGCGCCACTCTCTAATTATCATGTCATTGGTTTCTCTGCATACACAGCTTCACTCTGGAGAAGGACCATCCTACTTGTGTACTCCTCCGATTCGGCAGAATACAAAAACCTCATCTGTGCCTTTGCTGACTTCCTGCACAGCATCCTGGGATGTGAGGTCATCTTGGACTTATGGGACATTAACACAATCAGCCAGATTGGAATGTTACCTTGGTTTTACCAAAAAAGAGATCTAGTGAGTCAAAGAAAAGGCAAAATTATGATTGTATGGACAAGAGGAAGTAAGACGATGTATGACCAATGGAAAAACCATCAAATCAATAGCATTGGATTAAAAGACTCAACTAATCTCTTTGGGGCAGCTATGTCTTGTCTGGAGAAAGACTTTGAGGTTCAACCAGAAGAAAATCTGGAGCACTATACAATGGTGTACTTTGAAGGACTGTGTGAGAAGAAGGATATCCCCAAATGCTTCAGGAAGATCTCCAGGTACCGCTTATTGAAGGACATCTATAGACTGGTCAGCCATCTACAAGACACTACTTGTCTATCTCCTCCCTGCTTGATAAAGGCAGTGGCCAAATACCTCAGGAAAAAGCTTGTGAGCTCTGAAAAAAGACAAGGTCTTCTGCACCACATAGAAGTCTGTAAAAAGCTTGGTGAAGATATAAGCTGATATTGGTCGAGAACACACTAACCCGGTGGATAAAATGGGAACCCTGGAGAAATGTACTACTTGTTTACTAAAATCAGGACTGCCTGAGTCTGAGCATTGTACACATGGTACTAAGTGGTGCTGACTATTCTGGTGTAGCGGCTCTATAAGACTAAAACAGTGCAATTTTATGGTCCCATTGTCCTCAGTTTTTTAACATTGGCCCTTTAGACCAAATTTATTGCAATCACCCCAAAGTCTTCTGCTAAGAGGGTAACCTGTGTGCCCCTCCATGTCTCCCACAGTAAGAATAATAAGACAGGTGGGATGTTTAATATGTGCGATGTTAAATATAAAGCCCCTATTACACGGCTGATGGTGAGGAGTAAGTGAGTGCCGACCTGTCAGATCAGCACTCGCTTGCTCCTCATTCCTTGCTTGCTGCCGGTGGGTCGGAGCAGGGGGGGGGGCTGCAGAAGGGGCACCCTGGACGAGATTTAGAACCTCCACGTAGCCCATAGGAATATGGTGATGTCACGACCTGACTCCTAGAGCTGTGCGGTCTGTGGCTGCTGGAGAGGGTTACAGCTCTGGGAGTCGGGTCGGGACATCACCATTTTATTCAGGAAGTGAAGCCTTGATGCAGTAGTAAGTGCAGGGAAAAAGCACTTTATAAGCATTTCCCGTAATAAGTGTATATTGGTGATTTGTATAACTTTTGGGGGGCAATATAAAACTTTAATAAAAATTTTCGCTGGAATTCTACTTTATGTAGCACCAAAACTGTATCTCCCTCCATGCTAACAACATGTCCACTCAACCAAGCCGATTATGTATGCTAATGTGGGAGTCAGGGGAAGTTATAGTAGTCAAGAGCTGAGAAAATGTTTTGCCATTAGTGGAAATATTCTTGAGAAAGATGCACCAAATTTTGAATGTCTTTACAAACTCTTTGGCTTGTTTATCATGTGCTGCTTTTGAGTGATATGATGTTTATTCTCTGTTTAAACAGAACACAGAATTCTGCAGTCTTTTAAAGGGGTTTGCCAAGTTATTTTTACTTGTCCTCTGTCCACAGGATTGGGAATAAATGTGAGATCGTGGGGGGTCCGACACTGTGCTGTACTCGGATGTCTCTGGTGGCTACTTAGAGAATGAATCGAGCTGCAGCTCAAGTGCCGACCCCTGGCTTCATTCAAAACAAAGTAGTCAGGGCCCAGAGGTTGGACCCCCACAATCTCATACTTGTCCCCTATGCTGTGAATAGGGGACAAGTAGAAATAACCTAGCAAGCCCCTTTAATTTAAAACAATAGCAGTTGTTTGACTTCAGCTATTTTCAAGAATACCCAGAAAGCATCTTGCTGATAGTAACCAATCAAAGATCACCTTTCATTTTCTGACCTGGTCTAGAAGTATGACTTGTGGATTTTGATCGGTTACTATAGATGATATTGGTATATAAGATCTACAATTGTATATATTGTTGTATGTATGAAGCAAAGCTTGTAGATGCTAAGAATGGATAAATTATGTACAAATTAAATCATTTTCATGTTATGATTTTATACGTTTTAAATAAGATCATGTATTATAACGACAACGACTGTATATAAGGTTACAGTTCTTAAAACCTTTTAAATAATTTTTTATGAAGACCACATCCTAACTGTGAAAACAGCCATTTGTATAGGCAGTCCTGAAGATGGCGTGCTTCATTTATGTCTGACAAATTTGACCAATCAGAGCTCAGCTTACATTTGTGCAGTTTCTCTGGAAAAATACAAATTGAGCTTTGATTGATCTGACAGTTTTGACAAATGAGGCCAAAATTTTCCCATATTTCTATATCTTATTTTTTACCATGTTGTAACATGTAAGATATAGGCTGTGCACAGTGTTTCTATGTAAAATCTTTTTGGATTGTGAAGGGTAAACTTTCTATAAAAAGATAAGAAAAAAATACAGAATTTCAGTTCTTTGAATAAAATAGTTAGAAGAAAATTCTGTTCTTCTGAGTGATTTATAACATTATAGATAATGTGCAGATAGAAAAAAACAGCCCCATACCTATAGGTCATACTGTAGCTCAGCCCAGTTTACTTTAATTCAGAGACAGATCTTCTTGGAAGAAAGCAGCAATGTTTTTAAGTACTAGACAAACCCTTTAAAGTGATTGTCGGATTAGAAAATTACCTATTTATGTTTTTATGTTAAACATATTTTTAAGATTTTTGGGTGAGTTTTTCCTAATTTTCCATTTTACTATATTTTGAAATAATCTTGAAATCTTGCAGTTTTCATACTAAAGCCCCTATTCCACGGGCCGACAGTTAGAAGCAAACGAGCGCTATCAGCTATTGCTCCTCGTTCCCCACTCGCTGCTATTACACGCGACTGCATCGAGCAGGTGAGTGCGGGAGGGGCCACAGGGAGCTGCAGGGGGGCTGCCCGGGTATCGCTAGATGGTCCGGGCAGCCCATAGAGGATAGTGGCGGTCTGCTGCCGCCGCTTCTATTCCACGGAGCAATGGCAGCAGATCGCTGCAATCACAGTCGTATGTTTTTCAACATGTTTGAAAGACAAACAATGCAACCATCAGCTGACATGAAGGTTGTCGGCTGATCGTTGCCTTCTATTCCACGGGACAATTATCCGTAATCGTTCCATAGAATACTGCCTTTAGCCTAAAACTAAGCTGAGACTTTCTGTGGTATCTCTAATAAAAAGGTGGAGACTGCTGGAAAGTGATATCTATAGCATCACAGCAAAAGTGATCTCTATAGCATTACAGTGACACAGCAGTGACAGTATGTGACGGTGTGTAGATAATAACAGTTCAGCCTTCCTCTCCCTGTACTTTGCACAGCTTACACAGCACTTACAAACCTGCCCAATACAGAATATGGTGCGGAAGTATTCACTGTACATATGTCTATGGGGCTTGCTGTAAAGATCATCACTATATGCTGTTAGAAACTGCTCAGGCTATTACTCATTTTACAGTATCCACTTCACGATGCAGATTGTTATGGAATACATAATATGACAGCCATGATGCCCTGATCCCAGGCCTGACACTTTTCCAGGTACCAGGGAAGCAAAGAGGTCCTTGTACACCTTACCCCCAATGCTTTAGATGTCCCTTTATGGAGGGAAGATTCTCTTCAGAATCTCCTCCCTCCTCCTCCTGCTCTCTCTAAACTACTACTAAACTGATTAGGAGGCCACATCTCCTCTCTGCCTTGCACCCCCTCCCCCCATTCAAGTTCTGGATCTTGAAACAATTCTGTCTTTCAGAATCTGCACCTTCTCCCTGGCAACCTAAAAGGGAACCTGTCACCGGGGACGCGTGCACAGAGCCCGCCTGTCCCACCGGTGCAGCCCCTGGATACTTACCCTTTCCGCCGAGTCCCGTTCCTGGAGCCGGTCCCGGGACGAAAATATTAGCGCCCGAAGCCATGCACGCGTGTTGCAGAGATGAGTCCGATGCCCATAGAGAATGATGGCTTCATTCATTCTCTATGGGCATCGGACTCATCTCAGGTAATTTGCATACAGCACGCACATGGCTTTGGGCGCTGATATATTCGTCTTGGGAACTGCTCCAGGAGCGGGACTCGCCGGAAAGGGTAAGTATCCGGGGGCTGTATCGGGGGGGTTGCGGGCGGGCTCTGTGTCCACGTCCCCAGTGACAGGTTCCCTTTAATGAATCTGCCTCACAAGGGTAAAAAGAGTAGACTTACATAGACATGTGGCAAATTTCATAGGAAATAACGGTAAAGAGCAATTTCTGTGAAACACAAAAACTGCACTATAACCATACAACAACCAAGTTATTTTCTGGAAACCGGATCTGTACTGGGACACTGCATTTGTTTCTAGGGAGAAAAATCCATGATGTTTATATCAGTTTGGGTGTGACTTTTAGAGTGATATAAAAAGCTTTACCATTAACAGCGTAAACCACCACATACGCTATGTACAAGCCTTGAATTAATTTTTACATGAACAATATAAAATGCAGCCCAACTAGAAGTACAAGGCTGCATTCCATTCATTGTGCAAACATGGCTGGAATATCGGGTTATGTCTCTATAAACAAACAGAAAGATCGTTATACAAACGTGAGTGTTGTCGTTATCTTCCTGATGCAGTATGCACTCAGACATGGGGGTCACTCAACAAAGTGGGGTACACTCCTAGCATGTATGGCCCCTTTTCCTGTGGCATATTTACACATTACTTGTCAGAGTCTACCGAGATATATGTGGACTATAAATTCTTTGCTAATCCTTATTACTTATTAATAATCCTAATTAAAGGGAATTAGACAATGCTGAGATAAGAGGAGGATCATAGGTTCAGGACCTTCACCTCTTATGCCAGGTTGCCACACATTATTTTAGGCAATTTTTTGAGCCACAATAAGGCAAAAAAATTATAGAAATTGTATAGGAACACAGCGTCATGCACAAAATGGCCAAAAAATAATTAAGTAATGTCTCGTACTCAGGAGGACCAACTGTCTATTGATATCATGTTGAACTGTGTAATACTATAATTCTCCTCTGGGGGTGCTGCAGGGGAGCTACATGCTTGCTGCGAGTTTACAGCTGATCACAGGGGGACACTGTGATTAGATTTACGCTAGATGACTTTTTCATCAGAAAAGGAGTAGTTTAAGTGGACAAGCCCTTTAAAACTAGTATTCTATATTTAGCTTACATTTTAATCTAGTACAGTATTGTCTCACAACTAAATATAGCTTGCAAGTGCAATTGTTCTCGTTTGCTTATCATGTTATACCACATCAAGAAACCATGAATCACATTCTCATTGCATATCCACAGTTTGCTAACACAGGTGCGTCCCTAGCCAGGTATGCAGGCATTATACAATTTACAAGATTATGTATAGTCTCTAAGGCAGTGATGGCTAACCTTGACACTCCAGCTGTTGCAAAACTACAATTCCCATGATACCTGGGCAGCCAAAGCCATATTTTTGGTTGTTTGGCGTGATGGGAACTGTAGTTTTGCAACAGCTGGAGTGTCAAGGTTAGCCATTACTGCTCTAAGGAGATGTGCTAGATAAACAGTGGATGTGTCATTCAATGGTAGGACATGTAGGTTAGGAGATGCTACAGATGTCCAGCAAACTGGCATACCCTGCCCATGTACCACATATACTAATTAGTGAATCTTACCTTTTTATACTTTGAGAGTCCTGTCAGCAACTGAGCATCAGTAAAAGGCGTCATGGTGATTGAAACTCAACCTTAATAACCCCATGTTCTATGTATGATAGGAACCAGGGATGGTAGGAAGTGATTTATAAAGCATTTTTGTTTGGCTATATATGTATGGTTACTGGAGAAACATTAGTGGGTGTTTGGTTGGCATAGGAGCCTAGTACTTCAAATGGCCCAATCTACTTCCGACAGGTGAAGGCCCAGTAATGAAGTACATAAAGCTAGGGGCCTACCACTTCAAGTGGCCCATGGCTCTGTAGTGAAGGATAGAAATATTTCAAGATCCATAACTACTGTCCTACAGCCGTAACAGACAGTGAGTGTGGACCCACTGTGCTACTCAACTTGTTTGGCTTTAGGTCACACCAGGGAGAAGAGTCTAAGTGTCCTTTAGGTATTCACCCTTTATCCCGCTCCAGGATGCAGAAGCTGGACTTATGCAGCTATAGGGAACTAGGTCACTCCACAAGCATAAACCTGGTGTGAACAGCAGCTGGTTCTCAAGAAACAGACAGAGTCGGTGCAAGGCACTAGGGAACAGGCCAAGTATGCGTGGTCAGCAAGCCAGGTTGTCAGCAGCAGAATCAGTGCAGTACCGTGGATGAGATGGGTATCATAGTCAGGCAGGTCAAGGGTAGGGGCGGACGGCTCAGAGGCAGGTCAGACAATCTGAGTTGGCAACAGGACAGCCACACGGTATAGACGGGTCAAGCAGAAAGCATAATTAAAAGGAAAAGCACAGGTCAGGGAACAAGGGAATTAAGCAGAAAAAGTAAACAGCTGCGTGTTCAGGAATGCAACAACACTCAGGCAAGGTGCCTCCTAGTGGCCAGGGTTGTCATTGCAGCTAAAGGAGAAAAAAGATGCCCCCTATTCCTCACATCCATCTCCTCAAGATGATGGGCCTAGCAACAAAGAAAAATAGTATTCCCATCATAACATGCAGATGATATATGCTCAATAATGGAAGCATGTGCAACTAGTGTCATGTATGCACCTTGGCCTGCGTTGCTTAGCAGTGACCTAAACATATATTGTCTAAAGTTCAAAAAACAAAAGGTATGAAGCAGGGCCGTTTCTTGCACCGGGCGGGCCGGACGACGGCACGGGGCGCCGAGAGTTAGGGGGGCGCTGGTGGCTCCCCCGGGACCTCACACAGCCTGGGTTGGATAGCGCCCCCACACCCAGACCGTCACCCGGCCGTCCGTCATCTCGCCCCCCAGTCTGTCAGATGAGCGGCACGGGACGCTCATGTGAGCGACAATCCCGTCCGCAGCTGCCGCGACCATGCTCATGTGACTTGCACCGGACGTCCCTGCGCCTCACCTACTGCCCGCACTCCTTCAATCAGCGCAGAGCGGGAGCGCGGGGCCGCTGCGGCCGGCCGTGGCAAACACAATGATTGGCTGCGTGCTCCACGGCCGGCCGCAGCGGCCCCACGCTTCCGCTCTGCGCTGATTGCAGGAGTGCGGGCAGTAGGTGAGGCGCAGGGACAGCCGGGGCAAGTCACATGAGCACGGTCGCGGCAGCTGCGGACGGGATCTGACAGACCGGGGGGGGGGGGGGGGGGGCGAGATGCTGGGCGATGCGCACTACTACCGCTGCAGCACTCATCTGAGAGGTGAGAAGGCAGCCATCTTGTGTGTGGAGAAGGGGGGTCAGGGGGTATAGTGTGTGGAGGAGGGGGGGGGGGGTCAGGGGGTATAGTGTGTGGAGGAGGGGGGGGGTAAGGGGGTATAGTGTGTGGAGGAGGGGGGGGGTTGGGGGGGATAGTGCGTGGAGGAGGGGGGGGGGGTTGGGGGGGATAGTGCGTGGAGGAGGGGGGGGGGGGTGGGGGGGGATAGTGTGTGGAGGAGGGGGGGTTGGGGGGGATAGTGTGTGGAGGAGGGGGGGGGGGGTTGGGGGGGATAGTGCGTGGAGGAGGGGGGGGGGGGGGGGTCAGGGGGGATAGTGTGTGGAGGAGGGGGGGGGGGTCAGGGGGGATAGTGTGTGGAGAAGGGGGGGGGGGTCAGGGGGGATAGTGTGTGGAGAAGGGGGGGGGGGTCAGGGGGGATAGTGTGTGGAGAAGGGGGGGGGGGGCAGGGGGATAGTGTGTGGAGAAGGGGGGGGGGGTCAGGGGGGATAGTGTGTGGAGGAGGGGGAGTCAGGGGATAGTGTGTGGAGAAGGGGGGGTCAGGGGGATAGTGTTTGGAGGAGGGGGGGCAGGGGGGATAGTGTGTGGAGGAGGGGGGGGGGGGGGGATAGTGTGGGGAGGAGGGGGGGCAGGGGGGATAGTGTGGGGAGGAGGGGGGGCAGGGGGGATAGTGTGTGGAGGAGGGGGTCAGGGGGATAGTGTGTGGAGGAGGGGGGTCAGGGGGCATAGTGTGTGTGTGTGGGGGGTTAGGTGTGTGTTGATAGTGTGTGTGTTGGGGGGGGGCAATGGCGTAGTGTGTATGTGTGTGTGTGTGGGGGGGGGGGCGCTTTTTATCAAGATTCGCCTGTAGTCAAAATTACTGCCCTGGTATGAAGGACCCACTACTGATTAGCTGCAATGGGAAACTCCAGTGGTTACAGGACTTTCTTTTGCACTAGAAAAGGTAAGCTAGATATGTCTTTTTGAGACTTTTCCTGGTAGAATGGAGCAAATGGAATGTACTAAATCACCCTTCCCCAAAGCTGTGGGGGGTCAGGAGTATAGTATGTGGAGGAGGGGGGGGTCAGGGGGATAGTGTGTGGAGGAGGTGGGGTCAGGGGGATAGTGTGTGGAGGAGGGGGGTTAGGGGGGATAGTGTGTGGAGAAGGGGGGGGGGGGTCAGGGGGGATAGTGTGTGGAGAAGGGGGGGTCAGGAGGGATAGTGTGTGGAGGAGGGGGGGTGAGGGGGGATAGTGTGTGGAGGAGGGGGGGTTAGGGGGGATAGTGTGTGGAGGAGGGGTGGTCAGGGGGGATAGTGTGTGGAGAAGGAGGGGTCAGGGGGGATGGTGTTTGGAGGAGGGGGGGGTCAGGGGGATGGTGTTTGGAGGAGGGGGGGTCAGGGGGGATAGTGTGTGGAGGAGGGGGCGGTCAGGGGGGATAGTGTTTTGGAGGAGGGGGGTCAGGGGGGATAGTGTGGTGGAGGAGGGGGGTCAGGGGGGATAGTGTGTGGAGGAGGGGGGGTCAGGGGGATAGTGTGTGGAAGAGGGGGGGGGTCAGGGGGGATAGTGTTTGGAGGAGGGGGGGTCAGGGGGGATAGTGTTGGTGGAAGAGGGGGGGTCGAAGGGATAGTGTTTGGAGGAGGGGGGGGGGTCAGGGGGGATAGTGTGTGGATGAGGGGGGGTCAGGGGGGATAGTGTGTGGAGGAGGGGGGTCAGGGGGCATAGGTGTGTGTGTGTGTGGGGGTTAGGTGTGTGTGTGATAGTGGTTGTGTGTGTTGGGGGGGGGGGGGGGGGTGGCGAATGGCGTAGTGTGTATCCAAGATTCGCCCTGTAGTCAAAATTACTGCCCTGGTATGAAGGACCCACTACTGAATAGCTGCAATGGGAAACTCCAGTGGTTACAGGACTTTTTCTTTTGCACTAGAAAAGGTAAGCTAGATATGTCTTTTTGAGACTTTTCCTGGTAGAATGGAGCTAATGGAATGTACTAAATCACCCTTCCCCAAAAGGCCGTGCTTTTTCTGTGAGCCTGAACACAAAATATATGTACAAAACTTGCATGAATCTGTCACTGACACAACTCTCCATATACCATGTGTACAGCCTGGGGGTGTAGCTAATGGGTCATGAGCCTCAATGTGAAGCTGCACATTCTGGCCCATGTTTTACTAATATAGGGTATGAATGAAACCAAAAATGTGAATTATTCTATCTAATGCACTGAAGAAGTGCCATCTGTCCCTCAGTGCACTCTACCACCCACCGACTTGTATGTCGCCTCCTTTTTAAGCATATTCATCTATACATAATTAGGCATGTCTCCCTCCAAGGCATAAGGTAGGAAAAAGACCTGGCACCCCTGGTGTAATGTGAACAGAAACAGGTGGGGGGGGAAAGGAAAGCAATGGTACTGGAGCAATAGGAAGTTTGAAAGATTTGGAATTTTAACATATTCACTAGCCAGATTCATTTGTTAATCAACTAAAAGGGTTTTTCCACAGTAGCTATTTACCACATATCCACACTAAGGTTATGGTTTAGACATGGAAGTTTGTTTTAAAAGAGGCCCAAAATTTTGCAGTTTTTAATGGCAGGGAAAAAAATTACAAATTTTTTTCAACCTTTTCTGCTCAAATAAGTCTGATTCTTAATAGTTAACAGGTGTGTTTAGCTGTAAACAGTGAATAAATGATATGTCACTTAGGGTCATAATACAGGGAGCAATTGGGCCAAATTGTGCAGATATCGCTCACATGTAATAAAGACTAGAAAGTCTGAAAATTCATTGGCCAGAAAATGGTCAAGCTTTTCCTCACTCACGTTTTGCCTTAAAGCGACTCTGCACCCAACAATCTGCCCCCCCCCCCCCCAAAACCACTTGTACTTCGGATAGCTGCTTTTAATCCAAGATCTGTCCTGGGGTCCGTTCTGCAGGTGAGGCAATTATTGTCCTAAAAAAACAACTTTTAAACTGGCAGCCCTGTGGCCCAAAGGGAGTATCTGTGCCCTAAACTTTGCACCACCCCTACGTCCCTCCTCCCCACCCTCTTCATCATTAGTAATGCCACTGAAACATTTTCTCCTGTATGAACATTGCCCAGGTGCCTTAAACGATCCAGCCCATGTGCCGTGCTTACACAGGCGGGGAATAAGAGACAATCTGCCTGGAGCATTCATAATGATGAGGAGGTGCAGGGAGGAGGGACGGAGAGGGGTTGTGCCTGCCTAATGCATACACAATCTACGCCATGGCCATTGGCACAGGGCTGCCAGTTTTAAAAGTTGTTTTTAGGACAATAACTGGTATAACCTGCCGAATGGACCCCAGAACAGACCTTGGATTAAAAGCAGCTATCTGAAGGTACAAGTCAATTGGGGGAGCTCAGTATTGCTCATCTCTCTTTGGCTCTCTCTATGCAAACATTATTTTTACAGCCAGAGCAGACTCTTACAGAACTACAATACTTCAGCTTAACAGAACAGTCAGTATACCACCTTAATGATGGCATGCAAGACTACCTTCTTCACCACCAGTCCTCTCTAGCTTTGGCCGCACAAGTGGTCACTAGATAGCTCGCTATCAGCTCCTGTGATGTCCAAGCCCTGCTCAGCTAAGCGGCCAAACCACTTTCCTTCACATACTCGGTCAACACATTGTACAACTCTCCTGAGGCTCGACATTATGTCCTCCGGCTTCCAACCTACTGCCAACTTTTTTTACAATGGGGAAACTTCTCTCAGCCTATATCAGACCATATACTTTCTCTTTTGGCACCAAACCTCCCTTTTAATCCCGTTCCAACAACTCCTCCCAGTAGTTACTCACCAAAGTGCATTGTACAGTATATCACTATCACTACACACATTATATCTGGCAATACCACTCTGTGTACTTTCCCCTCTTACTGACAAGCGAGAAGACTGTCATTCTTGCCAGTAACCGCTATCTCCCTGGTGGTCTCCTTGTCACACATGACATAAATGCTGAAGAAAGACCCACAACTTTTTTTTCTCTTCTAATGGATAAAAGGCTGGTGGTGTGAGGGTCGCTTTGCACATGCTTTCTTCCCAGAAACCTGTAATTTAGGGCCCTATTACACGGGACGATTATCGTGTGAATAATCGTTATATCGTTCAAATTTAAGCAAAGCAATAATCGTTCTGTGTAATTGCAGGCAACAATCGAAAAATTGTTCGTATGTCGTTGATCGTTGATTTAGATCTGAACCTAAAATTAATCGTTAATCGTTCCGTTGAAATTCCACATTAGTTCGCTCAAGTTCCGCATTTGTTCACTAATTGTTCAGTGTAATAGCACATTGTTCATTGTTTTGCTGGGATCAGAAGGAATAAATGATCTTAGTAATGATCGTAACTAAAGGCTGACTGAGAGCAGCAAGCAAGCACTATTAGCGCTCGTTGCTTCTCATTCCCCGCTCGCTGCCACCGCTATTCCAACGCGGCAGCAGCGAGCCGGTGAGTTCAGGGGGGCTGCCTGGGTGATTGCTAAATCGTCCGGGGCAGCCCATAGCATACAGCAGCGGTCTGCTGCCACCCGCTCCTATTCCACGGAGCGATGGCAGCATATTGTTGCTGTATGAGTCGTTTGTCTTTCAACATGTTTGAAAGACAAACGACGCAACGTCAGCACCGACATGAAACGATAACGGCTGATTGTTGCCTTCTATTCCACGGGACGATTATCGGGTCATAACAGCCGAATACAGATGATAATCGTTCCATGGAATAGGGCCTTAACGACTATCGTCCTGTGTAATATGGTGAACAATTTCAGGTTAATGATATACAATCTCGTTTGTGATCGTTAGTCGTTAATCGTAAAAAATCGCTCCATGTATAGTACCCTAAGTCAATATGTCATTTTCACTCAGAATGCTCCAAAGAATTCACTAGCAGACTCGACTACTACATCTTGTGATGAGGAGGTGAAATGTTATCATCACATTCAGAATCTGAAGCAGACGATGACATCTCAAAGCTGATTAATGTGGTTAAGAAGACCCTAGAAACGGACTCGGACATTACTAATGAATCCAAAAAACTACTTTTTATTTTTAATAAACTACTCCTATCTCACCCTCTCATTACAGATTTATGTTGAAAGGATTGGAAAGAAAAGATGATGCCATGTTGAGAAATTCTGCAAAAGGAGGAGTATTGGTTTATCTTAATACAAGTAGCCCTGCAGATTATTTTTTTTCTAAAAGAGTTGCCCCCACCTAATCACATCCAAGAATGATCAGTCATATC